>NW_027362763.1:94285403-95524778 GCF_046119375.1 Phyllobates terribilis | reverse complement strand
CTGAGTGTACCGTGTGGTGCTCACCCGTATGGCCGGTGACTCGGGGCCTTCTAATGGCTTCCGCTCCACGATGGCGGTGCTGGTCCCACGAGTGTGACCGTGCCTTCGGGTTTCTGGGCCTGAGGACCTGAAATCCCCTGCCGGTCGGCTTCTGCTGCTGGGTAAGAGTTAGTCCCCACAGCCTCGGACGCCGGGTCCGGTAAGAAAGCTTCTCAGTCAGGGCGAGCTCTGCAGCTGCCAGCCCCTGACTCGTAGTAGTATTGCTTCTGCTGCTTCTTGTCTCCACTCTCCTTGACTGACTAACCCTGCCTCAGCCCAGGGTTTATACAGGGGAAGTTCTTCCCCTCCCAAGACTGGGCAGGAGGTGTGGCATGCACAGGATCCCTGACCAAAGGACCTCCCACCTGCTCTCAGACATAACATTACATTACTGTGGAAAACCAGACCCCTGGGGTGCCACATAATGACTCTATATAATATAGGAGTTTCACTTTTTCTATTGAAGAACTGAAATGAATTAACTTTTTGATGATATTTTAATTTAGTGAGAAGCATCTGTATCTGCGACTGTCAACTCAGTTAAATAGCTGAACAATCAAGGGAACCGGGAGCACCTGACGAGAGCTCAGCACCTACCAGTCTCAGATTGGATGGCCGAGCTGTCAATTAAAACACAGACAGCTCAGCACGCCCCTGCACCAGACAGGAGAACTGAGCTGTCAATCACTGCACAGACAACTCAGCACTGAGGAGTGGATTTGTTACAATAACATTTTTTTGCACTTCACGTGCAATGTTCGGACACACTCACCACTATTAAAAAGAAATGGAACAGATACAGATGCATAACGTAAATCAAAGTGTCCTTTTTTTAAATGGATCCAATCAAAAGCAGAAACTTTGCTTTCCATTTTGCTTCCCGAACGGATGACAACTGGACATGTGAACAGAGCCTTATATTACAGGAGAATTATCTGGCTAGTAGAATCTTATTCCGGGAATAATAGTTGTTTTCTGGGTTGCCAGGAGCCAAACTCTCTATGGTAAGCACTCTAATTGTGGTCTCTAATGAGGCAACCTCTTAATCTCCCATGACCTTTGGTCCTAAATTCTCCAATAGGCCGCTCTGGATTAGTGAGTTGGCTTTTTGTGTTATGTCCTGGACTATCCGAGGGAGGCCGTGGGTGACTGGAAAGATTCTTAGATACATACTTGAGAGGAACATATTGCCAGAGTCATGTTAGGACAGTACTGACAACTTGGGAAAAGCCTGCTGAGAGATTCCAAAGATATCCGGGTCATGTTACTGTACATGGCTGTTCTGCAATATCTGTCACTGTGTACAGATGTGTCCTTCCTTGCCTCTCCTCTTGACTCGGGATATCTGAAGAAGAGGGGCATGAAGAACAGCCGAGGACAAAAAAAAAAAAAGTTGATGGGATTGTGAGCAAAGGGAAAAATGTCAAGCAAAGTGGAAAGTTAAGAAAGGACGCATCTGCATCATGTGCAGACAAGCACAATAAATCATTATGATTGTTAGTGATCCACGTCTGCAGCCCACAATTCAGCTGCATTCACTGTAATCTGTAAAATGATGACAATTACAGCCAAAATAATTTGTAAACGTTTTCGCAGTTTAAAAAAAATCTAAATTTAAAAAAAAATTACTGACAGGCTAAAAAGTTCCCTATTTAATCAGATTGCGTTGGAATTTTTGAACGGTTGGCAACCCTGTTATGCTCCATTTTGCCCTGCTTCTTCCCTTAGGTGTACAGGTCAGTGTGCATGGTGTCTGCTACTCTATTCCTATCTATGGTAGTGCCAATGATAAGCCGAGAGCAATGGTAAATGACAAATGGTTTCCATGTATTCTGCTGGTCTGCTTGGGTTCTACTGCAAGTAGTTATATAATTCATTCTCTTACTCCCCAACATTCTATTCCATTAGCTACTGGAGTCAAATCTCCCAGCTTTCCCTACATCTTCAGCGTCTTAATAGAACTTGCACTGACAAAATACATTCTAAAAAATTTATACTGGCATTGTCTAATCATATGTAGCAAAAATGTAAGTGTTCTTCCCAATATAGGAGCCAAGATCAAGAAATATGAGTGCGCCTGACAACAAACTTGTTTACTGTCTCCAATAACAACCATCATAAATGGGAGTGCAGCTCTGGAGTATAATACAGGATGTAACTCAGTATCAGTACAGGATAAGTAATGTAATGTATGTACACAGTGACTGCACCAGCAGAATAGTGAGTGCAGCTCTGGAGTATAATACAGGATCAGTAATGTAATGTATGTACACAGTGACTGCACCAGCAGAATAGTGAGTGCAGCTCTGGAGTATAATACAGGATGTAACTCAGTATCAGTACAGGATAAGTAATGTAATGTATGTACACAGTGACTGCACCAGCAGAATAGTGAGTGCAGCTCTGGAGTATAATACAGGATCAGTAATGTAATGTATGTACACAGTGACTGCACCAGCAGAATAGTGAGTGCAGCTCTGGAGTATAATACAGGATGTAACTCAGGATCAGTAATGTAATGTATGTACACAGTGACTGCACCAGCAGAATAGTGAGTGCAGCTCTGGAGTATAATACAGGAGGTAACTCAGGATCAGTACAGGATCAGTAATGTAATGTATGTACACAGTGACTGCACCAGCAGAATAGTGAGTGCAGCTCTGGAGTATAATACAGGATGTAACTCAGTATCAGTACAGGATCAGTAATGTAATGTATGTGCACAGTGACTGCACCAGCAGAATAGTGAGTGCAGCTCTGGAGTATAATACAGGATGTAACTCAGGATCAGTACAGGATCAGTAATGTAATGTATGTACACAGTGACTGCACCAGCAGAATAGTGAGTGCAGCTCTGGAGTATAATACAGGAGGTAACTCAGGATCAGTACAGGATCAGTAATGTAATGTATGTACACAGTGACTGCACCAGCAGAATAGTGAGTGCAGCTCTGGAGTATAATACAGGAGGTAACTCAGGATCAGTACAGGACCAGTAAAGTATGTACACAGTGACTGCACCATCAGAATAGTGAGTGCAGCTCTGGAGTATAATACAGGATGTAATTCAGGATCAGTACAGGTTCAGTAATGTAATGTATGTACACAGTGACTGCACCAGCAGAATAGTGAGTGCAGCTCTGGAGTATAATACAGGATCAGTAATGTAATGTATGTACACAGTGACTGCACCAGCAGAATAGTGAGTGCAGCTCTGGAGTATAATACAGGATGTAACTCAGGATCAGTAATGTAATGTATGTACACAGTGACTGCACCAGCAGAATAGTGAGTACAGCTCTGGAGTATAATACAGGATGTAACTCAGTATCAGTACAGGATCAGTAATGTAATGTATGTACACAGTGACTGCACCAGCAGAATAGTGAGTGCAGCTCTGGAGTATAATACAGGATGTAACTCAGGATCAGTAATGTAATGTATGTACACAGTGACTGCACCAGCAGAATAGTGAGTGCAGCTCTGGAGTATAATACAGGATGTAACTCAGTGTCAGTACAGGATAAGTAATGTAATGTATGTACACAGTGACTGCACCAGCAGAATAGTGAGTGCAGCTCTGGAGTATAATACAGGATCAGTAATGTAATGTATGTACACAGTGACTGCACCAGCAGAATAGTGAGTGCAGCTCTGGAGTATAATACAGGATGTAACTCAGGATCAGTAATGTAATGTATGTACACAGTGACTGCACCAGCAGAATAGTGAGTGCAGCTCTGGAGTATAATACAGGAGGTAACTCAGGATCAGTACAGGATCAGTAATGTAATGTATGTACACAGTGACTGCACCAGCAGAATAGTGAGTGCAGCTCTGGAGTATAATACAGGATGTAACTCAGTATCAGTACAGGATCAGTAATGTAATGTATGTGCACAGTGACTGCACCAGCAGAATAGTGAGTGCAGCTCTGGAGTATAATACAGGATGTAACTCAGGATCAGTACAGGATCAGTAATGTAATGTATGTACACAGTGACTGCACCAGCAGAATAGTGAGGGCAGCTCTGGAGTATAATACAGGAGGTAACTCAGGATCAGTACAGGATCAGTAATGTAATGTATGTACACAGTGACTGCACCAGCAGAATAGTGAGTGCAGCTCTGGAGTATAATACAGGAGGTAACTCAGGATCAGTACAGGACCAGTAAAGTATGTACACAGTGACTGCACCATCAGAATAGTGAGTGCAGCTCTGGAGTATAATACAGGATGTAATTCAGGATCAGTACAGGATCAGTAATGTAATGTATGTACACAGTGACTGCACCAGCAGAATAGTGAGTGCAGCTCTGGAGTATAATACAGGATCAGTAATGTAATGTATGTACACAGTGACTGCACCAGCAGAATAGTGAGTGCAGCTCTGGAGTATAATACAGGATGTAACTCAGGATCAGTAATGTAATGTATGTACACAGTGACTGCACCAGCAGAATAGTGAGTACAGCTCTGGAGTATAATACAGGATGTAACTCAGTATCAGTACAGGATCAGTAATGTAATGTATGTGCACAGTGACTGCACCAGCAGAATAGTGAGTGCAGCTCTGGAGTATAATACAGGATGTAACTCAGGATCAGTAATGTAATGTATGTACACAGTGACTGCACCAGCAGAATAGTGAGTACAGCTCTGGAGTATAATACAGGATGTAACTCAGTATCAGTACAGGATCAGTAATGTAATGTATGTACACAGTGACTGCACCAGCAGAATAGTGAGTGCAGCTCTGGAGTATAATACAGGATGTAACTCAGGATCAGTACAGGATCAGTAATGTAATGTATGTACACAGTGACTGCACCAGCAGAATAGTGAGGGCAGCTCTGGAGTATAATACAGGAGGTAACTCAGGATCAGTACAGGATCAGTAATGTAATGTATGTACACACTGACTGCACCAGCAGAATAGTGAGTGCAGCTCTGGAGTATAATACAGGAGGTAACTCAGGATCAGTACTAGACCAGTAAAGTATGTACACAGTGACTGCACCAGCAGAATAGTGAGTGCAGCTCTGGAGTATAATACAGGATGTAATTCAGGATCAGTACAGGATCAGTAATGTAATGTATGTACACAGTGACTGCACCAGCAGAATAGTGAGTGCCGCTCTGGAGTATAATACACGATGTAACTCAGGATCAGTATAGGATCAGTATTGTAATGTATGTACACAGTGACTGCACCAGCAGAATAGTGAGTGCAGCTCTGGAGTATAATACAGGATGTAATTCAGGATCAGTACAGGATCAGTAATGTAATGTATGTACACAGTGACTGCACCAGCAGAATAGTGAGTGCAGCTCTGGAGTATAATACAGAAGGTAACTCAGGATCAGTACAGGATCAGTAATGTAATGTATGTACACAGTGACTGCACCAGCAGAATAGTGAGTGCAGCTCTGTAGTATAATACAGGATGTAATTCAGGATCAGTACAGGATCAGTAATGTAATGTATGTACACAGTGACTGCACCAACAGAATAGTGAGTGCAGCTCTGGAGTATAATACAGGAGGTAACTCAGGATCAGTACAGGATCAGTAATGTAATGTATGTACACAGTGACTGCACCAGCAGAATAGTGAGTGCAGCTCTGGAGTATAATACAGGATGTAATTCAGGATCAGTACAAGATGAGTAATGTAATGTACAGTACAGATCAAAAGTTTGGACACCCCTTCTCATTTAAAGATTTTTCTGTATTTTCATGACTTTGAAAATTGTACATTCACACTGAAGGCATCAAAACTATGAATTAACACATGTGGAATTATATACTTAACAAAAAAGTGTGAAACAACTGAGAATATGTCTTATATTCTAGGTTCTTCAAAGTAGCCACCTTTTGCTTTGATGACTGCTTTGCACACTCTTGGCATTCTCTTGATGAGCTTCAAGAGGTAGTCACCGGAAATGGTCTTCCAACAATCTTGAAGGAGTTCCCAGAGATGCTTAGCACTTGTTGGCCCTTTTGCCTTCACTCTGCGGTCCAGCTCACCCCAAACCATCTCGATTGGGTTCAGGTCTGGTGACTGTGGAGGCCAGGTCATCTGGCGTAGCACCCCATCACTCTCCCTCTTGGTCAAATAGCCCTTACACAGCCTGGAGGTGTGTTTGGGGTCACTGTCCTGTTGAAAAATAAATGATGGTCCAACTAAACGCAAACCGGATGGAATAGCATGCCGCTGCAAGATGCTGTGGTATCCATGTTGGTTCAGTATGCCTTCAATTTTGAATAAATCCCCAACAGTGTCACCAGCAAAGCACCCCCACACCATCACACCTCCTCCTCCATGCTTCACGGTGGGAACCAGTCATGTAGAGTCCATCTTTTCACCTTTTCTGCGTCGCACAAAGACACGGTGGTTGGAACCAAAGATCTCAAATTTGGACACATCAGACCAAAGCACAGATTTCCACTGGTCTAATGTCCATTCCTTGTGTTCTTTAGCCCAAACAAGTCTCTTCTGCTTGTTGTCTGTCCTTTGCAGTGGTTTCCTAGCAGCTATTTTACCATGAAGGCCTGCTGCACAAAGTCTCCTCTTAACAGTTGTTGTAGAGATGTGTCTGCTGCTAGAACTCTGTGTGGCATTGACCTGGTCTCTAATCTGAGCTGCTGTTAACCTGCAATTTCTGAGGCTGGTGACTCGGATAAACTTATCCTCAGAAGCAGAGGTGACTCTTGGTCTTCCTTTCCTGGGGCGGTCCTCATATGAGCCAGTTTCTTTGTAGCGCTTGATGGTTTTTGCAACTGCACTTGGGGACACTTTCAAAGTTTTCCCAATTTTTTGGACTGACTGACCTTCATTTCTTAAAGTAATGATGGGCACTCATTTTTCTTTACTTAGCTGCTTTTTTCTTGCCATAATACAAATTCTAACAGTCTATTCTGTAGGACTATCAGCTGTGTATCCACCTGACTTCTGCACAATACAACTGATGGTCCCAACCCCATTTATAAGTCAAGAAATCCCACTTATTAAACCTGACAGGGCACACCTGTGAAGTGAAAACCATTTCCGGTGACTACCTCTTGAAGCTCATCAAGAGAATGCCAAGAGTGTGCAAAGCAGTCATCAAAGCAAAAGGTGGCTACTTTGAAGAACCTAGAATATAAGACATATTTTCAGTTGTTTCACACTTTTTTGTTAAGTATATAACTCCACATGAGTTAATTCATAGTTTTGATGCTTTCAGTGTGAATGTACAACTTTCAAAGTCATGAAAATACAGAAAAATCTTTAAATGAGAAGGGGTGTCCAAACTTTTGGTTTGTACTGTATGTACACAGTGACTGCACCAGCAGAATAGTGAGTGCAGCTCTGGAGTGTAATACAGGATGTAACTCAGGATCAGTACAAGATGCATAATATGATGTATGTACATAGTGACTGCACCAGCAGAATAGTGAGTGCAGCTCTGGAGTGTAATACAGGATGTAACTCAAGATCAGTACAAGATAATTAATGCAATGTATGTACACAGTGACTGCACCAGCAGAATAGTGAGTGCAGCTCTGGAGTATAATACAGGAGGTAACTCAGGATCAGTACAGGATCAGTAATGTAATGTATGTACACAGTGACTGCACCAGCAGAATAGTGAGTGCAGCTCTGGAGTATAATACAGGAGGTAACTCAGGATCAGTACAAGATAATTAATGCAATGTATGTACACAGTGACTGCACCAGCAGAATAGTGAGTGCAGCTCTGGAGTATAATACATGGTATAATATAATATATGGTTTGGTATGTATGGTATTGCAGCATTTACAATAGATATAACTCACGTAATGTAAGAAGTGAAATCTTTGGCATTGCACTATACCTATATTTCTTTTCTCTGCATGGTTAGTACGTTGTAGCACACCCTTTTGAAAGTATCACATCTTGTAAATGCTTTTTGTAGCCAGTCTAGAGTCTTTCAATTTTTGTTTGAGGGACTTTCATTAGTGATAAGAGAACGTGCTCAGATAAAGGGTTATCCCAGCACACTCGGGTGCTAACCGAGTATCTTCGGAGTGCTCGCAAAGTAGGTGTGCATCGCCGCCATGATGTCAAACAGCCACGAAACATGTAGGGATTGCTTGACAAACAGGCAATTCCTGCATGTGTTGCAGCTGTCTAACAGTCACGGCGATGGAAACCTATTTTTGCGAGCGCACTGAAGATACTCACTTCACTCACCACTAATTTTCATCCATTCTTCCTTGGAAAATTCTTCCAGTTCAATGATGATCAGATCAGGGGACTGTAAGGGTCATTGTAAAACCTTCTGCTTGCGCCTTTTGTGGTAGTCTATTGTGGAAATTGATGTGTGTTTAGGATCATAATCCATTTGTAGAAGCCATCCTCTTTCAACTTCAGCTTTTTCACAGATGGTGTTATGTTTACATCAAGAATTTATTGAAATTTCATTGAATCCATTCTTCCGTCTACCCGTGAAATGTTCCCCGCGCCTTTGGCTGCAAAGCAACCCCAAACCATGATCGATCCACCCCCATGCTTAATGGTTAGCGAGAGTTCTTTTTCTGAAATTCTATACCTTTTTTCTCCACACATTCCTTTGATCATTATGGTCAAAGAGTTCTTTTTTAGCCTCATCGGTCCACAGGACGTTTCCAAAATGTATCAGGCTTGTTTAGATGTTCTTTCGCATTTTTCTGACTTAGAATTTTAAAGTGAGGGTGCAAGAAAGGTCTTCTTTTGATGACTCTTTCATGAAGGCAGTATTTGTGCAGGTGTCTTTGAACAGTAGAACAATGTACCACAACTACAGAGCTAAATCTTTCTGAAGGTCTTTTGCAGTCAAGCGGGGGTTCTGATTTGCCTCTCTAGCAATTACGAGGGTCAGTCAATAAGTAATGCCTCCTATTTTTTTTCTCCTTTTAATTGGAAGGAAATTCAAATGCAATTACATAGGTTGAAAACCACAACATTAACGATTAATTTGTCACTTTTCAATATAATCTCCATCCATTTCCACAGTCTTGGTCCACCGTTTAACAAGGGCCTGTATTCCAGCATGATAAAAAGCCTTCTTGGGACCCACCGTGGGCAAACTTTTCTGTATCCCAGTTGTCCAATAATTTTCATCACACTGCCTTTACTGAGGCAGATAATGCTACACAATTCATCTGCAGTCACCCGGCGGTCACCACGAATGATGTCATCGACTCGCTGAATGTTGCTTGGAGTCACTGCGGTTACTGGCCTGCCACTCCACATTTTGTCAGCCAACGGTGATGGCCCTTCAGCTGTGTTACAGTGAAGAACCCATCGTCTAACAGTACTGACATCCACTGTTGCATCACCGTACACATTTTTCAGTCTCTCATGAATTCGAATGGGCGTTTCACCTTCTGCATGCAAGAATTCAATCACAGAACGGTGTCTAATGCGAACATCGATGTCAGGAATTTTGCAAACGGATACAGTCCTGCCACCTGTTGGTGCAGGAAGTTGCAATTGCTGTGGACTGGAGAAGAAGGTTTGAGGAATTGTGCCAAATTCGAATATTTAACATAACTACCTTATTTAAGGAGAAAAAAAATAGGAGGCATTACTTATTGACTGACCCTCGTATATATTTTCATCTTTTACATTTTAAAAATTACAAAAAGGAAAATAGGCTGATGCAAAAGTTTGGGCACCCTTGGAGATTTGTGTGCTCACATAACTTTGACCAAGGTTTCTGATCTTAATTAGCCTGTTAGGGTTATAGCTTGTTCACTATCATCGTTAGAAAAGGCCAGGTGATGCAAATTTCCCAGCTTTATGAAAACCCAGCCTCCTCTAACCTTGTGCCAAAAAACAGAAGCCATTGGTTCTTCCAAGAAGCTGCCTAGCACTCTGAAAATAAAAATGGTGGAGGCCCACAAAGCACGAGAAGGCTACAAGAAGATAGCAAAGTGTTTCCTCAATTCGAAATGTAATTAAGAAATGGCAGTTAGCAGGAACAGTGAAGGTCAAGATAAGGTTTGGAAGACCAAGCAAAATCTCAGTGAGAGCTGCTCATAGGATTGCTATGGTGTTAAACATGGAATCAATGGTGCTGTATAAATAATAATAATAATAATAATAATAATAATAATACGAGGATCAGTCAATAAGTAATGCCTCCTATTTGTTTTCTCCTTAAATAAAGTAGTTATGTTAAATATTCGAATTTGGCACAATTCCTCAAACCTTCTTCTCCATTCCACAGCAATTGCAACTTCCTGCACCAACAGGTGGCCGGACTGTATCCGTTTGCAAAATGGCTGACATCGATGTTTGCATTAGACACCGTTCTGTGATTGAATTCTTGCATGCAGAAGGTGAAACGCCCATTTGAATTCATGAGAGACTGAAAAATGTGTACGGTGATGCAACAGTGGATGTCAGTACTGTTACATGATGGGTTCGTTGCTGTAACACAGCTGAAGGGCCATCACCGTTGGCTGACAAAATGCGGAGTGGCAGGCCAGTAACGGCAGTGACTCCAAGCAACATTCAGCGAGTCGATGACATCATTCGTGGTGACCGCCGGGTGACTGCAGATGAATTGTGTGGCATTATCTGCCTCAGTAAAGGCAGTGTGATGAAAATTATTGGACAACTGGGATACAGAAAAGTTTGTGCACGGTGGGTCCCAAGAATGCTTTTTACCATGCTGGAATACATGCCCTTGTTAAACGGTGGACCAAGACTGTGGAAATGGATGGAGATTATATTGAAAAGTGACAAATTAATCGTTAATGTTGTGGTTTTCATCCTATGGAATTGCATTTGAATTTCTTTCCAATTAAAAGGAGAAAAAAAATAGGAGGCATTACTTATTGACTTACCCTCGTATATATTTTCATCTTTTACATTTTAAAAATTACAAAAAGGAAAATAGGCTGATGCAAAAGTTTGGGCACCCTTGGAGATTTGTGTGCTCACATAACTTTGACCAAGGTTTCTGATCTTAATTAGCCTGTTAGGGTTATAGCTTGTTCACTATCATCGTTAGAAAAGGCCAGGTGATGCAAATTTCCCAGCTTTATGAAAACCCAGCCTCCTCTAACCTTGTGCCAAAAAACAGAAGCCATTGGTTCTTCCAAGAAGCTGCCTAGCACTCTGAAAATAAAAATGGTGGAGGCCCACAAAGCACGAGAAGGCTACAAGAAGATAGCAAAGTGTTTCCTCAATTCGAAATGTAATTAAGAAATGGCAGTTAGCAGGAACAGTGAAGGTCAAGATAAGGTTTGGAAGACCAAGCAAAATCTCAGTGAGAGCTGCTCGTAGGATTGCTATGGTGTTAAACATGGAATCAATGGTGCTATATAAATAATAATAATAATAATACGAGGGTCAGTCAATAAGTAATGCCTCCTATTTGTTTTCTCCTTAAATAAGGTAGTTATGTTAAATATTCGAATTTGGCACAATTCCTCAAACCTTCTTCTCCAATCCACAGCAATTGCAACTTCCTGCACCAACAGGTGGCAGGACTGTATCCGTTTGCAAAATGGCTGACATCGATGTTTGCATTAGACACCGTTCTGTGATTGAATTCTTGCATGCAGAAGGTGAAACGCCCATTCGAATTCATGAGAGACTGAAAAATGTGTACGGTGATGCAACAGTGGATGTCAGTACTGTTACATGATGGGTTCGTTGCTGTAACACAACTGAAGGGCCATCACCGTTGGCTGACAAAATGCGGAGTGGCAGGCCAGTAACGGCAGTGACTCCAAGCAACATTCAGCGAGTCGATGACATCATTCGTGGTGACCGCTGGGTGACTGCAGATGAATTGTGTGGCATTATCTGCCTCAGTAAAGGCAGTGTGATGAAAATTATTGGACAACTGGGATACAGAAATGTTTGTGCACGGTGGGTCCCAAGAATGCTTTTTACCATGCTGGAATACATGCCCTTGTTAAACGGTGGACCAAGACTGTGGAAATGGATGGAGATTATATTGAAAAGTGACAAATTAATCGTTAATGTTGTGGTTTTCATCCTATGCAATTGCATTTGAATTTCTTTCCAATTAAAAGGAGAAAAAAAATAGGAGGCATTGCTTATTGACTGACCCTCGTATATATATTTTTGCCTAAAATACAAAGGAAATGTGTCATCTTTAACTGTAGGTTTTTTAGAGATCATTTCATCTTTAACTTTCTTAACTGTTCACAATAACAGTAATTTTGACCAGGGGTGCCCAAATTTGACATGCCACTGTGTATAGGGATATAGATATGAGTGTAGGTGTTAGGCTGGGTGGTGGGAAAAGAAAGGAGGTGGGTTCACCTTGTGGAACTAAGGGACAATGGGGTGTTTGGGTGAAAAACTGGCACTGCTTGATCTGGCCTATGGACTTTGGATATGGACTGAGGCATGAGACGCAGGACCAGCTCTCAGGTCAGTGCTGGGGTGTGAAAGTGCTTGACTGTGGGGTGGCTAGTTTAGTTTAGTCTTGTATTTTTTTTATATAGTTAGTATTTATTTTATAATAACTATTAACTACAAAAAATAAATACAATTTTTTATTGTTTGTGGTTATAATTTTCTTTGGTAATGTATGTACACAGCAACTCCACCAGCAGAATAGTGAGTGCACCTTTGTTCAGCGGTTGCTCACTGGGCTGATTACTGGTTTGGTTGTTTTTGAAGCTGCTATGTTTCTGAGCCCCTGAAAACAAATACTTGTTCACCTGGATGGCAGCTCTGTCTTTTTCAGGGAGGAAGTGGGTTTCTGGCATGAGCAAAAAAGCCAAGACCCATGCTCCTGTTCCCTGAACCAGGCCAGCGTGGAAAGAGAAACCAGCATGTGGCCTGCATCCCGAAAGACTTGACATTCTACCAGTAATCGCAGTAATGTGGCTCCAACTCAAGGCTTCCAGCTTTGTGGAAAAGCCACCACTTGCTGGAGGAGAGTTGAGTGCTCACAGAGGTGAGGCTGACCTCTTTAGGAAGGTTGGGGATTACAGAGACCCCAGGAGTCTATTCCACCTATAGCTTATGGATCATAAGCACCCTCCGTGAGTATGAACGAGATTAGGTGTGCCACCTGTGTTGTCAGATAGGTCACCCATTCAGATGTTGTCCTCGCTTCTTTGCTAATGCAATCATGGCCCCGTGGTGGAAAGCTGTGAAGCCGATTCTACTGTGAAAAGGAGTAGCAAAATTGGAAAAGCTTAGAGGACAAGGAGGAAAAGCTTGTGCCCAGCTGAGGTGTCTAGATAAGTGCAGACAGGAGAGGGAGCTGGGTGAGCCCCAAGTTAGTTTACTGTTGCGGTCCTTGTCCTGGAAGCTGGTCTTGCTGCTAAGGCCCTCAGGGATAATGAGATAGGTGAGGAGGTCAGAAGGATCCACAGGTAGGAAGGTGCCACTTCCTCGGAATCTTCCCATTTTAAAAGTATGGATGAGGAGAGTAGATAGTAGCTAGAAAACAAGCATAAGCTCAGCATAAAAGGTAGAGGAGGAGGGGAGATTTAGGATCTTCTCCTGTGCTGATCAAGAAAACTGAAAAAGGTAAAACTGATTCCCCTCTGGTGGGTCTCACTATCCATTTCCAAGCCCTTGAGAGCATCTCGTGTTCTGAGGAGGAAGTCGAGGGTGGTGTTCCAAGGTCAGTGGGGCCTACTGAAGCGCCAAGTCGCCTTCATCTGGGGATGCTAGATTACCAGGGGAGGGACTGGCTTAGCATCCAGAGGCGAGAATGATAGAATTGAAAACAGGTGGAAATGGATACCTCTGTGTCATTAAAGATGGGGAAGGGTTCATCCTCGAAGTCAGAACATAAAAAGGGGAGAAGTAAGAAAAAAGATGTGTAATTCAATCACCCATAATGGTGGTACCCACTTCATTGACGATGTCATCCATTAATGTTGCTAGCATTATGTCAAATATAGCTAGATTTGCTGCCTTTCATGTTTTCAGTCAGGTCAAAGCTGACATTTACGTTAAAAGAACAGGTTGGCAGCCATGTTAAAAGTTAGAAAGGAGTAGAGACTTGGGCCCTCCTATAAGTCTCTAGTTGCCGAGCCGGAAAGTGGCTATGCTTTCTATGTGCATTATTTTAGATGTTCTCTTGAAGGGACAAGAGCTTCAGCTCATTAACATCTATGGTCCCCAATCTAAGGGGGACAAGGAATGTCTCTTTATGAGGATTGTCAGGAAATATTAAAAAATATTACAAATCTCTCCCTCTGAAATCCCTCTCACTCTCTCCCCCTCCTTTATACCTTTTGTCAAAGGAGCAAGAGCTTGCAATCTAGACCACTGGCTCTATGCAAATAGAAGTACACACAAGAAGTGGCAATCTCAATTCTCTAGGCTAATTACCATACAAATGGAGCTCCTAGTAGCAGAGAACTGTGATAAATAGACACCTCAACATATGGGTCAGATATTGAAAGAAAGAGGAAACCGCTCATTAAGCCTTAAAGGAAATCTACATTACCCCACACAATAGCCAGGGCATCCCCATTTGCATAAGTGTTCAATCTGCAGTCTCGCAGGCACCGACATGAAATATGGAATATCGGAAGTTCTATAATTCCGATTGTGATGGGACACATATTTTTAGCGGCAGGGTTAGCTAAGGAACAATACGCATATTTTTCCTTATCTGTCCGCCCTAAGGGGGGGTTTAACGCAAAAGTACAAAAATAAGACAGCAGCCAGGTCAGGTCATGTCTGGTCTCTAAAGAAAGGTAACTTTGCAATAAAAAATATGCCGTTACTTGCTAACTTCTGCGATCAACCAACAAGAAATTATTGCATAAATTTGAGATTTAATAAAACCATGAAGGGCGGAGACTAGTCCATGTGAGATCATCACAGGGAGTGTGTGGGCAGGGCCCCCCTTCGGCATAAAAGAACCAGCTGAGCCTGGTTCTATACTCATGCTAGGAGATACATATTTTGTAAGCACAAGTCCTGTTCCATAAAGGTCCATTGGAGCGCCTCCCCTCCAGCTAAATTGAATCGTCTATGCGATCGGTCTAGTAAGTTTCTTCTGTTAATCCCTTTTTATTTTGTGCAACTGTATATTCTGCATTGTTTTGTCCCCCTTTGTAAAATCTTTTGTATATTTTTCATAAACACTGCTTCCCTTTGGATTAAATATAAAATTTAATAGTTCTGTTTCTTCTGTTTTGTAATCGTTCCTCCCCCGAAGCCATACGCTACCCATAAGGCGTCCAATCGCCCAGAACTGATTGGTGGTGGCAGCGAATAATCTTAATTGGCTTATTGTGAAGCTGGCAGTGATCGTACTGGGGTGTATACACATATTCCATGCATTGGAATTCGGAGGTGTGGATGCCATACGCTTACTGCTCACTTGTCGATAACTACGTAATGAGTAATCGGGATCGTGCGTGTGCCGAATCCCTGATAAATTGACATCAGCAGTGGGATATTGTATGATCCCGCCGGTGTTGTCCCTGACAAGGATCAACCCTACACATTATCTCTGAAGGGGACTACAACACTTTCACGAGTTCCCAAGCAGGGTACTTTCTGTCATTAGATCAGGCAAATGCATTTGATTGGGTTAACCCTGAACAACTGTTGCATGTCCTTTTTAGGTATGTCCTACCAGAGAGTTTGTTGATTGAGTTTAGACCTTATACACAGGGGCAAAGAGGTTCCAACTTGTATACAGTTGGATTAGCAACCTTTCTGAGGTTCTAACTGGTGATCACCAGGTTGTCTATTGAACCCGCTATAGTAAGTGGTAGCAATTGACCTTTCCACAGGGCATTGAAGCCTTGACCATTGGTGTGGGTCATGGTGAACTAGGCAGCACCAGCAGCCACTCTTAGGGTGGTGGCATATACTGATGATCTCACCGTGTTTGTGCCCTCGGATGGTGAGGCAGAATGAGTGATATCAGAGATAGATCGCTACTCAGAGGCATCTTGGTCCAAAATTAACTGGGATAAGTGTGAGAACCTCTGGCTGGGTGGAGATCCTGATTTTCATCTCTCAAATACCTTTCCAGGCCGCCACGTCTTTGCAAAAGTCCTTGGCTTCAAATTTGTCCAGGGGGATTACCACAAGCAATATTGGGAGAGCAAGCTAGAGATCGCCGCTCTTAGGGTGAACCAATGGAAGGGTTGGTCTTTTTACTTTAAGGAAAAGGTAACCCAGAAGAAAACTTAGCTGCTCCCTTTATTGATATATCTAGGCAGTGTATGCCTTTTTCCGAAGCCTCTCTGGACTCAGTTCTACAGTTTGTTCTTCTGACTGTTATGGGAAAATAGACTGAGTATGGTAGGAGAGCTGAGTTAACCTTGTGATATTACTTGTGAATACCTTCATTAAGATCAATATTGAAAAATTTTGGAAACAGAAGGCTCCTCCTGGGTATTTTCCTATAAGGGATGATTTCAGCCTTCCTTTCAGGAATCTTCGCACATGGACATCTTTTGGCTTTCGCTACTCTGGTCCTGAAGGTTTTTTGCCATTGAGGTCTGGGAATTTAAGAGATCTGGTTACAGAAGCTCCTAGACAAAAGGGTTCTGCTGACCCATTTTCAGAAGCTGTTGGAGCTCAAGGATTACCCACTTCGAGATTTTGGGGTTGGTTGACATCTTTGGAATTTTATCAGGATCCTCTTGAAGTTTAGTGACGTGGCTTGTTGTTGCTTCTATGGGAAACTGTGTGTGAGGGACAACCTGAAGTGTAGGACCTCTGAGGAAGGAAACTGCCCTAAGAAGAATTGTGACTTCCCAGTGGACAATATGACTGGAACAAACTTGATGATCTGGTAAAGGTGCGCTCTTTGGAGTATGAGAGACAGGACACAAGTAGGGCTGCTCTTCTCTGGAAAGGCTTTTCATTTAGTGTGCCCTAGTCCAGTCATCTCCTTTGCTGGTAGTGGACTAATGTGTCACCCTGGCCTGGATGCCACAAATATAATAAAGCTGTGTCTGAGAGCAAGGGGGAGGTTCTCTGGTCAAGGAACATTAGCATGCAATACCTCCTGTCTCAGGCCAGTAGGGGGAGCAGGCTGCCCCTATAAAAGCTGGAACTGGGGGCAGGGTTAGAGAGAACTGGACAACCGGTCTCTGGATTGAGAGGTGTCCCAGAGCAGAGAGGGACAGTTGTGTTGCAGCCTAAGAGGACGTGTGGCAGTAGGAGAGCCACAAGTCAGGGACAAGAGGTGAAGTACGCCTGTCCTGCTCCTCCTGCACTAATGGCACTGGGACGCCCTACACCATCACCCCCATCTTCCATTATACTGCCCTGGGGCCGCACTCTTCCCGTGGGAAGTCACACTATCCCAGCTGCATACATCATCAGCCCCAGCGGTCTACCTGGCAGCGGCGGTCCGCACTGAACACAATCCACGGGTGGCGTAGTCGGACACACCAACAGCGCATCGCAGACTACCACTGGTCTGACCACCCTGAGCCACGGAACCGGGTAGCCACTACTACCCCCATCGTTCCCCTATTGCCCGGATCCGAGTGCCCCACGGCCCAGGGGGCGAGTCAGCTTTGGCGTAGTCGGCAGGATAGTAACCAACCCGCCACAAATGGGTATTGCGTGCCTGAAAAAGACTGTACACGCACCTGAAAAGAGGTTTCCCGCCATCCGGAGCCGTTTCCCGCCATTTCCAGCCGTCTCCCGCCATCTTCCGTCGGTTTCCGCCATCTTCAGCCGCTTTCCCGCCATCGGACGCCATCTTCAGGACGCCGCGCGGGAAGAAGAGGGGCGTGGACGTCCAAACCGCGCGAGACCCGAAGCTCCGCCCCACGCACCGGCGCTGCGCAAGGTGCTGGAAGGGAGAGAGAGAGCGACGCTGACGTCACCAGGACGCGACGCAAGGTCCTCGTCCGGAGCAGCACCAGCGGAGCATCGGCCTACAGAAGAGGATCGTCGGAAGGTAGGCCACGCTTGACTAGGGGGGAGGAAGATGTCGGACACGGAGGCGCCCACTACCACCAGAGCAGCTGCAGCAGCGGTGATGCCGTTTTCCCTGCCCTACATCCCTGGACGGCCTGGCTGACTAAGTACTCAGGGGAGCCCCATGCCCTGACTGATTTTATGAGAAGGCTTCACAAGTTGGACGACCAGTGGGAAAGGAAACCCTACACCGTACTGCAGTCTGATCACGACAACCCGAAGGTGTGCGTGATCACCAAGGATGGAGGAGAAAGCACTAGTACCGTCTCCAGAGACCACCTAAAAAGGTGCCCCGAGCAACTCCATAGTGCAGAAGAGGATCAAAGTGACCTTGAACCCGCAGAGGACAAGGAAGAAATGATCAGCACCATTCTTGAAGAGTTCCCTCAGTCCTGGACTCGAATAAACGATGCCATAGTGGTACCCGTCCTGCATTTCCTGCAACCGGCTCAGCGACAACCTACACCAGCGCCGGAAGGTGAAGAAGAGCAAGCAGTTCCAGAGGCAGAAGAGCCTGTACCAGCAGCCCAGGAGAGTCAACCCTCTGCTGACAGTGAGCCTGCCATGCCTGCGGTAAGCCAAAGGACCCGCAGACAGCTGCCTGCCCTGCCTGTAAGTCAAGCTGGTAGCTGTACCCCTAACGCTAGTGGGGAAAGCCAGGTCGGTCCACCACCAGACAGTGGGTTAAGGAGGTCAACCAGGAGCACAAAGGGGCAGATACCCGTTCGCTGGAGAATATAGGGTGCACTAAAATTGTAAATAACCCTGTTGCCAAGTGTTGAAATGTTTGCAAAGTTACATGCATGATTGGTAATTCTGTGTTTCAGTTTCTTACAGTTACCGTACGGACTCAAAGGTTATGAACTTTTAATAACCAGGACTTTGTATGGACTGCGTTCGGAGCCTGACCAAGGAATGAACTAAGACTGTAAAGGACTTGGGGCTAGGACAGACCCCCACCTGGTTAAGGCTCTCCGTTGCGTTGGTGATATGGACACTCGGTCACAGACCACACTGTGACCCTAAGAACTCAACCTGTGCGTCGTCTGTCTGTTAATGTTTTATGGTCATGCATGTTATTCTTGTTTCTTGTTTAGTCACGGAGTACTAAATTTTACTAGGGGGGAATGTGTCACCCTGGCCTGGATGCCACAAATATAATAAAGCTATGTCTGAGAGCAAGGGGGAGGTTCTCTGGTCAAGGAACATTAGCATGCAATACCTCCTGTCTCAGGCCAGTAGGGGGAGCAGGCTGCCCCTATAAAAGCTGGAACTGGGGGCAGGGTTAGAGAGAACTGGACAACTGGTCTCTGGATTGAGAGGTGTCCCAGAGCAGAGAGGGACAGTTGTGTTGCAGCCTAAGAGGACGTGTGGCAGTAGGAGAGCCACAAGCCAGGGACAAGAGGTGAAGTACGCCTGTCCTGGCAGATAAAGAACCAAATTTACCAGACTTTGGTGTCTGAGGCTGTGAGGATTCCACGTCCTACACCAGATAACCAGTCCGCAGGGGACTGTACGTTCCTTGGCCTAAGAAACCCGGAGGCTCCGCCACAGCAGAAGGGACCAGCAGAGCCGTACCAGGCCGGGAGTAGAAAGGAACCCACGTTGCAAACCATACGGGCGAGAGGACACGGTGAGCTCGGGACCGTGGGCTGTTACCCTACCAGGAGGAGATAGCCAGAAGGAGCGCAGAGAGCACGGTAGGCCTACACCCTCACCCTGACCAGGGCCAATTTCCCAATTGCTCTCAGACATCCAGGTCCCCTCCTAGCTGGGACTGTTTGTGGGTCAATTCACCTGTTCTAGTAAAGACCCTGGACTGCAACCTGTTGTCTGTGTGCTCCTTGCTCCTCCAGCACTAACGGTACTGGGACGCCCTACACCATCACCCCTATCTTCCATTATACTGCCCTGGGGCCGCACTCTTCCCGTGGGGAGTCACACTATCCCAGCTGCATACATCATCAGCCCCAGCGGTCTACCTGGCAGCGGTGGTCCGCACTGACCGCAATCCACGGGTGGCGTAGTCGGACACACCAACAGCGCGTCGCAGACTACCACTGGTCTGACCACCCTGAGCTACGGAACCGGGTAGCCACTACTACCCCCATCGTTTCCCTATTGCCCGGATCCGAGTGCCCCACGGCACAGGGGGCGAGTCACTAACACCATAGATTTTCAGGATGTTTTGCTCAGTATATACTGATGTAGGGCTCGCAATTGCTGAACTTGGGTTATGTTGGTTGTGGTTATTGTAGTTCATGTGTCACAATATTGCAGTGGGATTTCCAAGGACAATGGGCTACTACCCTGTCTCTCAAGCTAGGGGAACCCTAGGCTATTCCTGTCCCCCAGATGGTGGGGATGCCGAAGTCTCGTACCTTGCTATACTCCTAAAGGAACATTTATCTGTTTCCACCCCCACCCAGGGAGGTATGGGAAAGAAGTGTATGAATTAACACAAACCTGAGAGACAGGGGAAAACAGACAGGGGTAAAAGAAAACCACAATAATACAAATACACTTACAAAATGACCGAGTTGGAATCAAGGTAGCGGTAGGTGAGATAAACCAAATGGGAAGAGGTTTAGGAGAAACACACACAAACCAACTCCATGCAGAAATCTCCTGAAAACAACTCCAATTGCCTGCTCCTAACTCAGAACTCTCCTTCAACTCCAAAACAGGAAATGGTAATCTATCACTGACAAAGAAAGACACAAGGAGGAAGGAAATGGTAAGCTATCACTGACAAAGAAAGAAGCAAGGAGGAAGGAAATGGTAAGCTATCACTGACAAAGAAAGAAGCAAGGAGAAAGGAAATGGTAAGCTATCACTGACAAAGAAAGAAGCAAGGAGGAAGGAAATGGTAATCTATAACTGACAAAGAAAGAAGCAAGGAGGAAGGAAATGGTAAGCTATCACTGACAAAGAAAGACGCAAGGAGGAAGGAAATGGTAATTTATCACTGACAAAGAAAGACGCAAGGAGGAAGGAAATGGTAATCTATATCTGACAAAGAAAGAAGCAAGGAGGAAGGAAATGGTAAGCTATCACTGACAAAGAAAGAAGCAAGGAGGAAGGAAATGGTAAGCTATCACTGACAAAGAAAGAAGCAAGGAGGAAGGAAATGGTAAGCTATCACTGACAAAGAAAGAAGCAAGGAGAAAGGAAATGGTAAGCTATCACTGACAAAGAAAGAAGCAAGGAGGAAGGAAATGGTAATCTATAACTGACAAAGAAAGAAGCAAGGAGGAAGGAAATGGTAAGCTATCACTGACAAAGAAAGACGCAAGGAGGAAGGAAATGGTAATTTATCACTGACAAAGAAAGACGCAAGGAGGAAGGAAATGGTAATCTATAACTGACAAAGAAAGAAGCAAGGAGGAAGGAAATGGTAAGCTATCACTGACAAAGAAAGAAGCAAGGAGGAAGGAAATGGTAAGCTATCACTGACAAAGAAAGAAGCAAGGAGGAAGGAAATGGTAAGCTATCACTGACAAAGAAAGAAGCAAGGAGGAAGGAAATGGTAATCTATAACTGACAAAGAAAGAAGCAAGGAGGAAGGAAATGGTAAGCTATCACTGACAAAGAAAGAAGCAAGGAGGAAGGAAATGGTAAGCTATCACTGACAAAGAAAGAAGCAAGGAGGAAGGAAATGGTAAGCTATCACTAGAGATGAGCGTTGTTCTACTCGAACTGTTCGCCAATCTCAAATTCGAGCTGTTTTGGGCGGTGTTCGAGCCGTTCGGCGAACACGAACAATTTGAGAAAAATTCGGCTGTTCGAGGTTATGTTCGATAACTGTTCGTGCACCAAAATCATAACTGGATTTTTTCTCAGTAATGATGAAAATTAATGTTAATACGCAGTTTGAGTGTACAGCGGGGTGGGGGGAGGGGCAGGGGATGGATCTCTGCAGGAACAATGAAGATCTCCATTTTTTTTTCTCTTTCCCGCATTTACAGTGGGGAGGTGCAATCTGTCAGCCTATCAGCAGCGCACACACGGAGCGAAGTGCTTTTTTTCACACAAGCAAGGGCATGTGTCATTGGCAGTGTATGTCACATGTCCTTGCCCTATAAGACCAAGCCATTTTCCCTGTCGCCACCATTTTCTCATTGCTGCAGCTGCGTGTTAGACGGCACCGCTGTTGCTGTGTGCGCTATACCTTGTTAATTTCAAGCCAATTTTCGCACAAATCTACAGATAGCTTGGGAGTAGGGAATAGTTGTGATTGCAGTCCTTTTAAGGACTAGGTTACAGCATTTCCTACGACTTTTATCAGGCAGGTCTGTGCTCTTAAATAGATAGGTTGTGGGAGTAAAGACTAATTGTAATTGGAGTCCTTTTCAGGACTAGGTTACATCAGTTCCTATCAGTTTTTGCCAGGCAGGTCTGTGCCAGTGCTGTGCAAGTTTTTTTCACAGCATTTGGCTGAATCTAGCAAAGCTAATCCTTTTTGGCCTATTGCAGAGTGTGTTAGTCAGTGGAGTAGCCTATCTGTGTTGCAAGATATACCACCTGTGTATAGAATACCAATTTTTTTACTGCACCTAGTGAAGTAAAATCTTTTGGGCATAGCATCATTCTATTAGTCCATCTATACTGACCTCCATCAGGTTGCAAACTGAATATAATTTTTTTCTGTATCTAGCTCTGAAAAAATATTTGGGCTTCTAGCAGTGTGTGGGACTTGGTCTATTAGTCCATCTATACTGACCTCCATCAGGTTGCAAATTAAAAATAATTTTTTTCTTCATTTAGCTCTGAAAAAATATTTGGGCTTCTAGCAGTGTGTGGGACTTGTTCTATTAGTCCTTCTATACTGACCTCCAGCAGGTTGCAAATTGAATATAATTTTTTCTGCATCTAGCTCTGAAAAAATATTTGGGCTTCTAGCGGTGTGTGGGACTTGGTCTATTAGTCCATCTATACTGACCTCCATCAGGTTGCAAATTAAAAATAATTTTTTTCTGCATCTAGCTCTGAAAAAATATTTGGGCTTCTAGCAGTGTGTGGGACTTGGTCTATTAGTCCATCTATACTGACCTCCATCAGGTTGCAAATTAAAAATAATTTTTTTCTTCATTTATCTCTGAAAAAATATTTGGGCTTCTAGCAGCGTGTGGGACTTGTTCTATTAGTCCATCTATACTGACCTCCATCAGGTTGCAAATTAAAAATATTTTTTTTCTGCATCTAGCTCTGAAAAAATATTTGGGCTTCTAGCAGTGTGTGGGACTTGGTCTATTAGTCCATCTATACTGACCTCCATCAGGTTGCAAATTAAAAATAATTTTTTTCTGCATCTAGCTCTGAAAAAATATTTGGGCTTCTAGCAGTGTGTGGGACTTGGTCTATTAGTCCATCTATACTGACCTCCATCAGGTTGCAAATTGAATAAAAAAATTTTCTGCATCTAGCTCTGAAAAAATATTTGGGCTTCTAGCGGTGTGTGGGACTTGGTCTATTAGTCCATCTATACTGACCTCCATCAGGTTGCAAATTAAAAATAATTTTTTTCTGCATCTAGCTCTGAAAAAATATTTGGGCTTCTAGCAGTGTGTGGGACTTGGTCTATTAGTCCATCTATACTGACCTCCATCAGGTTGCAAATTAAAAATAATTTTTTTCTACATTTAGCTCTGAAAAAATATTTGGGCTTCTAGCAGTGTGTGGGACTTGTTCTATTAGTCCTTCTATACTGACCTCCAGCAGGTTGCAAATTGAATATAATTTTTTTCTGCATCTAGCTCTGAAAAAATATTTGGGCTTCTAGCGGTGTGTGGGACTTGGTCTATTAGTCCATCTATACTGACCTCCATCAGGTTGCAAATTAAAAATAATTTTTTTCTGCATCTAGCTCTGAAAAAATATTTGGGCTTCTAGCGGTGTGTGGGACTTGGTCTATTAGTCCATCTATACTGACCTCCATCAGGTTGCAAATTAAAAATAATTTTTTTCTTCATTTAGCTCTGAAAAAATATTTGGGCTTCTAGCAGTGTGTGGGACTTGTTCTATTAGTCCTTCTATACTGACCTCCAGCAGGTTGCAAATTGAATATAATTTTTTCTGCATCTAGCTCTGAAAAAATATTTGGGCTTCTAGCGGTGTGTGGGACTTGGTCTATTAGTCCATCTATACTGACCTCCATCAGGTTGCAAATTAAAAATAATTTTTTTCTGCATCTAGCTCTGAAAAAATATTTGGGCTTCTAGCAGTGTGTGGGACTTGGTCTATTAGTCCATCTATACTGACCTCCATCAGGTTGCAAATTAAAAATAATTTTTTTCTTCATTTATCTCTGAAAAAATATTTGGGCTTCTAGCAGCGTGTGGGACTTGTTCTATTAGTCCATCTATACTGACCTCCATCAGGTTGCAAATTAAAAATAATTTTTTTCTGCATCTAGCTCTGAAAAAATATTTGGGCTTCTAGCAGTGTGTGGGACTTGGTCTATTAGTCCATCTATACTGACCTCCATCAGGTTGCAAATTAAAAATAATTTTTTTCTGCATCTAGCTCTGAAAAAATATTTGGGCTTCTAGCAGTGTGTGGGACTTGGTCTATTAGTCCATCTATACTGACCTCCATCAGGTTGCAAATTGAATAAAAAAATTTTCTGCATCTAGCTCTGAAAAAATATTTGGGCTTCTAGCGGTGTGTGGGACTTGGTCTATTAGTCCATCTATACTGACCTCCATCAGGTAGCAAATTAAAAATAATTTTTTTCTGCATCTAGCTCTGAAAAAATATTTGGGCTTCTAGCAGTGTGTGGGACTTGGTCTATTAGTCCATCTATACTGACCTCCATCAGGTTGCAAATTAAAAATAATTTTTTTCTACATTTAGCTCTGAAAAAATATTTGGGCTTCTAGCAGTGTGTGGGACTTGTTCTATTAGTCCTTCTATACTGACCTCCAGCAGGTTGCAAATTGAATATAATTTTTTTCTGCATCTAGCTCTGAAAAAATATTTGGGCTTCTAGCGGTGTGTGGGACTTGGTCTATTAGTCCATCTATACTGACCTCCATCAGGTTGCAAATTAAAAATAATTTTTTTCTGCATCTAGCTCTGAAAAAATATTTGGGCTTCTAGCGGTGTGTGGGACTTGGTCTATTAGTCCATCTATACTGACCTCCATCAGGTTGCAAATTAAAAATATTTTTTTTCTGCATCTAGCTCTGAAAAAATATTTGGGCTTCTAGCGGTGTGTGGGACTTGGTCTATTAGTCCATCTATACTGACCTCCATCAGGTTGCAAATTAAAAATAATTTTTTTCTTCATTTAGCTCTGAAAAAATATTTGGGCTTCTAGCAGTGTGTGGGACTTGTTCTATTAGTCCTTCTATACTGACCTCCAGCAGGTTGCAAATTGAATATAATTTTTTTCTGCATCTAGCTCTGAAAAAATATTTGGGCTTCTAGCGGTGTGTGGGACTTGGTCTATTAGTCCATCTATACTGACCTCCATCAGGTTGCAAATTAAAAATAATTTTTTTCTGCATCTAGCTCTGAAAAAATATTTGGGCTTCTAGCGGTGTGTGGGACTTGGTCTATTAGTCCATCTATACTGACCTCCATCAGGTTGCAAATTAAAAATAATTTTTTTCTGCATCTAGCTTTGAAAAAATATTTGGGCTTCTAGCAGTGTGTGGGACTTGGTCTATTAGTCCATCTATACTGACCTCAATCAGGTTGCAAATTGAATAAAAAAATTTTCTGCATCTAGCTCTGAAAAAATATTTGGGCTTCTAGCGGTGTGTGGGACTTGGTCTATTAGTCCATCTATACTGACCTCCATCAGGTTGCAAATTAAAAATAATTTTTTTCTGCATCTAACCCAGCCAATAGTTTTGGCCTAATACCACAGTTTGGCCACTCAGCTCTGCTCGGTTACCATCCATTGTTTTTTTGTGCAAACAACTCCAGAGTTGTGAATTAGTTAACCACCAAAATGAGTGGAAAAAGGCCTGCTGCTGGTGGAGAGGGGAATAGGCGTGTTGGGAAGGGGAAAAAAGGTTGTGTCCGTGGGGTAGGTGCAGAAGAAAGACCATCTTCCAGCCAAACTAAAATGTCTACTTCTTTTAGCGGACAATGTGATAAGATCCCTTTCTTACGGCCACGCCAATCGCTACAAATTCCAGATGAGGCACAAAAACAGCAGGTGCTTCAACGGATATCAAGTGCTCCTTTAAGTGGGCTCTCCTCCACATCAACTTCAACATCACAAATACTCCAGTCCTCAAAGGTGTCACCCAAATCGCACTTGCTTCCTCACAGCTCCCAAATCTCCAGCTGCCCGTCTGAGTATGAGGTAGAACAGATGGTTGAGTCTGCAGAGCTGTTTACTCATACTATAGCCTGGGAATCAGAGGTCGACTCCAGCGCTTCTGTGAATCCAGACGAGGAAATGATCTGCACTGATGCCCAGAATCTTTATGAGTCGGATCCAGGACCAGACGCAGAAGGTTCTGACCATAATGTAGACCCTCATTCCCAAACTGTAACTCCTGTTGGTGGAGACAATGAGGAAGACGATGATAAGACTCAAATACCTGATTGGAGCGACAACTTTAGTTTTTTGTCAGGGCAGGAACAGGTTGGCTCTGAGGACGACGGGTGTGATAACGCACAGGGTGATGATGATGAGGTCGGAGATCCCACTTACTGTCAACCCACAGTCAGCCAAGAGATGAGGTCAGCAGAGGAGGTGGAGGAAGATGCTAGTGACGACGAGATCAGGTTGCGCCTTCCTGGACAGAGACGTAGTACTGGAAGCACGTCAACAACTGCATCCTCAAACACAACTCTGCCTCTCACCACAAGTCGTGGTGGCTCTTCAGGTCGCATGGGTGCTAAGCCTTGCATAGCCTGGGCATTTTTTCAGATCGATAAAGATGACCCAACTCGTGTTATCTGTAACATTTGTCAGCAAAAGCTAAGTAGAGGCCAAAAAATACATAGTTTGAGTACTTCATGCATGAACCGGCACATGGACATGAAGCATAAGTTGCAGTGGGAAGCTCAGTGTGCTACAATGCGGTCTAGCCGGCCGGGCCAACCACCGTCTGCCATATCTTGTGCATCCGCGGCCTCTTCATCCTCTGTGACTGGGGGGACAGCAGTCACACCTGTTTTGGGGCGCAGACCTGCCACCTCTTTACCCGCAACAGCCAGCGTGATTGGCAGGTCATCATTTTCTTTGGAGGTGGTAACACCAGCTGGTGTTGAGCGCTGTCCGACATCGATAGCACCACCTTTGGATCAAGGCAACCTAACATGTCCGCCTGCATCTTCCTCACAGACCGGCAGTTTGCCGGGGACACCCTTATCAACCCCGTCTAAGCACAATAGCCAGCCCTCGGTCCCTCAGATGTGGACAAGTAAAAGACCATTTCCTCCTAGCCATGAGAAAGCTAAGAGGTTGAATTTCACCATCTGCAAGCTCTTGGCTACAGAAATGCTGCCTTTCCGCCTGGTGGACACAGAGGATTTTCGAGACCTTATGTCCGTCGCAGTGCCCCAGTACCAGATGCCCAGTCGGCACTACTTCTCAAAGAAAGGTGTGCCTGCGCTCCACCAGCATGTCGCACACAACATCACCGCTTCTTTGAGAAACTCTGTGTGTGACAGGGTGCATTTCACCACAGACACTTGGACGAGTAGGCATGGACAGGGGCGTTACATGTCGCTGACTGGGCACTGGGTAACTATGGTGACAGCAGGACAAGGGGTTGCTGTCCAAGTCTTGCCGTCCCCACGAGTTGTGCGTCAATCCTCTTTATGTCATTTTTCCTCCACTGCTTTTGCCTCCTCAACCTCCTCTCGGTCTTCCACCTGCACCCAAAGCCTGTCTGGTCATGCCACAAGCTTTCTAACTGCGCAGAAGGGATCCTGCACACCTCCTTATTATGCTGGCAGTAGGGCTCAACGTCATCAGGCGGTTTTTACATTGAAATGTCTGGGAAATGTGAGTCACACAGCTGAGGAGTTGTGGTCAGCTCTGGAGAACCAATTTCATGAATGGTTGTCTCCACTGGACCTGAAACCAGGGAAGGCCGTGTGCGACAATGCTGCAAACCTGGGTGCGGCCCTTCGCCGGGGCAATGTCACACACGTGCCTTGTATGGCTCACGTGTTGAACCTGGTTGTCCAGCAATTTTTAGCCCACTATCCCAGACTAGATGGCCTTCTGCAGAGGGCAACGTCGCTGTGTGCTCACTTCCGCCGTTCGCATCCCGCAGCTCAGCGACTTACATCTCTACAGAAGTCGTTGGGCCTGCCACTTCACCGGCTAAAATGCGATGTGCCTACCCGGTGGAATTCAACTCTGCACATGTTGCAGCGACTGTGGCAGCACCGACAAGCCCTGGTGCAATACGTTCTGACGTATAGCCTGGGCCAACGAGATTCAGAGGTGGGGCAAATCACGCTGGAGGAGTGGTCTCAGATCAGGGACCTATGCACCCTTCTGCACAGTTTTGAAATGGCGACGAAGATGTTTAGTGCTGACGATGCCATTATCAGCATGACTATTCCGGTGATTTACATGCTGGAGCACATGTTAAACAGAATTCGGAGTCAGGTGGTGGCACAAGAGGAGGTGGAGGAAGTAGAGGAGGAGGAGTTGTATGCGGAAGGGCTAACATCTGCAAGGTCCAGACGGTCGGCAGCACTAGGGCGGCAGGCATGTGAGGGTGGGGGAGATGATTTTACCAGGGCGCATGGTAGCAGCCAAACTAGTGAGGAAGGTGCAGGAGCCCAGGAAGAAGTGCAGGACGAACTGATGGAAGACTCATCAGATGAGGGAGACCTTGATCACATTTCTGTTGTGCGAGGTTGGGGGGAGAGGACAGAGGAAGGAAGCATGATTGTTACCTCGCCACCAACACAACAGGGACTTGGTGCTCCTGGATGCGCAACACACATGAGTGCCTTCTTGATGCACTACCTGCAACATGACCCTCGAATTGTGAGAATTAGAAATAATCCTGACTACTGGGTTGCCACACTGTTAGATCCCCGGTACAAAAGTAAATTTGCAGAAATTATTCCTGCCATAGAAAGGGATGCACGCATGCAGGAGTATCAGCAGAGACTGTTGCAGAATCTTACATGTGCTTTTCCACAAAATACCAGTGGTGCACGTAGTGAATCTCACAGTTCCAACTTGCCAACCGTGGTCTGTATGGAATTGTTCAATAAAGGGCCCAAAATTAAGATAACATAGATGGGAGAGGTCTCTATGAATAGGAATTCCTAAGTATTTGATACCCTGTGAGGGCCAGGCAAAGGGAAAGTTGGACTGGATGGAATCCTATATGGATTTAGGGAGGGAGACATCGAGGGCCTCAGACTTCGCTGCATTGATTTTAAAATTTTACCATGTAACAAAGTGATCTATTTCAGCCATAACAGCAGGGATGGATATATGTGATTGAGTGATATATACTAGGACATCATCAGCAAATAGAGAGCACTTGTACTCGGTGCCTCCCACCTCAATCCACCTAATATTGGGGTTATGGCGAATTGATGAGAGCAGGTGCTCCGTCACTAGGATGTATAAGAGAGGGGACAGAGGACATCCCTGCCTTGTCCCATTGGTGATTGTGAAAGGTGATGAAAATGTTCTGACGCACCCCCTGGTCCTTGGGACACCCGGAGCCGGACCCTTTTTGGTGGATGCTGGTGGTTGTAGTCTTCGTGGCGGCGATCCGGTTCCGTGGCTCAGGGCGGTCAAACCAGTGGCGGAACTATTTATGTGGTTTTGATGTTTAAATGTCCGACTACGCCACCCGTGGATTGCGGTCAGAGTGAACCGCCGCTACAGGGCAGACCGCTAAGGCTGGTGTTGTGGGTGCAGCAGAGCGTAGCATAACTCCCCACGGGAGGAGTATAGCCTCAGGGCAGTGTATGCGGAGGATGGGGGTGATGGTGCAGGGCAGCAGCAGTAACGACACGGAGTCAGTGATGCAGTTCAGGGCCTTTACTCACAGTTCTTATTATCCAGACCACGTCTGCAGGTAACGGCTGCCCACGTCGTACTGTGCTCACCAGGTGAGGGGCTCAGACAACTCCCAGATAACTTTGGAGCGCTTCACAGGACCCCCTTTGTGTGTCCTTTGTCTGGCCTTTCTTACCAACACTTCTGTCCGGCTGCCTCGGGCCTCCTCTTGGTAAACTTGGCGCCAGTTTCCCTGACCCTATGTGGTGCCTTCCTAGCGGGTGGAGCAAGGGGCTGCGCCACATAAAATGTCAGAGCCTCCGGTTTCTAGCTGAGGGTCGTTTCCTGCCTCCACTAGTTCGGGGACCGGTCTCCCCCTTTGGCCTGACCCCTCCACGCAGGTGGATTCGGGCGTGCGGTGGCGACTCGCCCGTCCGCACCCCTGGGATCCCTTCATTCCTCGTTTCTGGAGCCTTCTCCGCTCCTCTTCCTTCCTTCTCCCTCTTGCAGGCCTGGGCCTCTGTTACTAGGCCCGCCTCCGGAGCAGAGCTCATGCAGAGCCCCTGCTCCCTGCCACTTCTGCTCAGACTTCTCTGCACTGAACTAAGATGGTGCCCACCTTTTATACTCCCTTCTCAATGCACCCAGGAACTGCTTCCTCCCTGCTCCTGCACTGCAGCGTTCCCCTTCCTCAGTGTTCCCTCCCCCCACTCCAGCCAGGGACAGGGACTGTCGTGCCCATCGCAGGGGCATATTGGTCGCCCTGCCCCACGGCAATGTGGTGTAATGCATGCAGGTGTCGGGTCCTGATCCACACTCCATCCTTATCTGAGAGTGAGATATCACACCTCTGGGTGAGGTGCAATACGTCTGTAGCAACCGAGCCCTCGGTGCTACAGTTCCATTTATCTTCAGCCTAGGTGACGTATTGTGATACAGGGCCGTGATTTTGGCTATAAAAGGGTCCCCTAGACCCCTACCCCAAGCTTTTTAAGAGAATCATATATGGCGTGCCAGGAGACTCTATGGAATGCTTTCTCAGCATCCAACGAGAGTATCTACTTACAAATTTTTAACTGCATCTAGCCCAGGAAATACTTTGTGCCTAGTAGCAGTGTCTGCTAGTCAGCGGATTATCCCGGCTGTTAAGCAAGCTACACCACCTGTAGTTTGGACACTTAATTTTTTCAAAGGAAATGCTTCGGGACCACGGGATACTTAGTGAAGAGCATCAGGAGGCACCCCAAGGCATAGGGGCTGGGACTGGCACTAGGATGCCTTGCGGTGGACAGCCGAGCTCGATCCTTATAAAAGCTTTTTAACTGCAGCAGCTTTAGTGGACGCTAATGGAGCTGGAATTACGCGGCTGCTGGCATGAGACTTGCCCTCCAATAGATCCTTGTAAATGGATTTAAAGTGTATTCATTCAAATTAGAGAGACAATTTAAATTAAAAAGCTTAGAGCTGCCTCCACCACAGGGGGGCTCTCTCGACCCACCAGCGGACAGGCACCAGTATTGGGAGAGGGGGGCTGGCCGTCAGGGTTCACCGCGGCTCTGGCACAAACCCGGCGACACGGAGGTGGCACGGGCAGGAGCGGACTGGCCGTCTCGGCTTCTCACTTTTTGGATTTTAGAAGGGCATGACATGCCTATATCTGTGTCTCCCCCTCCTTTTACTCCTCCACCTCTTTTCTTTTCGCATGACTATATGTACTTGTCACTTTTCCATGTGTTAGTTGTGTCTTCTGAGCAGTTTGTCAGCTTTTGGACACCTTTGAAGGTGTTTTCTATGTGTTTCTATGTGTTTTTGTTTGCCTGCCATTGGTTTTAACGGTGTTCGAAGGTGTTCGACGAACAGTTCGACGAACAGTTCGGCGAACACACGGGTGTTCGACGAACCGAACCGAACTCGAACACTACGGGGGTGGCTCAACACTAATACTGACCTCCATCAGGTTGCAAATTCAAAATAATTTTTATCTGCATCTACAGTACCTCTGAAAAAATATTTGGGCTTCTAGCTGTGTGTGGGACTTGTTGTATTAGTCCATCTATACTGACCTCCATCAGGTTGCAAACTGAATATATTTTTTTCTGCATCTACCTCTGAAAAAATATTGGGCTTCTAGCTGTGTGTGGGACTTGTTGTATTAGTCCATCTATACTGACCTCCATCAGGTTGCAAACTGAATATATTTTTTTCTGCATCTACCTCTGAAAAAATATTAGGCTTCTAGCTGTGTGTGGGACTTGTTGTATTAGTCCATCTATACTGACCTCCATCAGGTTGCAAACTGAATATAATTTTTTTCTGCATCTAGCTCTGAAAAAATATTTGGCCTTCTAGTAGTGTGTCGGACTTTCTCTATTAGTCCATCTATACTGACCTCCATCAGGTTGCAAATTAAAAATAATTTTTATCTGCATCTACAGTACCTCTGAAAAAATATTTGGCCTTCTAGCAGTGTGTCGGACTTTCTCTATTAGTCCATCTATACTGACCTCCATAAGGTTGCAATTTCAAAATAATTTTTATCTGCATCTACAGTACCTCTGAAAAAATATTTGGGCTTCTAGCTGTGTGTGGGACTTGTTGTATTAGTCCATCTATACTGACCTCCATCAGGTTGCAAACTGAATATATTTTTTTCTGCATCTACCTCTGAAAAAATATTGGGCTTCTAGCTGTGTGTGGGACTTGTTATATTAGTCCATCTATACTGACCTCCATCAGGTTGCAAACTGAATATATTTTTTTCTGCATCTACCTCTGAAAAAATATTGGGCTTCTAGCTGTGTGTGGGACTTGTTGTATTAGTCCATCTATACTGACCTCCATCAGGTTGCAAATTGAATATAATTTTTTTCTGCATCTAACCCAGCCAATAGTTTTGGCCTAATACCACAGTTTGGCCACTCAGCTCTGCTCGGTTACCATCCATTGTTTTTTTGTGCAAACAACTCCAGAGTTGTGAATTAGTTAACCACCAAAATGAGTGGAAAAAGGCCTGCTGCTGGTGGAAAGGGGAATAGGCGTGCTGGGAAGGGGAAAAAAGGTTGTGTCCGTGGGGTAGGTGTTAAAGCAACAGTAACATCTGCAGAAGAAAGACCATCTTCCAGCCAAACTAAAATGTCTACTTCTTTTAGCGGACAATGTGATAAGATCCCTTTCTTACGGCCACGCCAATCGCTACAAATTCCAGATGAGGCACAAAAACAGCAGGTGCTTCAACGGATATCAAGTGCTCCTTTAAGTGGGCTCTCCTCCACATCAACTTCAACATCACAAATACTCCAGTCCTCAAAGGTGTCACCCAAATCGCACTTGCTTCCTCACAGCTCCCAAATCTCCAGCTGCCCGTCTGAGTATGAGGTAGAACAGATGGTTGAGTCTGCAGAGCTGTTTACTCATACTATAGCCTGGGAATCAGAGGTCGACTCCAGCGCTTCTGTGAATCCAGACGAGGAAATGATCTGCACTGATGCCCAGAATCTTTATGAGTCGGATCCAGGACCAGACGCAGAAGGTTCTGACCATAATGTAGACCCTCATTCCCAAACTGTAACTCCTGTTGGTGGAGACAATGAGGAAGACGATGATAAGACTCAAATACCTGATTGGAGCGACAACTTTAGTTTTTTGTCAGGGCAGGAACAGGTTGGCTCTGAGGACGACGGGTGTGATAACACACAGGGTGATGATGATGAGGTTGGAGATCCCACTTACTGTCAACCCACAGTCAGCCAAGAGATGAGGTCAGCAGAGGAGGTGGAGGAAGATGCTAGTGACGACGAGGTCAGGTTGCGCCTTCCTGGACAGAGACGTAGTACTGGAAGCACGTCAACAACTGCATCCTCAAACACAACTCTGCCTCTCACCACAAGTCGTGGTGGCTCTTCAGGTCGCATGGGTGCTAAGCCTTGCATAGCCTGGGCATTTTTTCAGATCGATAAAGATGACCCAACTCGTGTTATCTGTAACATTTGTCAGCAAAAGCTAAGTAGAGGCCAAAAAATACATAGTTTGAGTACTTCATGCATGAACCGGCACATGGACATGAAGCATAAGTTGCAGTGGGAAGCTCAGTGTGCTACAATGCGGCCTAGCCGGCCGGGCCAACCACCGTCTGCCATATCTTGTGCATCCGCGGCCTCTTCATCCTCTGTGACTGGGGGGACAGCAGTCACACCTGTTTTGGGGCGCAGACCTGCCACCTCTTTACCCGCAACAGCCAGCGTGATTGGCAGGTCATCATTTTCTTTGGAGGTGGTAACACCAGCTGGTGTTGAGCGCTGTCCGACATCGATAGCACCACCTTTGGATCAAGGCAACCTAACATGTCCGCCTGCATCTTCCTCACAGACCGGCAGTTTGCCGGGGACACCCTTATCAACCCCGTCTAAGCACAATAGCCAGCCCTCGGTCCCTCAGATGTGGACAAGTAAAAGACCATTTCCTCCTAGCCATGAGAAAGCTAAGAGGTTGAATTTCACCATCTGCAAGCTCTTGGCTACAGAAATGCTGCCTTTCCGCCTGGTGGACACAGAGGATTTTCGAGACCTTATGTCCGTCGCAGTGCCCCAGTACCAGATGCCCAGTCGGCACTACTTCTCAAAGAAAGGTGTGCCTGCGCTCCACCAGCATGTCGCACACAACATCACCGCTTCTTTGAGAAACTCTGTGTGTGACAGGGTGCATTTCACCACAGACACTTGGACGAGTAGGCATGGACAGGGGCGTTACATGTCGCTGACTGGGCACTGGGTAACTATGGTGACAGCAGGACAAGGGGCTGCTGTCCAAGTCTTGCCGTCCCCACGAGTTGTGCGTCAATCCTCTTTATGTCAAAGTTCCTCCACTGCTTCTGCCTCCTCAACCTCCTCTCGGTCTTCCACCTGCACCCAAAGCCTGTCTGGTCATGCCACAAGCTTTCTAACTGCGCAGAAGGGATCCTGCACACCTCCTTACTATGCTGGCAGTAGGGCTCAACGTCATCAGGCGGTTTTTACATTGAAATGTCTGGGAAATGTGAGTCACACAGCTGAGGAGTTGTGGTCAGCTCTGGAGAACCAATTTCATGAATGGTTGTCTCCACTGGACCTGAAACCAGGGAAGGCCGTGTGCGACAATGCTGCAAACCTGGGTGCGGCCCTTCGCCGGGGCAATGTCACACACGTGCCTTGTATGGCTCACGTGTTGAACCTGGTTGTCCAGCAATTTTTAGCCCACTATCCCAGACTAGATGGCCTTCTGCAGAGGGCACGGTCGCTGTGTGCTCACTTCCGCCGTTCGCATCCCGCAGCTCAGCGACTTACATCTCTACAGAAGTCGTTGGGCCTGCCACTTCACCGGCTAAAATGCGATGTGCCTACCCGGTGGAATTCAACTCTGCACATGTTGCAGCGACTGTGGCAGCACCGACAAGCCCTGGTGCAATACGTTCTGACGTATAGCCTGGGCCAACGAGATTCAGAGGTGGGGCAGATCACGCTGGAGGAGTGGTCTCAGATCAGGGACCTATGCACCCTTCTGCACAGTTTTGAAATGGCGACGAAGATGTTTAGTGCTGACGATGCCATTATCAGCATGACTATTCCGGTGATTTACATGCTGGAGCACATGTTAAACAGAATTCGGAGTCAGGTGGTGGCACAAGAGGAGGTGGAGGAAGTAGAGGAGGAGGAGTTGTATGCGGAAGGGCTAACATCTGCAAGGTCCAGACGGTCGGCAGCACCAAGGCGGCAGGCATGTGAGGGTGGGGGAGATGGTTTTACCAGGGCGCATGGTAGCAGCCAAACTAGTGAGGAAGTTGCAGGAGCCCAGGAAGAAGTGGAGGACGAACTGATGGAAGACTCATCAGATGAGGGAGACCTTGATCACATTTCTGTTGTGCGAGGTTGGGGGGAGAGGACAGAGGAAGGAAGCATGATTGTTACCTCGCCACCAACACAACAGGGACTTGGTGCTCCTGGATGCGCAACACACATGAGTGCCTTCTTGCTGCACTACCTGCAACATGACCCTCGAATTGTGAGAATTAGAAATAATCCTGACTACTGGGTTGCCACACTGTTAGATCCCCGGTACAAAAGTAAATTTGCAGAAATTATTCTTGCCATAGATAGGGATGCACGCATGCAGGAGTATCAGCAGAGACTGTTGCAGAATCTTACATGTGCTTTTCCACAAAATACCAGTGGTGCACGTAGTGAATCTCACAGTTCCAACTTGCCAACCGTGGGACCGTCAAGTGTTCAGCACTCAAACCGTAACAGAACCACAGTATCTGCTGGTAACATCAATTTTGCGGAATCATTTCACCACTTTTTTAGCCCATCCTTTGCAAGGCCACAGGAGACAAGAAGTCTGACACATAGTCAACGCCTAGAGACGATGGTACAGGAGTATCTCCAAGTAAACATTGAAGCCACGACTGTGTCACTGGACCCTTGCTCTTTTTGGGCTTCCAATCTGGATAAATGGCCGGAGCTAGCCACTTACGCCTTGGAGATCTTGTCATGCCCCGCAGCCAGCGTTCTGTCTGAACGTGTGTTCAGCGCTGCTGGTGGTGTGCTGACAGATAAGCGCACGCGGCTCTCCACTGATAATGTAGACAGACTCACGTTCATAAAGATGAACAAATCATGGATCCGAAACGACTTTTCTACCCCTGTGTCATCCTGGGGAGAGTAAAAGCTTGATGATTGATTAAAATCACCCTACCAACCGTTTTAAGCTTTCAAATTACTAATCATGTTTATCTGTATCTTGACTGGAAAATAATTTGGGCTTTGTAGCAGTGTGCAGCACTGATCCTATTAGGCCATCTATAATAAGCTCCACCAGATTTAAAATTAAAAATAATTTTTAGCTGCATCTAGCCCGGAAAATAATTTTGGGGCTCCGAGATGCGCAAGACACATAAGTGCCTTCTTGCTGCACTACCTGCAGCATGACCCTCATATTGTCAGAATTCGAAGTAATCATGACTACTGGGTTGCCACACTCTTAGATCCCCCAAACTTTTCGATCAACCTTTTCATTTTAATAAAGACCAAAAAAATGGTCATTTTTGAAATTATAAGCATTAGCAGGTTGTTAGAAACTGAAATCAGTTTTCAACTCAAAACTTTATTGTATGTGATGTTACATTTTCACATAGGACCCCTTGTTCGAAAGGAGCTTCTGAACTCTCTCGTCCATTGAATTTGTCAGGTTTTGGATGGTTTCTGCTTCAATTGTTTTGCATGAGGACAGAATACCCTCCCAGAGCTGTTGCTTAGATGTAAACTGCCTCCCGCCATCATAGACACTCCTTTTAATGATGCTCCAAAGGTTCTGAATGGGGTAGAGGTCAGGGGAGCATGGGGGTCACACCATAAGTTTGTCCCCTTTTATGCCCATATCAGCCAGAGATGCAGATGTTTTATGTGCAGCATGAGATGGTGCATTATCATGCAGAAAAATGATCTTGCTGTGAAATACACGGTTCTTCTTCTTGAACCATGGCAGGAAGTGCTGTTTGAGAAAATCCACATACATTATGGAGTTCATCTTTAGCGCCTTCAGGGATCCTAAAGGGGCCGACAATCTCTCTCCCCATGATTCCAGCCCAAAACATTACTCCACCTCCTCCTTGTTGGCGCTGTAGCCGTGTTTGCGTGGGGTGTCCATCAACCAGCCATCCTCCACTCCATCCATCTGGACCATCGAGCGCTGCACGGCACTCATCCGTGAACAAAACAGTTTTGAAATCAGTCTTCATGTAATGTTTGGCCCACTGGAGCCGTTTCTGCTTGTGTGAAGTGGATAGAGGAGGTCGACAGGATGGCGTATGCACAGCTGCAAACCTCTGAAGGACCCTGCATCTTGTTGTTCGGGGGACGTTGGAGGCACCAGCAGCTTCAAAAACTTGTCTGCTGCTATGACAAGGCTTTCTTGCCGCTGCTCTTTTAACCTGACGTAATTGCCTGTAGGAAAGAGTCCTCAATTTGCCCTTATCAGCACGCACACGTGTGTACTGTGAATCAGCTACATACTTCTTGATTGCCAAGACACTTCATCCTGATCATCGCACAATGTTGATTGTAGTCATGCCTTGACCTAAACACTCCACAATTTGTTGCTTCTCAGCAGCCGACACATCCTTTTTCTTTCCCATTTTGGCAGAAAATGTAGGCTGCTTAATAATGTGAGAGAGCCTTCTTAAGTAGTCTTGCCTTTCATTGGACACACCTGCCAAACTAATTAGCACAGGTGTCTGCAATTGCTTACAGTGATATAAAGAGCCCTGACACACATCACCATCAATGAGTTTAACTGACAAACAAACAAATTCTTCCCTTATCACTCCTAAACACTTTTTGCATAATAATTTGGAACGCAGTGTACATGTGATTTTCCACAAAACACCAGTGGTTCACGTAGTGAATCTTACAGTTCTAACTTGCCAACCGTGGTCTGTATGGAATTGTTCAATAAAGGGCCCAAAATTAAGATAACATAGATGGGAGAGGTCTCTATGAATAGGAATTCCTAAGTATTTGATACCCTGTGAGGGCCAGGCAAAGGGAAAGTTGGACTGGATGGAATCCTATATGGATTTGGGGAGGGAGACATCGAGGGCCTCAGACTTCCCTGCATTGATTTTAAAATTTTACCATGTAACAAAGTGATCTATTTCAGCCATAACAGCAGGGATGGATATATGTGATTGAGTGATATATACTAGGACATCATCAGCAAATAGAGAGCACTTGTACTCGGTGCCTCCCACCTCAATCCACCTAATATTGGGGTTATGGCGAATTGATGAGAGCAGGTGCTCCGTCACTAGGATGTATAAGAGAGGGGACAGAGGACATCCCTGCCTTGTCCCATTGGTGATTGTGAAAGGTGATGAAAATGTTCTGACGCACCCCCTGGGCCTTGGGACACCCGGAGCTGGACCCTTTTTGGTGGATGCTGGTGGTTGTAGTCTTCATGGCGGCGACCCGGTTCCGTGCCTCAGGGCGGTCAAACCAGTGGCGGAACTATTTATGTGGTTTTGATGTTTAAATGTCCGACTACGCCACCCGTGGATTGCGGTCAGAGTGAACCGCCGCTACAGGGCAGACCGCTGAGGCTGGTGTTGTGGGTGCAGCAGAGCGTAGCATAACTCCCCACGGGAGGAGTATAGCCTCAGGGCAGTGTATGCGGAGGATGGGGGTGATGGTGCAGGGCAGCAGCAGTAACGACACGGAGTCAGTGATGCAGTCCAGGGCCTTTACTCACAGTTCTTATTATCCAGACCACGTCTGCAGGTAACGGCTGCCCACGTCGTACTGTGCTCACCAGGTGAGGGGCTCAGACAACTCCCAGATAACTTTGGAGCACTTCACAGGACCCCCTTTGTGTGTCCTTTGTCTGGCCTTTCTTACCAACACTTCTGTCCGGCTGCCTCGGGCCTCCTCTTGGTAAACTTGGCGCCAGTTTCCCTGACCCTATGTGGTGCCTTCCTAGCGGGTGTAGCGAGGGGCTGCGCCACATAAAATGTCAGAGCCTCCGGTTTCTAGCTGAGGGTCGTTTCCTGCCTCCACTAGTTCGGGGACTGGTCTCCCCCTTTGGCCTGACCCCTCCACGCAGGTGGATTCGGGCGTGCGGTGGCGACTCGCCCGTCCGCACCCCTGGAATCCCTTCATTCCTCGTTCCTGGAGCCTTCTCCGCTCCTCTTCCTTCCTTCTCCCTCTTCCAGGCCTGGGCCTCTGTTACTAGGCCCGCCTCCGGAGCAGAGCTCATGCAGAGCCCCTGCTCCCTGCCACTTCTGCTCAGACTTCTCTGCACTGAACTAAGATGGTGCCCACCTTTTATACTCCCTTCTCAATGCACCCAGGAACTGCTTCCTCCCTGCTCCTGCACTACAGGGTTCCCCTTCCTCAGTGTTCCCTCCCCCCACTCCAGCCAGGGACAGGGACTGTCGTGCCCATCTCAGGTTCATATTGGTCGCCCTGCCCCACGGCAATGTGGTGTAATGCATGCAGGTGTCGGGTCCTGATCCACACTCCATCCTTACCTGAGAGTGAGATATCACACCTCTGGGTGAGGTGCAATACGTCTGTAGCAACCGAGCCCTCAGGGTGCTACAGTTCCATTTATCTTCAGCCTAGGTGACGTATTGCGATACAGGGCCGTGATTTTGGCTATAAAAGGGTCCCCTAGACCCCTACCCCAAGCTTTTTAAGAGAATCATATATGGCGTGCCAGGAGACTCTATGGAATGCTTTCTCAGCATCCAACGAGAGTATCTAATTACAAATTTTTAACTGCATCTAGCCCAGGAAATACTTTGTGCCTAGTAGCAGTGTCTGCTAGTCAGCGGATTATCCCGGCTGTTAAGCAAGCTACACCACCTGTAGTTTAGACACTTAATTTTTTCAAAGGAAATGCTTCGGGACCATGGGATACTTAGTGAAGAGCATCAGGAGGCACCCCAAGGCATAGGGGCTGGGACTGGCAGTAGGATGCCTTGCGGTGGACAGCCGAGCTCGATCCTTATAAAAACTTTTTAACTGCAGCAGCTTTAGTGGACGCTACTGGAGCTGGAATTACGCGGCTGCTGGCATGAGACTTGCCCTCCAATAGATCCTTGTAAATGGATTTAAAGTGTATTCATTCAAATTAGAGAGACAATTTAAATTAAAAAGCTTAGAGCTGCCTCCACCACAGGGGGGCTCGCTCGACCCACCAGCGGACAGGCACCAGTATTGGGAGAGGGGGGCTGGCCGTCAGGGTTCACCGCGGCTCTGGCACAAACCCGGCGACACGGAGGTGGCACGGGCAGGAGCGGACTGGCCGTGTCGGCTTCTCACTTTTTGGATTTTAGAAGGGCATGACATGCCTATATCTGTGTCTCCCCCTCCTTTTACTCCTCCACCTCTTTTATTTTCGCATGACTATATGTTCTTGTCACTTTTCCATGTGTTAGTTATGTCTTCTGAGCAGTTTGTCTGCTTTTGGACACCTTTGAAGATGTTTTCTATGTGTTTCTATGTGTTTTTGTTTGCCTGCCATTGGTTTTAACGGTGTTCGAAGGTGTTCGACGAACAGTTCGACGAACAGTTCGGCGAACACACGGGTGTTCGACGAACCGAACCGAACTCGAACACTACGGGGATGGCTCAACACTAGCTATCACTGACAAAGAAAGAAGTAAGGAGGAGAGTTCTTAAACCTGAGGGAAGTAACTAACGCAGAACAGTTGATGCAAAAAGACAGAGAACTCCAGGAGTCCCACTAAGCAGTTTAACCCTTCCAGAAACAGAGCATAGAAAGCCAGAACTGCTAATAGGACGGTGAAGCCATTATAACAACCACAGGTGTATGTGTCACCAGAGACTGCGATCGTCTAACCCCACTCTGTCGCGGTATACCCATGACAGTATGTTTATATTTCATTATTGTCTTTGATTCTGTATATATCTTTTTATATCTTGTATATAGGGATATAGACACTGGTGTAGGTTTTAGATAGTGTGGTGGGAGGTCAGTTTTTCTTCTGTTATGTTGAGACACTGGGGTGTTTGGATGAAAAACTGGTGCTGCCTTATGTAACACCCATTGCTGGCATCTCTGCATGGTTCCTCTCCTCCCTGCATGTGGGGATGCCGGCATACTCACCGTGACAACATCCTCATGCTCCTCTCCCTCCTTCCCTGTGCACGCACCTTTGACTTCTTAAAGTGGCAGCACATGCACCTGCAAAGATGCCCACAGCCAATAGCTGGAAGGCATCTTGTATAAAAGGCGTACTCCTCAATAGGGAGGTGCCTGTGCAACCCCTATAGTTTGTTAGTGGTAATTTGTGTGTGCAACTGTATGTTGCCAGGTCCCCCATCCTTAGCCTAAATTAATTATTTCCCTATCTTGTAATGTCCTTGTAGTCCTGTGTATTTTATACATGAACCTGAGAACACTCTGGCGGTACCTGAACCCTGTAGCTGCATCGGCGGTACCTGAACTGTTTTCCTAGACCTGTGGGTCTGAACGAGAGCCTATCCCCAAAGTCCACATTGTCTGTACTGTCTGTCAGTCTCTGAATCCTTCCTGTCGGTGACTCTGTTCCCGTGTCCAGTGAACCTGACCCCTGGGATAGGCAACTGCAGTATCGGGGACTGCCTAGCAGTGGTACCTGGTGGCTACCTGCAGCTCAACCCTGACTCCATCTTCAGAAGCTCTAGTGAACACCAGGTAGCTACTTAGCTATTAAAAAAGTTGGTGTGTATATATGTTTATAGCTTTGCAAGATATGTTATTGTTTATTTTTTATTTGTTGTGCTTTTGGGTAGTATGTTTGATAATTTGGCAACTTAGTTTGTGTTTAGGTTGTGTTTATTTTCAGTTAATTAGTTATTAGTTATAGGTTTTTGACTTGTATATATGTATAGATTTAGTATAAGTTATGGTGTTTATGTATATCAATTATATAAGGATATGCTAAAATAATGAGTGGCTGGACTAGGTGTCATTTTTTGCTTTTCTGATTGATATTTTATTATGTTTGTGTTGTTATTATGTTATATTATTATGTTTTTAATTTTTATAATAAAATAGATCTACAGGATGTAAGTAAAGATCAGTATAGGCTAAATATAATGTATCTACAGAGCTTCATAGTTAGATTTTATCTATAAAATTTATGATGGTAGTAGAGCTAATCAATATGACATTTCTTGAAATATCTTTGTATTTCTGGATATTTGTCAGATATGATATATTAAACTCTACAACCCACAAAATCAATTGATTTTTGTTGTTATCTAATCTGACTCCTGATTATAAATGATCTCTACAGATTATTGAGCATTAATGATTTTCTGGCACTGAAAACTTGTACATTCTTAAAGGAGTTGGCTTGTCTTGTTAAATGGGTAAAATTGCAAAGTTTTTGCAAAAACAAACAACTTTGCAATCTACTTGTTATTAAAAATCCTCTTTGCTCTCAAGAACAGGATTTTTAATTCTGTAGTTTACAGGTTGTTGCAGAGGTTACCGGTTACCTCTGCAGTCTATCATAGGTGGCTAGTCTCCTAGACAAGGGGCATGTGCTTGCAAGTTGTTTGCTTTATAGCTTGCAAGTGCTGTGCTCAGGCTGGCGAGGTCACTGGATTTGGTAAGCTTTAGTCCCTCCATGCTCCTTCAATGCTGCAGAGATAAAAATGCATTTATTAGCAGCATGGGAGAGCGCACAGTTCAGACCAGTGGCACAACCATTTCACCTCCCCAAACTGTCAATCTTCTCGAGCACACCCCCATTTCCTCTGCCTAGCAGGATGCTAGGATGCAGGGAGCGATGTGCTCCTGAAGAAAGGAGAGTTTAAGTGTTTCTCTTATAATTATCATAATTATGTGTGAAAATTAGGCACAACTATATGACCTCACCATGGTTTCTAGCCCATGCATTAAAAAAAATGAACTTTTGTTACTAAACCAGAATTTTCCTGCAGCTAGATAAATCCTCTATGTAGGATATAATGACAGCTGACAGAACTGCCTATTCAGCTGTGCCCCACCGACAACTATAAAAGAAATGCCTATTTTAGTATCCATTGCATTAAATGGAGGAAATACAGTTCGGTACTATATTAGCAAATCAGCAGGTCTGCAAAAAGTTCTTCTCTTAAGCACAGATGCTTACTGAATAAGGTTACATATAACAGCAGGCACATGAATTGAGATTTAATAGAAAATGAAACATAAATGTGGACTACACAGGAGGCTGAAATGTAACAGGCAACTGAAGAATTTGAGCTTCAAAAGCAGTTCAGTTTTTTCAGGGTGCACAGTGCTGTGATAAAGCGTTTTCAGGTCCCTATTAATAACACATTTATCCATCACCCAATAGGAAAGATAATTTAACTTAACAAGTTCGGCATCTCTAACCACCAGTGATCATCTGTAATCACACAAGAAGACATATCTAAGCATACATTGCACCTGCAATGACTGCTGCAGATGAAGTTTGACATCCTTGTCACTGAAGTTAACGGGGTTGTCCTGCTTTTTGAAAACTTTTAGCAAGCACTGCAGCTTGCTGAACTCTAACAGCACACCTCCCAACCGACCCAGATCCAGCAAAAAAGTCCCAAATTTGGGAGTATGTCCCAACTTCAAATGCATCTGTATCCTGAGAACACACATACAATTGAATATAATGCTGGAACAAGGAGCAGACGGATCCTTGTCTTACATTTCCCTTTAGGTAAAGACTGAAGGTTCTGCAAGGACCTGTAGGTGACATGACACGAAAATGTCACATAACCTAAAGGTCTTGGCAGAACCTTCAGGAGCAGAGAGCAGGGAAGTGACAGGCAAGTGTTATAGTTGTGTCGAGGCATCATACTGTGTGGGGGAAATGTGGAGGGGGGACTATTGCTGTGTGTGTGTGTGAGAGCACTTTGGGGGCATAATAATTTGTAGTGGGACTTTGGGGGCATCATAGTGTGTATGTGTTTGTGTGTGAGAGACTCTGGAGGCATAAGACTATTTTGTGGGACTCATACTGTGTTGGGGGGGACTGTGAGGGCATCATATTGTGGGGAAGGTGCAGTGGGAACATCACTTTGTGAGGGGGGCTGTGGAGGCATCATATTATTTTAGAGTAAAATAGAAATTGCTCTGTTTGTGCTCTTCTTTCTTATTTTTCAAAGTTGGGAGTCTAAGGAGGAACAATTCTCCTTGTGCAGAGTTCCAAGCCGGCATAAGTAGACTTATAGACCATGTAGTACTCCTCTGGAAAATTAAATATGAAATTAAATGAATTAAATATGAAAATGTCCTCTTCAGAGAGGAAGAGGACTAGAACTTTAGCGCTACTTATTGAATGTAGCAATTCTAAAAGTCAATATTGACCCTTTAAAGAGCCTTTGCCACATGACTTAGGATAAAGATCCAAACCAGACATTCCATTTTCAGACATGTGTTTTCTCCTCATCAGTGCAAGGCAGGAGGTCTGATATGGTGAGAGGTGGTCTAAGTGGGATCGTTTCCCGTTGTGGAGATTGCCTACAAGTCTCTTTACGCCAATTTAGCACTCTCCAAAAGGAAAAATCTTCCCTCTGAGACGCTCTGTTTCACTTAGCCAAATCAGACCTCCTGCTTTGCTCTGATGAGGGGCAAAACCCCAGAAACATGTGTCTGCAAACAAAGTGTTTAATTTGGCTAACATATGTATCCCATACGTTAAACACCAAAAAGAAGAAAAAACATAATGGCAGAATTACTTTCCAATTTTTTTAAAGCAGTAAACATAAAAAAGACTATATAAAATTGGTATCACTTCACCTGTAGTAACACATAAAACAAAATGCAAAAAAAAAGGTGTACAAGAAGCCCAAGGGTACTGAAATCTTCCCATTCTTTTACACGACACATAAGCTAATATAATTTCTCTTTGTTTTAGTTTCATTTTTTTCTGGTTCACTTTTAAGGTGGCTGATTCAATGAACATTTATCCCAACATTTAAAGGGAACCTGTTAACACGTTTTTACACATGTAAGTAGTTTTACGGTTGTATAAATGCGCGTCTCCCAATAAAATGTATATCTTTTTTTGTAGAGATTTGATGTGGCAGTCATGAGAAGTCTATTGTTTAAGCCATATGCAAATGAGGCTGAAAGTGCACTGGGGGTGTGTCAATGGACATGGAAGAAGACTCCTAGAGCATTGACACATCCCAGTCTGATTTGCATATGGCTTCTACACTATATTTCTCATGGTTGGTTCATCAGATCTCAATGAAAAAAATATATAATTTTTTATTGCGGGACATGCACCTATACAACTGTACCACTACTTGCATATGGAAAATATTAATGACAGGTTCTCTTTATTTTGTTAACTCTTCTGTACATAGTGAAGCCAAGTATGTTAATGTCGCTTCAAATAGAGAACAAAGACCCCAGTTCAGGTTTACAAGCTTCTCCCTCCAGTAGCTTTAGACATAGAAAATTATCATCTATATACAGAGACTAAGTATAACATTGTGTTAGTAAATTTGCAAGATTTGATTGGGTGGAACAGACAAAAATTGGTGACAGTGTGGAATTATTGTAAGTTTTGATTAATAAGCGTTCTGCGAGATCTAAATGTATTTATGTCGAAGCACCTGATGCCCATCCAAAATGCTTTTGTGTGAATCAGTGTTTAATGCCACAAAAATAGATTTGGAATAATGTGTTTTTCTTCCAAGAATGGTTCTTTATTTAACGTTTATTAACAATTTTCAGCATTGAAATTACAACACCAAGAAGGAAAAGTCATGGATTGATGGAAATCAAAGGATGGAGAAATGTTACTGATCTGCAATTGAAGGAAAAATGGAAACAACATTTTCAAAAAATCTTGATTTATTCAGTCTGGAGTATGAGCGCCACGTGCAGAAATCCCCGCACTTACAGTGGGCACGAAAAGTATTCAGACCCCTTTCATTTTTTCACTCTTTGCTTCATTGAAACCATTTGGTAAATTCTAAAAAGTTCATTTTTTTCTCATTAAAGTACACTCTGCACCCCATCTCGACTGAAAAAAACCCAGAAATGTAGAAATTTATTAAAAAAGAAAAACTGAAATATCACATGCTCATAAGTATTCAGATCCTTTGCTCAGACACTCATATTTAAGTCACATGCTGTCCATTTCCTTGTGATCCTCCTTGAGATGGTTCTACTCCTTCATTGGAGTCCAGCTGTGTTTAATTAAACTGATAGGACTTGATTTTGAAAGGCACACGCCTGTCTATATAAGACCTCACAGCTCATAGTGCATGTCAGACCAAATGAGAATCATGAGCTCAAAGGAACTGCCCAAGGAGCTCAGAGACAGAATTGTGGCAAGGCACAGATCTGGCCAAGGTTACAAAAGAATTTCTGCATTACTCAAGGCTCCTAAGAGCACAGTGGCCTCCATAATCCTTGAATGGAAGAAGTTTGGGACCACCAGAAGTCTTCCTAGACCTGACCGTCCAGCCACACTGAGCAATCGTGGGAGAAGAGCCTTGGTGAGAGAGGTAAAGAAGAACCCCAAGATCACTGTGGCTGAGCTCCAGAGATGCAGTAGGGAGATGGGAGAAAGTTCCACAACGTCAACTATCACTGCAGCCTTCCACCAGTCGGGGCTTTATGGCAGAGTGGCCCAACGAAATCCTCTCCTCAGTGTAAGATATATGAAAGCCCGCATACAGTTTGCTCAAAAACACATGAAGGACTCCCATACTATTAGAAATAAGATTTTCTGGTCTGTTGAGACGAAGATAGAACTTTTTGGTGATAATTCTAAGCGGTATGTGTGGAGAAAACCAAGCACTGCTCATCACCTGCCCAATACAATCCCAACAGTGAAACATGGTGGTGGCAGCATCATGCTATGGGGGTGTTTTTCAGCTTCACGGACAGGATGACTGGTTGCAATTGAAGGAAACATGAATGCGGCCAAGTACTGAGATATCCTGGATCAAAACCTCTTTCAGAGTGCTCTGGATCTCAGACTTGGCCAAAGTTCACCTTCCAACAAGACAATGACCCTAAGCACACAGCTAAAATAACAAAGGAGTGGCTTCAGAACAACTCTGTGACCATTCTTGACTGGCCCAGCCAGAGCCCTGACCTAAACCCAATTGAGCATCTCTGGAGAGACCTGAAAATGGCTGTTCACCAACGTTCACCATCCAACCTGACGGAACTGGAGAGGATCTGCAAGGAAGAATGGCAGAGGATCCCCAAATCCAGGTGTGAAAAACTTGTTGCATTATTCCCAAGAAGACTCATGGCTGTACTAGCTCAAAAGGGGGCTTCTACTCAATACTGAGCAAAGGGTCTGAATACTTTCCGTACCCACTGTATATTCAGTGAAGACAGAATGTTACATTAGTGACATAAGAGATGGCATTTTGTGATCATAAGATTCTATGTAGGAGAGGAGGGAGGAACCCCAACTGCCATCTCCTATGCGGGTAATGTAACATGCTGTCTTTATTAAATATAGATTTTACCTGTGAATTGAGATCCAATGGGTAACGTTTCTCCTTATGGAGAGGGACATGTCAAGCCTGACATGCCAAGGTGAGGAGACTTTTAAGCTACTCTGGGATATATGCAAATTGTCTCTTCAGAGAGAAAGAGAACTAGTACCCTAGTGCCACCTATAGGAAGTAGCAATCCTAAAAGTCAATATTGACTCTCTAACGAGCCTTGTTACATGACTTAGGATAAAAGCCAAAACCAAAATCTCAATTTGCAGACACTGTGTTTCAGGGTACTGCCCCTCATCAGTGCAAAGTGTGAGATCTGGTTTGGCTGGGTGAGAGGCGTCTGACCGGATTCCAAGGGGTAACTTTTCACCTTGCGGAGAGTGACATGTCATGCCTGACATGCCAAGGTGAGGAGACTTTTAAGTCTCAATGCTACTCTGGGAAATATGCAAATTATCTCTTCAGATAGGAAAAGGGTTAGAACTCTGAATTTTGAGAATGAATGATCAGTTCTGGAAGCGAAAGAAGGCGATTTCTTTGATAAGATATATTACAAAGTTGCTGATTTTCAGCAAAAAATGTTGAAAAAGCAGGACACCTTGTGATCAGCTAATTATTGGAAGCCTATCGAACTAAAAGGGATCGTCAACCTCTTGTGCATGTGAGCAAAATTACAAATCTCATATTTTAAAAATCTGGAATTGAATTATTCATTGAAATGAACAACTTGCCAAATGTATCATTATCCTAAGAGGCTTTATCATAGGACATCCCCAGGCTGCAGCTATCAGTGCAAAGCCGTCAGCGCCGGTAATTCTAATGCCACTTGTTGATGGTGCTTCACTTTAAAAAATTCCAATATATTCTAAACTGTTTACAAAAAAGGTCAAAATTAACATAATAATCAAAAATAAAAAATAATAAAAAAAATCTTAAAAAAAGATAAAAAGATACAAAATTCAGGTGAAATATGTACTTCTATGCCTGGTGTGTGGACGCATGATATCATTTTAGCTCTGCACACCTTTACATTAATTACTGACCTCCCGGTGTTCCCACAGAGAGTGGAGCCATATTAGACAATTTGCATAATCAGTATATAACTATGCACTAATTATTCAAATTAGCTGAACAAGGCACTGCTCTCCATGGCAGCCCTAGGCTTCAAGAAGCAGATCATTAATTAATCTTTTTGGAATTGTGCTGGGCCTGTGCAGAGCGGGCTTGCCCATAGTGCTGATATTGTATGCGCACGAATATGGATGAATTCCGCCTCATCGGATTTTGGAATGCAACTTCATAAATCGATGTAACCCCGGGGGAAATTTACTCTGGCTCTTGTGCCCCTTACTTTTCCACTTAAAAATTGCAAATGACTCCCTTTCATTTTTAATAATAGCATAATTTGGTGTCTGGAGTTGGTGCTCTCATAAATGGCCAGGACTTTAGCCAACACCTTTGACATTGTTTCGATAGCAGAACAGATTGGACACATCTGCTCTGTGACTTTCAATTAGTTCCGTTTGTCACAATAACTCATCTATGGAGAAGGACAATGGGCAATAACATTCTGGTGGTGATCTCTTCCCTATTGCACATGGCTGGGATACATGCCAAATACCTTTGGCACTTGTTGGCATTCTACATTGCAAGAAATATTGAAACAGCAGCTCTAATTAATTGACCAAGTGGAGACAATTTGCTGAGGTTCCTGCGTTGCTGCAGTGTCAGGTCTACGAAGAGATGAAAGGCAATTCATTTATATTCAGTGTCAACAAGCTTATTTTAAAAGGAATATATTATAAAAAATATACACACGAAAATATGAGACTCCATGTTCTTTCTAGCTTTGCTGTGTGGACTGGGACATTGTGAGCAGAGTCTTCTCATCATCATTAAATAGGTTGTCCAAGAGTTTAACATTGATGGCTAATCCTTAGAATAGGCCATAAATAATTCATCTATGGTGACATCCGACACCGCCGCCTATCAGTTGTTCCTGGTGTTGGCGGCAGTTTGAACTGCTCAGTTATGGAGCTGCACAGCACAGCTTCGCCTACTGTATAGTGACCATGGCCGAGTACTGCAGTACCCAGCCGTGGCCATTATTCCGTCAATGAATCTATGAAGCATCATAACTTAGCAGTTCTGGCCACCGCCGACACTGGGAGCAGCCGATTGGTGGGGTGCGGTTGTGACACCCCCACGATCAGACATTGATGACCTATCCTAAAGATGGGCCATCAATGTGAAAGTGGTGGACAATCTCTTTAAGTGACACTAGCTGCCAGTTTTCGCACTGGTCACTGAATTTCCCATGATGAACTGTTTTTCTGCTGCCCATTTCCCAGCTTTACTGTGTGGACTGGGTCACGGTAAGCAGAGTCATCTCATTAACATTATGCCGGTTGTTCGCTTTATTTTTTTTTTTTTTAATAAATGTATTTGGGACATGCTTTAGAGGAAATTACTCATATACATATATTAAAGGTTTACCGCCAATCTCCTCTTTTGTGAAGCACTACCCGCTTGTTTATTTATTTATTATGCTTTGCTTATATGGCGTTATCATATTCCGCAGCTCTTTACAGACATTTTCATCACTGTCCCCATTGGGGCTCACAATCTACATTCCCTATCAGTATGTCTTTGGGATGTGGGAGGAAACCGGAGAACTCAGAGGAAACCCACGCAAACACGGGAAGAACATACAGACTCCTTGCAGATGTTGTTCTTGGTGGGATTTGAACCCAGGACCCCAGTGCTGAATCAAACACTACGAGGCTAAACAAACTAGTGCAGCTTGTTTGTGGATCCTAGTAAATGTAAGATAAAGTGACTAGACCTGTCCATCAACCTTCTCCAAATGAAAAACACTGCACATGGTAGATATGATTTTCTATTGGAGCAGGCTAAGAGCTGGGCTGATAGACAAGTCCAGTCACACGCTTCTGCATCAGCGGCCATTTTGGCCATAGGAGAGCTGTCCAGTCTATGAGGAAGAGGGAAAACCTGTAATATTTATATATTGTTAAATGCCACAAAATCATGTCCCTCACTCATCTGTGAAAATAAACACAAAGAAAACAATCCCTTTTAAAAGGGCAGGGTATTTAAAGGGGTTGTCTGGGCAAAATAAAACTTTTTCCGCTGGGCAGGATAAGTAAAAAAAAAAACAAACTTAGCACCCTACTGGATCCAGTGCAGCATGCTCAGTGGTCTGCTCATGTAACCATCAGCGCTTCCTGTCTCTGATAAGCTGCAGCGTTCAGGTGATTTTGAGCAAAGCGTCATCATAAAACATCCAATGAAGTCAAGTGACTGCTGCAGCCAATCTCAGGTCGCAGTGGATCTTCTACTGGAGGAGCGGTGACATCTTCTCGTGTGTAAGCGCAGACGATGGAGCTACCGGTACTGGATCCAGGTGGGTGCAGGTAGGTGAATACGACGTAGTTTGTTATTCTTTCTTGTTCTAAGCCACCTGTGTACTTTCCATTTGCACTGACAACCCCTTTAATAACAAATAACACATCTATTGGAGGCTTTAAAGGGAATCTGTCAAGAGGATCAACTCTTCTAAGCCGTCTATATGGGCATGTAGGTCATAGAAAGTTGATTAAAATGATACCTTGATATCTGTGATTCGATGTTTTATTTCAGAAATATCCACGTTTTTCTTAATATGTAAATGAGCTGTTAAGATCTATGGGACGGGCATGGATCTCCCTGAAAGTCTGCCTCTGGAGCTTATTTTAAGTAAAAGGGGCGTTAGCAGTGTGAGACATGCAGATAAGGAGAGCAGACTGTCAGTCATTACACGTCTTACACTGGTAAGGCCCCCTTTCATGTAAAATAAGCTTGGGAGGCAGATTCTCAGGGAGATCTATTACCGACCCATAGATCTTAACAACTCATTTATATATTAAGAAAAATGTGGATATCTTTGGAATAAAACATGGAATTGAAGATATCAAGGAATCATTTTGTTCAACTTTCTAGGACCTGCATGTCCATGTAGACAGCTTAGGAGGGTTGATCTTACGGGCAGATTCCCTTTAATAAGGCAGGATAGAAACACTATTCACTACCCATGCAGGAAATGCTATGTATGTCATTGTCAGAGCTGGATGACATTTGTTTTCTGATTGTGTCTTCACATAAAACAAAGGATCTGGACTTTAGTCAATTACATAAATCCAGTTGCACACAGTAATATGCATAGTATAAGGTAATATAAAGGCTTCAGATACTGCATGAGGCACAGTTTGATGCCCCTGAAGCAAAAAGTTACAATTAGGTCAAAAAATTAGTTTTTGCTTTCAGTAAATAAGAAAATCTGCTGAATTATTAATGGAATTTACTTCACATGTTGAGTCAATTTAGTCAAAGTATTTGTGGGAAGAAACAGAAAAAAAAATGTATTTTTATATTTATTTAAACACTCGTTAAAATTTAATATAATCGAGAGCTGGTCCAAAAGGTTCAATCTGCAAATACCGGCATGCCCGGCCAAGTGTCTAGATTGCAGGAATGAAGAGAAAGTATGATTTTGTTTAAAGAAAAAAGAAAAATAAAAGTTTGGTAATTTCTTAAAGGAATTGCTCCATCTCAGCAAATTATTACCTGGCTGATCACTGGGATTCCCAGCACTGAGATCCCCACCGATTCTGTGAACTGGGGTCTGACGTGCTATGTTTGAATGGAACGATGGCCATGCTTGGTTGCCATTGCTCTATTAAATGTCTATATGACTCCTAGATATAGCTAAGAACTCTATTGGATGATCTCTGACAATGGTCAATGAATGGAGTGGTGGAGTGGTAGTGGATCTGCCACCTTTTCTTGGTGGGATTTGAACCCAGGACCCCAACGTTGCATCAAAAGCTACTAGGTTACACAAACAAGCACAGCTTGTTAACCAGTTCTGCGTGTTTGGAGGGGGCTGGCTAATTTGTTGATGGGAGGTGCACAGATAGAGAAGTAGGCTGGACTAGCTATTGAAATGAACCATCAGCCAACCCCGTTCACACACTGTACTGATGATGGTGCTGCCAGAGGTAACTCTCTCCTGGGTCATTAAGATACTGGTACCCAGGACTGTGGTAATGTTAGGAATCGTGATTATGTGCTCCCACCTGGGAATGGTGCAGGTCCGGTGCTACTCTGATCACAGAGGCCGCCATTCTCCTGACCCTGGAGGCGGAGCTACTACGCATGAACATAGACTGTCCCAATCTTATGGAGCATCGCATTCTGGTATTGTAGGATGTGTGAGAATATGGGACGCCGTGTCTCTCACTGATTTCTCCAATTGCCAGGAAACGCAGGACCCTGCGGTGTCTGGCACTATGCAGTAGTGGGATGTTGTCAATTCTACTGTTCAAACTAGCAGGTAGTGGCTGTCTGGGGATGATTGAGACGTATTTGTAGCGGTTCAGACGCAACAGAGGTATTGCATCTCACCCAGAGATGTGATATCTCACTTCCAGGTAAGGATGGAGTGTGGCTCAGGACCCTAACACCCACATGCACTACACCACATTTCCGGGGGACAGGGCGACAATGCTCCCAAGAGTGAGCACAACTGTCCCTCTCCCTGGCTGGAGTGGGGGGAGGGAACACCTAGAAAGGGGGAAGCCGGTAGTGTGTAGGTGGGGAGAGTAGATCCTGGATGCACTGGGTAGAAGATATATAAGGTGGGCACCATCTTAGATCAGAGTTCAGTTCAGAAAGTGAGAGAGAGCAGAGAGAGAAGGAGGCTGGGAGCAGAGGCTCTGCATAGGCTCTGCTCCGCAGGCAGGCCAATTATTAAGGCCTGAGCCTGGAGGAGACGAGAGGAGAGGAATGGAGGAGGCTCTAGGAGTGGAGTGAAGGGACCCCAGGGGTGCGGACCGGCCAGCCGCCACCGCACGCCCGCCGCTACCAGAGTAGGGGGGTCAGGCCAAGAAAGGGAACCGGATCCCTCATCTAGTGGAGGAGAGCAACTACCCTCAGATAGTAACCGGAGGCCGTGGCATTGTACGTGCACGGCCTCACTACACCCGTTAGGAAGGCACCACATAGGACCCAAGGAAACGGAACATATGTTTGCCCGCCAAGGCCCGAGGCAGCTGTACAGAAACGTGGTCAATTGTGGGGTACGACAGGCCAGAGAAAGGACACACGAATGGGGTCCTGAAAAGCATTCCAAAGGTACCTGGGAGTTGGCCGAGCCCCTCACCTGGTGAGCACAGCACGACGTGGGCAGCCATTACCTGCAGAAGTGGCTTGGAGTGTAAAACTGTGAGTAAAGACCCTGGACTGCATCACTGGACTCTGAGTCATTACTGTTGCTCCCGCGCACCATCACCGCCACCATCTTCACTCACAGCCCTGAGGCTATACTCCTCCCGTGGGGAGTTATACTACCCTCTGCTGCGCACACAACATCAGCCTCAGCGGTCTGCCCCGCAGCGGCGGTTCTCAGTGACCGCAATCCACGGGTGGCATAGTCGGACATTTAAACATTACAAAATCAAGTAAACAGATCCGCCACTGGTTTCACCACCCTGAGCCACGGGACCGGGTCGCCGCCACGGAGACTACAAACCCCCAGCATTACACAGAGATCCGGCTACGGGTATTCCCCCACACACATGGCCCAGAGGGCGCATCATATTCAACACCTGATCATTAGGAAGGCTTTTTAATCCTGCTCCCTGCTCAGTACTTTGCTGTTTATTGCAGTTAGTATGTGCTGTGGTGAGTGGTGCTAGCATTAGTGTTGTTATCTTTTCAGGGGTTTTCTCATTTTTTCTTCTGGTTACATTTCTTGGGGTTCTTGCAGAGCTACTCACCTGGTTCTTAACTAGGCACCAGCCGCGTCACCAGATGCCAGCTGTCTGGCAACAGTGGGCCTGGGTAGGGCTCTGCCAAAGTCATCCTTCCATTTACTCGGAGTTGGATGAAGAGTATTGCTAGCTCTCAAGGGCTCGCCTAGCTGGGCAGCTTGTTCCAAGTGCATCTGTGGCTGCGCCTTTGCTGGTTTGGTGCCAGTCTTGCTGGGTCCCTCTGCAAAGCGCATAACAGCTAATAGAATGATTGGGCAACAAGTTCATTTGTATGTTCAGTATTTATTAAGTTTGTTTGTCAGTCTGTTACTTTTTGGTGCTCAAATTATGACAAAAAGTGACTTAAACTGATGAAAAAAATTGGAACTATTACTGGACAATCCCTTTATAACGAGAGCGCCCCCAGCTCAATGTTTATCCATCTCTCTCTCAACGTTGATCCAGCTCTGAACCTATTGTATCTCAAACAACTATTCTCAGAAATTCAGTTTAGAAACAGAATAAAATAGTTGACCTTGGCTCAAATCTGGTATTATTATGCTAATTGCACTTCATACATGTTCACTTATGTAAATTTAACAACGGAATGCTTCTTAATAGAAAACAGTGATAAAATGGTCACCAGTCTGGAGTGGAAACAGAGCAAAAATACGGGCAAGGAAACTGAGTGTAGTCCACAACATCTGCAAGTAACACAAACATCGGAATATTCTGGAATCTCTGTTGCTTTTAGACTTAGATTTTCTGCTCTTTTCTTAAAGTTAACAGTAGAACATCTTTCAGATAAAAGAAAAATAAAGAAGGTACATTTTCTACCAAAATCTATCTCTTGTTCTCTGCAGGACTAGAAATGATGTTTATGACCACCAGTGACCTTCCCGGTGAGGCCATCGATTGGTTGAAAAGTAAGTTGACTGTTGCATCGGACGTCATACTTTCTCAACCGGCAAAGACTAGATGATGGTGATTCTGGTGGAAAGTCTGGCTTTTTTTTTCTTTTATCAGAATGGCTTCCCATTATAACTCTTAAAAAAATAGCAAAAGACCCCTTCAAAGTGAATCTCCATCATTCTGTGCTGATTCATTTCTTATGATATCTTCATAGAAGTCAGAACCGCATTTTTCTAACAAATATCCACAGTTAAGTCATACATTTTTTTTTCCTAAACATCTGAAGCCACCACAAGTCAGAGCTTAACCCCTTCACGACGCGGATAATTTCAGTTTTTTCATTTTTTTTCGTTATTTCTTCCCCTTCTTTGAAGAGCCATTTTTATTTTTCCATCAACATAAACGTGTGAGTGCTTGTTTTTTGTGGGGCGAGTTGTACTTTTGAATGATATAATTTATTTTACCACATAATGCACTGGAAATCAATTCCAAGTGCAGTGAAATTGTAAAATAAACATAATTCTGTATTTTTTTTTTTAAATTGCTTTGATGGCGAACATTTTGTGGTAAAAATGACCTCGCAATATGATTCTCCTCATCAGTACGATTATGGCGATACCAAACATGTCCAGTTCTTTAATTTAAAAAAAAAAAAAAAAAAAAAAAAGTTTAGATAGAGTTTTATAGAGCTGTGTGAGGGCTTGTTTTTTTGCGGGGATGGGCAAGAAGACATTTTTATTAATACCATTTTGGGATAAGCATGATATTTTGATGCTTTTGAATTTTTTTTTGGTTTACCGATTAGGTTAATTATTTTTAGATTTTGACAGATTGTACTGTTCTGAACTTGGCGACACCGCATACTGTATGTGTATTTTTTTTAAATTTTTATCCTTATTTTTAATGGGGGGGAAAGGGGGTGATTTGAACTTTTATGTTTTTTTTTATTTTTAAAACTTTTTTTTAAACTTTTTACTGTACTTATTAGTCCCTTTAGGGGGCTTGAACCTGCAGCTGTCTGATTGGTTGTGCTGTATATAGCAATACCATAATATTCCTGCATATAGTAAAACTCACGGTCTTCTTTGAAACCCGGCCACAGACAGGGTATCAAGGTAGCTTTGTAATGACAAGCACACAGGTCTTCAACAGACCCCCTGGCTCCGCTCCACCTGTGTTTGTTATTAGAAGCAGGTCCTGGTTGTAGCACACAGCCGTTACCTGCCAGGTATGGGGCGAGCTCACACTGTGAGCCCACTCCATACACCCGCTACACTGATTGCACTGTACATGTCAGTAAGAGGTTAAAGAATGTAGAGATTTCCTGAATTTCATTATGAAATAAAGAAATAACCCTTACTAACCTAAGGAATCCTGTGCAGCTCTGGGGGTCTCGGCTGGTCCTTCGGTGATTATGTGCCACCTCAGAAATCATTCACTTGACCACTGCAGACAATCAGTGGTGACGTTTGTACGCAGGACACATTATCTCCGAGGCTATAGGTTGATCAGACTGAATTGGCAGGACATAATCAGCACAGGACAGCGGGAACCCCTTGGAGCGTCAACACTGGAGCATCAGGGTATTTGATGGGTAAGTACTGTAATTTGTATCACTTTATTCTCTAATATTCACATCAACTAAACAAGTTTTGTAAAATACCAGAAAACCCTTCTAAAGGGGTAAAATATTCCATACCAGATGAAAAAATTGGTGAAAAATTTAGAAACGTGTTGAACTCTTGACAATGAAATGACCTTCTTAATAATCATATGTTTTAACTAATTTTTGAATATTACAGATCAACCCTTCCTTACTAGTGATGAGCAAGCATGCTTGTTACTCGAGATTTACGAGCATGCTCTGGTGTTTTCCGAGTATCTTCAGCATGCTCGGGTGCTATGTTTGAGTCACGCTGTGCACATGATTTGCGACTGTTTGACAGCTTTAATCTATGTGAGGAATGCCTGTTTCTTTGTATTAAAGCTGTCAAACAGTTGCAAATCATGCGCACGGCAGTGACTAAAACATAACACCCAAGCATGCTGAAGATGCTCGCCGAAAGGGTTAACAGAACATACTCGCTCATCACTATTCCATATCTTTTCCCTTGGCTCACCAAATTACGAGATGGTTTCCAACCATTGAAAAAAAACATGATTTTGTGATACTCTGTCAGGAGACAGGAGATGTTGTCACAGGTGTGTCAGAAGTGACAGACAGTCGCTCTGCAGTGGGTTGCAGGAGATCTCTATGTTTGGCATTACAGACATCTTCTTAGAGGCTGTCTCTAGGATCCAGCGGCTTCCTTCCTCTTGCTAATTAACACCCTGGCCTGGGTGTATAAATACCTGCTGTGTTCCAGAGGTAGGTGCCGGCGATATTCATTACTCCTTGTGAAGGCTTTAGCAAAAGCAGTACTTCTTCCACTCTGGAGCTTAAGGACATGTGTGCATTTGTCTGGAGTCATCTAAAGCTAAGCAATTTCTCCCTATTTGTCCTCCCTTGTTGTCTTTAGTGTTCAGTGGGGATCGACTAGTGCTCATCTCCTCCCTTCCCTAGCCTTAGCCATATGCCCGGGAAAGACAGGGCGAGGCACACGTGAGGCGATTGGTGAAGAGCCAATATAGGGTAGTTAGGGGAGACAGGGTGACACTAGACCAGCCTAGGAGATCTCCACTCCCCCCTTTTTGTAGAGTCTGGGATCCCTTTCCCTCTTCCCTTTGTGCTGCACTAATTCTTTCCCAGACCTTGCGTGACATTATCGCCGGCCGAGCACATTTGGAAAAGGAAAAAAAAAATGACTGATACTTTGTTTTCTTTTTCTCTGTGTTTTTGGCCGTGGACTTTTTTTTTCCCTTCTCCCTTGGTATGGGTTCAGTTTCAGAGCTTGCAGAGCAGTTCCGCTGTCTGTTTCTGGAGATGAATAACCTCTGCTGTGAGGTTCAGCAGCAGCATCAGCGGCTACTGGTTGCCAATGTGGGGGTCTCTTCAGGTAGGCCTGTCCAGCCTGAACCCAAGGTTGCCCTCCTGGACAGGGTTTCAGGAGGTAGGGACAAGTTTTTTGCATTAAGGAGCCATGCAAACTGTATTTTAAACTTCGTCCTTACTCCTCCAGAAATGAGGATCAACGGGTTGGTATTGTGATCTCTCTATTGCAGGGAGATCTTCAGTCGTGGGCGCAGGACTCGGTTTGTGTCCAGTTTGTGGAGGAGTTTTTCAGGGCTCTGGCCCTCATCTATGATGGCCCTGACCCAGTTGCCTTGGCTGAGTCTAGGCTATGTCGCTTTCAGCAGGGGAATCGGTCAGTGGAGACGTAAAGTTTGGAATTCTGTAGATGGGCAACGAATTCCAAATGGAATGACTCAGCCCTTAGGAGTCAAATTTGTGTGGGGCTTACTGAAAGGTTGAAAGTTGCCTTGGCAGTATATGAAACCCCTCAGTCCTTGGAGGCTGCCATGTCGCTGGCCATACGTCTTGATAGACGCCTTTGGGATAGACAGGTGAGACCACCTTCTCTGGGGCCTTCTTGTCGGGGTTGTGTACCTCTGCTAGGGGAGCGGTCTGGGGTTGACCAAGTACTGGTGGAGGTGGAGGAACCCATGCAGTTAGGGGTGTCTCTACATCATACATCTCCCCAGAGATTCACAGGAAAAAAGTTTTTTTGTGGAAAAAAGGGACATTTTGTTGGGACCTGTCCTTCAATTCCTAAACAAAAGGAGACTCGATTAACTCTTGGTAGTCTGGAGTTGGATAAACAAGGGGTACTTTTGTTACCAACCTGCAGTTCCCACTTTGTCCTGTCAGCAGAGGTTGTGCTATAGAGCAAAACCGAGAAAATGTCTTTGTTTGTTGACAGTGGAGCCGGAGTCAACATGGTTGATGCTGAGTTTGTGAAGACTCATGGCCTTGCTTGCTGTGCTTTAGCTGAACCTATTTCCACCTTTGCCATTGACTCGGCGCCACTTGCACTGAAAGCATTTACTCAGATTGTACATAATGTAAAACTGAGGGTGGGGTCTGTTCATTGTGAAATAATCCCTTGCTATGTCCTTGACAATCTTCCCACACCTATTGTTTTGGGTATTCCTTGGCTTGTTAAACATAAACCGTTGGTGGACTGGCAAGCCGGGGAGATTATTGAATGAGGAGATTACTGCCATGAAAACTATTTAAATATTTCCCTTGCTACTGCCTCTACGGAAATATTACCTGCTTTTTTGTCTGGTTTTGAGGATGTTTTTTTCTGAGAGTGGGTGTCAGGATTTGCCTCCTCATCGTGCTTATGGCTGTCCTATTAACCTGACCCCCGGAGCTAAACTCCCGAAGTCCAGACTGTATAGTCTTTCTGGCCCTGAGAGATGATCCATGAAGGATTTCATTTCGGAAAGTCTGGAGAAGGGACATATCAGACCCTCATCTTCACCCGTGGCAGCAGAGTTCTTCTTTGTGAAGAAAAAAGATGGCGGTCTACGTCCCTGTTTAGATTTCCGGGAATTAAATCAAATTACCATCCGTAATCCATACCCTCTTTCTCTGATTCCTGATTTGTTCAGTCAGGTTGTAGGAGCTAAGGTATTCTCCAAGCTGGATTTAAGGGGAGCCTATAATCTGGTTAGAATCAGAGAAGGGGACGAATGGAAAACAAAGTTCAATGCCCCGGAAGGACATTTCGGGAGTCTGGTTATGCCTTTTGGTTTGACCAACGCACCTGCGGTATTCCAGCATTTCATAAATTATATTTTCCATCATTTAGTGGGGAGGTTTGTGGTGGTCTATCTGGATGATATTTTGGTTTACTCACCTGATTTTGAGACACAACGGGGGCATGTTAAGCAGGTGCTCCAGGTATTAAGGGATAACAAACTTTATGCCAAACTGGAAAAATGTGTTTTCGCTGGTCAGGAGGTGCTGTTTTTGGGGTACATATTGTCACCTTCTTGTTTTTGGAATAGATCTGGAGGAGATCCGTGTAGTCCTTGATTGAGGACATCCTGAGAACTTGAAGACTCTACACAACGTTTTCTGGGCTTTACTAATTTTTACCGGAAATGTATCAAAAATTGCTCTGTAATTGTGAATCCCCTTACTGACATGACTAAAGAGGGGTCTGATTTTTCCAAATTGTCGGATGCTTCCCTGCAGGCTTTTTCTTCCTTAAAGAATCATTTTGCCACTGCACCTATACTCAGTCAACCCAATGTTTCCCAACCCTTTATTGTGGAGGTTGCTGCGTCGGATGTTGTAGTTGGGGCTGTGTTGTCTCAGGTTCCATCCCCTGGTAAATGGCGTCCATGCGCCTTCTTTTCTAAAAAATTGTCTTTGGCTGGGAGAAATTATGACGTGGGTAATAGGGAACTTTTGGTGATCAAATTGGGGTTCGAAGAATGGCGACATTGGTTGGAGGGGGATGTCCATCCTATTACTGTTATTACTGACCATAAGAACCTGTCATATCTCCAGTCAGCTAAACGTCTCAACCCTAGGTAAGCCAGATGGTCCCTGTTTTTTACTAGGTTCAATTTCGTTGTCACTTTTCATCCAGAGGTCAAAAATGTCAAGGCTGATGCTTTGTCCTGGAGCTTCCCTGTTGGTGGTGACCATGAGAACCCTGCCCCGATATTACAGAAAGGGGTAATCATTTTGGCACTGTATCCGGAACTGGAGGTTGAGGTGTTGCAGACTTAGTGGGACGCCCCTGCCTCCTGCCCTTCAGGAAGGTTATTGTACTATCTAATCTGCGCCGCAAAGTAATTAAGGAACATCATAACTCTGTGCTTGCTGGGTATCCAGGTGCTAAGGCAAACGCGGACCACCTCTCTCGTTGTTTTTAGTGGCCTAGGGTTGCATCAGGATGTCACTGAACACGTAGCTGCTTGTAGTATTTGCACGCGTTCTAAGGTTTCACAAACCCGTCCGTCTGGTACTCTTCTTCCGCTATCTATCCCTAGTAGGCCATGGACCTACCGGTTTTTGCATGCAAAACGGTAGTTTTGGTGGTAGTAGATAGGTTCAGTAAAATGGTTCACTTTGTCGCATTGCCTGCGCTTCCAAATGCCAAGACACTTGCTCAGGTGTTCATAAATGAGATCGTGAAGCTTCACAGGGTTCCCTCCGATGTGGTGTCAGATCGGGGGACAAACTTTGTTTCCAAGTTCTGGAAGGCATTCTGTTCTCGACTGGGGGTGCAGCTGTCCTTTTCCTCTTCCTTCCACCCTCAGTCGAATGGACAGACCGAGCGTGTCAATCAGAATTTGGAGTCCTACCTCTGGTGTTTGTCTCCGAAAATCAGGAGGATTGGGCATGCTATTTACTGCTGGCAGAATTTGCCATTAATAATCATCGTCAAGAATCCATTGGCAGGTCACCGTTCTTTGGTGCATACGGTTATCACCCGCAGTTTGGTACCTTCAGTTGGGGAGGAGCTTCTGGAGTTCCTGAGGAGGAACGGTTTGCTTCGTCGCTCTCCTACGTATGGCAGGGTGTTCTGAGTAATTTAAAGATCATGGGACATAGGTATAAACGTATGGCTGACAGAAAATGCTTGCCAGGTCCTGACCTGAATGTGAATGACTTTGTGTGGTTGTCTATCAGGAATATAAGATTGAAAGTTCCTTCTTGGAAGCTGGGACCTGGGTTTATTGGTTCCTATAAAATAACCGCCGTCATTAACCCAGCAGCATTTCGTCTTGAACGTCCTCAGGCCCTTAAGGTCCACAACGTGTTCCATAGATCCTTACTCAAGAAGTATGTTGAACCTCTTGAGCCCTCACCTCTACCACTGCCCCCAGTAATTGTTGATGGTAATCTGGAGTTCCAGAATTCGAGGATTGTAGATTCTCGTCTCTAACATCGTTCACTACAATACTTGGTGCACTGGAAAGGCTATGGTCCAGAGGAGAGGATGTGGGTTACAACATCAGAGGTGAACGCTCCCAGGTTGGTTCATTCATTCCACACCTCTTATCCTGATAAACCTGGTCCTGAGTGTCCGGAGGCCACTCGTAGAGGGAGTGGTACTGTCACGGGTGTGTCAGAAGTGACAGACAGTCGCCCTGCAGTGGGTTGCAGGAGATCTCTACGTTTGGCACTACAGACATCTTCTTAGAGGCTGTCTCTAGGACCCAGTGGCTACCTTCCTCTGGCTAATTAACACCCTGGCCTGGGTGTATAAATACCTGCTGTGTTCCAGAGGGAGGTGCCGGCGATAGTCATTACTCCTTGTGAAGGCTTTAACAAGAGCAGTACTTCTCCCTTTCTGGAGCTTGAGGACATGTGTGCATTTGTCTGGAGTCATCTAAAGCTAAGCAATTTCCCCCTGTTTGTCCTCCCTTGTTGTCTTTAGTGTTCAGTGGGGATCGACGAGTGCTCATCTCCTCCCTTCCCTAGCCTTAGCCATATGCCCGGGAAAGACAGGGCGAGGCATGCGGCAATTGGTTAAGAGCTAATATAGGGTTGTTAGAGGAGACAGGGTGACACTAGACCAGCATAGGAGATCTCCACTCCACCCTTTCCCTAGAGTCTGGGCTCCCTTTCCCTCTTCTCTTTGTGTTACACTTAGTCTTTCCCACACCTTGCCTGACAGATGTTTAGAGATGTTTATGCTATACTGTATGTGTCTATATTAGGCCACCCAGTTTTTGTGATGGAAATTAAAGCCTGATAAGACTTTTTGCTAGATGCAAAAATAAATTAAATGATATGGACACCTTTGGAAGTATTTTTTTTTTACTTAAATGCATGTATGTTGTGTCAAAAAAAAATTATTTACGCAGTTGTGTTTCATTCAAACTTTTTGCACAGTTTGGCTTTTTACAATCTACACGTTGCTTGTCGCAGAATGATATACCTGATAATCCGTCAGTGGGCTTGTGCTGATGGGGTGTTTGTAACTCCTTTTTTTGTTCAAAGTTTAAGTTAGCTTTGATGTGGTCTAGAGTCATGAATTAGCACAAAGGAGCTTAGGAAAAGACAGATATAAAAGTTACATACTCCCTTCCAGAATTAGGTAACTGATGGATTCTCATTTCACTCATTTTGCAGTCAGACAACACATGCGCTGCTTCACTCAATTCACTTGTTACATGACCGTCTGGTCACACCACCGGCAGCGGAGAATCCTGACAGCTCGCCGTCGGTGCACATGCTGGGAGGATTCAAAAGTCTGCAGTTACATAGAGTGAGTGCAGACTACCCAGACAATCCCTTTAAGTAAAAATGTGTCCATATCCTTTTGCGATTGTGGGGTATTGAAGTCTTTAAATGGATTCAAGAAAATAGAAGAATGGACATATTTTTATTAGAATAGTAATTATACTTATTGTTATATACTTACCATATAATTATGAGAAGATACAACTTGTATTGTCTTATATTTTCTACTAATTATTTTATTCTTCTTTTGACTTTTCTTCAGAAAACTTGTCACAAGGTCATCTACTGTATTTCTTCGTGATGCGAGAATATATTAATGGAATATTGAATGTTCATCCTGATGTGAGTTGTTTTTCTGAAATGTATTCTTTTTCTTATGTAATGTGAAGACATTGTAAGCAAGCGGAATCTTTTATTATATACGTTGTTCAGAGTTCTTTTATGGAACATTCAATAAAATATTGTAGAACAGGTTCACTGCGTTCATGTAGTGCGGTGAAATGGGAGATTCGGGACCCCATTTCGAGTGATCAGTTCTAGTTGGGCTCATATTTATCACCTTCACCCCTAAGTGATGGAGCTAATTTTGACCTTAATGACCAGGCCAAATTTTTTAAATGTGACGAGTATCACTTTATGTGGTAATAACTCTGGAATGCTTCAGCGGATCCCAGTGATTCTGAGAATATTTTTTCATGACATATTGTAATTCATACTAGTGGTAAAATTTGGTTGATATGATTTGCGTATATTTATGAAAATATAAAAAACTTTACCAAAAATTTAATATTTTGCAATTTTCAAACTTTGTTTATGCCCTTAAATCAGATAGTTATACCACACAAAATAATGAATAAATAACATTAAGCACATCTCTACATCTGCATCATTTTTGAAACATATTTTTTTTTGTTAGGAAGTTAGAAGGTTTTAAAGTTGATTCAGCAATTTCTAATTTTTCCAACAAAATGTACAAAACCATTTTTTTAGGGACCACATCACATTTGAAGTGACTTTGGGAGGCCGATATGACAGAAAATACCCCAAAGTGACACAATTCTAAAAACTGCACCCCTCAATGTGCTAAAAACCTTATTAAAGAAGTTTATTAACCCTTCAGGTGCTTCACAGGAATTAATGGAATGTGGAAGGAAAAAATGAACATTTTACGTTTTTTCACAAAAATTTTACTTTAGCCCCAAATTGTTTGCTTTCACAAGTGTAACAGGAGAAAATAAACCCCAAAATGTGTTGAGCAATTTCTCTTGAGTATGCAGATAAACCATATGTGGGGGAAAACTACTATTTGTGCAGACGGCAGGGCTTGGAAGGGAAACAGCACCATTTGACTAATTGATTGCAAAAATGGCTGGAATCGAGAGCGAACACCATGTCATGTTTGGAGAGCCCCTGATATGCCTAAACAGTGGAAACCCTCCACAAGTGACCCCATTTTGGAAACTAGACCCCTCAAGAAATGTATCTACATGTGTGGTGAGCACCTTGAACCCCCAGATGCTTCATGGAAGTTTATAACATAGAGCTGTGAAAATAAAAAAATCACATTTTTCCCACAAAAATGTTCATGTAACCCCAAATTTTGCATTTTCACATGGGTAACAGTAGAAAAAGACCATACAATTTGTGGTGCAATTTCTCCTGAGTATGCCGCTACCCCATATGTTGGGAAAACTGCTGTTTGAGCGCACGGCAGGGCTCAGAAGGAAGGCGGGCCATTTGACTTTTTGAATGCAAAATTTGATGGAATTATTAGCGGACGCCATATTGCGTTTAGAGAGCCGCTGATGTGCTTAAACAGTAGAAACCCCCCACAAGTAACCCTATTTTGGAAACTAGACCCCTCGAGGAATATATCTAGATGTGTGGTGAGCTCCTTGAACCCCAATGTGCTTCACAGAAGTTTATAATGTTGAACTGTGAAAATTAAAAAATAATTTGTGGGTGCCATGACCCACTGGGAGAGTAGAATTTGAGGGGCCTATATATTGGAAACTCCCCAAAAGTGATCCCATTTTAAAAACCGCACCTCTTAAATACTTTAAAACTGTTGTTAGGAAATATTTTAACCCTTCAGTTGCTACACAGGAATTAATGCAAAGGGGAATGAGAAAAGATAAGTTTAAATTTTACCTCTAAAATCTGGCTTTAGCCCCAAATTTCTCACTTTTGCAAGCGGTAACACAAAAAAGTGTTACCCAGTTTGTTACCCTTTTTCTTACGAGTACGGTGATACGCCACATGTAGTCTAAAAGTTCTGTTTGGAAAAACAGCAGGGCTTGAAAAATCCGTCCCTGATCGTGTTCCCCAGGGACTCAGCTATCCCTGGTAGCTGAGACCCTGGAGATTTTCGGACTCTGTGGGGTGCCATACACTTATTCCCAATCGCTGTTTTAAAACGGCGAAGAGGGAATAAGGCCCCTTAGCGGCTGCCGTTTTAATACGTATCGGCGGTCGTTAAGGGGTTAAAGAAACACTGCCATCAAAGCTTTTATCCTCTTAATATATTGCAGTCATCATATAACTGTATACAGCACTGTGTACTTACAATTGCTCATTTTGCCTTTCTACCCAGCTAATTATTCTCTCCTATGAAGGGAAATCTTAAAGCTTCAGCACAAGACATTGTGGACAATTGTAGCTTCCTGTTTCTTGGTAACAGTTTGGAGAAGATCCTTTTCTGTTCCCCATTACTGTGCTCAGTGCAGAAAGTCCATAAAGATATGGTTTGGGGAAAGAGAAAAAGGCTAGTAGTACAGCTTACCTGCATAGTGCATGGTCAAAAAAGCAGAAAGCAGAAAGTTCAGGAGGAGACCAGCAGTCGATTCATCCATAAAAAAGGCTTTTACTCCAATAAAGATAAAATCAGCAACAGTGCCCACAGCAGTACTCCATGAGGCATAGTTGAAAACCTTAGATAAGGATAAGGCAACGCTTTTCTGACCTTTGTGGTCCTTAATCACTGAGGAGGTACGAGATACATTCGACGACGGCATAATAGGGAGTCAGGTCCTAGTGGTTATTTTTAGTGTTCTCAGGGATTATCCAGGTTGCGCTGAGGCTGCTAGGGCCTGCTTTACTGGATACTTTTTAGTCTGTACAGGAATCAGGTGCAATTTTGTGCAGTTTTCTCATAGCTAGTTCCTTTTGCCCCATGTTTACTTCCACATGTGCATAACAATCAGTGTCTGACCTCACAAATGTTCGTCTGGATGAAGGGGCAAAAATTCCCAGTTAAAATCTTGTAAAAAATCCTTCCCAGAAGAGTCGAAGCCGTTATAGCTGCAAAGGGGCCGACTCCATATTAATGTCTATGGATGTACGATGGGAGCTCATAAAAGTCCCTATAGGGTAATGTGTAGGGGGCACATGCTTTAGTTCATATAAGGAATCTATGGAGGCTTTGGAAATCTACTGCCTCTATTAGTCCTAGTGATCCTGTGATTGGTCACATGATTATTAAGATGCTGGTTCTAATTAAACTCTGCACCAATGTATAAAACAATCAAGTCCCTCAAGTGTTTTTTTTGTTTTTACCTTTTAGGGATAAAAATAAAAATACAAATAATACATAAAAGTATTCCACACAAAATACCCTCAAAAGAAAAAGCTGCCCACAACCAATCATTACTGTAACATTAGCCCTGGCCCAATGACTTTATATTGGGTATGTAAAATAACCAATTTCATGGTAGACAATGATAAATAATAAATTGTCTACTTTAGGGTATCGCTATATGATAATCAGAAAAATTAACATATATATTTAATGTTTTTTTTATATATATATATATTTTTTAATTGTAAAACTAAATATTAAAACTGTGAAATTATGTGCATAACAATGATAAAGGTGGAAAACTTCAATTGTCATCAAAAAAGGCAAAAATATCACATCAACAGCCCCACAAATAAACATTATAGCTGGTAAACTAATGGTTACTAAGAATGACTAAATGGTGTCTGGTCCCGAAGACTCAGAATAACAAGGATTTCCGTGCATAAAAAGCTAAGAGCATTAAATCTACCGTCCTGCTTTGAATGTTTTAATGTCTTTCGTAACTCCTTCTATTACAGCTTTTCTCAATAGGAAAGAAAAAAACGGAACAATGTACGCTGCCTCCGTCTTTAAATATACATCCTAGAGTTAGATTTAAATTACATTTCTGACACTAGACAATGGCGTCTCCAGTTTTACTTTAAATCAAGATATGGAAAAATCAATTTCTAGCATAAGGCTGGAGGTTTGTTGTATTCTATTGAATCGGTTCTGATAGAGGTTGATGAACAGGAGCCTATCAGGTCTCCTAACCAAAACAAAGGAAATATGTTTCATATTTCGGGGCATGGAGGGGCAGGATGGCTGAACATGATAAAATGGGAACTATTCTTTTTCTTTAACTCCTTCAGCCCAGTACATCATACTTTTATGGTACTGCATATATTCGGTAAGTAGGCTCGCACTACTCTATAAAAAAGGTATCGTGCTGTGAAGGATATTGTAGAAAATCCAAGTGTATAAGATCCTTTTCGGCACTGAATATTGGAGACTTTAGAAGAGTAAAGAGTAAATTCTTTATTAACCTACAGGTGATAACAGATATACAATCCAACATTTCGACAGTTTGGTTTGGTCTTATAAGACTCCATAGTGCGACTATGTCTGTGATTCCTACAGATACCAACTACGTCATTCACAGATTTCCTTGAAAAAGACCAAACGGTCAAAATGTTGGGTTGCATATCTGTTATCACCTCTCGGTTACTAAAGTATTTATTGTTCATGACTTCTAAAGTCTCCAATATTCAGTCCTGAAGGGATCTTATACACACAGGGATATAGGTTGAGCCTGCATGATCACCTACAGGGATGTAAATGATTGTCAGTGGTCAACATGTGGCCATGGTCAATTTTGAAAATTTCAGATCAAGCATTATGATACCACAATTAGGCTAAGTGCCCACGATGCAGAAATGCTGCATATTTTTTCCGCTTCTCCCTGGCAGGAAAAACACATGCGGATTTTACATGCGTTTTTCCTGCCAGGTAGAAGCGTTTGTCAAGGGTTTTTGCATGCAGGTTATCAAGCGCTTTTCCAAGCGATTTTAGCATCACTTGGAAAAGTGCTGAACAACATTGTCACACCATATAAATCCATGCAACCGGCATGGATTTATATAGTGTCACCAAGTAATAGTTATAGTAATAGTTAAAAAAAAAGAATAAGAATGGTAAAAAATAAAAAATAAAGATTATACTTACCTTCCGATGGCCCCCGGTGTCTTCTCCGCTGCGTCCGGTCTGTTGTATCGGTCGCAGTGGTGTGAAAGGACCTGCAGTGACGTCATTTAGTCATGTGACAGGTCACGCGACCGCCGACGTCAGCGTCCTGTCATTTTTTATTTTAAATTCTTTTTTTAACAGTTTCTATGGTACCCGGGTCTGGATGAGAGTCTCAACTTTTCCCAACCCAGGTACCATCCGCACATTGAACCGTATGATATCTGCATGGGCACATGTGTTCATACGGATATTATGCGTTTCAATTCAAGTCAATGGCGACAATTACGCTGCGTGTCAGCAAAATTAATGGACATGCTGTGTATTTTTCCGTAATGATAATCCGCAGCGAAAATTTCTGCAGCATGTGCACAGCACATGCGGATTATTATTGGGGACCATGGGGCACGTATTACCAAGCGTTTTTTAAGCATTTTCGCTATGGAAATTCTGTGGCAAAAATGCTTGAAAAACGCATAGGGGGCACACAGCCTTACTAGTGACTGATTGAAAATTGGAGTCTGAGATATCCTCACTAGAGATGAGCGAACCCGTGGAAGTTTGGTTCGGTTATCAGCACAGAACTTTACCCAAACTTGAACCAGAACCCAAATCCCATTGAAAACTCAAACTATGGATCTGGAAAAAAAAATCAATCTCTCTCTCTCTGCAATGGACTTCCCCCGAAACTCCAAACATTGCAACGGACTTCCGGGAGAAGTCTGTGTTCGGCGTTTAACAGCGGACACTAACTGTTCGGTACAAACCCGAACTTTTAAGTTTGGGTTCACTCATATTAATTCCTCACCCTTACCCCTGCAAGAAGATACCGACTTTCAAATCATGGACCTCAGGATTATTCCCAGTAGATGACCATATTTCTGGTAGCAGAGTGGCATAGAGACATAGTTCTAAACGAGCCAAGTCAGTATAAGGTAGATGAAGTCAGGTCCAAAATTGTTGGAAGAAGATGGCATTGAAAGGTCAGACCATCTTTGGTGCAAGGTAGGCCAAACATAAAAAAAGGCCAAATATGAAATTGCTAGAAAAACTCAGCACAGAAATAATAGCCAAGCATTGGAGTATTAGAGTGGTTCCCTACAAAGGTCTATAAGAGGTGTCATCATGTTCTCTGCTTGATACCTATCCCATGATTGAAGCTGCACAAAGCAGGGAGCCATAGCATTCATCACGGTGGGGCCATGGCTTGGATGTTTGGCCTGTATCAGAGAGAGGTGCCACCTACACTCCATTACTGATTTAACGGACAGCTTTGGGCCTGAGTCACGCCCAATGATTCAAACATACACATGTACATGAAAAATAGTTTTAAAATCACAATTATTCATATTAAAAGCTGTTTTTATCAAAGTAAAATCAGTAAAAGTGGTGACCAGTACTTAGTTTTGATGGCCTATCCTTAGGATAAGTTTTCAGTATCAAATCAGTGGTGGTCAGATCCAAGGTACTTGCACCAATCAGCTGTTTGCTGGTCACTCAGGGGCCGGATTTAAGCAAAGTGTACAGAGCAGGACATCATCGCTCCGCACACTGTATAGAGTCCGTTCTCCATTATTTTAGCGCAGCTTCATACACTGTGTTTTGTCTGTCCTCAAGTATTGTAGCACAGCTCCTAATGAAGAGCATTTTCAGATATACCCTGATATATCGGCCAACTAAGCTAGTGATTCTTCTGTTAGAGGCGGTGTACCCCACCTCTGAGGAGCCTTTGTCATAACTGTTTTCAGGTGACAAACTTTCTGTTATGAGAAGTTCAAGAGGCTCACTGGGTGAGGGGGTTCTTCTAAGCCCAAGGTCAAGGTGGGTACATAGGCTACAGGCATCGGTGCAGCAGTTTGGTGAGTAAAGGGACTGGAAACCGAATGTAGAGAGGTGGAATGTAGGAAACCCCAGGCAGGCGGCGGATGTTAGGAAACTGCAGGGAAGCAGGGGGAGTACAGGAAACCACAGGCAGGTGAAGAACATCAGGAAACTGCAGGCAAGCAGGCTGAAGATGTCAAGGAAATGGTAGGCAGGTAACAGATAACACTCCGGAGTAATGAGAACGTCAGCAACCAAGGAAGCTGCACACAGCCAGGAAGACGTCTTGAAAACTGCAGGTAGACACAGAGAAGAGGTCTAGGAAACCCAGGAACAGGTAGATGACGGAACTCTGAAGTCACTAGAAGCCACAGACAAGTAGGAAGAAGCGCTAGAAGCCGTTGGTCTACAGGAGACGTCCTGCAGACCGCAGCCAGTTTGCTCTGCACACACAAACTGCAAGTCTAGTCTCAGATTCAATACCAAGACCCGGGGGTGAGTCTTAGAAGCTCTTACATAGGCCCAAGCAGTTCATCACATGGAGGCATGCAAGGCCACCTGCAAAGCCTAAGGTGGAGCACCAGAAAGTTCAATGAACCAGGGAAGATGGAGCAGAGCCAACACCAGGGACAAGTGTGTAATAATTTCAGTAAAGCTTCCTGAAAGTTAGATGGTGTCTGTGTGCGTCTTCGGCTCTGTATTTCACAATTGCAGCAAACAGAATGGCCTGAAAGCTGAAGATTACATTTACTAGAACCTGAAGCAGTAAAAGGAAGCATTGGTTCATGGCCTAGTGTCTGGCAGATTAGTTAAACTAAGAAAACTGGTAACAAACAACAAAAGATAAGATCTGGTCAGGGACAAGGGAACCTGTTGCAGCTCAGTAGCTTTTATTAACATGCCATGCGTCATGCTGGTGAACGTTTGCACCATAGGAGAGTACGCTTTATGCATGCAGCTCTGAAGGACTCTATAACACTACTACCTCTATCATTTGAATATTCTTCTTAGGCTTTTATTAAACCCATAAGCTTTACATAAAATATGTCTTTTGTACCTGCTGGAATAAGTGCCCCGATGCCAGCCGCTAAGTGCATTTCTCCAGAAAAGGTTAATGCGTTTCATAGCCCAGCTGTCGTTTTGTAATCATACAGAGGTACTTACTTATGGCTCTATATCCTCATAACAATGCATTATGATATGATAAGACCTAAATGAACCGCCACACGGGCTCCATCCTTTTGTGCTGCATATTAATACAAGTTAATAGAAGCTGCAAATGGTGTCTCACACGGTAATATAAAAATTGTCATATCGCATTTGTTATGTGAGATGACCATGAACTGAAGCTAATTGGTTTTGTCTTTCCTAACCAGCACAACATGTCATATTTTATCATGCTACTGGAGATAATAACACGTGTTTGCCACGCAGGTGTTTGCAGAGGAAGACACATGCATTTCAGATCTGGGTAGAAGGATAATGACAGCGGCAACAAAGTCACCTCTGAATTAAATCATTTGCTTTTTCAGTGAACCTGTCACCCTTCCAATTATGACATCTTATAGATATGCAGACTGCAAAAACAAGAGGAAACACAAAAACACAGTCCCCTGCCATGCAGGCACCCTATCGGGGCTAAATAATGGGTGCCGTCAAGTTGCCTAAACTAGTGTTCACTCCTGGCATTTTCAATTTAACTTTCCGCCATTATTTCATTGTATTTTTGAAATCTTATCCTACTATTTTTCACTTTTACCAACATATTCAACTTATTGTTGTGGAGATACTAAAGTCTACATATAGCATGTAGAGATACAGTGGTGGCCAAAAGTATTGGCACCCCTGCAATTCTGTCAGATAATACTCAGTTTCTTCCTGAAAATGATTGCAATCACAAATTCTTTGGTCTTATTATCTTCATTTAATTTGCTTGCAAGGAAAAAACACAAAAGAGAATGAAGCAAAAATCAAATCATTGATCATTTCACACAAAACTCCAAAAATGGGCCAGACAAAAGTATTGGCACCCTCAGCCTAATACTTGGTTGCACAACCTTTAGCCAAAATAACTGCGTAACCATCAATGAGTTTCTTACAATGCTCTGCTGGAATTGTAGACCATTCTTCTTTGGCAAACTGCTCCAGGTCCCTGATATTTGAAGGGTGCCTTCTCCAAACTGCCATTTTGAGATCTCTCCACAGGTGTTCTATGGGATTCAGGTCTGGACTCATTGCTGGCCACCTTAGAAGTCTCCAGTGCTTTCTCTCAAACCATTTTATAGTGCTTTTGGAAGTGTGTTTTGGGTCATTGTCCTGCTGAAAGACCCATGACCTCTGGGGGAGACCCAGCTTTCTCACACTGGGCCCTACATTATGCTGCAAAATTGGTTGGTAGTCTTCAGACTTCATAATGCCATGCACACGGTCAAGCAGTCCAGTGCCAGAGGCAGCAAAGCAACCCCAAAACATCAGGGAACCTCCGCCATGTTTGACTGTAGGAACCGTGTTCTTTTCTTTGAATGCCTCTTTTTTTTCCTGTACACTCTATGTTGATGCTTTTTCCCAAAAAGCTCTACTTTTGTCTCATCTGACCAGAGAACATTCTTCCAAAACGTTTTAGGCTTTCTCAGGTAAGTTTTGGCAAACTCCAGCCCGGCTTTTTTATGTCTCGGGGTAAGAAGTGGGGTCTTCCTGGGTATCCTACCATACAGTCCCTTTTCATTCAGACGCCGACGGATAGTATGGGTTGACACTGTTGTACCCTCGGACTGCAGGGCGGCTTGAACTTGTTTGGATGTTAGTCGAGGTTCTTTATCCACCATCCGCACAATCTTGCGTTGAAATCTCTCGTCAATTTTTCTTTTCCGTCCACATCTAGGGAGGTTAGCCACAGTGCCATGGGCTTTACACTTCTTGATGACACTGCGCACGGAAGACACAGGAACATTCAGGTCTTTGGAGATGGACTTGTAGCCTTGAGATTGCTCATGCTTACTCACAATTTGGTTTCTCAAGTCCTCAGACAGTTCTTTGGTCTTGTTTCTTTTCTCCATGCTCAATGTGGTACACAGAAGGACACAGGACAGAGGTTGAGTCAACTTTAATCCATGTTAACTGGCTGCAAGTGTGATTTAGTTATTGCCAACACCTGTTAGGTGCCACAGGTAAGTTACAGGTGCTGTTAATTACACGAATTAGAGAAGCATCACATGATTTTTCAAAGGGTGCCATTACTTTTGTCCACCCCCTTTTTTAGGTTTGGTGTGGAATTATATCCAATTTGGCTTTAGGACAATTCTTTTTGTGTTTTTTCATTGAAGACAAATTAAATGAAGATAATAATACCAAAGAATTTGTGATTGCAATCATTTTCAGGAAGAGACTGAGTATTATCTGACAGAATTGCAGGGGTGCCAATACTTTTGGCCACCACTGTATATCTGTATATATTTGCATGCTTGTAAAGAAAAATACTATTGCGACTTTTAGGCAGAGAAAATTCTCTGATACACAAGAGTGGCTCACTGTTAGTGTTTCTGCTCTCTATGGTATGAATTGAAAGTCTAAGGTTTCGCAGTGACAATCTATAAAAAGATAATTAATAATCGATAATTAATTAAATACATATATGAAGACCACCACTCAGCACAGGCAGACTGCCAAGAGGGCTTCACTCTCGTGTGAGAAGGATAAATACAGAACAGACGCCAAAATAAATACAGAACCGGCATTAGAACCACATGAAAAAGGGGTTGTCCAGGTTTTCCACAAAGTCTGCAGTCACTCTCTGTGACTGTAGACCTGTGAATCCTCACATCATGCATGGCATCAGGATTCTACAGTGCCTGAAGCGGCCGCACACATCTGACCACATTCTGACTAGACGTATGGCCTCTCTCAATACAAGTGAATTGATTGAGGCCGATCAAGTCTAGTCGGAATGTGGTCAGAAGTATGCATAACGCCGATTTGCGGTCACATGACGACCCCGTCTTGTTGCCGGTACTGGGGAGTCCTGACAGCAAGGACTATGCACATAGAGGTATTGCAGGCTTTTGTGCTAAACCTGGACAACCCCTTTAATTCAAGCCCAACACCAGGACCCATAAATAACTAAAGATCCCAGACCAGATGCTAAATAAATGCAGACACAAGACTAGATCCCAAAAGAAATTAGAAGCCCAGAATCCCTGACCACACACCTAAATATAGGCACCAGACCCCTTAAATAAAGTAACCAAGCACGCAGCAGCTCACACTCTTCTGTGGAGCCTCCATGCTACGGTGCTTCTGGCTTCAGAACATGCACTAATATAGTCATCAGACCATTTATGTGCTGCTCTTCTGCAGGTCCTGAACACATTTTGTCAAGTTTTGTCACAATTTTTGCTTTGATGTGCAACATGCAAGAAATCTGCAAAGTGCATGAAAACTCTGTTTATTTTTTTTATGATTCCCTCAAATTTCTTCTGCAGGGTGCAGCTCTAAGAGGTTGCCTTCCCTTCGTTGTGGTCCTTTTCTTCACTTCTTGTTTTTTAAGATTAATGGCCAATGTTGTGCACCTAAAGTCAATGGTACTTAGACAATTTTGGCCTCCAGTTCTCTGTTTGTAGGGTATCAATAAGATGTCCTGGATTAGTCCCCAAAGTGGAGTCCATACAGTAGATTGTAAAAACCAGTCTGCAGGCGTATGTACATATTGGGGCAGTTCTGCAGGTCTTGCAGGAATAAAAAAGTTTACGAATGTTGATCTTTTTTTCTTCACTTTATGCCATTTGATGGCATGCACAGGGCAAACAAACTGGCAGTGGATATTATCAGGGACAGTGGGCAACCACTGTAAGGTGCCCTCAATATCTCTTCCCAATTATTGGCCACTTTGCTTCTCCTTCACCCTGTACCAGCATCGTAAGTCCACAGTTCCCTCCCAGCTGGCATTATCTTCTGAGCACTGTTGTTTTGAATCTGGGTCTGTGAATGACCAAGTCTCAGCAGAATAAATATTACTTCTGCTGGTTTGCTACAATGTTTGCTGCAAAAACTCTTACTGTCGCTCTTATTAATTCTTGTCTGAACACTAGTGCAATTCTCTACTGATTGGTTTCCCTCTTACCAAACTTTCTTCTCTTCAGTCTGTCCTTAATGCAGCAGTCAGGTTTGCATTTGTGTCCAGCTGTTTCACCGATGCCTCCACCTTGTGCCAGTCATTGCACTAGTTACCCATCCGCTACATATACAACATAAACTTATCTCTCTCACCCACAAAGCTCTTCGAAGTTCTGCAGCACCCTACATTTCCTCCCTTATCTCTGTCTATCACACTACCTGTGCTCTCTGTTCTGCAACTGATTTAAGACCAACATCCTGCATAATCTGAACCTCCATCTCCAAGACTTTTCTCATGCTGTTCCAGTTTTCTGGAATGTATGAAATTTGAATTGCATTACTACTTTAGAAAATAGGAAAAAAACGATGATACTTAGCACATAAATTGGCCAATTCATGTGTACTCACAGCCACAACAAGGTGATCCTCTTTGCTGGGAACGTAACCAAATGTGATTACTCACCTGAGCTGATAGCCTACATTTATATAGGTAGGTAGAATCTTGCTGTGATTTAACCCCTTAAAGACCCTGGGATTTTCCGTTTTTGCATTTTTGTTTTTTGCTCCCCTTGTTCCCAGAGCCATAGCGTTTTTATTTCTTGGTCAATATGGCCGTGTGAGGACTTATTTTTTGCAGGATGAGTTGTACTTTTGAACGACATTACTGGTTATACCATATCATGTACGGGAAAACTGTGAAATTGCAAAAAAAGTGCAATACCACGGATGTTGTTTTTTTTTTTTTTACCACGTTCACTGAATGCTACATGTATAGGTTCTTTTTTATTTAAGTGGTAAAAAAAAATTCAAAAGTTTGCTAAAAACAAAACAAAACAAAAAAAATGGTGCCATTTTCCAAGACCCGTAGCGTCTCCATTTTTTGGGATTTGGGGCCGGGTGAGGGCTTATTTTTTGCGCGCCGAGCTGAAGTTTTTATTGATACCATCTTGGTGTAGATTTGATGTTTTGATCGCCCATTATTGCATTTTATTGCAATGTTGCGGCGACCAAAAAACGTAATTCTGGCGTTTAGAATTTTTTTCTCGTTACACCGTTTACCGATAGGATTAATTCTTTTTTTATATTGATAGATTGGGCAATTCTGAATGCGGCGATACCAAATATGTGTATGTGTTTTTTTTTATTATTATTTTATTTTGAATGGGGCGAAAGGGGGGTGATTTAAACTGTTATATATTTTTTTATTTTTTAAATATTTTTAAAAACATTTTTTTTTCACTTTTTGCTTGCTTCTATAGTCTCCATAGGAGACTAGAAGCAGCACTTGTCTGATCGCCTCTGCTACACAGAGGTGATCTGCAGATCACCTTTATGTAGCAGAAATGGTCCTGTGCTATCAGCGCCGACCACTAGGTGGCGCTCATAGCGATCAAGTACATGACAACCACTGGAGTCTGCTGCAGACCCAGGGTTGTCATGCCCACGCATCGATGACCAGTGATCACGTGACGGGGTCACCGATGGGCGGGGTAAGTGACGCGCTTCCGGCGCGGCGATGTTAAATGCCGCTGTAAGAATCAGCTGACATGTGCCCGGTTCAGTGTGGGCTCACCGCCGGAGCCTGCGCTGAACAGGGGATGACAGCCTGGTGCGTACTAATATGCCCCAGGCTGTAAAGGGGTTAAACCGCCATAGGCTGATGGGTGGAGTGCTCGGTCAGAAAGCCTATGTCAAATATCAAAGACTGACCATCACTTCCAAACAGAGACCAGGTGTGAACAGGTGCATACTAAGAGTATCCACCTCCATCTATTACTAACAAATAAAGTAGCACTTTGTAACGCTACAGTATGCAAAAATGAAATATATGAAATTAGAATTACATTACTGCGCTAGAAAATAGGAAAAAACTAACATACTTAGCGCATAATTTGGCCAATTCATGTGTGCCTAGGAGCCGTGACAAGGCGATCCTCTTTGCTGGGAACCTATTCTTATGTCTGAACAGGTTCATACTAAGAGTAGCCATCTCCATAAATAACTAACAAAGTTGCACTCTGTAAAGACCAAAGAAGATTGCCTTGTCGTGGCTGCTAGGCACTCATGAATTGGCCAATTTATGTGCTAAGTGTGTTTGTTTTTTCTTAATTTCTAGAGCAGTAATGCTATTCCAATTTCACATATTTCATATTTGCATGCTATAGCGTTATAGAGTGCAACTTTGTTAGTTATATATGGAGATGGCTACTCTTAGTATCCACCTGTTCACACCTGTTTTAGAAGTGACAGTCTGTCTTTGATATCAGTTTTCTGGAATGCACTACCCCGAATGATCTGATTAATGCATAGCGCCCACATTTTTAAGCATGCTTTAAAAACACATCTCTTTAGACAGACCTAACACCTCGCTTCACTAATCTAACTCTTCCCTTTTCCTTCTTTTTAAATTTGCCTCAAAATCTGGTCCCTGCTATTCATCCACATCCTCCATGCATCCAATAGCACATGATAACTGCACTTAGACAGATCCTGGCTGATGACGCGATCATGCATCTTTATATCATCACCCCTATTTATTATAAAGATGACTGGACCATACATGAATTATGCCCCCCCCACCTATTTCCTTGTAGATTGTAGCTTGGGAGCAGGACCCTCACTCCTCCTGTAACTGGTGAACTTTGTATTACTTTTGTGACAGTGTCACTGGTTTTATATGTGAGGGGAGGTATGTGTCACTCAGGATGCTCTCCTGTGTGAACTAAGACCTACTTTATTTTTCTGCCAGCATGTTATATGCTGGTAGATTTACTCTGTTAAAGGGTGTGCGGTTTTATGGGAATAGCAAAGAGGGCGGGAGGCCATTCCCCCTACCTCCCCTCAGGGTGTGGCTGAGCAATGTGTAAAAGCTCAGTCCTGTTTTTTTTCCAGTGGAGTGTGGTCTGGAGAGGGAAGTCTCCAGACAGTATTGTGGAAGCTGCAGAGCTTTTCACAAGGACTTTAGCAGTGCAGTTTATGCTACCGAGAGCGGGCGGAACCCGCTCATCTATGGACTGAGTTATACTTTGCTTTTTTTTTTTCCGTTTAACCCAGAGGGGTCATGTTTGTTTTTCCTGTGAAACCTGCATGAGTTTATGGCTGATAATAAACCAGCAGAAAGGAAACCTGGGAACGTGTGTCCTGAGTCTGCCTCCAGGAGAGCCGAGTGAGTCGTCTTGCCACAGTTGGTGTGAGAGTGCGTGCAGGATTCCAGGAACACATGTACCTGCCACAAAGACCGGTGGATGTCCTGGGTGAAGGCTGCCAGCTAGCCAGAGAAGTCCAGCAGCATGGAGGAGCTCGTTAAGCACCAGGTCCAGGCCCAGCAGAGCATGCAGCAGCAACACCTACAGGCCCAGCAGAGTATGCAGCAGGCCCAGCAGAGCATGCAGCAGCAGCACCAGGAGACGACCAAACTGTTGCTTCAGCAAATTCAGTTGCAGCAAAAGTCGCAGCAGCACCAACAGGAGGTGCAACAGCAGATACAGCTTTTGGCGGGCGCCATCCAGAGCAGGGCGGCCGCCCCACCCTCAGGGACGACTGATGATTCTCACGTCAGGAAGGCGGTAAGGCGGGCCATGCAGAAGATGACCCCTGGGGATGATGTAGAAGCATTTCTGACTGTTTTTGAGAGGGTGGCTGATCGGGAGAGACTTCCACCAGCACAGTGGGCAGAGGTTCTGGCGCCATATTTATCGGGTGAACCCCAGAAGGCGTATTTTCACTTGGTGCTGCAATATGCTAAGGAGTATCCCAAACTAAAGACAGAGATCTTAGCACGTCTGGGAGTAAATATGGCGGTGAGAGCCCAATGAGTTCATCACTGGGCGTATGCTAGCGACAAACCCCCTCGCTCGCAGATGTTTGACCTCCTGCATCTTGTTCAGAAGTGGCTACAACTGGAGTCCTCCACTCCGGCCCAGATGGTTGAGCGGGTGGTGATTGACAGATTCATGCATTCCCTTCCCAAGCCAGTACAGACCTGGGTTGCCCAGGGTGATCCCCAGAACGCAGATGACTTCATCGGCCTGGTAGAGAGGTACCAGGTAGTCGAGAGATCTCTTGGGAAACTGGATGCAGTCACTTCTCCCTACTGGGATACCCAAAAGGGGGTGGGTTCACCACGGAAGGGTTCTAGAGCCACCACTGGGGGACGTCCCACTCCCACTGAAGGTGCCGTTAGAACGGTTGGTAAAGATATAGTTTGTTGGCGGTGTCACAACCCTGGACATGTAGCCGCCAGGTGTCAAATATCCCCTGAGCCCATGGACTGCAGCCTAGGCAGACGAGTCTCCTATTATGCCTATCCAGCCTGTAGAGTGGACTGTCGACCCGGTGAGGGGCTGCAGGCGTGTGCAGTGTCCATTAATGGAGTAAAAGTGCTTCGGCTGTTGGACTCCGGGAGTCTGGCGACCTTGATCAGAGCATCCCTTCCCCACCAGTTGATCCCTTCCAAAACCCTGGGCGTTCGGTGCATCCATGGTGACGCCAAGGACTATCCCGTGGCCACAGTAACAGTGGGGACAGACTGTGGTGCCCAGTCCCATGAAGTCGGGGTAGTAAAGGACCTGATACATCCCGTCATATTGGGCCGTGATTTTTCCTTATTCTGGGACATGTGAGGGAAGGGAACTGGACTAAGTAGCATGGGGAAAAGCCAGGTCCTTGAAGAAGAACCCCCGACGAAGTCTCAGATGGAGGAGTTTCCACTGTGCATCCTTGTCGGTGATGAGGGTGAGACGGTGACCGAGGAGGCCGACCTCCCTGCGTTAGATATGTCCAGAGAGAACTTTGGGACTGCTCAAGTTCGAGACCTGACCTTAAAAGGGGCGTTCAACCAGGTTACTGTATGTAATGGGGTTGCCCAAGAGCCGGGGGCCCGACACCAGATTCCCCCACTTTGCAGTGCAGGGGGAGTTGCTATATCGGGTGGCCAAACTGAGGGGCGATGAGATAGTGGAACAGTTGTTAGTGCCGGGACCATACAGACAGCGGGTGCTAGATATGGCCCATTCACATGTTCTGGGGGGACACCTAGGGGTCGAGAAAACTCAGGAGAGGATATTGAGAAGGTTTTATTGGCCAGGGTGTTATCGAGAAGTTCAAAACTATTGTAGGTCCAGCCCCACCTGCCAAATAACCGCTCCCTCCTCCCACTTCCGTAGTCCTTTAGTCCCACTACCTGTGATAGAGGTTCCCTTTGAGAGGATTGCCATGGACCTCGTGGGCCCCTTAGTTAAATCAGCTCGGGGCCACCAATATATCCTGGTCGTCATGGACTATGTGACTCGGTATCCGGAAGCGGTTCCCCTAAGGAACATGTCCAGTAAAAGTATAGCCCGAGAGCTGGTCCATATTTTTGCTCGGACAGGTCTACCAAAAGAGATTCTGACAGACCAAGGAACCCCCTTCATGAGCAAGGTGATGAAGGAGCTTTGCAGAGTCCTTCAGATAACTCAGCTTCGGACCTCGGTTTATCATCCACAGACGGACGGCCTAGTGGAACGCTTCAACAAGACCTTAAAGGCGATGCTCAAGAAGGTCGTTGAAAAGGATGGGCGAGACTGGGACTACCTGCTCCCATTTCTGCTTTTCTCGGTCAGAGAAGTTCCTCAAGCCTCCACTGGCTTCTCTCCATTTGAGCTCCTATATGGGCGGCATCCAAGAGGTCTCCTAGACATCGCCAAGGAAACTTGTGAGGCTGAAGTCACGCCTCACCGGAGTATCATCGAACATGTCGCCCAGTTACAGGAGAGAATGTCAAAGGTGATGCCCATCGTGAAGGAACATCTCCTCCAGGCGCAGGAAGCCCAGGCGAGGGTCTATAACCGGTCGGCGAGACTAAGACAGTTCCAGCCCGGGGACCGTGTTTTGGTGCTGATCCCTACCGTCGAGAGCAAGTTCCTCGCCAAATGGCAAGGTCCATACGAGGTGGTGGACAAAGTCAGCGAGGTTAATTATAAAGTCCATCAGCCTGGCCGAAGAAAGCTGCATCAAATATATCATGTAAATTTGCTCAAGCCGTGGCGGGACCGTGAACCTGTGGAAACTCCTTGCCTGGGAGCCGCACCAGAAGGCAAGGTGGAGGAGGTCACTATTGCAGAGACTCTATCACCGGCTCAGAAGCAACAGTGTCGAGAATTACTACAGCGGAATCGGGAGCTGTTCTCAGAGTTGCCGGGGCATACTCAAGTGGTAGAGCATGATGTGCTGACAGAGCAGCACGTACGAGTGAATCTGAAGCCGTATCGGATTCCGGAAGCACGCCGGGAGGTGATCTCGGCCGAGGTGAAGAAGATGTTAGACCTCGGAGTAATAGAGGAGTCAAAGAGTGGGTGGTCGAGCCCAATCGTCCTCGTGCCGAAGCCCAGTGGAGAGTGGATGTTTTGTAATGACTACCGCCGGCTGAATGAGGTATCCAAGTGTGACGCGTACCCGATGCCCCGCGTCGACGAACTCATCGAGAGGCTTGGACCGGCGAGGTACATCACCACTCTTGACCTGACGAAGGGCTACTGGCAGATCCCCATGTCCCAGATGGCTAAGGAGAAGACGGCTTTCTCAACACCTGATGGGTGTTTTCAATACATGCGTATGCCGTTCGGACTACAGGGGGCCCCAGCCACTTTCCAGAGGGCTATGGATCGGATCCTAGCCCCACATAAGAAGTATGCCGCAGCCTACCTCGACGATATTGTGGTCTTTAGCCCAGACTGGGCTAGTCACCTACCTAAACCACAGGCCGTTCTGGACGCGCTAAGAAAGGCAGGATTTACCATAAATCCGAGAAAGTGTGCCATCGGAAAAGAGGAGGCCAAGTACCTGGGCTATGTTGTTGGGAGAGGCGAAATAAAGCCGCAAATCAGGAAAGTGGAGGCAATTCAAACCTGGCCGCAACCGCTCTCGAAGAAGCAGGTGAGAGCATTCCTGGGAATGGTGGGATACTACTGGCGGTTTATCCCGAATTTCGCTATGATTGCCGCGCCACTAACGGATCTTCTAAAAGGCACCAAATCAATCATGGTGAAATGGACGGAAGAAACGGAGACCGCGTTTCAACAGTTGAAGCTAACACTGTGCAAGCAGCCGGTCCTGGTCGCGCCAGACTTCAAGAAAGAATTTGTGGTCCAGACGGACGCTTCAGAGGTTGGTCTAGGGGCTGTACTCTCCCAAGAGATAAATGGGGAAGAACATCCCATTCTCTATCTAAGCCAAAAGCTGTCCTCCTGCGAGAAGAACTACGCCATAGTAGAGAAAGAGTGTTTAGCCATAAAATGGGCCGTGGATACACTGAAATATTACCTACTAGGCCGGAAGTTTAAATTAGTATCAGACCATGCCCAGTTGAGAAGGTTGAGGGAGAAGAGGGGTAAAAATGCCAGGGTAACTAGATGGTTCCTAGGGCTTCAAGATTTTAACTTTCACGTGGAGCATAGGCCAGGGAAGTTACATGGGAATGCAGATGCCCTCTCTAGGATTCCCTGCCTGGTGTCAGAAGGTGCCCAAACCCCCGGCTTTGGGCAGAGGGGGGGAATATGTGACAGTGTCACTGGTTTTATATCTGAGGGGAGGTATGTGTCACTCAGGATGCTCTCCTGTGTGACCTAAGACCTACTTTATTTTTCTGCCAGCATGTTATATGATGGTAGATTTACTCTGTTAAAGGGTGTGCGGTTTTATGGGAATGGCAAAGAGGGCGGGACTCCATTCCCCCTACCTCCCCTCAGGGTGTGGCTGAGCAATGTGTAAAAGCTCAGTCCTGTTTTTTTTCCAGTGTAGTGTGGTCTGGAGAGGGAAGTCTCCAGACAGTATTGTGGAAGCTGCAGAGCTTTTCACAAGGACTTTAGCAGTGCAGTTTATGCTACCGAGAGCGGGCGGAACCCGCTCATCTATGGACTGAGCTATACTTTGTTTTTGTTTTTTTCCCGTTTAACCCAGAGGGGTCATGTTTGTTTTTCCTGTGAAACCTGCATGAGTTTATGGCTGATAATAAACCAGCAGAAAGGAAACCTGGGAACGTGTGTCCTGAGTCTGCCTCCAGGAGAGCCGAGCGAGTTGTCTTGCCACACTTTGTTATGTCTTTATTGCTTGTACACGTCCCTGTCTAATTGTAAAGTGCTGCGGAATATGTTGGGGCTATAGAAATTAAATTATTATTTATTATTTATCATGTATCAGTGCAGGCTGTTACTTGGAGCATTGTTTAGTCTGGATACAACCTTGTGAACTTTCATCTATGATCAGGTCTAGCTCTGTACAGGATTCCCATCCAAGAGTGTTCCCATTTACTGACAGCCTGAAGAGATGTTAAAAATGGCGGAGATTTAAAATATAAATTATACTGTAAACTTGCAAAACTTTCCAAGACACAACACAAAAGTTTCGATTATATAAAAAGGGAAGTCCGTTTAAAATAGATAAGACAGGACTTGTTGATCTATGATCCGGAGCCACCATCTCCTGTCAATGGCTGCCGGCACAGGGAATGCTGCAGGGATGCCTCCAGCACTTCATGAATGACATGAGGGATCTGATCATGCACCGCAGATCTGCTTACCATTCATGTATTCGACCTAGTTTATGGCAGATATTTATACATAGCACCAACCTATTGTGCATCGCTGTACAAAGAACAGGTCATAGAGAATCCCTGGATAGGTAAAACCAGCAATGTTTCCTGGAGTTGGGTCATGTCATCTATTATTTAACAAGTGCATCTGCATATATCTTCTTCTATAGCAGCTTATTAAAATATATTATCGTCTATCAGTGACTAAAAAAGAAGGTTAATAGTCCCATAAGAGACACAAGCAGCTGTGAATCCGGGATGGATTCCGCTCCATGGCCATATATTCACAAGTCTGTAACTTTAATTGCTGCAGCCAATCGTCCCGTCAAGTGAAGTGAAACAATTAATTCAGAAAAACGAAATTATATTATACCAGCAGGAGACCATGTTAATTGAAAAGTAGTTTGTATTGTACATTCACCAGAATTCCCAGATTATCTGGCATATTAATGGAGAATGAAAATGTTCATTCACACATGGCTGCCTGGATGAGATCACTTCAAAGGACCCTTAAAGGCGAATCCCAGATAAATGTTAAAAGGCAAAAAGAAAAGTAAAAAAATAATTATTCAATTTTGAAAATCTCTGCTTTCAGTCAATAGTAGAGATTATATGATGGGGACATTGGCACCCAATGCTCAAGCATGTGTATGAGAGTGTACAATGGAAGATGAGATTCCCCAGTAGTATGCACCATTTGTGATTGGAGACTGCCACCTATTGCACAAATGGAGCCCTGCGGAACAAGAGGAAAGAGGAAGTGTTGCAGGAAGGACGGGTCCAAAGGGAGCACAGGTGACATCTGTGATGCAGCTCTCCGATATAAAAGACTTGAGTGACAAGGTGGGAGTCAGTTTGGCGCCAATAAGTGAGACCAGCGGGACATGTGCTGAGAGAGATGCCGTGGCCAAGTCACTTTCCAGTGAGTGGGGCCTAAATGATGATGGTTGAGACCCACGAGCCAGATTATACCTGTCAAGACGTGAGGTCTAGCCATGCGCCGGTAAAGACCCACAAGCCAGACTACGTCTGTCAAGACCTAAGGCGTAGCCCTGTGCCGGTCAAGACCCACGAGCCAGACTATGCCTGTCAAGACCTGAGGCCCAACCCTCATCCTTCCTGGCCTGACAGATGACCGTTGCAGGTCAAGTACTGAAGACCGAGTGCGGACTCCAATCCAGAAGTGAACAACCACTGTGGTGATCGGGACCGATGTCGTGTGAGAGCAGGCGACTCCCACGGGACTGATGACAGACTACGACTGACATGGCAGATAAGCTGGCAGATGAGCACGACTGGTAGGCAGGCAGACACTGCTGGTAGGCGTACAGGCACGGCAGGTAGGCGGACAGGCATGGCTGGTAGACGGACAGGCATGGCTGGTAGGTGGACAGGTGGGCACAGCTGATAGACAGGCTGGTGGGCACAGCTGATAGACAGCCTGGCAGTCATGGCTGATAGACAGGCCCGCGGGCATGGCTGATAGACAGACTAGCGGGCACGGCTGATAGACAGGCTGGCAGGCAGCACTGGGACCTGAGGGCTGAAGAGAGTGTTATTACACAAGCTACAAAATTGCACAGGCATCTCCATTTTGGGGGAGGTACCTTAAATAGAGGATGTCTATTTTAGGATGGCGCGCGACCCCTTTAAGAAGCAGGGAGCGTGCGCGTGCCCTCAGCACGGTGCGTGCACCCCGGGTAGGCACAGCGTGGGAGACAGGAGGAGGAGCGGTGGGCGCAGGACCGGGTCCGCGGCGGTAAGGGTGTCGGCGTCTCTGCCAGGCAGGAGGCAGAGACGCCGGCGCTACAGTTGACGTCAGTGTCATGATGTATAAACCAGTGTGAAGAATTTAGGAATGGCACAGGTGGAGGCAGCGTAAGAAAGGGGAGTATAATGTATTTTATTATTTTTTGAACCCCTTCCTTCCATTCAATTAATAATGTTTTGGGGTCTGTAGAAATTACAGGGCATAATAAACATTTTTTTTCACTCTTGATTCGGATCCATTGCATTTGGACTGAAATTACTTTGTCAGCCAAATCATCTGCCTGAAATGAATTTTGGTAAATTTGCTCATCTCTAATCGAAAGATGTCAAAGCATACTGAGCATTCGCAGCCTACTGGATATGGAGCTGCATTTGTAGAGCGGTCAGATTTTCCATGCTGACCCCTACCCACATCTTAAAGTGTCCACAATGGGCGCATGACCGTCAGAACTGGACCATGGAACCAAGGCAGAAATTGGCCTGGTCTGATGTGTCGGGTGTGTATGCATCCCTTTCCTAGGGAAGAGATGACCAAAATATGCTGTTGGGGAAGAAGACAGCAGTATGATGGGGCAACATTCTGCTGGGAAGCCTTGGGTCCTGGCAGTGCTTAGCACTGCAGCCTTGCAGGGCTGGGGTCCTGGGTTCAAATCCCACCAAGGACAACATCTGCAAGGAGTTTGTATGTTCTCCCCGTGTTTGCGTGGGCTTCCTCCGGGTTCTCTGGTTTCCTCCCACCCTCCAAAGACATACTGATAGGAAATGTAGATTGGGGACAGTGCGGACAGTGCCGACAATGTCTGTAAATTGTCTGATTTGTAAAGCGCTGCGGAATATGTTGGCGCTATATAAATAAAAAGATTATTATTATCATGTGGATGTGACATGTACTGTATGTACACAGGGTGTTATGACAAATCATGTCATTGACACAGTTTGTCTTGTGTGTTGTGACTTGAGGGTTTTGCTTTTCAACTCTAGGCTGGATCCAATTCAATAAGGGTGAGATGACGGTGATCGGGGTTGCGATTCTTGGATTGCCTATTAGGGTGCCAACCTCCGCGGTTAGGTAAGAGCCAGATAGAGACTTACTTATAGGGAAAGTGTAGCAAATTGTTTGTATATGTGCTCCTCCCACTACCTCACTGGGCATATCTAAATACTACAGACATCCCTTTATATTTAATTGTGTTTTTTGCTTTTTTTCATGTATTTTTGGTTTTTGGGAATTTTTTAATGCATAACTAATAAAACATTATTATTTTTAACTGAATCTACATAAAAAGGAGATGTCAATCAGGCATGTCCAATTTCGGACTGCCGATTGCATTTTTCACCCTGAAGTAGGCCTCTGGCTGACCTGTCAATCGACAGCTTTCTCACAGAAATCACAGTAGCGCTCAGTCAAGCCATCGCTCCAGTGTATGGAGAAGTCGTCCAGTTAATGTGTATGGCCGACCTTAGAGGATCTGTTGCTAACGACATGGTGCCAGTGTGACACCCCAGGGGTCTGGTTGTCACAGTGATAGAGATATTACGTCTGAGAGCAGGTGGGAGGTCCTTTGGTCAGGGATCCTGTGCATGCCACACCTCCTGCCCAGCCTTGGGAGGGGAAGAACTTCCCCTGTATAAACCCGGGGCTGAGGCAGGGTTAGTGAGTCCAGGAAGAGTATAGACAAGAGCAGCATAGGAAGCAGCAGAGTCACAAGGAGTCAGGGGCTGGCAGCTAAAGAGCTCGCCCTGACTAAGAAGATTCTTTACCGGACCCGGAGTCCGAGGCTGTGGGGACTAACTTCTACCCAGCAGCAGAATCCGTCAGGCAGGGGATTTCAGGTCCCCTGGCCCAGAAGCCCGAAGGCCCGGTCACACGCGTGGGACCAGCACCGCCATCGTGGAGCGGAAGCCATTAGAAGGCCCCGAGTCACCGGCCATACGGGTGAGCACCACACGGTACACTCAGGGACGTGGGCTACTTACATCAGCTTCTAGCAAGGTAGCCAGAAGAGTACAGTCAGCTTGGGAGGCCTACAACTACGCCTGGCCAGGGGAGATCCCATCTGCTCAAGGACTGACCAGGCCCCGTTCGCTAGCAAGTACTCCGGGAGGGTCTATCGTTGTTACCAGTAAAGACCCTGAACGCTACCATACCGTCTCTGAGTGGTTCCTGCTACCCCCATCATCCACGTCGGCTGCCCTGAGGCCATACCCCTCCCGTTGGGGGTTATACTATCACGCTGCACCATCCTTCCACCGGCCTCAGCGGTCTGCCCTGCAGCAGCAGCCCCCCTGGCTGCATTCAACGGGTGGCGTAGTCATCAACCATTTTCTACCGCTAACAGACTGCCGTCCAGTTTGACTCCCTGGGCACGGACCGGGTCACCGCCACGAGACTACAACCCTAAACAGATCCGGCTCCGGGTAAGCTCTCGCGTGCGCAACGCAGCGCGACACAGGCCCAGGGGCGCGTCAACTTTGGCGTAGTCGGCAGGATTTCGTGCCCGCAACCACCGGGTACTGCGTGCCTGAAAAGCAAAGACTGTTCAAACTTACCAGTGGTGAAGATTCCCGCCATCGGTGAAGATTCCCGCCATCCGGCGCCATCTTCAGCCTTCTTCCCGCCATCGGTGAAGTTTCCCGCCATCCGGCGCCATCTTCAGCCTTTTTCCCGCCATCCGTGGAGTTTTCCCGCCATTGGACGCCATCTTGAGGACGCCGCGCGGGAAGAAGAGGGGCGTGGACTCCGAAAGCGCGCGAGAACTGAAGCCCCGCCTCACGTCCGGACGTTGCGTAAGGTCCTGGAAGGAGCCCAGCAGACGCCGACGTCACAGGAGCGCGACGGAAGGTCCTCAACCCTGACGATCCACTGCGGAGCCGCGGCCTACGGAACAGGATCATCGCAAGGTAGGCCACGGTCCACTAGGGGGGAGGAAGATGTCGGATACGGAGGAGAGCTCCACTGCCTCAACCCCCGCCAGCGCTACCGCTGTTGCAGTTATGCCCTTCACCATGCCCTATATCCCGGGAGCAGCTTGGCTACCCCAGTACTCAGGGGAGTCACATACCCTGCATGACTTTAGAGAAAAGCTGGATAGCCTCTTCCAGGTGTACCCCCTCACAGAAGAGCAAAAAGTGAGCATCCTGGTGGCCCAACTAACTGGAGCAGCCAAAAGGGAAGTAAAATCCTGGCCACCTGGGAGGAAGACTGTCGCAGGGATACTAACCCGGCTGAAGGACACCTTTGATACCCGCACCTCAGCCGAGATTAAACTTAGATTCTACGGGTGCAAGCAGCGAGCGCATGAGAGTATAAGGGACTATGCACTCAACCTACAAGAGGCCCTGAGGGCCATTAAGCAGACCGACCCTAATGGAGTGGGAAACGAGGACAGGCTGTTGACCGAACAATTTATAGAGGGTTTATATTGCAATGCCCACCGCACCCAGTTGCGGGCAATGGCCTTACAGGACCCTCATCTAGAATTTGCACAGTTCAAGGACAGAGCCATCCGGGTGCTCCGAGAACCGGCACCAGGTGGCGTTGTGACCCACAGACGCCCCACTACCACTTACTACCAGGAGGCGGCGCCCTTGTCAGCAGGGCCTGTGGGAGCTGATGCGCAGGCTTTGGACAATGACCCGGCTCCAGACCTACACCATCAGGTCCAAGAGCTAGCTAAAAGCGTTGCTGCGCTAACCCGAACTGTGCAGTCTTTACAGGTTTCCACTCCAGGGAAGATCCAGCTGGCATCCGGACCGGAGGACATCCCGTGGCGTCGACCAAGGAGGACCCCACCGGCCAGAGGAAGACCCAGTGACCGATACAGCGAGGACGGACGACCCATCTGCCGCCGCTGCAATCAACCCGGACATATGGAAAGGTACTGTTCTTTAAACGGGCACAACCTGGGGTAGAGGGCCAACCCCCAGGAAAAAGATCACCAGGCCCATCGAACTGGCGCGACAGATATGTGGGAGGACGTCCAGTCTTGCCTGTGGTACTGGATGGCATTCCCATGAGTGCCCTACTGGACACCGGGTCACAGGTCACCACCATCCCGTACGTGCTCTTCAAGCAGTACTGGAATGACTCGGATATTACCCGCTACCCTGACGACGACTTGAGTATCATCGCCAGCAATGGTCAGCCCGTGCCACAGATCGGATTTAAAGAGGTGACCATCAAAATTGGTAGAGTCGAACTGGCCGCACAGGGACTGATCATTGTAGATATTGACAAACATGAGAGTCACCCAAAAATAACTCTAGGAACTAATGTAATTGAAAATTGTCTTGCAGAGGTGATTTTCCTTTTACAGCAGGTTGCCAAGAATGCCAGCTCCGGCGAGCAGCGGGTGCTCCAGAAAGAGATCCGGGCACTGATGCAACGGCAACAAGTGGAACTCTCCGGCGGTGAGATTGGTAGCGTAAGAATGTGTGACCCTTTTCCTATTGCCATGCCCCCAAAAAGTGAAATGATGATTTGGTGCCGGGCAGCTATTGGTCTGAGAGGTAGAGATTACCAGGCAATGGTAGAACCAGTTTACTCAGACAGTAGGCCCACCATTTTGACAGCACGGGGGGTGGTCAATGTACGCCATGGGAGGGTGCCCGTTCGCATAATAAATATCGGGGAGAGGGAAGTGTACCTGCCCCGGTATGCCACGCTAGCCAAATTATATACCACTAATCAAAATTCTATACAATCTGTGGAACCCTTGCCTCCATCTCACCCGGAGGAAGGTAACGGCTCTAAGAAAACAATGGAGGACTGGTGTCAGCAACTACATCTGGGTACTGACTCCACTCCCTCACACCAGAAACAAGGAGTCTATCGGGTGGTTCAAGAGTATGAGAGAGTGTTTAGTAAACACCCGTTAGACTTCGGGCGAGTCAAGGGGGTAGAACACCGCATCCCCACGGGAGATCATCCTCCCATAAAAGAGAGGTATCGACCCGTACCCCCTGCACATTACCAACACGCCAAGGGGATGCTTAGAGACATGAAGGAGGCTGGGGTAATCCGGGATAGCTGTAGCCCCTGGGCAGCCCCACTAGTTTTAGTCAAAAAGAAAGACAACACCATGAGGATGTGTGTAGATTACCGGAAAATCAACCGTATCACACACAAGGATGCGTACCCCTTACCAAGGATAGAGGAGTCATTGGCTGCTTTAAGATCTGCTAACTTCTTCTCTACCTTGGATCTCACTAGCGGGTACTGGCAGGTTCCTGTAGCAGAGGCGGACCGGGAGAAGACCGCATTCACCACCCCGATGGGACTTAGCGAGTTCACCTGCATGCCGTTCGGACTCTGCAACGCCCCAGGAACCTTCCAACGATTAATGGAGTGCTGTCTGGGCCACAGAAACTTCGAGACGGTCCTGTTGTACCTGGACGATGTCATCGTATACTCCAAAACTTATGAGGACCACCTGAAACACCTGGCGGAGGTGTTCGAAGCTCTGGCGAGTTACGGCCTAAAGGTGAAACCCTCCAAGTGTCACCTCCTGAAACCAAAGGTGCAATACCTGGGACACGTGGTGAGCGCTGACGGAGTGGCTCCCGACCCCGATAAGATCACCGCAATTAAGGGATGGCCAAGCCCCTCCAGCGTAAAAGAAGTGCGGCAGTTCCTAGGGTTGGTAGGCTACTACCGAAGGTTTATTCCCGGTTTCACCAAAAAGGCAGCACCTATGCAGGACCTCCTGATAGGCCAGTCCCGGAAGGCCAAGAACCAGAAGCCGCCCTTCAAATGGGAAAAGCTAGAAGAAGAGTCCTTCCGCCAGCTGAAGATGGCCCTCACGGGGGATGAAATCTTGGCGTACCCGGACTATAGCCAGCCCTTCATCCTCTACACCGACGCCAGTAACATCGGGCTAGGAGCCGTACTGTCCCAGATTCAGCAGGGGAGAGAACGAGTAATCTCCTATGCCAGCCGAAAACTGCGACCCACCGAAAGGAACCCCGAAAATTACAGCTCATTTAAGCTAGAGTTCCTGGCCGTGGTATGGGCAGTCACCGAGCGCTTTAGGCATTACCTCGCTTCTTCCCGGTTCACCGTATACACGGATAACAACCCGTTGACACACCTGGACACGGCAAGACTCGGTGCCCTGGAGCAGAGGTGGATGGCCCGTCTGTCCAACTACGAGTTCACAATTAAATACCGGGCAGGGCGCTCCAATACCAACGCGGACGCCCTGTCCAGGATGCCCAACCTGCCGGACGGAGGAGAAGATCCGGAGGGACTGGAAGAAGTTGAACTCCCTGCGTTCCACCGTCATGGGACTATCCAGTATTCCCACCGGGTAAGGAGTAAGCAGGCTGCTACGTTGAACCCCTTACCTCACTACAACTGGGCGGAAACGCAAGACAGCGACCCTGCCGTCCGACTGGTGAAGGAGATGCTGACTCGCCCGGAGGCTAGCCTGGAATCAGACGCTCCAGAGGAAGCCAAACAACTATGGGCAGAGAAGAGTCGACTGTTCCTTTACAAGGGGAAGTTGTGCCGCAGAATGGTTAACTCCAGGACGCATGAACTACTCTGGCAAGTAGTGGTGCCACGAAGAGACGCAGCCATGGTGATGGAGGCATACCACGACGGAGCTGGACACTTCGGGTGGAAAAAGCTGGAGTTCCTGCTGCGCGAGCGGTTCCACTGGGTAGGCATGAGGGGAACCATCGAGAAGTGGTGCAGAGACTGTGGCCCGTGCAATCTGAGAAGGAAGGACCGGGCCAGCCAGAAGACTCCCCTGCAGTCCATCGTCACCCGGCAACCGTTGGAACTGGTAGCTTTGGATCATGTAAAACTGACCCCCAGCAGAAGTGGCTACGTCTACGCGTTAACCATCGTGGATCATTACTCCCGGTTTCTGGTTGTCGTCCCCGTCAAGGACTTAACGGCTCGAACAGCAGCTAGAGCCTTCCAGCAGCACTTTTGCCGTCCACACGGGTACCCGGACCAAGTGCTGACGGACCAGGGACCTGCCTTTGAAGCGGAGGTCTTCCAGGAATTCTGCAATCTGTATGGCTGCCGGAAGATAAGGACGACACCCTACCATCCGCAAACTAATGGACTTTGTGAGAAAATGAACCAGGTGGTAATGGATCTTCTAAAAACGTTGCCCCTGGAAGAACGCAGTCTGTGGCCTGAGAAGTTGCCCGATCTGGTGGACCTATACAACCACATCCCGGTAGGTTCCACCAACTGTACCCCGGCTTACCTAATGAGGGCAAGACCTGGTAAGTTACCAGTTGACCTGGAAATGGGAGTCCTGACGCCCGAGGACACTTCACCAGAAACAGACTGGGACACAGAGAAGCAGCAGCAGTACCGGAAAGTACAGGAGAGCGTGGAGCGAAGTCTCTGTCAGGCTAGGGAAAGACAAGAGAAGACTTACAACCAGTATGCTCCCGCTGTTCCCCTGGTACCCGGAGAGCAGGTCTTGAAGAGGAAGAGACGGCTCCACAAGTTGGACGACCAGTGGGAGAAGGACCCGTACACCGTACTGCCCTCAAGCCACGAGAACCCGAAGGTCTGTACCATCAGTAAAGACGGAGGGGAAACCACAGCCATTGTATCCCGGGACCACCTGAAGAAGTGCCCCGAACAACTGAGGAACCCTGAGGAGGAACAGGAAGACCATCGACCCGTGGAAGAAAGGGAAGATATGGTTAGTACCGTGCTCGGGGACTTCCCTCGGTCTTGGACTCAAGTCAATGGTGCAGTTGTGGTACCCGTACTCACCTTCCTCCAACCATCATCCCAAGAACCTACGGAGCAACGGGTAGAGCTGGAAGAGCAGCCGGTCCAGGAGGCAGAAGACTCCACCCAAGCGGAACAGGAGAATCCACCCTCTGCTTATAGTGAGCCTGCCGTACCCCTAGTGAGACAAAGAGCCGGTAGACAGCTGCCCAGTTTACCCTTGACAGCTCCTACACCCTGTAGTTCAGGGCCAGACAGTCAGCTCCGTAGGTCCACTAGGGCCACTAGAGGCCAGTTACCCGCACGTTGGAGGATCTAAATGTTTAAGTTGTTTTACAATGTTTACCTGTTTATTGTTGCTTGTGTGTAATTTTGTGTTTCTAGTTGTTTTTAGGAGTCTTCGGTGGATTTACCGGGAATCCTTTGTATATAGTTGGAGCGTAACCCAGGATGGACTAGAGACTGTTAAGGACTTGGGGTAGGACAGACCCCTACCTGGTTACGTCTCCCTGTGTTGGTGAAATGGACACCTTTGCTTTTCTTCAAAGACTGCACCCGGTTGCGGACATCCGTGACCATCTTATTGTGTTTCCTTATTGTATTTTATTGTTCTTTGATATACCTTGTTATATTTTTCTAAAAAGTGTTTAGTCCCGGAGTACTAAATTTCACTAGGGGGGAGTGTGACACCCCAGGGGTCTGGTTGTCACAGTGATAGAGATATTACGTCTGAGAGCAGGTGGGAGGTCCTTTGGTCAGGGATCCTGTGCATGCCACACCTCCTGCCCAGCCTTGGGAGGGGAAGAACTTCCCCTGTATAAACCCGGGGCTGAGGCAGGGTTAGTGAGTCCAGGAAGAGTATAGACAAGAGCAGCATAGGAAGCAGCAGAGTCACAAGGAGTCAGGGGCTGGCAGCTAAAGAGCTCGCCCTGACTAAGAAGATTCTTTACCGGACCCGGAGTCCGAGGCTGTGGGGACTAACTTCTACCCAGCAGCAGAATCCGTCAGGCAGGGGATTTCAGGTCCCCTGGCCCAGAAGCCCGAAGGCCCGGTCACACGCGTGGGACCAGCACCGCCATCGTGGAGCGGAAGCCATTAGAAGGCCCCGAGTCACCGGCCATACGGGTGAGCACCACACGGTACACTCAGGGACGTGGGCTACTTACATCAGCTTCTAGCAAGGTAGCCAGAAGAGTACAGTCAGCTTGGGAGGCCTACAACTACGCCTGGCCAGGGGAGATCCCATCTGCTCAAGGACTGACCAGGCCCCGTTCGCTAGCAAGTACTCCGGGAGGGTCTATCGTTGTTACCAGTAAAGACCCTGAACGCTACCATACCGTCTCTGAGTGGTTCCTGCTACCCCCATCATCCACGTCGGCTGCCCTGAGGCCATACCCCTCCCGTTGGGGGTTATACTATCACGCTGCACCATCCTTCCACCGGCCTCAGCGGTCTGCCCTGCAGCAGCAGCCCCCCTGGCTGCATTCAACGGGTGGCGTAGTCATCAACCATTTTCTACCGCTAACAGACTGCCGTCCAGTTTGACTCCCTGGGCACGGACCGGGTCACCGCCACGAGACTACAACCCTAAACAGATCCGGCTCCGGGTAAGCTCTCGCGTGCGCAACGCAGCGCGACACAGGCCCAGGGGCGCGTCACCAGAAACCACAGAGCACCTTCAGAGAACTTGTAGAGTCCATGCCCTTTTGGTTTTGGTGGGAAAAGGAGGACCTATGCAATACTATGCAGTACATGAGAAAGATAGTCTCCAGCAATGGATAAAATTAAAAGCAATGCTTTTTATTAAGTTCGGTTAAAATAAACAGATAAATCGATCATGATCATGATTAAGACTCATAAGAGTCGAAACACGTCGATTTGACTGGTGAATATTGTCACTGGAGTGAACTGATGGTGGTTGCAACTTATCCATCTCGGATTTATCTGTTTTTTTTAACCGGACTTAATAAAAAGCATTGCTTTTAATTTTATCCATCGCTGGAGACTATCTTTCTCGTGTGCTGCTTATACACTGACCTGAACTAGGGCGGCTCCTTGCGAGGATTCCGGGAGAAGACAAGATGGACTATATACTGGTGAGCCGACTCTCCTCCTCCTTTTCCCTGTTTTTGCACTATGTAATACTATATATTTGGTATAAAAGATATGGCTGATCCGTATATTTATATTTATATTTATCTATATATATATCTCTCTCTCTCTCTCTCTCTATATATATATATAGATATAATGCGAATAAACTTATTTAATATATAATATGTAGACACTCAAACCTTGATGCTTACTTTGTCTTTTTGCTGGTTTTGAAATGTTCTCTTCTGGAATTCTATCAAACCCCAGTAGTTGATTTGATTTTCTGCAGAGTTCGGCTTCATATCTGCATGAATCACAAGATTATTATGCTCCTAATTCAAGTCATTTTTCCTAGAAAACTATAAAGAGAAAAAAATAAATAAAAAGATGTGAGGTCTATAAATTCTAAAATGTTCCACTTCTTTAATAAATGTCTCGGTAAGTGTCTGATATTGCGCGGGAAGAAAATACATAAAAAAATAGCTTATGTTCTCTGAGGCATTAAGAAAAATGAATATCTGCATCTGTAATAGAGCTCTATGGGGAGGGGGATTATCCATTTCAGGAAACTTATTTTATGTCTACTTGTGTTTCTACACGTCTAACTATTCTGACTGCTGGTCAAATGTCCCTGGTTGTAATAGCGCTACTGTTACTTGCCCTTAAGGTTTTTTTTTTCCATCATAAAAGATGCAAAAACATAGAAATAAAATGCATTTTCCAATTGACATATAAAAAAGTAATAAAAATAATAATTTAAAATGAAAATAACAAAAGATGCAAACTCATTCAAAAAAATTTCATTTTTTTCCATTGACCTTTAAGTTCTAAAAAAAATCTACATTTTTTGGGATGAAATTAATTAAAAAAGATGCAAAAGAAATTGATAAAAATAATAAAATTACTGCTAATAATAGTTTTAATAAAAATCATAGGAAGCAAACCAAGGTGATCAGAGCTCTCCCATATGCGTAAAATGGAGAATAGAATGTAAAAGGTGTTTTTTAAGAACAGTATCACAATGTGTTTCAGCTGTGGCCAGTCTTCATCAGGTGCATGAGTCATGCACCTGATGGAGGCTGGACCTAGCCGAAACGTGTTGTGATACTGTTTTTAATAAATACCTTTTACATTTTTGGTAAGCCCCCTACTCTCCATTTTTCCCCCTCATGCGTTACATGGAGTTGTGCCCTTCATGGCACAACCACATTAGGTCAGAGTCTCTTATTTTTCTCTCACTTCTTTTCACTTTTTATCTATTGATCATCAGTACGTTCAGGTAGCATTGCACAATCTTTTCGCCTAAGGAAAATATCTCCTCATATTGAAGTTTAATAGGAAGTAATAATAAATAAAAATAAAAATATCAATCATAAAAATATTTTAGAAAAAACAGAACAATGTAAAAAAAAAAAAATCTCATCTTGTGTTCTTTACACCGGTAAAAAAATTAGACTGTGCTAATTCTTAAATTATACATGTTACTGGGTTATCTGTATAGGTTTCATTATAGTATATTATTACTTTTACCTAGTTTTCCTGATCTATTGTACCTAATTGTGCAGTGATACATTCACCTTTTTACTCTGCATTAAAGCAGTACTCCAACGTTCTTTTTTATTTCAGTGCTGGAATGGTGCAACTAATCTAAGTTCCCTGCACCTAGTATTATAGTTACCAGTTGCTGTCTTCAGCTCTTCCTGGCGCAACTCCAGTCTTGCGTCGCCATCTTGTGACTGCAACTTCTGACTATCCCGAAGTCAGAGGTAACGGTCACAAGCTCTCGGTGTACGTCTATGAAATCCTCATCCTGGCCTCGTTCTGACTCTCATACACTTTAATTGAGTTGTGACTGGATTGCCCAGCAAGCACCGGAGCGATTCCGCAGGTCACAAAGTGCTGGAGACCAACTGAAGCGTCGCTGATAAAAGATGAATATAGCGGCTGGCAAGTATAATCTAGCTGAAATAAAAAAATGCTGGCATGGTGATTTAATATTTTCACCATAATATTTAAGAGGTAAAGTTTCTCCTTGTAGTATCATGCCTGACATGCCAGTGTAAGGAGACTTATAAGCCATGCAATGCTTTTCTGAGAAATTAAATATTCAAATTGCCTCTTCAGATAGAAAGATGACTTTAACTCTAGTGCCACCTATTGGAAGTAGCAATCCTAAAAGTCAACATCGACCCTTTAACAAGCCTTGCCATATGACTTAGGAAAAAAACCCAAAACAGAATATATGGTGCATATCAATATAACAGTATACACTTAACTCTATTTGGTGTGACCACCCATTGTTTTGAAAGTAGCATCAATTCTCCTTGTACAATGTCAGGGAGTAGCCAATTATACCAAATGGGTGATAATTATATCATTTTCATATATACGATAGGTTGAAACACAGACATTAACTGAAACAGAAACAGCTGTGACAGAAGCTTAAAACTAAATGAGGAACAGACAATCACTGTTATGAAGGTAAGGTTGTAGAAGACATTTTAATATCACAAATCATATACCATGGCAAGATAAAGAACAGCAACAAAACGCAAGGTAGTTATACTGCATCAGCAAGGTCTCTCCCAGGCAAAGATTTCAAAGCAGACTGTGGGTTCAGGATGATTACTTTCCTTCAAAATCTGAAGATGTCCAGCGGTGCCATCAGCTCAGAACTGGTAGAAACCAGTGGGACCCAACTATACCCATCTACTGTCTGGAAAAGTCTGGCTTGAAGTGATCTGCATGTAAGAATTGCTGCAAAAAAGGTGGGCCTTCGAAATGGAAACAAGGAAAAATGACTCAAATATAGATGAAAACACAGCAACTGGGGTGCAGAAAAATGCCAGCAGGGACTCTGGACTGATAACTCAAAATGTGAAATATTTTGGCTGTAACAGAAGGCAATTTGTTCGCCAAAGGGCTGAAGAGCGGCACAATAATGAAGGTCTGAAGGAACAGTGAAGCACGGTGGAGGATCCTAAAAGTTTGATGCTACATTTCAGAAAATGTATTTGGAGAATTGGTCAGCATTAATGTTGTCTTTAATGAGAAATACAGGCAGATACTTATCCATCATACAATACCATCAGGAAGGCATCCGATTGGTTTCAAATTTATTCTGCAGCAGGAAAAGACTCCAAACAGTCAGTGTCGTTAGAACAAGGAGTCCTCGAATTGATAATATGGCCCCCACAGAGCCCTGATCTCAACATCATGCAGCCTGTCTGGGATTACATGAAGAGACAGAAGAATTGGCATGAGTGACTATTAATTGACCAAGGGTGGTAGCTGTGGACAAGCTGCTGCTCCATAACTTTACAGGAAAATCGTGTCCCAGGTGTGGGGTGCATCACACTCACTTGTGGGCTGCTGTTTCCAGGCCTCCATCTTCAAGAGCCGCCACACATACAAGTGCTTCTCACAAAATTAGAATATCATCAAAAAGTTAATTTATTTCAGTTCTTCAATGGAAAAAGTGAAACTCATATATTATATACAGTCATTACAAACAGAGTGATCTATTTCAAGTGTTTATTTCTGTTAATGTTGATGATTATGGCTTACAGCCAATGAAAACACAGAAGTCGTTATCTCAGTAAATTAGAATACTTTATAACACCAGCTTGAAAAATGATTTTAAAATCCTAAATGTTGGCCTACTGAAATGTATGTTCAGTAAATGTCCTCAATACTTGATCAGGGCTCCTTTTGCAGCAATTACTGCATCAATGCGGCGTGGCATGGAGACGATCAGCCTGTGGCACTGCTGAGGTGTTATGGAAGCCCAGGTTGCTTTGATAGCAGCCTTCAGCTCATCTGCATTGTTGGGTCTGGTGTCTCTCATCTTCCTCTTGACAATACCCCATAGATTCTCTATAATAGATTCTCTATGGGGTTAAGGTCAGGCGAGTTTGCTGCCCAATCAAGCACAGTGATACTATTGTTTGTAAACCAGGTATTGGTACTATTGGCAGTGTGGACAGGTGCCAAGTCCTGCTGGAGAATGACATTTCCATCTCCAGAAAGCTTGTCGGCAGAGGGAAGCATGAAGTGCTCTAAAATTTCCTGGTAGACGGCTGCGCTGACTTTGGTCTTGATAAAACACAGTGGACCTACACCAGCAGATGACATGGCTCCCCAAACCATCACTGATTGTGGAAACTTCACACTAGACCTCAAGCAGCTTGGATTGTGGCCTCTCCACTCTTCCTCCTGACTCTGGGACCTTGATTTCCAAATGAAATGCAAAATTTACTTTCATCTGAAAAGATCACCTTGAACCACTGAGCAACAGTCCAGGTCTTTTTATTCTTGGCCCAGGTAAGACGCTTCTGGCATTCTCTATTTGTCATGAGTGGCTTGACACAAGGAATTCGACACTTGTAGCCCATGTCCTGGATATGTCTGTGTGTGGTGGCTCTTGAAGCACTGACTCCAGCAGCAGACCACTCCTTGTGAATCTCCCCCAAATTTTTGAATGGCCTTTTCTTAACAATCTTTTCAAGGCTTTGGTTATCCCCGTTGCTTGTGCACCTTTTCCTACCACACTTTTTCCTTCCACTCAACTTTCCATTAATATGCTTGGATACAGCACTCTGTGAACAGCCAGCTTCTTTAGCAATGACCTTTTGAGGCTTACCATCCTTGTGGAGTGAGTCAATGACTGCCTTCTGGACATCTGTCAAGTCAGCAGTCTTCCCCATGATTGTGGAGCCTACTGAAACAGACTAAGGGACCTTTTTAAACATGTAGAAAGACTTTGCAGGTTTTTTTTGTTAATTATTCTAATTTACTGAGATAATGACTTTTGTGTTTTCATTGGCTGTAAGCCATAATCATCAAAATTAACAGAAATAAACACTTGAAATAGATCACTCTGTTTGTAATGACTCTATGTAATATATGAGTTTCACTTTTTGTATTGAAGAACTGAAATAAATTAACTTTTTGATGATATTCTAATTTTGTGAGAACCCCCCTATCCCAGGGGACATGCAGTTTGTTTTAACAACTGAAAGTTTATGTAGCATTGGTGTCTCTGCCTCCTACCGGGCAGAAACGCCGTTCCCCTCACCGCCGCGGTCCCGGTCCGGCGTCTTCCTGCTCCCCTGCTGCTAAGGCGTGCACTGTATGCAGCTTCTCGGGAACTGTGCTTAGGGCGCGCGCTCCCTCCCTTTTAAATGGGCCATGCGCCATCCTAAAGAGTCCCCGGCCAATGGCTGGAGGACTGCCCCTATATTAAGCACCTCCTCCTATATGGCGATGCCTGTGCAAGGTTGTTGTTTGTGTGCTAACACTCTCCTCAGCCTTTAGGTTCCTTGCCTGCCAGTATGTCTAACAGCCCTGCCCGCCAGTCTGTCTAACAGTCCTGCCCGCCAGTCTGTCTAAGAGTCCTGCCCGCCAGTCTGTCTAACAGCCGTGCCCGCCAGCCTGCCTACCCGGAGCCCCTGCCAGTTACCCGCTGTGCCCGCCAGCCTGCCAACCCGGAGCACCTGCCAGTTACCTGCCGTACCCGCCTGCTTGTTTACCCGGAGTACCTGTTTGGCTATCCGCCGTACCCACCTGCCTGTCAACCCGAATCACCCGCCAGCCTACCTGCCGTGCTCAACCGCTATACCGGTCAGCTCCTGTCATCTGACCCGTGGGAGTCACCTGCTCTCACACAAGGTCGGTCCCAGAGTGGCACCTGCTTCACCTGCCCAGTCCCTCCTTGGTTCAGAGAGTCGACTAAGCCGCCGTGTGACCTGGGTTGGTCCTTGTAGTCACTTAGTTACGCCCCTCTGGTCCCTCCTTGCATCAAGCACAGAGGTTCCACCACCCTGACCCGTAACAGTCTGCACAAGCCATGGAATCCAGTGACTCCCAGTCTCCTTCGCTCTCTAACTTGTACCAGGAAGTCTCTCATCAGAGATCCCAACAGGAGACTATCCTGTCCTATCTGCGGACAGTCAACTCCAGCCAGGACATGCGGTCTACTCCGACGTTGTCCGTCTCAAATCGAGCGGCACCCACTCCGGCGGTACCCACTCTGACGGCACCTCAACCCTGTGGCGCTGTGGCACCCAGTTTTGGATCTCGGCTTTCTGCACCTCCACGTTTTGATGGTGACCCTGTCCTATGTTGGGGCTTCATAAATCAGTGCACGCTGCACTTTGAACTTCTGGCACACCAGTTCATCTCCGACTGGGCCAAGGTGGTATTCATCATGTTTCACCTCACCAGAGAGGCGTTGGCGTGGCTTAACCCTCTGTGGGAGAGAGGGGATCCTCTAGTTTCCAATCTCCAGGCCTTCCTCGCGGCTTTCCGGAATGTGTTTGATGAACCTGGACGAAGATCTTCTACTGCCTCCTCACTTCTCCGACTCCATCAATGGAGTCTTTCTGTGGGACGTTATGCCGTGCGTTTCCGCACCCTCACGTCTGAACTGGCCTGGAATGATGAGGCACTGGTGGACGGATCAAGGATGAGCTAGCTGGCCGAGACATACCTCCCACCCTGGAAGACCTGGTGTCTTTAGCTACCTGGATCGATATCCGCTTTCTGGAACGTGCTGAGGAGAGGACCCGGGAGAGAAGATCTCTGCGTCTTGCTCCAACCTTCCAAAGGCCTGTCTCGCAACCAGCAATTCCCCGAGTGTCTTTTCCAGAGCCAATTAAAATTGACCAAGCCAAGATGGTTAAGTCTCACCAGGAGACACGCCGCGCCGAGGAGAGTTGCTTCTACTGTGGCAGTATAGAGCATCTGATCCATTCCTGCCCGGAGAGACCGGGAAACTCCAGTGTCTAGGACCGCTCAGAGAGGTCATCCTAGGCAAGAGTTCTTCCTCTCCATCCTTGACTCTGTCCGTTTCTGTCACCAGTGGTGAGACTGCCTTTCTGGATACCGGAGTCGCAGGGAATCTCATTCAACAGGCCGTTGTGGAGCGTTATCAGATTCCTACCGTACGTCTGGCTGAACCTTTGGCAGTTTCCTCAGTGGATGGGAAGCTTCTTCCGGAAACCATCTTGCTGGTCACTGAGCCTGTAACTCTTCAGGTGGGAATGCTGCACTTGGAGAAGATCACCTTTCATGTGCTGTCCGGCCTCTCTCATCCTCTCTTGCTTGGTCTGCCCTGGTTACAGAGACATGAGCCCGTCCTGAATTGGAGATCTGGTGAAGTGCTCCGCTGGGGTCAGGAATGCCATGAATCCTGTCTGATTCTGGTTCGTCCTGCTCGACCCCCGTCTACGCCGGCTAACCTACCTGGCCTGCCGTTACCATACTGGTCATATGTGGACGTCTTTGACTAAAAGGAGGCTGAGACACTACCACCTCATAGGCCGTATGATTGTCCCATCGACCTAATACCTGGTGCCTCACCTCCTTGTGGGCGAATCTATCCCTTGTCATTGGCCGAGACCTGCGCTATGTCTGAGTACATTGAGGAGAATCTTGCTAGGGGATTTATCCAGAAATCCACCTCTCCGGCTGGAGAAGGATTCTTCTTCGTCAAGAAGAAAGACGGCTCTCTTCGTCCTTGTATTGACTATAGGGGTCTAAACTAGATTACCATCAAAAATAAGTACCCCCTGCCTCTCATCTCAGAGTTGTTTGACCACTTAAAAGGCACGAAGATCTTCGCCAAGCTCGATCTTCGGGGGGCGCACAATCTGGCCAGGGAGACGAGTGGAAGACGGCATTCAACACCTGGGACGGTCACTACGAATACCACGAGATGCCCTGTAATGCTCCAGCCCTCTTCCAGGAGCTAGTTAACAACATCTTCCGAGATCTCCTGTATTCCTGCGTGGTGGTGTACCTGGACAACATCTTGGTGTTCTCCCCGGATCTGCCTTCACACCATAGGGATGTTCGTCAGGTTCTGCTGAGGCTCCAGAAGAATCGCCTGTATGCTAAATATGAGAAATGCCTCTTTGAGCAGACCTCCTTGCCGTTTCTTGGTTACATAATTTCTGAGACCGGTCTGCACATGGATCCCGAGAAGGTGTCAGCCGTCTTAAAGTGGCCCCGACCGAAGGGATTGAAGACAATTCAACGATTTCTGGGTTTCGTGAACTATTACCGCCTCTTCATTCCTCATTTTTCCTCCCAGACTGCTCCCATCTCTGCTCTCACCCGTAAAGGAGCAAATCCCTGGGAGTGGTCTTCCGAGGCGGAGAAAGCGGAATTTGTCGCGGCTTGTTCCTCTTGTGCCCGTAACAAGATACCTAGGCACCGTCCAGCCGGTCCTCTTCTTCCTCTTCCCGCGCCTTCCGATCCGTGGCAACATATCGCAATGGATTTCATCACGGATCTCCCTGTTTCTGCCGGTTGTACTGTCACTGACCGCTTTTCTAAGATGGCCCACTTCATTCCCCTGCCTGGTCTTCCATCTGCACCGGTGCTGGCTAAGGACTTCATCCATCACATCTTCAGTCTTCACGGCTTACCCCTCCACATTGTCTCGGATCGCGGAGTTCAATTCACTTCACGCTTCTGGAGAGCCACGTGCAAGCTTCTTGATGCCTCCTTGGATTTTTCTTCGGCCTATCATCCTCAGTCTAATGGCCAAGTGGAACGCATCAATCAAATCCTCGCCAGCTTTCTTCGACACTTTGTCAACGCTCACCATCGCGATTGGGTTGAGCTCCTGCCCTGGGCCGAGTTTTCCTATAACAACCATGAGAGCGAGTCTTCTGCTAAAACTCAGTTTTTTGTGTCTACGGTCAACACCCCCGGATTCCGTTTCCCGTCTCCTCTTCAGTGGACAATCCTGCCGTGGAGTCTCTCGTCAGCGAATTTTCTGCAATTTGGGAAGACACTAGATCTTCGCTTCTTCAGTCCTCGGAGCAGATGAAGAAGCATGCTGATAAGAGACGTCTGGATCTGCCTCAATTCCATCCGGGAGACAAGGTTTGGCTTTCTTCCAAATATGTTCGCCTTAAGATATCATCTTACAAGTTGGGTCCGCGGTTCATGGGTCCATTCGAGGTTCTGAAACAAATAAATCCGGTGGCTTACTAGCTGAAACTCCTGGCCTCTTTACGGATTCCCAACTCCTTTCACGTGTCTCTCCTCAAACCGGTTGTCCTTAATTCTTTCTTTGATGATCCAGGTACCACCCCAGCTTCAGTCTCCACTGAGGACGTCTTTGAGATAGAAAACATTTTGGCCACCAAGAGGGTAAGAGGAAAGACTTTCTTTCTTGTGGATTAGAAGGGGTTTGGCCCTGAGGAGAGGTCTTGGGAGTCCAGGGAGAACATTCATGCCCTTCATCTTCTAGAAAAATTTCTTGCGGGCTTAAAGAAGAGGAGGCTTAAAGGTGGGAGTACAGTAGCAACGGCGTCTCTGCCTCCTGCCGGGCAGAGACGCTGTTCCCTCCACCACCGTGGTCCCGTTCCAGCGTATTCCTATTCCTCTGCTGCTAAGGCGCGCACTGCGTGCAGCTTCCCGGGCACTGTGCTCCCTCCCTCTTAAAGGGGCCATGCGCCATCCTAAAGAGTCCCCGGCCAATGGCTGGAGGACTGCCCGTATATTAAGCACCTCCTCCTATATGGAGGTATGTCTGTACAAGGTTGTTGTTTGGATGCTAACACTCTCCTCAGCCCTCAGGTTCCTTGCCCGCCAGTATGTCTAACAGTCCTGCCCGCCAGTCTGTCTAACAGTCCTGCCCGCTAGTCTGTCTAAGAGTCCTGCCCACCAGCCTGCCTACCCGGAGCACCTGCCAGTTACCCGCTGTGTTCGCCAGCCTGCCTACCCGGAGCACCTGCCAGGTTACCTGCTGTGCCCGCCAGCCTCCCTACCCGGAGCACCTGCCAGTGTGGTGCCCCTGAGGGTTCGGTCACCACAGAGGTACTGCATCTCACCCAGAGGTGTGGTATCTCACTTTCAGGTAAGGAAAAAATACAGCCCGGGACCCTAACACCTGCATCCAACACTACACTACTCCAGACCAGCTGGAAGGGCAAGATGTGTCGAGCCTCCTGCTGAGCCCTGTCCCTGGCTGGAGTGGGGGGAACCAAAGAAGGGGGATCCATGTAGTGGGTGTGGGTGGAGGATGTAGATCAGGGGAGCATTGAAAGAAGTGATATAAAAAGAGGGTGGAACAATCTAGAAGGGTTCTGCAGTGAGGAAGAGTTGGGAGCAGGAGCTCTGTAGGAGCTCTGCTCAGGAGGAGGGCCTGAGGGGAGGCCCAAGACTGTAGAGAGAGAGAAAGGAGCAGGAAAGGCTCCAGGAATGTGGAAAGGACCCCAGGGGTACGGGCAATGCTGGAGGCCACCCGTACGCCCGTATCTGTCAGGCGGTGGAGGGGTCAGGTTGCACAGAGGGGACCGGTCCCTAAACTAGCAGAGCTCTTCAAGTCTCAACTAGGAAACTGGAGGCTGTAGTATTTCAGGTACTGCAGCCACAATCCACATCAGTCTCACCAAGAAGGTAGCCATAGAGGACCCAGGGGACAGACAAGACGTTGCCCGACAAGGTCCGCGGTCACTGGATTGGGACACTAGGTGTGAGGTGCATGGAGATGGCCAGAAGAAACACACAATAGGGGGTCCTTCTATGTACTCTGGAGGTACCTGAGGGTTGGCTGAACCCCTGCCTGGTGAACGCAGCGTGACGTGGGAGGCTGTAAGCTGGACAGTGCAACCTGAGGAACTTGACAACTGTGAGTAAAACTCTGAAGACTGCACCCCACCGTCTCTGTCAGTTATTGCTGCTGCGCCATCACCTCTTGTATTACACTGCACCACGAGTGCTACTTCATAACAGCAACATCTACTCTGCCCTGGAGCTAAGCTCTACCTGTGGAGAGCTAAACCAACTCTGCTGCACTGACATCAGCTCCAGAGAACCTGCTCCGCAGCGGTGGCTCCATATAGCCGCATACCACAGGTGGCGTCACAAACTTTATATAAAAACTATAAATCCCCTGTAAATATTCCCCTTTTGATTGACTGCCCTGGGTCACGGACCGGGTCACCGCCACTGTGACATCTCCCCTAGCAACGACCGGCCCGGCACCGAGTACCCCACGGCCCAGGGAGCGCGTCACCAGTTACCCGCTGTGCCCGCCAGCCTGCCTACTCGGGGCACCTGCCAGATTACCCGCCGTGCCCGCCTGCCTACCCGGAGCACCTGCCAGTTACCTGCCGTACCCGCCTGCTCGTTTACATGGAGTACCTGTCTGGCTATCCGCTGTACCCGCCTGCCTGTCAACCCGGATCACCCACCAGCATACCTGCCATGCTCGTCCGCTGTACCGGTCAGCTCCTGTCATCTGACCCATGGGAGTCACCTGCTCTCACACAAGGTCGGTCCCAGAGTGGCACCTGGTTCACCTGCCCGGTCCCTCCTTGGTTCACGGAGTTGACTAAGCCGCCGTGTGACCTGGGTTGGTCCGTGTAGGCACTTAGTTATGCCCCTCTGGTCCCTTGCATCAAGCAAAGAGGTTCCATCACCCGGACCCATAACAGTTTACTGGACAGTTCAAGTTCATCATATTGTAACATGCAGTATCAAGCACAACGCTTCTTATTCCTTGCTTCTTTAATACAGTACATTTCTAGCATTGCTATCTGTTCAACCTGGACTATCCCTAGTCCTGCAGTGCACCCAGGACCCGTTACCCTCTCTTCACACGGTTCCGCGTCCATCATCCCCTGTACGCCAGAAAATAACGCACTCTTCATAGTACCTGTATCGAGCCTTGAGCTCCCGATGCTGCACGAATGTCCGCAAGGGATCCCAGCAAGGCTTGCCACTGCCCCGAGTGATAGATACTTGCCCACTGTAACTTGAACTTGACCGTGGTTACCGTACTTGCCTATCTGATGAACTATCAGGAAGCAGTCGCTTTTTAGTGGGGCTTTCGCCTCCCACTATGGGCTAGTCGCAAACTTTAACTATGTCTCTCCCTACAGCATATGACTAGGCTGATCTCCTTCACAGACATTATACAATACATTTACATACATTAACCATATTATACTTATAATGCTTACCAGAGTCTACACAGTGTGCAGAATTATTAGGCAAGTTGTATTTTAGAGGATTATTTTTATTCTTGATCAACAACAATGTTCTCAATAAGCCAAAAAGACTCAGAAATATCCAAGCTTAATATTTTCGGAAGTTGGAGTGTTTTTTTTTTAGATTTGGCTATCTTAGGAAGATATCTGTTTGTGTAGGTAACTATTACTGTGCAGAATTATTAGGCAACTTAATAAAAAACAAATATAATCCTATCTCACTTGTTTATTTTCACCAGGTAAACCAATATCAGCACACAAAATTTAGAAATAAACATTTCTGACATGCAAAAACAAAAACCCAAAAAATTAGTGATCAATATAGCCACATTTCTTTATGATGACTCTCAACAGCCTTCCATACATAGATTTTGTCAGTTGCTTGATCTGTTTTCGAACAACATTACGTGCAGCAGCCACCACAGCCTCCCAGACACTGTTCCCAGAGGTGTACTGTTTTCCCTCCATGTAGATCTCACATTTTATGATGGACCACAGGTTCTCTATGGGGTTCAGATCAGGTGAACAAGGGGGCCATGTCATTATTTTTTCTTCTTTTAGACCTTTACTAGCCAGCCACGCTGTGGACTAGTTGGATGCATGTGATGGAGCATTGTCCTGCATGAAAATCATGTTTTTCTTGACCGATACCGACCTTCTTCCTGTACCACTGCTTGAAGAAGTTGTCTTCTAGAAACTGGCAGTAGGTCTGAGAGTTGAGCTTCACTCCATCCTTAACCCGAAAAGGTCCCACAAGTTCATCTTTGATGAACTTTCATCTTTGTACCCCACCTCCACCTGGCTGGCGTCTGAGTCGGAGTGGAGCTCTCTGCCCTTTACTGATCCAGCCTCTGGCCCATCCATCTGGCCCATCAAGAGTCACTCTCATTTCATCAGTCCATAAAACCTTTGAAAAATCAGTCTTAAGATATTTCTTGGCCCATTCTTGACATTTTATCTTATGTTTCTTGTTCAAAGGTGGTCGTTTTTCAGCCTTCCTTACCTTGGCCATGTCCCTGAGTATCGCCCACCTTGTGCTTTTTGATACTCCAGTAACGTTGCAGCTCTGAATTATGGCAAAACTGGTGGCGAATGGCATCTTGGAAGCTTCACGCTTGATTTTCCTCAATTCATGGGCAGTTATTTTGCGCCTTTTTTGGCCAACACGCTTCTTGCGACCCCGTTGGCTATTTGCCATGAAACGTTTGATTGTTCGGTGATCACGCTTCAAAAGTTTGGAAATTTCAAGACTGCTGCATCCCTCTGCAAGACATCTCACAATTTTGGACTTTTCAGAGCCCGGCAAATCTCTCTTCTGACCAATTTTGCCAAAGGACAGGAAGTTGCCTAATAATTAAGCACACCTTATATAGGGTGTTGATGTCATTAGTCAACACCCCTCCTCATTACAGAGATGCACATCACCAGATTTACTTAATTGGTAGTTGGCTCTCAAGCCTATGCAGCTTGGAGTAGGACAACATGTATAAAAAGTATCAAAGTGATCAAAATACTCATTTGCCTAATAATTCTGCACACAGTGTATATCACCCTACAGTATAGACACTACCCTATGTCCTATCCTGTCTTCCTCTATACTTTACACTAAACATTCCTTATGCATTACACATTACCATGCTGACATATAAACCTAAATCCTTAATACATAATTCACTCTTCACATGACACAATGTATGTATAAAACGCATGACATCATTTACATAGCGCGATTGTTGTCTTCAACGACAGGAACGCGACAGTACAGTCCACCACTCTTACATGACATCAATAGAAAATCTGTGGTTAGTTCTCCAAGATGTTTGGATGCAAAGTTCCTTCAAAAACTGTGTGTAAGTGTAGCTAGAAGAATTGATGCTGTTTTGAAGGTGAAGCGTGGTCACCTAATACTGATTTTATTTAGATTTCTCTTATTTTGTTCTTTTACTTTGCATCTTGTTAATTGTAAAAATGTATATACTGCACATATATATATATAATGACAGTTTTATATATAATTTAAATAATGTTTTATGTTGCCTAAAAGTAATACAATAGTAAAAACTTTTTGCCAAAGACATTTATTTTATCTATTTTTTTTCTGAATTTTGAATCTGGAAATGAGGAGCAATTCAAATTTTTAAATTTTTATTGATTTTTTTTAAATTAATTTTTACTTTATTTTTGAGTCTAGGTAGGAGTCTTGAACCTGCAGTAGTTACATAGTAAAATTATCTACAATATTGCAGTATGTAATAAAATGAATGATCCCCTATGAAGACCAGCCTTAGGATGGAAGCCTTCAGAAGGTCCCCAGCTGACATGGCAGCTCATCAGCACCTTATGATCATGTTGGGGCACTGCCGATAGGCACTGGTACGTGATCTAACCAGCAACCCAACCATTTAAATGCCGGTTTCATGGATAGCAGGAATTACCTAAATGGTTAAACAGTAGTGTTTGGAGCTAAGCAGGAGCTGGCTGTATAATACAGCCAGCACTTACCGGAACCTGCTCCATAAACCCGCACCCTCTCTAAGATATACTATTACATCATGCTTTTTATTACAGAAAAGACCTAAAAAAACAACAAAAAAAATGTTATATGGCCATAAACGATACAACCCATGAAATAAAGTGATCTTTATTTTATTTTTTATGATCTTTATACTGCATGGTAAACACAATTCACCGTACTGTGCATATGCCATGACGGGGAAATAATCTGCTAATTAAAAAATAAAAATGCTGTAAATGGTCTGGCATCTTAAAGAATTAACTATTGCTGCACCGTATGTTGCCATATTGGGACAATATGTGCGCAAAGAATTCATGCGCGGGTGGTGTGTGCAGAACAATTAAATGAAGATGTGTGAATTTTTTCCTAGGCTCTATTGACTTCTCCGGAGAAAATATCTACAGTATATACGGTCACATTAAGACAAAGACATGCACCAAATATATGGTTTATTGAACGACCTTCAGGCCTTTACGAAGATATGGACTACAAATGTCCCCATGTTGGCCTTAGAAAAAGTAATTTCCCCTTCCATATTGGCAAACGTCTGAATATACAGTCATACATGCAGTCAGTGGTCCTCGATGTCGCGTACGGCTCTTATGTGTGTTATAAATTGTAGCGCGGTCTTACGTGTTCTGGAATTCTGAAAAAAGTCCATAAATATTTCTATTACTGATACTTGTAAGAAATTATTTCTGAACGTTGAGGCCCAACTTCATATGTGCACGATGAGTTTGTAACTTATATCACACCATATAATACATGTACATACGTTTCCACCTTCTTTCCTCATATTTCTTCAACATACCTCGGCTGTTGCAAACCTTAAAGGGTTATTCCCATCTCCAAGATCCCATCCCAATATGTAGTAGGTGTAATAATAATAATAATATTAGCAAATAACTGCAATTAGAAATGTAGTATAGTTTTTCTGATTCGCCATGTCTCTTTCCTCATGTGCAGGTATTGCAGGACCTTGGGTATCCATGGTTACTACCACTACCTAACTAACTGTCACTATATCAGTGGTTGTAACCATGGATACCTAAGGTCCTGCAATACCTGCACATGAGGAAAGAGACATGGCGAATCAGAAAAAATATACTACATTTCTAATTGGAGGTATTAGCTAATATTATTATCATTACACCTACTACATATTGGGATAGGATCTTGGAGATGGGGATACCCCTTTAACTTTAAAGAAGGGAAGTTTCTGCTTGTCCCAAACACCACCCATTCGCTGCACACATGACTCAGAGGTGACTATAAAGGGGAACTTTGACTTTCACACTCACTCTCTTATCCCAATAGGCTGACAATGAGCTATGTGCACCCCACAGGCACTTCAAACATCCACGTCACACTTCTTGCTGCCTCCTCTCGCCATTTTGTTAGGTTAGTGACACGCCTGCGCTGGGTGACACACTAGTACACAAGCACACCCAAATTTCCCAAGCACCTGATAAGTACTCTTCTTGTACACTGACATACACGCAGTAACACAACCAGACTAGACTTTCCCTCTTCGAGGTTGTGGGTACGTTTAGAGCAACAAGAAACAAATTTATTATATTTTAGATTCAATCTATGGAAAATAATGTACAGTGCTTAAAAGGGTTACAAAAGATGTAATAATACAGATATAATCAGTATAAAACAAAAAGGGTTCATTAAAGCACTTATAGATTTGTTACAGAGGAGTCAATGGAGAAATTTGGGCAAATGTACAATTCACGTTGTGTCTCCTGGATCTGACATTAAAACGGTCTCATTCACACCCCTCGTCCTTCCTTCTGGTTAGGTGAGAGGAGGATGGCTAATTGTATGCACAACAGATGGCTCAAAGAACATGATTACTAATTTATGTCATATTTTCCACAGGAACCTCCTGGTGGACTAATATCACCGCCATATTTCTGGTCACACTTTCACCATCTCAACCACACCAAACATGACTATGATATATTCATAATTCGGGTTGATGTTACAAATCTGTGGTTTCCAAAGGCCGAAAATCCTGGCGTCTGAACCGGCAGAAATGATTATGTCTCCAGATGACAGATATATCTCTGGATGACACTGATATCAGATTATTATCGATATGACAGGGAAATATCGCTTTTCCATTGCCATGAGATGTCCCTGGTATGGGCTGGAGATGTCCAGTCTGTCTTAGGGGCAATCATCTTCACCTTTGATGTAGCACCTATTTGCTAACGTGGAAGTACAGTAACAGTTTAATCTTCCAGAAACAGCTAGTTAATTTTTCTACACATGGGAGAAGCTATCCGATGTCTGGTGATATTGGATTTATTTATCTAATCCATAACACAATCCATAAAACTGCCCATCATTGATTGATTGTTCTGCTACAGTTGCTGTGTGTATTATGAGTTTCTACAGAAGTTGAGTTTAATAAGATGCTCTGCAGCAGCTGAGGTGTATTATGAGGTTCTGCAGCAGCTGAGGTGTATTATGAGTTTCTACAGAAGTTGAGTTTAATAAGATGCTCTGCAGCAGCTGAGGTGTATTATGAGGTTCTGCAGCAGCTGAGGTGTATTATGAGGTTCTGCAGCAGCTGAGGTGTCTATGATTAGGTTCTGCAGCAGCTGAGGAGTATTATGAGGTTCTGTAGCAGCTGAGGTGTATTATGAGGTTCTGCAGCAGCTGAAGTGTATTATAAGGTTCTGCAGCAGCTGAGGTGTATTATGATGTTCTGCAGCAGCTGAGGTGTATTATGAGATTCTGCAGCAGCTGCAGTGTATTATAAGGTTCTGCAGCAGCTGAGGTGTATTATGATGTTCTGCAGCAGCTGAGGTGTATTATGAGGTTCTGCAGCAGCTAAGGTATATTATGAGGTTCTGCAGCAGTGGAGGTGTATTCTGATGTTATGCAGCAGCTGAGGTGTATTATGAGGTTTTGCAGCAGCTTAGCTGTGTAGTATGAGGTTCTGGAGCAGCTGAGCTGTGTAGTATGAGGTTCTGGAGCAGCTGAGGTGTATTATAAGGTTCTGCAGCAGCTGAGGTGTATTATGAGGTTCTGCAGCAGCTGAGGTGTATTATAAGGTTCTGCAGCAGCTGAGGTGTATTATGAGGTTCTGCAGCAGCTGAGGTGTGTTATAAGGTTCTGCAGCAGCTGAGGTGTATTATAAGGTTCTGCAGCAGCTGAGGTGTATTATAAGGTTCTGCAGCAGCTGAGGAGTATTATGAGGTTCTGCAGCAGCTGAGGTGTATTATCAGGTTTTGCAGCAGCTGAGGTGAGTATTGATGTTCTGCAGCAGCAGAGCCTTAGCTGTATCTGTAGAGCACAATGTATCCTCTTCTGCTATGCACCACATATCCTGTATGATTAGATGGTTGACTGTGTTATGTAAGTTCATTAGTTCTGCATTGAGTCCTTTATGGTTATTTCTAATAGGGGAGGGCTGAGGAGGCTGTTTTCTTGGCTTCTCAACATATGTTTTAAATAAAAATTAATCTTCCTTTCTTACTTTGTAAATGTTCAGTTTTATGACATATTTTGACTTCCTGGAGCATTTGGGAATCATTACAGAGGACCTTGATGGGGCGCCATAAATTTGAGCGCCTGCGTTCTGAGCTTTCTGCAAAACTTCAAAGAAGAGCAGCAGACAGCAATAATCTGACAACATACCAAAAGCACATCGCCTTGTTTACCAGGCAGAAGGGTCATTCACCATCCAGCTACCGATGAGCGAGCACTTTATGTACTTACAACAGAATATTTTATATATATATTTAAATGGAAAAATATTTTAGCAAATCTTAAAAATGCCTAATATTTGTGAGCATTTTAGGGAATCCATTACCAGTTTTCCCAGTACAAATGGCATACATTATTTACTGGATCTCTTAGACCTGCTGATTCTGAGATTGATTTTATGTGACACATTGTACTTTATGTTAGTGGTAAATATTGGTTGACATGATTTGTGTTTATTTCTAAAAACATTTGAAATTTGAAGAAAATTTTGAAAAATTAGCCATTTTCAATTTTTGATTTTTTTTTGTTGATAAAGGGTATTCCCATATCCAAGATCCTATCCCAATATGTAGTAGGTGTAATAATAATAATAATATTAGAAAATAGCTCATATTAGAAATGTAGTATAGTTTTTCTGATTCGCTATGTCTCTTTCCTCATGTGCAGGTATTGCAGGACCTTGGGTATCCATGGTTACTACCACTAGCAACTAGCTAACTGTCACTTTATCAGTGGTTGTAACCATGGATACCTAAGGTCCTACAATGCCTGCACATGATGAAACATAGTGTATCAGAAGAACTATACTATATTTCTAATTGGAGGTAATAGCTAATATTATTATTATTACACCTACTACATATTGGGATAGGATCTTGGAGATGGGGATACCCCTTTAACGTTAAAGAAGGGAAGTTCCTGCTTGTCCTAAACACCACCCATTCGCTGCACACATGACTCAAAGGTGACTATAAAGGGGAACTCTGACTTTCACACTCACTCTCTTATCCAAATAGGCTGACAATGAGCTATGTGCACCCCACAGGCACTTCAAACATCCACGTCACACTTCTTGCTGCCTTCTCTCGCCATTTTGTTAAGTTAATGACACGCCTGCGATGGGTGTCACACTAGTACACAAGCACACCCAAAGTTTCCAAGAACCTGATAAGTACTCTTCTTGTACTCTGGCATACACACGATAAAACAACCAGACTAGACTTTCCCTCTTCGAGGTTGTGGGTACGTTTAGAGCAACAAGAAACAAACTTATTATATTTTAGATCAATATATGAAAAATAAAGTACAGTGCTTAAAAGGGTTACAAAAGATGTAATAATACAGACATAATCAGTATAAAACAAAAAGGGTTCTTTAAAGCACTTATAGATTCGTTACAGAAGAGTCAGCGGAGAAATGTGGGCAGATCTACAATTCACGTTGTGTCTCCTTGATCTGACATTTTTCTAGGTGAACTATTATAAACGCTCTCATTCACACCCCTCGTCCTTCCTTCTGGTCAGGTGAGAGGAGGATGGCTAATTGTATGCACAGAAAGATGGCTCAAAGAACATGATTACTAATTTATGTCATATTTTCCACAGGAACCTCCAAGTGGAACATTATCACTACCATATTTCTGGGCACACTTTTACCATCCTAGACATTTTCAATTTTTGATTTTTTTTTGTTTATAACTGCTTCTGGATTGCCCCATAGCCCATAGACATTATATGTTCAGGCGGTCCACTCTTATTTCTACACTGACATTCTAAAATGTCAATGCAGCTTGAAGCTGTGGGGTTGAGGAGCTGTCTGTCACACTCAGCCAGACACCCCAGAGAGAAGATTAAGATGGTTTATTACCATGTTTACTTATCAATCTCTGTACACACAGCACTGACTGAGTACTGTGGTAAGCAATTTCCATGATTTTTCCTTTAGACATACTGAACATGTGATCACTAAGTGTAGAGAGGGAACAAGTGCTGCTGGATCCTAGGATTCCCAGACAGTTCTGCTATGCAGCTAGGAAGCTGAAATTTACCCTGTAACTGGGGCTAACATACCAGTCCCAATTACAAGGGAGATCTGAAAAAAAAAAATGTATTCATATGTTAAAATGCCTTCTCAAAGGCATCTTTTAAGACCTTTGGGGGAGGGGGGAGCATAATGTTTAACATTAATGAAAAAAATAAAAAAATAAAATATAAAAAAGGCATAAATAAAAAAATAATCAGGGGAGACACCGCAGGGACCAGCCCTTATCATATTAGAAAATAGCTTAGATTATGCCATCAAATAGATAGGGAGTTAGGAGAAAAATTACTTTGCCTTCGGACGAGTCCTTTAAGTCTAAGGGCTAGCAAAATTTCAACCTTTCTCCACTCTGCGTATGCAAACGCTGTGTCTTTTTGGAGTGTTGCAATGAATGCTTGCCTGGAGCTGCTTATGCAAGGCACAAAAAGCAAGATGAGTTTGTCGACTGCTGCTGCGCTCTGCAAATCTCAGCATGAGGTCATCTCAGTCACTGGCTATGCAGAGCACAGCAGCCGGTGACAAACTCTTTTTGACTACTGCACTCTGCATAAGCAGCAACCAAGATGTGAGAAGATGAGCAGCCCATGGATGAAGATAGTAACAAATAAAGTGCCGCGCACATGACTTAGTACTATCAGCAATCATTACTAAAAGCTATATACAAGTTCTACAAAAAAGAAATGCTGCACCAATTCAAAAATAAATATCAATATTTATTAATTATATTATACATAAAAGGATTAATTTAAAAAACAATAAAAGCAAAGCAGAAGTCGAACAGAAGCAGAAATCACATAAAGATGTACCACTATGTAGATGTAATAATCTCCCAGAAGTAAAGTGACAGTGCAAAAAAATATAATATCTTCTGTACAAGAAGTGCTTTGCTATACTACAATGACTAAGTATTGATCAAATACATGCAAAAAAAGTACACATATGTCACTTCATGTGTAAGTACAGCAGAACAATCATAATTTAAATAAATGCATTAAATAATATAAATAGGGCCATAACTCCCACCCAGGATAGTACATTCAGTGGACACAGTCCTACTCATATCACTTAAAATGAGACTACTGGTGGAAGCAACAGGCATCCCAAATGTTAAATATCAGTTACAAGAGTATAATGCAAAACTATATAAAAAGCAATGCTACATGGGGAAAACAAGTGAATAACCGGTCAAAGAACATGTGTGGATTCTGCAGGAATAACCCCTGACGCGCGTTTCGCGTAAGCTTCTTCCGAGGATTCTAAAAGCTATATTTTTATACTTCTTCTAACCTTATCTAGGGTTAGATCTAGGATTAGGATTAGAGTTAGACTTAGAACTAGGGTTAAACTTAGGGCCATGGTAAAGCTTAAAGCTAGGGTTAGGTTTGGGCTAAGGTTAGGCTTAGGGTTAGACTTAGGGCTAGATAGGGTATTGAAATTTTTTCACAAAAAAGTAACTTTTTTACAGTACAATGACAAATTCAGTTCAGCTTCATGTGTTTCAAGGTCTGACTTGAAATCTTAAATAAGCACAGTTTCCATAACAAAAAAAAATCTCAGATTCTTCTGAATTTTCACACAGTTGACTGCAATTGTAATATTTTGCTCTTTAATTAAACTTGCTGCAAACTGTGTGATCAGTTGCTGTGTAATCGTCCTGGCGTCATACACCCCCTGTCTGGTAACTTGTTATGCAGATTTACATTTGGGGCATGTTGTGTTTGTAATGAACCTAGTGTAGTGTAAATCTGTTTTTATACAGTTTCATTAAAGGAGGTTGATCTTAAGTGCAGGCTGTGCAGGTTCTGCTTCTTTATACCTGAGATGTGTGTATTCTTCCATATTTTGTTTTCGTCTCTGGTTTTGGAGATTCTTTTGAATTTTAAAGTTTTGTTATAGTTTATTTTGTGCTTCTTTTATTTCCATAAAAATATTTAGGTATCCTGAAAAAGCAAAGAAAAATAAAATCATGTTTTATGTATCACAAAGTATTCAGTAATTTGGTTGTGGTAACAGCCAGTATCGATTAGTAAAAAGTTTACAACAATCAATGCTCAAATATTATTACCATATGGCATATAATGCATCAAAAATAGTATGCAATCATACTTCAATACAGAAGTAAATAATACCGATATACAGTACCCATATCATATCACTATCCACAAAAGATTAACACACAGGGCCACGGCCAGGAAACTCCCCAGTTGTCAATCCCAGAACCTGTGGTCAACCCTCAAAAGCCAAGAGGACAAGCAAAAACACAGAAATGGTGATAAACTCCAAGCACTGATGAGACAAGAATGGGCGGTCATCAGTCAGGATTTGGCCCAGAAATTTATATCCAGCTGCCAAAGGGTGAAGGGAAGAAGTCTTAAAAAATAAGGATCAATGCTGTAAGTTATGAGTTTTTACACACTCTTGATGAATTTGTCAATAGAAAGTTAAAAACATATGAAATGCTGATAATTGAACTTCAATAAAAATAAAAACATCTGACTAAAAGACAGTGGCGTAACTAGAGCTTGATGGGCCCCCGGTGCAAGATTTAGACCATACCCCCCTGGTATTTATGTCCTCCATCCTGGAATATACAGTGGGGAAAATAAGTATTTGATACACTGCCGATTTTGTACGTTTTCCCACCTACAAAGAATGGAGAGGTTTGTAATTTTTATCGTAAGTACACTTCACCTGTGAGAGACAGAATCCCCCCAAAAAATTCAGAAAATCACATTGTATGATTTTTACATCATTAAATTGCATGAAATAAGTATTTCATACAATAGAAAAACAGTACTAAATATTTGGTACAGAAACCTTTGTTTGCAATTACAGAGGTCAGACGTTTCTTGTAGTTCTTGACCAGGTTTGCACACACTGCATTAGGGATTTTGGCCCACTCCTCCATACAGATCTTCTCCAGATCTTTCAGGTTTCGGGGCTGTCGCTGGTCAACATTGAGTTTCAGCTCCCTCCAAAGATTTTCTATTGGGGTCAGGTCTGGAGACTGGCTAGGCCACTCCAAGAACCTGAAATGCTTCTTAAGGAACCACTCCTTAGTTGCCCTGTCTCTGTGTTTCGGGTCATTGTCATGCTGGAGGACCCAGCCACGACCCATCCTCAATGTACTTACTGAGGGAAGGAGGTTGTTGGCCAAAAACTCAAGATACATGACCCCATCCATCAACCCTTTAATACGGTGCAGTCGCCCCATCCCTTTTACAGAAAAGCACCCCCAAAGTATTCTGTTTTCCTCACCATACTACACGGTGAGTGGAGTTGATACCAAAAAATTCTATTTTCGTCTCATCTGACCACATGGATCATCCAGATGATCATTGGCAAACTTCAAAAGGGCCTGGACATGTTCTGGCGTGAGCAGGGGGACCTTGCGTGCCCTGCAGGATTTTAATTCATGACCGCGTAGAGTGTTACTAAGGGTAATGTTTGAGACTGTGGTCCCAGCTCTCTTCAGGTCATTGACCAGGCTCTCCCGTGTAGTTTTTGGCTGATTACTGACCTTTCTCAGAATCATCCTTACCCCACAAGGCGAGATCTTGCATGAAGCCCCAGACCAAGGAAGATTGAGGAGACTTATTTCGCATGATTTACATGTCACTACGCTTATTGAATATCACCGTGCACGTAGGATCCCTCGGGGATTACGACCTCATTTAAGACCTACCTTATTGCCGAACAATGTACAGTTCTGTGCAAAATTTGAGGCTATTTCTAACAAGTTTGCCTTTGACATTATGCTATTAAACATTGAGTTTTTACGTACAGAAATGGATACGCTTAAAGTGAATCTCTCTGAATTGGAGAAACAGCTAATTGAACAGCTGACAGTCCCGGAATGGGACCCTCTCAAAATGAAAATTGAGGAGAGTCTCGCCAAATACAGAGGAGAGATTGAACAGACAAAACGGACCAAATGGTTCAGGGATGCCGAGGACTATAAATCAGGTCGTATATTTAACTGGCAAATAGGAAATTCTTCCAACGCTAATAGAAAGGGTAATTTCACCCAGAATCGAAGGAGGCGCAGACCTCATGATAAACACCCCCATGAATTTGGCTTTACTACTGCGGATTCCGAGTCAACAGATGACTCTATTGTGTCACCCTCTACATCTAATCCCAATCGTTTTTTTAGGAAAGAAAAAAAATGGACAAAGGGGCACAATTTGGAGGTGCCAAAAAGGAGGCCGGAAACACAGGAGGAAGAGGTATGGCACGAGAACAGAGGACAACAAGACTGACTACAATGAAGACATGGATCATGGAAGAGAGACGGAAGGATGCATGAATACTAGAGATCTGGTGGTAAATATATCATCCACCATATTGACTGATGCTCAGTTAGATGTATTATCAAGGGGACTTTCATTTTGTCCATCAAATAATATTGATTGATTTCAGGTAGAGAGTAGTGTTGAGCCACCCCCGTAGTGTTCGAGTTCGGTTCGGTTCGTCGAACACCCGTGTGTTCGCCGAACTGTTCGTCGAACTGTTCGTCGAACACCTTCGAACACCGTTAAAACCAATGGCAGGCAAACAAAAACACATAGAAAACACCTTCAAAGGTGTCCAAAAGCTGACAAACTGCTCTGAAGACACAACTAACACATGGAAAAGTGACAAGTACATATAGTCATGCGAAAAGAAAAGAGGTGGAGGAGTAAAAGGAGGGGGAGACACAGATATAGGCATGTCATGCCCTTCTAAAATCCAAAAAGTGAGAAGCCGACACGTTCAGTCCGCTCCTGCCCATGCCACCTCCGTGTCGCTGGGTTTGTGCCAGAGCCGCGGTGAACCCTGTCGGCCAGCCCCCCTCTCCCAATACTGGTGCCTGTCCGCTGGTGGGTCGAGCGAGCCCCCCTGTGGTGGAGGCAGCTCTAAGCTTTTTAATTTAAATTGTCTCTCTAATTTGAATGAATACACTTTAAATCCATTTACAAGGATCTATTGGAGGGCAAGTCTCATGCCAGCAGCCGCGTAATTCCAGCTCCAGTAGCGTCCACTAAAGCTGCTGCAGTTAAAAAGCTTTTATAAGGATCGAGCTCGGCTGTCCACCGCAAGGCATCCTACTGCCAGTCCCAGCCCCTATGCCTTGGGGTGCCTCCTGATGCTCTTCACTGAGTATCCCGTGGTCCCGAAGCATTTCCTTTGAAAAAATTAAGTGTCAAAACTACAGGTGGTGTAGCTTGCTTAACAGCCGGGATAATCCGCTGACTAGCAGACACTGCTACTAGGCACAAAGTATTTCCTGGGCTAGATGCAGTTAAAAATTTGTAATTAGATACTCTCGTTGGATGCTGAGAAAGCATTCCATAGAGTCTCCTGGCACGCCATATATGATTCTCTTAAAAAGCTTGGGGTAGGGGTCTAGGGGACCCTTTTATAGCCAAAATCACGGCCCTGTATCGCAATACGTCACCTAGGCTGAAGATAAATGGAACTGTATTACCCTGAGGGCTCGGTTGCTACAGAGGTATTGCACCTCACCCAGAGGTGTGATAGCTCACTCTCAGGTAAGGATGGAGTGTGGATCAGGACCCGACACCTGCATGCATTACACCACATTGCCGTGGGGCAGGGCGACCAATATGCCCCTGAGATGGGCACGACAGTCCCTGTCCCTGGCTGGAGTGGGGGGAGGGAACACTGAGGAAGGGGAACACTGTGGTGCAGGAGCAGGGAGGAAGCAGTTCCTGGGTGCATTGAGAAGGGAGTATAAAAGGTGGGCACCATCTTAGTTCAGTGCAGAGAAGTCTGAGCAGAAGTGGCAGGGAGCAGGGGCTCTGCATGAGCTCTGCTCCGGAGGCGGGCCTAGTAACAGAGGCCCAGGCCTGGAAGAGGGAGAAGGAAGGAAGAGGAGCGGAGAAGGCTCCAGGAACGAGGAATGAAGGGATCCCAGGGGTGCGGACGGGCGAGTCGCCACCGCACGCCCGAATCCACCTGCGTGGAGGGGTCAGGCCAAAGGGGGAGACCGGTCCCCGAAACTAGTGGAGGAAGGAAACGACCCTCAGCTAGAAACCGGAGGCTGTGACATTTTATGTGGCGCAGCCCCTCGCTACACCCGCTAGGAAGGCACCACATAGGGTCAGGGAAACTGGCGCCAAGTTTACCAAGAGGAGGCCCGAGGCAGCCGGACAGAAGGGTTGGTAAGAAAGGCCAGACAAAGGACACACAAAGGGGGTCCTGTGAAGCGCTCCAAAGTTATCTGGGAGTTGTCTGAGCCCCTCACCTGGTGAGCACAGTACGACGTGGGCAGCCGTTACCTGCAGACGTGGTCTGGATAATAAGAACTGTGAGTAAAGGCCCTGGACTGCATCACTGACTCCGTGTTGTTACTGCTGCTGCCCTGCACCATCACCCCCATCCTCCGCATACACTGCCCTGAGGCTATACTCCTCCCGTGGGGAGTTATGCTACGCTCTGCTGCACCCACAACACCAGCCTCAGCGGTCTGCCCTGGAGCGGCGGTTCACTCTGACCGCAATCCACGGGTGGCGTAGTCGGACATTTAAACATCAAAACCACATAAATAGTTCCGCCACTGGTTTGACCGCCCTGAGCCACGGAACCGGGTCGCCGCCACGGAGACTACAACCACCAGCATCCACCAAAAAGGGTCCGGCTCCGGGTGTCCCAAGGCCCAGGGGGCGCGTCAGAACATTTTCATCACCTTTCACAATCACCAATGGGACAAGGCAGGGATGTTCTCTGTCCCTTCTCTTATACATCCTAGCGACGGAGCACCTGCTCTCATCAATTCGCCATAACCCCAATATTAGGTGATTGAGGTGGGAGGCACCGAGTACAAGTGCTCTCTATTTGCTGATGATGTCCTAGTATATATCACTCAATCACATATATCCATCCATGCTGTTATGGCTGAAATAGATCACTTTGTTACATGGTCAAATTTTAAAATCAATGCAGCGAAGTCTGAGGCCCTCGATGTCTCCCTCCCCAAATCCATATAGGATTCCATCCAGTCCAACTTTCCCTTTGCCTGGCCCTCACAGGGTATCAAATACTTAGGAATTCCTATTCATAGAGATCTCTCCCATCTATGTTATCTTAATTTTGGGCCCTTTATTGAACAACTCCATACAGACCACGGTTGGCAAGTTAGAACTGTAAGATTCACTACGTGAACCACTGGTGTTTTGTGGAAAAGCACATGTACACTGTGTTCCAAATTATTATGCAAAAAGTGTTTAGGAGTGATAAGGGAAGAATTTGTTTGTTTGTCAGTTAAACTCATTGATGGTGATGTGTGTCAGGGCTCTTTATATCACTGTAAGCAATTGCAGACACCTGTGCTAATTAGTTTGGCAGGTGTGTCCAATGAAAGGCAAGACTACTTAAGAAGGCTGTCTCACATTATTAAGCAGCCTACATTTCTGCCAAAATGGGAAAGAAAAAGGATGTGTCGGCTGCTGAGAAGCAACAAATTGTGGAGTGTTTAGGTCAAGGCATGACTACAATCAACATTGTGCGATGATCAGAATGAAGTGTCTTGGCAATCAAGAAGTATGTAGCTGATTCACAGTACACACGTGTGCGTGCTGATAAGGGCAAATTGAGGACTCTTTTCTACAAGCAATTACGTCAGGTTAAAAGAGCAGCGGCAAAAAAGCCTTGTCATAGCAGCAGACAAGTTTTTGAAGCTGCTGGTGCCTCCAACGTCCCCCGAACAACAAGATGCAGGGTCCTTCAGAGGTTTGCAGCTGTGCATACGCCATCCTGTCGACCTCCTCTATCCACTTCACACAAGCAGAAACGGCTCCAGTGGGCCAAACATTACATGAAGACTGATTTCAAAACTGTTTTGTTCACGGATGAGTGCCGTGCAGCGCTCGATGGTCCAGATGGATGGAGTGGAGGATGGCTGGAGGATGGCTGGTTGATGGACACCCCACGCAAACACGGCTACAACACCAACAAGGAGGAGGTGGAGTAATGTTTTGGGCTGGAATCATGGCGAGAGAGATTGTCGGCCCCTTTAGGATCCCTGAAGGCGCTAAAGATGAACTCCATAATGTATGTGGATTTTCTCAAACAGCACTTCCTGCCATGGTTCAAGAAGAAGAACCGTGTATTTCACAGCAAGATCATTTTTTTGCATGATAATGCACCATCTCATGCTGCACATAAAACATCTGCATCTCTGGCTGATATGGGCATAAAAGGGGACAAACTTATGGTGTGACCTCCATGCTCCCCTGACCTCTACCCCATTCAGAACCTCTGGAGCATCATCAAAAGGAGTGTCTATGATGGCGGGAGGCAGTTCACATCTAAGCAACAGCTCTGGGAGGGTATTCTGTCCTCATGCAAAACAATTGAAGCAGAAACCATCCAAAACTTGACAAATTCAATGGACGAGAGAGTTCAGAAGCTCCTTTCGAACAAGGGGTCCTATGTGAAAATGTAACATCACCTAGAATAAAGTTTTGAGTTGAAAACTGTTTGATTTCAGTTTCTAATAACCTGCTAATGCTTATAATTTCAAAAATGACCATTTTTTTGGTCTTTATTAAAATGAAAAGGTTGATCGAAAAGTTTGGCGGATCTAAGAGTGTGGCAACCCAGTAGTCATGATTACTTCGAATTTTGACAATATGAGGGTCATGTTGCAGGTAGTGCAGCAAGAAGGCACTTATGTGTCTTGCGCATCTCGGAGCCCCAAAATTATTTTCCGGGCTAGATGCAGCTAAAAATTATTATTAATTTTAAATCTGGTGGAGCTTAGTATAGATGGCCTAATAGGATCAGTGCTGCACACTGCTACAAAGCCCAAATTATTTTCCAGCCAAGATACAGATAAACATGATTAGTAATTTTAAATCTGGTGGAGCTTATTATAAATGGCCTAATAGAATCAGTGCTGCACACTGCTACAAAGCCCAAATTATTTTCCAGCCAAGATACAGATAAACATGATTAGTAATTTGAAAGCTTAAAACGGTTGGTAGGGTGATTTTAACCAATCATCCATCTTTTACTCTCCCCAGGATGACACAGGGGTAGAAAAGTCGTTTCGGATCCATGATTTGTTCATCTTTATGAACGTGAGTCTGTCTACATTATCAGTGGAGAGCCGCGTGCGCTTATCTGTCAGCACACCACCAGCAGCGCTGAACACACGTTCAGACAGAACGCTGGCTGCGGGGCATGACAAGATCTCCAAGGCGTAAGTGGCTAGCTCCGGCCATTTATCCAGATTGGAAGCCCAAAAAGAGCAAGGGTCCAGTGACACAGTCATGGCTTCAATGTTTACTTGGAGATACTCCTGTACCATCGTCTCTAGGCGTTGACTATGTGTCAGACTTCTTGTCTCCTGTGGCCTTGCAAAGGATGGGCTAAAAAAGTGGTGAAATGATTGCGTAAAATTGATGTTACCAGCAGATACTGTGGTTCTGTTATGGTTTGAGTGCTGAACACTTGACGGTCCCACGGTTGGCAAGTTGGAACTGTGAGATTCACTACGTGCACCACTGGTGTTTTGTGGAAAAGCACATGTAAGATTCTGCAACAGTCTCTGCTGATACTCCTGCATGCGTACATCCCTTTCTATGGCAGGAATAATTTCTGCAAATTTACTTTTGTACCGGGGATCTAACAGTGTGGCAACCCAGTAGTCAGGATTATTTCTAATTCTCCCAATTCGAGGGTCATGTTGCAGGTAGTGCAGCAAGAAGGCACTCATGTGTGTTGCGCATCCAGGAGCACCAAGTCCCTGTTGTGTTGGTGGCGAGGTAACAATCATGCTTCCTTCCTCTGTCCTCTCCCCCCAACCTCGCACAACAGAAATGTGATCAAGGTCTCCCTCATCTGATGAGTCTTCCATCAGTTCGTCCTCCACTTCTTCCTGGGCTCCTGCACCTTCCTCACTAGTTTGGCTGCTACCATGCGCCCTGGTAAAACCATCTCCCCCACCCTCACATGCCTGCCGCCTTGGTGCTGCCGACCGTCTGGACCTTGCAGATGTTAGCCCTTCCGCATACAACTCCTCCTCCTCTACTTCCTCCACCTCCTCTTGTGCCACCACCTGACTCCGAATTCTGTTTAACATGTGCTCCAGCATGTAAAACACCGGAATAGTCATGCTGATAATGGCATCGTCAGCACTAAACATCTTCGTCGCCATTTCAAAACTGTGCAGAAGGGTGCATAGGTCCCTGATCTGAGACCACTCCTCCAGCGTGATTTGCCCCACGTCTGGATCTCGTTGGCCCAGGCTATACGTCAGAACGTATTGCACCAGGGCTTGTCGGTGCTGCCACAGTCACTGCAACATGTGCAGAGTTGAATTCCACCGGGTAGGCACATCGCATTTTAGCCGGTGAAGTGGCAGGCGACTTCTGTAGAGATGTAAGTCGCTGAGCTGCGGGATGCGAACGGCGGAAGTGAGCACACAGCGACCGTGCCCTCTGCAGAAGGCCATCTAGTCTGGGATAGTGGGCTAAAAATTGCTGGACAACCAGGTTCAACACGTGAGCCATACAAGGCACGTGTGTGACATTGCCCCGGCGAAGGGCCGCACCCAGGTTTGCAGCATTGTCGCACACGGCCTTCCCTGGTTTCAGGTCCAGTGGAGACAACCATTCATGAAATTGGTTCTCCAGAGCTGACCACAACTCCTCAGCTGTGTGACTCACATTTCCCAGACATTTCAAAGTAAAAACCGCCTGATGACGTTGAGCCCTACTGCCAGCATAGTAAGGAGGTGTGCAGGATCCCTTCTGCGCAGTTAGAAAGCTTGTGGCATGACCAGACAGGCTTTGGGTGCAGGTGGAAGACCGAGAGGAGGTTGAGGAGGCAGAAGCAGTGGAGGAACTTTGACATAAAGAGGATTGACGCACAACTCGTGGGGACGGCAAGACTTGGACAGCAGCCCCTTGTCCTGCTGTCACCATAGTTACCCAGTGCCCAGTCAGCGACATGTAACGCCCCTGTCCATGCCTACTCGTCCAAGTGTCTGTGGTGAAATGCACCCTGTCACACACAGAATTTCTCAAAGAAGCGGTGATGTTGTGTGCGACATGCTGGTGGAGCGCAGGCACACCTTTCTTTGAGAAGTAGTGCCGACTGGGCATCTGGTACTGGGGCACTGCGACGGACATAAGGTCTCGAAAATCCTCTGTGTCCACCAGGCGGAAAGGCAGCATTTCTGTAGCCAAGAGCTTGCAGATGGTGAAATTCAACCTCTTAGCTTTCTCATGGCTAGGAGGAAATGGTCTTTTACTTGTCCACATCTGAGGGACCAAGGGCTGGCTATTGTGCTTAGACGGGGTTGATAAGGGTGTCCCCGGCAAACTGCCGGTCTGTGAGGAAGATGCAGGCGGACATGTTAGGTTGCCTTGATCCAAAGGTGGTGCTATCGATGTCGGACAGCGCTCAACACCAGCTGGTGTTACCACCTCCAAAGAAAATGATGACCTGCCAATCACGCTGGCTGTTGCGGGTAAAGAGGTGGCAGGTCTGCGCCCCAAAACAGGTGTGACTGCTGTCCCCCCAGTCACAGAGGATGAAGAGGCCGCGGATGCACAAGATATGGCAGACGGTGGTTGGCCCGGCCGGCTAGGCCGCATTGTAGCACATTGAGCTTCCCACTGCAACTTATGCTTCATGTCCATGTGCCGGTTCATGCATGAAGTACTCAAACTATGTATTTTTTGGCCTCTACTTAGCTTTTGCTGACAAATGTTACAGATAACACGAGTTGGGTCATCTTTATCGATCTGAAAAAATGCCCAGGCTATGCAAGGCTTAGCACCCATGCGACCTGAAGAGCCACCACGACTTGTGGTGAGAGGCAGAGTTGTGTTTGAGGATGCAGTTGTTGACGTGCTTCCAGTACTACGTCTCTGTCCAGGAAGGCGCAACCTGACCTCGTCGTCACTAGCATCTTCCTCCACCTCCTCTGCTGACCTCATCTCTTGGCTGACTGTGGGTTGACAGTAAGTGGGATCTCCAACCTCATCATCATCACCCTGTGCGTTATCACACCCGTCGTCCTCAGAGCCAACCTGTTCCTGCCCTGACAAAAAACTAAAGTTGTCGCTCCAATCAGGTATTTGAGTCTCATCATCGTCTTCCTCATTGTCTCCACCAACAGGAGTTACAGTTTGGGAATGAGGGTCTACATTATGGTCAGAACCTTCTGCGTCTGGTCCTGGATCCGACTCATAAAGATTCTGGGCATCAGTGCAGATCATTTCCTCGTCTGGATTCACAGAAGCGCTGGAGTCGACCTCTGATTCCCAGGCTATAGTATGAGTAAACAGCTCTGCAGACTCAACCATCTGTTCTACCTCATACTCAGACGGGCAGCTGGAGATTTGGGAGCTGTGAGGAAGCAAGTGCGATTGGGGTGACACCTTTGAGGACTGGAGTATTTGTGATGTTGAAGTTGATGTGGAGGAGAGCCCACTTAAAGGAGCACTTGATATCCGTTGAAGCATCTGCTGTTTTTGTGCCTCATCTGGAATTTGTAGCAATTGGCGTGGCCGTAAGAAAGGGATCTTATCACATTGTCCGCTAAAAGAAGTAGACATTTTAGTTTGGCTGGAAGATGGTCTTTCTTCTGCAGATGTTACTGTTGCTTTAACACCTACCCCACGGACACAACCTTTTTTCCCCTTCCCAACACGCCTATTCCCCTTTCCACCAGCAGCAGGCCTTTTTCCACTCATTTTGGTGGTTAACTAATTCACAACTCTGGAGTTGTTTGCACAAAAAAACAATGGATGGGAACCGAGCAGAGCTGAGTGGCCAAACTGTGGTATTAGGCCAAAACTATTGGCTGGGTTAGATGCAGAAAAAAATTATATTCAATTTGCAACCTGATGGAGGTCAGTTTAGATGGACTAATAGAACAAGTCCCACACACAGCTAGAAGCCCAAATATTTTTTCAGAGGTAGATGCAGAAAAAAAAATATTCAGTTTGCAACCTGATGGAGGTCAGTATAGATGGACTAATAGAGAAAGTCCCACACACTGCTAGAAGGCCAAATATTTTTTCAGAGCTAGATGCAGAAAAAAATTATATTCAGTTTGCAACCTGATGGACGTCTGTATAGATGGATTAATAGAACAAGTCCCACACACAGCTAGAAGCCCAATATTTTTTCAGAGGTAGATGCAGAAAAAAATATATTCAGTTTGCAACCTGATGGAGGTCAGTATAGATGGACTAATAGAGAAAGTCCCACACACTGCTAGAAGGCCAAATATTTTTTCAGAGCTAGATGCAGAAAAAAATTATATTCAGTTTGCAACCTGATGGACGTCTGTATAGATGGATTAATAGAACAAGTCCCACACACAGCTAGAAGCCCAATATTTTTTCAGAGGTAGATGCAGAAAAAAATATATTCAGTTTGCAACCTGATGGAGGTCAGTATAGATGGATTAATAGAACAAGTCCCACACACAGCTAGAAGCCCAATATTTTTTCAGAGCTAGATGCAGAAAAAAATTATATTCAATTTGCAACCTGATGGAGGTCTGTATAGATGGATTAATAGAACAAGTCCCACACACAGCTAGAAGGCCAAATATTTTTTCAGAGGTAGATGCAGAAAAAAATATATTCAGTTTGCAACCTGATGGAGGTCAGTATAGATGGATTAATAGAACAAGTCCCACACACAGCTAGAAGCCCAATATTTTTTCAGAGCTAGATGCAGAAAAAAATTATATTCAATTTGCAACCTGATGGAGGTCTGTATAGATGGATTAATAGAACAAGTCCCACACACAGCTACAAGCCCAATATTTTTTCAGAGGTAGATGCAGAAAAAAATATATTCAGTTTGCAACCTGATGGAGGTCAGTATAGATGGACTAATAGAGAAAGTCCCACACACTGCTAGAAGGCCAAATATTTTTTCAGAGCTTGATGCAGAAAAAAATTATATTCAATTTGCAACCTGATGGAGGTCAGTATAGATCGACTAATAGAACAAGTCCCACACACAGCTAGAGGCCCAAATATTTTTTCAGAGGTAGATGCAGAAAAAAAAATATTCAGTTTGCAACCTGATGGAGGTCAGTATAGATGGACTAATAGAGAAAGTCCCACACACTGCTAGAAGGCCAAATATTTTTTCAGAGCTAGATGCAGAAAAAAATTATATTCAGTTTGCAACCTGATGGAGGTCTGTATAGATGGATTAATAGAACAAGTCCCACACACAGCTAGAAGCCCAATATTTTTTCAGAGGTAGATGCAGAAAAAAATATATTCAGTATGCAACCTGATGGAGGTCAGTATAGATGGATTAATAGAACAAGTCCCACACACAGCTAGAAGCCCAATATTTTTTCAGAGCTAGATGCAGAAAAAAATTATATTCAATTTGCAACCTGATGGAGGTCTGTATAGATGGATTAATAGAACAAGTCCCACACACAGCTAGAAGGCCAAATATTTTTTCAGAGGCAGATGCAGAAAAAAATATATTCAGTTTGCAACCTGATGGAGGTCAGTATAGATGGATTAATAGAACAAGTCCCACACACAGCTAGAAGCCCAATATTTTTTCAGAGCTAGATGCAGAAAAAAATTATATTCAATTTGCAACCTGATGGAGGTCTGTATAGATGGATTAATAGAACAAGTCCCACACACAGCTACAAGCCCAATATTTTTTCAGAGGTAGATGCAGAAAAAAATATATTCAGTTTGCAACCTGATGGAGGTCAGTATAGATGGACTAATAGAGAAAGTCCCACACACTGCTAGAAGGCCAAATATTTTTTCAGAGCTAGATGCAGAAAAAAATTATATTCAATTTGCAACCTGATGGAGGTCAGTATAGATGGACTAATAGAATGATGCTATGCCCAAAAGATTTTACTTCACTAGGTGCAGTAAAAAAATTGGTATTCTATACACAGGTGGTATATCTTGCAACACAGATAGGCTACTCCACTGACTAACACACTCTGCAATAGGCCAAAAAGGATTAGCTTTGCTAGATTCAGCCAAATGCTGTGAAAAATACTTGCACAGCACTGGCACAGACCTGTCTGGCAAAAACTTATAGGAACTGATGTAACCTAGTCCTGAAAAGGACTCCAATTACAATTAGTCTTTACTCCCACAACCTATCTATTTAAGAGCACAGACCTGCCTGATAAAAGTCGTAGGAAATGCTGTAACCTAGTCCTTAAAAGGACTGCAATCACAACTATTCCCTACTCCCAAGCTATCTGTAGATTTGTGCGAAAATTGGCTTGAAATTAACAAGGTATAGCGCACACAGCAACAGCGGTGCCGTCTAACACGCAGCTGCAGCAGTGAGAAAATGGTGGCGACGGGGAAAATGGCTTGGTCTTATAGGGCAAGGACATGTGACATACACTGCCAATGACACATGCCCTTGCTTGTGTGAAAAAAAGCACTTCGCTGCGTGTGTGCGCTGCTGATAGGCTGACAGATTGCACCTCCCCACTGTAAATGCGGGAAAGAGAAAAAAAAATGGAGATCTTCATTATTCCTGCAGAGATCCATCCCCTGCCCCTCCCCCCACCCCGCTGTACACTCAAACTGCGTATTAACATTAATTTTCATCATTACTGAGAAAAAATCCAGTTATGATTTTGGTGCACGAACAGTTATCGAACATAACATCGAACAGCCGAATTTTTCTCAAATCGTTCGTGTTCGCCGAACGGCTCGAACACCGCCCAAAACAGCTCGAATTTGAGATTGGCGAACAGTTCGAGTAGAACAACGCTCATCTCTAGTAGAGAGTGATCTATATGTGTATTACAGGAGATTGCGACTGTCATCTTATTTTTGTGATACGAAGGAGGATATCCAGACATCTATTGAGGGTCCCACTTCTGCTTTTACTTTGCGTGAAGTGGGCCTCTACAATAAAAGTAATTTTCAACCACCTTGCCGTAACCACTTTGTAGAGTCATATATAGAACTGGTGAAAAAGGATATTGAGCTATTGAGGAATGGTTTCCAATTGAGATCAGGACATATGTCCAAACCTGAGAGACAAGCTCTTATTGATTTGACAAATTACAACAAATCAATAACAATCAAGCCAGCTGACAAAGGTGGGGCGGTGGTAATTATGGATAGTGATAAGTATAAAATCAAAATATTAAGACAGTTGAGCGATGAATTGGTTTATGAGAAACTACCTGCCAATCTTACAATCCGTTTTCAGACAGAATTACAGCTTCTGGTTAATGACTCCCTACATATTGGACTCATTGACCAGAAGCTGGCTGACTATCTTATCATTGATTCACCCGTGGTGCCAGTCCTATATCCCCTTCGCAACCCTGGGATTTTCCGTTTTTGCATTTTCGTTTTTTGCTCCCCTTGTTCCCAGAGCCATAGCATTTTTATTTTTTGGTCAATATGGCCGTGTGAGGGCTTATGTTTTGCTGGACGAGTTGTACTTTTCAACGCCATTACTAGTTTTACCATGTCGTGTACGGGAAAACGGGAAAAAAATTCCAAGTGCGGTGAAATTGCAAAAAAAGTGCAATACCACAGATGTTTTTTTAAATTTTTTTTATCACATTCACTGAATGCTAAAACTGACCTGCCATTATTATTCTCCAGGTCATTACGAGTTCGTAGACACCAAACATGTTTAGGTTGTTTTTTATTTAAGTGGTGAAAAAAAATTCCAAAATTTGGTAAAAAAAAAATAAAAAAAAAATAGCGCCATTTTCTAAGACCCGTAGCGTCTCTATTTTTGGGATCTTGGGCCAGGTGAGAGCTTATTTTTTGCGTGCCGAGCTGAAGTTTTTATTGATACCATTTTGGGGTAGATCTGATGTTTTGATCACCCATTATTGCATTTTATTGCAACCAAAAAACGTAATTCTGGCGTTTAGAATTTTTTTCTCGCTACGCCGTTTACCGATCGGATTAATTATTTTTTTATATTGATAGATAGGGCGATTCTAAACGTGGCGATACCAAATATGTGTATCTAGGTTTTTTTTTTTATTATTTTATTTTGAATGGGGCGAAAGGGTGGTGATTTAAACTTTTATATTTTTTAAATTTTTTTCACTTTTTTCTTGCTTCTATAGTCTCCATAGGAGACTAGAAGCAGCACTTGTCTGATCATCTCTGCTACAATACAGGTGATCAGCAGATCACCTGTATGTAGCAGAAATGGTCCTGTGCTATGAGCGCCGACCACTAGGTGGCGCTCATAGCGACCAGCTCATGACAACCACTGTAGTCTGCTGCAGACCCAAGGTTGTCATGACAACCCATTGATGACCCGCGATCACGTGACGGTGTCACCGATGGGCGGGGTAAGTGACGCTCTTCCGGTGCGGCGCTGTTAATTGCAGCTGTCAGAGATTGACAGCGGCATTTAACATGTTAACAGCCGCGGGTGGATCGCGATTCCACCCGCGGCTGTTGCGGGCACATGTCAGCTGTAATAATCAGCTGACATGTGCCCGGTTCAGTGCAGGCTCAGCGCTCTGAACCGGGGGATTACAGCCTGTGCGTACTAATATGTCACAGGCTGTAAAGTGGATATACTCTTCCCAAGATACATAAGGATATGGATAACCCCCCAGGAATGGCCTATTGTGTTTTGGGGAGGGAGTCTGTATTCAATAGAGTTGCCATTTTTTTTGGATCATATCTTATGTGTTTTTGCTATAAACGCCCGGTCGTATATTCGAGACACCAGTGACTTTTTGAATAAAATGAAGGATGTTAGAATCACGGATTCAACTATCTTAGCGTCATTTGATGTTGTCTCATTATACACTTCCATTAAATATACTAAGGGATTGGGGGCAGTTGCAGAGGTGCTATCAGACTCGGACATGACGACCAATTGTACACGTCTTGTCCTGACGCTGCTTGAGTTCATCCTCATGAGGAATTATTTCCTTTTCGGGGATGATTACTACTTGCAGCGCCGCGGCACCGCCATGGGGTCCAATGTGGCCCCAAATTATGCAAACATCTATATGGCGGTGTTCGAGGATAAGTACGTGTACAGTTCCACCCATTGGCGCCATGTCCGGGCCTGGTGGCGCTATATAGCTGATATTTTTCTGATATGGGAGGGTGGATTGGATGGGCTCCTTACATTGCAAAATGAGATGAATCTAGTATTCCCGGAGCTGCAGTTCACACTATGCCATTCTACTGTTGAATTGCAGTTCTTGGATACATTGGTATACAAGTATGAGGGCCAGTTGTATACAGACCTTTATGTTAAAGGCACGGACAGAAATAGCCTATTGCGCTTTGATAGCAACCACCCCCGCAAGATGATCTGTTCCTTACCATGGAGTCAATTGATTAGGGTGAGACGGATTGTTTTGTGCGAGGAGAGGGTGGATGTGAGACTGGAACAGATGTGTCCTAAGTTCGGAATGAGGAGATATGACACTTCCCCTGGGCCATGGGGTTCTTGGTAGCCGGGCTGGTCGGTGCTGGGGAATGTCACGGTGGCAGTGACCCGGTCCGTGACCCAGGGCGGTCAATTAAAGGGAAAGTAAAAGGGGGATAAAGTTTTTAGAGATAATGTTCGTGACGCCACCTGTGGTATGCGGCTATATGGAGCTGCCGCTGCGGTGCAGTTCCACTGGAGCTGATGGTGATGCAGCAGAGTTGGTTCAGCTCTCCACAGGCAGAGCTTAGCTCCATTGCACAAAATGATAAATTGTATGAGGTAGATGTTGCTGGTCATGGTGCAAAAATTATTCAAGGACACAGTGGGGTGCAGTCTTCAGGTTTTACTTACAGTTATTCAATTCTCCAGGTTACAATGGCCAGTGTGTAACCTCCCACGTCGTCCTGTGTCCTCCGGGATAGGGATTCAGCAATCTCTCAAATATCTCAGGAGTACTTAAACGGGACCCTGTTCTATGTACCTTTCCCGGTCGTCTCACTGCGCTGGCTCTCGCCCTCCTGCCCTGCGCTTCACATTCAGTGTCCCAAGCCAGTGGCCTCGGGCCTTGTCGGGCGACGTGCAGTCCCCTGGACCCTATGCGGCCACCTTTTCGGCGATGTGATTGTGGATGTTGGCTGCAGCACCTTGAAAATGCAGCAGTCTCCGGTTGTCTAGCTGAGCCTGGTTGTTCTCCACTAGTTAGGGGCCAGTGCCCTTCTGCGGCCTGATCCCTCCATGATAGCGTGAATTTGGGCGCACGAATACAGGCCTCTTTTGTCCTATAGGCGTAATCGTAATTTGAGAGATAGATTGGTCAAGTCTGACTTTGGCCCTTCCCATGTGTCAGTTCAAATCATGCTTAGCACTCCCAGACTGGGTAATTTCCCTTGTCTGGGATGTGCTTGCTGTGGTAATATGATTAAGGGTGATACTTTTTATCACCCTCACACGGGTAAACGCTATACCCTCAAAGAAAGATATACATGCTCCTTGAGCTATGTGATATATGTTTTGTCCTGCCCGTGTGGCCTATACTACGTAGGGGAGACCATAATGGCAAGGATAAGTAAACATGAAAAGTACCATCAGGACTGGTCTTACTGAATTGCCTGTTCCTCAACATTTTGTTGAAAACAGACACTCAGTAAACCAATTGCGATTCAGGATTATCAATAGTATCCTGGTACAGAGGAGGCGTGGAGATAGATTGAAGGTTTTGAGGAGGAAGGAATTGAGATGGATTTTTGAATTGGGAACTCTTCACCCTAGAGGGTTAAATATTGAATATAATTTACAGAATAGCTTAATTCCCTAAGGTCTATATACATAATGTGGGGGTTAGGAGTGGTATATATATATATATATATATATAATGTGGGGGTTAGGAGGGGTATATACATAATGTGGGGGTTAGGAGAGGTCTATATACATATTGTATGGGTTAGGAGGGGTATATACACATAATGTGGTAGTTAGGAGAGGTCTATATGCATAATGTGGGGGTTAGGAGTGGTATATATACATAATGTGGGGGTTAGGAGGGGTATATACACATAATGTGGTAGTTAGGAGAGGTCTATATGCATAATGTGGGGGTTAGGAGGGGTATATATACATAATGTGGGGGTTAGGAGGGGTATATATGCATAATGTGGGGGTTAGGAGGGGTATATACATGATGTGGGGTTAGGAGGGGTATATACATAATGTGGGGGTTAGGAGAGGTCTATATACATAATGTGGGGGCTAGGAGAGGTATATATACATAATGTGGGGGTTAGGAGGGGTCTATATGCATAATGTGGGGGTTAGGAGGGGTATATATACATAATGTGGGGGTTAGGAGAGGTATATACATAATGTGGGGGTTAGGAGAGGTATATATACATAATGTGGGGGCTAGAAGAGGTATATATACATAATGTGGGGGTTAGGAGGGGTCTATATGCATAATGTGGGGGTTAGGAGAGGTATATATACATAATGTGGGGGTTAGGAGAGGTCTATATGCATAATGTGGGGGTTAGGAGAGGTATATATACATAATGTGGGGGTTAGGAGGGGTATATATGCATAATGTGGGGGTTAGGAGGGGTATATACATGATGTGGGGTTAGGAGGGGTATATACATAATGTGGGGGTTAGGAGAGGTCTATATACATAATGTGGGGGTTAGGAGATGTATATATACATAATGTGGGGGTTAGGAGAGGTCTATATGCATAATGTGGGGGTTAGGAGGGGTATATACATAATGTGGGGGTTAGGAGAGGTCTATATACATATTGCATGGGTTAGGAGGGGTATATACACATAATGTGGTAGTTAGGAGAGGTCTATATGCATAATGTGGGGGTTAGGAGGGGTATATATACATAATGTGGGGGTTAGGAGGGGTATATATACATAATGTGGGGGTTAGGAGGGGTATATACATGATGTGGGGTTAGGAGGGGTATATACATAATGTGGGGGTTAGGAGAGGTTTATATACATAATGTGAGGGTTAGGAGAGGTATAGATACATAATGCGGGGGTTAGGAGAGGTATATATTCATAATGTGGGGGTTAGGAGGGGTATATACATAATGTGTGGGTTAGGAGGGGTATATACATAATGTGGGGTTAGGAGGGGTATATACATAATGTGGGGGTTAGGAGAGGTATATATACATAATGTGGGGGCTAGGAGAGGTATATATACATAATGTGGGGGTTAGGAGGGGTCTATATGCATAATGTGGGGGTTAGGAGAGGTCTATATACATAATGTGGAGGTTAGGAGATGTATATATACATAATGTGGGGGTTAGGAGAGGTATATATACATAATGTGGGGGTTAGGAGGGGTATATACATAATGTGGGGGTTAGGAGAGGTCTATATGCATAATGTGGGGGTTAGGAGGGGTATAGACATAATGTGGGGTTAGGAGGGGTATATACATAATGTGGGGGTTAGGAGAGGTATATATACATAATGTGGGGGCTAGGAGATATATATATACATAATGTGGGGGTTAGGCGGGATATATACATAATGTGGGGGTTAGGAGAGGTCTATATACTTAATGTAGGGGTTATTCTAGCAATAAAATGTGCATTTAGACCAATAATGTACGCTGCCTGTGCAAATGTGGCACCCTGCTACTACAGGTACCACAGGACCCAAAAGGGTGCACGGATGGACTTCTCCACAAGAGGCCCTCACTACAAACAGACACCTCCACCCTTCCACCTAAGACCACAAGAGAGAGCCCTGTTAGAGATATATAAACTGGAGGGTGGAGTCGGTTAGTTAGTTAGTCAGTCAGAGAGTGTGCTGACACTTTAGATCAGTGAAGGAGGAGCACGTCTGCTGCTGTGTTGAGGGCCCCGAGTGTGGCCGGAGGCAAGGAGAGAGGAGTTATGGGGGCAGAGGAGCAACCTAGGCTCACCCCAGAACACAAGCCGGACACCGGGTCCGCGCCTACAGGGTCCTCTACGCCCAGTAGGGACAACCGGTATACCAGGAGGATTCTAGACCCCTGGTCAACCTGAAGCTACAATCATCTAAAGAACTAGGAACCACGAAGGCCCCAGTGTCCAGGGATAGTGGTAGCCAGAAGAAAGTTCTTACCACCAAGCATACAGGTTAGGAGAGTGAAACAGCATAGAAGCTAGGCCTAGTTTCAGGCTGGGCAGAAGCTTCAGAGTGAGAGGAAGAAACGGATCAGGAGGCCTTATACCCGCTCACTGGGGAGAGTCCAGAAGGCACCATTCCTACCAAGTACCCAGGACCGTACCTGTCATCTATACCAGTAAAGGTACTGAAGTGAATCTCCTGTGTGCATGTCCGTCATTCCCCCTGACCCGACCTGGCCACCTCTCACCTGCATTCCTTACATTAACCCTTCCCCGGGGGCCCGCTCCGCCTGTGGGAAGCAGAAACATCCCAGCTGCCATCCCATCACCCCCGGAGGTCTGCAGCAGCGCTGGTACCCATTACCAGGAGCCACAGGTGGCGTCACGAGACAGAACTGTTAACAATCCCCCTTTTAAAGAGTGACCCCAGGGTACGGGCCCGGGAGCCGACTGCCGTGACATCCCCAGAAGGTAAAGGCCCGGGTACCGAGTTTCCCCCATATCCCCCTGGGCGGGTCGCAAACATGATGGAATCATAGGTCACATGGGTGCAGTCGTGTGATCGCTTTCCTGTGACATGGCGGGTCGTTCTGGTGTGATCCGATTGGAGTTCATGCAGATGCTTGTGGACTCCTTTGGTCTGGAGAACCTCCATACTTATGAGCCAATATGAAGTGATTGGTGGGTGGTTGCTTAGATATCGTAATGGCAAGCGTGATAGGTGAACTGAGGTACAATACATATGTAAATAATGGTCTAATATATTTGTTTTTGAGTAAGATTGTATTTTATGGATGTCGTATTTAAAATAACCTCTGTGTTAATGTATGGATCTATGTTTTTTGTACTATATTCTAATTATCTAATCATTATTGATGTGGGGGTTGAACCTTTGCAGTGATTGGTGAGCTGTTGTGAACCACACTACATAAGGACGGCCCCGTGTTTTTTCACCTATACTTGACAAAGACCCACACAGGGTCGAAATGTTGTGTGTTTTGGGATGGCGGAATAAACACCTCTTTTGCAATTGAACACCCTGGCATGGACGCTGTCTTTTACTTTTGTATGCTGATATTTCCTCGAGTGGGTTCCTTGAGGATTATGGACGTGCGTGGAAATGCTGCTGACCACCATCTTTCCTGGACAAGGAAGATCGACAGTCACTTTGTGTTTCTTCCATTTTCTAATAATTGTGCCATCAGTATTTGCCTTCTCGCCAAGCTGCTTGCCTATTGTCGATAGCCCATTTCAGCCTTGTGTAGGTCTACAATTTTGTCCCTGGTGTCCTTAGACAGCTCTTTCGTCTTGACCATGGTGGAGAGGTTGGAGTATGACTGAGTGTGTGGACAGGTGTCTTTTATACAGGTAACCAAACAGGTGCAATTAATACAGGTAACGAGTGCAGAGTAGGAGGGCTTCTTAAAGAAAAACTAACAGGTCAGTGAGAGCCAGAATTCTTGCTGGTTGGTAGATGATCAATTACTTATTTCATGCAATAAAATTTATTTTTTTTAAATCATACAATGCGATTTTCTGTTTTTTATTTTTAGATTCTGTCTCTCACAGTTGAAGTGTACCTACAATAGAAATTACAGACTTCTCCATTCTTTACATAGTAACATAGTTTTTAAGGTTGAAGGAAGACTAAGTCCATCTAGTTCAACCCATAGCCTAACATGTTGATCCAGAGGAAGGCAAAAAAAAAACATGTGGCAAACACCAAGCTCCACATTGGGAAAAAAAATTCCTTCCCGACTCCATACGACAATCAGACTAGTTCCCTGGATCAACGCCCTATCAAGGAATCTAGTATTTATAACCTGTAATATTATACTTTTCAAGAAAGGCATCCATGCCCTTCTTAAATTTTAGTAGTGAATCACTCATTACAACATCATGCGGCAGAGAGTTCCATAGTCTCACTGCTCTTACAGTAAAGAATCCCCGTCTGTGATTATGATTAAACCTTCTTTACTCCAGACGTAGAAGATGCCCCCTTGTCCCCGTCTCAGGCCTCAGAGTAAAAAGATCAGTAGAAAGGTCTTTGTACTGTCCCCTCATATACTTGTACATAGTAATAAGATCACCCCTAAGCCTTCATTTTTCCACAGTAAATAACCCCAAGTGTAATAACCTGTCTTGGTATTGCAGACCCCCCAGTCCTCTAATAACCTTGGTCACTCTTCTCTGCACCCGCTCTAGTTCAGCTATGTCTTTCTTATACACCGGAGACCAGAACTGTACACAGTATTCTAAGTGCGGTCGCACTAATGACTTGTATAGAGGTAAAATTATGTTCTCCTCATGAGCATCTATGCCTCTTTTAATGCATCCCATTATTTTATTTGCCTTTGTAGCAGCAGCCTGACACTGGCCACTAAACGTGAGCTTGTCGTCCACCAATACACCCAGGTCTTTTTCAGTTACAGTTTTGCCCAGTGTTTTACAATTAAGCATATAATTATACATTTTATTTCCTCTGCCCAAGTGCATTACCTTACATTTATCCCCATTAAAGCTCATTTGCCATTTATCAGCCCAAGCTTCTAGTTTACATAGATCCTCCTGTAATATAAAATTGTCCTCCTCTGTATTGATTACCCTGCAGAGTTTAGTGTCATCTGCAAATATTGAAATAATACTCTGTATGCCCCCTACAAGGTCATTAATAAATATGTTAAAAAGAAGGGGGCCCAATACTGACCCCTGTGGTACCCCACTGTTAACTGAGACCCAGTCTGAGTGTTTTCCAGTAATAACCACCCTTTGTTTCCTATCACTGAGCCAATTCTTAACCCACATACATATATTTTCCCCTATCCCCATTGTTCTCATTTTATGTATCAACCTTTTGTGTGGAACCGTATCAAAAGCTTTTGAAAAGTCCATATACACAACATCCACTACATTTCCTTGGTCCAGTCCAGAACTTGCCTCCTCATAAAAACTGATCAGATTAGTTTGACAGGTAAGGTCCCTCGTAAACCCATGTTGATATTGGGTCATGAGGTTATTCTTCTTCAGATACTCTATTATAGCATCTCTTAGGAAACCCTCCAGGATTTTACCCACAGTAGAGGTTAAGCTTACCGGCCTATAATTTCCAAGTTCAGTTTTTGTCCCCTTTTTGAATATTGGCACCACATTTGCTATACGCCAGTCCTGTGGTACAGACCCTGTTATTATGGAATCTTTAAAGATTAAAAATAATGGACTATATGACGTTACTTAATTCCTGCAGTGCTCGCGGGTGTATCCCATCCGGGCCCGGGGATTTGTCAACTTTAGTGATTTTTAGACGCCGCCGTACTTCCTGCTGGGTTAAGCAAGTGACATTTAATGGAGAATTTTTGTTATCACTATTCATGTTTTCTGTCATGCGATTTTCTTGTGTAAATACGGTTGAAAAAAAATCATTTAGCATGTTGGCTTTTTCCTCATCCTCATCCACCATTTCACCCAGACTATTTTTAAGGGGGCCAACACTATAATTTTTTAGTTTTTTACTATTTATGTAGTTAAAGAATATTTTGGGGTTATTTTTACTTTCTCTGGCAATGATTCTCTCTGCCTCAATCTTTGCTGCCTTGATTTGTTTTTTACATAATTTATTTCATTTTCTATATTTATTTAATTCCTCATCACTACCTACTTGCTTTAGTTCTCTAAATGCTTTCTTTTTGTCACTTATTGCGCCCCTTACAGCTCTATTTAGCCATACTGGTTTCCTCCTATTTCTAGCATGTTTATTCCCAAAGGGTATATATTGTGCACAGGATGTTAATAAATGTCTCCCATTTGCTTTGTGTAGCTTTATGTCTCAGGATATCATTCCAGTTTATTGCATTAAGATCATCTCTTAACTGCTGGAAATTTGCCTTCCTGAAGTTTAGTGACCTTGTAACCCCTCTACTACACATCTTATTAAAGGTTACATGAAAACGTATTATTTTGTGATCACTATTACCCAAGTGACCCCCAACTCGTATATTTGATATGCGGTCTGGCCTATTGGTTAATATTAGGTCTAGCAGTGCCCCCCTTCTTGTTGGGTCCTGAACCAGTTGTGAAAGGTAATTGTCTCTCATAAGTTTTTGACAACTATTACCTTTGCTTGAACTACATGTTTCTGTCCTCCAATGTATTTCAGGGTAGTTGAAGTCTCCAATAATAATGACTTCTCCTTGAGTCGCTGCTTCATCTATTTGCTTTACAAGGATATTCTCCGCTACTTCCATTATTTTTGGAGACTTATAACAAACCCCTATCAGTAATTTATTATTTTTTCCCCCTCCCCTTATCTCCACCCACAGGGACTCTACATTTTCATTAGATTCACATATATCCTCCGCAAGACAGGTTTTAAGGATGATTTTACATATAAACACACCCCCCCCTCGCTTGTTTGTACGGTCATTTCTGAACAGACTATAGCCCTGTAAATTAACTGCCCAGTCATGGGTCTCGTCCAGCCTCTGCCGGGCTCTGAGTGGTTTCCAGCGATGCGGCAGAGCAGAGTGTGCTGCTTTCGGTGGCTGCAGCCATCCTCCAGAGGCCGAGATCCACGGGAAAATGGCCGCCAGAGTATGCGCCGACCTGGAGCTCCGGCGGCCATTTTCCTGTAGATCACAGCCTCAGGAAGATGGCCGCGGCCACCGGAAGCTGCACACGCTGCTCTGCCATATCGCTGGAAACCACTCACAGCCCGGCAGAGGCCCCAGCTACTCTGCCTCACCGCTGGATGCCACTCACAGCCCGGCACAGGCCCCGGCTTCACTGCCGGACGCTGCTCACAGGTCCAGGCCCCAGGCAAGTCCACAGGCCCCAGGCCCCAGACCCCAGACCCCAGACCCCAGGTCAGTCCACAGGCCCAGACCCCAGATCAGTCCACAGGCCCCAGACCCCAGATCAGTCCACAGGCCCCAGACCCCAGGTCAGTCCACAGGCCACAGACTCCAGGTCAGTTCACAGGCCCCAGACCCCAGGTCAGTTCACAGGCCCCAGACCCCAGGTCAGTCCACAGGCCCCAGACCCCAGGTCAGTCCACAGGCCCCAGACCCCAGGTCAGTCCACAGGCCCCAGACCCCAGGCCAGTCCACAGGCCCCAGACCCCAGGCCAGTCCACAGGCCCCAACCAGACACCGGCATCTCACCTCTTCTGCTGCCGCCGGGTTTCTGAGGCAGGGAATGGAGAGACCTGTGATCCTGCTCCACCATCACCGCAACTCACAGCTGCTGGAGCACCGGCTTCATGTATCCAAGGTCCGCAGCATTCCTCCACTCCGGTTTCCTGAAGGACCCTGCTTCCTGCTCCACCACACCTCAGGTAAGATACCTAATCAGACTATAAGACGAACCCCATCTTATAAAAAATATTTTTTTTCCTATTTTCCACCCCAAAATTTGGGGTGTGTCTTATAGTCCGAAAAATACGGTACCTCCCTGGTATACGTACCTTATTCTGGGCCCCATCCTGGCAATATATAATAATAATAATCTTTTTATTTATATAGCCCCAACATATTCCGCAGCACTTTACAATTCAGACAATCTACACACATTATCGGCACTGTCCCCATTGGGGCTCACAATATACATTTCCTATCAGTTTGTCTTTGCAGTGTGGGAGGAAACCAGAGAAACTCCACACAAACACGGGGAGAACATACAAACTCCTTGCAGATGTTGTCCTTGGTGGGACTTGAACCCAGGACCCCAGCACTACAAGACTGCAGTGCTAACCACTGAGCCACTGTGCTGCTCAATAATATGTCACTTATCCTGGACCCTATGCTGGTAATATGTTAATTAATCTGGGCCCCATCCTGGTATATATATCTTCCATTCCGGTATATATCCCCGGTCTGCCACTGTTCTTTAATGCATAGAAAAAAATAAACCAGTGTACTCACCTTCCCTCCGCTCCCCCACTGCGCGGTGTCCTCTTCTGAAACTGCAGTTGACTTCAGCATGCAAGAAATGGGAGCACATGACGTCACTGCCATGCGCCAAGTCACGTGCACTCCAATGTCAGCTGCTAGCCTGTGATTGGCCGGCAGCATGTATTTACGCGCACGGACCTGATGAGCCTGTGTGCCGCAATACACTTCAACTGGATGTACTTCCGAGGACGCACATCCAGTTGAAGTTTCTGCTGGCATCGGCGGGCCTCTCACCCGCTGGGCCCAGTCTCGACCTCTGCGACCGCGGTCCTTACGCCCCTGCTAAAAGATCTAAAACACTGAAGCCACAAACTGTGAGAAAACCCAAAGAGCCATACCATCCTACATTTCTTCCTTTTTTATCCTACAAGCCATCCTACAGTCCTGCCTCCGCACAAAAAACAATAAAATTAACCTTTTTACGAGTCACTTTACAACCCAACAAATGAGACTTTGCCTTTACTTAAAGCTTAAGCTGTGACTTAATATTAGCTCCCCATCTATTAAATATGGCGGCTGTAATGTGGACCATATGCAAAATTAAAAGTGGAGGAGAGGAGATGACGTGAAAACACAGAACACATTGGTAGAACCAGAAGAATCTGCACTTCATTCGCTTACTTTTCCTTTTTTTTTATCATTTTGAATCTCAAATATCATTCAACCCAGGCAATTTGCACTTTATTGATGTATTAACCCATTTGCAAGTTTGTGCAAACAGGAGCAATCCCTGCAAAACCTCGCAGCGCATCTAAATAGGTGTTTGCATTTTTTATAGCACTGACTATAATAGAAATGGAAAGTGTGATCATATTATTAGCAGCCGCTACTCCTGCCGCATACTAACACATGTATCTGACACATCAGTAAGTGAAATAACTGCGTGCGTTCCTTTATGTGATATAGCGTAAGTGTAGGATCCAGTAAAAGCACTCAGTGTAATACTAATGGCCCTCCACATTTCACCGTATGAAGAACAGGAGATACATTTACAGTGTTACAAAAAAATATTTGCCCCCTTACACTTTTACTACATATTTGTCTTTCTGTTATATTGGACTAAGGGGTAACGTTTCTCCTTGTGGAGCGTGACAAGCCAAGCCTGGCATGCCAATGTAAGGAGACTTATTAGCCATACAATGCTTTTCCGGAATATTGAACAAAAGTAACCACATAATGTACACTGCTTAAAAAAATAGGGGAACAATGAAATCAAACATCAGGCCATGATTAACAATATATTAAAGTAAAAAAAAATATTTGCTGATAAAAATTGTGTAATTAGTTGAGAACAAAATGTCATCAATGATCAATGGAACCTCAAATCAACCAATTGAGGGCAAATCGCCTCAAAAAATAAAAAAAAAACATTTGAAATCACATCTCTATCAAATTTGTGTGAATTTTATTATGGTGACTTATATTTCGACCCAGTTGTGGGTATTGCCCCTTATCGCTTGTATGCAGTCTCAATATCTGGGCATGCTGCTGATAAGATACCAGATGGAGTCCTGGGAAGCAGGATATTAGTGGCTCCTGGACAATCTGTAGCACTACTTGGTGGCATCCGATGAACTGATACAGAATGTCCAATAATTCTCAATTGGATTCATGTTTGGGTCATTCAATAGCATCTAAGCTGTTATGCACCTGTCCTGGATCCGGGCTTTACTTCCCTCACCCCGGTCCGTTAAACTCTGTTGTGCTCCACGTCGGGCTTTGCAGACAGCCCAGCATAATCCCATGTGATCATCTACTTGGGCCTATATAAGGCTCACAAGACACACATCTGTGCCTTGGTATTAACACTTGGTATACCTGAGTCCTGCCTGCCTGCGGCCTTCAGTATCTCTGCAACCCGTCTATGGTCTACAAGATGTTTCCTGGCTGCCTGCGGCTTTCAGTTCCTCAGTCTCCTGTCTACTTGTGGCATTCATTACCTCTGCAACCTGTTTGCGTGCTCCAAGACGTCTTCTGGCTGACTGTAGCTTTGTGGGGCACATGTTGTATATAAGAGGCTATGAGGGGGCTCATGCTGTATATCTGATATGTGGGGGCTCACACAGTATATAGGTAGGTTATGTGGGGGCTTACGCTGTATATAAGGAGGCTCATACTGTTTATAGGATACTGTGTGTGGGCTCTTAGGTTATATTTGGGGCTGTGTGGTGGCTGTTTGTGGGCTCATACAGTATATAGGAGGATGTCAGCATACTTAATTCTGCTCAATATTAAGTGATAAATTATTATAAAATAATTAGAATTAATATGTTAATGTTAATATGTTAATTAATATTGAGCAGAATTAATTTCAGCCTATTGGTTCAGCTTCCACAACCATCATGGTCTCTCATGCTGCCCCTTGGGAAAATGAATTGCCCTCCACTGGTCTATAGGGTAAACCAATAATGCCCTATTAATATATTAAAGTGAAAATATTCTTGCCCAGTTATGTTCAATTCCTGCCTGATAGTGAAGCTTGGCACCCTAAAGTTTGACATATATGGTGCCCTTGCTCCCTGTTGGCTATAACTATGCAAACCCTAATAGATACTCATCCTCAAACACATAAGCATATATACATAGATACTAGTGATGATGCTGGTAATTAGGATCCATGTGGTATCATGATATCTAATAGGGACCTGAGTTGGGTATCTATTGTGATGATCGAGCATGCTCATTGCTCAAGATTTACGAGCATGCTCGGGCGAGCACCTATTATCTTCAGCGTGTTCGGGCTTTAACTTTTCGTCACTCCGTGAACATGAATTGCAACTGTTTGACAGCTTTAATACATGTGAGGAATGCTGGAAAAACAGGCATTCCTCACATGTATTAAAGCTGTCAAACAGTCGCAAATCATGTTCACGGAGTGACGAAAACTTAACCCCAGAGCACGCTGAAGATAATAGGTGCTCGCCCGAGCATGCTCGTAAATCTTGAGCAACGAGCATGCTCGATCATCACTAATAGATACCCAACTCAGGTCCCTATTAGATATCATGATACCACATGGATCCTAATTACCAGAATAGATTGCAATTATGTAAGGGTTAATCACAGTTTACTGTATTGTTGGAGATTTGTGATGTAATATATGATCTGGCCAGTAGAGGTTAGCGGAGAAGCCAGAATTGCGGCGCAGGGGTTTGGCAGTTCGTGACTGTTGCTAGAAGAGTTTAAGGACAATGAAGCTACGCATCGTTGGAAAAAGGTCTGGATAGAGCGGTCAACTTGGTGAGGACAACCAAGGACACATCATCTTAGGCTAGGCCACGTGAGGCCTTTTTTCTAAGGACTTAGAGAAGCCCTGCGTTAGAGAGATCAGCATTCTCTAAGAGGTTCCAGTCAGAGTTTCTGATTATTCGGAACTCAGCCCAGCGAGGTACTGTCCACTTCAGTCTCAGGATGTACCGGTACCATCTAACATCTGAATATATATGCGCATATATAAATAACTTTATGGAGGTCTAGTTAGTTACGAGAAAAGGCCTCTTCTGTAAGAGACACTTCAAAAACTACACCAAGTAGGTGATTACAAGCGTACTGGCACAACACTGTCGCTTTATGGCTTTATGCATAGAAAGGGTTAATCGCATGTATTTTTGCTGGCATATAACTGATAATTCTGTTAACTGTAGCTGTGTATACTTTTATTCGGTGTTATTGGGTGGAATTGCTGTCATGGTATTTGTTATTTATTCACTGTTTTCCTACCATCCTTTCCTTTATTTTTTTTATAAACTGTTTAGTAAATATTTATAATATATTATTTCATATTTCTGCGTGTCTGCTGATTGTTGCTGTACTCCTCGTCCTGTGTCCGTCCCTCGCCCACTTTCAATAATAAAGATAAAATGGATATAAAGAATAAATAGTTCCTCCAAGGAGCATGAGAAACTTATCTAGTTTGCAAACATGTTCCCAGGTTATTTTTTGATCTGCACTCATTTCTCCACTAAGATGAAGTGGGGTTCCTCAAGAAACTAAAGGTAGGAGATGCCACAATCGCTACCATCCATTAAGGCAGCGTTCCTCAACTCCAGTCCTCAAGAGCAACCAACAGATCATGTTTTCAGGATTCCTTATTATTGCACCATTGGTAAGTCCATCACCTGGGCAATACTAAGGAAATCATGAAAACATGATCTGTTGGTGGCTCTTGAGTACTGGAGTTGGGGAACTCTGCATTAAGGCTTGGCATATGATGCTGAACGTTTGGTGCGACGTGTTATAACACAGCATGTGGGGGATTATAATACACCTCCTCATCAATGGTACGCCTTCCGATTCTGCGTTCTACATGGATGTGTCATCCCGGCAGGGGTTGGACAGCCAACGAAATCTGAATGGGCTGCAAGTACCACCTCGCAATGACAAGGACACCAGCAAAGAGAAGAATCAGTCAGGAAAGATAAGGAGGTCCACCACATGCATCGGGGATTGTCTTGCTGTTCATCTCCAGGACTCCTGTTGTCAGTTTCATTTGGGCCAAAGCTGGTGACGTTAATTCATAATCTCTTCTGCTTCCTAATGGAACAGATTGGTATCCCTGATTTTTAATTGACTTCTGGTTATACTGTGATGTGCAAATAATCCAGTAATTTTATTGAGTAGCGGACATCTCTAGTACAAACGTTTCTCCTGTCCTTATAGTTTTCTAAAATACATCAGGTTTAAAATATCCTAGGCAGGAAAATCAGAGGGGAAAGTAAGTGAGAGCGCTGCCTAAGCGCAGTATATGTGATATAAACCAATGAATACATAAGAATAATATGCCCACCTGAGCAGGTTGTGCAAAATAGGCACAACACTAGAAGTGCTTTAAAACACTTGGGATCCCTAATGCGGCATGCAGCTCATCCGTATGCTTTCCTGGCCCCAAAACTACTCAACATACATGCAATAGGATGTTACTCACCCGCCTAAGCGTCAGACCTCTGGTGAGCATATCCTCCCTTGGGATGGGGGGTGACGTTTTGTTCTGACGCTTAGGCGGGTGAGTAACGTCCAGCCTTCGGAGATTGCGTTTGTCCTCGGGTATTACGACGGGACAATAAAGTGTATGTCATGTGCGGAAAAACACACACTAATCCAGCACTGACTTAAACTGTTCGTTGGTGCTGGGATAAATTAGACACAAATAGGAATACATGCTGTAACGGGTCTGGGAGGCGGAACCTCTGAGCTACTATACAAGGGGGCGGTCCTTGTAAGGGAGCGGGTGGCGACCAGGGAAGACGGGCTGGAAGTCTCAGCAGGTGAACGGGACAGTCTCTGAGTGAACGGGACAGTCTCTGAGTGAACGGGCAGGAGGTCACGGCAAGTGACCGGGGCAGTCTCTAGGTATAGGGTTGGTACGACCTGTGGCGGCTGAAGATAGACGTTAGCTCCCAGGTGAGCAGGCGAGAGTCTCTGGATGAACGGGTGGTCACAGCATGTGACGGCGGAGCCTCCAGGAAGACCAGCGGACAGGCGACAGATGAGCGCTCCCAGGTGAGCGGGCAGAAGTCTCTGGACAGGCGGGTGGTCACAGCACGTGACGGCAGAGCCTCCGGGTAGGCAAGCAGACTGGTAGCAGATGAGCGCTCCCAGGTGAGCGGGCAGGAGTCACTGGACAGGCAGGTGGTCACAGCACGTGACGGCGGAGCCTCCAGGTAGGCTAGCAGGCAGGTAGCAGATGTGCGCTCCCAGGTGAGCGGGCAAGCTGGTCCATAGACAGACTGACAGGAGTTGGAAGGCAGACCGTCGGACCACAGGCAAGCAGGCAGGTAGCTGATGTGCGCTCCCAGGTGAGCGGGCAGGCTGGTCCTTAGACAGACTGACAGGATTAGTAAGGCAGACCGTCGGACCTCAGACTAGCAGGCAGGTAGCAAGTAATCAGGCAGGAATCTGGCAGGTAACTGGCAGGTAACTGGCAACGGGACCTGAGGGCTGAAGCACAGGTGAGACACAGGTGCAAACAACATTGCTCGGGCACCTCCATTTTGGAGGAGGTGCCTTATATATGGTAAAGTCCTCCGGCCATTGGCCGGGGACTCCTTAGGACGGCGCGCGCGGCCCCTTTAAGAGGGAGGGAGAGCGCGCGCGCCCTAAGCACAGTGGCCGGGAAGGAGCGCGCGCTGCCAGCAGAGCGGGAGAGGGACGCCGGGCACGGAGCAGAGCGGTGAGGGGAACAGCGTCCCTGCCTAGCAGAGGGCAGGGACGCCGGCACTACAGTACCCCCCCCTTTAGGCCCCCCCTTTTTTAGGCCAGACAGAAATTTAGCAAGGACGAGAGGGGCATGGATGTTCTCCCGGGGCTCCCACGTTCTCTCCTCAGGACCAAACCCCTTCCAATCTACCAGAAAAAAGGTCTTCCCTCTTACCCTTTTGGTAGCAAGAATGTTCTCTACCTCAAACTCGTCCTCAGCGGAAACCGGAGCAGGAGGCGTACCTGTAGACTTGGAAAAAGAGTTAAGCACCACGGGTTTGAGGAGAGATACATGGAAGGAGTTAGGGATCCGTAAGTTGGCCGGGAGTTTCAATTTATAGGCCACCGGGTTGATCTGACTGATGACCTCCAGAGGACCGATGAACCGAGGCCCTAACTTGTAAGAAGGTATCTTGAGTCGAACATATTTAGATGAGAGCCAGACCTTATCTCCTGGACGAAATTGTGGAGGATCCAGGCGTTTTTTGTCAGCGTGTCTTTTCATACGCTCGGATGACAGAAGGAGTGCGGACCGGGTACTCTCCCATATGGAGGAAAATTTGCTAACGAGAGATTCCGCAGCCGGGTTGTCCACAGAGGTGGAGACAGGAAAAGGAATCTGAGGATGCTGACCGAAAACTACAAAAAACGGGGATTTGGAGGAGGATTCGCTCTCGTGATTATTATAAGAGAACTCGGCCCATGGTAGGAGATCCACCCAGTCAGAATGGTGGGCATTAACGAAGTGCCGGAGGTAACTGGTCAGGTTCTGATTGATCCGCTCCACTTGACCATTGGACTGTGGGTGGTAAGCGGAGGAGAAGTCCAGGGTGACGTCTAGTAGTTTACAAGTGGCTCTCCAGAAACGTGAGGTGAACTGTACCCCACGATCCGACACGATGTGGAGGGGCAGGCCATGAAGACGGAAGATATGGCGGATAAAGTCTTTAGCCAGCTCGGGTGCAGACGGGAGGCCTGGCAGGGGAATAAAGTGAGCCATCTTGGAAAAGCGGTCAGCGACCACCCAAATGACCGTACAACCGACAGAGACGGGGAGATCAGTTATGAAGTCCATAGCAATATGCTGCCAGGGGGCAGCAGGCACAGGAAGCGGAAGGAGGCGTCCGGCTGGCAGATGTCTCGGGACTTTGTTGCGGGCGCAGGACACACAGGCAGAAACAAAGTCTATTACGTCCTTGTGCAGGGTAGGCCACCAATAGTGCCGGGCAATAAGCTGGAGGGTCTTTTTCTGACCGGCGTGGCCAGCTAGCTTAGACGAATGGCCCCAGTGTAGGATCTTCTCCCGATCAGGTACTGAAACAAACGTCTTACCGGGAGGGAGACGATTTAGACTCACGGGAGCCACCTGCATTACTCTGGCGGGATCGATGATATGTTTAGGTTCTTCCTCGAGATCGGACACCAGAAAGGATCGGGACAAGGCGTCTGCTTTGACGTTTTTGTCAGCCGGGCGAAAATGAAGAACAAAATCAAAGCGAGCAAAAAACAAGGACCACCGGGCTTGGCGCGGGTTAAGTCTCTGGGCATGCTGGAGGTAAGCCAAGTTCTTGTGGTCAGTGTAAATTATTACCGGATGAAGAGCCCCCTCGAGTAGGTAACGCCACTCCTCCAACGCCAGCTTGATGGCCAATAACTCTCGGTCTCCTATAGAATAGTTGCGCTCAGAAGAGGAGAAGAGTTTGGAGAAGAAGCCACAAGTTACCATTCTCCCGGAAGATGATTTTTGAGTAAGTACCGCTCCGGCTCCAGAGGAGGAGGCGTCAACTTCCAGGAAGAACTGCTTGTTGCCGTCCGGGAGATGCAGCACCGGGGCGGAAGAGAAGGCCTGTTTTAGGGAAAGAAAGGCCTCCTCTGCTTCGGGCGGCCACTCTTTGGGATTAGTACCCTTACGGGTGAGCGCGGAAATTGGGGCAGTCCGGGAAGAGAAGTGTGGTATGAAGAGGCGGTAGTAGTTGGCGAAGCCCAGGAATCGCTGAATGGCCTTCAACCCCTCCGGTCGGGGCCATTTCTCGATGGCAGACAGTTTCTCAGGATCCATTTGTAGGCCGGTCTGAGAGATAATGTAGCCCAGAAACGGAAGCGAGGTCTGCTCAAAGAGGCACTTCTCATATTTAGCGTAGAGATGGTTCTGCCTGAGCCTGAGCAGGACCTGACGAACGTCCCTCCGGTGAGTCTGGAGATCCGGAGAGAAGACCAAGATGTCGTCCAGGTACACCACTACGCAGGAGTAGAGAAGGTCCCGGAAGATGTCATTGACCAACTCTTGAAAGACGGCAGGAGCGTTACAGAGGCCAAAGGGCATTACCAGATATTCATAGTGGCCGTCCCGGGTGTTGAATGCCGTCTTCCATTCATCCCCCTGACGGATACGAACCAGGTTGTACGCCCCACGGAGGTCTAGTTTGGTGAAGATTCTAGCCCCCCTCAGACGATCAAATAACTCCGGAATGAGCGGAAGGGGGTACTTATTCTTCACCGTGATCTGGTTAAGGCCTCTATAGTCTATACAGGGACGGAGAGAGCCGTCCTTCTTTTTGACGAAAAAGAAGCCTGCTCCCGCCGGGGAGGTAGATTTCCGGATGAATCCCCTGGCCAGATTCTCCTCAATATATTCGGACATCGAGCGGGTCTCAGCAGCGGATAATGGATAAATACGCCCACGGGGAGGAGAAGTACCAGGTAACAAGTCGATAGGGCAGTCGTATGGTCTATGAGGGGGTAGTGTCTCTGCTTCCTTTTTATTAAAGACATCAGCATAAGACCAATAAGGGATCGGAAGTCCAGGTAGATTAGCTGGGGTAGGAGAAGGACGGACGGGATGGACGGGAACCAGACAGGTCTTATGGCAGCCCTGTCCCCAGCGAAGGACTTCTCCGGTCTGCCAGTCAAGAACGGGTGCATGTCTCTGGAGCCAAGGTAGACCTAGCAGGAGGGCGTGAGAGAGTCCAGGCAGAACATGGAAGGAGATACTTTCAGAATGCAGCATTCCCACCTGCAGAGTAATGGATTCGGTGATGAGTTGGATGGGGCGTGGTAAGAGCCCCCCATCCACGGCAGCAACAGACAAGGGTACAGCCAGAGGTTTGGTGGGGATGCGGTATTTCTCTACCAGGGACTGTGAGATAAGATTCCCGGCTGCTCCAGAGTCAAGTTGGGCTAGTTCGAAATAACGGTTCTCCCCGTAGACGATTGAAACTGACAACAGCAGGGATGGAGAGGATTTATTCTTGTCTAGGTGGACCTCTCTGAGCGAACCTAGACACAGGCGTTTCCTGACCTCTCCGGGCAGGCACGGATCCGGTGCTCCTTACTGCCACAGTAGAAGCAGGTCCCCTCGGCACGGCGTAAGTCCTGACGGGTCTTGACCATCTTGGTCTGGTCGACCTGCATAGGCTCAGGAGATTGTACCTGGTAAGAGACAGAAGGAGTGACGGATTTCTGAAAAGTAGGAGCTAGACGTGGTAATCTCCTCTCACGGGTGACCTCTCTGGCACGCTCCTGGAACCGTAGGTCAATCCGGGTGGCAAGAGTTATTAAATCATCGAGAGTGGTAGGAATGTCCCGACCGGCAAGCTCATCTTTAATACGGCCGGACAGACCCTCCCAGAAGACGGAAACCAGAGCGTCGTTATCCCAGGCCAGCTCCGAGGCAAGGGTACGGAACCGTATGGCATATTGGCCCATGGTGAGACTTTCCTGACGGAGGCGTAGCAGAGATGATGCGGATGAGGTCTTCCGTCCGGGTTCGTCGAAGACTTTCCGGAAGGCCGTGAGAAAGGCAGGCAAGTCGGACACCAGGGGGTCTCCTCTCTCCCATAGAGGATTTAGCCAGGCCAGGGCCTCCCCGGTGAGATGGGACATGATGAATGCAATTTTGGCCCGGTCGGAGTTAAACTGGTGAGATAATAGTTCAAAGTGCAGGGTGCACTGATTTATGAAGCCCCGAGCCTGGGCGGAGTCGCCTCCGAAGCGAGGAGGTGCAGAAAGCCGGGGTCCGGGGTAAGATACCATGGTATTAGTGGGCAGTGGAGCTGCCGGATTGCGAGACATGGCACTGGCGGAGGTTGCTGGTGGAGCAGTCAGAGTGTCCAGGCGAGTATTGACATTCCGCAGGTGACCCAGAATGGACTCCTGTTGGGACCTTTGACGGGACAGTTCATGACACAGGTCCGAGAGCGAGGGAGCTTGGGTGCCACCGGGTTCCATGGCCCGAGCAAACTGTAACGGGTTTGGGAGGCGGAACCTCTGAGCTACTATACAAGGGGGCGGTCCTTGTAAGGGAGCGGGTGGCGACCAGGGAAGACGGGCTGGAAGTCTCAGCAGGTGAACGGGACAGTCTCTGAGTGAACGGGACAGTCTCTGAGTGAACGGGCAGGAGGTCACGGCAAGTGACCGGGGCAGTCTCTAGGTATAGGGTTGGTACGACCTGTGGCGGCTGAAGATAGACGTGAGCTCCCAGGTGAGCAGGCGAGAGTCTCTGGATGAACGGGTGGTCACAGCATGTGACGGCGGAGCCTCCAGGAAGACCAGCGGACAGGCGACAGATGAGCGCTCCCAGGTGAGCGGGCAGAAGTCTCTGGACAGGCGGGTGGTCACAGCACGTGACGGCAGAGCCTCCGGGTAGGCAAGCAGACTGGTAGCAGATGAGCGCTCCCAGGTGAGCGGGCAGGAGTCACTGGACAGGCAGGTGGTCACAGCACGTGACGGCGGAGCCTCCAGGTAGGCTAGCAGGCAGGTAGCAGATGTGCGCTCCCAGGTGAGCGGGCAAGCTGGTCCATAGACAGACTGACAGGAGTTGGAAGGCAGACCGTCGGACCACAGGCAAGCAGGCAGGTAGCTGATGTGCGCTCCCAGGTGAGCGGGCAGGCTGGTCCTTAGACAGACTGACAGGATTAGTAAGGCAGACCGTCGGACCTCAGACTAGCAGGCAGGTAGCAAGTAATCAGGCAGGAATCTGGCAGGTAACTGGCAGGTAACTGGCAACGGGACCTGAGGACTGAAGCACAGGTGAGACACAGGTGCAAACAACATTGCTCGGGCACCTCCATTTTGGAGGAGGTGCCTTATATATGGTAAAGTCCTCCGGCCATTGGCCGGGGACTCCTTAGGACGGCGCGCGCGGCCCCTTTAAGAGGGAGGGAGAGCGCGCGCGCGCGCCCTAAGCACAGTGGCCGGGAAGGAGCGCGCGCTGCCAGCAGAGCGGGAGAGGGACGCCGGGCACGGAGCAGAGCGGTGAGGGGAACAGCGTCCCTGCCTAGCAGAGGGCAGGGACGCCGGCACTACACATGCTACTATATAAATATTCACAATATTCACAATAAGTAATATGCGCCGTGAAAAGACGGGCAATAGCAACTAATCGTCCCTGGTAATTGAATAGGAGTTTTTAATAATCTAGATATATATTGCATATGATTTATCATTTATTCTCAAAAATACCTATTAAAGCATTCGACCAACTAGGGTGCCTGGTACTATTCCCAAAAAAGATATCCTCCTCATGATTTGTGATAGTATAGTCTATAGTGATCCCATACGTGACAGAACCACACCCATAAACAATGAGGATAAGTATAAATATTTCTTATGTGGTATACCTCTTTATACACCTGACGAAGACTGAGAGTTGAAACGCGTTGTGTTATGTTTTTGTTTCTATTTTTTATCTCTTAAATTAGATGTGATTTAGCAGTCTTATCTTGATTGGAATCACAGCCAAAAAATTTCGATCGGTTTTACTGACAATATGTTGAAGTTGAATTTTAAGCGACCAAGGTTCAAGGTATCTATGAACACATTGCTTACAAACTAACAGGTAATGGGAACCCTTCAAAAAATGCAAGCGCCACTTCCTATTACAATACATCAGTGCAGCTGCACCGCTCTGTTCTAACATTACGCCACAGTACCAATGCTATTTGCATAGCTCTAATACAAAGTACGTGTGCCTATGCTTATTTATTGTAAAGTACAAGCACTAATAGAGCTGGTGCACTACAATATCAGCATAGCATGCCTCGCTTTGTCATGTTTGGCTTTGCTACATCTATAAAAGCTTTGTTCACATCTGCACCATGCCTTACATTTACAATAGAAGCCAGAAAGCTCTGACGGATCTGTCTCATCATGGACACCAACGGTGACGTCCAGCTACCCATAATTTTAAATTCAGTGCCATTTTCTCCAATAAAGAAAATATATTTTGCGACACAGGCAGCAATAGGTGAACACAACCTAAAATATAGAATATAAAAACATGAAACCTGTGCCATAGCTACAGGAGGCAGACTGGACTGTTCATACTTTGTGCAGCAGCACCTGCGCTATATTTGTGGCACAGATGATGCACAGTCAAAGAGAAATAGAGCCGTCCATGCATACAGTGATGGCATTTTATTCTAATTCTGCATGCCAATTAAAGAATAGTACCTGGTGACTTAGGCTTCTATTTCAATATCATCACCTTTTTCTATGGTGTCAAATAAATTTTAATTACAACCCTGATTCTAGCTGTGCCCCTGGTAGCAGTATAATTGAGATATGTTTCCCTTAAAATCTTGCTTCGAAGAAAGAATATCTCCCATATACGGCATCCAATAGAGCACAATTTGACAACACACATAGTCCTTAAAACTTGATAACAGTGATGTACCACTATTAATGGCAAATGACATGACACCCTCCATCATACTGTTTGTGGGAACATCATACTGTGTGGTGGGTACTGTGGATACCATTATGCTGTATGGGGAGGCCTGTGGTTGTCATCATATTGTATAAGGGCTATTATACTCTGTGGTGGGGCTGTGGAGGCCATCATACTGTGTTGGAGTTGTTGAGGCATCATAGTGTGGGAGGGGCTGTGGGGGCATCTCTCTGTGTATGTGGGTTGTGTGGAAGCATCATAGTGTGTGATGGGTACTGTGGAGGCCATTATGGTCAGCAGGGAGGGTTGTATGACCATTATACTGTATGGGGGCCATTATATAGTGTGGTGGGGTTGTGGGGGCAATCATACTGTGTTGGAGTTGTCGAGGCATCATAGTGTGGGAGGGGCTGTGGGGGCATCGCACTGCGTATATAAGGGCTATTTTGTTGTGTGTGGGGGGGCTGTTGTTGCATCTTGCTGTGGGGGTCTCATAATGTATGTGGAAGCGTTATACTGTGTGGTAAGTACTGTGAAGGCCATTATGCTGTTAGTGGGGACTGCTGGGGCCATCATACTGTGTATGGGAACATCGTACTGTGTGGTGGGTACTGTGGAGGCCATTATGCTGTGTCGGGAGACCTGTATGGCTATAATACTGTATTGGGACCATTATACTGTGTGTGGGCCATTACACTTTGTGGGGGCCATCATATTGTGTGAGGGTTGTCAGGGCATCATACCATAGGAGGGGCTGTGGGGGCATCGTATTGTGTATGTGGGCTGTGGAGGCTGTCATATTGTGTGAGAGGATGTGGGTGCATCATATCATAAGGGGGGAGCTGTGGGGGTCTCCTAATGTGTTTGGGGGGCATCATACTCTAAGGTTATCACAAAATAGGTATGTGAGTGGTTGAGAGCATTCAATACATGTCCTTCTTCCTGTCTTTAAAAGTTGTGAGGTGAGCCCTTCTGCGACTGCGCCTATGCGCTGCCACCCCATCTACTCCGCCGAGTATATATATATTTTACTGGGGGCCCATTTATGACTTTTTCTATGGGGCCCCATGATTTTTATGTTCGCCTCTGCTCCAGTGCTTTCCTCTGCTTTATGCAGAAGACCTTATTCTACACTGTCCTTTGAAACCATGTGATAATTTATATAACTAAGTCCCAAAGGTGAACATGAGTTCAGCCATTCCCTAATATTAGTATTGTGAGAGTTGGCCATTTCTAGCATTTTTCTTGCCTCTTTCTTATTGACTTGTCTTGTGAGTCCACATCCCCCATTAAGATATGATCACTCGGTCGACCGTCTCTGTTTCCAATCACCTGGTACAGAATTGTTACAAATGGATGTAGCCAAATGGAAACTACAATGAAAAACGACCCTCGCTACATTTCTCCTTCATTATGCAGACCTTGAGTAATTCTACAAGAAATCAATTACTTTGCAGACAGGTTCCCTACCCAGAACGGCTCTTTTCCCTGAAGTCGGGTCTCCATTTCCATCGTGATACACGTCTTATCTGTGCGCCCGCAGCGTCGCTGTGAAAGCAAAGCGACATCTTAACGGTGGCATTACTAATTGCTTTAATTGCCTCAGGTGCAGAATGCTAGTGTCCTGCCAGCACATAAGCACATACTTAGCGATGAGGGCAGTTATGAATCTTATCTGTCATTTGGTGGATGGAGAGAGGGAAGACATAGAAATATAGCAGAGCTGAGAAAGTGAGAGGAAGAAAAGCTGCCCTGGTTTTTCTCTTTACAGAAATTATTGGGATATTACAGTGTGTTTGATTTGGACTTAGTTTTAAGTAATCGTTTAAAAATATTCAAAACACTAGAAAAAAAAAAAAAAAACAATAAAAAGAAACATTCAAAGACAAACAACAGCAAGGAAATCATGTATCGAAGAACATCACAGAAAAAGTCTCCTCACCGTGACATGCTTAACATGTCGCTCTCCGCAAGGAGAAATGTTACCCCTTAGATTCTTGCCTTGTATACACACCCATGGATAAACCTTATATAGGGCGCCAGTATACAATGCAGTCACGCCCCTACTATTAGATCAGAGAGAGACCAGGCACTAACCAAATAGTTCAGGCTTCAATTCTGGAGACCAGGGCAAGCATTAGAGGGTAGGCATACTGCGGCCAGGGCCTCCATTCCCATAACATAAGGGCACTCTTTGACTACAAGCAGAAATTGCACTGATAACACTATGCCTGCATTATAGGTTCAGTTTCTGCTGTTAAAAGTGCAGCAAAACCTTTGGTGACATCATTGTCATGTGACCATCATGTGACCAAAGGGCTTCTATCCTGCGAGAATCAAGAAGAACTGAACAGCAGGAGACAGACTGGTAAGTCCTCTATGTGTGTGTGTGTATGTATGTGTGTACTTCTTGCCTACCTATATGTGTGTATCTGCTATTTGGATGTACAAATGTGTGTGCATTTGGTATTTGTAGATACATATGAGTGCATGTGTAGCACCCTGAGGATTCGGCTGCTACAGGGGTATTACACCTCAAGCCAGAGGTGTGGTATTCCACTCCCGGGTAAGGATGGAGTGTGGAACTGAGCTCAGTAGGCTGCATGCACTACATACATCCCATTTCCGGGGGACAGAACTACGGTACTCCCACCAGTATATGTGCAGGTACGACAGCGTCTGTCCCTGGCTGGAGTGGGAGGGGGGTGGAACATCCCAGTAGTGTAGGGGCAGATAGGGGGAGTAGTCTGGGTAAAGCTAGGAGCTCATTGGGTGCTAGTCACCTGGGCTCACACATAGAGGGAGTATATAAGGTGGGCACCATCTTAGAACAGGGTCAGTCAGTGAGAGTCTTTTTAGCCTGAGGAGCAGAGCAGAGGAGCTCAGCCAGGAGGGCTGACAGGGAGCTGTGGCTCCGGCTGGGCCCAGCTCCAGAACAGAGCCTGCTGAGAGAGAGAGAGAGGAGTGAGAAGGACCCAGAGAGGAAACAAGAAGGAACCCCAAGATCCCAGAATAAGGACAGAAGGGTGAGGGGTTGGCGCACAAGGGTACCGGAACCCAAGCTGGCAGAGGCCAAAACGAACCTTAACCAGGAACCGGAGGTTGTGGGCAGGATCTGCCACGACCCTCACCAAATCCACTAGAAAGGCACACCGAGCATAGGGTCAGGGAGCCCAGAGGAGGCTTGACCACCAAGAGACCCGAGGGAGCCGGCCAAAAGTGGATCCCTGGTGGGAACGGCCAGAGGAAGGGAGAGTCAGAAAGGAGCTCAGGACCACGCTCCAGAATTGCCTGGGGGTTGGCCGAGTCCAGGACCTGGTGGACGCAGCACGGCTCGGGTGGTCACTCAAGGCCAGAGTGACCAAAAGAACACCAGTAAGTAAAAGCCCTGAACTGCATCTCCTGACTCTGAGTCTCCTTGCTGCACCTTCACAACCACCATCCTCCACGTCTGACCCCCTGAGGCTATACCCCTCCCGTTGGGGGTTATACTACCACAGCTGCACACACACCACCAGCCTCAGCGGACCATCCTGCAGCGGCGGCCTTTTGACCGCAAATCAACGGGTGGCGTAGTCGACACTAAGAACATCTGCATGGACTGCCGCACACTGAGTTTGACACCCTGGGCCCGGACCGGGTCACAGCCACTCGGAGACTACAACCCCCATCTGATCCGGCTCCGGGTATCCCTAACAACATGGCCCAGGGGGCGCGTCAACTTTGGCGTAGTCGGCAGGATCACGTGCCCGCAACAACCGGGTACTGCGTGCCTGAAGAAAAATTCGCATTTACCTCAAAACGAAGTCTCCCGCCAATTCCAGAGGGTCCCCGCCATCGGACGCCATCTAGGAGCAGTTCCCGCCATTTGCCCGTCATCTGCAGTCTTTTCCCGCCATCTGCAGTGTTTCCCGCCACTGGGAAGCGGTTCCCGCCATCTGAGAAGATTTCCCGCCTTGGCAGAGCGGACGCCATTATGGGCGTGCCAGAGGATGGCAAGAGGCCACCTCCCATCGTGGGCCAGGATCGGAAATGGCGCCAAAAGTGGAAACCGCCCCCACCAGCAGAGACTGTGATGATTGATATGTCCATCAGCGTGAGGGAACTGCCCCTGGAACTGGCAATCACAAAGTTGCCCCAGGACGACCCCCAATGTGGGCGGAGACAGAACAAAAGGAAGAAGATGGGAGCAGCCTGGAGGAGTCCAGAGAGAACACACCCGGAGATGGAGGGAGAGTCAGGCAGCACCGACCCTGTGGTCAGGAGCCTGTTGCAGGCCGCCACTCCAGAAGGCCTGCTGGAGATCCTGGCGCAGCTCCCCGGAGATCGGGAGCGTGCACAGACCGCGCTGGAGGGCCTCGCACGGAGGATGGCCCGGGTGCAGCAGGAAACACTGGCAGAGTGGACCCGAGAGATGGCCCTGCAGGCTGGAGCCCGCCAGCGAAGCATGCCACCCGCAGCGAGGAGCAAGTCCACCTCTGAGGACGGCGAAGGAGGGACGACGGCCGGAGACGACGCCGCGGAGGGAGCCGAAGAGATGAAGGCAGGTAATGGGGACGACAATATCCCGTGCCCAGAAGCCGTAAACCTGCCCCAGCTCCCCGTCGCAGAGCCCGAAGCCCCACTCACCGTTCCCGTAGCCGCTGCGTCATCGCTCCAAGCTAGGCATCAGGCGGCCGGAGCCGCGGCCACGCCCCCTGTGACGTCACTCGCCTCGATCCAGAGCACGGCCAAGCAGGAGACGCCACCGGCCTGGTCGCAAGGCCGAGTGCCCCCGGGCGCCGCAGTGCCAACAGCGCCCTCTACCTCCACTGAGCCACCGGCCTGGTCACTGGGCCAGGTAACCCCGGGCGCCGCCGTCTTCACGGTGCCCTTTACATTCAGGGTGCCCCAGGCCTGGTCGCAAGGCCTGGTGAACCCGGGCGCCGCCACCACAACAGCGCCCTCAACGTCAACAGCGCCACACCTGGGTGAAGACCTATTTGCCCAGCACACATGCCCGGATGGGCAGCCTGTTAGAACCTTGCTGTTAGTTTTTTTTTTCCTTTGCTGGTCACATGACCTTGTTGGCCTATTTAATCCTGCTCCGCCCTTCTGGCTTTGCTGGACTTCATTGTATATCTACTTTCTAGCTAGCCTGTGCTCTGTGTCTTGCTCTGTTAGTTTGCTTGGTCTACGGACCTCTATGTTCTTTATATTTTGTTTGTTCGTCTGTCTGCTACTATTTCTGTTAGGAGGTGTCCCATATTCCTCCCAGTCCTTAGTACTTGTAGGGATTCCTCCCCCACATCTATAGGTCTTCGTACAGACTAGCTTAGGACTTTAGCAGGTCTGATCGCAGGATCAGGTTCCCTGTTACATCGTAGGGATTCAGCTGAGTCCTATAGTAGGGACAGATCTCCTCTCTTTCCTTAGCTCTGGTAGCAGAACATAACAGTAAGTCCAGCCAGCAAATTCTCTAAGGAAAGATTTTTTTTGTTCCATCATGGTGTCGGTTCAGGATTTGGCTAAACACCTGCAGGGACTCTCTCTGGAAGTGGCCGAGCTCCGTCAGCACGTGAGTAACTGTTCTGGAGCACATTTCTTGGAGCCTAAGGTATGTTTGCCGGATTTATTTTTTGGTGAACATCGAGAATTTTTTTCATTTAAAAATGCTTGCTTATTGTATTTTCGTTTGAGACCCAAGTCCTCTGGGGATGAATCCCAGCGCGTAGGGTTCATAATGTCACTTTTGCGCAAAGAGCCTCAGGAGTGGGCCTTTTCTTTGCAACCTAGTGATACATGCTTCAGATCAGTGGATAGTTTTTTTTCTGCTTTAGGACTATTATATGATGATCCTGACCGTGTCGCATCAGCTGAGACTGAGTTGAGACGTTTAAAACAAGGATCAGGTAATGTCGAAAAATATTGTACACATTTTCGTCGTTGGTCCACTCAAACAGGGTGGAACGATTCTGCTCTGAAAAGTCTATTTCTTGCTGGGCTCAGTGAAAGGGTTAAAGACCTGCTAATTGCTTATCCTACACCTGAGGATTTGCAACAGGCTATGCAATTAGCTATACGGGTGGATAGAAGACTGCGTGCTAGGGTTAATGAGAGCAAATCCTCTGCTATGTCAGTTTCTGGTTATGAGAATGTGTGTACTAACAGTGGTGAACCGATGGAGATTGGATCGGTGGCACCTCGCTCTCAAGAAAAAGACCGTCGTTTTTCGAAAGGCTTGTGTTTCTATTGCGGAAAATCTGGTCATTTGATTAAAGGCTGTGAGCTTCGTATGAAGAAAGAAAAAAAAATGGTCAGTCACGCCCGTATTGCCTGTTTAAATTCCAAGGGTGTATTTTTAGCTGCTTCCACGATTGCTCAGGAAAAATTAATGGAATTTCGGGTATTTGTTGATTGCGGGTCTACACTGAATGTAATTGATGGGGGATTCGTGGAAAAACTCAATTTAAAACCTGAACCTTTATCATCCCCCATTGCTGTGGTTTCTGTGGATGGTTCCCCTTTGAAGAATATTACTCTCAAGGTCTGTGAATTTCCTCTCACTATTAATGGTGTTCACCATGAGAAATTGGATTTGGTAGTGTTGAATAACTTGCCTTCTCCAGTAATATTGGGTTTGCCCTGGTTAAAATTTCACAATCCTGTACTGGATTGGTCTACCAGTGAAATTAAATCCTGGAGCCATAAATGTTATGACAAGTGTTGTAACGGGCGTATTGCAGCTTTGGATAGGGGAGAATTACCTGTTCCTATTCAGGATTTTTGGAGAGTTTTTTCTGAGAAAGATTCGCAGGTTTTGCCTCCCCATAGAGACTATGATTGTTCTATTGAATTTGTCCCTGGAGCGACTCTTCCTAAAAGTCGTTTATTTAACCTTACTATTCCTGAGAGGAAGGCTTTGGAGGAATACATACAGACAAGTTTGGCCGCCGGTCACATTAGGCCCTCTAAGTCTCCTGTGGCGGTTGGATTTTTTTTTGTAAAAAAAAAGGACGGCGGTTTAGGTCCTTGTCTGGATTTTCGTGAGATTAACAAAATTACGGTACGCAATCCTTACCCACTGCCATTGATTCCTGATCTGTTTAACCAGTTATTGGGGGCCAAGTGGTTCTCTAAAATTGACCTTAAGGGGGCATACAATCTGTTGCGCATGAAGGAGGGTGATGAATGGAAGACTGCTTTTAACACTCCTGTGGGTCATTTTGAGAATCTGGTTATGCCTTTTGGTCTTACTAATGCTCCTGCATTTTTTCAGAATCTGATTAATGACATCCTTAGACCTTTGATCGGTAAAAATGTGGTTGTGTATTTGGATGACATTTTGATTTATTCGCCAGATCTGGAGTCTCATTGGCGGAGCGTGCGTGAGGTATTACAGTTATTAATGGACAATTCGCTTTTTGCTAAGCTGGAGAAATGTGAGTTCGCTGTACAGAGAATTAGTTTTTTGGGCTACATTATCTCCAGCAAAGGTTTTGAGATGGATCCGGTTAAGGTTCAGGCTGTGCAGGAATGGCCTAGGCCTATTGGTTTGAAATCGATACAGAGGTTTTTGGGTTTCGCCAATTACTATAGAAAATTCATAAAAAATTTTTCTAGTATTGTCAAACCTCTGACTGATCTCACCAGGAAAGGTGCTGATGCGGTTCAGTGGTCTTCTGAGGCCATTGAAGCTTTTGTGTATCTCAAGGAGAGGTTCACCTCTGCTCCTATCCTTATGCAGCCTGATGTTACTAGGCCGTTTTTGGTTGAGGTTGATGCTTCCTCTGTGGGGGTTGGCGCAGTATTGTCTCAGGATAACGGGGATGGATTACATCCCTGTGCCTTTTTTTCAAAAAAATTTTCGGAGACTGAATTGAATTACGATATTGGTAATCGGGAATTATTGGCTATTAAACTCGCATTTGAACACTGGCGCCACTTCTTGGAAGGTGCGGAATTTCCCGTTCAGGTTCTTACGGATCATAAAAATCTGATATATCTTGACGCTGCCAAGCGCCTGAATGCCCATCAGGCTAGGTGGGCACTGTTTTTCTCGCGGTTTAATTTCTCCGTTACTTACATCCCTGGTACTAAGAATGTTAAGGCGGATGCCTTGTCTCGCAGTTTTTCTCCCATAGTCGGTGCTGAGAAAGAGGAAAACATTTTACAAGAAGGTGTTGTGATAGCTGCTTTAGACTCCGTTTTGGAAGATGAGATTCTTAAAGCTCAGGAGAATGCCCCATCTAACACTCCTCATGGGAGGTTGTTTGTGCCTGGGACCTTTAGGAGAGATTTGTTTGTTGAGTGTCACGAATCTCGGTTGGCAGGTCATCCCGGAATCTCTGAGACCAAGAGACTGGTGGGTCGCAGTTTTTGGTGGCCTGGATGGCAGAAGGAAGTCATTAAGTGGGTACGCCAATGTACTGTATGTGCTAGATCTAAGTCCTCACATACTCCTGCTGCGGGGTTGCTTTGTCCTTTGGAGGTCCCCAGTGCTCCTTGGACACATTTGGCTATGGACTTTATAACTGACCTTCCCCCCTCTGAGGGTTTTACTGTCATCTGGGTGGTCGTGGACCGTTTTAGCAAGATGTGTCACTTGGTTCCCTTCATCAAACTGCCCTGCGCTAAAACTCTCGCTAAGGCCTTTGTCAAGGAAATTGTCAGACTTCATGGCGTTCCTACTGACATTGTTTCTGATAGGGGTCCTCAGTTCGTGGCTCGTTTTTGGCGTGCCTTTTGTGACAGGTTGGGAATTCATTTGTCGTTTTCGTCCGGATATCATCCTGAATCTAATGGCCAGACAGAAAGGAAAAACCAGGATGTTCAGCAGTTCTTGCGTTGTTTTGTGGCAGACAATCAAGAGGGGTGGTCTGAGTTTCTGCCACTTGCCGAATTTGCTCTGAACAATCATACATCTTCTTCTGCTGGTTGTTCGCCTTTTTTTTGTTGTTCTGGGAGACATCCGTCGTTTGGGTCGTTCTCCAAGTTGGGATCTGCCGTGCCTGAGGAGGAGAATTTTTCCGGTGATTTGGAAAGAGTTTGGACGGATGTGCGTGGTAATCTTCAGGAGGCCAACAGAAAATCTAAAGACTACTTTGATAGGAAACGACAGGAGGTTTTGTTCGCTGTTGGTGACATGGTTTGGTTGTCCTCTAGGAATCTGCGGTTGAGGATTCCTTCTAAGAAATTGGGTCCCAAGTTTGTAGGGCCCTTTAAGGTGCTTCAGGTTGTCAACCAATCTGCTGTTAGGTTGGAGGTTCCTACCTCCTGGAGAATTAATCCGGTCTTTCATGTCTCTCTGTTAAAAAAAGCTGTTGTGTCGGATGGTGACGCCTCTGCCTCTGTTCCTCCGGTGGTGGAGGACGGGGAATATGAAATTTCTCGCATCCTTGACTCTAGACGGTATAGAGGTAGTTTGCAGTATCTTGTGGCCTGGAAAGGTTTCGGACCCGAGGATAACTCTTGGGTGAGGTCAGATGATGTTTCCGCGTCCAGACTTATCAGAGCGTTTCACAGGAGATTTCCTGATAAGCCTGGTCCTAGGGGATCCGGAGGATCCTCTTAGAAGGGGGGGTACTGTTAGAACCTTGCTGTTAGGTTTTTTTTTCCTTTGCTGGTCACATGACCTTGTTGGCCTATTTAATCCTGCTCCGCCCTTCTGGCTTTGCTGGACTTCATTGTATATCTACTTTCTAGCTAGCCTGTGCTCTGTGTCTTGCTCTGTTAGTTTGCTTGGTCTACGGACCTCTATGTTCTTTATATTTTGTTTGTTCGTCTGTCTGCTACTATTTCTGTTAGGAGGTGTCCCATATTCCTCCCAGTCCTTAGTACTTGTAGGGATTCCTCCCCCACATCTATAGGTCTTCGTACAGACTAGCTTAGGACTTTAGCAGGTCTGATCGCAGGATCAGGTTCCCTGTTACATCGTAGGGATTCAGCTGAGTCCTATAGTAGGGACAGATCTCCTCTCTTTCCTTAGCTCTGGTAGCAGAACATAACACAGCCCTTTGTGTGGCCGCCGGAGTTCCACCATCCCCGACTCCGGAAGGAAAGACCCCTGGATGAGCCCCTGATCCCGGCTCCGGCGCCCGCCAAGATCGCCCCACTCTCGTTGGAGGAAGCGCAGTTTGCGTGGGACCCCACCGGAGAAGACCTCATCGGGTTCACCGAGGAGACCCGGGCAGCCGCAGCCCAGCGTGCGGAGTGCTGCCAGCAACAATTGGAGGTTTTTGCTCGAGAGCGACGAGAGAGGCGGGTCCGCGAGGAGCGGCTCCATGTGAAGAGCGCCGAGCAGAAGAGCCGAGCCCGCAGAAACCCCCGTGCTGCCCACGGTCCCCGTGCCAGCGGGACTGTAATAAAATTCCAGTTGGAGCACGGGTGGGGTTTCATCCGGGACCACAAGACCCCCGGCGACGTCTTTGTCACCCGCAGAGACGTTGAAAGTCATCTGCCGGAGGGACACAGAGGTCGTGACCTATACCTGGGTGATGAGGTCACCTTCACCCGGCATCAGTGCGCCAAGGGCCCGTATGCCCTGCACGTGCATAGACTTACTGAGAAAGAGCTGAGGTGTCAGGAGGAGCAAGAGGACCCGGACGGGTCTGAAGAATACAGGGAGGAAGCATCAGGAGGACGCCGCTACTAAAGTACGGTAAATGGAACTGTAAAATAGTTACCCGTTAGGGTACAGGAACTGTTACCATTATAGTCCCCGTTGGGACCAGTGAACTGTTCCAGTGTGTCCCATCTCCCCACAGGCTGAGGACTGAGAGCGGCCACCTTCCCTTGTATATAGTTGCGCTTCCTAAAGTGCCCCCTACCGGTTTTATAGGAAACTGTTTTTTTTTCTACCAGAGACTGTGGCACTTACCTGGTCACAATTTGCACAAGTGGCCAGAGGTCAAAAATGTTTTATATGAAGAGTATTATGCTGCTGATATATATATAGTGTTTTATATGTTTATGATGTTTTTGCAAAAATTTTGTATGTTTTTGGATATTTTGCTCTTTTACAGCCCGAGGACGTGCTGTGATTTACCAGGGGGGAATGTAGCACCCTGAGGATTCGGCTGCTACAGGGGTATTACACCTCAAGCCAGAGGTGTGGTATTCCACTCCCGGGTAAGGATGGAGTGTGGAACTGAGCTCAGTAGGCTGCATGCACTACATACATCCCATTTCCGGGGGACAGAACTACGGTACTCCCACCAGTATATGTGCAGGTACGACAGCGTCTGTCCCTGGCTGGAGTGGGAGGGGGGTGGAACATCCCAGTAGTGTAGGGGCAGATAGGGGGAGTAGTCTGGGTAAAGCTAGGAGCTCATTGGGTGCTAGTCACCTGGGCTCACACATAGAGGGAGTATATAAGGTGGGCACCATCTTAGAACAGGGTCAGTCAGTGAGAGTCTTTTTAGCCTGAGGAGCAGAGCAGAGGAGCTCAGCCAGGAGGGCTGACAGGGAGCTGTGGCTCCGGCTGGGCCCAGCTCCAGAACACAGCCTGCTGAGAGAGAGAGAGAGGAGTGAGAAGGACCCAGAGAGGAAACAAGAAGGAACCCCAAGATCCCAGAATAAGGACAGAAGGGTGAGGGGTTGGCGCACAAGGGTACCGGAACCCAAGCTGGCAGAGGCCAAAACGAACCTTAACCAGGAACCGGAGGTTGTGGGCAGGATCTGCCACGACCCTCACCAAATCCACTAGAAAGGCACACCGAGCATAGGGTCAGGGAGCCCAGAGGAGGCTTGACCACCAAGAGACCCGAGGGAGCCGGCCAAAAGTGGATCCCTGGTGGGAACGGCCAGAGGAAGGGAGAGTCAGAAAGGAGCTCAGGACCACGCTCCAGAATTGCCTGGGGGTTGGCCGAGTCCAGGACCTGGTGGACGCAGCACGGCTCGGGTGGTCACTCAAGGCCAGAGTGACCAAAAGAACACCAGTAAGTAAAAGCCCTGAACTGCATCTCCTGACTCTGAGTCTCCTTGCTGCACCTTCACAACCACCATCCTCCACGTCTGACCCCCTGAGGCTATACCCCTCCCGTTGGGGGTTATACTACCACAGCTGCACACACACCACCAGCCTCAGCGGACCATCCTGCAGCGGCGGCCTTTTGACCGCAAATCAACGGGTGGCGTAGTCGACACTAAGAACATCTGCAAGGACTGCCGCACACTGAGTTTGACACCCTGGGCATGGACCGGGTCACAGCCACTCGGAGACTACAACCCCCATCTGATCCGGCTCCGGGTATCCCTAACAACATGGCCCAGGGGGCGCGTCACATGTGCTTTGTATATACATGTGCGTACACATTTGCTCTATATATACAGTACAGACCAAAAGTTTGGACACACCTTCTCATTTAAAGATTTTTCTGTATTTTCATGACTATGAAAATTGTACATTCACACTGAAGGCATCAAAACTATGAATTAACACATGTGGAATTATATACTTAACAAAAAAGTGTGAAACAACTGAAAATATGTCTTATATTCTAGGTTCTTCAAAGTAGCCACCTTTTGCTTTGATGACTGCTTTGCACACTCTTGGCATTCTCTTGATGAGCTTCAAGAGGTAGTCACCGGAAATTATTTTTACTTCACAGGTGTGCCCTGTCAGGTTTAATAAGTGGGATTTCTTGCCTTATAAATGGGGTTGGGACCATCAGTTGTGTTGTGCAGAAGTCAGGTGGATACACAGCTGATAGTCCTACTGAATAGACGGTTAGAATTTTTATTATTGCAAGAAAAAAGCAGCTAAGTAAAGAAAAACAAGTGGCCATCATTACTTTAAGAAATGAAGGTCAGTCAGTGCGAAAAATTGGGAAAACTTTGAAAGTGTCCCCAAGTGCAGTTACAAAAACCATCAAGCGCTACAAAGAAACTGGCTCACATGAGGACTGCTCCAGGAAAGGAAGACCAAGAGTCACCTCTGCTCCTGAGGATAAGTTTATCCGAGTCACCAGCCTCAGAAATCGCAGGTTAACAGCAGCTCAGATTAGAGACCAGGTCAATGCCACACAGAGTTCTAGCAGCAGACACATCTCTACAACAACTGTTAAGAGGAGACTTTGTGCAGCAGGCCTTCATGGTAAAATAGCTGCTAGGAAACCACTGCTAAGGACAGGCAACAAGCAGAAGAGACTTGTTTGGGCTAAAGAACACAAGGAATGAACATTAGACCAGTGGAAATCTGTGCTTTGGTCTGATGAGTCCAAATTTGAGATCTTTGTTTCCAACCACCGTGTCTTTGTGCGACGCAGAAAGGGTGAACGGATGGACTCTACATGCCTGGTTCCCACCGTGAAGCATGGAGGAGGAGGTGTGATGGTGTGGGGGTGCTTTGCTGGTGACACTGTTGGGGATTTATTCAAAATTGAAGGCATACTGAACCAGCATGGCTACCACAGCATCTTGCAGCGGCATGCTATTCTATCCGGTTTGCGTTTAGTTGGACCATCATTTATTTTTCAACAGGACAATGACCCCAAACCCACCTCCAGGCTGTGTAAGGGCTATTTGACCAAGAAGGAGAGTGATGGGGTGCTACGCCAGATGACCTGGCCTCCACAGTCACCAGACCTGAACCCAATCGAGATGGTTTGGGGTGAGCTGGACCGCAGAGTGAAGGCAAAAGGGCCAACAAGTGCTAAGCATCTCTGGGAACTCCTTCAAGATTGTTGGAAGACCATTTCCGGTGACTACCTCTTGAAGCTCATCAAGAGAATGCCAAGAGTGTGCAAAGCAGTCATCAAAGCAAAAAGTGGCTGCTTTGAAGAACCTAGAATATAAGACATATTTTCAGTTGTTTCACACTTTTTTGTTAAGTATATAATTCCACATGTATTAATTCATAGCTTTGATGCCTTCAGTGTGAATGTACAATTTTCATAGTCATGAAAATACAGAAAAATCTTTAAATGAGAAGGTATGTCCAAACTTTTGGTCTGTACTGTACATATGGGTGTGCATATGAGTTCTGTGTATACATATGTGTGTATGTATGTGCTCTGTGTATATACGTATGTGTGAAAGTATGTGCTCTGTGTATACATGTGTATGTATGTGCTCTCCGTATACATATGTGTGTGCACTCCTTCTATACATATACGTTTACAAGCTGTGACATCCTCTCACTATCCTGACTCACCACAAATTAGCTGTTGCATTCCCTGTCTCTGCTTTTATACAAGCCCTGATAGTACATCATGATATACTGAGCTACACCATGTGATAAGATAGCATTATGGGGAAGTTTGCCCAGCCGCGACCAAGGTCATGTGAGCCTTCTCTGACTGATGTAATCTTCAGCAATATGTAAAATGGTGGTGGGCAATTTAGGTGATTTGCCCTAATCAAATCGCAAATTGCTCCAATTCGCTAGGTTTAGTTAATTCCTAAAAACTTAACATATATTTGATTTGCATTGAATTGCTCAGCTCTTGTTCAAATGTACCTAGGCAAAATACTTATTCCTTAGAGGTAAAGTTATAGGCTGTGTGCACACAGTGTCTTTTAGCAGCTGCTGAGTTCTTCCAGGCGAAGTCGCTTCAAAAAAAGGCAAGCGGTCATTTTCCTGAAGCGGCATCGTCGGTGATCTTCTTGTTGTTTTTGAGGCGTCTCCACCACTGGCATCTTCTGCTCTATACTGTGACGTCTAGAGAGTGGGCAGCTTTCAAGTGGAAGCCGTCTGAAGAATGAGCATGTCACTTCTTTCCTAATCCTAAAGCGGTTAATACAAGTGACATAAGACAAAACATGTTGTAGGCTCTTGAGGTAGGTACAGGCAACAGGTTCTTATATCAAAACAGGAAGGTTTATTAAAATCCATAAACTTTCCATGGTAAAGAAAACAAATTCCAGCCTTATCGTGGCAAAACAGAAAACAAAACAAAACAATCAATATACCGCAGATACAGGTTCACCCGTTAACTTAACGTCCACTTTAAGTCAGCCTCTAGCAGAGACTAACCAGCACATAACAGGTCTTTACTCCTTCCACACACAGACCATTATGGAGAAGTTCAGTTGCCCTTTTAAACCAACTGCACCTTCTGGAATGCAGGATGGGAATGACCATCTCTTCTAGTCGTTCCTAAAACCCGGCCCCAAAATCCGGGCCCATTAAAAACACCTCTCAGAACTATAAATGCTGGAGCCTTTTCTCTGGGTTTCACATCACTGAGGCTAGGCACCTTGGTGACACATATACTCCATCCAGGACCTGTCCAGATGTTTTCTGACAATGTGCACAGCAATGTCGTTTTTGGCTTATTTTGACTTACAAAATCAGGCCCCTGCTGTGAGATCGCTGGTCGTGTCGGAATGGTCTGGACATTTCTTTGATCGTTGAGGTCCCGCTGGGTAGCATGCATCGGTGGGTTTGACACTTTACCAACGACCTTGTTGACGACTCAGACACAGAAACAGATAGACGTGCATCGTTATACAGATCGTTACGGGTCGCCGCATCGTTGCTGCGTCGTTGGGAAGATCTGACTGTTTGACATCTCACAAGCGACCACATAGCGACGCAGCAACGATCCCTGACAGGTCGTATCATTGTCGGGATCGCTGTAGCATCGCTTAGTGTGACGGGGCCTTAAGTCATATTGCAAGACTCGTTAAAGGGTTGATTGTGACTTGTAGGATTGCTGCTTCCAATAGTTTGCGCTATAGGGTTCAAGTCCTCTTTCTCTCTGAAGAGGCAATTTGCATATTAAATATTGAGGTAAAATACTGACCAAAAACTAAATGTCTGAACATGGCCTTACAGGTACAAATACTCCCAGTCCTATTATAGGGCTTTTCCACAGTACTCCACAGGACTTGACTCTGGTAAATTAGAAATTTGAGTGCAAAGAACAGGTCAGAAATTTTAAATCTAAGACTCCATTTCATCATTGCGTTTGCGCATATTTTTTGTCTAGTTTTGTGTGTTTTGAGCATTTTTTTTGTTTGAACCCAAACTAGTGATAAGCAAACGTGCTCGCCACTGCTTGGTACTCGCCCGAGCCTCTCACTGCTCCAGATGCTTGCCGAGTATTTCCAGGGTTGCTCGGACGGGAGATTGGGTCCCCTCCCTGCATGTTTGGCGCTCTTTAGAGAGCCAATGAACATGCAGGGATTGCCTGCCATGCACTGTAATGCAGTAGCCATGTTGGTTGTGGCATTACAGTGATTGGCTGGCCGCACAGCATCATCAGGTGTATATAAGACCGGGCGCCGCCATGCTCGTCACAGTCTACCCCGGAATCAGGCAGAGTAGGGAGTGCTGCTGCTCTGTCAGGGAGAGATTTGCTTCTTCATAGTTAGTATAGGTATTCCACAACATATATTTATATCCATCTGAACTATCAGTCCTTCTGAGGACTAATCCAGCTGCATATATTCAGTGGTGATAGCAAGAATTAGGCAGGCAGGCAGTGTATGTGGCAGACTGCAGTGCATATAGTGCAAGAGGGTCCATTGAACGTTCCTGCTGCTGCTGTTTTTACAGATATTTGTAGACATAGCCCCAGATATCAGGGGCCAGGGAATTTTTTTTTTCATCTTAATCCTGGTTATTTGCTTAAAAAGCAATCCAGAGTACACCATTTTTCTGCTCCATTTACTTGTTGGCACTGCAGAATACAGCAAGATCCTTTTCATATTACAGTGATAAAAATCCAGAGATTTGTAGTGAACGTGGAAAATATTGGCCTACATTTAAATTTTGTTGCAGTGTGTCAGTGAAGTTATTGACACGAGGTCGCTGTGAAAAATAGTAACCTTCAGGCCAGCTATTTAAAACTGTGGTTTTCCGTCACACGTATCACATATAAGTGCATTCCAAATTCAGCCATTTCTGGCCTCCATTTAAATTTTGTTGCAGTATGTCATTGAAGTTATTGAGGTTTTCCGTCACACGTATCACATATCACTGGGGTTCAAATCCAACCATTTGTAGTGAACGTGGAAAATATTGTCCTCCATTTAAAATGGGCAAGGCGCGTGGCGAGAGATGGGGAAGTGGACGTGATGGTGATAGTGCATGCAGAGGACGAGGCCGAGGCCGTGGGCAAGCTAAAATTGTGCTACAACGAACACCCACATCTTGTCGCCCGATCTTCCTGTCCCAATTACTAGGGGACCGCAGCACACCACTATTGAACCCAGAGCAGTGTCAAAAGGTTGTTGGTTGGATAGCGGATAATGCTTCCAGTCACTTTGCCACCACCACCATCACCCTGTCTTCCACACGGTCAAGTATCCATAGCCGTGAGTCTGGACTGCATATTCCTCACCCTGATCTTCCTTCCTCCCACCATGCTGAGTGCCCGGAGACAACTGATCCCACACTTGGACACTCCGAAGAGCTGTTCACTTTTCCATTTATAGATTCAGGCCTCTCGCCCGGTCCACTTGAAGCGGGGCTAGAGGAGATCGCATGTAGCGATGCCCAAATATTTGAGCAGCCATGGTCACATGAAATCGACGGTGGGAAACTGTCAAAAGAGGTGGATGATGATGAGACACAATTGCCAGAAAGTCAGGAGGAGGACCAGGGTGCGGAAGTGGAAGATGAGGTGGTGGACGATGAAGTCACTGACCCAACTTGGCAAGGTGACATGCAGAGTGAGGACAGCAGCACACAGGGGGAGGGAGGCAGAGCACCACAACAGGCAAGAACTAGCAGTGTGGTGGCCGCAGACAGAAGGCGGGTAACCGTTCCCCGTAACACCAACATGACGGAAGTTGCCAGTACAACTGTTAGGTCTTCCCGAGTCTGGTTGTCTGCGGGTGACACCACTGCTTCTTCCGCTGTTGTGCGTGCAAGCCAATCCCCTGTCCATGGAACATGCGAGGATGCCTCCTGCCCTGCACCCGTAATTGCACACTCTCAACTAGCAACATCAGCAAGCACGTCCATGTCCTTGTCCCAGTGCAGCGTTCAGTTGTCCCTACCCCAGTCCTTGGAACGCAAGCGCAAATATGCAGCCAACGCCCCACAGGCCACACTACTAAATTCACACATTTCGCAAATGCTTGCGCTCTAAATGTTGCCTTTTAGGCTCGTGGAGATGGAAGCTTTCCGCAACCTGATGGTGACGGCCGTCCCTCGGTACTCGGACCCCAGTCACCACATTTTCTCCCAGTGTGCCATCCCCACATTACACAAGCACGTGTCCCACAGCATAAGCCATGCCCTCAACAATGCAGTTACTGGGAAAGTCCACCAAACCACTGACACATGGACAAGTGCTTGTGGGCAGGGATGGTACATCTCGCTGATGGCACACTGGGTTAACATAGTGGAAGCCGGGACCCAGTCAGACCTTTGGAGGGAACACGTCCTCTCGACGCCGAGGATTGAGGGCCCTAGGTCAATCAGGGTTGCCCCCACATTCTACAGCTCCTGCACCTCATCCTCCAAATCCTCCTCTTCAGCCTCCATCTCTGAAATGACCACATCAGTCACAAGCTGGAAGCACTGCAGCACTGCCTCAGCCAAGCGGCAACAGGCTGTGCTGAAGCTAATATGCTTAGGTGACAAACCACACAATGCTGAAGAGTTGTGGACAGCTCTGAAAGAGCAGGCAGATCTGTGGCTCACACCGCTGAACCTACAGTCAGGCATGGTCATGTGTGACAATGGCCGGTACCTGGTGGCGGCTCTGAGGCGAGGAGAGCTCAGACACGTACCATGCCTGGCCCATGTGCTTAACCTCGTGGTTCAGCGGTTTCTCAAAACCTACTCGGATCTGCCGCATCTGCTTGTCAAAGTACGCCGCCTGTGTGCCCATTTTAGAAAGTCAGCTACAGCTTCCGCCACCCTTGCCGTGCTTCAGCAGCGTTTGCAGCTTCCGGCTCACCGACTGGTGTGTGATGTCCCCACGCGTTGGCATTAACAAGGCCGTCGGCATTCAGTTCAGACTCCACACATAAGACCTCAGGAGTGTACATGGATGTCAGACATATGTGCCATCCTCCAAAACTTTGAGGACTCCACCAAGATGGTGAGCAGCGATGACGCCATAATTAGCGTCACCATCCCGCTTCTCTGTCTTCTGAAACGCTCTCTGCTCACAATTAAAGAGGATGCATTGCAGGTGGAGCAAGGAACCATACAGGGTGATTACACACAGCCCAGCCTCATCTCATCCCAACGTGGATTGGGTGACAATGAGGAAGAGGAGGAGGAAAAACAGGAGCTAGTTTCATGAGCTATAGACGGTACTACCTGCACAATTGTCATACCGTCTGTTCAGCGTGGATGGCCTGAGGACAGGGAAGAGGAGGAGGATGAGGAGGAGAGCATGGTCAGTCATTCTCTTGGAACACGGAAGTCTTGCCTGTTAGCAGTCGGGCACACTTGGCTGAGTTTGTTACTCTGCCTTTCCCGTGACCCTTGCGTTGTCCAAATTTTGGGTGACAGTCATTACTGGTTGGTGACACTTCTAAACCCACGTGACAAGGAGAAGTTTCTATTTCTTATTCCCGAGGCAGACAAATCTACTTAATTGGGGCAGTACCAGAAGGCCCTTGTTGCGGAATCATTAAAAAAATTCCCATCTGAAAGCGCTGATGGCAGAGGTCACAGTTCGTTGGACACCCAAGGAGTACTGGCGAGAGAGACACAAATGCAATCCAGCAGACGCAGGGGAACACTGTCAAAGTTCTGGGACAGTTTTCTCAGACCCTCCCATTGCACAGGCCCTGAGGCGCGGGGTATTCTCCTAAGGAAGGAAAAGTTTCAGAAGATGGTGAGGGAGTACCTTGCCGATCGTGCCTTATAATTATTGGGTATCCAAGCTGGACACATGTCATGAACTGTCTCTCTACGCCTTGGAGGTCCTGGCCTGCCCTGCTGCTAGCGTTTTGTCAGAGCGGGTTTTTAGTGGCGTTGGTGGAATTATAACCGATAGGCTCATCCGCATGTCAACTGAAAATGCTGACAGGCTGACTCTTATAAAAATGAACAAGGGCTGGATTGGGCCAGACTTCTCAACACCACCGAATGATAGCAGTGTAACATAAACTCAAAATAGAGTGTATTTTTTGGGAAGTCTAACTCTATTCCCATGCACCTCTGTCTTCACACCCAGACATGGGTATGCGCTTCCTGATTTTGTCTATTTGCTCTTGTCCTCCTCCTTCTCCGCATCCTCATCCTCCACCACCTTATCACTACCATATGTACCATATCAACATATCTACGTCTCTTGCAAGGGGCATTGGAGTTCCTCCAAATTTTTGGCAGCCGTTGCTTCACTGCATAGGCAAACAGTATGGGAGACACATTTCCTAATAATGGGAGCATTTTTTGCAGGAGGCCCTCCGACCTGTATGTCTCTTGCAAGGGACACTGGAGTTCCTCCAAATTTTTGGCAGCTGCTGCTTCACTGCATAGGCAAACAGTATGGGAAACACACTTACTAATAATGGGAACATTTTTTGCAAGAGGCCCTCCGACCTCTACCTCTCTTGCAAGGGGCATTGGAGTTCCTCCAAATTTTTGGCAGCCCTTGCAGTCACTGCATACGCAATAACAGTATAGGAGACCCACTCGTTAATAATGGGAACGACAAAGTATAGACAGCTGATGGCTCTCTAACAATAGCGAGGGCCGACTGCTGGCCCTTTAAGAATAGTAAGGGCCTCCTGATGGCCCTATAAAAATAGTCTTTGTGACTTTCAGAGTCCCTCCATCATAAATGAAACAGGATGTGTCTGATGATGTGTCACACACCACATGGCCAGATAAGGTAGTAAAATGTTAAATTGACATTTCCTGATGAATGCATTTGTCTTGGTTAAAAGCAATGCAAAAGTGCAACAATGCATCAAAAACGCTACATGTGAACATAGTCCAAGGTGTGGAGGAGCATTTTTGTTTTTGCTTATTTATTTTGCCGTATATACAAGTCATTACCCTGGAAAGGATGTTCCTTAACATATTGCCCAGGAAAATCCATTTTGTTTTTGTTTTTGTATGTTTTATTGTAAGTCCGTAAAAGTGGCGTAATACTCTGACCACGTTGTTGACAGCAGTGACTTGGGAGTCAGAGATGCTTCCAGGGGTCTTCCCCATGCTGTTCCCATGTCATTTGAGCACTGTTCCCATCGATTTGGGCAATTTTTAGGCCCTCTGCAGACCGCTGGGGGGAGCCGCCGGAAAAATGCTCGAGTTTCCCATAGAATTACATTGGGCTCGTTACTCGAACCGAGCACTCGAGCATTTCAATTAGCTTGACTCGAACAACGAGTACCCGAGCATTTTAGTGCTCGCTCATCACTACTTGGCACCTTTTCTGAAGTTTATTTCATATTTGCTTGCCTGTGCTTTTTTTGTTTTGTTTTCTGCTTTGTGGGCGGAGTTTAGTGATTCCAGATGTTTTTACCTGATTCATCAATTGCAACTTTTTAAAAGCCACAAAACTTGGTGAAATTTCACTCCAGTTCCCTTTAGTGTACTCTTGAATACACCCAAAATTTTGAGCATTTTCACCGACCTTTGTCGCCAAAACTTTTGGCGCCAAGAGTAGCAAGTACAGTTAAAAAAAGCTAATTTTTAACCTTTGTGCCAAATTCCTGCACCATTTTGATTGATTTGGCACCCAAAACAGCAACTAATACCACAAGACAAAAAAGAAAAGTGACTTAAAAAAAAACGGAAATGATGAATCTGGGCTAAAGACTTTGTCTTCAAGATCATTTTTGCAATAAGAGAAGTTGAAAAGGTATTTCTATTCCAGGAGTGAAGCCATTCAATTTTATCTGCACTGTGCAGGATTTTTCCATGCTGCCTTGACATAGGGAACAGTCTACCTTTTCCATAATTAACTTATAGCATTTAGAGGCAGATTCATTAAAACTGGCTTGCGCACACCAGTCTTAATGAAGGGCTCGCTGGAATACGATGTGCCGGAGTCACTAAGAGGTGTATTGCTGTTAATAAAGTCTGTGCCAGAAATGCAATTCCAGTCAAGAGTGGAGTAGCCAGTACTTTTAATTAATTTGACAGGTGGGCGTAGCCAATTTTGGATGAGCTGTTTCTAACAGGTGTGAAAATGCCAAAATTCGCAAAACATTTGTGCAACTCCATGTCACGCAAAAATTTTCGCAACTTTTCTTAACATTTTACTCCAGTATTCTGGCATAAAAGCTTTGATGAGTAAGCCCCACAGTTTGCATTTGAAGAAGATGGATTTTTGCTTCACATGGGGATTAATATGTTAGAAAAAAATTTGAAGTAATCATTCTGGAAATATCTAGAACACGAAAATAAAACAATAAAAACATAAAGCGTTCAATCAAATTTTTGGAATAAGCTGTAGTGTGTGTACATGAGGAATTGAAACTATTTCTGCCCATTATATGACTTATATCCTGCATTTTCACGTTTCCACTGTCTGCAGCCTCTATCTCTAATTTTCAGTTATCTCTGAGCTAGTGGGGAAAGACTAGCTACTATTATGTCTCACATACAGCACACAGAGACATGAGAGAGCATGTAACGTGGCGCGGGACAGTAGCTGGGGATGAGGTACTTGTGCTTCACGCCCCGGCATGCTACATCAAAGTGGGGGCTCTGGTTGGGTGTGTGGACTTTAGCTGTGATGGCCATACACCCTTGTAGGCCGCATGGTTTTTGAGGAACTATGTACAGCAGATAGTAGGCATGGTCGTTTCTGTTATTACATGGAGCATTATCACACACTTCTTCCTCCCTTTAATGGAGTCACTCTCGCTTTCCACTTCACGTAGCTCTTATGCCTCAACACAGCCCAGCACACTATCCTGGGAGCCTCCTCATCCTAATAATGGCACTAAAGCCCAGCTGTGACACCCCAGGGGTCTGGTTGCCACAGTGATAGAGATATTACGTCTGAGAGCAGGTGGGAGGTCTCTTGGTCAGGGATCCTATGCATGCCACACCTCCTGCCCAGTCCTGGGAGGGGAAGAACTTCCCCTATATAAACCTAGGGCTGAGGCAGGGTTAGTGAGTAGAAAAGAAGTAGAGACAGAGAAGCAGATATAGGAAAAGGACATCAGGAGCTCTGTGGGAGCAGTGCTACAAGGAGTCAGGGGCTGGCAGCTGCAGAGCTCGCCCTGACTGAGAAGTTATCACCGGACCCGGAGTCCGAGGCTGTGGGGACTAACTCCTATCCAGCAGCAGAAACCGACCGGCAGGGGATTGCAGGTCCTCTGGCCCAGAAACTCGAAGGCACGGTCACACGCGTGGGACCAGCACCGCCGTCGTGGAGCGGAAGCTACTAGAAGGCCCCGAGTCACCGGCCATACGGGTGAGCACCACACGGTACACTCAGGGACGTGGGCTACTTATACCCGCCTCTAGCAAGGTAGCCGGAAGAGTATCGTTAGTTTGGGAGGCCTACAACTCCGCCTGGCCAGGGGAGATCCCATCTGCTCAAGGACTGACCAGGCCCCAATCGCTAGCCAGTACTCCGGGAGGGTCTATCTTTGTCACCAGTAAAGACCCTGAACTACACCGTACCGTCTCCGAGTGGTTCCTGCTACCCCCATCATCCACGTCGGCTGCCCTGAGGCCATACCCCTCCCGTTGGGGGTTATACTATCACGCTGCACAATCCTACCACCGGCCTCAGCGGTCTGTCCTGCAGCAGCAGCTCCTTAGCTGTACTCAACGGGTGGCGTAGTCGTCCAACATCTACCGCTAATACAGCGCCACTTAGTCTGACTCCCTGGGCACGGACCGGATCACCGCCACGAGACTACAACCCTCAAGAGATCCGGCTCCGGGTAAGCTCCCGCGTGCGCAACGCAGCGCGACACAGGCCCAGGGGCGCGTCAACTTTTGGCGTAGTCGGCAGGATTTCGTGCCCGCAACCACTGGGTACTGCGTGCCTGAAAAAGACTGTTCAAACTTACCTGTGGTGAAGATTCCCGCCATCCGGCGCCATCTTCCGCTTCCTTCCCGCCATCGGTGGAGTTTTCCCACCATCCGGCGCCATCTTCGGCCTTCTTCCCGCCATACGTGGAGTTTTCCCGCCATTGGACGCCATCTTGAGGACGCCGCGCGGGAAGAAGAGGGGCGTGGACTCCGAAAGCGCGCGAGAACTGAAGCCCCGCCTCACGTCCGGACGTTGCGTAAGGTCCTGGAAGGAGCCCAGCAGACGCCGACGTCACAGGAGCGCGACGGAAGGTCCTCAACCCTGACGTTCCACTGCGGAGCCGCGGCCTACGGAAGAGGATCATCGCAAGGTAGGCCACGGTCCACTAGGGGGGAGAAGGATGTCGGATACGGAGGAAAGCTTCACCGCTTCAACCCCCGCCAGCGCCACCGCTGTTGCGGTCATGCCTTTCACCATGCCCTATATCCCGGGGGCAGCCTGGCTACCCCAGTACTCAGGGGAGTCACATACCCTGCATGACTTTAGAGAAAAGCTGGATAGCCTCTTCCAGGTGTACCCCCTCACAGAGGAGCAAAAAGTGAGCATCCTGGTGGCCCAATTAACCGGGGCAGCCCAAAGGGAGGTAAAGTCCTGGCCACCTGGGGGGAGGACTGTCGCAGGGATACTAACCCGGCTGAGGGACACCTTTGATACCCGCACCTCAGCCGAGATCAAGCTTAGATTCTACGGGTGCAAACAGCGGGCACATGAGAGTATAAGGGACTATGCCCTGAACCTACAAGAGGCCCTGAGAGCCATTAAGCAGACCGACCCTGACGGCGTGGGAGACGAGGACAGGCTGTTGACTGAACAATTTATAGAGGGTTTATATTGCAATGCCCACCGAACCCAGTTGCGGGTAATGGCCTTACAGGACCCTCATCTGGGATTTGCACAGTTCAAGGACAGAGCCATCCGGGTGCTCCGAGAACCGGCACCAGGTGGCGTTGTGACCCACAGACGCCCCACTACCACTTACCACCAGGAGGCGGCACCCTTGTCGGCAGGGCCTGTGGGAGCTGATGCGCAGGCTTTGAACAATGACCCGGCTCCAGACCTGCACCATCAGGTCCAAGAGCTAGCTAAAAGCGTTGCCGCGCTAACCCGAACTGTGCAGTCTTTACAGGTTTCCACTCCAGGGAAGATCCAGCTGGCATCCGGACCGGAGGACATCCCGTGGCGTCGACCAAGGAGGACCCCACCGGCCAGAGGAAGACCCAGCGACCGATACAACGAGGACGGACGACCCATCTGCCGCCGCTGCAATCAACCCGGAGAGCAGGTCTTGAAGAGAAAAAGGCGGCTCCACAAATTGGACGACCAGTGGGAGAAGGACCCGTACATCGTACTGCCCTCAAGCCACGACAACCCGAAGGTCTGTACCATCAGTAAAGACGGAGGGGAAACCACAACCATTGTATCCCGGGATCACCTGAAGAAGTGTCCCGAACAGCTACGGAACCCTGAAGAGGAACAAGAAGACCCTCGACCCGTAGAGGAAAGGGAAGATATGGTTAGTACTGTGCTCGGAGACTTCCCTCGGTCTTGGACTCAAGTCAATGGCGCAGTTGTGGTACCCGTACTCACCTTCCTCCAACCAGCATCCCAAGCACCTACGGAGCAACAGGTAGAGCTGGAAGAACAGCCGGTCCAGGAGGCAGAAGACCCCACACCAGCAGACCAGGAGGATCAACCCTCTGCTTATAGTGAACCTGCCATGCCTCTAGTGAGCCAAAGGGCCCGTGGACAGCTGCCCAGTTTACCCTTGACAGCTCCTACACCCTGTAGTTCAGGGCTAGACAGTCAGCTCCGTAGGTCCACTAGGGCCACTAGAGGCCAGTTACCCGCACGTTGGAGGATTTGAAGTGTTTAAATTGTTTTATTTGTGGTCACCTGTCTGTTACTTGTAAATAATTATGTGTTTCTAGTTATTTTTAGGAGTCCTTGGTGGATTTACCGGGAATCCTTGTACAATTAGTTGGAGTGTAACCCAGGATGGACTAAAAGACTGATAAGGACTTGGGGCAGGACAGACCCCTACCTGGTTACGTCTCCCTGTTTTGGTGAAATGGACACCTTTGTTTTCTTCAAAACTGCACCCGGTTGCGGACACGCCGTAACCATCTTTATGTGTTTTTCTTATTGTATTATTATTGTTTATACCTTGTTATGTTTTTCTAAAAATATGTTTAGTCCCGGAGTACTAAATTTCACTAGGGGGGAATGTGACACCCCAGGGGTCTGGTTGCCATAGAGATATTACGTCTGAGAGCAGGTGGGAGGTCTCTTGGTCAGGGATCCTATGCATGCCACACCTCCTGCCCAGTCCTGGGAGGGGAAGAACTTCCCCTATATAAACCTAGGGCTGAGGCAGGGTTAGTGAGTAGAAAAGAAGTAGAGACAGAGAAGCAGATATAGGAAAAGGACATCAGGAGCTCTGTGGGAGCAGTGCTACAAGGAGTCAGGGGCTGGCAGCTGCAGAGCTCGCCCTGACTGAGAAGTTATCACCGGACCCGGAGTCCGAGGCTGTGGGGACTAACTCCTATCCAGCAGCAGAAACCGACCGGCAGGGGATTGCAGGTCCTCTGGCCCAGAAACTCGAAGGCACGGTCACACGCGTGGGACCAGCACCGCCGTCGTGGAGCGGAAGCTACTAGAAGGCCCCGAGTCACCGGCCATACGGGTGAGCACCACACGGTACACTCAGGGACGTGGGCTACTTATACCCGCCTCTAGCAAGGTAGCCGGAAGAGTATCGTTAGTTTGGGAGGCCTACAACTCCGCCTGGCCAGGGGAGATCCCATCTGCTCAAGGACTGACCAGGCCCCAATCGCTAGCCAGTACTCCGGGAGGGTCTATCTTTGTCACCAGTAAAGACCCTGAACTACACCGTACCGTCTCCGAGTGGTTCCTGCTACCCCCATCATCCACGTCGGCTGCCCTGAGGCCATACCCCTCCCGTTGGGGGTTATACTATCACGCTGCACAATCCTACCACCGGCCTCAGCGGTCTGTCCTGCAGCAGCAGCTCCTTAGCTGTACTCAACGGGTGGCGTAGTCGTCCAACATCTACCGCTAATACAGCGCCACTTAGTCTGACTCCCTGGGCACGGACCGGATCACCGCCACGAGACTACAACCCTCAAGAGATCCGGCTCCGGGTAAGCTCCCGCGTGCGCAACGCAGCGCGACACAGGCCCAGGGGCGCGTCACAGCCAGCAAGAGTTCTATACTTACACCCGCAGTTCCACGTTGTTCTCCCCTTAGGGAAGTTTTTTATGCCAATATAGCCGCTACTTAGCTTTCCGCTTTATTGACCACATGAGCCATTTCCTCTTCGTCTCTGTAAGATGGTGCGACATAAAAAACAAGAATCCCCAGCGCTGTGCGGCATTTGTGCAAGAAGACTGCCATCTACAGTCCAAAGGAGACCCTGTGGAACCAACCAGCAGAGAGAGAGTTTTGGCGGGGAGGAAAAGTTTGAATGGAGCACCGGGTCAGATAACCTTAATGATGCAGTTCCTCAATATAAAACGCCAGCACACCAAAACGGGAGGCGTTTTGATGAAGGAACGGGCAGGACGTGCATTAAGGAAGACGCTGAGGCTGAGGTGACAGGCCGCGTCAGAAGGCCCTTGGCAGTGGGTTGTGGTGCGCCTGGAAGCAGAACCCGACCTGTGCCGGTCAAGACTTGGAGTCCAGACTATGCCAGTCAAGAGTTGAGGCCCAGCCCTTATCCCACTGGATACGAGAGACATACGCCATCGGTCAAGCACCAAAGATCCGTGAGAGGACTTCGCTTGGGGGTGAACGCCTGCAGTGAAGAATGGTAGGAGTGAGTGAGACGGTCCGTTGCTTCCAGCACCAACGTACAGTACAGGGGTTGGTCTGGGCTACTATCACAGACAGGGTGGTGACCTGTTGAAGCGAAGGCGGCCCAGCAAGCCTTGATAGACTTTGTCAGGGGGACTTGTGGCCTAGCGGGAACAACCGGAGACCCCCGCTATGGCCTGTGTTACTGTGTTAGAAGGGGCGATAATAGAGTGACTTTCTCTAGTACCAATATCATTCCCTTTCTCAGAAATTACAAGAGCGTTTGACAAGAGTCGGTCATAGCAGTTAGAGTGAACCTGAGGATTTATTGTATATTTGTTATTGTATATTGCATGCTGTAATTATCCTGTTTAGCATTAATTGCTGTTGCTATATCGGCGAAATAAATAGTTTCAATGGTTACTTCCGTCTTGTGCTTTATCTGTGCGTTGCATCCGATCACCTGCTTACATCCCTTATCCTTCCTTCTTTGTCCCGTTACCCAACAGACTGACAACTCTGTACTGTCCTGCTAGGCTTCCTGCCCCAGACCCTGATACTTCTTACTTTCCTCTCTTTCACTCTGGATAGACTCCGGACTGTGACTCGCTTCTCTGTAGGATCTTACTATCCGCTCGGTCGTCTCTCTGTTGCCACATGGCACCCACTGTGATTCTGTTTCTCAGTCAGCCCTAAGGTCTGCTACTGCTGCAGGCTCCTCCCTATCTGATAATCTACCTGGAAACTCTCTGTTGTGCCCACGCTTAGCTCCTCCCCCCTGGGCTAGTCCCTCCTGTTAACTCCAACTATTCCTGTCAGTTACCTAATGCTGAGCAGAGCACAACTCCATCACCAATGGTATTAATCATTATACCTTTCAAACACCATAACCCCTAGCATCATTTTACATATTCTCGAGGGGGGAATGTGGACAACGCTTCCACTTCCTTACATAGCACATTGTAACAGTTCTGCAAAAAGGTGTGGACATGTGGACCGAACACCGAGACTGACATCATATGAGCTTAGTGTTGCTGCATGGAAGAGTTGAGTGCTTGTCTCCGTCTGCACTTTGTATACAATCCTAATTCCTGAAACCTGAACTGGCACCCCAAAATTTGCAACTTGAATCCCAACTATGTTTCTGCATTACTGGATCCAGCCTGTATCATGAATATTGAAACCTTGTGGGCTTGCTTTTGCAGGGAAGAGTTATTGGGCTATAGTCTATGGGACCATTCACATGTCAGTGATTTTTGTGAACTTACCTGCATCTCAAATCCCCAAGTCTGTTCCTGTACCGGTATCTTTGGAATCCGGTTTGTGTATCCTAAACCCCTAACCTGTGGCTTTATCCAGAATTCCCTTATGTGCCTTATGAGACCCAGCTGATAAACACGGATTGTCTGGTTGTCTAAACGGTGGCTGCTCCTAAGCTGTGGAGTCATCTCCATTGTCTAACTTTTTTCCCCGCATCCTGCACCGCTGCAGCCGGCCTGTATCCTCTGTCCTTTTCCCCAAGATGTATGTATATCCCTGATCTGAAAATCTGCATCCTGCGTCTTGTATTACTTGACCTAGAGATGTCTGCTCTGATATTCCTGAACTGCTCTGTTACTCCTGAATCACAGACGCAGATTCTTTACTGTAAGAGCAGTGAGACTATGGAATGCTGTCAAAAATGTCAAAATTGATATAATATCGTTAGAGCTCATTCTGGCGTCCAATTTTTGTGTACAAGTGCTATCCATGTTGTTCTCGTACCTGTGATAGTCTATGGAACCATTCACATGTGAGTGGTCTTTTTTGTTGACTAAGAGGTTGGCGGAAAATTACGGATGGTCGGATCAAAATCGGCAATGCAAGTCAATGCATTCGTGAAAAAATCGGACCGATTTTCATGGATTATCACAATGGAGAAGATGGAGAAACTTCTTTATTTTTTATTTATCCACATACGAGAAAAACAGCTAACACTCGGACCACACTCTGATCAAACTCTAATCAGAATAATCGGTCTGTTTTTCTTGTACATAGAAAAATAGGACATCTGAATGAGGCCTTAGGAAAGACCATCAATATTAGATTGTAGTGGGTCAAACTCTCAGGACCCCCACGATCAGTTGTTTGTGGATGCCCCCTAGCATAATGTCAATGTTTTAGCAGTGGCTGAACCTGGTATTTCGGCTCAGTCCTGGCAACCTGAATGGGAAGAAGCTGTAGAGAACTGCAATACCTGGCCCAGCCACTAGTTATAGTATGGAGCTATTCTACAGACCCCCATGAATTTAGTACTCATGGCTTAACTTAGTATACTTTTTAATTCATGTACTTTAAGCTTTGATTTATAGTTTGAGCTTTTGCGTCATGCAGACGATTTGGAAACATTCATCTAGAAGTGAAGAAGCGGTAAATGTTATGAAACATTGACATTCAGAACCACTTGCCGATTATTGCAATAGTCTTTCTTATCATCTCTTTTTTTAATGAGCTAGTGGAGATGCTTTTCCCATCTAAATAGTAACATTCTCACACCCGGCGGCACCTTTGTCATTTAGGCAATTAATGTTTAATGACTGGGAAAATATGTGAAATGATTTTCAGAAGAGAGAGTGAAGGAACGTTACAGCGATGTAAAGACTCGAAATTCTGTAATTAGAACTTGCTCCCTGACCCATTCTCATCAACTATCGAATATTAAAGGGGAATTCCCGCCGTATAACATTAACACACTGGCGGACACAGGCAGAAGAGTGCGTGAAAAGTACATGAGTCCTTTGCTGTCCAATAGCTCATCGTAATGCACAATTCCACATTCCACCTGCTTTGGAGGTAGAAGTGGCCTCCTTACCTCTTGGGCTCCTGCATGGCTGCACAGGTTGCACCATTGAAATATCCACTTCTGCATTCACACCATATTACACGTATCTCTAGGAGACTTTATTATGTAATTGGTGCTAATTAGTGTTGAGCGAGTATGTTCTATTAACTCTTTCGCCGAGTATGCTCGGGCCGAGCTCCGAGTATTTACAGCTGCTCGGTGATATGGTTGAATTGCTCCCTGTGCATGATTTGCGACCGTTTGACAGCTTTATTACATGTGAGGAATGTCTATTTCTTACACATTCCTCACATGTAATAAAGCTGTCAAACAGTTGCAAATCATGCACACGGGAGCGATTCAACCATATCACCGAGCAGCTGTAAATACTCGGAGCTCTGCCGAGCATACTCGGAACAGAACATACTCACTCAACATTAGTGCTAATTCAACCACCGGGACCCCTGCCAAATTACGAGAGTGGAGAGACAGTGCCTTCATCCAATTCTTTGCACAATTTTACAATTTGCTCTCCATTGGGAGATATATTATAATGAACCGCTGTAATGCCTTCATCTTAAAGTGGTTTGTGACGCCCTGCGGCTGCAGGCTGTCACAGAACTCCTGGGTGTTGCACAGACGGATTCTCCCCAGTGGCCTCAATACATGCAGACACCTCCACCCAAGTCCACTAGATGGAGCCCTGTCAGGTATATATATACTGGGGGGTGGAGTTCAGGAAGTCAGTCAGTGGGAAGTAGTGAGTGTGACACGATGCTGCGGCACCAGACAAGCTGAGGTCTGTGTGGCTGAAAGCCAGGCTAGGCCCAATATGCGGGCTAGTCTGGCTAGTGGAGAGCCTAGAGTGGGCTAGAAAGCAAGGAGAAGAGAAGAGCCATGAGGGACAGAGGAGCCACAGATGGTTCGTCCCCTGATGCAAGCCGGGCACCGAGCCCGAGCCTATTGGGATCTCTATGCCCAGTAAGGAATCCGGCATACTGAGGAGGATTTCATATCCCTCAGTCCACCCGTGAATACCGCACATTCAGAGGACTAGGTACCATGAAGGACCCAGCGTCCAGGGATCGTGGTAACCAGTGGGAAAGCCCTCGCCGCCAAGCAAGACGGGTGAGAGAAACATCAAGGGAGCTAGACCCTGTTCCAGGCAGGTCAGAAGCTCCAGGGAGAGAGACAGGAAGATACAGAAAGGAGGCCTTACACCCGCTCACTGGGGAGCAAGACCAGAAGTGCACACCACCTACAAGTACCCCGGACCGTACCTGACTACCATCTGCAGTAAAGGTACTGAAACTAGCCCCGGTGTGTGTGTCTGTTCTTCCTCTAACATGGCTGGGTCCCATCTCTCCTGCATCCCTTCACACCATCCCTGCCCTGGGGGCCCGCTCCACCTGTGGGGAACAGAAACACCTCAGCTACCATCCCAACACCCCCGGAGGTCTGAAGCAGCGCTGGTAATCCTTACCAGGTACCACAGGTGGCGTCACAAACTATTTATTTTATTTTTATTTTTATCCAAGTTTCAATCCCCTTTTTCAAAAGTGACCCCAGGGTACGGGCCCGGGAGCCGACCACTGCGACATCCCCAAACCAGGTAAAGGCCTGGGTACCGAGTCATCCCCATCCCCTGGGTGCGTCAGGTTTGTCTGGTGATTTTATATTAATAGAATATCCTTACTATAGGTCCTCAATATCTGACCAGTAAGGGTACAAAACCTGGCACCTCAGCCGATCAGCTGTCCCCAGTACTAACCAGAAGCTGCAAAGCACAGCTCCGTCAATTGTATAGTGGCATCGGACGGGTACTGCATATCCTCCCCTTATTGATTTAAATAGGGAGTGGATGTGCAGAACCAAGCCATGGTCACTATAAGGTTGACAGAGCTGTGCAGCTATGCAACTGATCACTTCTGGCTGTCGCCAGCACCAGCTTACAGCTGATTGGAAAGGGTGCTGGGTCTCGCACCTACACCGAACAGCTATTGATGACCTATCCTAAGGATAAGCCATCAATGTAAAAGTCCCAGACAACCCCTTTAATGATTTATGGATGTCTTAAAAGTGGGACTATATCCCAACTACATGCCATTGCTTAGGTGCAAACCTTTTTCATTGTAGGACAACAAGTTAAACCTGGAGGGATTGACTCATAAACAGAGAGACTATGTGGAGAGAGAGACGATGGAGAAGAAATTCATGCTGGAAGAACTGCGTGGCGAGCTTAGGAGCGGAAGGAAGGCTTTTCAGAGGTATGACATGAGCAATCTAAGAGAACTGATCCCCCACGACCCAGATGGTGTTGCAATTCTCGGAGAAGGGCAGATCTGTGATGAAATCCATAGTAATATGTTGCCAGGGAGCTGAAGGAACCGGCAGAGGCTGGAGGAGACCAGCAGGCTTATCCCTGGAAGACTTGTTTCTAGTGCATTGCGAATAAGCGACTCATGTCCCTAGGACAGAATTTTCTTCGTTCTAGCAGAAGGGAAAAAGGTCTTGCCTGGAGGAATATCCTTCAAAAGGACAGGGGCTGCCTCAATAATCCAGGCATGGTCGATGATGTGCTGAGTCTCCCCCAGGGATTCGGTGACATCAAAGGACCAAGACAGGGCATCAGCCTTAACATTCTTCTCCGCAGGACAGAAATGCAATTCAATGTTAAAACAAGAAAAGTTAAAACGAGAGAAGAAGAGTGCCCACCTGGCTGCAACCGCTGGGTAGACTGCAGGAAGGTCAGATTTTTATGGTCCGTGTAAATTATCACAGGAGAGCTTGCACCCTCCAATATATAAGAAAAAAAAACAGAGAAAACCTCCCAGATATTATTACTTATCAAGGAAAGAGTCTTCACAGTTGCCCAATCCCTTTGTCCCAATGCGTTTCTCCCCAACAGTCCTGGGGTTCATCAGGGAATGCTGAGAAGGACTTTCATGGGTCAGAGGGCCAGTAATCCGGTGTTTTGTTCCCCCTAACCATAAGGGCAGTGTTAGAAGAAGCCAACTTCAGCCGGAGAAGAGGATTTACGGATGAATCCCTTGGCTAAGTTCTCCTGGATATATTCTGACATGGCTCGAGTCTCAGGTAGAGATAGGGGATATACCCGCGCTCGCCCCGGGGTGGTGAAGTGCCAAGAAAAAGGTCAACGGGGCAGTCATAAGGTCTGTGGGGTGGCAGGACCTCAGCCTTTTTTTCACAGAAGACGTTCGCGAAGGCATGATATTGAATGGGCATCGAAGTAAGGTTTGAAGGCATAGGAGGTGGAAACCTTGGCCAGGCAGTTGGAAGCACAGTGCAGTACCCCGTGAAGTACCTGACTGGAGGACCAGTCAATAACTGATGCGTGTATACGCAGCCATGGAGGGCCCAGGAGAACAGAATTCACCGATTTGGATATCACATAGAAGGAGATCCTCTTGATAAGCAGTGGACCAATCCGCAGCGTAACTGGCAGAGTAATGAAACAAACAGGCTCACCCAGGAGTTGTCCATCTATGGAGGCAACACTCATGAGTTTCCTGGTCTCATTGAGCACTGGCGAACATAATGTCCTTTGCATCCACAATACATACAAACGTTCTCTCTGTACCTCCGCTGCCGTTCCTGTACAGAAAGCATGGTGCACTCAACCTGCATTGGTTCAGAAGCCGGTGGTGACACTTGTGGTGGCAAAGAAGCCTGGAAATTCAGAGCCAGCCTGGGAGGTCTTCTGGCACAAGGAGACACTGAAGTTTGTTTCAGAGCTTACTTATGGAATCGGAGATCAATCCTGATGGCCAGGTGTATCATGGCTTCCAGCGAGGAGGCTAAGTATCTGACAGCCAGCTGATCCTTTTCTTCCTGATTTGGAAGAAAATGTTGTAAGGGCAAAATGGGAATGGTTAGATAAGTGTTGTGAGGCGATAAGCCAGTCTAAAGAAATGCGTTTTTAGGCCACGCTTAAAGCTGTGGGTATTTGGAATTAATCTAATTGTCCGGGGTAGTGAATTCCAGAGAATTGGCGCAGAAGTCTTGGAGGCGGGAGTCTGAGGTTCGGATTATTGAGGATGTTAGTTGTAGGTCATTTGCAGAACAGAGGGCACGGGTAAGGGGGTAGACTGAGACAAGGGAAGAGATGTAGGGTGGTGCTGAACTGTGGAGAGCTTTGTGAGTGAGAGTGATAACTTTATATTGTTTTCTGTAGCGGATGGGCAACCAGTGCAATGACTGGCACAGGGTAGAGGCATCGGTGTAGTGATTGGAAAGGAATGTGACCCTGGCTGCTGCATTCAGGACAGATTGGAGAGGGGAGAGTTTAGTAACAGAAAAACTGATTAGTAGAGAGTAGCAATGGTCCTGACGAGAATGAATAAGAGCAACAGTAAGAGTTTTTGCATAGTCAAAGGTAAGAAAAGGTCGAATTCTAGAGATGTTTTTGAAGTGTAAGTGACATGAGTGAGCGAATTATTGGATGTGGGGGGTGAATGAAAAATCTGAATCAAATATGACCCCAAGACAGAGGGCGTGCTGCAGGGAAGTAATAGTAGAACCACACACAGAAATGGCAATATTTGGGAAACACAGGATGTTCAGTTTTAGACAGATTCAGTTTTATCTAGAGGGAGGACATAATGTTAGAGACAACAGAAAGATAAACTCAGGTATTTTGTAGCAATGCAGGGGTGATTTCAGGAGACGATGTGTAGAATTGGTTATAATCAGCATAGAGATGGTACTGAAAACCAAATGTACTGATGGAGGAGGGGGCCTAGGACTGAACTGACTGCCATGTTTTAAATAAAGCTGCTTTGTTTTTGATACTTATTGATATAATCATGTGCAGATTACATGGAAATGGAAACGCACTAAAATCATGTATACGCCCATGAAACGCAGCGTAACGCAGGTCAGTTTACGCTGAATAAAAAAAATCACAGTGGACATGAGTTTTATATAAATCCCATACATTCTGCTGGAAGTGTAAGAAGCTGCATTCTTTGCGCAGATAAAATATGCAACACAAAAATTCACCAAAACTCATTGTAGGAACTTAAGCTTAAGATTAAAAAAAAATGGCTGCCTTTTTCCAAAAACAATGCCACCCCTGTCTTCAGGTTGTATCCTGCATTGCTGCTCTGCTCCATTCACAGTAAAGAAAATCTGTCAGTACGGATCAACTCTCCTAAGCAATCTATATTGGCATGTAGGTCATTGAGACTTGAATAAAATGATACCTTGTGATCTGATGTCTTGTTCCAGAGAAATCCACGTTTTTCTTAATATGTTAATGAGCTGCTAAGATTTATGGGCAGGACATAGATCTCCCAGAGAATCTGCCTCCAGAGATTATTTTAAATGAAAGGAGTAGTTTCCAGCGTGAGACATGTAATGACTGACAGTCTACTCTCCTGATCTACAAGTCTTACACTGGTAATTGCCCGTTTCATTGAAAATAATCTCTGGATGCAGATTCTCAGGGAGATCTATGTCCCGCTCATAGATCTTAACAGCTCATTTACATATTAAAAAAACCCATGGATTTCTCTTGAATAAGACATTGGATCGCAGATAGCAAGGTATCATTTTATTCTGCTTCCCATGACCTACATGCCCATAGAGATGGCTTAGGAGAGCTGATCCTACTAACAGATTCCCTTCAGATTCCCTTTAATGACATGGAAGAAGAGAGTCATATTATTTTTAATATAGCTCCCCCTTTTAAGTCTATAGGATGTATTGTAATTGCTAAACATTATGGAAACTGATAATTTACTATAGACTCCTTCATTTCTTCCTCTGCTTTCATGACCTGTCTGTGAAATATAATGATTTAGAATCAAGGCAAAATTGTTATGTAATTTAAAAAAAAAATCATTATAATTTATAAACATAAGAACGAGATTTACATGACATCTTCTTGAACAATAAATAGCAATAATAAGTAAAAAAATATATATTTGATCAAGAATTTGGGATTTTATATGTTTCAGGCAATAAATTGTTTTCAGACCCAATCTACATATCGAACCTATAGCTCTGTAATATGGAATTGCAAGGACTCCACATTAGGCCATTGCATGCTTGATAATGTGACCTGCCAAAGAATTACAGCCTTCCTAGAGACAATCACACTGAAGATACCGAGGCCTAATAAGAGCGTGGTGATTGTAGACGACAGAGTGTTTCGTGAGGCCGACAGAGACACCACTTTGTCAGGAGGGCAAAAAAAGAGCCCATATCAGAATTGATTTGGTGGAAACTTGGGAAGCGCAAGGTAACAGCGTAAGATCTGTATAAGAAATTACTAAAACCAACAAAGAAAAAAAGGCAAAAAATCCATATACGAATAAAATATGTGTCTTCATTAGTATGCATATAAAAAAAGATAACATTAAAAATGAAAAAGGTGATACTGAAACGCGCGTCTGGGCTGACGCCATCCTGGAGGCGAGACTTGTCATGAGTATGCACACTCTTTATTTGGAGCCATTTTGCTTTTGAATACACAGTGCAATTATATCTTTCTTACCATTGTCTTTGTTTTATAAACATGATGTTCCCGTATATATATTTATACAGTATGTGTATTTATTCTGATTCATTCAGGCATTTACAAATACACTGTTGGTTTCATACCATACTGTTATGATATACAGTACAGACCAAAAGTTTGGACACACCTTCTCATTTAAAGATTTTTCTGTATTTTCATGACTATGAAAATTGTACATTCACACTGAAGGCATCAAAACTATGAATTAACACATGTGGAATTATATACTTAACAAAAAAGTGTGAAACAACTGAAAATATGTCTTATATTCTAGGTTCTTCAAAGTAGCTACCTTTTGCTTTGATGACTGCTTTGCACACTCTTGGCATTCTCTTGATGAGCTTCAAGAGGTAGTCACCGGAAATGGTTTTCACTTCACAGGTGTGCCCTGTCAGGTTTAATAAGTGGGATTTCTTGCCTTATAAATGGGGTTGAGACCATCAGTTGTGTTGTGCAGAAGTCTGGTGGATACACAGCTGATAGTCCTACTGAATAGACTGTTAGAATTTGTATTATGGCAAGAAAAAAACAGCTAAGTAAAGAAAAATGAGTGGCCATCATTACTTTAAGAAATGAAGTCAGTCAGTCCGAAAAATTGGGCAAACTTTGAAAGTGTCCCCAAGTGCAGTTGCAAAAACCATCAAGCGCTACAAAGAAACTGGCTAACATGAGGACCGCCCCAGGAAAGGAAGACCAAGAGTTGTTAGAACCCTCCTGTTAGTTTTTGCTATCTTGTGTTTTGCGGTCACGTGACCAGCTGCCTATATATTCCAGCTCCGCCCTTCTGGCTTTGCTGGACTTCAGTGTTTTTTGCCCGTCTTTGTAGCCAGGTGCTTCGGTGCCTATCTCTGTCTAGTTTGCTTGGTCCTCTGGGACCTCTAGTATTTTTTGTCAGTTTGTCTTTTTGCTCTGCAACAACTTCTGTTAGGAGGTGTCCCATTTTTGCCCCAGTCCTTAGTTCTTTTAGGGACCCCTCCCTTTATTCTATAGGTCTCCGTTCAGACTAGCCGAGGACGAAGGCGGGTCTGTTCACAAGGAACAGGCTGCCCGCTACATCGTAGGGATTCAGCTTAGTCTTACTGTAGGGTCTGCTTTTCCCATTCTTTCCTTAGTTTATGTTGCAGATCATAACAGCAAGTCCAGCCTAAAAAAAAAACTAACAGGAAAGAAATTTGGGGATCAGTATGGTCTCCGTCCAGGAGTTGGCTCAATGCCTACAGGGATTGTCTCTGGAGGTGGCCGAGCTTCAGCAACACGTGAGTAGCTGTCCTGGAGCGCATTTTGTGGAACCGAAGGTAGGATTGCCTGATGTTTTTTATGGTAAACAGCAAGATTTTTTTTCCTTTAAAAATGCTTGTTTGTTATATTTTCATTTGAGACCAAGATCCTCTGGGAATGAATCACAGCGCATTGGTTTTTTTATGTCACTTTTGCGCAAAGAACCACAGGGTTGGGCCTTTTCTCTCCAGCCTAATGATCCGTGTTTAAGTTCTGTTGAAGAATTTTTTTCTGCTATGGGGCTATTATATGACGATCCTGATCGAATCTCATCTGCTGAATCAGAACTTAGATTTTTGAATCAGGGGTCTGATGATGTTGAAAATTATTGCACACACTTTAGAAGGTGGGCTTCAGAAGTTAAGTGGAATGATTCGGCGCTGAAAAGTTTATTTCTTGCTGGTCTGAGTGAAAGGGTTAAGAATTTGCTAATTGCATTCCCTGCACCTGAGACTCTGCAGGAAGCTATGCAGTTAGCTGTTCGTGTGGACAGGAGAATAAGGTCCAGGGTCAATGATGTAAAAACTCCTGTAACTTCAGGTCCTAGTTTCCAGAAAATCTGCTCTGACTGCGGAGAACCAGGATGTTGAACAGTTTTTGCGTTGTTTTGTGGCAGACAATCAAGAGGTGTGGTCTGAGTTTCTGCCTCTCGCAGAATTTGCTCTTAACAATCATACATCCTCCTCTGCTGGGTGTTCTCCTTTTTTTTGTTGCACTGGGAGACATCCGTCTTTTGGTTCGTTCTCCAAATTGGGGTCGGCGGTGCCGGAGGAGGAGAATTTTTCCGGTGATTTGGAGAGAGTTTGGACTAATGTACGTTGTAACCTGCAAGAGGCTAACAAGAAGTCCAAGAAGTATTTTGACAGAAAACGTAAAGAGGTTTTGTTTACTGTGGGTGACATGGTTTGGTTGTCCTCGAAGAACTTGCGGTTGAGGATTCCCTCTAAAAAACTGGGTCCTAAGTTTGTGGGTCCATTTAAAGTGCTTCAGGTTGTTAACCCATCTGCAGTCAGGTTGGATGTCCCTACTTCCTGGAAGATTAATCCTGTGTTTCAGGTTTCCTTGTTGAAAAAGGCTGACGTTTCTAATAGGGACTCCACTGTCACAGTTCCTCCTGTGGTGGAAGACGGTGAATATGAAATTTCTTGTATTTTGAATTCAAGATGGCATAGAGGGAGATTACAGTGTCTTGTCTCCTGGAAGGGTTTCAGTCCTGAAGACAACTCCTGGGTAAGGACGGATGATGTCTCTGCTCCTAGGCTTGTTAAAGCTTTCCACAGGAGGTTTCCTGATAGGCCTGGGCCTGGTGGATCCGGAGGATCCTCATAGAAGAGGGGGTACTGTTAGAACCCTCCTGTTAGTTTTTTCTATCTTGTGGTTTGCGGTCACGTGACCAGCTGCCTATATATTCCAGCTCCGCCCTTCTGGCTTTGCTGGACTTCAGTGTTTTTTGCCTGTCTCTCTAGCCAGGTACTTCGGTGCCTATCTCTGTCTAGTTTGCTTGGTCCTCTGGGACCTCTAGTACTTTTTGTCAGTTTGTCTTTTTGCTCTGCAACAACTTCTGTTAGGAGGTGTCCCATTTTTGCCCCAGTCCTTAGTTCTTTTAGGGACCCCACCCTTTATTCTATAGGTCTCCGTTCAGACTAGCCGAGGACGAAGGCGGGTCTGTTCACAAGGAACTGGCTGCCCGCTACATCGTAGGGATTCTGCTTAGTCTTACTGTAGGGACAGCTTTTCCCATTCTTTCCTTAGTTTATGTTGCAGATCATAACAAGAGTCACCTTTGCTTCTGAGGATAAGTTTATCCAAGTCACCAGCCTCAGAAATCGCAGGTTAACAGCAGCTCAGATTAGAGACCAGGTCAATGCCACACAGAGTTCTAGCAGCAGACACATCTCTACAACAACTGTTAAGAGGAGACTTTGTGCAGCAGGCCTTCATGGTAAAATAGCTGCTAGGAAACCACTGCTAAGGACAGGCAACAAGCAGAAGAGACTTGTTTGGGCCAAAGAACACAAGGAATGGACATTAGACCAGTGGAAATCTGTGCTTTGGTCTGATGAATCCAAATTTGAGATCTTTGGTTCCAACCACCGTGTCTTTGTGCGACGCAGAGAAGGTGAACGGATGGACTCTACATGCCTGGTTCCCACCGTGAAGCATGGAGGAGGAGGTGTGATGGTGTGGGGGTGCTTTGCTGGTGACACTGTTGGGGATTTATTCAAAATTAAAGGCATACTGAACCAACATGGCTACCACAGCATCTTGCAGCGGCATGCTATTCCATCCGGTTTGCGTTTAGTTGGACCATCATTTATTTTTCAATAGGACAATGACCCCAAACACACCTCCAGGCTGTGTAAGGGCTATTTGACCAAGAAGGAGAGTGATGGGGTGCTACGCCAGATGACCTGGCCTCCACAGTCACCAGACCTGAACCCAATCGAGATGGTTTGGGGTGAGCTCGACCGCAGAGTGAAGGCAAAAGGGCCAACAAGTGCTAAGCATCTCTGGGAACTCCTTCAAGATTGTTGGAAGACCATTTACTGTGACTACCTCTTGATGCTCATCAAGAGAATGCCAAGAGTGTGCAAAGCAGTCATCAAAGCAAAAGGCTACTTTGAAGAACCTAGAATATAAGACATATTTCAGTTGTTTCATACTTTTTTGTTAAGTATATAATTCCACATGTGTTAATTCATAGTTTTGATGCCTTCAGTGTGAATGAACAATTTTCATAGTCATGAAAATACAGAAAAATCTTTAAATGAGAAGGTGTGTCCAAACTTTTGGTCTGTACTGTATAATCAATGTATTTATTGTACATGCACTTTATTGACTATTTATATATTCTCTTGATTAAACATTTTTGAATTCTCTATATATTGTACAATGCCCTACAGGGATTTATTTATTTTTTTTTAAAAAGTCATCATATATTCCTTCTTGCCATTATCATTATGGTCTCCCCTCCGGTGATGTTTTTTTCTATCATGTGACTCATACTCAATCTTGCCTTTTTTATTCTTATACCAATAGACGCACATATTTTATTCGGATATGCATTGCTTGCCCTTTTTTCTTGAAATGCAAAGGCATTTGATACTGTATCACACAGCGGTTTTGAAGCTCCAGAAGCTGTGACTATGGGACACTATATGCATATGGGTAAAAAACTGGCTAAAGGACAGGAAACAAACAGTCATTGTAAATGGTACATTCTGTAAATGGTGTTAAGTCAGCAGTGGGAGCCACAAGGATCTGTACAGGGATCAATGCGGACCACAATGATCTGTACCGGGAGCAGTGGAGACCACAGGGATCTGTGCTGAGATCAATGAGGAGTACAAGGATCTGTACTGGGAGCAGTGAGAACCACAAGGATTTGTACCAGGAGCAGTGAAGGCCACAAGGATCTGTATCGGGAGCAGTGGAGACCACAGGGATCTGTGCTGAGATCAATGAGGAGTACAAGGATCTGTACCGGGAGCAGTGAGAACCACAAGGATTTGTACCAGGAGCAGTGAAGGCCACAAGGATCTGTACCGAGAGCAGTGGTGACCACAGGGATCTGTGCTGAGATCAATGAGGAGTACAAGGATCTGTACTGTGAGCAGTGAGAACCACAAGGATTTGTACCAGGAGTAGTGAAAGCCACAAGGATCTGTACCGGGAGCAGTGGAGACCACAGGGATCTGTGCTGAGATTAATGAGGAGTACAAGGATCTGTACCGGGAGCAGTGAGAACCACAAGGATTTGTACCAGGAGCAGTGAAGGCCACAAGGATCTGTACCGAGAGCAGTGGTGACCACAGGGATCTGTGCTGAGATCAATGAGGAGTACAAGGATCTGTACTGGGAGCACTGGTGACCACAGGGATCCGTGCTGAGATCAACGAGGAGTACAAGGATCTGTACCGGGAGCAGTGAAAACCACAAGGATTTGTACCAGGAGCAGTGAAGGCCACAAGGATCTGTACCGAGAGCAGTGGTGACCACAGGGGTCTGTGCTGAGATCAATGAGGAGTACAAGGATCTGTACTAGGAGCAGTGGTGACCACAGGGATCTGTGCTGAGATCAATGAGGAGTACAAGGATCTGTACCGGGAGCAGTGGGGACCACAAGGATCTGTGGTGAGATCAATGAGGAGTACAAAGATCTATACTGGGAGCAGTGGTGACCACAGGGATCCGTGCTGAGATCAATGAGGAGTACAAGGATCTGTACCGGGAGCAGTGAGAACCACAAGGAATTGTACCAGGAGCAGTGAAGGCCACAAGGATCTGTACCGAGAGCAGTGGTGACCACAGGGGTCTGTGCTGAGATCAATGAGGAGTTCAAGGATCTGTACTAGGAGCAGTGGTGACCACAGGGATCTGTGCTGAGATCAATGAGGAGTACAAGGATCTGTACTGGGAGCAGTGGGGACCACAAGGATCTGTGAGATCAATGAGGAGTACAAAGATCTATACTGGGAGCAGTGATGACCACAGTGATCCGTGCTGAGATCAATGAGGAGTACAAGGATCTGTACCGGGAGCAGTGAGAACCACAAGGATTTGTACCAGGAGCAGTGAAGGCCACAAGGATCTGTACCTAGAGCAGTGGTGACCACAGGGGTCTGTGCTGAGATCAATGAGGAGTACAAGGATCTGTACTGGGAGCAGTGGGGTCCACAAGGATCTGTACAGAGATCAATGGGGAACACAAGGATCTGTACCGGGAGTAGTGGGGACCACAAGGATCTGTACCAGGAGCAGTGAAGACCACAAGGCTCTGTACTGAGATCAATGAGGACTACAATGATGTGTATCGGGAGCAGGGGGGCCACAAGGATCTGTACCGGGAGCAGTGGGATCCACATGGATCTGTACCAAGAGCAATGGGGTCCACAAGGATTTGTACCGGGAGCAGTGGGGTCCACAAGGATCTGTACTGGTATCAATGGGGACCAAAAGGATTTGTACCGGGAGCAGTGGGGTCCACAAGGATCTGTACAGGGATCAATGGGGACCACAAGGATCTGTACTGGGAGCAGTGGTGACCACAAGGATCTGTACCGAGATCAATTAGGACTACAAGGATCTGTACTGGGATCAGGGGGGCCACAAGGATCTGTACCGGTATCAGTGGGATCCACATGGACCTGTATCGGAAGCAGTGAGGTTCGCAGGGATTTGTACCAGGAGCAGTGGGGTCCACATGTATCTGTTCTGGTAGCAGTGTGGACCACAAGGATCTGTACCAAGAACAGTGTGGAGCACAAGGATCTGTGTTAATATCAATTCTTTTTAGTCTCTTTATTAATGACCTTGTTGTGGATGGTATTGAGACACTTTGCTGATAATGTGTCACCCCAGGCCTGGATGCCACAAATATTAAAGGCTGTGTCTGAGAGCAGGAGGGAGGTTCCCTGGTTAGGGACCATTAGCATGCAGCACCTCCTGTCCCAGGCTAGTAGGGGGAGCTGGCTGCCCTATAAAAGCTGGAACTGGGGCAGGGTTAGGGAGACCAGAACCCACTTCTGAAGTGACCAGAAGGGTTCTCAGAGAAAAGGGACAGGTCAGCAGCAGCTGAGGAGTCCGTGAGGCAGAGGAGAGACTGCAAGCCAGGGACAGAGGCGACGAGAGCCGGTCCTGGCAGAGAACCAATCTTACCGGACATTGGGGTCCGAGGCTGTCAGGGTTATAAGCCCAGCAGCAGAGAACCAACCCGCGAGGGATTTCAGGTCCCTTGGCCTAAGAAGCCTGGAGGCTCTGCCACACAGAGGGACCAGTACAGCGAGGAGAAAGCAAAAGGTACCCAAGGCCCGAGTCGCAAGCCGTACAGGCGAGAAGTACACGGCAAGCTCAGGGACATGGGCTATTACACCACGAAGAGGGGGATAGTCAGAAAGAGCATAGAGAGAACGGTAGGCCTACACACTCACCCTGACCAGTGGGGTTCCCCGAATGCTCTCAGACACCCAGGCCCATTCCTAACCGGTACTACTGTTGGGTCATTAATAATATCTACAATAAAGACCCTGAACTGTTTGAAGCGGACTCTGAACTCTTACTATTGCGGCCTGCACTATCACCCCCAACATCCACTTACACTGCCCTGAGGCTACACTCTTCCCGTGGGGAGTTATCCTATCCCTGTGCTGCACACCAACACCAGCCTCAGCGGTCTGCCTGACTGCAATCCACGGGTGGCATAGTCGGACATTCACAAAACACTGATAAATAGACTGCCACAACTTGGTCTGACCACCCAGAGCCACGGGATCGGGTTGCCACTACTACCCCCAGCATCGTACAGAAGCCCGATTCTGGGTACCCCACGGACCAGGGGGCGAGTCAATAACACCAAACTATATAGAATAACAAAAAACTGAGAATTGTGCATTATTACAAAATGATCTGGATAAGATATCTGAATGGGCAAACACTTGGCAGAGGAGGTTTAGTGTTGATAAATGTAGAGTAATGCGCCTAGGATGGAGTAATCCTATTGCTGCATATATACATTAAATGTAAATATACATGGGACTAAAGATCAAGAGAGGGACTTGGGTATTCTGGTTACAAGTCAGCCAAGCAGTAGTCCTCCATGTTAGGCAGCAGCTGCAAAAGCAAGCAAGATTTTAGGGTGTATAAAAAGATAGATAACAACTATGAATAAGGGTTGCTAACTTGAACATATAAGCTTATGGATCCATCATTTTTCTTATCATTTTTGCTTTTCTCACCATGTTTTTAACCTCTTTCTGACGTGGTCAGTAATAGTACATCATACTGACCTGGGCCTATTGGGCCAGTGACGTACCATTACTGACCGGCGATCGGGCCCGCTCACATGCTGTTGCCGCCTGTTGTCAACTGATTCTAACAGCTGACACCCGGTGCTGTGTGCTAGGTAACTTCTGTGAAGCATCTGAGGGTTCAAGGTGCTCACCACAAATCTAGATAAGTTCCCCGAGGGGTCTAGTTTCCAAAATGGTGTCATTTGTGGGGGGTTTCCACTGTTTAGGCATATCGGGGGGCTCTCCAAACACAACATGACGTTCGCTAATTATTCAAGCAAATTTTACATTCAAAAAGTCAAATGGCGCTCCTTCCCTTCCGAACCCTACCGTGCGCCCAAACAGTGGTTTCCCGCCACATATGGGGTATCGGCGTGCTCAGGAGAAATCGCACAACAAATTTTAGGGTCCATTTTTTCCTGTTACCCTTGCAAAAATAAAAAAAATTGGGGTCTAAAGTAACATTATTGTGAAAAAAGATAAATGTTCATCTTTTTCCTCCACATTCCAAAAATTCCTGTGAAGCACCTGAAGGGTTAATAAACTTCTTGAATGTGGTTTTGAGCACCTTGAGGGGTGCAGTTTTTAGAACATTGTCACTTTTGGGTATTTTCTGTCATAAAGGCCCCTCAAAGTCACGCCAGATGTGATGTGGTCCCTAATAAAATGGTTTTGTAAATTTTGTTGGAAAAATTAGAAACCACTGGTCGACTTTTAACCCTTATAGCTCCCTAACAAAAAAGCAATTCGGGTTCCAAAATTGTGCTGATGTAAAGTAGACATGTGGGAAATGTTATTTATTAACTATTTTGTGTGAGATATCTCTCTGATTTAAGGGCATGAAAATGTAAAATGTTTTAAATTGCGAAATTTTCAAGTCATATCGAAATTTTTTTACCACTATCATGAAGTACAATATGTCACGAAAAAACATTCTGAGAATCAGGGGGATCCGTTGAAGCGTTCCAGAGTTATTACCTCATAAAGTGACAGTGGTCAGAATTGTAAAAATTGGTCCGGTCATTAACGTGCAAACCACCCTCGGGGGTAAAGGGGTTAATTGCACAGTAAAAGTCATGTTTTTACATTTTATCATTGGTGCTGAAGCCCAGTCCTCATAGACCCTTCTTCCATTTCTGACCTGAATACCAGCCTGGTGTGTTTCTACACTCCTTGCACCAAACAAGGTCTACCAGGGTTCCTATGTGAATATAAGTCGCTTTCACACTGAATTGTACTGAAGTATACCATCAGACTGATTGGTCAGTTCTAGAGAATTTACAGGGGTTGTTGAAAGTCAGATCTCTCAGGGAACCAGTCAAGCTTTGGAATAAAGAAGGACAAAACTAAGTCCTTTTAACCCCTTTCTGGCCTGGGGCGTGTTAGTACGCCCTAGGCCATCACCCCCGGTTCAGCTGGGGCTCTGGCGCTGTGCCCGCACTGAAACGGGCACATGTCAGTGTGGCACCCCAGGGGTCTGGTTTCCACAGTAACGGCAATGTTATGTCTGAGAGCAGGTGGGAGGTCTCTTGGTCAGGGATCCTGTGCATGCCACACCTCCTGCCCAGTCCTGGGAGGGGAAGAACTTCCCCTATATAAACCTAGGGCTGAGGCAGGGTTAGTGAGTAGAGAAGAAGTAGAGACAGAGAAGAGAAGCAGATATAGGAAAGAACATCAGGAGCTCTGTGGGAGCAGTGCTACAAGGAGTCAGGGGCTGGCAGCTGCAGAGCTCGCCCTGACTGAGAAGTTATCACCGGACCCGGAGTCCGAGGCTGTGGGGACTAACTCCTATCCAGCAGCAGAAACCGACCGGCAGGGGATTGCAGGTCCTCTGGCCCAGAAACCCGAAGGCACGGTCACACGCGTGGGACCAGCACCGCCGTCGTGGAGCGGAAGCTACTAGAAGGCCCCGAGTCACCGGCCATACGGGTGAGCACCACACGGTACACTCAGGGACGTGGGCTACTTATACCCGCTTCTAGCAAGGTAGCCAGAAGAGTATCGTTAGTTTGGGAGGCCTACAACTCCGCCTGGCCAGGGGAGATCCCATCTGCTCAAGGACTGACCAGGCCCCAATCGCTAGCCAGTACTCCGGGAGGGTCTATCGTTGTCACCAGTAAAGACCCTGAACTACACCGTACCGTCTCTGAGTGGTTCCTGCTACCCCCATCATCCACGTCGGCTGCCCTGAGGCCATACCCCTCCCGTTGGGGGTTATACTATCACGCTGCACAATCCTACCACCGGCCTCAGCGGTCTGCCCTGCAGCAGCAGCTCCTTAGCTGTACTCAACGGGTGGCGTAGTCGTCCAACATCTACCGCTAATACAGCACCACTTAGTCTGACTCCCTGGGCACGGACCGGATCACCGCCACGAGACTACAACCCTCAAGAGATCCGGCTCCGGGTAAGCTCCCGCATGCGCAACGCAGCGCGACACAGGCCCAGGGGCGCGTCATCAGCTGATTCTTACAGCTGACATGTGTCCGCAACAGCCGCAGGTGGATCGCGACTGTTTAACTGTTAACCAGTTAAATGGCGCTGTCAATCTCTGACAGCGGCATTTAACATGGGAAGCGCGGCATTAGCCCCACCCATCGGTGACCCCGTCACGTGATCGCGGGTCACTGATGCGTGGGCATGACAACCAGGGGTCTGCTGCAGACCCCTGTGGTTGTCATGTCTCAGTTGCTATGAGCGCCATCTAGTGGTCAGCTCTCATAGCACATGAGCATCTCTGCTACACAGAGGCGATCTGCTCATCGCCTCTCTGTAGCAGAGCCGATTTGATAACTGCAACTTCTAGTCTCCTATGGAGACTATTGAAGCATGCAGAAAGTGGAGAAAAAATATTTAAAAATATGAAAAAAATAAAAAATATCTAAAAGTTTAAATCACCCCCCTTTCGCCCCATTCAAAATAAATAATAATAAAAAAAACACACATACACATATTTGGTATTGCCGCGTTCATAATTGCCCGATCTATCAATATAAAAAAAGAATTAATCCGATTGGTAAACGGCGTAAAGAGAAAAAAAATCTAAACCCCAAAATTACATTTTTTTGATCATCGCAACATTGAAATAAAATGCAATAACGGATGATCAAAACATCACATCTACCCCAAAATAATATCAATAAAAACGTCAGCTCTACACGCAAAAAATAAGCCCTCACTTGGCCACAGATGCTGAAAAATGGAGACGCTACGGGTCTCAGAAAATGGTGCAATTTTTTTTTTTTAGTACACTTTGGATTTTTTTTTCACCACTTAAATAAAAAAGAACCTATACATGTTTGGTGTCTACAAACTCATGATGACCTGGAGAATAATAATGGCAGGTCAGTTTTAGCATTCAGTGAACGTGGTAAAAAAAAAACAAAAACTCAAAACTACTGTGGAATTGCATTTTTTTGCAATTTAACCGCCCTTGGAATTTTTTTCCCGTTTTCCAGTACACGATATGGTAAAACCAGTGATGGCGATTAAAAGTACCACTTGTCCTGCAAAAAATAAGCCCTCACATGGCCATATTGACCGAAAAATAAAAAGGCTATGGCTCTGGGAAGAAGGGGAGCAAAAAATGAAAACGCAAAAACGGAAAATGCTCCCGTCATGAAGGGATTAAGAAGTTGAAGGTTGAGTCTGTTTTACTTGACACTTTCCAAAAACAGCTCCATGCTCATCCATGGGTTGACCAATTCAAGGAAAGTACAAATTACTCAAATTAAAGTAATTGACAAATTAAACAAAAGCGGCATTCATTATAGTGCCCACAAAAATATTTATGAAAAAATGGATCATGTATTCTAAACCTGGACAACATTGTGAAAAAAAGGAGTTTGTAGAATGTCCGTCGAATAATTGATCAAGTGTGACAGAATGTGAAGGTGCGGCCCCTAAAACAAATAGATTTTTTTTAAACCATTCTAGAAAGACGGTAATGTGAACATTTATTGCAGCTATGGAAGACTCTCTTCATGCCTGCACTTGTTTTCAGATTGAAACTGCATTAAATTTACCTGTATTTAAAGCTGTTCATCCAAAAATAGGAAATAGTGATTCTGATCACTTCCCGATCCACTAGGTGTCTGTCATTACGATGCTATGATTATCATCTTCTTATCCCCTTTTAAAAATAAATTGTGCGCAATTATTTTAAGAGTTTTTTGATTTATTCTCCATTGGGTTTACCTTGAGTACTCTTGTCTAAAAACTACTTAACAAGAATTTTGCGCACTTGAAAATTATTCTGTATAAAGAAGCATGTTTTGAAGAGCAATATTATCAACTAAACACTTATCTATGGACAGAAAAAATGGCTGCTGGAGTTCAGGGTTAAGGACTGACATTAAACCTATAGTAGAATATATCTAGGGCAGGGATGTCCAAATTAAATACACAGAGGGCCAAAATTAAAAGCTTGGACAAAATGAGGATCAGTCTTGATATTTATTAGAAAAATGTCTACAATTGAGGATTTTTTTTCCTTATCACCAAATGTAACGATGAACCTTTTCATATGGAAACAAACTTATTGGGGTCGTCCCATGAACAAAGTACATTTTAATTAATAGATCTTAAGAGTCAGAATACATGATCAGGGCATTGGGTATTTTATCGTGGGCAGGGGCGTACATATAAATCGTGGGGTCCCATAGCAAAACTTCTAATTGGACCCCCCCCCCAAAAAAAAACAAAACCCTTAATATCCGGTGGAGTCACAGAAGAGCAAATCTCACAACTTTGCATCTCTTACAAAGTAACTTTCCTCCTATTGAAGCCCCTAGATTACCTTTTCATTGCCCCCATAAAGTATGATGCCAACAAAAGTGACCCGCAAACACAGTATGATATCCACACAGTGAATTCATCTACAGTAAACTCCATACGCACTACTGTACTCCCCACAACACCCCCCACGACAAAGTATGGTGACCCCAACACAGTATGATGCCTCAACTGTGATCTTCACACAATATAATGGACCCCACATAGTCCTACATACATATAAACATGTAATGGGCCCCATGAAGTCTTCCATACAGAATAATGGGCCCCACATATGGGAAGGGGGGGTCAATGCCGGTGTGGCGGGCCAAATATAATAATCACCCTGCGGGCCAAAATTGACCTACGGGCCAGAGTTTGACATATATAATCTAGGGTAAATCATTATCCCTATTTGAGACAAAAATACATATAGGCATATAATGTGTAAGTTATCTACTCTCATAGAAAAGAATGTAAGAACAGCTCTATGTTCCCTCTCCCAGTAGAAAGTCACAGCAAAATTTCAAGCAACAAACATTTACAAACATATACAAACATAAACATATACTAAGTCAGCTGAATGTTTATTTACAATAGTCCCTGCAATACCAGCTATGTAAATTCATTAGCTCAAACAATGAGATCTGAGTACTGCCCTTTGCTCCAACCTGTGACTGACGACCTTACACAGATGTAAATATAAACAGGGATGCCTATAGTGCTGAAAGTAGAATCAAGGAGCATCAGAAAGACTTTACAAGGAGAATGAGAGACATCCTTCAGGAGAGTAGATGGATTGCATGGCGGCTCTATCCAAAGAGACACAGATTTGGATTTTACATGATTCTAGTCTAAGGGTATATAGCCCTGAATGGAAAGATACGAATCTGCTCCATTGACTATCAGAGAGACCATGGATACATTTTGGGGAGACCAGGTTGGGACGATGAAGTCACCTGGCCCCATGGATATGTTGTTTGGGGTTGCCAGGGTAGACTCACCGGTCGCCTGGCCCCATAGAAACGCTTGGAGAGGCCAGAGATAGACCCTCGGGTCTCCTGGCCTTGTACTTTGATGGACTGCTAGCTTCCCAAGCTTGCCACTACCTTCTCTCTGTGGGGGCTCGCCAGAAGCGGGGTGCCACTGGTTGAGGTAGTTGGCCCTGGAAGTCCCAAAGTCGCCGCTGTTCTATCCCAGGCAGCCGGAGTGGAAGGGTGAGACTGTGTCATGTTGTACCATCTTGGGTATTTGGTGGGACTGCTCTGTGTGTTTATTGCCTGCTTTGTGGTTCAGTAAAGTATTGCCAGGCCGTTTTTGTCTTGTCTGAGTAGTCTTACGCCCATGGAAGACCCCTGGTCTTCGCATATATCTCTGAAGATGAGGATATTTTTTTAGTTTCAATCAATAGAGATTGTCTTATGGAAAATAGATACCTTCCATATCCAAAATATATCAGTATTGTAACGGGAGTAGTGGAACCACTGTGCCACGATCCGATGAAAGCCTGTAGGGGCGTGACTAAATGCTACACCAAGACTGACCTCGGAAGCGTGGCAGCTAACCTCCAAGGGACAGGAGGCTGGAACGGCCAAGTAGGCAAGTTCAGCTGCTACAGGCAGGCACGGAAGGAACCCAGGAACGCAGGTGCTGGTGGACTCAGCTGGTAGACAGGCTGGTACTGGCTGGTGCAGGCAGGTGCAGTTGATATGCAGGTGGGCACAGGAAGGTACAGGTGGGTATGGCTGGTATACAGGTGGGCACAGGCAAATGCAGGCGGGTACGGCTGGTATACAGGTGGGCGTAGGCAAGTGCAGGCGGGCACGGCTAGTATACAGGTGAGCACAGGCAGGTGCAGGTGGGTATGGCTGGAAGGCACAAACAAGGACAGGCAGGAATGAGAACAAGCGGGTACAGGCAGGTACAGGCATTCACCAGCCAGAACTAACGTGTACTGAGCAGGTACTAGCAAACTGGGGACCTGACAACTAGCAAGTGTGCAGGGAGCATACTAACAAAATTGCTTAGGCACCTCCCAACACATGGACGTACATTAAATAATGAGTGTCTCCCAGTCATTGGCTGGGGACACTTTAAGATGGAGCGTGCTGTCCCTTTAAGAGGGAGGGAGCTCACACCCTAAGCCCAGTACCCGGGGATCCATGAGCCATGCGCAGACCCCGGGCAGCCCCAGCAAGAGGAGGGGGAGTGGGACAGAGGTCGCAGTTGTGAGTAAGTCGGCGTCTCTGCTGGGGGAGGGAGAGTACAGAGATGCTGGCACTACAAGTATAAAAATTGGTGTTCTTGGCCCAGGCCCCCCCACATTGAGTCTCAGACAAAAGCCAATCATAAATCTGGCCAGTGGCCAAAAAGTTATTTTCCACGAACTAGTACTTATAGGAGACATCATCAATATCAGATTGGTGAGATCCCACTTCCAGTGTCCCCATGGTTGGCTAAATTAAGGCTCTGCAGTGCTGAATTGATAGCTTCGACTTCTTCATTGTTTGGCTATGTTCACACAGTCGAATTTTGCTCCGAGTGAACTCCAACCAATGATATTCATTAATTCAATGTTTTCTTCACATGGACCGAAATTCTGCATGAAAAAAAATGCACTACTCTTTTCCGCATTTTGAGTTAGACTCGCCTATTCAATGGGTGCAAAAAAAAAAAATCGAATACCATTTGGATCATCCGTATAGAATCGGATTTTTACGGATACTTTGCAATTCTTTAACATAGGAAACTGTATTTTTTTCTTGTAAATTTTAATAACAATGAAAATATAAATGAAAAATTGTCCAATTTTTCTGGATGAAAATCAGCCGATTATCTTATATGCTTGTGTGAACGTAGCCTTTGCCAGACAAAACTTGATACATTTTATAGCGGCACTGCAACTCTTTGCATCTATGTCCCCATTCCAGAAAGCTGTAAAATGAGGCATTGCTGCTACAAAATGTATGGAGCTGTGCTTTGTAAAGAATGAAGTCGCTTGAACACCACAACCTCTTCAATCACCTGAATGGCTGGAAATCAAAGGATCCTTAGCCTGAGGCATATATTATGCAAATAACACTCTGATCAGAGTTTGATCAGTGTCAGCATAGTGTGATCCGATTCTCTCGCCTGACAGTATAGGAATACACTGTGAGGAGAAGATAGAGAACACATTTTTTCCACCTATTGCAGGAAATCGGACTGCACTCTGATGACATTCGAGTGCAGTCTGATGATTTCCATGCACTCATTGACTTGCATGCGGTGATCAAAATCGGACATGTGCACAGCTTTGTAGACTAACATTGGTCCCAGTGCGATGCAATGGTATCTGCACGAGTCCCCATAATAGAGATTAAAGCTAGCTCCAATCGCATTTAAATGATGTTTTACTGATCATGGGGTGCAGATGAAGTACAATAGTAGCCAGGAATCTTGTGAAGGTCCTCATTTCTGCCATTTTGGTACACCAATGGCTTGGCTTCAAGGTAGATCATTATTTTTATTGTATACTGCAATACTGAGATATATGATAGAATTGATTAAACGACTTTAGGTTCAAGTCCCCTATGGGGACTAAAAAAAAAAGTGAAATCTAATAAAAAATGTTTTTATAAAAAAAAAATTTGAATCATCCTCCATTTTTCTAATCGAAAAATAAAGAGATTATAAAATAATAATAAAACTTCATATTTGGTACCACTGTGTTTTGATCTATGAAAATAAATATAAAACACATTAAAAATGCCAGAATTGCAATAAGATGCAATAAAAATGACGACACAACCCAACTTTTTTTTACAAAATTCAGATTTTTTTTAAATCACTAAAAATATATACAGTATATACATACACACATTGTATGTAATTGAACTGACCCAAAAAGTCATGTTGCCAGGTCACTTTTACCCCACAGTGAACACTGGCAAAACAAAGCCTAAAAAAAAAATCAATGGTGGAATTGAGTTTTTTTCACCCTTTTACCCCACTTGGAATTTTTTTCAGTACATTATATGATAAAGTGAGTGTTGTCATTTGAAAATTCCTTTGTACAACTCGTCCCACATAAAAAACTATATTGATGCAAGAATTAAAAAAAAAAAAAAAAAAGTTATGGCCTTGGAAGAAGGAGAAGAAAAAACAAAAGCACAAAAAAAGAAAAAAAAAATTGCACAATTCTGAAGGGGTTAATTTATGGGAAGGTACTTAGAGAAAGAGATTTAGATATCATCACTTATGTCATGACATGATCCATTTTATGCTGCAAACATATAATCAATTATTGAATGTGCTCCCCACCTGATGTAATGGTAATGTAATAAGGTGCTGCCTGTCGAGTCTACAGCTGCAGCTTAAGACAACCAATGTGTCATTTTTAGCCTTGCCCTGGCTTCCCCATGACTGCAGGCTATTATTTTTGACAAGTGATATTGCTGCTGTTATTTTTTTATTTTATTTTATTTATTTTTCCACCAAGTATAGATTGTTGAGATGGATCAGATTATCAGGGATTAGTGGAAGGATACGGTGATAATCTTAATTTGTTCAGGTGTTGTGTGTACTCTGCCAAGTCACTTCAGCAGTGTTTGACATCCAACTTGCTATTATTATCTTCCTACCGTTTCCTTGTGGCTACAGGCGAGCATTTGTTCAAAATTGAATTGTAAATCATTGTCCTCTACTGGGTATCTGAAGCTCACACATCCCATTACATAGGTCAGTTTATAGATCGAAGCATTACATTGATTTAGACTAGATGACTTTAATAAAAAATGTAAATACAATAAATAAAATTATATATATATACTGTATGTATACAATACATATTATTCCTAATTACTATTATAATGCAGTGGGTGAAATAAGTATGGAACAGGTCACCAATTTTCTAAGTGAATATATTTCTAAAGGTGCTATTGACATGAAATTTTCACCAGATGTTGGTAACAACCCATGCAATCCACATAGGCAAAGAAGTCAAATCATAGATGATAATGTCTGTGAAGCGCTGTGGAATTAATGGCGCTATATAAGTGAGTAAAATAAATAAATAAATAAAATAGATGTCCATAAATTATGTGTAATATTGAGAGATAACACAGGAAAAAAAGTATTGAACATGCGAAAGAGAGGTGTAAAGGCAATGGAAAGTCCTGACACTAGAAGAAATCTATCAGTAATTAGAAGGCAATCCTGCCACTTAGTGATAAATAATATCAGCTGCTTCAATGGATGGACTATAAGGAGATGTCTCATTACCAAGGTGCCACACAAGAAACATCTCATGATGGGTAAAATCAGTGAGCTGTCTCTAGACCGTCGCAACCTTATTGTTACAAAACATACTGATGGCATTGGTTCCAGAAGAATTTCTAAACTACTGAAGGTTCCACTGAGCTCTGTTGGGGCCATAATCTGGAAGTGGAAAGAACATCTGTGAAGACCTGGAGTCTTCCGTGGGCGTAATAGTACTCAGACAACACAGGGTGAGGGTAAAACAGTGTGGCAATACTTTATTGAACCACCAAAAGGACAATAAACACATAGAACAGTCCCAGCAAATACCCAAGATGGTACAACATTACAACATCACCCTTCCGCTGGCCCGCCTGGGAATAGAACAGCTGTGCCTTTGGGACTTCCAGGGCCAACTACCTCAACCAGTGGCCCCCCACTTTTGGCGAGGCCCCCACAGAGCGGAGGTAGCGGCAAGCTTAGGAAGCTGACAATTCATAGAGGTACTGTCATGGGTGTGTCAGAAGTGACAGACAGTCACCCTGCAGTTGGTTGCAGGAGATCTTTACATTTGGCATTAAAGACACCTTCTTAGAGGTCTATCTGGGACCCAGTGGCTACCTTCCTCTGGCTAATTAGCACCCTGTCCTGGGTGTATAAATACCTGCTGTCTGCTAGAGGGAGGTGCCGGCGATACTCATTACCCTTTGTGAAGGCTCAGATCAAGTGCATTACTTCATCCTCTCTGGAGCTATGAGGACGGGTGTTCATCTCTCTGACGTCAACTAAAACTAAGCTATCTTCCCTTGTTTGTTCCCCCTTGTTGTCTTTAGTGGTCAGTGGGGATCGACTAGCGCTCATCCCCCTCCCTTCCCTAGTCAGGGCCAAGCACAAGGGAAAGACAGGGCGAGGTTCGCATGCAGCGATTGGTGAAGAGCCAATATAGGGATGTTAGTGGAGACAGGGTGATACTAGATCAGCCTAGGAGGTCTCCACTCCCCCCTTTCCCTAGAGTCTGGGCTCCCCCCTTTCCCTCTTCCCTTTTTGTTGCACTAACTCTTTCCCACATCTTGCGTGACAGGTACAAGGCCAAGAGATCCGAGGGTCCCACCCTGACCTCTCCGAGAGTTTCCATGGGGCTATATGACCGGCTGGTCCAAATCTGACTTCTCCAAATGTCTCCATGGGTACCTGGCAACCCCAAACAACATATCTATGGGGCAGGTGACTTCATTGTCCCAATCTGGTCTCCCCAAATGTTTTCATGGGTTCTCTGATAGTCAATGAAGCAGATCAGTATCCTTCCAGTCGGGCCGTATACCCTTAGGCCGGAATCATGTAGAATCCAAATCTGTGTCTCTCTGGATCGAGCCATGCTACCAAGCTGCTGTTCTGAAGAGTGTCTCTCTGATTCTCTGATTCTCCTCGCAACAGGATAGGAAAACCCTTTTTATGTTTACATATGTGGCTAAGGTCATCAGTCACAGGTCGGGGGGAAAGGTGCCTCGCTCAGGTCTCATTGTTTGAGCTAATTCCCCTGCTCTTGTAAATAAACTAGCTGGCTTAGTACAACATGCAATTAGCATAGTAACAAACATCATTGTTCCCAAACACTGAGTCACTGTCCTTCTTGACCAGCCAAAGAAACACATAGATTCAAAAGGCAACAAAGGTAATAGTGTATTTCTCCTGGCTTAACAAATCTAAACGTGTGGCTGATTAAGATTAGAAGTTGTGTCGTCACAAGATCATTTTATCATAAACCGGCCATGGCCAGGTGCTCCCCTCAAGATTTCAGACAGAGGAATGAAAATAATTATCAGAAGAGTTGTCCAAGAGCCAAGGACCGCCTGAGGAGAGCTACAGAAAGACCTGGAATCAGCAGGTACAATTGTTTCAAAGAAAACTATAAGTAATGCACTCAACCTCCATGGCCTGTATGCACGCTCACCACACAAGACTCCATTGCTGAGCACAAAGCATGTTCAAGTGCATTTAAAGTTTGCTCGAAACATTTAGACAAGCCTGTGAAATACTGGAGAATATTGTCTGGCCAGATGAGACCAAAATTAAACTCTTTGGATGACAAAATACACACCATGTTTGGAGACCAAAAGACACTGCATATCACCCCCAAAACACCATAACAGCAGTGAAGTTTGGAGTGGGAACATCATTGTGTGGGGCTGTTGTTCAGCATACAGCACTGGCAAAATTCTTATCATTCAAGCAAGGATAAATAGACAAATGCACCAAGACATTCTTGAAAAATCTGCTGCCATCTACCAGGATGATGAAGATGAAATAAGGGTGGACATTTCATCAAGACAATGATCCCAAACACACAGTCAAGGAAACTCTAAGGCTAAGTGTCCACGATGCAGAAATGCTGCATATTTTTTCAGCTTCTCCCTGGCAGGAAAAACACATGCGGATTTTACATGCGTTTTTCCTGCCAGGTAGAAGTGTTTGTCAAGCGTTTTTGCATGCATTTCTGCATGCGGGTTGTCAAGCGCTTTCCAAGTGATTTTAGCATCACTTGGAAAAGTGCTTGACAACTTGGTCACACTATATAAATCCATGCAACCGGCATATATAGTGTGACCAAGTAATAGTTTAAAAAAAAGATTAAGAATGGTAAAAAATAAAGATTATACTTACCTTCCGATGGCCCCCTGTCTCCTTCTCTGATGCATCCAGTCTCCCCGGTGTCTCGCGATTGTGTAAAAGGACCTGCCAAGACGTCATTTAGTCATGTGACAGGTCACACGACCGCCAACGTCAGCGGTCGCGTGACCTGTCACATGACTAAATGACGTCATGGAAGGTCTTTTCACACCACCGCGAGCCGCCCAACATGCCTTACACATATCTGAGGAGGCCGGGGGCCATCGGAAGGTAAGTATAATCTTTAATTTTTATTTTAAATTCTTTTTTTTACAGGTAGCATGGTAACCGGATCTGGATGAGAGTCTCCTCTTCTCCAGACCCAGGTACAATCCGCACATTGAATCGCTTAATATCCGCATGTGCACATGTAGTGATGCGGAAATCAAGCGTTTCAATGCAAGTCAATGGCGGCAATTATGCTGCGTGTCCGCAAAATGAATGGACATGCTGCGTATTTTTCCGCAATGGTAAACCGCAGCGGAAATTTCCGCAGCATGTGCGGATTATCATTGGGGACCATGGGGCACGTATTACCAAGCATTTTTTAAGCGTTTTCGCTGCGGAAATTCCGCGGCAAAAATGCTTGAAAAACGCATAGTGGGCACGCAGTCTAAATTGGTTTCAGAGAAAGAAAATAAAGCTGCTAGAATGACCGAGCCAATCACCAGACCTGAATCCAATAGAAAATGAATTGAAGGAATACAATACTGCAATCAATCGCTTCCTATAACCATCAACAAGCTTCTTACACCTCCCAACTGGAATTTTGAGTCAAAAAGTGAAATATTTAGCTGTAACAGAAGCAGTTTTTTCACTGAAGGGCTGGAAGTTGGCACAATAATGAGTGTCTGCAGGAATAGTGAAGCAGAGTGGAGGTTCTCTGCAAGTTTAGGGGCTACATTTAAGCAAATAGAGTTGGGGATTTGGTCAGGATTAATGATGACCTCAATGCAGAGAAACATAGCCAGATACTTATCCATGATCCAAAATTATCAGGGAGGCATCTGATTGGCATGAATATATGTTCTGCAGCAGCACAACGACCCCAAACATCCAGCCACTGCTATTAAGCACTATATTCTTTGTAAAGAAGAACAAGGAGTCTTGGAAGTGATGATATGAACCTCCACAAACAGAAGGATTTGCACAAGCGTCATCCACTGAAGATCTGTGGTTAGTTCTACAAGATGTTTGGAACAACCTCTGTGCCGAGTTCCTTAAAAAAATGTGTACAAGTGATAGATACATAGAAGAACTAATGCTGGTTTGAAGGTTAAAGGTGGTCGCACTATATATTGAATTGGTTTAGATTTATTGTTTGTTCATTCACTTTGCATTTTGTTAGCTGATAAAAATAAACTATTAACACTATTTTTAACCCCTTCACGACCGGGCCAATTTCCATTTTTGCATTTCCATTTTTTGCTCCCCTTCTTCCCAGAGCCATAACTCTTTTATATTTCTGTCTACATAGACATATGAGGAATCACAAGCAAGAATAGAAGGAAAGGCAGCACTCACCCAGTCTTTAAAACGTTCCTTTATTTTTGTGTGCGGAGCATTTCAGCGTGCAGCATTGGACTGAGACCCCGAAGGGTATGCGGGGGGAGAGTCCCTTTTTTCCTCTCCCCCCGCATACCCTTCGGGGTCTCAGTCCAATGCTGCACGCTGAAATGCTCCGCACACAAAAATAAAGGAACGTTTTAAAGAAGACTGGGTGAGTGCTGCCTTTCCTTCTATTCTTGCTTGTGATTGAAATGTTTCTTGGATGTGCACCACCGTTTAAGTCTTGAAGCACACAGTCTGAATTATGCCCTGGTGATTGATCCTCTGAAAAAACAGCGTGGTGCCAGAATGTTTCTCTTGCATTTGAATAGACATATGAGGGCTTGTTTTTTGAAGGAAAAGTTGTATTTTTGAATGACACCATTCATTTTACCACATTGTTGTTACGGATCCGGGTGGTGGAACCTCTGTGCTGCAGTGCAAGGAGGGACCAGAGGGGCGTAACTAGGTATCAACTCGGACTGACCAAGGTCGTACGGCAGGTCAATCGACTCCGTGACCAGGAAAGGACCAAGCAGAGGGACCAGGTGCTACTCTGGGCCAGATCTAGTATGAGAGCTGGTGACTCCCACGGGTCAGAAGGCAGGAACTGACCGGTACAGCAGATGAGCACGGCAGGCAGGCTGACGGGTGATCCGGGTAGGCGGACTGGCAGACACGGCAGGTAACAAGCAGGAGCCTCCAAGTAGGCTGGCTGGTAGGCACGGCAGGTAACAGGCAGGTGCTTCCAGATAAGCAGGCTGGCGGGCATGGCAGGTAACAGGCAGGTGCTTCCAGGTAAGCCGGCGGGCAGGTCCCATAGACAGACTGGCGGACTGGACTGTAGACTGACTGTCGGGCTGGAGAGTAGACAAGCTGGCGGACAGGGCTGGTAGTCAGGCTGGCGGACTGGACTGGTAGTCAGGCTGGCGGACTGGACTTGTAGTCAGGCTGGCGGACTGGACTTGTAGTCAGGCTGGCGGGCTGGACTTGTAGTCAGGCTAGCAGCGGGACCTGAGGGCTGAAGCAGAGTTTAACACACAAAGCTACAACCTTGCACGGGCACCTCCATTTTGGAGGAGGTGCCTTTTATATGAGAGGTCCTCCGGCCATTGGCCGGGGACTCCTTAGGACGGCGCGCGCGGCCCCTTTAAGAGGGAGAGAGCGCGCTCGCCGGCAGCAGCAAAAGCGGGAGTGCCGGAGGACACCGGGCGGGGAGCGCGGCAGTAAGAGGGACGGCGTCTCTGCCTGTCAGGGGGCGCTCCTGCTTCTGCTGCTGGCGCGCGCAGCTTCCCGGGCACTGTGCTTATGGCGCGTGCCGGCAGCAGCAGAAGCAGGAGCGCGGCGGTAAGAGGGACGGCGTCTCTGCCTGTCAGGGGGGCAGAGACGCCGATACTACAGTACCCCCCCCCCTTTACACCCCCCCTCTTTTTTAGGCCTGAAAGAATTTTTTTAAGGAGAAGCGGGGCATGGATGTTCTCCCTGGGTTCCCAAGTTTTCTCCTCTGGGCCAAACCCCTTCCAATCCACCAGAAAAAAGTTTTTTCCTCTTACCCTCTTGGTGGCCACAATGTTCTCTACCTCATAGACTTCCTCAGCGGAGACTGGAGCTGGGGAGTTACCTGGATTGTCGGAAAAAGAATTAAGCACAACTGGTTTGAGGAGAGATACGTGGAAGGAGTTGGGAATCCGTAAGGTGGCCGGGAGTTTTAACTTGTAGGCTACTGGGTTTATTTGCTTGAGGACTTTAAATGGACCGATGAACCGTGGACCCAACTTATAGGAGGGTATTTTGAGACGAACATGTTTGGAGGAGAGCCAAACCTTGTCTCCCAGGCGGAATTGAGGCGGATCCAGACGTCTCTTATCAGCATGTTTCTTCATCCGCTCGGAGGATTGAAGAAGTGCGGATCTAGTGTCCTATCAAATAGTGGAAAATTCGCAGACCAGAGACTCTGCGGCAGGGTTGTCCACTGAAGTGGAAACGGGAAACCGGGGATGTTGACCGTAGACCACAAAGAACAGGGACTTGGAAGAAGATTTGCTATAATACTAATTTATGTACCAAATCGATAAAAATGATGTTATTTGATAGCATACACCATGAAGGCATTTGTCCCAGGGGGCTACAATATCCAACATCCGGATTGCCACATGTTGGATCACTAGACTTAGATTCAGAAAATTCATGATTTACTGCTGCGGGGGTTGTCAGGAGCACTTGGTATGGTCCGTCATACAGTGGTTCTAGTCCGTGTTTCTGAACATGCTTCTTCACATACACATAATCTCCAGGATTGAGGGTATGACAACCTTCTGCATCAGCTGGATCTGGAATAGAAGATGATACTAACGCATGGGTGTTAGTTAGTGCTTTGGCAAGCTGAATCACATATTGCACAACATAATCTGTTTCTTCTGATAATTGTTGTGGGGTAAATCTAGCTATAGCTGGTTGTGACCCAAATAATATCTCATAGGGTGACAGTTTGTGTTTCCCTATTGGGGTGGTGCGTATGTGATATAGTGCAATGGGAAGGAGCTCAGGCCAATGGGCCATAGTCTCCTGCATAATTTTGGTTAACTGCCTTTTCAGTGTGCCATTCAATCTCTCCACCTTGCCACTTGACTGTGGATGGTAAGGAGTATGTAACGCTACTGTTGATCCGATCATGGTAAGTATTTCTTAATATACGCATGGGGAAAAGGCTGGTCCTTGATCACTTTCGATAACTTCTGGGACTCCATACCGGCAAACAACTTCAGAGACCAGCTTCTTGGCGGTAGTCTCACAGGAGAACCTGCAGTCGTGACAAAGCCTCTCCTTGCCCAGATCTCCACAAAATCATGTGCAATCCCGAAGGCGTATCTCGAGTCAGTAAATATATTCACACATTTTCCTTCGGCCTGTTTACAAGCAGCAATCGGGGCTTTGAGCTCTGCTTCCTGTGCTGACATACTCGGGGGTAAGGCTGCAGCCTCTACCAATGTATCTTCAGTTGTGACAGCATATCCAGTATGAAACCTGCCAGAGGTGTCAGCATATCTTGATCCATCCGTATATAACGTAAGATCTGGGTCATCCAAGGGTACTTCCCCCACTAGAACAAGTGGAGTTGACTCCGCAGTAATTTGTTCCAGACAATCATGCAGTGGAGCCTCTTTCCCCTCTCCTTCAGGTGCTGGTAGCAGGGTGGCCGGGTTGATGGTGGTGCACCGGTGTAACTTCACATTTTCTGGCAAAATCAACGAACACTGCAGCCGCAGGTATCTATGTGTAGACAGATGTTTAGGTTGCTGTAAAGCCAGAACAGCCGCAAATGTGAGCATAAATGTGAGTCTCATGTCCAAGGATGATATCCGACGTCTTTTCAAGTAACTGCTGTGTGGCGTGAACCGCTCATAGACAGCTGGTGGAGGCCCTGGCTACTGGGTCCAGATGCGCTGAGTAATACCCGACTGGGCGCTGCTTTGTACAGTGTCTCTGCGTGAGTACTCCGGCTGCATGTCCTCCTGTCTCAGAGACATACAAATGGAAAGGTTGAGCATAGTCTGGATTTCCAAGGGCAGGGGCTGTCATTATCCTTGACTTTAGTTGCTCAAAGGCTTGTTGCAGCAGTTCTTGGTGGTCCTTGTTGTTTACATCAGCCAGAGTGTCTTCTTTTAATGCATCATATAGGGGCTGCATCAGACATGAGGTGTCTGGGATCCATTGTCTGCAATATGTAAATAGTCCGAGGAACCATTGCAGCTATATGGGATCTTTCGGGAATGGTAGCAGGTAGATGGCTGTCTTCCTTTCTTCTGTGAGATGTCTGGCACCCTGAGTAAGGCAGTGGCCTAAGAAGACCACTTGACCAAGGCAAAACTGAAGTTTCGAGGCTGAGACTCGACAATTCAGTTTTGCTAGATGCTTGAGGAGGCTAACACCTGACCCTGATGGACATTTGCTCCATGGGGGCACACAAAAGAAGATCATCCACGTATTGTAATAGTATTACCTCAGAGTTGTCCAGCTGCCACGGCAGCAGACAGCTAGACATGTTCTTTGCAAACTGATTATGGCTATTCTGCGCACCCTGCGGCATCACCGTCCAAGTCAATTGCCTGCCCTGATATGTAAATGCAAACAGAAACTGACAGTCTTTGTATAGTGGAATGCTAAAAAAAAACAAAAAAACATTTGCTAAATCAATTACTGTAAACCAGACAATGTGTATGTGCATCTATTAGAAACTTAAGGATATATGACCATCTAGAGAATTAGTTTACATCACCATATTTTAGCCCTAACGTCAAAGTGGACATAAATATTAGAGATGAGCGATGTTCGACTAGAACTGTTCGCCAATCTCAAATTCGAGCTGTTTTGGGCGGTGTTCGAGTTGTTCGACGAACCCGAACGATTTGCAAAAAATTCGGCTGTTCGAGGTTATGTTCGATAACTGTTCGTGCACCAAAAGCGTGTCCTGCATGTCTGGTGCTATTTAGAGCACCAATCATGCAGGGATTGTCTGCCACTCACTGTAATGCCACAGCCATGGTGGTTGTGGCTTTACAGTGATTGCCCAAATCGATGGGAACAGTGCCAACAGTGAAACATGAAAAGCCGGCAATTCAGCAGCGGCATAGACCGGTACCCGACAATTTAGAACCGAAAGAATAGAGCTTCACACATAGATTAGATAGATAGAAACATGTCAGTCACATATATATGAAGTACAGTGACAGTGTTGCTTACTGTACTTGTCATTTAGTGTAAAGGATTTATTAAAAAAAATAATAGTGTTTTCATGCACTGTCTCTTTAAAAAAAGCAGGCCGGCATTTCAGCATCTGTACCCGACAATTTAGAATAGAAGGAATAGAGCATCACACATAGATTAGATAGATAGAAACATGTCAGTCACATATATAAGAAGTACAGTGATAGTGTTGATTACTGTACTTGTCATTTAGTGTTAAAATAAAGGATTTATTTTAAAAAAAATTGGCGTGGGGTTCCCCGTAATTTTAGGCTCTAGCGGAGGTTAAGCAGACGGCTGGGGCAGATGTTTGAAGCCTGGGAAGGGGGTAATACCCACGGAGCTTCCCAGGCTACTAATATCAGCCCCCAGCGGAATACCTAGCCTTTACTAGCTATTAAAATGGGGGACCCCCCCCAAAAAAATGACGTGGGGTCCCCCCTATTTTAATAGCTAGCAAAGGCTAGGCAAACAGCTGGGGGCTGATATTAATAGCCCAGGAAGGGTGCTATGGATATTGGCCCCCTCCCAGGCTAGAAACACCAGCCGCCAGCCGCCCCAGAAATGGCGCATCCATAGGATGCGCCAATTCTGGCACTTAGCCTCGCTCTTCCCACTGCCCTGTAGCGGTGGCAGTGGGGTAATAGGGCTGGGGTTGATGTCAGCTTATAATGCCAGCTGACCTCAAGCCCAGGTTAGTAATGGAGAGGCGTCTATAAGACACCCCCATTACTAACCCCATAGTCAAAGTTAAAAGAAAACACAAACACCCAGAATAAAGTCCTTTAATTGAAATAAAGACACAATCCTTTATTGTTCTAAATTAAACCATACTTACCACCACGCCCATTCCAGCTGAAGCCAACGATCTCCTGCAATAAAAGTAAAATAATAAAGCAACCTCATCCTTACCTTTCCATGGTTCCCAGGACAGCTTCAGCTCTGCTACATCGAGATGACAGGCTGGACCGCAGCAGAACGCTGCCATCCAGCCTGTCATCCCGCGGACACTGAGAAGCGCAGGCATGCTTGCGCTCCTCAGTGTCTCGCTGTGACGGCATGTGTTTTTTTTAAATACTTTACTAGAAATTCATAGTGGTCAGTGGACCTCCCAGCTGTTCCACTGACTTTTATTCACCCGAACAGTCAGATAAAAGGAGAACTCTCGTCCGCAGCTCTCCGGACACTAGATATATGTATATCTGTGTGCGTGTCCTACCCAATCTTCGATCACCTGCCGCGACTGAAACTAACAATGTTCAGTCTTCTAAGGATCTTTGTCAGAAGTTGAGAAAGATTCACACAATATTCACTTGTCAATCCGAGTTGATATTGTTTTGAAAGTTATCAATATCAGACCCCTAATGGGACTACACCCCTTATAGTCTCACCTTTGACTATATCCAACCAAGACGTCCGGAGACACTACAAACAACCACGCACCAAAAACCACGGCAAACGGTCAGTAACGCTAGTAAAGAACTTGTGCACTTACCGTGGATTTTTGTGGGGGATGATCAGTCCTAATTCCAGTGGGGGAGGCTGAAGGCAAGTCTCTCTTTGTGGACGTCCAGAGATGGTGGGGAGTCCCTGGTTAGGGATCCGAGTCACGGCACCAGCTGTTGAGGGAGGGCAATGGCCCTTCATGGTTGACCAAGTGAGTGTCAAATTATTATGTTGATTGCGCAATCCACAGAAAACCAAACGGAGGCAATGCTCTGTATGGGAGGATTCAAGGAATCTCTGATCCCGTTTATTTTGCTTAACATTTTATATTGTTTTGAGTCTAATAATGTCCAATCATCTACAGCCGTACTACAGGCTTGAACCAATGTTAGTACAATTATTACGGAAATACACATATGGTCATATTATCGTTAGTTCGGTGCATGGTGGAAATTTACAAGGTCAATCCTGGCCTAGACTAGTTAGATAACAGGAGCAGGGTGTCTAACAGAATATTCTTGTGAGAAAAGGTTAGTGTGATATAGTTGCATGAGAAAAGAAGGAAAGAATGTATGTTATGCAATGAGTGATAATAACATGATTTTAAAGCAAGCAGACAAAATGGAGTTGCTCTAGCATGAGTATCAATATGTCCTTTACTCTTGGATAGCATGAATATTAATATGCCCTTTACAGGACCTTCTTACTATCCGGAACTGCTACAAACGTCTTACCCGGTGGTAGACGAGACAGGTCCAAGGGGGCCACATTCATCACTTTGGAGGGATCGATGATATGCATAGGCTCCTCCTCTTGATCGAAAGACAGGAAGGATCGGGACAAGGCGTCGGCTTTAACGTTCTTGTCCGCTGGGCGGTAATGTAGGGTAAAGTTGAAGCGGGCGAAGAACAAAGACCACTGGGCCTGACGCAGATTGAGTCTTTGGGCATTCTATAGATATGGCAGGTTTTTGTGGTCAGTATAGATGACCACCGGGTGCAGAGTCCCCTCGAGCAGGTAACGCCACTCCTCCAGCACCAATTTGATGGCTAGCAATTCTCGGTCTCCTATGGAGTAGTTGCGGTCAGACGAGGAGAAGAGCTTGGAGAAGAAGCCGCAGGTTACCATTCTCCCGGATGGAGATTTCTGGGTGAGCACCCCTCCGGCTCCGGAAGAGGAAGCATCGACCTCCAGAAAAGAACTGTTTGCTGCTATCCGGACGGTGCAAGACTGGGGCAGAAGAGAAGGCTTGTTTTAAGGAGAGGAAGGCCTCCTCCACTTCGGACGGCCATTCCTTAGGATTTGCTCCCTTTCGGGTGAGCGCAGAGATGGGAGCAGTCCAGGAAGAAAAATGTGGATGAAGAGACGGTAATAGTTGGCGAAGCCCAGGAATCGCTGAATCGCCTTCAACCCCTCCGGACATGGCCACTTTAAGACGACAGAGACCTTCTCAGGGTCCATCTGTTGACCAGTCTTAGAGATAATGTAGCCCAAGAATGGAAGAGAAGTCTGCTCGAAGACGCATTTCTCAAATTTTCAATATAGGTGATTCTGCCTGAGCCTAAGCAGGACCTGACGAACATCCCTCCGGTGTGTGGGAAGATCCAGAGAGAAGACCAAGATGTCGTCCAGGTACACCACCACGCAAGAATATAAGAGGTCACAGAAGATGTCATTAACTAATTCTTGGTGTTATGATGTGCAACATAAACTAAGGAAATAATGGGAAAAGCTGTCCCTACAGTAAGACTAAGCTGAATCCCTACGATGCAGCGGGCAGCCTGTTCCTTGTGAACAGACCCGCCTTCATCTTCGGCTAGTCTGAACGGAGACCTATAGAATAAAGGGAGGGGTCCCTAAAAGAACTAAGGACTGGGGCAAAAATGGGACACCTCCTAACAGAAGTTGTTGCAGAGCAAAAAGACAAACTGACAAAAAGTACTAGAGGTCCCAGAGGACCAAGCAAGCTAGACAGAGATAGGCACCGAAGCACCTGGCTAGAGAGACAGGCAAAAAACACTGAAGTCCAGCAAAGCCAGAAGGGCGGAGCTGGAATATATAGGCAGCTGGTCACGTGACTGCAAAACACAAGATAGCAAAAACTAACAGGAGGGTTCTAACACTTGGAAGACAGCTGGAGCATTACAGAGACCGAAGGGCATCACACGGTATTCATAGTGGCCGTCCCGGGTATTGAATGCCGTCTTCCACTCGCCTCCTTGGCGGATCCGGACCAAGTTATACGCCCCACGAAGATCGAGCTTGGAGAAGATCTTCGCGCCTTTAAGGCAGTCGAACAGCTCTGAGATGAGCGGCAGGGGGTATTTGTTTTTGACAGTCTTCTATAATCGATACAGGGGCGTAGTGAACCGTCTTTCTTTTTTACGAAGAAGAATCCGGCTCCAGCCGGGGAGGTAGATTTCCAGATGAATCCCCTAGCCAGATTTTCTTCGATGTACTCCGACATGGCCCGGGTTTCGGCCAACGACAACGAGTAAATACACGCATGGGGTACCAGGTCGATAGAGCAATCATATGGCCTATAAGGTGGCAGTGTCTCTGCTTCCTTTTTGTCAAAGACATCGGCATAGGACCAGTAAGGTGCCGGTAGACCAGGTAAATTAGCCAGAGTAGACAGAGGTCGAACCGGGACCAGGCAGGTCTCGTGGTAATCCTTCCCCCAGCGGAGCACCTCACTGGATTGCCCATTCAGAACGGGTTCATGTCTCTGTAGCCAAGGTAGACCAAGCAAAAGGGTGTGAGAGAGTCCAGAAAGCACATGGAAGGAGATCCTCTCAGAGTGCAGCATTCCCACCTGCAGGGTTACGGGCTCTGTGATGAGCAAGATGGTCACCGGAAGGAGTCTTCCATCCACAGAAGCGACTTCCAATGGTTCAGACAGAGGTTTGGTAGGAATCTGATACTTCTCTACAAGGGACTGGGATATGAGATTCCCAGCTGCTTCGGAATCCAGATGTGTGGTTTCGAAGAAGCGGTTCTCTCCACAGGAAATAGAGACGGATAAAGTCAAGAATGGAGAGGATTTACTTTTGCCTAGGACGACCTCTCCGAGCGGTCCTAGACACTGGAGTTTCCCGCCTTCATCAGGCAGGAACGGATCAGGTGCTCCTTACTACCACAGTAGAAACAACTCCCCTTGGCACGACGTGTCTCTTGGCGAGATTTGACCATCTTGGTCTGGTCAATCTGCATAGGTTCGGGCGAGCGTGCCCGGGGAGTTGCAGGTTGGGAAGCAGGTTTCTGGAAAACAGGAGCAATACGAGGAAATCTTCTCTCCCGGGTAGTCTCCTTAGCACGTTCTAGGAAACGGATGTCAATCCGGGTAGCTAGTGACACCAGGTCATCCAGGGTGGTAAGAATGTCCCAGCCGGCTAACTCGTCCTTAATCCGACCAGAAAGACCCTCCCAGAATGTGGACACCAGGGCCTCATTGCCCCAAGCAAGCTCAGAAGCGAAGGTACGGAACTGTATGGCATATTGGCCCACGATGAGACTCCCTTGGCATAGACAGAGCAATGAGGAGACAGTGGAAATCCTTCGTCCGGGCTCATCAAAGACCCTCCGGAAAGTAGTAAGGAAAGCCAGAAGATCGGTCGCCAGGGGATCCCCTCTCCCATAGAGGGTTTAGCCATGCCAATGCTTCCCCGGTGAGGTGAGACATGATGAACACCACCTTGGCCCAGTCGGAGGGAAACTGATGTGCCAGAGGTTCAAAGTGCAGCGTGCACTGGTTCAGAAAACCCAAAATGAGGAGGCGCAGAAAGCCGGGGTCCTAGGCTGGGTGCCGTGGCATTGATAGGCCGTGGCGCCGCCGGAGCGGGCGTCGCCCGACTCGAGACGGGCACAGGTGGGACAGACAGCATGTCCAGGCGAGAGTTGACAGACCGCAGGTGGGTCAGGATGGTTTCCTGTTGGGATCTCTGACGAGAAACCTCCTGGTATAGGTCAGCAAGCGAAGGAGCTTGGGGGCCACCCGGTTCCATGGCCCGTGCAAACTGTTACGGATTTGGGTGGTGGAACCTCTGTGCTGCGGTGCAGGGAGGGACCAGATGGGCATAACTAGGTATGAACTCGGAATGACCAAGGTCGTACAGCGGCTCAATAGACTCCGTGACCAGGGAAGGACCGAGCAGAGGGACCAGGTGCTACTCTGGGCCAGACCTTGTATGAGAGCAGGTGACTCCCATGGGTCAGAAGGCAGGAACTGACCGGTACAGCAGATGAGCATGGCAGGCAGGCTGATGGGTGATCCGGGTAGGCGGACTGGCAGACACGGCAGGTAACAAGCAGGAGCCTCCAGGTAGGCTGGCTGGTAGGCACGGCAGGTAACAGGCAGGTGCTTCCAGATAAGCGGGCGGGCAGGTCCCATAGACAGACTGGCGGACTGGACTGTAGACAGACTCTCGGGCTGGAGAGTAGACAAGCTGGCGTACAGGGCTGGTAGTCAGGCTGGCGGACTGGACTTGTAGTCAGGCTGGCGGATTGGACTTGTAGTCAGGCTGGCGGACTGGACTTGTAGTCAGGCTGGCGGACTGGACTTGTAGTCAGGCTGGTGGGCTGGACTTGTAGTCAGGCTAGCAGCGGGACCTGAGGGCTGAAGCAGAGTTTAACACACAAAGCTACAACCTTGCACGGGCACCTCCCATTTTGGAGGAGGTGCCTTTTATATGAGAGGTCCTCCGGCCATTGGCCGGGGACGCCTTAGGATGGCGCGCGCGGCCCCTTTAAGAGGGAGGGAGTGCGCGCGCCGGCAGCAGCAGAAGCGGGAACGCCGGAGGACGCTGGGCGGGGAGCGCGGCGGTAAGAGGGACGGCGTCTCTGCCTATCAGGGGGCAGAGACGCCGATACTACAATTGTGTACTGGAAAAGAGGGGAAAAAAATCCAAGTGCGGTGAAATTGTGAAAAAAAAAATGCAATTCTGGAAATTGTGTTTACGGTCTACATGTACCACATTTTTTGGCTGATAGAGCTTTGTGATGGCTCATTTTTTGCAGGGCAAGACAACGTTTTTATTAATACTATTTTAGGATAGATGTGACTTTTTGATCGCTTTTTACAGCCTTTTTTTTGTGGAATTGTGGCGACCCAAAATAAAATCGTAATTTTGTTGTTCTTAAATTTTTTTCATTTACAGTGTTTACTGATCGAGTTAATTGATTTAATATTTTGATAGATAGGACTTTTATTAACACAGTGATACCACATATGTGTTTTTTTATTATATTTCATATCTTTATTTTTAATGGGGGAAAAGGTGGTGATTTGAACTTTTAGTTTTTTTTTTTTTTTTTTTTTCAATTGTTTTAATTTTCACTATTATTGGTAGCACTCTTAGGGGACTTGAAGATGCAATCGTCCGATCGCTTGTGCTATATACAGTGATGCCACAGCATCACTGCATATAGATGAAATCATGGTCTCCTTTGAAGTCCGGCCACAGGCAGGGTTTGAAAGGTGCTCCATAATGACATCACATCACGGGCGCGCCGATGGGTGGAGAGGATGACGGGCACACATGGCGGTGCATGTTAAATGCATCTGTCAGAGATTGACAGCGGTATTTAACAGGTTAACAGTTGCGGGCGGAGCTCCGATCCACCCGCGATTATAAGAGGCAGATCCTGGCTGTAATACACAGCCATCATCTGCTGGATATGGAGCGGGCGGCTCATTGAGTGAGCCTTCTCCATACACCCACTTCTGACATGTACGGCGGATGTCATGAAGGGGTTAAAGCATTTTTAATTTACAGCATTTTTTCCACACCTGCCTAAAACTTTTACACAGTACTGTCTATATATTATAAGATAAAGAAAAAAAAAGAAAAAAATATATAATAATAAATAAAAAAATATAATTAGATTCATTTTAATAAAAAAAAAAAAAAAATACTGAAAGTAAATTAAAAAATAAAAAGCAGAAATGTATACAATAAAAAGAGGCAGTGTCTGGGGACTGATACTTTCACAGCTTTTCTATCCAGTTATAACCTTTTGTGTTTACCCACTGAGCTTTGCTGTAGTAGACAGACCAGGAGTTTTAGAGATGAAATAAAGATCAAGAAGTTTCTTTGTTTCTGATTTCAAAGGAGTAATAATGGAATTGCAGAAATGCACTTTGATTATCGATGGAAGACAACAATACAATTGGGCTGGATGAAAGGAGAATCACTGGGTTTTCACCAAACAGGTTATCTGCAAAAATATCTAAAATATTATATAACGTCACCTGCTAGATATAGTCTTATGGCTTGAGTTGTCACTTATTCCCATTCGCTGACTGCAGGTAGTTTTCTGACTTTCCTATTCTTAATCCACACTATAATTGAATATATTAAAGGTGTTTGTTCAGGTTTGGTATGAAAGTCTGCAGTCCGTCTATGAGAGCAGATTTGGGAATTCTCACATACAGTAGCATGTGCGGTCAGGATTCTTAGGTGCTGGCGACGAGACCAGGCAAGTATGCGATATACGCCACATTCTGACTAGACATGCTTGGCCTTTGTCATTTCACTGGTATTCAGATAGGCTGCACACATCTAGTTGGAATGTGGCCGGGAGTATGCATATTGCATGCTTGAGGTCTTGTCAGCGGCATCGAAGAATCCTAATAGCACGCACTTTGCGCTATGTCTAGAGTCACATAGAGTGCCAAACCTGCACAACCCCTTAAAACAATTACTGATGTGCAGTCCAGTGCAAATGAAACTTCAGTGAGATATAGCTACGATTGGTCCGTGGTGGGAGCGCCAAGCATAAGTACACCTTGGAGTGCTCAGGGAGTCCCGGCCGCTTACTAGCCTGACACTCAATGATGCGTGTTGAAGCAAATGGCGTGTGCCGTCACGATCTTCACGACGTACGGATGCCTGGAGACACCGTGCTTTTCCTTACGCGTTTCGGAAACTGTGCTGTTTCCTTCATCAGAGGGCAATGAAGATGTGTTACGTCCTACAAATATATAGCTAGTGATTCTATCCAATATGGAACATATACTTAATTAATTAGTTTCCATACTGGATACAATCGCCAGCTATATATTTTAGCGCAGTGAAATTCTTTTTATTATCTATGAATTACTGATTTAATTTCTAATACCTTATAGTGACTGTCATTGTGTAATATCTATAAGATGATCACATTAGTGACCTTTCAAAGCTGCTATATAAAAATACTTCCGTATGGGGTAAATACTCATTGGTAGAGCCAGTGGTGTAACTAGAGTTCGATGGGCCCACGATGCAAATTTTGGACATGTACCCCCACCAGAATGTTGGGCCCCTGTAGTGTTTTAGAGCCTATAAAGATATATGTGTTCGCCCCACCATGAAAAAAAGGCTATAGATAAAATATATAAATCTCATAGAAATCACAGTAATAAGATTATTTTCTAAATACTTCTAAATAGTCATTCAGTTATCAAATAACATATATCACAATATTGTTACTGATCCAGTTCACTATACCAAAAGTAATATACTAATAAAGTACTACAAAAAAGGGATAAATACCACCAAACCATGACCATATATTATCACAACATAGTGTCCGTGTATAACCACCACCTTCAACTGAACAAAATCCACTATACCAAGACCAAAATACCAATAATACGACATGTAAGGGATAAATGCCACCACACCATGACCAGACCACATATTACATCTGTACAGTAATAATACCACCACACTGACCATTATCAAAAACCACAGTACTAACACTAAGTGACATCATACACAAGAGTTCTGTAGATAGTATATAATATATACAGTACAGGTAAATTCAGGGACTTACGGGTAACGCAACCAAATTAAGTAACGTATTTTTCGGACTATAAGATGCACTTTTTTCCTTCAAAATTTTGGAGGAAAGTGGGGGGTACATCTTATAGGCCTAATGGACTATACTTGTTGTTGTGGCTGTGGATGGGGGGAGCAGCAATGACAGAGGAGCGGGACACAGGAGGCAGGAGCCGCCTACTGCAGCCAACACTGTGCCTGCTGCTAAAGAAAATGAATATTCACTGCTCTGCACGCCCATATTCAGTCTCCTTTAATAGCGCACACAGTGTCAGCAGCAGCCACCGTCTCCCGCAGCGGCTCGGTTATCATGTGCACCCGCTGTTAAAGAGCATGAATATTCACTACTCCCGACTCCCATGGGCGTGGGGAGTAGTGAATATTCATGCTATTTAATAGTGGGCACAGTGATATCCGAACTGCTGAAGAAGCCGCGGCTGCGGCTGATACTGTGCGCACTATTAAGGAGAACGAATATTCACTACTCCCCATGCCGATAGTCCGAGAGTGGAGATCAGTGACTATTCCGGCAGCTCATCCCAGCGTGTGAGGGTACATGGCAGTGATGTCATGCGCTGCTCACACGATGAGATCAGCTGCTGGCAGAAAACAGGATGCAATGCTTGAGCAGAGGGAAGGAAGGTGAGTAGAATCCTTATTTTTTGTGTGCAGTGGAATGGGGCTGCCAAGCATACCAGGATGGGGGTGTCATGCATACCAGGATGGGGGTGTCATGCATACCAGGAGGGGGGTGTCATGCATACCAGGATGGGGGTGCCATGCATACTATGATGGGGATGAGGGATGCCATGCATACCAGGATGGGTAAGAGGGGTGCCATGCATACCAGAATGGGGGTGCCATGCATACCAGGATGGGAGTGAGGGCTGCCATGCATACCAGGATGGGTAAGAGGGGTGCCATACATGCCAGGATGGTGGTGCCATGTATACCAGGATGGGGTTGCATGCATACTAGGATGGGGATTAGGGGTGCCATGCATACCAGGATTGGTAAGAGGGGTGTAATGCATACTAGGATGGGTAAGAGGAGTGCCATGCATACTAGGATGGGGATTGGGGTGCCATGCATACCAGAATGGGGGTGCCATGCATACCAGGATGGGGATGGGGGTACCATGCATACCACGATGGGGATGGGGGTGCCATGCATACCAGGATGGGAATGCCATGCATACCAGGATGGGGGTGCCATGCATACCAGGATGGGGGTGCCATGCATACCAGGATGGGGATGAGGGGTGCCATGCATACCAGGTAGGGGATGAGGGGTGCCATGCATACCAAGATGGGGAAGAGGGGTACCATACATACCAGGATGAGAGTGCCATGCATACCAGGATGGGGATGAGGGGTGTCATGCATACCAGGATGGGGATTGGGGTCCCATGCATATCAGGATGGGGGTCCATGAATACCAGGATGGGGATGAGGGCCACGTATAGCAGGAAGGGGGGGCTATATATACCATGATAGGGAATATTAGTACAGAATTGGGGGACATTACCCCTACAACAGTGTCAGCAGCAGACCCCCTGCCTCTTAACAGTGCATCATGACCACATTTTTTGCTTCAATTTTTTTTTCTATTTTCCTCCTCTAAAACCTAGGTGCGTCTTATGATCCGGTGCATCTTATAGTCCGTAAAATACAATTTATTTTACCCTTTCTTCCTCATCTGGCGCAGACCACTATGACTTCTTCTAGCCAACACACATCTCTACAGAAAGTAACATACATATATCTAAGACTGACCACTTCTACAGGACCCTCTACACTCAACACCCACTTCTACACTGCGCCAGATGAAGAAGAAAAGTGCAACAGTACTGCCCTGGTGCCCTGTACAGCAACAGTACCTCCCTTTTAGTCCCCACATAGTAACGATATCTGCAAAAATAAAATATATAACAGCTGTGAAGTCTAGCTTTGTGACCCCCTCAGAGTAGAGCCTCCTCTTAAACCCTTATATAATATTGATGCATATGTCCCCTTTAAGGCCCTAGTGCTATACTAAAATTCCTCTTGGTTCCCCATACAGCAGTGATGTCTTTGTGCTCAAATACAACAGAAATGGCTTCTCTCCAGTGGCAAAAACACAATAGCAATGTACAGTATTCTGCATCCCTACAGTAATAGTGTATTTTATGCCTCAATATAATTGGAGTGCCCATTTGTGGCTTCATAAATTAATAATGTATGGCCAAAATGGGGAACATTATTAATGTCACCCATTGTGGAGTAATAGTGTCCCATATTCTGGCTCCCATACAGTAATTTTGTCCTCCAATTGGCTCCATACAGTAAAAATGTCCCCTACTTGTTACCATAAACTATTAATGCATGTTCATCACTCTGGCCCCCATCCTGTAATTATGTCACCTGTCTTGCCCCCCATCCTGTAATAATGTCCATAATCCTGGGTCCTTTCTGTAATAATGCCCCTCATCCTGTGCCCGTTTGTATAATAATTCTCCCATCCTAGACCCCTTCCTATAATAATGTCTCTTGTCCTGGGCCCCTTCCTATAATAATGTCCCCATCATTAGCCCCCTCCTGTTATAATGTTTGCTATCCTGGGCTCCTTCCTGTTATAATTTCCCCTATCCTGGATCCCTCCTTGTAATAATGTCCCCCATCCTAAAATAATGCCTACCGTCCTGGTCTCCTTAAAGTTATAATGTCCCCCATCCTGGCCCACTTCCTGCAATAATGTCTCCCTCTTGCTAGGTCCCTTCCTGTTATAATGTCCCTTATCCGGTGCCCTTTCCTGTAATAATATCTCCCATCCTGAGTCCCTTTCTGTTATATCGTCTCCCATCCTGAGCCCCTTCCTGTTATAATATCTCCCATCCTGAGCCCCTTCATGTTATAATGTTCCCCATCCTGGGCCCCTTCCTGTAATAATATCTCCCATCCTGAGTCCCTTTCTGTTATATCGTCTCCCATCCTGAGCCCCTTCCTGTTATAATATCTCCCATCCTGAGCCCTTTCATGTTATAATGTTCCCCATCCTGGGCCCCTTCCTGTAATAGTGTCTCCCATCCTGTAATAATGTCTACTGTAATGCGCCCCTTCCTGTTATAATGACAGTGGTTATGCCAAACATAATTGACCATGCAGTTTATAAATGATGCACGCAGGGCCCAGGACTTAATGATGGCCATCTATTCTTGTGGCAACGACACTGTGTCTGGCTATCAACTTTGGTTGGTACTTTGCATGGGTAACATGTTGTCCAGACTATGGGAATCATAGAATCAGGGTTCTATTCCTCGAGTGATCATGCTTTCCATCCATGTGCCAACTAAGGACACTGTTGAATGAAGAACATGTATTGGAGAATTTTGATATTGTAGCCCAAGAACCAGCAATAGATTCTCCATCACCAGAAGAAATAGCCATTACCAATGTAGATTAAATTCTGTTGGCCCTGAAACCCTTGAAGAAGTGATGCATTCTCAAGATAAATATTTAATATCGTTATCTTTTAATGATGTATCCGACAGCATTGAGCAGGATCCATCTGTTTCCTAAGCTTCCTGATATTTACTATGTTTCATAGTGATTACAGAGTGTACAATTAAAGGAACACTACCAGAGCCTTTTATGTTCTCAATCCTGGTTAGGGGACCTATCCTCCATAGAGTTCTATTGAGAATTTGACCCAACCGAAAAAATCATTATTGATCAAAAAAGATGAGAATTAAAGAAAATTACATTAGCAGAATACCAATAATTTTTGTTTGTTACTACATAGTTTTCCAAGTGAATTCATGTATCCTACAGGGAAAAGTCACACTAGTAGATGTCCCCCCAAAACTTAGTTTTACAAATAATGAGGAAGTAGCTTACACACAAAAAAAAAATAGGAGTCATAGAATCCTAACAATTTTTAATAACAATTTTTGAACTCTGTCCCTGCTCAGAAGCTGAATTCTGTGCAGGGTCCTACTTGTAGAATTCAGCCCAGATGAAGCCCCCAATAAAATTAATTTCACAAAAATTGATCAAGAAGGGAAATACTCAATATCTGATTCACGGAAGCCAATAAATGTTATTTCTTAAACAGTGTTTGCATTTTGTGCACAGATATACGCAAACATACGCAGGGGCACAATTTTGTGCAGGGTCCTACTGAGGGAATTCACTTTAGATGGTGCCCCTAAAAAATGTGTATCATTTTACATTATCAAGAACCTGAGATGTACCAAAAATTTGATGGACAAATGAAGGAATAAAATAACAGCCACTGATGCACATATACTTTTGCTTGAATAAGGGAGGCGGAGGAGTACTGTAAGTACGACAAGCAATAGACCACGATGCTGAAACCCACCAGGTCCGAAAGGGGGAATTCAGACTAATTGAAGGCAAAAAACCACCTCATATTCACCAAAATTGCGGATGATGGTATTATGAAAGTCATAGGAAACCTTGCGGTAACCTGGTATTCAGCTAACCCATGGACTGAGGATCTCCTCTGCACGGACGTCTTGTAGTATAGCAAGAAACAATGAAGAGAAAAGGAAGGTACATCCATCACTGGGTCCTCATAAAAAAATTCTTGTTTATTGCAAATCCAAAAAAAATTCCAGACAGAGTAATCGCAGATGGTATTATTAGTTATGAAAGCAATGGATTATATTTAAGATGTGACAAAAACACGCTTCTTGTTTCATGAATGTCTAATTATCTTGACCACTACACCCAAAAAATAAAGGACTTGTGTATAAAGAATATTAATAAGGGAATTTGAAACAGCATGGGTAAATCCATACAGTACAGTCATGGCCAAAAGTTTTGAGAATGACACCAAAATTATATTTTCACATGATCTGCTGGCCTCTGGTTTTTATTAGTGTTTGTCTGATGTTTATATCACATACAGAAATATAATTGCAATCATATTATGAGTACCAATAGGTTATATTGACAGAATGAGTTAATGCAGCAAGTCAATATTTGCAGTGTTGCCCCTTCTTCTTCAAGACCTCTGTAATTCTCCCTGGCATGCTCTCAATCAACTTTTGGACCAAATCCTGACTGATAGCAGTCCATTCTTGCATAATCAATGCTTGCATTTTGCCAGAATTTGTTGGTTTTTGTTTGTCCACCCGTCTCTTGATGATTGACCACAAGTTCTCAATGGGATTAAGATCTGGGGAGTTTCCAGGCCATGGACCCAAAATCTCTATGTTTTGTTCCATGAGCCATTTAGTTATCACCTTTGCTTTATGGCAAGGTGCTCCATCATGCTGGAAAAGGCATTGTTGGGCGCCAAACTGCTCTTGGACGGTTGGGAGAAGTTGCTCTTGGAGGACATTCTGGTACCATTCTTTATTCATGGCTGTGTTTTTAGGCAAGAATGTGAGTGAGCCGATTCCCTTGGCTGAGAAGCAACCCCACACATGAATGGTTTCAGGATGCTTTACAGTTGGCATGAGACAAGACTGGTGGTAGCGCTCACCTCTTCTTCTCCGAATAAGCTGTTTTCCAGATGTCCCAAACAATCAAAGAGGGGATTCATCAGAGAAAATGACTTTGCCCCAGTCCTCAGCAGTCCACTCCCTGTACCTTTTGCAGAATATCAGTCGGTTCCTGATGTTTTTTCTGGAGAGAAGTGGCTTCTTTGCTGCCCTCCTTGAAACCAGCCCTTGCTCAAAGAGTCTCCGCCTCACAGTGCGTGCAGAAGCACTCACACCAGCCTGCTGCCATTCCTGAGCAAGCTCGGCACTGCTGGTAGTCCGATCCTGCAGCTGAAACAGTTTTAAGATACGGTCCTGGCGCTTGCTGGTCTTTCTTGGGCGCCCTGGAGCCTTTTTGACAACAATGGAAGCTCTCTCCTTGAAGTTCTTGATGATGCGATAGATTGTTGACTGAGGTGCAATGTTTGTAGCTGCGATACTCTTCCCTGTTAGGCCATTTTTGTGCAGTGCAATGATGGCTGCACGTGTTTCTTTAGAGATAACCATGGTTAACTGAAGAGAAACAATGATACCAAGAACCAGCCTCCTTTTAAAGTGTCCAGTGATGTCATTCTTACTTAATCATGACAGATTGATCGCCAGCCCTCATCAACACCCACACCTGTGTTAATGGCTCAATCACTAAAACGATGTTAGCTGCTCCTTTTAAGGCAGGACTGCAATGATGTTGAAATGTGTTTTGGGGGTTAAAGTTCATTTTCTGGGCAAATATTGACTTTGCAAGTACAGTAATTGCTGTTAAGCTGATCACTCTTTGACATTCAGGAGTATATGCAAATTGCCATTACAAAAAATGACGCAGTAAACTTTGGAAAAATTACTATTTGTCTCATTCTCAATACTTTTGGCCATGACTGTACATCCAGTGAAGAAGCAATTGGAGGCACCAAGGGTCACCAAAAGACCTAGGGTGGCATGAATGTTTTGAAAGTTGCTCTTCCTCTCTGCCTGGTTACATCTTCGTTAGCTGATGGCACAGTTATCCCTTATAAGTTATGTATTCTCTTTGAAAGGCCCCAGTAAGGAACATGGGATCTTCATCACCTACCACTGGCGAATGTCAAGGTAATTCAAGCTTTAGTTTTTATGCTTCATAATATTATCCATCACCTGCTGTTGCTTGTAGAGATGCTGAAACATATGTAGTGGCAAATTCCATCATGTTGTGATTTTGCAAATCAGCTGTTGGCTCAGTCATGTTGTTCTGTCATTGCAAATCCTATCAGAGGTTCTTCGCCTTATAAGAACTGCTAAAGTGCCCACCCACTCTTCCGGCAATGACCATAACTTTGTTCCAAGGGATATATTGTTTTAAATAAACGTTGCACAATGAAATTGTGTGTGTATCGTGCAGCGAACATGTGTTACTTCGCTTAATTGCATGTCAACCACAATGTTTCTTACATTGTCGCTTACTAGGTTGCCTAGTTGTAGTTGACGAGGAGTCATCCTGTGTGACATTTGATACAACATTCTTCACTATTGCTCATGGGGTTTGGTACATTTCCATTGTTGGACAATGAAAGAGAAGTGCAAAAGCGTCGCCCCCTGTGGAGATATCACCAGCAGTAAACAACAAGCCCACTTTCAGTCATGCATCATCACCAATTTATTTGATCTTTCAAGAACTCGAAAGAGAGAAAGGATCAATTGCTGTGAAGAGGGCTTCAGGGTGCCAAAGAAAGTTCAACACCAGTGCAGAGCTTGCTCAGAAATGGCAGCAGGCAGGTTTCAGTTCATCTGCACGCACAGTGAGGCTGGTGTCAAGGGAAGCAAGAAGTCACTTCTCTCCAAGAAAAACATCAAGGACTGACTGACATTCGGCAGGAAGTACAGAGATTGGACTGCAAATGACCGCGATAAAGTTATTTTCTCTGACGAAGCCCCCTTTCAAACTGTTTGGAATGTTTGGAAGAATGATTGTCCAGAGACAAAAAGCTCCTGTGTCTGCCAACAGTAAGGCATCCTGACAGCATTCCTGTATGGGGTCATTTCATCCAGCGTAGTGGGCTTGCTCAGAATTTTGCCTAAGAACACTGCCATGAATAAAGAATGGAATCTAAACATCCTATCAGGGCAACTTCTTCCAACCATCTAGGAGCAATTTAACGAGGAACAATGCTTTTTCCAGCATGATGGAGCCCATATCACAAAACAAAAGTGATAATTATGTGCCTCGGTGAACAAAACATTGACATTTTGAATCCATGGCCAGGAAACTCCCCAGATCTTAATCCCATTGAAAACCTGTGGTCAATCCTCAAAAATCGGGTGTACAAACACAAACCCAGTAATTGTGTTTATATTCAAGCACTGTGTCAGGATTGTTCTTTTTTTTTTCCTGCTGGTTGACCACTAGACGCTGCAATTTTGTATTTTGATATAGCCTTTGCTAAGATGGCTGATGCTGTTTCTATAGAAGTCATCTTGTTTCCTGTTTGGGCCTGCTTAAAGGAGTTGCCCATCTTTGGGGATTTAATTTTTTTAAATGCATGCAATTGGGGCTAAAAATAATTTTTGCTATTTGGTTTCATTAACAATTTTGTACCTTTTGCCTTCTATAGCCGCTGTATCACACTGTCTATTACTGGGTGCAGACTGAGGTAATGGGGTCGGCCACATTATCTTTATTTTAGCAGTTGTGTTGGGGACATGATTTTATGGCACTTATGACAGGTTCTTATGCTGCTCTTGTTACTGCAACTTTCCTCACAGATGGCACAGATCTCCAGTCCATACAATGGCTGCTGGTGGAGGAGCATGTGACCAGACCTGTCCATCAGTCTTCTCCAATAGAAAAGCAGTTTTCTCATGTGAGGTTTTCTATTGGAAGAGACTGATGGACAGACCCCATTACCTCATTCTGCAGCCAGTCATAGACAGTGTAATACAGCGCCTGTAGGAGGCAAATGGTGCAACATATTCTTTTTATAAAACTCAATTGCAAAAATTATTTTTAACTCCAATTAAATGCAGTTAAGTAAGAAAAATTACCTCTAAAGTGGACAACCCCTTTACGAACACATGGAACTCTGACTCATTGCTTGAGTATTGTCTCTTGCCTTCAGTCTAGATTCACTCTCCAGCTCCTTCAAACTGTTCCTACTCCTCTCAGGATTTTTCTTATCATTACAAGTACCACTTCCAAAGACTATAATAACACCTTGCTGTTTCCCTGTTGTGCACTTCTGGTCACCCGATTGCAGCTGTGCTTCACCAGTGTCCTAACACTATGAGTAGACATGAGCGAGTTGTCATCAGTTAGGATTTGACCCAGAAGCTGATATCCAGCTGCCAAGGTGAAGTGCAGAAGTCTTGAAAAATAAGGGTTAACACTGTAAATTTCGAGTCTTTACATAAACGTGATTTATTTGTCAAAATGGTTTAAAACCTTATGAAATTGTACTTCAGTAATCATAGAAAGAACCGACTAAAAGATACAAAAACACTGAAACAACAAACCAAAATTTTCATCAGTTTCCAGACTTTTGGCCACGGCTGTACTATAGAATAAGTTACATATATGCCCCTCTTTACCTGTACTCTTGGTTTGACATATCCCAACATGAGCTGCTCCAGATAACTATACTTTGTCGTGAAATGGTTATGCTATATTTATTTTACTCACTTATATAGCACCATTAATTCCACATAGTTTTACAGACATTATCAGAACAGTCCCCATTGGGACGCATAATCTAGATATCCCTGTCTCTGGAGCATGGGAGAAAAACCCAGAACCCAGAGGAAACCCACGTAAACACGGGAAGAATGTACAAACTCTTTGCAGATGTTGTCCGTGGTGGGATTTGAACCCAGGACCTCAGCCCTGCAAGGCTGCAATGCTAACTGCTCAGCTCATCCAGGGTTCTTGGACTGATCGCCTTTTCTCGGGGTCAAGAAGGAATTTTTCCCCGTGATGCAAAATGGCTGACTGTGTCCTGGGGTTTTTGCCTTCTTCTGGATCAACAGATTTAGGCATAGGGATTTTAGTAATACCACTATTAGAATCACAAGAGTAATGCAAAATACAAAATTGATTAAAAAATTATAAACTGGCTCAGTTGTAATTGTAATAGTGCAGCAATAATAAAAATAGTAATAATACATTTAATACATAGTAACTTAGTGTAGGGAGTACAATTGGGGGAGAAAGGTTGAACTTGATGGACTTAGGTTTTTATTCAACCTACTTTACTATGTTACTATATTAGTGTGCTGCTACGGTTATGGCTGAAAGTGCTGGCACCCTTGAAATTGTTCCAGAAAATGAAGTATTTCTCCCAGAAAATTATTTCAATTACACATGTTTTGTTATACACATGTTTATTTCCTTTGTGTGTATTGGAACAACACAAACAAACAGAGTTAAAAAAGGAAAATTGGACATAATTTCATACAAAACCCCCAAAATGGGCTGGACAAAATTGTTGGCACCTTTCCAAAATTGTGGGTAAACAACTTTGTTTCAAGCATGTGATGCTTGTTCAAACTCACCTGTGGAAGGCAAGTAACAGGTGTGGGCAATATGAAAATCACACCTGAAACCAGATAAAAATGGGAGAAGTTGACTTAATCTTTGCATTGTGTGTCTTTGTGTGCCACACGAAGCATGGAGAACAGAAAGAGGAGAAGAAAACTGTCTGAGGGCTTGAGAACCAAAATTGTTGAAAAATATCAACAATCTCAAGGTTACAAGTCCATCTCCAGAGACCTTGATGTTCCTTTGTCCACGGTGCGCAACATAATCAAGAAGTTTACAACCCATTGCTCTGTAGCTAATCTCCCTGGATGTGGACGGAAGAGAAAAATTGATGAAAGGTTGCAACGCAGGATAGTGTGGATGGTGGGTAAGCAGCCCCAATCACGTTCCAGAGAAATTCAAGCTGGCTAAGGGTGCATCAGTGTCAGCGCAAACTATCCATCGACATTTGAATGAAATAAAATGCTATAGCAGGAGACCCAGGAGGACCCCACTGCTGACACAGAAACATAAAAATGTTAACTGCAGTTTGCCAAAATGTACGTGAGTCAAAATCCTTCTGGGAAAGCGTCTTATGGACACATGAGACCAGGATAGAGCTTTTTGGTAAAGCACATTATTCTACTATTCACCGAAAACAGCGAAATATTAAGTTGAGGGTGCCAACAATTTTGTCCAGCCCATTTTTGGGGTTTAGTGGGAAATTATGTCCAATTTTTGCCTTCTTTTCTGTTTTTTTTGTGTTGTTCTAATAAACACAAAGGAGTTAAACATGTGTTTAACAAAAAATATGTAATTGCATTAATTTTCTGGGAGAAATACATAATTTTTTGGAAGAATTTCAACAGTGCCAACACTTTCGGCCATGACTGTATATGTATCAACATGAGGTCAACCAGTGGTTGTTGTGATGTGATTTCCAGCCTGTTGTGGATTTTCCTAGGATGTTGCTGTAATGTACTGAATTTATATAATGAGAATATGGAGTGCTTAGCGAAATCCAAAGACCGGTAATGGTGGACACATCTTTATCTGCAATAAGAACAAATATCCTTGAGTCAATTCACAACTCTGAGCCAACTCCCGCCATGGCCAGGATTAAGGTAAAAAATATAATGGAACTCTTGACATCAATCCATAATAACTAGTGAGCTACAATAATTAAGTATTTTCCCAAACGTCCATACGAAGTCAATGAAAACAATTATTTTAAGTGTGAAAGTAATTATTTTATAATGTCAATACAGCTTCCGAGTAAAGTAAAATTCTCTCTTTATATTCATCCCACTTAAATTCAAGTTTCAGTTTTATTAATAGCAAGATTTTAGTCATAATGTTAATGAAGTGTAAAGTATTTTGCTTAGTTTGTTTATGATTCTATCATGTGTTGTTTAATATGAAATATTAACTAGGAATTTTTTAAAGAATAATTGACCAACAATTAGCAAAGTTGAAATAAATCTTCAATAACTTTACATATATTTTTATTTTCAGTAGAGATGAGCAAATCGATTTGCCAGACCCTGGTCCAGCAGCCACTTCATTTTTACTTGGCTGCCAAATGGGAGCCCCTCAAACCCCTTTCTACCTGCGGGCATACCAATCTCATCCTTTGATTATTTGGTCTTGGGTGACAACTTGTGTGTGTGTCACGCTACAATAATGGAGTGTCTGGTTTGGCTTCTTATTCTAAGTTATGTGGCAAGGCTCTTTAAATGGTCAATATTGACTTTTAGGAATGCTACTTACAATAGGTGTCTCTAGAATTCCTCTCTAAAGAGGCTATTTGGATTTTTAAATTCTTGTTGGAGCATTGTATGGCCAATAAGTCTCCTTACGCTTATTTGGTGCTCTCCACAAGAAGAAACTTTCCCCGTTAGACCTCTTGTTCTATACAGACACTACAAGAAGGAAGTATGTGTCAATAATATGGCTGTGCCCAAGGAACTGATGCATTGACTGCGTAAAACCTCAGAATTTGTCTTCTGGTATCTGCAACCAAGACAAACTCAATCCAGTTGAGCGCCTGTGTCAGAGGGAGCTTGTGGAACGGGAGCCACAGAGGTGATGAGCAGAGAGATGAGTATTTTTTTACTCTACCTTTATTTATTCACACTATGGTTCCCTAAAGACTAGAGATGAGCGTTGTTCTACTCGAACTGTTCGCCAATCTCAAATTCGAGCTGTTTTGGGCGGTGTTCGAGCCGTTTGGCGAACACGAACAATTTGAGAAAAATTCGGCTGTTCGAGGTTATGTTCGATAACTGTTCGTGCACCAAAATCATAACTGGATTTTTTCTCAGTAATGATGAAAATTAATGTTAATACGCAGTTTGAGTGTACAGTGGGGTGGGGGGAGGGGCAGGGGATGGATCTCTGCAGGAACAATGAAGATCTCCATTTTTTTTTTCTCTTTCCCGCATCTACAGTGGGGAGGTGCAATCTGTCAGCCTATCAGCAGCGCACACACGGAGCGAAGTGCTTTTTTTCACACAAGCAAGGGCATGTGTCATTGGCAGTGTATGTCACATGTCCTTGCCCTATAAGACCAAGCCATTTTCCCCGTCGCCACCATTTTCTCACTGCTGCAGCTGCGTGTTAGACGGCACCGCTGTTGCTGTGTGCGCTATACCTTGTTAATTTCAAGCCAATTTTCGCACAAATCTACAGATAGCTTGGGAGTAGGGAATAGTTGTGATTGCAGTCCTTTTAAGGACTAGGTTACAGCATTTCCTACGACTTTTATCAGGCAGGTCTGTGCTCTTAAATAGATAGATTGTGGGAGTAAAGACTAATTGTAATTGGAGTCCTTTTCAGGACTAGGTTACATCAGTTCCTATCAGTTTTTGCCAGGCAGGTCTGTGCCAGTGCTGTGCAAGTTTTTTTCACAGCATTTGGCTGAATCTAGCAAAGCTAATCCTTTTTGGCCTATTGCAGAGTGTGTTAGTCAGTGGAGTAGCCTATCTGTGTTGCAAGATATACCACCTGTGTATAGAATACCAATTTTTTTACTGCACCTAGTGAATTAAAATCTTTTGGGCATAGCATCATTCTATTAGTCCATCTATACTGACCTCCATCAGGTTGCAAACTGAATATATTTTTTTCTGCATCTACCTCTGAAAAAATATTGGGCTTCTAGCTGTGTGTGGGACTTGTTGTATTAGTCCATCTATATTGACCTCCATCAGGTTGCAAACTGAATATATTTTTTTCTGCATCTACCTCTGAAAAAATATTGGGCTTCTAGCTGTGTGTGGGACTTGTTCTATTAATCCATCTATACAGACCTCCATCAGGTTGCAAACTGAATATATTTTTTTCTGCATCTACCTCTGAAAAAATATTGGGCTTCTAGCTGTGTGTGGGACTTGTTGTATTAGTCCATCTATACAGACCTCCATCAGGTTGCAAACTGAATATATTTTTTTCTGCATCTACCTCTGAAAAAATATTGGGCTTCTAGCTGTGTGTGGGACTTGTTGTATTAGTCCATCTATACTGACCTCCATCAGGTTGCAAACTGAATATATTTTTTTCTGCATCTACCTCTGAAAAAATATTGGGCTTCTAGCTGTGTGTGGGACTTGTTCTATTAATCCATCTATACAGACCTCCATCAGGTTGCAAACTGAATATATTTTTTTCTGCATCTACCTCTGAAAAAATATTGGGCTTCTAGCTGTGTGTGGGACTTGTTGTATTAGTCCATCTATACTGACCTCCATCAGGTTGCAAACTGAATATATTTTTTTCTGCATCTAGCTCTGAAAAAATATTTGGCCTTCTAGCAGTGTGTGGGACTTTCTCTATTAGTCCATCTATACTGACCTCCATCAGGTTGCAAATTGAATATAATTTTTTTCTGCATCTAACCCAGCCAATAGTTTTGGCCTAATACCACAGTTTGGCCACTCAGCTCTGCTCGGTTCCCATCCATTGTTTTTTTGTGCAAACAACTCCAGAGTTGTTAATTAGTTAACCACCAAAATGAGTGGAAAAAGGCCTGCTGCTGGTGGAAAGAGGAATAGGCGTGTTGGGAAGGGGAAAAAAGGTTGTGTCCGTGGGGTAGGTGTTAAAGCAACAGTAACATCTGCAGAAGAAAGACCATCTTCCAGCCAAACTAAAATGTCTACTTCTTTTAGCGGACAATGTGATAAGATCCCTTTCTTACGGCCACGCCAATCGCTACAAATTCCAGATGAGGCACAAAAACAGCAGGTGCTTCAACGGATATCAAGTGCTCCTTTAAGTGGGCTCTCCTCCACATCAACTTCAACATCACATATACTCCAGTCCTCAAAGGTGTCACCCCAATCGCACTTGCTTCCTCACAGCTCCCAAATCTCCAGCTGCCCATCTGAGTATGAGGTAGAACAGATGGTTGAGTCTGCAGAGCTGTTTACTCATACTATAGCCTGGGAATCAGAGGTCGACTCCAGCGCTTCTGTGAATCCAGACGAGGAAATGATCTGCACTGATGCCCAGAATCTTTGAGTCGGATCCAGGACCAGACGCAGAAGGTTCTGACCATAATGTAGACCCTCATTCCCAAACTGTAACTCCTGTTGGTGGAGACAATGAGGAAGACGATGATAAGACTCAAATACCTGATTGGAGCGACAACTTTAGTTTTTTGTCAGGGCAGGAACAGGTTGGCTCTGAGGACGACGGGTGTGATAACGCACAGGGTGATGATGATGAGGTTGGAGATCCCACTTACTGTCAACCCACAGTCAGCCAAGAGATGAGGTCAGCAGAGGAGGTGGAGGAAGATGCTAGTGACGACGAGGTCAGGTTGCGCCTTCCTGGACAGAGACGTAGTACTGGAAGCACGTCAACAACTGCATCCTCAAACACAACTCTGCCTCTCACCACAAGTCGTGGTGGCTCTTCAGGTCGCATGGGTGCTAAGCCTTGCATAGCCTGGGCATTTTTTCAGATCGATAAAGATGACCCAACTCGTGTTATCTGTAACATTTGTCAGCAAAAGCTAAGTAGAGGCCAAAAAATACATAGTTTGAGTACTTCATGCATGAACCGGCACATGGACATGAAGCATAAGTTGCAGTGGGAAGCTCAATGTGCTACAATGCGGCCTAGCCGGCCGGGCCAACCACCGTCTGCCATATCTTGTGCATCCGCGGCCTCTTCATCCTCTGTGACTGGGGGGACAGCAGTCACACCTGTTTTGGGGCGCAGACCTGCCACCTCTTTACCCGCAACAGCCAGCGTGATTGGCAGGTCATCATTTTCTTTGGAGGTGGTAACACCAGCTTGTGTTGAGCGCTGTCCGACATCGATAGCACCACCTTTGGATCAAGGCAACCTAACATGTCCGCCTGCATCTTCCTCACAGACCGGCAGTTTGCCGGGGACACCCTTATCAACCCCGTCTAAGCACAATAGCCAGCCCTCGGTCCCTCAGATGTGGACAAGTAAAAGACCATTTCCTCCTAGCCATGAGAAAGCTAAGAGGTTGAATTTCACCATCTGCAAGTTCTTGGCTACAGAAATGCTGCCTTTCCGCCTGGTGGACACAGAGGATTTTTGAGACCTTATGTCCGTCGCAGTGCCCCAGTACCAGATGCCCAGTCGGCACTACTTCTCAAAGAAAGGTGTGCCTGCGCTCCACCAGCATGTCGCACACAACATCACCGCTTCTTTGAGAAACTCTGTGTGTGACAGGGTGCATTTCACCACAGACACTTGGACGAGTAGGCATGGACAGGGGCGTTACATGTCGCTGACTGGGCACTGGGTAACTATGGTGACAGCAGGACAAGGGGCTGCTGTCCAAGTCTTGCCGTCCCCACGAGTTGTGCGTCAATCCTCTTTATGTCAAAGTTCCTCCACTGCTTCTGCCTCCTCAACCTCCTCTCGGTCTTCCACCTGCACCCAAAGCCTGTCTGGTCATGCCACAAGCTTTCTAACTGCGCAGAAGGGATCCTGCACACCTCCTTACTATGCTGGCAGTAGGGCTCAACGTCATCAGGCGGTTTTTACATTGAAATGTCTGGGAAATGTGAGTCACACAGCTGAGGAGTTGTGGTCAGCTCTGGAGAACCAATTTCATGAATGGTTGTCTCCACTGGACCTGAAACCAGGGAAGGCCGTGTGCGACAATGCTGCAAACCTGGGTGCGGCCCTTCGCCGGGGCAATGTCACACACGTGCCTTGTATGGCTCACGTGTTGAACCTGGTTGTCCAGCAATTTTTAGCCCACTATCCCAGACTAGATGGCCTTCTGCAGAGGGCACGGTCGCTGTGTGCTCACTTCCGCCGTTCGCATCCCGCAGCTCAGCGACTTACATCTCTACAGAAGTCGTTGGGCCTGCCACTTCACCGGCTAAAATGCGATGTGCCTACCCGGTGGAATTCAACTCTGCACATGTTGCAGCGACTGTGGCAGCACCGACAAGCCCTGGTGCAATACATTCTGACGTATAGCCTGGGCCAACGAGATCCAGAGGTGGGGCAAATCACGCTGGAGGAGTGGTCTCAGATCAGGGACCTATGCACCCTTCTGCACAGTTTTGAAATGGCGACGATGATGTTTAGTGCTGACGATGCCATTATCAGCATGACTATTCCGGTGATTTACATGCTGGAGCACATGTTAAACAGAATTCGGAGTCAGGTGGTGGCACAAGAGGAGGTGGAGGAAGTAGAGGAGGAGGAGTTGTATGCGGAAGGGCTAACATCTGCAAGGTCCAGACGGTCGGCAGCACCAAGGCGGCAGGCATGTGAGGGTGGGGGAGATGGTTTTACCAGGGCGCATGGTAGCAGCCAAACTAGTGAGGAAGGTGCAGGAGCCCAGGAAGAAGTGGAGGACGAACTGATGGAAGACTCATCAGATGAGGGAGACCTTGATCACATTTCTGTTGTGCGAGGTTGGGGGGAGAGGACAGAGGAAGGAAGCATGATTGTTACCTCGCCACCAACACAACAGGGACTTGGTGCTCCTGGATGCGCAACACACATGAGTGCCTTCTTGCTGCACTACCTGCAACATGACCCTCGAATTGTGAGAATTAGAAATAATCCTGACTACTGGGTTGCCACACTGTTAGATCCCCAGTACAAAAGTAAATTTGCAGAAATTATTCCTGCCATAGAAAGGGATGCATGCATGCAGGAGTATCAGCAGAGACTGTTGCAGAATCTTACATGTGCTTTTCCACAAAATACCAGTGGTGCACGTAGTGAATCTCACAGTTCCAACTTGCCAACCGTGGGACCGTCAAGTGTTCAGCACTCAAACCGTAACAGAACCACAGTATCTGCTGGTAACATCAATTTTGCGGAATCATTTCACCACTTTTTTAGCCCATCCTTTGCAAAGCCACAGGAGGCAAGAAGTCTGACACATAGTCAACGCCTAGAGACGATGGTACAGGAGTATCTCCAAGTAAACTTTGAAGCCACGACTGTGTCACTGGACCCTTGCTCTTTTTGGGCTTCCAATCTGGATAAATGGCCGGAGCTAGCCACTTACGCCTTGGAGATCTTGTCATGCCCCGCAGCCAGCGTTCTGTCTGAACGTGTGTTCAGCGCTGCTGGTGGTGTGCTGACAGATAAGCGCACGCGGCTCTCCACTGATAATGTAGACAGACTCACGTTCATAAAGATGAACAAATCATGGATCCGAAACGACTTTTCTACCCCTGTGTCATCCTGGGGAGAGTAAAAGCTTGATGATTGGTTAAAATCACCCTACCAACCGTTTTAAGCTTTCAAATTACTAATCATGTTTATCTGTATCTTGGCTGGAAAATAATTTGGGCTTTGTAGCAGTGTGCAGCACTGATTCTATTAGGCCATCTATATTAAGCTCCACCAGATTTAAAATTACTAATCATGTTTATCTGTATCTTGACTGGAAAATAATTTGGGCTTTGCAGCAGTGTGCAGCACTGATCCTATTAGGCCATCTATACTAAAGCTTCACCAGATTTAAAATTAATAATAATTTTTAGCTGCATCTAGCCCGGAAAATAATTTTGGGGCTCCGAGATGCGCAAGACACATAAGTGCCTTCTTGCTGCACTACCTGCAGCATGACCCTCATATTGTCAGAATTCGAAGTAATCATGACTACTGGGTTGCCACACTCTTAGATCCCCCAAACTTTTCGATCAACCTTTTCATTTTAATAAAGACCAAAAAAATGGTCATTTTTGAAATTATAAGCATTAGCAGGTTGTTAGAAACTGAAATCAAACAGTTTTCAACTCAAAACTTTATTCTAGGTGATGTTACATTTTCACATAGGACCCCTTGTTCGAAAGGAGCTTCTGAACTCTCTCGTCCATTGAATTTGTCAGGTTTTGGATGGTTTCTGCTTCAATTGTTTTGCATGAGGACAGAATACCCTCCCAGAGCTGTTGCTTAGATGTGAACTGCCTCCCGCCATCATAGACACTCCTTTTAATGATGCTCCAAAGGTTCTGAATGGGGTAGAGGTCAGGGGAGCATGGGGGTCACACCATAAGTTTGTCCCCTTTTATGCCCATATCAGCCAGAGATGCAGATGTTTTATGTGCAGCATGAGATGGTGCATTATCATGCAGAAAAATGATCTTGCTGTGAAATACACGGTTCTTCTTCTTGAACCATGGCAGGAAGTGCTGTTTGAGAAAATCCACATACATTATGGAGTTCATCTTTAGCGCCTTCGGGGATCCTAAAGGGGCCGACAATCTCTCTCCCCATGATTCCAGCCCAAAACATTACTCCACCTCCTCCTTGTTGGCGCTGTAGCCGTGTTTGCGTGGGGTGTCCATCAACCAGCCATCCTCCACTCCATCCATCTGGACCATCGAGCGCTGCACGGCACTCATCCGTGAACAAAACAGTTTTGAAATCAGTCTTCATGTAATGTTTGGCCCACTGGAGCCGTTTCTGCTTGTGTGAAGTGGATAGAGGAGGTCGACAGGATGGCGTATGCACAGCTGCAAACCTCTGAAGGACCCTGCATCTTGTTGTTCGGGGGACGTTGGAGGCACAAGCAGCTTCAAAAACTTGTCTGCTGCTATGACAAGGCTTTTTTGCCGCTGCTCTTTCAACCTGACGTAATTGCCTGTAGGAAAGAGTCCTCAATTTGCCCTTATCAGCACGCACACGTGTGTACTGTGAATCAGCTACATACTTCTTGATTGCCAAGACACTTCATCCTGATCATCGCACAATGTTGATTGTAGTCATGCCTTGACCTAAACACTCCACAATTTGTTGCTTCTCAGCAGCCGACGCATCCTTTTTCTTTCCCATTTTGGCAGAAAATGTAGGCTGCTTAATAATGTGAGACAGCCTTCTTAAGTAGTCTTGCCTTTCACTGGACACACCTGCCAAACTAATTAGCACAGGTGTCTGCAATTGCTTACAGTGATATAAAGAGCCCTGACACACATCACCATCAATGAGTTTAACTGACAAACAAACAAATTCTTCCCTTATCACTCCTAAACACTTTTTACATAATAATTTGGAACACAGTGTACATGTGCTTTTCCACAAAACACCAGTGGTTCACGTAGTGAATCTTACAGTTCTAACTTGCCAACCGTGGTCTGTATGGAGTTGTTCAATAAAGGGCCCAAAATTAAGATAACATAGATGGGAGAGGTCTCTATGAATAGGAATTCCTAAGTATTTGATACCCTGTGAGGGCCAGGCAAAGGGAAAGTTGGACTGGATGGAATCCTATATGGATTTGGGGAGGGAGACATCGAGGGCCTCAGACTTCGCTGCATTGATTTTAAAATTTGACCATGTAACAAAGTGATCTATTTCAGCCATAACAGCATGGATGGATATATGTGATTGAGTGATATATACTAGGACATCATCAGCAAATAGAGAGCACTTGTACTCGGTGCCTCCCACCTCAATCCACCTAATATTGGGATTATGGCGAATTGATGAGAGCAGGTGCTCCGTCACTAGGATGTATAAGAGAGGGGACAGAGAACATCCCTGCCTTGTCCCATTGGTGATTGTGAAAGGTGATGAAAATGTTCTGACGCGCCCCTTGGGCCTTGGGACACCCGGAGCCGGACCCTTTTTGGTGGATGCTGGTGGTTGTAGTCTCCGTGGCGGCAACCCGGTTCCGTGGCTCAGGGCGGTCAAACCAGTGGCGGAACTATTTATGTGGTTTTGATGTTTAAATGTCCGACTACGCCACCCGTGGATTGCGGTCAGAGTGAACCGCCGCTCCAGGGCAGACCGCTGAGGCTGGTGTTGTGGGTGCAGCAGAGCGTAGCATAACTCCCCACGGGAGGAGTATAGCCTCAGGGCAGTGTATGCGGAGGATGGGGGTGATGGTGCAGGGCAGCAGCAGTAACGACACGGAGTCAGTGATGCAGTCCAGGGCCTTTACTCACAGTTCTTATTATCCAGACCACGTCTGCAGGTAACGGCTGCCCACGTCGTACTGTGCTCACCAGGTGAGGGGCTCAGACAACTCCCAGATAACTTTGGAGCGCTTCACAGGACCCGCTTTGTGTGTCCTTTGTCTGGCCTTTCTTACCAACCCTTCTGTCCGGCTGCCTCGGGCCTCCTCTTGGTAAACTTGGCGCCAGTTTCCCTGACCCTATGTGGTGCCTTCCTAGCGGGTGTAGCGAGGGGCTGCGCCACATAAAATGTCACAGCCTCCTGTTTCTAGCTGAGGGTCATTTCCTGCCTCCACTAGTTTCGGGGACCGGTCTCCCCCTTTGGCCTGACCCCTCCACGCAGGTGGATTCGGGCGTGCGGTGGCGACTCGCCCGTCCGCACCCCTGAGATCCCTTCGTTCCTCGTTCCTGGAGCCTTCTCCGCTCCTCTTCCTTCCTTCTCCCTCTTCCAGGCCTGGGCCTCTGTTACTAGGCCCGCCTCCGGAGCAGAGCTCATGCAGAGCCCCTGCTCCCTGCCACTTCTGCTCAGACTTCTCTGCACTGAACTAAGATGGTGCCCACCTTTTATACTCCCTTCTCAATGCACCCAGGAACTGCTTCCTCCCTGCTCCTGCACTACAGGGTTCCCCTTCCTCAGTGTTCCCTCCCCCCACTCCAGCCAGGGACAGGGACTGTCGTGCCCATCTCAGGGGCATATTGGTCGCCCTGCCCCACGGCAATGTGGTGTAATGCATGCAGGTGTCGGGTCCTGATCCACACTACATCCTTACCTGAGAGTGAGATATCACACCTCTGGGTGAGGTGCAATACCTCTGTAGCAACCGAGCCCTCAGGGTGCTACAGTTCCATTTATCTTCAGCCTAGGTGACGTATTGCGATACAGGGCCGTGATTTTGGCTATAAAAGGGTCCCCTAGACCCCTACCCCAAGCTTTTTAAGAGAATCATATATGGCGTGCCAGGAGACTTTATGGAATGCTTTCTCAGCATCCAACGAGAGTATCTAATTACAAATTTTTAACTGCATCTAGCCCAGGAAATACTTTGTGCCTAGTAGCAGGGTCTGCTAGTCAGCGGATTATCCCGGCTGTTAAGCAAGCTACACCACCTGTAGTTTGGACACTTCATTTTTTCAAAGGAAATGCTTCGGGACCACGGGATACTCAGTGAAGAGCATCAGGAGGCACCCCAAGGCATAGGGGCTCGGACTGGCAGTAGGATGCCTTGCGGTGGACAGCCGAGCTCGATCCTTATAAAAGCTTTTTAACTGCAGCAGCTTTAGTGGACGCTACTGGAGCTGGAATTACGCTGCTGCTGGCATGAGACTTGCCCTCCAATAGATCCTTGTAAATGGATTTAAAGTGCATTTATTCAAATTAGAGAGACAATTTAAATTAAAAAGCTTAGAGCTGCCTCCACCACAGGGGGGCTCGCTCGACCCACCAGCGGACAGGCACCAGTATTGGGAGAGGGGGGCTGGCCGTCAGGGTTCACCGCGGCTCTGGCACAAACCCGGCGACACGGAGGTGGCACGGGCAGGAGCGGACTGAACGTGTCGGCTTCTCACTTTTTGGATTTTAGAAGGGCATGACATGCCTATATCTGTGTCTCCCCCTCCTTTTACTCCTCCACCTCTTTTCTTTTCGCATGACTATATGTACTTGTCACTTTTCCATGTGTTAGTTGTGTCTTCTGAGCAGTTTGTCAGCTTTTGGACACCTTTGAAGGTGTTTTCTATGTGTTTCTATGTGTTTTTGTTTGCCTGCCATTGGTTTTAACGGTGTTCGAAGGTGTTCGACGAACAGTTCGACGAACAGTTCGGCGAACACACGGGTGTTCGACGAACCGAACCGAACTCGAACACTACGGGGGTGGCTCAACACTACTAAAGACCCCAGAATAATAAGGCAGATTCTATTCACAACGATTAAATTCTATGCGAATCAAATTTCTTTTTTCCAAATTGGAGTAAAGTGCCAAATTTGAATTTCAAGCTTTAAAATGGTATTTCTAATTGGTGTATTGACTAAAGGTGGTCAATAAAGATGAGCAAACCTGCCAAAATTCCAAGTCTGCATATTTGCTCAAAGTCAGTCTGAAAAATTTAATTTGCATTGAATTTATTCAATCCGAGTGGAACGAGCTCCTATTGCTATTAAAAAAAGCTTTGAGGCCTCCAGACTTCAATGCATAATACAAGGATGGGCCAAAAAGGGGCTGATAAACAATATATATTCATAATCACCCAACGCTTCACCTGTTCTTGCCACCGCTGCTTCCCATCGATCCTCTGCTGGCATCCCAGCCCGGTCTCATCCTCACTATATGTTGGCATTTCTGGCACTGGTTATGCCTCGAATTCATGCCATCAGAATACATGTCAATGCCTGGGGAAGAGTGAAGATGATATCTATGAAGCTGGGGGCCAGAGTGATAGGGAGACAAGGGGCTAGGTGAGTATATCTTTATTGTGTTTTTAACCACTTCCAGCCCTTATGAATCCTGCAAAATTGTGCCTAGCTGTCATTTTGCTGGATTCATGCAAATTGAAATCCCAAGAATTAAAATCCACTAGAATGTACAAAATTTTGGGAAACAAATTTGATTAGTTTTAGAATTGATCCGCTTATCCCTAGGGGTCAATCATCGAACATAGGCAAATTCTTCTCAGTTATCTATGAGTTCTCATAATTGACAATATTTACTAAAATTTATACTGGCTTGGAAAAGATTATTCTTAAATAATTCCTAATAATTATAGTAATTGGAGTGCTACCATGAATATGCACAGAAACAGTTATTATAAATTCTTCTGTTATCAGGCAGAAAACAGATGTTCCAAAGCGTCTCTTGTGCCAGAGAGTGTAACATGGAGCCAATCTTATTATGCAGGTTTTTTTCAGATAATAACAGTGATAAGATGTACGGTGCGTTAGATAAAATGCCGTTTACGTTGATGCTCCGCTCCGAGCGTCACTGTAACCATATGTAAGCACCTTGGGCTATTTAGAGGGCAAAGTGGGCTGAGGGTGTTGAAGTATCACATTATTGGGAGGAGGGCGTGCAGAAAGGGCGTTACCTGGTTTCCTACATTTAAAAACACTCAATTTTCTTTTCCCATAGCCCCAAAGTCCTTGATCGCTCAGCCATCTAAGAACTCCTCGTTTCCCGATTCACAACGGATGCACTTTCCACCTTCCCTATGACATTGCCTGCCGCAAATAAAGCAATGTAATAAAAGGCTTTAAACACATAAAAGTGACACATGAAATAAAGAGTCTACGCGTCCGGAAGCAAGGACTTTTTAGAAAAGGTTGCGGAAGTATGAAAGCATAGTAATAACAAACAACCAGGGAGGTTAATACTCAGCTTTTATTATCTCCTTTCTACCCATTAATTCCTCCTGTGAATCTGTTTTTTTTTTTTAAAGGAATATTCCGGTTTTAGCAAGTATTGTGCAAGAGAAAGTTATACAATTTCTCAATATACTTTCTACAGAAATTTCTCATGGTTTTTAAAATCTAAGCTTACTGTTATTTAAAACGGATCCGTCCAGTGTCCGGGTCATGTGTGTAACAACTTACAAGACATAGTTCTGATAGCTGCACCATAGTGGTAACGACAGTTCACCAAGGATCCTTATTAAATCATAGCAAGCAGAGATCTTGAGATTTTGAAAGCCTTTACTAACTAAAACTAGCTGGCCCCTTTAAAAGAACTCTATACAGAAAATTAACTTCCTCCCTTAATCTCCTCCTTTCTTTCTGCGACATTTCCTCACATAGTGCACTTAAAACAAAAGTGTGTGTCCCAGGAGATCAGCCATGCAACCCTCAACCTCCTCACTGTCCTGCCTGTGTCTGGCTGTTATATGGCTGTTATACAACCCCTTGATGAAGCTAGATGTGAAATGTGCGTCGGGTGCGGTTCTTCATGGTCTGGTGAGATTTGTTACTTTTCCCTTCTTGCCACTGTGCATTTTTCTACACTCCATACATATGGAAATATACTAAATTATCCAGTGGTAATTGATCTTTTTGTAATTACTATTTACATCTATTGTACCTCAACACCTTTATTACATTGGTATCCGTCTGTAACATATGATTGTACCCTCTTTCTATTGTAGTTCATTGTATATATTGTGGGTCCATTATGCTATTATGGTATTCACCAGCCATGAATGTCTTGTGTCATGTATATGTTTTTTAGCTTATTCAATTTTAATTGATGTTGAAATAAAATTATATTTTTATTCGTATCATTATGCCTTGCGCTTTTTTATAATCGGTTTAGTCTATTATTCAACTGGCTACAACAGGAGCCTCTCCCCTCTTCTCTGGCTGCTATAAGAAATAAAGATAATTAAACCACCGCCTTCTCTTAGTCCCACCCCTGAGCACCATAAATAGAGCAGATCTGCAGGATAGTAATCATTAAAGGGTTATTCCCATCTCCAAGATCCTACCCCAATATGTATTAGATGTAATAATAATATTAATATCAAATACCTCCAATTAGAGATGTAGTATAGTTCTTCTGATTCGATATGTCACTTACCCCATGTGCAGGGCACTGTAGTAGCTTAGGTATCTATGGTTATGACCACTAACAGCTAACTAACTGTCACTAATAAAATTGGTCATAGTAACCCAGGCTACATAAGCTACTACAATGCCCTGCATATGGGGTAAGGCTTTTTTCACACATCAGTATTTCTGATTAGTATTGTCAGTTATTGTTTTTGTCTGTAAGTTCTACTTCCAGTTTTGGCATAGAAACACTGATGCAAAATACTGACCAAATACTGATATGTGAATGAGGCCTTTGCAACATCAGAAGAACTATACTACACTTCTAATTGGAGATATTTGCTAATATTATTATTATTATTATTATTATTATTACACCTACTACATATTAGGATAGGATCTTGGAGCTGGAATACCCCTTTAAGTTTTCTGTAGGGTTTCTACAAGACTGCTTGTTTTAGGAACAAGCCAATAAATTCTGCAGATTGACAAATCTTATTTCATCTTTCCTGTTCCATTATCCTTAAAAATCGCAAAGAATTGTACGTTCATATCATTTTTTTTTTTAGCTTTAATCATGGACTTGTGTACATGTATATCATGGAAACCAAGCTCCTGCCATGTAGGAGACACTAGTCAGGGGCTGGGCTGTCATAGAAAGCAAGGAACTCTGAGGAGAAATCAGAAGAAGTGTATTCTACACAAAATGCATACCGGGAAATGAGGGAAAAGAAGCTCCTGATCCCATAATGCTGGCAAAATGCTAATAAATAGCAATTACGTATTTAAAAACAGTGGATGGCAAGTTGCAAATCATAAGGACTGGGACAGCTCTTGGACGTATTAAATTGGTATGTGCACCAAAAGAAGTTTAAACTCGTTGTAGGGGACAGTGGCGTAACTATTGTCCGATGAACACCCGTGCAAAATTTTAACTATGGCCCCTGCCTGTTGGTCAGATGTATGGGCCCTTATAGCATTCTAGATCCTATAGGGTCGATGTTCCTTTTTTTAATAATGTCCCCCATCCTGGCCCCTTTCAGTAATAATGTCCCCCATCTTGGGCCCTTTTCTGTAATTAAGGCCCCCGTCCTGGCCCTTTTCTGTAATAATGTACTCTGTCCTGGCGCCTTTCTTTAATAATACCCTTCATCTTGGGCCCCTTCTTATGTATGCCATCTCGGGCTCCTTTCTAGGTCCTCTTACTGTAATAATTTCCCCCTTCATGTGCCCTTTCCTGGTGTATTGTCCCCGACTTTGGGCCCCTTCCAGGTAAAATTAACACCACTCTGGTATAATGTCCCCCATCCTGGGCCATTTCCTGGAATGATGTCTGTTCTACCGCCATTTCCAACACATTAAAAAAATGAAAAGATTCTCCTTACCTTCCTCCGCATCCATGATGTGCGGTGTCCAATACTATAGCCTGCAGCTGACTTCGAACATTCCAGCCATGGGCTGCACATGATGTCACTGCCCTACAGTGCCCTTGATGGGCACGCTGACATCAACTGACGGCCTCTTATTGGCTGGCGGCATGTATTGCAGTGCAGTCAGGCAGCGGGTCTCTGCACTGCAATATAATTAGGCCCTGACGTTGGCAGACCGCCCTCCCGCTCGGCCCCGGTGGCGGTCTTACCCTCTGCGACCGCATTCGTTACTTTCCTGGTAAGGGATGAGCAAGGAGATGACAGCAAGACTGTGCATATATACAGGTTGTGTGTGAAAGAAAGTACTAGAGATTAGCAAGCTTTCAGCAATTTGTTTTGGGTAGATTCGCTTGAATCGGCCATCAGATTCGATTTTGTCCAAATCAATTTGGTCCTACTTGAAATTGCCCAGATTGCTGTTAATTATGCTCTGAGTTCTCTCCAGACTGTAAAACATATAAAACAGAGTGCTGAGAAGGGGTTATAACATATTATACTCACCTCTGTTCTCTTCACGTCTTTGATCTTCTCAGCTTCAGTATTCTAGTCTTTGGTCTTCTCATCTTCTGTCTTCCATTCTTCTTGTCTTCGATTTTCATTCTGGAATCTTGCGACACTAATTAGGCTCCATATGACCACATTGTAAGGTCTAATAATTGCCAGAGGATCCCGGATAGAAGACCAGAGACTAATAGACGAAAGCCAAGAATACTGAAGATGAGAAGATCGACAACACAAGAGAAAGTAAGACCCAAGACCCTCATGGGGCAGAACTAGAGCAGGCGAGTATAACCTTTTATTAATTTTAAACACCTTCCCAGCCCTTTAAATAATCTAACAAAATGGCCATTGGGTGAATTCATGCAAATCAAATTTTGGATTCAGGCGAATCTGAATTTTTGAGGAAATCCGCAACTAATATGATTTCTTAATTGATTTTCTCATCTCATTACACAATTCAGAGCTGCAGACATGTAATTTGCAATGCAATGAAAAATGTTGAACAAGGCTCCCACATACCATGTGCCACTTACAATTCTGGTGCCTTCTTATGTGACACAGAGACCTTTCGGCCCCCTCAGACACCAAAGTCTCCTACCTCTACTCCTCCTGTAGGCTCTAAATAAGATTTCCAGTTCCTAAACTTTCCAGTTGTTACTTTAGAACTTTAGGAATCAGTATACTATTAGATTAGCCTTGGACTACTATCCAGTAGACTATTTTTCACCCTTATCCTCCATAAGGAGTTAGGCACTTTACGTGATAGAATTTCCAAGTTGCAACTCCCAGATTTATCTTCTGACTCTTGACTCCCAAAAGGAAGAGGTGGAATAGCATTCTATAAACCATCAAACACTACTGCTCATATATTCCTCAGCTACAAACAATACAGTGCTCATGTGGCCTATCAAGAGCTGAGGAAGCACGGATCACCAGCCCATCTTCTGCTGTCTATAGACTTTTCTCTTCTTCCGAGAAGGTCCCTTGTTTCTACGCTGAAGTTTAGCGAATTCTCAGCATGTGTCAAAACATGTATCTGTCTCCCTATTTATGCATTCATCCCACACTATTCCCGCTTTTACTTAGATCATCTCTAGAGCATTGAAGGGAAGATTTTATAGCCAAAAGCAAAGGTCCGGATTCTGACTTCTGTTTTGAAAACAAAACAAAAAAAAATCCTTCTCCTCTCTTACAAAGATAAGAATATTCTCCTAAAAGCATTCCTATTCAACATTCGGATCCATCTTTGCCCCCTCCAGAGTAATATATGGCTTCACTGCTGTTTTGAATTATATTCCTTTCACAACACTTTTCGTACAAGTCTTGTCAGAAAAAAAAAAAGATGAAAACCTTTTGGACAAAATGGACGAAGAAAAAGATTCGAAGATTTGGTAAATATAACGATGAAGTCACTGTAAAGTTTTAGATAAGCACAGAAAATTATATTACCGAAAATGATTTCTTCTATCAGATTGCTTTGACTTATTTACTAAAGTAGGGTTATTTTCCAAAACATCTTGATAAAATGGTTTAAAGTAACTCGTGTTGAACTGGTCATTGTAGGGTACAAGGAAAAAACAACCATAAATATTTGATTATACAGTAGTTACTCCTCTCGAAGTCAATCAACCTACACGTCTATTCTAGAAGCTGAGCACGATCGCTATTATTGTATTGCAGTTTTAAAGGGAATGTCTCGTAAGTCTGAAGAAGAGAAATATTCCTCACATTAAATGATTAAAAATGAGTGAATCTGCTGAAATTCAATGAGGTAGATCCATTTGAATTTGTCCAGGAATCAATTGTGCCTTATAATGTTCTTAGGTTTCTTTGGACCTTAGGGCATAACAAACATAGGTAAATAAAAAAAATAAATAAAAAACATTTATTTACATATATATATATATATTACACTCACATTGTCCTCACCTGTGTAGCCACAAAGTCAATCTAAGCTCTAGTTTGTTTTTTAGGCTTCTCCTCTCATTGTATCATGGCATTTTCTGGCCCCTCCATGCTGGTTAGGTCTCAAAATCTTATGATGTTTGAGGTCTAGCCAGTGCATAACGGCTGACGATAAACCCAAAAATTTGGGGAAATTCTAAATGAATTAGATCTTTTTTATTTTTGAAAACATTCCACTGGGACAGCTGTACTGGAAACACTTCATGTATTGTCTGTCTAGTCTGGAAAGGCCAAAATATCATTAAATAAATAGCTGTCCGAACCTGTCAATTTTGGCAAAATTGTCTGACCATCTAATGTGCATAGGGACATCATGATGACTTTCTCTTGACATGATGATGCACGTTTGAATTTCAATGGTTAATCCTTCTGTTTGGTGAGGAGATGAGCAGGAAAGTAGAGAATAGAGAACACAATAGGAGTAGAGATCACAGGAATGCACAGCCGAGCTAAGCGTTCCTGTGTTTGGGGAAGTCAGGAGTGATAGTTGTTGTCCTAATCATCATTCAGCCACCTGCTTTCCATTGTGTATAGGTGAAATCAGCAGGGGTACAGTCAATGTAACCGACCTATATGAAACCTCTTAGTAGAGACAATAGAATTCAGCAAAGAAAGAATATTACATTAAAATATAACTTTTAATTGTATCATATAAAATCAATCTTAAATAAAAAGCCAACTGATGACCAACAAACAACAAAAAAGTGTATTAAAGTGCTAGTGCTCAGTATAAGCAGTGCTCAAGATAAACAATTGGTTTGATCTCACCAACGTTCGAAGTTATGCTTTACACCCTCGGCTTGTAAAGCAGGAGCAGAGAAAAAAATTATAAAGGGGGTCCCTATTTGGTTCTTACGCCACCACAAATCATACTCTCCTAAAGAAACATACTCTCCTAAAGAATCCTCGGTATCGATGAGCAAATGCATAAGGAGGAATCTTTTTGTGGTCATCCTAGTTTATAGTAGGCAGGAGCAACTACATGGGGCACGACAGGGTACTTTAGGGCGAGTCGTTACATACCCAAGCTCCCCCCTGAGGTTCGTTTGGACGGCTATATCTCATCAGGATAGACGGGAGAGTGTGAGCCTTTTTTTAAACTTGTATGGGTACTCATGACCATTTTATTGTATATACAGTATATACCTTTGTGCACTTTTCAAGAAGAAATACTTCACTTTCTGTAACATTTTCAAGGGTGCCAACACTTGCCCGTTATGATTCAGCAAAATGCCGGGCAGCTGGCTGCCTTTTCGCTGACTTTGCGAGTGCCAAAAAAAATCCCTATTAAGGGGTATACACATTTTTGTAAAATTCGAGTAAGTTTCAGTTTCACTCGAATAAATTTGCCCCACTTTAATCAGAATGTACTCACTTGGAGTACAGATGCTGGAAGTGAAAGGCTCAGACTTGAATGTTGAGCTCATCAGAACAATCTCCTGCAGCAGCTTACGTCCCAGAGATAAGATGAGTCTAATGATCTGCAAGACCACCAATCAGCAACTTGTTTGCTGTTGTTTAATTGCCTACTTACACAGACCAACCTTACTATCATTGAAATAACAATGCTCTATTCTTAGGACTCCACACAATTCTATTCCTTTGTTACAAATAAATTGGCAACTGGGTGTTACCATTCAAACTTTTAGAAAAGTCTGACACCATCAAGGCTGATTGGACAGGGACAGACAGGGACACCACCAACCCCCTCCCCCAGTTTGTAGCACTCACTTTTCATAAAGTTCCAGAATTTCATAAAGTTCTAAGTAAAGATGCATCAGAACTGTTATTTCACATAAAATACATTTTTTTTTTTTACAAAAACAGACTTGTCAGGAAAGTGGACATTCTTTTTCATTTTTTTTTTAATACGATTTTGAAAAATGTCCCAGCAGCCCTCAGGCACTCATGATATTTCAAAGGCTGCACCAAAGAACTCATTATTTTATAACGTTCAGTCCACTTATGTTACGAGGAGGAAAATAGGACCACATCACATAACTAAAACCCCGATCTCTACACAGGTTCCCTGATTTGAGCTTCCATGCGCTCTATATTCACATCTCTCTAAATACATTGTACTCGATGATAGAATGGTGGATTGAAGACATCGGTTTTAGCAAATATTTGCAGTATCTAATATCTGGCATTGCCTTCCATAATCTACCAACTGCAGTGCTTTAGACATGTTAGCATTAAATTTCAAAGAACCTGAATGTGTAAGCTCTCACAAATATCTCCTTCCCTAAATCATAGCGGAATATGAGCAATGTGACGAGGCTGTCAGATCAGGAATTCCCCAGCCGACAGATAACTTCATTCAGATAAACACCATAGGTATCAGTATCAATGGGTATAAACACTAATCCCTCCTGTCAACCTAGACGCAAGTGACTGGCATGTAAAAGCCTGCTCCGTGCTAACTGCGGACCATCAGGATGCATGAATCGCAGAAAAAATATTTGTTAAAAGCTATTTCTGGTCTTTGACTCATGTCCCATCTATGTCATGTAATCACTGTATAAGCCCTCTGCTCGTTACATGATATCAAAATGGGGATGACATCAAAATTATTAGCATCTATTAATTATAAATGAGCCAATCATTTAACATTTGAATTCAGCAGATTTGACAAATTTTGCGAGGAAGTTCGCTAAAGAGAAACGTGTGTCACCTACTGAGGCCCTTAGAAAGGGCTACTAAATTTGTTAGTAGGGGCAACTGTAGAATCAATCTCATCTCCCTCATATTTATACTGGAAAAAAACTCCCAAGAATGCAACAAGGAATGGAGGAAAAACAGCAACTTCTACATGCTCATCACTTAGTATGATGACCAACCGTCGTATCAGGAGGCGGTAAAGCAAACCAACAGAGACCTCGGTCGTGCTGCCGAGCATGGAAAGTTGCAGTCTTGATTTTTTGATGGGAGAGTGAGCCGTCAGACACTCCCCCTCTGAGTCTGAGCTCTGTGACATTTCAGTGCAGAGGGCGTGATGACATCATTACAGCGTGCCCTCTGTGCTGAGCAATGCAGAGGGTCAGAAGACCGAAGACTGCAGAGACTGGAGCAGCGGGGGAACGGGGAGAGATATTTGTTTATTCATTTTTATGTATGGAGCGATATATGGGGCCCATTATACTCTATGGAGCACTATATAGGCCCATTATACTGTATAGATCACTATGTGGGGGCATTATACTGTATGGAGCACTACGTGGGGCCCATTATACTGTATGGAGCACTATTTGGGGCCCACTATATTGTATGGAGCACTATATGGGTCCCATTATACTGAATAGAGTAATATATGGGGCCCATTATACTGTAAGGAGCACTATTGTCACGGGTGTGTCAGATGTGAAAGACAGTCGCCCTGTAGTTGGTTGCAAGAGATCTCTTCGTTTGGCATTACAGACACCTTCTTAGATCTGTCTCACTCTAGGACCCAGCAGCTACCTCTCTCCGGCTAATTGACACCCAGGCCTGGGTGTTTAAATGCTTCCTGTTTGCTTTACGGAGGTGCCAGTGATATTCACTGGCACCTCCGTAAAGAGAAAAAGACCTGACACTTGGGTTTAATTGTGTGGTTTTATTTTCAAGCGTTTTTTTCCCTCCTTTCTCCTTGATATGGGTTCAGTTGCAGAGCTCGCATACCTGCTATGTGGTCTGTCTCTGGAGGTGAATGACCTTGGCTGTGAGGGTCAGCAACAGCATCAGCGTCTACTGGTCGCTAATGTAAGGGCCTCTGCAGGTAGGCCTGTCCAGCCTGAACCCAAGGTTGCCCTCCCGGACAGGTTTTCAGGAGGTAGGGACAAGTTTTTTGTGTTCAAGGAGGCCTGCAAACTGTACTTTAAACTTCGTCCTTACTCCTCCGGTAGTGAGGAGCAACTAGCGTGAATTGTTATCTCACTATTGCAGGGAGATCCTCAATCCTGGACTTTTTCTTTATCGCAGGATCCGGTTTGTCTCCAGTCTGTGGAGGTTTTTTGGGGGCCTTGTCCCTCATCTACGATGACCCTGACCGAGTTGCCTTGGCTGAGTCTAGGCTACGTCGCTTTCAGCTGGGAATCGGTCAGTGGAAAAGTACAGTTCGGAATTCCGTAGATGGGCAATGGATTCTAAATGGAATAACTCAGCCCTTAGAAGCCAATTTTGGGAGGGCCTTACTGAAAGGTTGAAAGATGCTTTGGCAGTATATGAAACCCCTAAGTCCTTGGAGGCTGCCATGTTGTTGGCTATACGTATTGATAGACGGGTGAGACCACCTTCTTCGGGGCCTTCTTGTCGGGGTTGTGTACCTCTGCCGGAGGAGCGGTCTGCCAGTGAACCAGGGCTGGGGGAGGTGGAGGAACCCATGCAGTTAGATGCCTCTGCATCATATATTTCCTAGGAGATTCGCAAGAAAAAAGGCGTATGTTTCTTGGTGGGAGAAAGGGACATTTTATTGGGGCCTGTCCTTCAGTTCCTTAGCAAAAGGAAACTCGATTAACCCTTGGTAGTCAGGAGTTGGATAAGCAAGGGGTGCATTTATTGCCAATGTGCAGTTCCTGGTTTGTCCTGACAGCAGAGGTCGTGCTAGAGAGCAAAACCGAGAAAATTTCTGTGTTTGTTGACAGTGGACCTGGAGTCAGCATGGTTGATGCTGAGTTTGTCAAAACTCATGGTCTTGCTTGTTGTACTTTAGCTAAACCTATTCCCATCTTCGCCATTGACTCAGTGCCACTTGCACAGAAAGCATTAACTCAGATTGTACATAATGTAAAACTGAGGGTGGGGTCAGTTCATTGTGAAATAATCCCTTGCTATGTCCTGGACAGTCTTCCCATCCCAATTGTTTTGGGTCTCCCCTGCTTGGTGAAACATATTCCATTGGTGGATTGGCAAGCTGGGGAGATCATTGAATGGGGAGATTATTGCCATGAGAACAGTTTAGATATTTCCCTTGCTACAGTCTGTACAGAAATATTACCTGTTTTTCTGTCTGGTTTTCAAGACGTTTTTTCTCAGAGGGGGTATCTGGATTTTTCCCCTCATTGTGCATGTGACTGTCCTATTAACCTGACCCCTGGAGCTAAACTACCGAAGTCCAGACTGTATAATCTTTCTGGCCCTGAGAGACAAGCCATGAAGGTTTTCATTGCGGAAAGTCTGGAGAAGGGACACATCAGGCCTTCATCTTCGCCCATGGCAGCAGGGTGTAGTGGTGGGTTCTGAGTAATTTAAAGGTCAAGGGAAACAGGTATAAACGTATGGCGGACAGAAAACGCCTGCCAGGTCAGCGCCTGAATGTGAATGACTTTGTGTGGTTGTCTATCAGGAATATCAAGTTGAAAGTTCCTTCTTGGAAGCTGGGACCTAGGTCCCTATAAAATAACCGCTGTCATTAACCCAGCAGCGTTTCGTCTTGAGCTTCCTCAGGCCTTTAAGGTCCACAATGTTTTCCACAGGTCCTTACTCAAGAAATATGTGGAACCTCTTGAGCCCTCACCCCTACCTCTGCCCCCAATAATGGTTGATGGTAATCTGGAGTTTCAGATTTTGTAGATTCTCGTCTACAACGTCTTACCCTACAATACTTGGTGCACTGGAAGGGTTATGGTCCAGAAGAGAGGATGTGGGTTTCAGCATCAAAGGTGAACGCTCCTAGGTTGGTTCATTCATTTCACACCTCTTATACTGAGAAACCTGGTCCTGAGTGTCCGGAAGCCACTCGTAAAGGAGGGGGTACTGTCACGGGTGTATCAGATGTGACAGACAGTCGCCCTGCAGTTGGTTGCAGGAGATCTTTTCATTTGGCATTACAGACACTGTCTTAGATCTGTCTCACTCTAGGACGCAGCGGCTACCTCCCTCCGGCTAATTGACACCCATGCCTGGGTGTTTAAATACTTCCTGTTTGCTATATGGATGTGCCAGTGATATTCACATGACCCCTTGTGAAGGCTTTTAGCTGTTGCAGTTTGCTTGCTTCCTCTTTGGTGCTAAGAGTGTGTAATCTCTCTGAAGTTTGGCTCAAGCTAAGTTACTTCCCCCCATGTCTGTCTCCCCTTGCTGTCTTTTGTTGTTAGTGGGGACTGACTAGCGCTCATTCCCCCCTTCCCTAACCAGGGCCTAGCTCTAGGGAGATACAGGTTTTTAGGTTCCTGATCGGCGATTGGTGAGAAACCAATATAGGGATGGTAGGGAAGACAGGGTTATATTAGATCATCCTAGGAGGTCTCCACCCCCTCTTTCCTTAGTGTCTGGGCTCTCTTTCCCTCATCCCTTCATGTTGCACTTTGACTTTCCTACACTGTGTGTGACAACTATATGGGGCGCATTACACTGCATGGAGCAATATGTGAGACCTATTATACTGTCTAGAGTGGTATGTGTGGCCCATTATACTGTATGGAACACTATATGTGGCCTATTATACTGTATGGAACACTATGTCGGCCCATTATACTGTATGGAGCACTATATGGGGCCATTATACTGTATGGAGGACTGTGTGATGGCCATAATATTGTATGGAGGACTATGTGGTGCCCATAATACTGTATGGGAGACTATGTGGTGCCCATAATACTGTATGGAGGACTATGTGGTGCCCATAATACTGTATGGAGAACTATGTGGTAGCTACAATACTGTGTGGAGGACTATGTGGTACCCATAATACTGTATGGAGGACTATGTGGTAGTGTCCATAAAACTGAATGGAGGACTATCTGGTACTCATAATACTGTATGGAGTATTATATAGAAGGAAAATGACTTTGTAAAGTCTGAAAAGTTGTGAGATATGCTATTCTGTGACCCTGCCAAATATTAAGGTTTTTTTTTTTTTTTTTGGGACGGGGGGGGGGGGGAAGAGGCAAATTAAACTTCTGCTATGGAGCCCCATAATTTCTATGTACTCTATGTCCCCTGTGTGTTACCTGCCACTGATCGCATATCGCAACCGGAAGCCCTTCTCTGCTCTTTGCAGAACCAATGCTCCCCCGCTTGGGACATCTTTACCACTGAAACTAGTGGCCGAAGAAGCAGCAGTGATTACAATATACTGAATATGAAATTATGGACCAGATGTTTTATCAGCTGTTGCACTAACCTGATGCACAACAGCAAACACTGACTGGACTGTGTCCTTTCTCTGGGAGATCGTCTGAGCCCTGACCCTGTGGACCTTTGGGCAGGGATGGACTGGAACTAAATTTCAGCCCTGGCATTTGAAAACACACAGGCCCATTCCCCAGTTGAGGGTCTCTATTACTAACGTTACCCTGCCTGGAGGAAATCAGGATTTGTTACTACTTATGTATCCAATAATACTGCTATATAACACAGATCCAGCAAAGTGAATGGGATATAAAGAAATATCAAGCCCACTGTGCTATTTTTTTATACTGTGTAAAGTGACCTGCGATGAGTTTGAAATCTGTGACATATCGGTTTCTCTTAGTTTTATGGGCTGATTTTCCCCAGAGAATTGCTTTAGATGTGGAAAATGTCAGTGCTCTTGACCTTTTCGGACACACGCACACTGCAGTACTTTGCTCTGCCCTCGGCAGATGTAGGATGCGTCATCTGAGATGCCCTCCCTGAGCAAATGGGGGATACTCGGAGCCGGGCCTTGCGGATGTTGTGGGGGGAGGGATGCAGTCGTGGCCTAGACCCGTTCCGTGCCCAGGGCTGTCACATAAAAAAATGGGCTTTTGGATGAGTGGTTGTTCAACTACGCCACCTGTGGTTTCTGGTGAAGGCCACCAGCACTGCGACAGTCCTCTGAGGCTGGCAGCTCGGTTGGTACTACTCCCCACAGGCGGAGTAGGTCTCAGGGCAGTGATGGATAAACTGTGTGGAGGAATGGTGGGTGCAGTGCCGCGCAGGAATAAACAAGCGGAGACGGTGAATGAAGTCATCCGGGTCTTTACTCACTTTAGATGCACTTTCAGCCGCAAAGCTTCTCTCTGCTACACACGGCGTACTGCGGTCACCAGGAAGGGGTTCAGCGCTCCCCACGTAGATCAGGAGCACCTGTCAAAACACCGTTAGTGTGTTCCTCTCCTTTGTAAGTTCTCCCACTGAGTCTTCTCCTGACTGTGTGTGGTATGAACGTGGTGTAAGGCCGGGTCCCACTGGATAAACACAGGTTTGAGAGATACAGGTGGTGACTCCGCTCCATCCGTATCCCCCTGGGATCCACTAAGCCTCCGGGCTTTTCTGACTGAGACGTGAAGTGACAAAGTCAGATATCGGGGGCCGGTTACCCCTTTTGCAGCAGGAATCCCTCTGGCTAGGCCAGAGTGAAGAATACAGGTGGCGACTCCGCTCCGTCCGTATCCCCCTGGGATCCTTTTGCCTGTGGAGCCTATCTCCTCTGCTCCCCTCCAAGGCCTTCTTAGAACAGGACCCTGACCGGGTAGAGACACTGGTTAACTCTAACCTGCTCCTCGTCTCAAGGCCAGAGTACGAGGACCGCAAATCTTCAGCCAGCTGCAGACTCTTGCTGGACTCTGACGGAAGACCCTCAATCAAAGACCTTGAACTTAAGATGGCCGTATATTATATATGATACTGTATGTGCTTCCTGTAAGTGTTTCCTCCACCCTCACCCACTACTTGGTTCCCCCTATCTTTGGTTCCCCCCCATCTCCTGTATCCCGGGCCGGGGCACATCTAGTCGGAATGTGGCCAGAAGTATACAAATCGCAAACTTGTGCTCACATGACCGTCCACTGTTGCCACGGCAAGGGAGAATCCTAAAAGTGTGCAGTGCATGCATATGTGCTGGGGAAGGAACGGGAAGGAGGGGGGTTGGCGCCAAACTGAATTTTTGCCCCGGGTGCTAGAAGACCTAGATGCACCTCTGGGTATGTGTATAGATATCTTTTACCCTCATATCACTATTAATTACCACTATATACCTACGGGATACTCATATATCTAATCTAATTCTATTGTCTAAATTTATTTGTTTCATGTCCATGCATACATGCACTTATCTATTTTGCTATTAGAGGATTCCATTTTTTGTGACCATTTGTGATAGTGCCTTTCTGTACATACGCATGTACTCATGAAACCTCTATGATTAGCTCACCTACCATATACACCTTTTTTTAAGATGTCCATGTTTGTCTTAATTACTTTGCATATACATGTGTTTTTTAATGAATTATGATAATAAAAATTTATTTTTTATCAAGTTGTACTCTTTTTCCTGGCACAACTCTCTCATTGGTTATTTATTTAATATAGACATTACTGTCAGATATTATTTCATTTTCTAATTAAAGTTAGAAAACATTATTGAGTCATTTATAGGGACATCATATAAGTGGTCATGTGACAGCGCAGGGACATTCACCCTTTCTTCACGCCACTAATATTACATATTAAATCTCTCCGTGGGGACATGACATTTGTAATTAAAAGTATTTGCACGCGCATCAGATTTTCTGTTCGTTACTTGCCATTTTGGTTCAAGATCATTTAAGATGTTGATCGATTTCTCCACGAGTCAATGTAATTTTCAGTGATTTTACCCTTGAGCAACTATACTAGTCAATTGTGACCAATCATTTGCCTCAATGCAGACAGTTTTAATAGAAGTACATGTTTTTTACATACATTTTTATGCCAAAGTCAATAGGGGAGAAAAAAAAAGCTACATAAAAGTCACATTACATATAAAACATATAAAACGCAAGGCTATAACATGCTGAGCTCTTTACAAAAAAGAAAAATACGCAAAATATACTGCAAGCTCTTGAGACCATACAGTTCTAAAATCCATAGTGGGAGATTTATTTTTTGGCTTTTACTTATCCACATTTACAGGACATCTGTCAGTAGGATCAACCCTCCTAAGCCGTCTATATGGACATGAAGGCCAGAAAGTTCAGTAAAATGATACTTTGATATCTGCAATCCGATGTCTCAGTCCAGAGCAATCCACATTTTTCTTTATATGTAAATGAGCTGTTAAGATCTATGTGTGACATGCAGAAGTAGTGCTGTTGCAGAGTGTGACATGCAAAAGTAGTGCTGTTGCTTTAAAAGCATTCAGCAACTATTAGAAGTAACACAAGCACAGGAGACAGGAAGAGTTGTGCTCCAGAAGCATCCAGCAACTAGAGGGGTTAACACAGTCACAGTAGAAGGGGAGTGTTTTAGCAGAGCCCCAGGGGGATTGTGGGGAAGTTGTTTACTGACTGGCTGGAGCCGAAGAGAAAGGTGGTGTGTGTGTTCTGCATCTGACAGAAGTGCTACTGCAAGTGAAAAGGATTCAAGTCAGGAATGAAGCTAAGCACAGGTCAGGTAGAGTTCCTGAACAAGCAGTGCAGAGTATTGTCAAGCAGAAAGATAAGGACTGTAAGAAATGGTGTCACAGGGATCATCTCCCTCAGCAAACCCTCCCCCCTCCTTCATCTCACTGTGCTGTAAAGAATGCTGTGTTCATTAATGTGCCTTTGCATTAGAACTGTGCTATCCTGTACTACTGGGAAAACTGTGAACTGCTGTGCTGCTAAGGAAACTGTACTGTTTGTCACTGGAACCTGTTGCTCATAAGACTGAACTTGAACTGTGTGTACGGCTTTTTATTAAATGCTACTGTTCTACCGTTTATGAGGACTCTTCTCAAGTGTGTCTGGTCAGCAAGTGAAACAATCTATGTGTCTGTGCCTGAGGGTCAATACCCCTGTGTGCCTGAAAGAAGCTGCAGCGCATGGTCTATGGTCGCCCTGAGTAACGGTTCCCCCAGGATCCCAAAGAATTAATGTAACCTGTCTCGCCCCTATCTGAACCTAGCGGCGTGCGTGTAACATTGGTGGCCCGTACAGGGAGTACTGAGAAGGAATTAGCTTGTAGAGGGAGAAGAGGAAAGTGTCTGGAAAAACACAGCAGCACAGCACCTCAACTCAACTCTGCTACACCAGTTAAAGGGGACCAGCCCTAAAGAAAACTCACTAGCAGCAATGGATGTGGAAATACAAATGGACAGAACTAGTGAGCTGCTTCTTCGGTTAACCTGTGAAGAATTGAGAACTGTAGCAGAACATATAAAGATGTCAGAAGAACAGATTTCTAAAGCACACAACTGCAGGCAACTGTTTGCTGCTATTAATGCAAAAATGGATGAGCTGTAGGAGAAAGAAGCTGAAGACGTGGGGACATCCCTCCAGGAACTAACACAGTTTCTAACCAGGTTGGAGGATGGAGGGGCGGTACCAATTACCAAAAGCGGGAATCTCTGTCCACAAACTGAACTACAGGAACTGATAGAACAATTCAAAGCCCTAACAACAGCCGTGCAGGAATTGACCAAAACCTCTGAACGGGTGACAGACTCAGACGGGACCCTTAACCTGCTCGGGTTAGATAAATCAGGGAGACAGTCCTCTCTAACACCACAAATCACCATAAGGAAAGAATTCAAGATCCTGCAACAGATTGGAGAGTGTGAACAGAAAGAGAGACTGTCTTATATGAACCTGTTGCACCAGATCGATGCAGGCTTACAGAAAGGCTACCAGACAGATGAGATTGTTAAGGGGGTGGTGAAAGCGATTAGCCCAGGACTGAACTTCCATAGTATGCTAGAAATGAAGAGTCAACTGACCTTGCAATAGCTGAAGATGATTTTAAAAGGGCACTATATAGAAGACAGTACTTCAGAATTGTTCCACTGACTCATTAACCTGTCACAGAAAAATAATGAATCACCCCAAAGTTTCTTGTACAGAGCAATTGAACTGAAGGATAGACTGTTGTTTGCATCCAGAGATGTAGAAGCGGAAGAGAAGTTTGATACTGGAATAGTCCAGAAGAAGTTCTTGAGATCATTGGGAACGGGGTTAATCAGCAAAGACAACAAGTTGCAGCTGAAACAATACCTAGAAGATCCTGGCATTCTGAACGAAGTCCTGTTTGAAAAAATGAATGAGGCAGCTAATTTGGAGTCAGAGAGCGAACAGAAGTTAAAGAAAGGCTCTGCTCCTAAAATCACCAAAATGAGTCAGCCGAAGTTAGAGACCCCCAGTGGCCAGTCCGAAGATCATCATGGAGACCCTCCAGTTCCGCCTCCGAGAGGGAACCTTAAATCACCAACAAAAGAGAGAACAGCCTTCGCTGACTGGGAGGAAGTAATAGGAGAACTGAGAGCTGAATTGATTGAGGTGAAAAAGTTGATTGTATCCCTCAAACCCAGCAGGTTCCAAAGCAGAAGATACCCGGCTTGTGAAGCGTGCCATTCATCAAATCAGAGTGCGGTGTGTGTCCACTGTCTAAGATGTGGTGAGGAAGGACATTATGCCAAGGAATGCCAATGGTCACGGTTGTTTGGGTTAAAAGACAGGAGGTTACCAGTGCGGGGCGACTGATAACCGTGACACAGAGGAGGCCCCAGAAGCTAATCCAAATCTAACCAAGCCCCAGAACGGCGCATGAGGTAAAACGGCTGCGTCAGTACTATCCCCAAGTGTGTTCCCATCTACGACAGCTGCAAGAGAGACAGGGGCATCAGTTACTTAATGCCCAGTGCGAAGGTCAAACGATGTACTCCTGGGAGGAGGATTCCTCAGGGAGTAAAGATAGCCTCATCAGCCTAATCGGTGAAATGTACTTTATACAGTGCCAGCTAGATGGACTCCTGGTAAAAGCACTGTGGGACACAGAAGCCCAAGCGAGCCTTTTAAATGAAGAATGTAGAAGGTGCTACCTGCCATATACCTGCCTTCGGTCGCTAAAAGAACTCTTAGGACCAGTGGAACTCCCCGGCAAAGCTGTCAACCAGACCGAAATCCCTTTCATAGGCTGGGTGGAAGTGACTTTCCAACTGAGGGCCATGAAGAGCAGCAACGCCATTGAGCTTTTGGTACCTTTTCTCATGACCAGTGATGAGAACGTGGCAGAGGATCCTATCCTGGGTTATAATGTAATCAGTGAGGTCATCACGAAACACAAGGCAGGGACGCTGGTGGTGGATGCAATTGCCACATCACTTGCCATACCCAACGCCATGGTGCAAAATGTGATTCATAGAGTAAAGAAAGCACAGAACACAAGAACACAATGGACCTAAAAGAAGTCAAGGTATGCTGGCGCCCAGCCATCGTCCCTGCAAACTAAATGGTGGGGGTGAGGTGTGGAGTCTGGGTAGAACCGGGAAGAAAGGTCCAGAAAAGACTGTTCATGCCAAAAGACTCCTCAGAACTCCCAGAAGGCCTAGTTCAAGGTGAGACTGTGCTTACGATTCCTGCTGGTGGGTTTGTTCGAGTGACAGTACCGGCGATGAATATTACGAAGCATGAAATTAGACTGGATCCAAAGATTGTGTTAGGTCACATTGAAACCGTTAAAACGGTATATCCAGCCAGTGTGGGACCCGCCTAGGGGTCTACAGTGAATTTAGTCTCCCCACCAAGGAACAGGAGTTACCCAGGGGAAGAAATTGTACGACCCACCTCGGAGTCCTGGGATCCCACAATACCCCTGGAACACTTGTGTGCTGAAGATCGAGCGGTAGCAAAACAGATGCTGAGATAGGAGTGTCATGCATTCTCCAAAAATGACTCTGATATAGGCTGTATCCCATCGTTGTAGTTGAAAATCAATTTGAAAGACACAACCCTGTCAAGGTAAAATATATATATTATAGAAAATCAATTAGTTTCTTTTAATAGATTACCTAATCATGTGAATTAATATAGAGATGATGGAATAATCTATGTGTATGTATGCATGCAAATGTGTATATACACATGGATTATGTTAATGGTTAATGAATATATAACTAACAGTTTCTATTCTTTTGTTACGGCATGAACAACAAAATGATTTCCTGGAAATGGCGTATGCATGTGCATGGCTGATAACAGAGAATTCATGTCGAGTTGGCAAAGATGGCGCTGAGAGACGACTTCACCACTCCCATCAGAATTCCTAAGGCGTTACTGAGGCCAAGAGATACATGGATGAGCAAATTGCAGTGTGCCAAGTTATCAGAAAGAGCAATGAATTTTACTAATCACTAGTGTTGAGCCACCCCCGTAGTGTTCGAGTTCGGTTCGTCGAACACCCGTGTGTTCGCCGAACTGTTCGTCGAACTGTTCGTCGAACACCTTCGAACACCGTTAAAACCAATGGCAGGCAAACAAAAACACATAGAAACACATAGAAAACACCTTCAAAGGTGTCCAAAAGCTGACAAACTGCTCAGAAGACACAACTAACACATGGAAAAGTGACAAGTACATATAGTCATGCGAAAAGAAAAGAGGTGGAGGAGTAAAAAGAGGGGAGACACAGATATAGGCATGTCATGCCCTTCTAAAATCCAAAAAGTGAGAAGCCGACACGTTCAGTCCGCTCCTGCCTGTGCCACCTCCGTGTCGCCGGGTTTGTGCCAGAGCCGCGGTGAACCCTGATGGCCAGCCCCCCTCTCCCAATACTGGTGCCTGTCCGCTGGTGGGTCGAGCGAGCCCCCCTGTGGTGGAGGCAGCTCTAAGCTTTTTAATTTAAATTGTCTCTCTAATTTGAATAAATACACTTTAAATCCATTTACAAGGATCTATTGGAGGGCAAGTCTCATGCTAGCAGCCGCGTAATTCCAGCTCCAGTAGCGTCCACTAAAGCTGCTGCAGTTAAAAAGCTTTTATAAGGATCGAGCTCGGCTGTCCACCGCAAGGCATCCTACTGCCAGTCCGAGCCCCTATGCCTTGGGGTGCCTCCTGATGCTCTTCACTGAGTATCCCGTGGTCCCGAAGCATTTCCTTTGAAAAAATGAAGTGTCCAAACTACAGGTGGTGTAGCTTGCTTAACAGCCGGGATAATCCGCTGACTAGCAGACCCTGCTACTAGGCACAAAGTATTTCCTGGGCTAGATGCAGTTAAAAATTTGTAATTAGATACTCTCGTTGGATGCTGAGAAAGCATTCCATAGAGTCTCCTGGCACGCCATATATGATTCTCTTAAAAAGCTTGGGGTAGGGGTCTAGGGGACCCTTTTATAGCCAAAATCACGGCCCTGTATCGCAATACGTCACCTAGGCTGAAGATAAATGGAACTGTAGCACCCTGAGGGCTCGGTTGCTACAGAGGTATTGCACCTCACCCAGAGGTGTGATATCTCACTCTCAGGTAAGGATGTAGTGTGGATCAGGACCCGACACCTGCATGCATTACACCACATTGCCGTGGGGCAGGGCGACCAATATGCCCCTGAGATGGGCACGACAGTCCCTGTCCCTGGCTGGAGTGGGGGGAGGGAACACTGAGGAAGGGGAACCCTGTAGTGCAGGAGCAGGGAGGAAGCAGTTCCTGGGTGCATTGAGAAGGGAGTATAAAAGGTGGGCACCATCTTAGTTCAGTGCAGAGAAGTCTGAGCAGAAGTGGCAGGGAGCAGGGGCTCTGCATGAGCTCTGCTCTGGAGGTGGGCCTAGTAACAGAGGCCCAGGCCTGGAAGAGGGAGAAGGAAGGAAGAGGAGCGGAGAAGGCTCCAGGAACGAGGAACGAAGGGATCTCAGGGGTGCGGACGGGCGAGTCGCCACCGCACGCCCGAATCCACCTGCGTGGAGGGGTCAGGCCAAAGGGGGAGACTGGTCCCCGAAACTAGTGGAGGCAGGAAACGACCCTCAGCTAGAAACAGGAGGCTGTGACATTTTATGTGGCGCAGCCCCTCGCTACACCCGCTAGGAAGGCACCACATAGGGTCAGGGAAACAGGCGCCAAGTTTACCAAGAGGAGGCCCGAGGCAGCCGGACAGAAGGGTTGGTAAGAAAGGCCAGACAAAGGACACACAAAGGGGGTCCTGTGAAGCACTCCAAAGTTATCTGGGAGTTGTCTGAGCCCCTCACCTGGTGAGCACAGTACGACGTGGGCAGCCGTTACCTGCAGACGTGGTCTGGATAATAACAACTGTGAGTAAAGGCCCTGTACTGCATCACTGACTCCGTGTCATTACTGCTGCTGCCCTGCACCATCACCCCCATCCTCCGCATACACTGCCCTGAGGCTATACTCCTCCCGTGGGGAGTTATGCTACGCTCTGCTGCACCCACAACACCAGCCTCAGCAGTCTGCCCTGGAGCGGCGGTTCACTCTGACCGCAATCCACGGGTGGCGTAGTCGGACATTTAAACATCAAAACCACATAAATAGTTCCGCCACTGGTTTGACCGCCCTGAGCCACGGAACCGGGTTGCCACCACGGAGACTACAACCACCAGCATCCACCAAAAAGGGTCCGGCTCCGGGTGTCCCAAGGCCCAGGGGGCGCGTCAGAACATTTTCATCACCTTTCACAATCACCAATGGGACAAGGCAGGGATGTTCTCTGTCCCCTCTCTTATACATCCTAGTGACGGAGCACCTGCTCTCATCAATTCGCCATAACCCCAATATTAGGTGGATTGAGGTGGGAGGCACCGAGTACAAGTGCTCTCTATTTGCTGATGATGTCCTAGTATATATCACTCAATCACATATATCCATCCATGCTGTTATGGCTGAAATAGATCACTTTGTTACATGGTCAAATTTTAAAATCAATGCAGCGAAGTCTGAGGCCCTCGATGTCTCCCTCCCCAAATCCATATAGGATTCCATCCAGTCCAACTTTCCCTTTGCCTGGCCCTCACAGGGTATCAAATACTTAGGAATTCCTATTCATATAGACCTCTCCCATCTATGTTATCTTAATTTTGGGCCCTTTATTGAACAACTCCATACAGACCACGGTTGGCAAGTTAGAACTGTAAGATTCACTACGTGAACCACTGGTGTTTTGTGGAAAAGCACATGTACACTGTGTTCCAAATTATTATGCAAAAAGTGTTTAGGAGTGATAAGGGAAGAATTTGTTTGTTTGTCAGTTAAACTCATTGATGGTGATGTGTGTCAGGGCTCTTTATATCACTGTAAGCAATTGCAGACACCTGTGCTAATTAGTTTGGCAGGTGTGTCCAATGAAAGGCAAGACTACTTAAGAAGGCTCTCTCACATTATTAAGCAGCCTACATTTTCTGCCAAAATGGGAAAGAAAAAGGATGTGTCGGCTGCTGAGAAGCAACAAATTGTGGAGTGTTTAGGTCAAGGCATGACTACAATCAACATTGTGCGATGATCAGGATGAAGTGTCTTGGCAATCAAGAAGTATGTAGCTGATTCACAGTACACACGTGTGCGTGCTGATAAGGTCAAATTGAGGACTCTTTCCTACAGGCAATTACGTCAGGTTGAAAGAGCAGCGGCAAAAAAGCCTTGTCATAGCAGCAGACAAGTTTTTGAAGCTGCTTGTGCCTCCAACGTCCCCCGAACAACAAGATGCAGGGTCCTTCAGAGGTTTGCAGCTGTGCATACGCCATCCTGTCGACCTCCTCTATCCACTTCACACAAGCAGAAACGGCTCCAGTGGGCCAAACATTACATGAAGACTGATTTCAAAACTGTTTTGTTCACGGATGAGTGCCGTGCAGCGCTCGATGGTCCAGATGGATGGAGTGGAGGATGGCTGGTTGATGGACACCCCACGCAAACACGGCTACAGCGCCAACAAGGAGGAGGTGGAGTAATGTTTTGGGCTGGAATCATGGGGAGAGAGATTGTCGGCCCCTTTAGGATCCCTGAAGGCGCTAAAGATGAACTCTATAATGTATGTGGATTTTCTCAAACAGCACTTCCTGCCATGGTTCAAGAAGAAGAACCGTGTATTTCACAGCAAGATCATTTTTCTGCATGATAATGCACCATCTCATGCTGCACATAAAACATCTGCATCTCTGGCTGATATGGGCATAAAAGGGGACAAACTTATGGTGTGACCCCCATGCTCCCCTGACCTCTACCCCATTCAGAACCTTTGGAGCATCATTAAAAGGAGTGTCTATGATGGCGGGAGGCAGTTCACATCTAAGCAACAGCTCTGGGAGGGTATTCTGTCCTCATGCAAAACAATTGAAGCAGAAACCATCCAAAACCTGACAAATTCAATGGACGAGAGAGTTCAGAAGCTCCTTTCGAACAAGGGGTCCTATGTGAAAATGTAACATCACCTAGAATAAAGTTTTGAGTTGAAAACTGTTTGATTTCAGTTTCTAACAACCTGCTAATGCTTATAATTTCAAAAATGACCATTTTTTTGGTCTTTATTAAAATGAAAAGGTTGATCGAAAAGTTTGGGGGATCTAAGTGTGGCAACCCAGTAGTCATGATTAGTGTTGAGCCACCCCCGTAATGTTCGAGTTCGGTTCGTCGAACACCCGTGTGTTCGCCAAACTGTTCGTCGAACTGTTCGTCGAACACCTTCGAACACCGTTAAAACCAATGGCAGGCAAACAAAAACACATAGAAACACATAGAAAACACCTTCAAAGGTGTCCAAAAGCTGACAAACTGCTCAGAAGACATAACTAACACATGGAAAAGTGACAAGTACATATAGTCATGCGAAAATAAAAGAGGTGGAGGAGTAAAAGGAGGGGGAGACACAGGTATAGGCATGTCATGCCCTTCTAAAATCCAAAAAGTGAGAAGCCGACACGGCCAGTCCGCTCCTGCCCGTGCCACCTCCGTGTCGCCGGGTTTGTGCCAGAGCCGCGGTGAACCCTGACGGCCAGCCCCCCTCTCCCAATACTGGTGCCTGTCCGCTGGTGGGTCGAGCGAGCCCCCCTGTGGTGGAGGCAGCTCTAAGCTTTTTAATTTAAATTGTCTCTCTAATTTGAATGAATACACTTTAAATCCATTTACAAGGATCTATTGGAGGGCAAGTCTCATGCCAGCAGCCGCGGTAATTCCAGCTCCAGTAGCGTCCACTAAAGCTGCTGCAGTTAAAAAGCTTTTATAAGGATCGAGCTCAGCTGTCCACCGCAAGGCATCCTACTGCCAGTCCCAGCCCCTATGCCTTGGGGTGCCTCCTGATGCTCTTCACTAAGTATCCCATGGTCCCGAAGCATTTCCTTTGAAAAAGTTAAGTGTCTAAACTACAGGTGGTGCAGCTTGCTTAACAGCCGGGATAATCCGCTCACTAGCAGACACTGTTACTAGGCACAAAGTATTTCCTGGGCTAGATGCAGTTAAAAATTTGTAATTAGATACTCTCGTTGGATGCTGAGAAAGCATTCCATAGAGTCTCCTGGCACGCCATATATGATTCTCTTAAAAAGCTTGGGGTAGGGGTCTAGGGGACCCTTTTATAGCCAAAATCACGGACCTGTATCGCAATACGTCACCTAGGCTGAAGATAAATGGAACTGTAGCACCCTGAGGGCTCGGTTGCTACAGACGTATTGCACCTCACCCAGAGGTGTGATATCTCACTCTCAGGTAAGGATGGAGTGTGGATCAGGACCCGACACCTGCATGCATTACACCACATTGCCGTGGGGCAGGGCGACCAATATGCCCCTGAGATGGGCACGACAGTCCCTGTCCCTGGCTGGAGTGGGGGGAGGGAACACTGAGGAAGGGGAACCCTGTAGTGCAGGAGCAGGGAGGAAGCAGTTCCTGGGTGAATTGAGAAGGGAGTATAAAAGGTGGGCACCATCTTAGTTCAGTGCAGAGAAGTCTGAGCAGAAGTGGCAGGGAGCAGGGGCTCTGCATGAGCTCTGCTCCGGAGGCGGGCCTAGTAACAGAGGCCCAGGCCTGGAAGAGGGAGAAGGAAGGAAGAGGAGCGGAGAAGGCTCCAGGAACGAGGAATGAAGGGATCCCAGGGGTGCGGACGGGCGAGTCGCCACCGCACGCCCGAATCCACCTGCGTGGAGGGGTCAGGCCAAAGGGGGAGACCGGTCCCCGAACTAGTGGAGGCAGGAAACGACCCTCAGCTAGAAACCGGAGGCTCTGACATTTTATGTGGCGCAGCCCCTCGCTACACCCGCTAGGAAGGCACCACATAGGGTCAGGGAAACTGGCGCCAAGTTTACCAAGAGGAGGCCCGAGGCAGCCGGACAGAAGTGTTGGTAAGAAAGGCCAGACAAAGGACACACAAAGGGGGTCCTGTGAAGTGCTCCAAAGTTATCTGGGAGTTGTCTGAGCCCCTCACCTGGTGAGCACAGTACGACGTGGGCAGCCGTTACCTGCAGACGTGGTCTGGATAATAAGAACTGTGAGTAAAGGCCCTGAACTGCATCACTGACTCCGTGTCGTTACTGCTGCTGCCCTGCACCATCACCCCCATCCTCCGCATACACTGCCCTGAGGCTATACTCCTCCCGTGGGGAGTTATGCTACGCTCTGCTGCACCCACAACACCAGCCTCAGTGGTCTGCCCTGTAGCGGCGGTTCACTCTGACCGCAATCCACGGGTGGCGTAGTCGGACATTTAAACATGAAAACCACATAAATAGTTCCGATACTGGTTTGACCGCCCTGAGCCACGGAACTGGGTCGCCGCCACGAAGACTACAACCACCAGCATCCACCAAAAAGGGTCCGGCTCCGGGTGTCCCAAGGCCCAGGGGGTGCGTCAGAACATTTTCATCACCTTTCACAATCACCAATGGGACAAGGCAGTGATGTCCTCTGTCCCCTCTCTTATACATCCTAGTGACGGAGCACCTGCTCTCATCAATTCGCCATAACCCCAATATTAGGTGGATTGAGGTGGGAGGCACCGAGTACAAGTGCTCTCTATTTGCTGATGATGTCCTAGTATATATCACTCAATCACATATATCCATCCATGCTGTTATGGCTGAAATAGATCACTTTGTTACATGGTAAAATTTTAAAATCAATGCAGCGAAGTCTGAGGCCCTCAATGTCTCCCTCCCCAAATCCATATAGGATTCCATCCAGTCCAACTTTCCCTTTGCCTGGCCCTCACAGGGTATCAAATACTTAGAAATTCCTATTCATAGAGACCTCTCCCATCTATGTTATCTTAATTTTGGGCCCTTTATTGAACAACTCCATACAGACCACGGTTGGCAAGTTAGAACTGTAAGATTCACTACGTGAACCACTGGTGTTTTGTGGAAAAGCACATGTACACTGCGTTCCAAATTATTATACAAAAAGTGTTTAGGAGTGATAAGGGAAGAATTTGTTTGTTTGTCAGTTAAACTCATTGATGGTGATGTGTGTCAGGGCTCTTTATATCACTGTAAGCAATTGCAGACACCTGTGCTAATTAGTTTGGCAGGTGTGTCCAATGAAAGGCAAGACTACTTAAGAAGGCTCTCTCACATTATTAAGCAGCCTACATTTTCTGCCAAAATGGGAAAGAAAAAGGATGTGTCGGCTGCTGAGAAGCAACAAATTGTGGAGTGTTTAGGTCAAGGCATGACTACAATCAACATTGTGCGATGATCAGGATGAAGTGTCTTGGCAATCAAGAAGTATGTAGCTGATTCACAGTACACATGTGTGCGTGCTGATAAGGGCAAATTGAGGACTCTTTCCTACAGGCAATTACGTCAGGTTGAAAGAGCAGCAGCAAAAAAGCCTTGTCATAGCAGCAGACAAGTTTTTGAAGCTGCTTGTGCCTCCAACGTCCCCCGAACAACAAGATGCAGGGTCCTTCAGAGGTTTGCAGCTGTGCATGCGCCATCCTGTCGACCTCCTCTATCCACTTCACACAAGCAGAAACGGCTCCAGTGGGCCAAACATTACATGAAGACTGATTTCAAAACTGTTTTGTTCACGGATGAGTGCCGTGCAGCGCTCGATGGTCCAGATGGATGGAGTGGAGGATGGCTGGTTGATGGACACCCCACGCAACCACGGCTACAGCGCCAACAAGGAGGAGGTGGAGTAATGTTTTGGGCTGGAATCATGGGGAGAGAGATTGTCGGCCCCTTTAGGATCCCTGAAGGCGCTAAAGATGAACTCCATAATGTATGTGGATTTTCTCAAACAGCACTTCCTGCCATGGTTCAAGAAGAAGAACCGTGTATTTCACAGCAAGATCATTTTTCTGCATGATAATGCACCATCTCATGCTGCACATAAAACATCTGCATCTCTGGCTGATATGGGCATAAAAGTGGACAAACTTATGGTGTGACCCCCATGCTCCCCTGACCTCTACCCCATTCAGAACCTTTGGAGCATCATTAAAAGGAGTGTCTATGATGGCGGGAGGCAGTTCACATCTAAGCAACAGCTCTGGGAGGGTATTCTGTCCTCATGCAAAACAATTGAAGCAGAAACCATCCAAAACCTGACAAATTCAATGGACGAGAGAGTTCAGAAGCTCCTTTCGAACAAGGGGTCCTATGTGAAAATGTAACATCACCTAGAATAAAGTTTTGAGTTGAAAACTGTTTGATTTCAGTTTCTAACAACCTGCTAATGCTTATAATTTCAAAAATGACCATTTTTTTGGTCTTTATTAAAATGAAAAGGTTGATCGAAAAGTTTGGGGGATCTAAGAGTGTGGCAACCCAGTAGTCATGATTACTTCGAATTCTGGCAATATGAGGGTCATGCTGCAGGTAGTGCAGCAAGAAGGCACTTATGTGCCTTGCGCATCTCGGAGCCCCAAAATTATTTTCCGGGCTAGATGCAGCTAAAAATTATTTTTAATTTTAAATCTGGTGAAGCTTTAGTATACATGGCCTAATAGGATCAGTGCTGCACACTGCTACAAAGCCCAAATTATTTTCCAGTCAAGATACAGATAAACATGATTAGTAATTTGAAAGCTTAAAACGGTTGGTAGGGTGATTTTAACCAATCATCAAGCTTTTACTCTCCCCAGGATGACACAGGGGTAGAAAAGTCGTTTCGGATCCATGATTTGTTCATCTTTATGAACGTGAGTCTGTCTACATTATCAGTGGAGAGCCGCGTGCGCTTATCTGTCAGCACACCACCAGCAGCGCTGAACACACGTTCAGACAGAACGCTGGCTGCGGGGCATGACAAGATCTCCAAGGCGTAAGTGGCTAGCTCCGGCCATTTATCCAGATTGGAAGCCCAAAAAGAGCAAGGGTCCAGTGACACAGTCGTGGCTTCAATGTTTACTTGGAGATACTCCTGTACCATCGTCTCTAGGCGTTGACTATGTGTCAGACTTCTTGTCTCCTGTGGCCTTGCAAAGGATGGGCTAAAAAAGTGGTGAAATGATTCCGCAAAATTGATGTTACCAGCAGATACTGTGGTTCTGTTACGGTTTGAGTGCTGAACACTTGACGGTCCCACGGTTGGCAAGTTGGAACTGTGAGATTCACTACGTGCACCACTGGTATTTTGTGGAAAAGCACATGTAAGATTCTGCAACAGTCTCTGCTGATACTCCTGCATGCGTGCATCCCTTTCTATGGCAGGAATAATTTCTGCAAATTTACTTTTGTACCGGGGATCTAACAGTGTGGCAACCCAGTAGTCAGGATTATTTCTAATTCTCACAATTCGAGGGTCATGTTGCAGGTAGTGCAGCAAGAAGGCACTCATGTGTGTTGCGCATCCAGGAGCACCAAGTCCCTGTTGTGTTGGTGGCGAGGTAACAATCATGCTTCCTTCCTCTGTCCTCTCCCCCCAACCTCGCACAACAGAAATGTGATCAAGGTCTCCCTCATCTGATGAGTCTTCCATCAGTTCGTCCTCCACTTCTTCCTGGGCTCCTGCACCTTCCTCACTAGTTTGGCTGCTACCATGCGCCCTGGTAAAACCATCTCCCCCACCCTCACATGCCTGCCGCCTTGGTGCTGCCGACCGTCTGGACCTTGCAGATGTTAGCCCTTCCGCATACAACTCCTCCTCCTCTACTTCCTCCACCTCCTCTTGTGCCACCACCTGACTCCGAATTCTGTTTAACATGTGCTCCAGCATGTAAATCACCGGAATAGTCATGCTGATAATGGCATCGTCAGCACTAAACATCTTCGTCGCCATTTCAAAACTGTGCAGAAGGGTGCATAGGTCCCTGATCTGAGACCACTCCTCCAGCGTGATTTGCCCCACCTCTGAATCTCGTTGGCCCAGGCTATACGTCAGAACGTATTGCACCAGGGCTTGTCGGTGCTGCCACAGTCGCTGCAACATGTGCAGAGTTGAATTCCACCGGGTAGGCACATCGCATTTTAGCCGGTGAAGTGGCAGGCCCAACGACTTCTGTAGAGATGTAAGTCGCTGAGCTGCGGGATGCGAACGGCGGAAGTGAGCACGCAGCGACCGTGCCCTCTGCAGAAGGCCATCTAGTCTGGGATAGTGGGCTAAAAATTGCTGGACAACCAGGTTCAACACGTGAGCCATACAAGGCACGTGTGTGACATTGCCCCGGCGAAGGGCCGCACCCAGGTTTGCAGCATTGTCGCACACGGCCTTCCCTGGTTTCAGGTCCAGTGGAGACAACCATTCATGAAATTGGTTCTCCAGAGCTGACCACAACTCCTCAGCTGTGTGACTCACATTTCCCAGACATTTCAATGTAAAAACCGCCTGATGACGTTGAGCCCTACTGCCAGCATAGTAAGGAGGTGTGCAGGATTCCTTCTGCGCAGTTAGAAAGCTTGTGGCATGACCAGACAGGCTTTGGGTGCAGGTGGAAGACCGAGAGGAGATTGAGGAGGCAGAAGCAGTGGAGGAACTTTGACATAAAGAGGATTGACGCACAACTCGTGGGGACGGCAAGACTTGGACAGCAGCCCCTTGTCCTGCTGTCACCATAGTTACCCAGTGCCCAGTCAGCGACATGTAACGCCCCTGTCCATGCCTACTCGTCCAAGTGTCTGTGGTGAAATGCACCCTGTCACACACAGAGTTTCTCAAAGAAGCGGTGATGTTGTGTGCGACATGCTGGTGGAGCGCAGGCACACCTTTCTTTGAGAAGTAGTGCCGACTGGGCATCTGGTACTGGGGCACTGCGACGGACATAAGGTCTCGAAAATCCTCTGTGTCCACCAGGCGGAAAGGCAGCATTTCTGTAGCCAAGAGCTTGCAGATGGTGAAATTCAACCTCTTAGCTTTCTCATGGCTAGGAGGAAATGGTCTTTTACTTGTCCACATCTGAGGGACCGAGGGCTGGCTATTGTGCTTAGACGGGGTTGATAAGGGTGTCCCCGGCAAACTGCCGGTCTGTGAGGAAGATGCAGGCGGACATGTTAGGTTGCCTTGATCCAAAGGTGGTGCTATCGATGTCGGACAGAGCTCAACACCAGCTGGTGTTACCACCTCCAAAGAAAATGATGACCTGCCAATCACGCTGGCTGTTGCGGGTAAAGAGGTGGCAGGTCTGCGCCCCAAAACAGGTGTGACTGCTGTCCCCCCAGTCACAGAGGATGAAGAGGCCGCGGATGCACAAGATATGGCAGACGGTGATTGGCCCGGCCGGCTAGGCCGCATTGTAGCACACTGAGCTTCCCACTGCAACTTATGCTTCATGTCCATGTGCCGGTTCATGCATGAAGTACTCAAACTATGTATTTTTTGGCCTCTACTTAGCTTTTGCTGACAAATGTTACAGATAACACGAGTTGGGTCATCTTTATCGATCTGAAAAAATGCCCAGGCTATGCAAGGCTTAGCACCCATGCGACCTGAAGAGCCACCACGACTTGTGGTGAGAGGCAGAGTTGTGTTTGAGGATGCAGTTGTTGACGTGCTTCCAGTACTACGTCTCTGTCCAGGAAGGCGCAACCTGACCTCGTCGTCACTAGCATCTTCCTCCACCTCCTCTGCTGACCTCATCTCTTGACTGACTGTGGGTTGACAGTAAGTGGGATCTCCGACCTCATCATCATCACCCTGTGCGTTATCACACCCGTCGTCCTCAGAGCCAACCTGTTCCTGCCCTGACAAAAAACTAAAGTTGTCGCTCCAATCAGGTATTTGAGTCTTATCATCGTCTTCCTCATTGTCTCCACCAACAGGAGTTACAGTTTGGGAATGAGGGTCTACATTATGGTCAGAACCTTCTGCGTCTGGTCCTGGATCCGACTCATAAAGATTCTGGGCATCAGTGCAGATCATTTCCTCGTCTGGATTCACAGAAGCGCTGGAGTCGACCTCTGATTCCCAGGCTATAGTATGAGTAAACAGCTCTGCAGACTCAACCATCTGTTCTACCTCATACTCAGACGGGCAGCTGGAGATTTGGGAGCTGTGAGGAAGCAAGTGCGATTGGGGTGACACCTTTGAGGACTGGAGTATTTGTGATGTTGAAGTTGATGTGGAGGAGAGCCCACTTAAAGGAGCACTTGATATCCGTTGAAGCACCTGCTGTTTTTGTGAATCATCTGGAATTTGTAGCGATTGGCGTGGCCGTAAGAAAGGGATCTTATCACATTGTCCGCTAAAAGAAGTAGACATTTTAGTTTGGCTGGAAGATGGTCTTTCTTCTGCAGATGTTACTGTTGCTTTAACACCTACCCCACGGACACAACCTTTTTTCCCCTTCCCAACACGCCTATTCCCCTTTCCACCAGCAGCAGGCCTTTTTCCACTCATTTTGGTGGTTAACTAATTAACAACTCTGGAGTTGTTTGCACAAAAAAACAATGGATGGGAACCGAGCAGAGCTGAGTGGCCAAACTGTGGTATTAGGCCAAAACTATTGGCTGGGTTAGATGCAGAAAAAAATTATATTCAATTTGCAACCTGATGGAGGTCAGTATAGATGGACTAATAGAGAAAGTCCCACACACTGCTAGAAGGCCAAATATTTTTTCAGAGCTAGATGCAGATAAAAATTATTTTTAATTTGCAACCTGATGGAGGTCAGTATAGATGGACTAATAGAGAAAGTCCCACACACTGCTAGAAGGCCAAATATTTTTTCAGAGCTAGATGCAGATAAAAATTATTTTTAATTTGCAACCTGATGGAGGTCAGTATAGATGGACTAATAGAGAAAGTCCCACACACTGCTAGAAGGCCAAATATTTTTTCAGAGGTAGATGCAGAAAAAAATATATTCAGTTTGCAACCTGATGGAGGTCTGTATAGATGGATTAATAGAACAAGTCCCACACACAGCTAGAAGCCCAATATTTTTTCAGAGGTAGATGCAGAAAAAAATATATTCAGTTTGCAACCTGATGGAGGTCAGTATAGATGGACTAATACAACAAGTCCCACACACAGCTAGAAGCCCAATATTTTTTCAGAGGTAGATGCAGAAAAAAATATATTCAGTTTGCAACCTGATGGAGGTCTGTATAGATGGATTAATAGAACAAGTCCCACACACAGCTAGAAGCCCAATATTTTTTCAGAGGTAGATGAAGAAAAAAATATATGCAGTTTGCAACCTGATGGAGGTCAGTATAGATGGACTAATACAACAAGTCCCACACACAGCTAGAAGCCCAATATTTTTTCAGAGCTAGATGCAGAAAAAAATTATATTCAATTTGCAACCTGATGGAGGTCAGTATAGATGGACTAATAGAATGATGCTATGCCCAAAAGATTTTACTTCACTAGGTGCAGTAAAAAAATTGGTATTCTATACACAGGTGGTATATCTTGCAACACAGATAGGCTACTCCACTGACTAACACACTCTGCAATAGGCCAAAAAGGATTAGCTTTGCTAGATTCAGCCAAATGCTGTGAAAAAAACTTGCACAGCACTGGCACAGACCTGCCTGGCAAGAACTGATAGGAACTGATGTAACCTAGTCCTGAAAAGGACTCCAATTACAATTAGTCTTTACTCCCACAATCTATCTATTTAAGAGCACAGACCTGCCTGATAAAAGTCGTAGGAAATGCTGTAACCTAGTCCTTAAAAGGACTGCAATCACAACTATTCCCTATTCCCAAGCTATCTGTAGATTTGTGCGAAAATTGGCTTGAAATTAACAAGGTATAGCGCACACAGCAACAGCAGTGCCGTCTAACACGCAGCTGCAGCAGTGAGAAAATGGTGGCGACGGGGAAAATGGCTTGGTCTTATAGGGCAAGGACATGTGACATACACTGCCAATGACACATGCCCTTGCTTGTGTGAAAAAAAGCACTTCGCTCCGTGTGTGCGCTGCTGATAGGCTGACAGATTGCACCTCCCCACTGTAAATGCGGTAAAGAGAAAAAAAAAATGGAGATCTTCATTGTTCCTGCAGAGATCCATCCCCTGCCCCTCCCCCCACCCCGCTGTACACTCAAACTGCGTATTAACATTAATTTTCATCATTACTGAGAAAAAATCCAGTTATGATTTTGGTGCACGAACAGTTATCGAACATAACCTCGAACAGCCGAATTTTTCTCAAATTGTTCGTGTTCGCCGAACGGCTCGAACACCGCCCAAAACAGCTCGAATTTGAGATTGGCGAACAGTTCGAGTAGAACAACGCTCATCTCTACTAATCACACCTAGATGTAGAATACTATATAACCCCATGTCTACGAAATAAAGGATGCCATTTTGCGTGGTTCAGTCTGAGTGAAGTTTTTCAACCAGATTAGCAAATTTGGTTAATTAGCTTCTTTGCATGCACTCGGACATCTTTAATTTGGAGGAAAGCCGTTACTCGGTTTATCTTAAATTGGTGAAACCTCCACAAATAGTGCCGTGACTCGGATCACACTCGAGGGGACTCTAGGTCTTGGGGTGCCCATCACCGGACCACCTACGGATGAGCCGGGACTGCTCAAAGCGAGAGCCTGATCAACTCTCATCACTGAATACGGTAAGTCTGCAGATTTAATGAATCAGTATTGCTCATTCGTATTTTGAGCAGTTTCTGGTGAGTTTGTGGTGTCTAGATTGGCCATTAGGGACAGCCCCGTGCGACTGGGTGGGTCCCCTCTGTGTGATTCCAAGAACTCTGGTGTATAGTCGCTCCTGGCTAACTGCTGCTCGGTAGTTTCTGAGGTGTTCCGTCCCATTAGAACAATCTTGAGAATTTAGGAAAATTTCTTTGTTTATAACGCGGGCACACGGGGAGTGACGTTGCTGATAAGTCGTGTATTAAGACGCCATTAGGACGCGGGCACGCGGGGCCCTCTATTAAGCCGTGTATTAAATCATGGGACACGCGAGGAGTGAAGTTGCTAATAAGTCATGTATTAAGACACCATTAGGGCACGGGCACGCAGGGTCAGCCAATCCTCTATTAAGACGTGGAATACGCCGGGAGCCAACTGCATCGTTAAGCCGTATATTAAGACGTCACTAGGACGCGGGTGCGCGGGGTGTTCAGTGCTTCATTAAGTTGTAAAAGAATCAATTCAGTGCTTGGTAGAGAGTGTAGGGACCTGTTACAATTCTACTTGTGTATCAGCTGCCTGGTCTGATCATAAGTCTAAGGCAGTGTTTCCCAAACTCCAGTCCTCATGGCCCCCCACACGTCATGTTTTCAGGATTTCCTTAGTATTGCCCAGGTGACAGAATTCTTATTAAGGCATCAGAAACTGCCACAGGTTCTCTCACCTGTGCAATACTAAGGAGATCCTGAAAACACGATGCGTTGTGGTCCGGACAGGCTTTGGGAAACACTGGTCTAAGGGGACCGGACGCCTGAAGCCAAAATCATGGAGAAACTAAAGCCATTGTTTGTGTCGCAGTGGTCAATTGATCAGGAGCGACAGGACCCCAAAGATATAGTTGCTAGAAGAGAAGGAAGGAAATATGTAGAGAAAACCAAAAAAGTAATGTCATTGTGTGGGTTGTACCCGGGGGGTAGATTACAGTACGAGATGTTGAATGCAGCAATTTGTGAAAATGGGAAAACTGGAAGATAATGGGTTGTTGCAAAGTGCATACATGTGGAAAAACATTGCACTGAGTTTATCGAAAGAAGGGTTTGTGGAGATTGAGGATAGGGATAACAAAGGAAACATAACTGGTTATTTCTTTGCTAGTGAGATGCCTCCGTCACAACCCTATAATGGCGGCGCAATGAATTGTTGGGTGTGGTCTAATTGTGGCCAGCAGAATCCATTGTCAGCAGATTATTGTGTTGCATGTCACGTGCCCCGTCCAGGAGGCCCACGCCTCGCTACTATTCAAGCCACTCCTAGTGTCCCATTCTCATCCGCTATACCTAGGTCCACCCAAAGTTCCAACCCTTCCTGCAGCGGCCATGTTACTACATCCATTGCATCACCTCCGGCCTCTGACCAGATGTCAGTGGGTTTGCTCCTTCCCAGTGGCACGCACCCTTCCTGTAGTGTGCTTCCTTCCGGTGGCGGCCATCTTGGCGCACCCGGAATACAGGCCGCAATACACACTACACCCGGAACATCAACCGCAACATTTACTCCTATACCAGTGTGTCCAGTTGTCACTCCGGATGGTGCGTACTATGTCCCAAAAGACTATGTCCCTCTCTATCCTCATTTGCCTAGTGCCGAAACTCTATTTAATAGTCCGGAGTTCCGGCAGGCCCTTAACCGAAGGAGAAATACTATTGAACCGGAGGAGCCGGGGGATGAAAAGGCGGCACACCATCAGTGTCCACACTAATAAGCGATCCAGAAGGTAAATCGGCTCGTGTGACATTTCGTACACCAATATCAGAATTCACTCCGGATCGGTAGGATTCCCATGCCACCCTTTCAGATGAAGAATACGCACAGGTGTGGAAACCATGGACAGAAAGAATGATTTGGAAGTCATCAACGATACTAACAGCAGGTCTGGGGGATCTGGTAACACATGCGGGTGGATGCTATAGTTAATGCAGCAAACCCTAGATTACAACATAGGGGAGGAGTGCCTAAGACTATTGTGCAAGCCAGAAGTAATGCTATTCAGGAAGACTGTAACAGCATTGTACATTCTTCAGGACCGGTCGAAGCAACAGACCTGGTAGCCACCAGAGCAGGGAGATTACCATGCAGACTTATCATTCATGCAGTAAGTCCAATGTATGATGAAGATCATCATGATCAGTGTGTGTCACAACTTAGAGCTACAATCAACAATATTCTGAACTATGCTGGAACAAGGAACCTTACTTCTATTGCTCTTCCTGCTATAAGTTCTGGAATGTATGGATTTCCTATGCAAGCCTGTGCCCAAATAGTCCAAGCTATACAGGAGTACAGAGGACTAACTACGTTGGAGGAGATAAGACTAATCAGCAATGACTATCATAAATCTCAAATTCTCACCCGAGCTGTGGAAAGTGCCACAGCTAGGTCAGACCCACTCAGCCACCAGATGACCTCAGAAGATAAAACCCAAATGAACTATTTCCTGGACAAACAATCCCACCTCCTGTTGCTATGTTGCCGGTATCTCCCTCAACATCTTCTCAGTCAGAATCTCCAGTGCCAGATCACCATAATAGATATGTGACATTCACACCCTCGCAAGTCAATCAAGTGATTAGTAGTGTTGAGCGATACCTTCCGATATCAGGAAATATCGTATCGGATTGGATCGGGCCGATACCCAAAAAGTATCGGATATCGCCGATTCCGATACCGGAAACCAATGCAAGTCAATGGGACACAAATATCGGAATGAAAATAAACCCTTTCTTTCCTTGTAGGTTAATTCTACATGAAGTAAAACAACTAAGAATAATGTAGAATGACATGAAAAGCCGGCAATTCATCAGCGGCATACACCGGTACCCGACAATTTACAACAGAAAGAATAGAGCATCACACATAGATTAGATAGATAGAAACATGTCAGTCACATATATATGAAGTACAGTGACAGTGTTGCTTACTGTACTTGTCATTTAGTGTAAAGGATTTATTAAAAAAAATATTAGTGTTTTCGTGCACCGTCTCTTTAAAAAAGCCGGCCGGCAATTCAGCAGCGGTACCCGACAATTTATAACAGAAAGAATAGAGCTTCACACATAGATTAGATAGATAGAAACATGTCAGTCACATATATATGAAGTACAGTGACAGTGTTGCTTACTGTACTTGTCATTTAGTGTAAAGGATTTATTTAAAAAAATAATAGTGTTTTCATGCACCGTCTCTTTAAGAAAGCCGGCCGGCAATTCAGCATCTGTACCCGACAATTTAGAACAGAAAGAATAGAGAATCACACATAGATTAGATAGATAGAAACATGTCAGTCACATATATATGAAGTACAGTGACAGTGTTGATTACTGTACTTGTCATTTAGTGTTAAAATAAAGGATTTATTTAAAAAAAAATTGGCGTGGGGTTCCCCTTAATTTTAGGCTCTAGCGGAGGTTAAGCAGACAGCTGGGGCAAATGTTTGAAGCCTGGGAAGGGGGTAATACCCACGGAGCTTCCCAGGCTACTAATATCAGCCCCCAGCTGAATACCTAGCCTTTACTAGCTATTAAAATGGGGGAACCCCCCCAAAAAAATAACGTGGGGTCCCCCCTAATTTAATAGCTAGCACAGGCTAGGCAGACAGCTGGGGGCTGATATTAATAGCCCAGGAAGGGTGCCATGAATATTGGCCCCCTCCCAGGCTAGAAACACCAGCCGTCAGCCGCCCCAGAAATGGCGCATCCATAGGATGCGCCAATTCTGGCACTTAGCCTCGCTCTTCCACGCTGCCCTGGTGCGGTGGCAGGGGGTAATAGGGTTGGGGTTGATGTCAGCTTATAATGCCAGCTGACATCAAGCCCAGGTTAGTAATGGAGAGGCGTCTATAAGACACCCCCATTACTAACCCCATAGTCAAAGTTAAAAGAAAACACAAACACCCAGAGTAAAGTCCTTTAATTGAAATAAAGACACAATTCTTTATTGTTCTAAATTAAACCATACTTACCATCACGCCCATTCCAGCTGAAGCCAACGATCTCCTGCAATAAAAGAAAAATAATAAAGCAACCTCATCCTTACCTTTCGATGGTTCCCAGGACAGCTCCAGCTCTGCTACATCGAGATGACAGGATGGACCGCAGCAGAAAGCTGCCATCCAGCCTGTCATCCCGCGGACACTGAGAAGCGCAGGCATGCTTGCGCTCCTCAGTGTCTCTCTGTGACGTCATCCAGATGAGCCGAGTTCATGTCCAATGAACTCAGCTCACCTCATGCACGTCACTGACAGCGTGGGAAAGTTCTCCTGCACTCAGCGCTTCAGCGTGAGAATTCTCCCACGCTGTCAGTGACATACATGAGGTGAGGTCATGTCCAATGAACTCAGCTCACCTCATGCACGTCACTGACAGTGTGGGAAAATTCTCACGCTGAAGTGCTGAGTGCAGGAGAATTTTCCCACGCTGTCAGTGACGTACATGAGGTGAGCTGAGTTCATTGGACATGACCTCGGCTCATCTTTATGCCGTCACAGCCAGACATTGAGGAGCACAAGCATGCCTGTGCTTCTCAGTGTCTGCGGGATGACAGGATGGATGGCAGCGTTCTGCTGCGGTCCAGCCTGTCATCTCGATGTAGCAGAGCTGAAGCTGTCGTGGGAGCCATGGAAAGGTAAGGATGAGGTTGCTTTATTATTTTACTTTTATTGCAGGAGATCGTTGGCTTCAGCTGGAATGGGCGTGATGGTAAGTATGGTTTAATTTAGAACAATAAAGAATTGTGTGTTTATTTCAATTAAAGGACTTTTTTCTGGGTGTTGTGTTTTTTTAAATACTTTACTAGAAATTCATGGTGGTCATGTCTAATATTGGCGTGACCCCATGAATTTTGGGCTTAGGGCCAGCTGATAATACCAAGCTGGCCTTAACCCCTTTATTACCCAGTGAGCCACCGCACCAGGGCCCTGGATGAGTTGGGTACAGCGCCAGAAGATGGCGCTTCAATGAACGCGCCATTTTCTGGGGCGGCTGCGGACTGCAATTTGCAGCGGGGGTGGCCCAGAAAGCTTGGGTCTCCCTGCGCTGCGGATTCCAGCCCCCAGCTGCATAGTTGTATCTGGCTGGACACAAAAATAGGGCGAAGCCCCAAGCATTTTTTTTTTTAATTATTTCATGAAATTCATGGAATAATTAAGAAAAAAAGGGCTTCCCTATATTGTTGTGTCCAACCAGGTACAAATAGGCAGCTGGTGGTTGGGGGCAGCCCATTCCTGCCTGCTGTACCTGGCTGGACACAAATATAGGGCGAAGCCCCACGTCAATTTTTTTTAAAATAAATCCTTTATTTTAACACTAAATGACATTTGAGGAGTTAATAAAGATGCAGTCCCTAAATTATTATTTATTTTTTAATTAATTTTTCCCAAAACTTTTGACGTGGGCTTCGCCATATTTTTGTATGCCAGCCAGGTACAGCATCCAGCTTCTATGAACGCGCCATTTTCCGGGGTGGCTGCGGACTGCAATTTTCAGCGGGGGGGGGGGGGGGGGGAGAAAGCTTGGGCCTCCCTGCGCTGCAGATTCCATCCCCCAGCTGCCTAGTTGTACCTGGCTGGACACAAAAATAGGGAGAAGCTTCACGTATTTTTTTTTTTTAATTATTTCATGAAATTCATGAAATAATTAAGAAAAAAAGGGCTTCCCTATATTGTTGTGTCCAACCAGGTACAAATAGGCAGCTGGTGGTTGGGGGCAGCCCGTTCCTGCCTGCTGTACCTGGCTGGACACAAATATAGTGCGAAGCCCCACGTCAATTTTTTTTTAATTATTTCATGAAATTCATGGAATAATTAAGAAAAAAAGGGCTTCCCTATATTGTTGTGTCCGGCCAGGTACAAATAGGCAGCTGGTGGTTGGGGGCAGCCCGTTCCTGCCTGCTGTACCTGACTGGACACAAATATAGGGCGAAGCCCCACATAATTTTTTTTTAATTATTTCATGAATTTCCTGAAATAATTAAAAAAAAATTGACGTGGGGCTTCACACTATATTTGTGTCCAGCCAGGTACAGCAGGCAGGAACGGGCTGCCCCCAACCACCAGCTGCCTATTTGTACCTGGCCAGACACAACAATATAGGGAAGCCCTTTTTTTCTTAATTATTCCATGAATTTCATGAAATAATTAAAAAAAAAAAAACGTGGGGCTTCTCCCTATTTTTGTGTCCAGCCAGGTACAACTAGGCAGCTGGGGGATGGAATCTGCAGCGCAGGGAGGCCCAAGCTTTCTGCCCCCCGCTGAAAATTGCAGTCCGCGGCCGCCCCGGAAAATGGCGCGTTCATAGAAGCTGGATGCTGTACCTGGCTGGCATACAAAAATATGGCGAAGCCCACGTCAAAAGTTTTGGGAAAAATTTATTAAAAAATAAATAATAATTTAGGGACTGCATCTTTATTAAGTCCTCAAATGTCATTTAGTGTTAAAATAAAGGATTTATTTTAAAAAAAAATGGCGTGGGATCCCCCATAATTTTAGTCTCTAGCGGAGGTTAAGCAGACGGCTGGGGCAGATGTTTGAAGCCTGGGAAGGGGGTAAAACCCACGGAGCTTCCCAGGCTACTAATATCAGCCCCCAGCTGAATACCTAGCCTTTACTAGCTATTAAAATGGGGGACCCCCCCAAAAAAAATGACGTGGGGTCCCCCCTATTTTAATAGCTAGCAAAGGCTAGGCAGACAGCTGGGGGCTGATATTAATAGCTCAGGAAGGGTGCCATGAATATTGGCCCCCTCCCAGGCTAGAAACACCAGCCGTCAGCCGCCCCAGAAATGGCGCATCCATAGGATGCGCCAATTCTGGCACTTAGCCTCGCTCTTCCACGCTGCCCTGGTGCGGTGGCAGGGGGTAATAGTGGTGGGGTTCATGTCAGCGCCAGCTGCCATGAAGCCCAGGTTAGTAATGATGGGTGTCTATAAGACACCCCCATTACTAACCTACAAAGTGTTAAAAAGAAAAAACACACTACACCCAGAAAAAAATAATTTATTTGAAATAAAACACCATTTTATTTAATTCTTAGTTTACTAAAAAAAAATAGTTACCTGTCCACGTTCCTGCGCTGATCTCCCATGCACAGCTGTCACATCTGGAGATGGTGACAGCTGTGCATGGCTGCTGTAAGCTCACGCTGCCGGGAACACGTCCGCTCCCGGCAGCGGGAGCCACTGACTGAGGTTACCGGAGTGCATTCAGGCAGCGCAGCTCCGGAGACCTCCTTTACGGCAGTGCTGTACCGTGGGAATTTCTCACGATACAGCAGTGCCGTAAAGCAGCTAACCGGAGCAGCGCTGCCTTAACTCTGGTGAACCCTTACGGCCCCGTCATTCTAGCGGCGGCAGCGGTTCAGAGCGGTCACATTCTATGTGGCTGCTCTGAACTGGAGATCTTCGTGGGACACTCGTGGACTGCTACGGAGGGGTAAGGATAAGGTTGTGGTTTATTATTTTATATTTTATTACAGGAGATCGATGGCTTCGGGGAATTAGGTGTCTAGGTGAGTATAGGTGTAGTTTTTTATTTTTTACTTTATTTTAGGTGACGATCGGCGGGGACAGGTAATGTATAAACTAATTTCTTTTAGGTAACCACTGGCCACCAATGACATGTATCTAACATTTATTGGGGACACAGTAGGGCAATTTATATAGCAGGATCAGGCTGATGGGAACTACTGCTCCCATCGAGCTGATCCTGCTGGCACGAGTGGACGGGGGACAGACATAGGCCGATGGGAGTAGTAGTGTCACATCGGCCTATGTCTGCCTGCACGCACAGACACCCCGCACACACACCCCGCACACACACACACCCCGCACACACACACCCCGCACACACACACACCCCGCACACACACACCCCGCACACACTAATCATGACGGGTCTGGGAGGTGAGGCTGACCTGTGCGGCCGTGGGAAAGTTCATGTGAGTTCATGCAGTCAAGCATGAACTCACATGAACCCTCTGAGGGCACCGCGGCTACTTCAAATGAACAGCTGATCGGCATCACCTGATACCTCAGCTGTTCATTTGAAATAACCGGCGGGAAAGCGCAGCACAGAACGGGAAAGCCGGCGGTGAAGTCTTTTCACTGCCGGCTTCCCCGCCCGGGTCCTTCGCTCCTTGGTGCTGCGCTCCCCGCCCGGTCCTAATTTACGATTGGGATTGGAGGTGGCGAGGGGAGCGGAGGATCGGGGTGGGAGGCTGCGGGGAAGCAGTATGGGGCTGTGTGATTGTTTAAAAGCCGGCGGCTTTTTACCGCCCGCCGGCTTTTAAACAATCAGGAGAATTCTCCCACGCTGGGATGGCATTCTGATGACAAGCTGGATCGCAGCTGAGCGCTGCCATCCAGCTTGTCATCCTTCACAGACACTGCAGAGCGCAGGCATTATGGGAACTTCCGATTCCGGTATTCGATATTATAAAAGTATCGGAATTAAGTATCGGAATTCCGATACAGTGAATATCGGCCGATACCCGATATTTCAGTATCGGAATGCTCAACACTAGTGATTAGTCAACTACCTGACCCAGACAGACACCCCATGGCATTCTACAGAAGAATCAGACAAATTCAACAAACTTATTCAGACACTTGGAAAGATCTTCATGAAATCACTAGCATTAGAGTGGGAGATGCCTTCTGGCCAATAATTCAAGTAGGTCTGAATGACAGCCAAGTGACAGACAAGGAGACTTACCAATCAGGAGGAGCTTTTTGTCAACAACTTCAGCAATGGGCAAAGGAGCGGCTCACAGACTCATCTACCAGTGTATCGGACTGTACTCAAGAATCAGGGGAGAATGTCGAAAAATTTTACACCAGAATCTATACTCTGTTCAAGGATCAAGGGTTCGATGAAGGTCAGAGGATCCAACAGAATCTACTAGTCACTTCATTTGTTAGGGGACTCAGAGAGGAAATCTCAGCGAAGCTTACAGACTCCAGACCAGAATATGTGGACATGTCCCCGTGAAAGGTACTCCTCATTGCTAAAGCTATAGAGAAACAATTGAATGCTGTACCAAGGCCTGCTCCAGAGCCTACTTGAGCACCTACACCGACTCCTGTTCCTGCTCCTGCTCCAGCTCCTCTAGCAGTCTATCAACCTGCAGATAATCAACAAGAACAGTTGCCATATTCCCCAGGATACCCACAACAACTATACCGCTCACCCCCATGATGGATGGGTCCTCCACAAATGTACAGAGGACCGAGTTTAAGACTAAGGGAACCAATCTGTCACCATTGTAACCAATGAGGTAATTTCGTAATAGAATGTCCAGAGACTAGAGGGGATCCTTTCTATGGCTGGATGCCACTCTCCTACAACCCCCAATTTGAAAGAAGAGATTCTCCACGCTACCAAGGGAATCCACGGTACTCCCGCCAAGAGTATAGACAGCCATCATGGCAGCCACCACAGAGAGAGTTTGAGACAATGCCAAGAGAACCTGCGCAGAATTACAGAGACCAGCCACCACAGCAGATGTACCAAAATAACAGGGACCCACCATGCCAGTTTGTGGGGGAAGACCAGAATTACCCCGCATAGGACAGTGGCAAACCCGTGCTCACCTTGACCTCAGTTGAAAACGTCCCCACTAAATCTAGACTGATTTCTACTGTCAAAATACATGTAGGGGACAGAACGTTACCTTTTCTAGTAGACATGGGTGCAGCCAGATTCGTAATACGGTCAAGAGATTTACCCTATGAATCGCTTATATCTGATGATTTCCTTTCATGTGTAGGAGTGGATGGAAAACCACACTCATCCTGACTAACATTTCCATTGCCTATTGGGAAAGAACAGAAGCTGCTGGCCAGATTGCTCATTTCAGACACCTGCCCGCTTAATTTGTTGGGAGCAGATCTACTCCAGAAGTTAAATGCTCAGATTTCATATGATGAGAATAGAATGCATCTAAATGTCTCTACTCCGTTATCATTAGAGGAACAAACAAAGGTACATGCCCTCCCATTGTGTGTCATCCAATTTGCAATAACCGCCATACCACAGCATTATCTTGACTGCATACCACCTGAACTCTGGTCTCAAGGTCCTGATGATATAGGCCGGCTGCCTGTCCCGCCAGTCCAAGTTTTCCTGAAAGAAGGTGCACGGATTCCCAGACTCCCACAGTACCCACTGAAAGCAGCCCAAGAAGTGTCATTAGATGCCCAGATCCAAGAATTACTCAAGAAAGGAGCATTAATTCCCTGTGTTTCTCCTGCTAATACTCCATTGTTTCCAGTGAAGAAGAAAACTGCAAGAGGAGAACCGGATAAATTTAGAATGGTGCAAGATCTGAGAGCTGTGAATGCAGTTACAATCCTGGAGACCTCAGTGGTGCCAAATCCACATACATTACTCAGTGAAATTCCCCCTGAGACAAAGCATTTTACAGTAATCGACTCGGCAAACGCCTTCTTTAGTGTGCCTCTGCATCCAGACTGTCAGTATCTTTTTGCTTTTACACACAGAGGAGTACAGTACACCTGGACCATTATGCCTCAAGGATCTCAGAACTCTCCTCATCACTTCACACTGGCCTAAACTACCTGTCTCCAACCCTGGAAGAGCGAGAACCCTGAAGTCACATTGATACAATATGTCGATGATCTACTCCTCTGTTGTCCCACTGACCAAACTTGCCACAGGTTCAGCTATTCTTTGCTCCAATTTCTCGCTACCATCGGATGCAAAGTTACTCTGCGAAAGCTACAATGGTGTTGTATCAAAGTTGTGCTTTTGGGTCATTGCTTATCCCAAGGTACCAAGCATCTCACTGAAGAGCGGAAAACTGCCATCCGTGACATCCCGAACCCGAGAAGTGTCAAACAACTCCAAGCTTTCCTGGGAATGGTCACATACTGCAAGCAGTGGATCCCTAATGCGTCAGTTCTCATGCAACCTCTATATGATCGGGTCCACTCTTCTGAGCTTGACCTGCATTTTGACCAAGAAGCTGAAGATTCAATGGACCAGTTGAAAGAACTCATCATTTCAGCCCCTGCACTGGGGATTCCCAACTATGAATTTCCATTCTTTGTATTTGTCTCTGAAGCATGTGGCCATGCCTCAGGAGTTCTGGCACAAAAACATGGAGACCACATGAGACCAGTTGGATATTATTCCAGCAAATTGGATCTAGTGGCGCAAAAAGCTCTAACATGCCTCAAAGCAGTGCTGGCAGCTACAGAACTCCTCCACAGAACAGCAGATGTTGTACTTGGCCCCTCATGATTTGAAAGCTCTCCTTGCACAGACCCAGCACAACCATCTATCTACGCAACGTCGTGTCAGAATCCAATGTGAGTTCCTTTTACCAGAAAATATAGCTCTTCGGCGATGTACTGTCTTGAACCCCTCCACTCTGATTCCTCTGTCAAGGGGGGACTGCTCTGAAGACTTAGGGGGGTCCTCAGAAGACCATGAATACCCTGATTTGAGTGACCATGATTGCCTTGAGGTCATGAAGGCAGAAACCTCTCACCTACCTACTGTCTCTGAGCAGCCACTGCCTGAAGCTGATCTGATATTGTATACTGACTGGTCCAGATACACAGATGAATATGGAACTTACCATACCGGATATGCGGTGGTGTCCCCACCAACAGTTGTTTCTAGTGGACCACTGCCATCTTATATGTCAGCTCAAGAGGCCGAACTGTATGCTCTGACCGAAGCCTGCAAGTGCGCAGAGAGTCGAGTGGCCAATATCTACACAGACTCGAGGTACGGATTCGGGATTGCCCACGACTTTGGCCTGATATGGGCCCTGAGGGGCTACAAGACACCCAGTGGAGCTCCAATCCGGAATGCAGCGGCAGTGAGAAGTCTGCTAGAAGCTCTGAAGTTACCTAGGCAAGTGGCTGTGATCAAAATTAAGGCTCATGGGAAACTGAATTCGAAGGAAGCCAATGGGAATCATCTGGCTGACATTACAGCAAAAGCAGCAGCTATGGAACCAATATTTCCAGTGGAAGCAGAGGTGTCGGGGGGTACGGAGGTGTTTGTGCTTACCTGAAGTCAGAGACAACGAGGGGATGAGGAAGAAACGAGAATGAGAAATTTGGGGTTGGAAGAAGAAGAGGAGCTAAGACTGGAAAAGAATCTGGCACACAGGACTTTAGTGGACCGGCAGAATGCGGGAACAAAAGAAGAAAAACAAGGATGGATCGGATGGGGAGGAACATTTTGTAATGACGGAATCTGGAGAGTGGGAAGAAGAATATGTCAACCAAGAGCACTGTATCCTGCAGTGGTTTAGTAGGCTCATGGAAAGGTACATAGAGGGAAGAATCTGATGATTTCAGCTATCAATAAACTCTATATTGCACCCGAGATTTCAGTTCTTGCTACAAACTATGCTAGGAGCTGTGAGGTTTGTAGCACTTGTAATCCCGGAAGAACAGAACATGTGCCAAAGAAAAAACTGGCAAAGTCACAGTATCCTTTCCAGAGAATCCAAATTGATCATAAGCAATTACCAAAGAGTGGAAGATATGAATATGTTCTGGTGGTGGTGGATATGTTTTCCGACTGGACAGAAGCATACCCAGTGGCCAACAAGACTTCTAAAACGACAGTGAAAAGGCTTCTGGCAGAACTTATCTGCAGATTCAGGATTCCAGAAGTGATTGAAAGTGATCAAGGACCTGCCATCACTGCAGAAGTTACCAAATCAATGTGGGAGATGATTGGGGCGGATTTGGGCCTGCATACTCCTTATCATCCTCAAAGTAGCGGCAAAGTTGAAAGGGTGAATGGCACTTTGAAAAACAAAATTCTTAAAGCCAGTAAAGAATTGTCACTACCATGGCTGGAGGTGCTGCCTATTGCCCTATACTCAGTCCGAAATACCCTGAGACAACCCACAGGGCTCACACCATATGAGATCTTGTTTGGGGGGCCACCTAGAATGGGTCGATATTACCCACAGCAGCTTAGTTCAGGGAATGATAAGCTTGTGAATTTTGTTGTTGGACTTGCTAAAGAGTTAAAACTAACACATGCTACAGTGTACTCTTCTATTCCAGACTCAGGTCTTAAACCAGGTACTCACAGCATCCAGCCTGGAGATTTTGTCTGGATAAAGAATCACGTGTGAGGCACACTGGATGCCAGATTTGAAGGGCCCTACCAAGTGTTGCTTACATCACCTACGGCTGTGAAGGTCGAAGGCCGAATATCATGGGTACACGCATCCCATTGCAAGAGGGCGGTCTCAGACCCACAACCCTGATGTTACTTTTTCTCATGATGGTAGCTATTGGGGAAGCCTTTGTTACGGTAACACGTGCATTCCAAGCAATTATTATTAAAGAGAATGATATCCCAGTTTTCTGGTACAACACTTCCTTGAATGTGATGACTTTCCAATTTGATTACTGTGGGAATTACAGTACTATAGAGGGTACAGAGGCCCAGGACCAGAAACAATCTCTGAGTGACGTGTACTGGATTTGTGGTGACATGAAGATTAGGACTAGATTGGAGGGCAAATGGACTGGGGAATGTGCCTTAACTAAAGCAATAATGTCTGTTTACCTTATATCTGAGTCCCAAGAATCCAAAGAGGAAATAAAGTCTGCGTTTGCAGGTACATACAGGGCTAAGAGAGAAGTTAACCCCAAAGGCAGTTTTGACCCATGTTCTCGGACTGCCTAGGGGGGTGCCAGACAAATTCAAGGCCCGAGACCAAGTGAAGGCGGGATTTGAGTCCATAATACCCATAATAACCATCAACAAGAACGTAGATTGGATAAATTACATATATTATAACCAACAAAGATTTGTTAGTTACACCAAAGATGCCCTGCAAGGGATAGCTGACCAACTGGCACTCACATCTACCATGGCCTTCCAAAACAGAATAGCTCTGGATATGTTACTAGCAGAAAAAGGAGGGGTATGCAAAATGATAGGTGAGCATTATTGTACTTATATCCCAGACAATACCGGCCCCACAGGGAAAGTTACTAAGGCTCTCAAAAAATTGACAGATTTAAGTGAAGAACTGGAAAGGAATTCAGGTGTGACTGATCCCTGGGATAAATATTTTCCTTGGATGGGAGATTGGAAGAGTTGGTTAATCCAAGGTGGAATTATTTTACTAAGTGTGATAATGCTAATTAGTGTATTGCTGATCTGTGTGATTCCCTGTGTCAAGAGGATAATTGCCAAAACAGTAGATGCAGCAGTACCTGTCAGCGTCTTGTCCGAAGAATCTAATGAAGAGTCCTATGAACAAACAGTTCCCCTTAGAGCAAAGGTGTTGTACCAGAGAGATTACCGGAAGTAAATGAGTTTGTAAAGTTAATATCCATATTTCTGTCTTAGGGGTGGCCCTTCGATTACCCAGTCACTAGATCTTTTAGGGTCTCCATCCCTTTTCTGTAGGTCTTCGTTTGAGTTAGATTTAGGAAACATCGGTGGGTCCGTCTAAAAGGGACGGGGTGCCCGCCACATCGTAGGGTTCCAAAATAGCCTTAACATAGGGTCAATTCCTTCTCCCCCTCTGATTTTTAGCATATGGATATTAAAAGCAAATAATTGATTTTAGGGGGGTCTGTCAAGGTAAAATATATATATTATAGAAAATCAATTTGTTTCTTTTAATAGATTACCTAATCAGTGTGAATTAATATAGAGATGATGGAATAATCTATGTGTATGTATGTATGCAAATGTGTATATGCACATGGATTATGTTAATGGTTAATGAATATATGACTAACAGTTTCTATTCTTTTGTTACGGCATGAACAACTAAATGATTTCCTGGGAATGACGGATGCATGTGCATGGCTGATAACAGAGAAATTCATGTCGAGTAGGGAAAGATGGCGCTGAGAGACGACTTCACCCCTCCCATCAGAATTCCTAAGGCGTTACTGAGGCCAAGAGATACATGGATGAGCAAATTGCAGTGTGCCAAGTTATCAGAAAGAGCAATGAATTTTACTAATCCCACCTAGAAGTAGAATACGTTAATTAACTTCTTTGCATGCACTCGGACATCTTTAATTTGGAGGAGAGCAGTTACCTGGTGTATCTTAATTTGGTGAAACCTCCACAACCCCAGTAACCAGAAGTTAAGTCTGTGCCGAAACCATTACACCGTGAAGTGAAAGAGTATTTAGAAGACCTAATCAACAGAGGTTGGGTCCAAAAGTCTAAGTCGTCTTATTCCTCTCCTATTGTTTGTATTAGGAAGAAGGACGGTACGTTGAGACTCTGCTGTGATTACCGGGAACTGAACCGAAAGTCAGTACCTGATTGGCACCCAATACCAAAGATCCAAGATATGCTGGATAGCCTGTCAGGAAGTATCTGATTCTCTGTCCTCGATCAGGGTAAGGCATACCACCAAGGGTTTGTCGAAGAGTTCAGTAGACCCTTGACAGCATTCATCACACCGTCGAGATTATATGAGTGGATCCGCATACCGTTTGGGCTCAGTTCAGCTCCAGCAGAATTCCAGAGGAGCATGGAGACATGTTTAGAAGGATTGAGGGACGATATCTGCCAGCCGCACTTTAATGACAATGTGGTACACAGCAAAATCTTCCGGGAGCATGTTTAACAATTGAGGACCGTATTACAACGGTATCAACAACACAGAGTTAAGTTGACCCCAAAGAAGTGTGAACTATTCAAAAGGCAAATCCGATTTCTAGGGAAAATTGTGTCTGGAGAAGGATATACCATGGACCCAGCAGAAATCGCTCCGGTACTGGCCTTAAAAGGCAAGAGGCCTTCTACTGTCGGGGAGTTGAGGCAGATATTAGGATTCCTCTCCTACTATCGTACTAACATTCAGAACTTCTCCAGGATTGCCGCACCACTATACCTCCTCTTGGGAGGGACGACAGAGACGACAACACCCATGGAGAAAAAGAAAAATGCGGGTAGGACTGGGCTTAAAAGAAACAACGCCGTTTCGTCCCAACATCTCATTCTCTGGACAGCAGACCGCCAGGAGGTATAGAAAGAACTAGTAGACTACCTGGTAAAACCACTCATCTTGGGATATCCTGATTTCAATTTACCATTTGTTCTTCATTGTGACCCTCCTCAAGTTGAACTGGGAGCTACCCTGTATCAGCATCAAGATGGAAAATTGAGATTCATTGGTTACGGTTCTAGAACATTGACAGATGCCGAGAAGAATTACCATCTATATTCCGGAAAATTTGAGTTCCTGGCACTGAAATGGGCCATCTGTGAACGATTTAGAGATTATCTTTACTACAGCAAAGAGGTTGAGATATAAGATGACAACAACCCTTTGACCTACGTCCTTACTACAGCCAAACTGAATGCAACGGGTCAGAGATGGGCCGCTGAACTACCTGACTTCAATTTCAGCATCAAATACAGGCCAAGAAAATGCAATGCGGATGCTGACAGATTGTCAAGAATGCCACTAGAGCCTGAGGAGCTCATGCAAGAATGCTCGGAGGAAGTCAGTCTGTAAAAGCAATTAAGAGCACTACCCAAGCAGTACAAGCTTATCAGGAGGAAGACACACCATTGTGGTGTCCATTGACGGTGGAAACCACCATAAAAGCAAGAGAATAAGATCACCCTCGGTCTAATCAACAACTACCAAAAGGGAAAATCCGTAGAGCACAACGGGAACATCAGATAATTGGTAGAATACTACAAAATCGGTTTCCAAGTAAACGAGAGAGAGACAATGAGTCACAAGCAGTATCTGTTTTAATTAAAGAATGTATGAAGCTCTATCTCAGTGAAGACAGTATCCTGTATCATGAAAACATGGGACAGAAAGGACAACCAACTTGATCCATGAAAGTTTCTTCTGGCCGTACATGCAGAGAGATATTGACAGGTACGTGACCAGGGAGTGTGGGTGTCTGAAAGATAAAGTCCCAACACATCAACCCGGGCACCTATGGGCAACAGCCAAACTATGTATCCGTCTGAGATGGTCTCAATAGACTCAATAGACTTTCTACATCTTGAGACGTGCAAGGGTGGTTACGAATACATCTTGGTGATGATGGACCATTTCACTCGATTTTCTCAAGCATATGCCACCCCCAATAAATCAGGTCGAACAGCGGCAGAGAAGATCTTCAATGATTTTGCGTTCAGGTTTGGGTTCCCTACGAGGTTACACCATGACCAAGGAAGAGAATTTGAGAACCAGCTCTTTGCCAAGCTAGGAAAGTACTGTAGAATTCAGAGATCCCACACAATGCCCTATCACCCAGAGAGTAATGGACAAGTGGAACGTTTTAACTGGACATTATTGTCGATGTTGAGCACTTTAACAGTGGATGAGAAGAAAGACTGGATGAGTTATCTGTCAAAAGTGGTTACATGCCTATAACTGTACAAAGAGCGATGCAACGGGTTACTCACCCTTTTTCCTAATGTATGGACGATTGCCAAGGTTGCCAATCGACAACATGTTCGATACTCTGGTGTCAGAGACTTACAGAACGTATCCGGAGTACGTTCGGAAATGGAAGGAATGGATGGCAGAGGCATACAACATTGCGTCCAAAGTGGTTACGCAAGGACCGAGCAAGAGTAAGGAGTAATATGATCGAAAATGTTATGGAGCAGAATTGGCACCTGTAAGCCAGGTGCTAGTCAAAAACGTACGTGAGAAAGGAGGTCCAGGAAAACTTTGTTCGTACTGGGAAGACAAGGTGTATGTGGTCGTAAGGAGGAAAGCTGATGACAGCCCAGTGTATGAAATCCAATTGGAAACGGGAGACAAGAAAACCAGAGTAGTCCATCGGAATTTACTACTACCCTGTGAGTATCTCCCACCACAACAAGACTTCCCAGAAGTAGACCGACATCCTCCGAGATCGACTAAGGGACCACCACACACTGAAGGTCCGGAGGTGGAGGGTGACCTTGAAAGTTCCGATGGAGAAGAACACGCCGTTGTATTTCTCGGACCGGCAAGGAGAGGGATGTACCATCCTCAGGAGAGTGAACTAAGTCCTGAGGATCCAGAGTTCGTACCAGCGAGTACTGATGAAGTCCAATTCACATCTGATGATCGAACACGGGTCACTGGAGAGACTGATCAACACTCAGGAGGAGTGGAATTACCAGACCGTGCGGAAACAGGTGACTCAGGAGAAGTGCATGAACTTACAGAGGCAGCTCCAAGAGCATCTGAGAAAGCACAGGAAATGAGTGTAGCGGAAGAAACTTCTGTGACCGAAGAACCCATGGTCTCTGAGGAACAACCCACCAGGAGGATGTCGACTCGAGAAGTGAGGAGGCCCATGATGCTGACGTATGAGACACTTGGTGAACCAAGTCAAGCGCCAAGGACTGTTGACTGCAAACAGGCATCTCTGCCTACTGACCAGGTAAGACCACTTGAGTGGTATTCACCACCGAGAGGCAGTATAGAAGATGTTGCCTACTGGAAAGACTTGTTTTCATGCTTTGATTTTTCTTACAAGACTTTGTAGAAACAAAGAACTGTTAAAGCATAGATAGAGAGAGCTGGTTGAAGACGTAAGAAAAGCTCCAGCTGAAGAGATGCTGATTGTTTTAATTGTGTTAATTGTTTATTTCTTACAGTCATCCTACAAGAAAAAGGTCATAAGATTAGGTTGTTATCAATGTTTATGTTTATGAATTTTATACCAATTTCACAATGCCAATTTGTATGTAAAGCTATCCACTGTCTCAGAATTGGTCAGATTGACCAATTAAGACGAATGTTGAGGACGACATTCAAAAAGGAGGGAAGAGTGTGACATGCAGAAGTAGTGCTGTTGCAGAGTGTGACATGCAGAAGTAGTGCTGCTTCTTTAAAAGCATTCAGCAACTATTAGAAGTAACACAAGCACATGAGACAGGAAGTGTTGCGCTCAGAAGCATCCAGCAACTAGAGGGGTTAACACAGTCACAGGAGAAGGGGAGTGTTTTAGCAGAGCCCCAGGGGGATTGTGAGGAAGTTGTTTACTGTCTGGCTGGAGCCGAAGAGAAAGGTGGTGTGTGTTCTGCAACTGACAGAAGTGACCCTGCAAGTGAAAAGGATTCAAGTCAGGAATGAAGCTAAGCACAGGTCAGGTAGAGTTCCTGAACTAGCAGTGCAGAGTATTGTCAAGCGGAAAGATAAGGACTGTAAGAAATGGTGTCACAGGGATCATCTCCCTCAGCAAACCATCCCCTCTCCTTCATCTCACTGTGTTGTAAAGAATGCTGTGTTCATTAATGTGCCTTTGCATTAGAAATGTGCTATCCTGTACTACTGGGAAGACTGTGAACTGCTGTGCTTCTAAGGAAACTGTACTGTTTGTCACTGGAGCCTGTTGCTCGTAAGACTTAACTTGAACTGGCTGTGCGGCTTCTTATTAAATGCTAATGTTCTACCGTTTATGAGGACTCTTGTCAAGTGTGTCTGGTTAGCAAGTTAAACAATCTGTGCCTTAGGGTCAATACCCCTGTGTGCCTGAGAGAAGCAGCAGCACATGGTCTATAGTCGCCCTGAGTAACAGTTCCCCCAGGATTCCAAAGAATTCATGTAACCTGCCTCGCCCCTATCTGAACCTAGCGGCGTGCGTGTAACATATAGGTGGAAGATGCATATCCCTAAAAATCTGAGTCCAGAGCTTATTTTAAATGAAAGGGGACATTACCAGTGTGTGACATGTAATGACTGACAGTCTGCGCTCCTGATCTACATGGCTCACATTGTTAATGGCCTCTGTCATGTAAAATAAGCTCCATAGAATCATAGAATCATAGAATGGTAAAGTTGGAAGGGACCTCCTGGGTCATCTGGTCCAACCCCCTGCTCAAAGCAGGATTCACTAGATCATCTCAGACAGATGTCTGTCCAGCCTCTGTTTGAAAACGTCCATTGAAGGGGAACTCACCACCTCTCGCGGCAGCCTGTTCCACTCATTAATCACCCTAACTGTCAAAAAGTTTTTTCTAATATCTAATCTGTGTCTCCTCCCATTTAGTTTCATCCCATTGCTTCTAGTCTTTCCTTGTGCAAATGAGAATAAAGATGATCCTTCTACAATGTGACAGCCCTTGACATATTTGTAGACAGCTATTAAGTCTCCTCTCAGTCTTCTTTTTTGCAAGCTAAACATTCCCAAATCCTGCAACCGTTCCTCATAGGACATGGTTTGCAGACCAGTCACCATTCTGGTCGCTCTTCTCTGAACTTGCTCCAGTTTGTCTATGTCTTTTTTAAAATGTGGTGCCCAAAACTGTACACAGTATTCCAGATGAGGTCTGACCAAAGAGGAGTAAAGACCGATAATGACTTCACGTGATCTAGACTGTATGCTTCTGTTAATACATCCCAGAATTGTATTTGCCTTTTTTGCTGCTGCATCACACTGTTGACTCATGTTCAGTCTATGATCTATTAGTATACCTAAGTCTTTTTCACATGTACTGTTGCTTAGCTCTATTCCTCCCATTTTGTATATGCTTTTTTCATTTTTATTGCCCAGATGTAGTACTTTGCATTTTTCCCTGTTAAAAACCATTCTGTTGGTTGCTGCCCACTGCTCCAGTTTATTTAGGTCTTTTTGAATCCTCTCTCTCTCTTCTCTAGTATTAGCTATCCCTCCTAGCTTTGTGTCATCAGCAAATTTAATCAGTTTACCCTCAATTCCTTCATCTAAATCATTGATAAAGATGTTGAACAATACAGGTCCCAGGACGGAGCCCTGTGGTACCCCACTTGAGACATTCATCCAGCTGGATGTGAAGCCATTTACAACCACCCTTTGAGTCCGATCACTAAGCCAGTTATGAATCCACCTAACAGTTGCCTGGTCAATTGCATACTTGGTCATTTTTTCAATAAGGATGGTGTGAGATACTTTGTCAAATGCTTTGCTGAAGTCAAGATATACCATATCTACAGCATTTCCCTGATCCACCCAGTCAGTGATTCTGTCATAGAAGGAAATTAGGTTAGTCTGACATGACTTGTTAGTTACAAACCCATGCTGACTCTGGTTAATCACTTCATTCTTATCCATGTACTTACATACATGTTGTTTAATAATTTGTTCAAAGATCTTTCCTGGTATAGAAGTCAGACTCACCGGCCTATAGTTCCCTGGGTCCACCTTCTTCCCCTTTTTGAAGATAGGAACAACATTTGCTCTTCTCCAGTCTTCTGGGACTTCTGCTGTTCTCCAAGAATTTTCAAAGATTATGGAGAGTGGTTCTAAAATTTCTTCTACGATCTCCTTCAGTACTCTGGGGTGTAATTCATCTGGACCTGGAGACTTGAACTCATTTATGTTAGCTAAATATTCCCTCACAATCTTTCTGTTTACAGATAACTTGGATTCCTCTATTCCTTTAAAAGGACAGTGAAGATCAGTTGATGTTACATTTTCTTTCTGAGAGAAAACAGATGCAAAATAGGAATTAAAAAGTTCGGCCTTCTCAACATCCTCTCTTACCATTTCTCCATTTTCATCCTGTAAAAATCCTATAGCATATTTGACTTTTCTGTTACTTTTGACATACCCCCAAAATCCTTTTTTATTGCTTTTGACATCTCTTGCAAGCCTTAATTCATTGTCAGCTTTAGCTAACCTGATACGTGCCCTGCAGGATCTGCAGACTGCATTATAATCTTCTTTAGATATGCCTCCCTCTTTCCATTTAATAAACATTTCTTTCTTTCTTTTTAGCATGTGTTTAAGTTCTGTGTTCATCCATCCTGGTTTCCTTAAATGCTTTCCATTCTTCCTACTTTTTGGGATTGTTAACGATTGTGCTTTGAGAATCTCATTTTTAAAAATTTCCCATCCTTCCTGGACATTTTTGTCCTTAAGGACATCCAGCCATTGGATCCCTCCTATTCTCTTTCTGAGTCTCTTAAAATCTGCCTTTCTAAAATCTAACCTTGAAGTTTGAGTCTTCACATGTCTTCCTCCTCTAGTTATCCAAAATTCTATAATAGCATGATCGCTGCCTCCTAGGGTCCCAGCCACCTTTACCTCCTCAACCATTTCCTCCCTGTTTATAAGGATTAGATCCAAAGTAGCAGATCCCCTTGTTTTCTCCCCTACCTTTTGGAAGATAAAGTTGTCAGCAAGAGAGGATAAGAATTTGCTTGACCTGTTAGTTTTATTTGAGAGAGATTCCCAACAAATGTCTGGATAGTTGAAATCTCCCATGACCACTACGTCATATTTTTTGGAGAACTTGGTCATTTGATACATAAAGAGTTCATCCATATCTTCAGCTTGCCCAGGTGGCCTGTAGTAAATGCCTACAATAGTGTCCTTTCCGTTGTTCTCTCCTTGTATTCTTACCCAAACAGTTTCCACAGAACTCCCAGTCTCTGAAGCTTCAATCTCTGTGCAGATATACGCTTTTCTCACATACAATGCAACACCTCCTCCTCGTTTAGCAAGTCTGTTTCTTGCAAATAAGTTGTATCCTTTTAGCCTTTTATTCCAATCATGTGTATCGTCCCACCAAGTTTCAGTGATTCCAATGACATCATATTCCTTTTCCTGCATTAGTAGTTCCAATTCTCCTTGTTTGTTGCCCATGCTTTGTGCATTTGTATAAAAACATTTTAGTTTGTGATTGGTTTCTCTTCCTCCCATATTTTTATTATTTAAATTGTTTTGTCTTTGTTCTTCCTTTCCACTTCCAGTAGCAGAGATCTCAATAGTATTTGTCAGCTGTATGGCTTTTTCTGGCCTTTTGCTTCCCTTCCCACATTGTTCTAGTTTAAAGCTCTTCTGATGAGTGTAGCAAGGCGACTTCCAAATACATGTTTTCCAGTCTTCGTAAGGTGCACCCCATCTCTAGCAAGTAGTCCATCGTATAGGTAATTCATTCCGTGATCCAGAAATCCAAATCCTTGTTGACGGCACCATCGACGTAGCCAGTTGTTCACCTGTAGAATCTTATTCCACCTCATTGTTCCATGGCCATCCACTGGGAGGATGGATGAGAAGACCACCTGCGCTCCCAATTCTTTCACTTTCTTGCCTAAGTCTTCAAAGTCACTGCAGATGGTTTCCAGGTCCTTTCTTGCGGTGTCATTTGTCCCCACATGTATTAGCAGGAATGGGTAGTGATCTGTAGGTCTGAAGAGTCTTGATATCCTGTCAGACACATCTTTAATTTTTGCTCCTGGAAGACAGCACATTTCTCTTGAGGTTATGTCTGGTCTGCAGATAGCGGCCTCTGTTCCTCTTAACAGGGAATCCCCCATGACCACCACTCTCCGTTTTTTCTTCACAACATTCTTCTTTTTCCATCCAGGAAGATTCTGAGGGCTTACAAGGTTATTCATTGCTGGCAAAGTCTTATTTTGCTGTATTTCTTCATGGTTCTCCTGCGTGAGAGCCTGGTACTGGTTCCTGAGCAGTATGGGTGCTGACTGCCTCTCGATCCTCCTGCTTCTGTGGGTCACATGCTTCCATTCCTCTGTTTCGTCAGGTGCAGTTCGAATTTCTTCTCTTTCTGAATCATGAAGAGATAATTCTCATCTGTCTAAGAACTCATCACCTTCCTTAATGATTTTCAAGGTAGTTAACCTCTCTTCTAGATTTCGCAACTTTTCCTCCAACAGGGACACAAGCTTGCATTTCTGGCATGTGAAGTTTGGCTTTTCCACTGGCAAGTCTGTGAACATGTAGCAGGATATGCAGCTCACCAAATGGCTCCTGGACTCTTCCATGTTCTTATTGTTAATGTTCTGAAAACAGTGAAAAAAAGCTTCAAAAAAAGCTTAAAAATGGTTTACCGATGTCCTCTTTTCAGCTCCAACAGCCAAAATCCAGTGTTCTTTGAGCTCGCGGAGACTCTTCACTTACCCCAAAATGCAGTGGGAATATGCAAATTATCTCCTCAGGACTCCTCCCCTGGTTTACTCTTTCCAGAGTGAGAATCCTCAGGGAGATCTATGTCTGGACCATAGATCTTAACAGCTCATTTACATATTAAGAAAAACATGGCTATCTCTGGATTAAGATATAGAATCGCAGATATCAAGGTATCATTTTATTCAACTTTCTATGACCTACATGCCCGTATAGATGGCTTAATAGGGTTGATTCTACTGACAGATTCCCTTTAAGAAGCCATAATGTTTTTCTCCGCTGACATGGCTGTTTGATATGGTTTATGCAGTATAAATTTTGTTATTTTTCGGGACTGGCGTTACGTATAAATTACTATGTAATTTTATTTTCTTTTTTTTTATACTGTTCATATTTCACATTAAATTAGATTGGGGGTGGAATTTTTTTTTACTTTTCATTTTTTGTTAGAATTTTGCTAATGTTAATGTGACAGCATAAAAGACCTTGACATTTTTATTGTTCAGTTTTCACTTTAACTGGGGCATACTGTACATGCAGCCCCAGTTATAGGAAAAGCAGCCCACTATAGATAAGTCTGCATTGCCCTGTAGATCACCGGGTTCAATAATAGCATCGGCCATTACTTGTGATTACTATATAGCATTCAATGGTAAGAGAAGACAGAAGCGGTAATAAACCACTTCTCTCTTATGTTTACAGTCCCTTACGGGCCTGACCTGCTCCTGCTACATTGCTGCAATGTCAAAAGACACTGGACCGTAACGAAAGTTATCATTAGAGAGAAGTTATTGTCAGAAAATTACTTATTATTTAAATTAGGCTTTGGTTTTACATGTATTAAAAAATAAAAAATGTTAATGTTTTATTTATTTTTCCATTTCATGATCTGTATTAAATAACTCAATTAGTATTCTTGCAATTTTCACACTGACCACTGGGCCTTTTATAGATTCATATTTCCTGTCCTTTCAGCATATACGGTAGTTTTCAGCAGGCTCCTTATCAATTTATTACAGAAATTGATAAGCTGCCCATGTGGTGCATCAAATCCTGTAAAGTAGAGATGTAGAACCTGTGGCTCTCCAGCTGTTGTAAAATTACAAATCCCAGTATGTCCTGACATCATTAGCAATGTGATATAGTAGACAGTAGAAAGCAACATTCATTGTCTTTCAAGCTGGCAGGGTCCTGCCTTAACTACGAGGCCACTCTGCAGCTACAAAAGCTGCATATTTGGTATGTCCACTGTGAGATGTTCCCTTACTCTTCAAGCTGTACAATGTTACATTCTTGATTCTCTAAAAAAAATCAATATTGATACTTTGCACCCATGGTCGATAGATGGTGGAGATATCCCAACATATGATATTTTGTCTCATGGTCATTGTGGCAGGTTCCTGTGCCCTTAGAACCTTTGTATATACTGTAGTCCGGCGGTGTTCACACTGTGCGGTAATGAGGAAGTGACCCAGTAAAATTCAACTTAAATGTCTTTTATTTTCCAAAACTCACAAAGTAAAGGTAAACGGTATCCTCCGGAACGCAGCCGGGTCGTAATACAGTCCTTTACATGGTAAAAGAGCTACATATGTGTCCTTCTTTACCTTTTGTCTTGGCTCCACACATACTGACATAAATGGCATGACACAGCAAGGTTTAAAAAAAGAAACATTTCTGATACTCTGCCAGGAGATATGTATCTTCTATGTGTCTGTACTTGGCCACCAAGTGGTTGTGATGTGACCTGGCTGTTTAACCACCTAAATGCCGTTATCGATATCGATTACAACATTTAGAAGGCTAGGAGAGGGAGGGGGCTACCTCTCTCGTTCGATCGGTGCCCCCGTGGCATCATCGCGAAGGCCCAATTGTTGTCATGGCAACCTGAGGTCATCATGTTGACCTCCGGATCTGCCAGATACGGGAGCCTGTTTGAATCATGCCTGGAGCATGGTTTAAGAGGTTTCTGTCAGTGTAACGCTGACAGGTATAATGCATTGCAATGCTGGTGAATTGCAATGCATTATATCAGAGTAATAAAAGTTTAAGTCCAATAGACGGACTAAGTAAAAAAGTAAAAAACAAATTGTAAAAACATTTAACTCCTTTAAAGCCTAGGGCATATTAGTACGCCCTAGACTATGACCCCCAGTTCAGTGAGGGCTCTGGCGCTGAGCCTGCACTGAACAGGGCACATGTCAGCTGTTTTTTACACCTAGTGGTCGGCCCTCAAGGCACATGAGCATTTATACTGCATACAGGCGATCTGCTCATTGCCTCTATGCAGTAGAAGAAATCAGAAAACTGCTGCTTCTAGTTTCTTATGGAGACTATTGAAGCATCAGAAAGTATAAAAAAAAATGTTTTTAAAAACATAAGAAACATAAAAAAAATATAAAAGTTTAAATTGCCACCCTTTCACCCCATTCAAAATAAAATAATAATAAAAAAACCCACATACACATATTTGGTATCGCCGAGTTCAGAATCGCCCGATCTATCAAAATAAAAAAAGAATTAATCCGATCGGTAAATGGCGTAACGATAAAAAAATTCTAAGCGCAAGAATTACTTTTTTTTAGTCGTCGCAACATTGCAATAAAATGCAATAACAATCAATCAAAACATTGGATCTACCCCAAAATGTTTTTTGCAAAACAAAACATTTTTTAGTGTGTGACAGCAGCCAAACATAAAAAAATGATATATATTTGGTATCGCTGTAATCACACCGACCCGAAGAATAAAGTCGTCTAATCACTTATACCGCACAAAAAACTGCGTAAAAAACAAATAAAACCAATTCTTCACCTGCTGTTGATTTATTCATTCTGCCTCCCAAAGATCACAGTAAGGCTCGATTCACATTTATCCTGCGCTCTGCGCTGAGCGCTTGCATCGGGGTTTCCGTGTAAATTTCTGAAATACGTGATTCAGATGGAACCCCCGGCAGAAGATTCCCTATAATGAGGCAGATGGACACACTGTGAACTCTGTCTGTCCTGTTATTCAGCGGTATCTGTCCTTTTAAGAGTACATAAAAGCGCGGTCGGCCACAGTTTTGTGCAGCTGGGAAAAAAAGGACACTGCTAAACAGAGTCCAGATGGAGTCAAGAGTAACTCTACTGCCTCTTTACAGTTAATGGACCCAGCAGGGGTTTCACCTGAATCACGTTATTCGGATGTTTAGATGCAAATTGTCTCTTCAGAGAGGAAGAGGACTAAAACTCTAGTGCCAGTTATAGGAAGAAGCAATCCTAAAAGTCAATATCGACTCTCTAACGAGCCTTGTCACATGACTTAGGATAATAGCCAAAACCAAAATCTCAATTTGCAGACACTGTGTTTTGGGCTACTGCCCCTCGACAGTGCAAAGTGTGAAAACTGGTTTGGCTGGGTGAAAGGCATCTGAACGCGATCTAAGGGGTAACGTTTTTCTTTGCGGAGAGTGGCATGTCAAGTGTCTGCAAAATGAGATTTTAGTTTTGGCTATTATCCTAAGTCATGTAACAAGGCTCGTTAGAAAGGCGCTACAAAGAATTTGGGGCTAAAGCAACATTTTTGTGAGAAAAATTAGATTTTTTATTTTCACTGCTCAACATTATAAAATCCTGTGGAGCACCTGTGTGTTCAAGGTACTTAACACACACATCTAGATAAATTCCTTGATGGGTGTAGCATCCAAAATAGGGTAACTTGTGGGATGTTTCCTCTGTTTGGGCACATCAGGGGCTCTGCAAACGCGACATGGCTAATTTTGAACTCGAAAAGTTGAATGGTGCTCGATCCCTTCCGAGCCCTGCCCATTTTCTCCTGTTCCCCTTTTTAAAATGCAAAATTTGCGGCTAAAGGAAGGTGAAAACAGACTAGAGAAAGGCAAGAGGGTGAAGGGGTTAAAGAGGACCTGTCACCAAATCAAAAATTTCCAGTTTTAACTTTATTCCCTCTGCTCCACTTAGTATTCCGCTTTTAGTTTTTTTAAATCCCCCACAGGATTCCAGAGTTATGGGGCTTTTAATTTGGTGCTACCAAATAAATAGGCTCTGAAATATTAGTGTGGCACCCCAGGGGTCTGGTTTCCACAGTAACAAGCAATGTTATGTCTGAGAGCAGGTGGGAGGTCTCTTGGTCAGGAATCCTATGCATGCCACACCTCCTGCCCAGTCCTGGGAGGGGAAGGACTTCCCCTATATAAACCTGGGGCTGAGGCAGGGTTAGGAAGTTCAGAGGGAGAGATCAGCCAGGAGGGCTGACAGGGAGCTGTGGCTCCGGCTGGGCCCAGCTCCTGGGCCATGCCAGAAGTAGAGACAGAGAAGAGAGGCAGCTATGGGAAGAACAACAGGAGCTCTGTGGGAGCAGTGTTACAAGGAGTCAGGGGCTGGCAGCTGCAGAGCTCGCCCTGACAGAGAAGATTTCTTACCGGACCCGGAGTCCGAGGCTGTGGGGACTAACTCCTACCCAGCAGCAGAATCCGTCAGGCAGGGGATTTCAGGTCCTCTGGCCAAGAAACCCGAAGGCACGGTCACACGCATGGGACCAGCACCGCCGTCGTGGAGCGGAAGCTACTAGAAGGCCCCGAGTCACCGGCCATACGGGTGAGCACCACACGGTACACTCAGGGACGTGGGCTACTTATACTCGCTTCTAGCAAGGTAGCCAGAAGAGTATCGTTAGTTTGGGAGGCCTACAACTCCGCCTGGCCAGGGGAGATCCCATCTGCTCAAGGACTGACCAGGCCCCAATCGCTAGCCAGTACTCCGGGAGGGTCTATCGTTGTCACCAGTAAAGACCCTGAACTACACCGTACCGTCTCTGAGTGATTCCTGCTACCCCCATCATCCACGTCGGCTGCCCTGAGGCAATACCCCTCCCGTTGGGGGTTATACCATCCACGCTGCACCATCCTTCCACCGGCCTCAGCGGTCTGCCCTGCAGCGGCAGCTCCATAGCTGCATTCAACGGGTGGCGTAGTCGTCCAACATCTACCGCTAATACAGCGCCACTTAGTCTGACTCCCTGGGCACGGACCGGATCACCGCCACGAGACTACAACCCTCAAGAGATCCGGCTCCGGGTAAGCTCCCGCATGCGCAACGCAGCGCGACACAGGCCCAGGGGCGCGTCATTAGCACTAAATTAAAAAAAAGACATATCTCTAGATCCTTATGGTGGACTTAAAATATGAAAAAAATAGAGTACTCATGGAAACACTGATAAAAAAAGAGCCAAAACTGGACACTTCTGACCAGGTGACAGGTCCTCTTTAAGTTTAGAAGGTAGAGGGTATGGGGAAGAAGTGGCTCATAAGTGAAGAAAGAAGCATATGTCTATAAAATATATTACAAAGTTTCATATATTTGCTTGTACCATTAATTTAAGCAATTTAGTTAAAATAAAATTAACCATTTAAGGAAACCTCACTGTTGGCAGACTGTGCAGAAATTGTCCATGATCTAGTCCAAGTTATCGTAAACTGGGTTACAGAAAGGAAAGCAACAGCCGAATTGAGGCTTAGTTTTTAGCTTGTGTAATTCATCGTGCTTGGTTGCTATGATAAATGTAACTGCTTGTTAAATCACTTCTATATCACAAAAATAAAAGGTTTCCTATGATTTGAAATGGTATACGTTATTTAATTTATAATTATAGACAATACGAACATTTCAATGAAACTGTAATATGGTCATGCTTTCTGTTTGTTCAATACCTGTAATTATCATTTCTTGTCATCAACATAAAAGCTGTCTAAATAAGCAGCGGTAGAGTTGCATGTATTCAGTACAATGTGAGGAAGCCTAAACAAAGCAGAGTTAAAGCAAGCAAAGTTAAATCTTAATAACAAATGCATTTTAAATGCAAATAAAAAATGGATCTTCTAACATCTGTGCCTACTTCTGCTTTGTCCGCTAGGCGGCGCCGCGCTTTTGTTTAGGGTGATGCTTGACAGCATCAGTCCTGCTATATTCCTAGAACTTTTGGTGCCACGAGATCAGGGAACTATGGGGTCAATTGTGTGGTTTTGATTGTTGCTTTCTGGGAGACCTGGGCTACCTGATATTTAAACTCCTGAGTCTCGGACTTCCACTGCCAGTCCATTAGCTTTGCTACTTGATTTGTCCTCCTGTCCATGCTTGTGGTGGCTTCCTCCTTTTCTCTGACCTCGACATGAGTTTTGACTATACCCTTTTTTACAATTCTGTTCCTGACTTGACCTCTTGGCTTTGACCCTGCTTGGCGACCCTCCATGCCTATGTTTTTTTTCTTCAGATGGCAGCCATTCTGTGGAAGCAATCCACTGGATCCCGTTGTAAGACAAGATCCCTGTAGAGGGATTAAAGGCTGAAGATTGGGGTTCCTCTGGAATGTGCCAGATGGAGTGGCTTGTGCCAAGTCTGTCGAACTTAGCCTTTTTGTGCCTGTGGCCTAGACGTGACAGATCTTACACAAATTGAATAATATCACGGCTAGAGATGAGTGGATCTATCCATTTAATTTGAGTTTCTGATTTTTGAACAGTCCCTACCGGCATACAGTAGGAATACTTATTTTTCTAAAATTTTGCATACACTTTGAAGAATTTGAAACTTCTCAGAATAGGAGTAATTGTGAGGAGGCAGCGCCAGCATGGAGAGAAGACGCCGGAGCAGGACACCCTGGTAGGTGTCTGCGGCGGTATGGGGGTCGGCGTTTCTGCCAGGTAATGAGAGCAGGAGGCAGAGACGTTGGTGCTACATGAACCTAGAGTGGATGAGGGTGTTACAGTGTATACTGTTTGTGGGGAGCTTGATGGATTGTCTCTGAACAACTTTGAAAATTTTGCGGAGTTGGTTAAAGGGGTTATCCAGGACTAATTTGTTGCTTTTACTATGGGCCTAAGAACTAACAGGCAGGTAGTTGGGTGCATGCCCCCCTGAGGAAGAAACACATGTGAAACATGCATTGGGGAGACAGGCACATGTGCTGCCAGGACTGCAATAATGGGTACTTATCGTAAGTGATTTACAAAAATCCTAAAGGGTCCCGGGGGGATACATTGGGGGGGAGGGTAATATAAATTACTGGACAACTTCTTTAAGCAGTGAAATACGTGTGCATTAACATACTTGCACAGCTGCATGTTATATATTACCTGTCAATATATTATTAATAGTGTTGAGCGAGCATGCTCGACACTGCTCGGTACTCGCCCGAGCATCACGCTACTCGGGATGTTCGGCGAGCACCGAGCATTTCCGGGTTACTCGGGCGGGAGCTCGGGTCTCCGCCCTGCATGTTTGGCGCTCTTTACAGAGCCAATGAACATGCAGAGATTGCCAGCCAGTCACTGTAATGCCACAGCCATGTTGTTTGTGGGCATTACAGTGATTGGCTGGCCGCACAGCGTCACCTCAAGTATTTAAAACCGGGCGACGCCATCTTGGACACAGTCGCTCCGGATCAGACAGTGTAGGGACAGCGCTGCTGATTTAGGGAGAGATATATCCTGCGAAATAGTTAGTGTAGGGTCTGTAAAGGCTGTCAGATCAAACAAACAGTCCTTCTCAGGACTAATATCCATCTCAGATATCAGGCAGGCAGGCTGTATAGGAGACGCAGTGGTTATACCAGCAAACACTGCATTACAGTCCTGTGTGCTCCTGTTGCTGAAATTGCTGGACTTAGCTCCAGGTCTCGGGGGCCAGGAAAAATCCTTTTTTATTCATCTAAATCCTCTTTTTTTTTTCCTCCATCACACTGTACAAATACCCGTCTTATTAACCTTTTGGTGTCCCCCACCCCCCAAAAAAAAGCGTGTCTCTGATTTTTCAGACACAAATATATCTGTTGAAAATAGTCTGGTATAGGCCACAGAAACAGAAGTGTGGTTTTGCAGTTCCACGGTTCAAACCTCTGTATTATCCAGTTTTGGGCCTTTTGGATCTAAAAAAAACAGTTTGAGTGTGTCGCTCATTGTTCAGCCGCAAATATATATATTTAAAATTGTCTGGTATACACCAGTAAATTATAACTGTGATTTTGCTGTTCCACGGTAAAAAATCTCTATTATCCTGTTTTTGGCATTTTTTGCTGTAAAAAAAAAAATAATAGTGTCTCCCTGATTTTTCAGACACAAATATATCTGTTGAAAATAGTCTGGTGTAGGCCAGAGAGACAGAAGTGTGCTTTTGCTGTTCCACGGTAAAAAATCTCTATTATCCTGCTTTTGGCATTTTTTGCCATAAAAAAAAAAATAGTGTCTCCCTGATTTTTCAGACACAAATATATCTGTTGAAAATAGTCTGATGTAGGCCAGAGAGACAGAAGTGTGCTTTTGCTGTTCCACGGTAAAAAATCTCTATTATCCTGCTTTTTGCATTTTTTGCTGTAAAAAACAAACAATTGTGTCTCCCTGATTTTTCAGACACAAATATATCTTTTGAAAATAGTCTGGTGTAGGCCAGAGAGACAGAAGTGTGCTTTTGCTGATCCACGTTAAAAAATATCTATTATCCTGCTTTTTGCATTTTTTGCCGTAAAAAAAAATAATAGTGTCTCTGCTATGCACACGCCCGGGCTGACTGGCGTGTGCGTGATTTAGTGATTCCACTGTGCCATGAATCGGAGAGTGCCTGGAGGGGCGTAACTAAGTATCTACCCGATCCGACCAAGGTTGCACGACGGCTAACGACGCCGTGCACCAGGGAGGAACTGAGCAGAGGGACCAGGTGCTACTCCAGGCCAGACCCCGGACACAGCTGTTGACCCACACCGGGGAATACAGGAACAGGCAGGTTAGGCTGGCACACAGACAGGTGGGTATTGGCAGGCACGGCTGGCATGCAAACAGGTGGACACTGGCAGGCACGGCTGGAGTGCAGACAGGAGGATACAGGCAGGCACGGCTGCTGTGCAGACAGGAGGGTACTGACAAGTACGGCTGGCGTGTAGACAGGGAGGTACTAGAAGGTTGGAGCACAGGCTGGATAGGGTCCAGTACAGACTGGGATTCAGGAACAGAACCGCAGATGCGGTAGACAAGCAGAGTAGAGAGGTACCGCCGGAGCGGTGAGCAAGCAGAGCAGGGAGAAACCGCCGGAGCGGCGAGCAAGGCAGAGCAGGCAGTAACCGCCGGGGCGGTGAGCAAGGCAGAGCAGGCAGGAACCGCCGGAGCGGTGAGCAAGGCAGAGCAGGCAGGAACCGTTGGAGCGGTGAGCAAGGCAGAGCAGACAAGAACCGCTGGAGCGGTGAGCAAGGCAGAGCAGGCAGGAACCGCCGGAGCGGTGAGCAAGGCAGAGCAGGCAGGAACCACCAGAGCGGTGAGCAAGGCAGAGCAGGCAGGAACCGCCGGAGCGGTGAGCAAGGCAGAGCAGGCAGGAACCACCGAAGTGGTGAGCAAGGCAGAGCAGGCAGGAACCGCCGGAGCGGTGAACAAGGCAGAGCAGGCAGGAACCGCCGGAGCGGTGAGCATGGCAGAGCAGAGAGGAACCACCAGAGCGGTGAGCAAGGCAGAGCAGAGTGGAACTGCCGAAGCGGTGAGCCAGGCAGAGCAGAGAGGAACCGCCAGAGCGGTGAGCAAGGCAGAGCGGGCAGGAACCGCCGGAGCGGTGAGCAAGGCAGAGAGGACAGGGCTCTGTTCACGCTGAACAGACTGGAAGGGAAAAGCAGAACCAGATACACTCAAGGTACTTGCAATGAAGTAACGAGTGGACTCTAAACTCACAAACGGAAGTACAGCGACGAGTAGGAGTTAGGTGCAGGTTCAAACTCTGCAGAAAAAGGGAAGGTACAGACATAGAGAAAAATAGGAAACAGGATAGGAGAGTGTTCAGACAGGAACTGACACTGCAGCGAGATACAGGAGCGAGTCTGGGTATGCGGCCCCCAGAATGGTGGACAAACAGGCTAGAAGAAACAGATAACAGGTCTGGGTATGCGGCCCCCAGAAGGCAGGACGAACAGGCTAGGAGCGTGTTCAGACAGGCCTGGCAATACAGCCTCCAGGAAGGCGGACAGGCAGGAAAAACAGAACTGGACCTGGCACATTCAGAGTCAAGGAGCATACTGAATGTTAGAGTTGCTCAGGCATCAGCTCCAAGGTGGAGCTGGTTTAAATATCAAGTGACAGACAGCAATAGGCTGGGGACGCATTAGGGGTGTGCCCACAGCAGCTACAAGAAACAGGAAGTAACCGGGCCGCCGCCCTAAGCAGTCAGAACAGAGACAAGCAGACAGCATGAATAGAAGCCAGGCTAGCAGGCTTGACTGAAGATCAAGTTTGCGATCTTGCATAGTGGGAGATGGTGCACTATGCAAGCCCGCCACCAGGTATGTTACAGTCTCCCTGATTGTTCAGACACAAATATATCTGTTGAAAATAGTGTGGTGTAGGCGCGAGAAATACAAGTGTGGTTTTGCAGTTCCACGGGTCAAATCTCAGTATTATCTTGCTTTTCGCAATTTTTGGCCGTAAAAAATAAATAATAGTGTCTCCTGATTGTTCAGACACAAATATATCTGTTGAAAATAGTCTGGTGTAGGCCCGAGAAATGCAAGTGTGGTTTTGCAGTTCCACGGTTCCAACCTCTGTATTATCCACTTTTGGGCCATTTGTATCTAAAAAAAAACAGTTTGAGTGTGTCGCTCACTGTTCAGCTGCAAATATATATATATTTAAAAAAGTCTGGTATACACCAGAAAATTATAACTGTGGTTTTGCTGTTCCACGGTAAAAAATCTCTATTATCCTGCTTTTGGCATTTTTTGCTGTAAAAAATAAATAGTGTCTCCTGATTGTTCAGACACAAATATATCTGTTGAAAATAGTCTGGTGTACTCCCGAGAAATACAAGTGTGGTTTTGCAGTTCCACGGGTCAAATCTCTGTATTATCCTGCTTTTCGCAATTTTTGGCCTTAAAAAATAAATAATAGTGTCTATTGATTGTTCAGACACAAATATATCTGTTGAAAATAGTCTGGTGTAGGCCCGAGAAATACAAGTGTGGTTTTGCAGTTCCACGGTTCCAACCTCTGTATTATCCACTTTTGGGCCATTTGTACCTAAAAAAAACAGTTTGAGTGTGTCGCTCACTGTTCAGCCGCAAATATATATATTTAAAAAAGTCTGGTATACATACACCAGTAAATTATAACTGTGGTTTTGCTGTTCCACGGTAAGAAATCTCTATTATTCAGCTTTTGGTATTTTTTCCGTAAAGAAAAACAGTAATATTTTCTCCCTGATTGTTCAGATTGTTTAAAAGAGTCGGGTGTAGGCCAGAGAAATAGAACTGTGGTTTTCCTCTTCCACGGTTCTAATCTACTTTTTATTACCCAGTTTCCATTGATAGTGCGAGTGTAAGCTATTTTACTTACTTTACAATGGGCAAGGCGCGTGGCAAGGGATGTGGAAGTGGACGTTCTGGTGATGGTGCGTGCAGAGGACGGGGCCGTGGCCAAGGTGAAAATGTGCCCCAACCAACAGCCACATCTTCTCGCTCCCACTTCTTGACCGAATTACTAGGGAAGCACAGAACAACACCAGTATTGCGAACTGATCAGTGTGAACAGGTTATTAATTGGACAGCAGATAATACTTCCAGTTACCTGAGCACCACCACCTCCGGCCTGTCTTCCACACGGTCGACTCTTAGTAGCCATGAGTCTCGACCGCATACTCCTCCTCACCCTGATGCTCCTTCCTCCCACCATGCAGAGTGTCGTCAGACAGCAACTGATCCCACACTTGGACACTCTGAAGAGCTGTTCTCTGGTCCATTTCCAGATTTGTGTTATGATCTGCTACAAGAACTAAGGAAAGAAAGGGAATCTGTCCCTACAATAAGACTAAGCTGATTCCCTACGTTGCAGGGGGCGACCTGTTCCTTGTGAACAGACCCGCCTTCGTCCTCAGCTAGTCTGAGCGCAGACCTATAGAATAAAGGGAGGGGTCCCTAAAAGAACTAAGGACTGGGACAAAATTGGACACCTCCTAGCAGATGATGTAGTGGAGCAAAAAGACAAACAGACAAAAAGTACTTAGAGGTCCAAAGGAACAAACGAACTAGAGAGATAGGTACAAAAGCACCAGGCTAGATAGAGAGTCAAATAACACTGAAGTCCAGCAATGCCAGAAGGGCGGAGCTGGAATAAATAAGCTGCAGGTCACGTGACCAAAATAGAAAAAACTAACTGGAGAGTTCTAACAGTACCCCCTCTTCTATGAGGATCCTCCGGATCCTCCAGGCCCAGGCCTATCAGGAAACCTCCTGTGGAACGCTCTGACAAGTCTAGGGGCAGAGACATCATCCGCCCCTACACAGGAGTTATCCTCGGGACCGAAACCTTTCCAAGCGACGAGATACTGCAATCTCCCTCTATGTCTTCTGGAATTCAGGATACGAGAAAATTCATATTCGCCGTCTTCCACCACCGGAGGAACTCTGACAGTAGCATACCTATCCGATACATCAGCCTTTTTCAACAAGGAAACATGAAACACAGGATTAATCTTCCAGGAGGTACCAGGGATGTAAGTAACAGAAAAATTAAGCCGAGAAAAAAAAAGTGCCCACTTAGCCTGACAGGCATTCAAGCGCTTGGCAGCATCCAGATAAATCAAATTTTTATGATCAGTGAAAACCTGAACCGGAAATTTAGCACCTTCCAAGAAATTCCACCAATGTTCAAACGTGAGTTTAATAGCCAGCAATTCCCGATTACCAACATCGTAATTAAGTTCGGTTTCTGAAAACTTTTTTGAAAAAAAAAACAGGGATGTACTCCATCCTTTTTCTCCTGAGACAAAACCGCACCGACCCCCACTGAAGAAGCATCAACCTCGACCAAAAAAGGCTTTGTCTCATCAGGCTGCATAAGGATAGGGGCAGAACTGAACCTCTACTTGAGATACACAAAAGCTTCAATGGCCTCAGTAGTCCACTGGACAGTATTCGCACCTTTCCTGGTGAGATCGGTCAGCGGCTTAACAATTATAGAAAAATTCTTAATGAATTTTCTGTAATAATTGGCGAAACCCAAAAATCTCTGTATCGATTTCAAACCAATAGGCCTAGGCCATTCCTGCACAGCCTGAACCTTCACCGGGTCCATCTCAAAGCCCTCGCTGGAGATAATGTAGCCCAAAAAACGAATTCTCTGCACAGCGAACTCACATTTCTCCAGCTTAGCAAAAAGTGAATTGTCACTTAATAACTGCAATACCTCACGTACACTCTGCCAATGAGACTCCAGATCTGGCGAATAAATCAAAATGTCATCCAAATACACAACCACATTCTTACCAATCAAAGGTCTCAGGATGTCATTAATAAGGTTCTGAAAAAACGCGGGTGCATTGGTAAGACCAAAAGGCATCACCAGATTCTCAAAATGACCTACCGGAGTGTTAAAAGCAGTTTTCCATTCATCACCCTCCTTCATTCGTAACAAATTGTATGCCCCCCCGGAGATCAATTTTAGAGAACCACTTGGCCCCCACTAACTGGTTAAACAAGTCAGGAATTAACGGCAATGGGTAGGAATTGCGTACGGTAATTTTATTAATTTCGCGAAAGTCCAGACATGGACGTAAACCGCCGTCCTTTTTTTTTACAAAAAAAAATCCAACAGCCACAGGTGACTTAGAAGGTCTAATGTGACCAGCAGCCAAGCTCGTCTGTATGTATTCCTCCAAGGCCTTTCTCTCAGGGATAGTCAGATTAAATAAGCGACTCTTGGGAAGAGTAGCTCCAGGAACAAATTCAATGGTGCAATCATAGTCCCTATGAGGAGGTAAAACTTGCGACTCCTCCTCTGAAAAAACCTTCCAAAAATCCTGAATAGGTACAGGTAATTCCCCTTTTTCCACAGTCACAATGCGACCGTTACAACACTTATCATAGCACTTAGGACTCCATGACTTAATCTCATTAGTAGACCAGTCCAGTAAAGGACTGGCTCTCACTGAAACCTGGATCCAGCAGTCGGACACCACCGCCGCTGCAGCTCTCTCCTATGGTGGCCTACATTTCTCTCATACCCCGCGACCTGACAACAGATCAGGTGGAGGTGTTGGTCTGCTTCTTTCAACAAAATGTGCTTTTCAGGTTATCCCCCCTGTACCCTCCCTTATCTTCCCGTCCTTTGAGGCCCACACAGTCAGACTCTACCGGCCCTTCTCCCTGCGAGTGGCGGTTGTCTATCGCCCCCCAGGTCCCCCCCGTCAATTCCTGGATCACTTTGCTGCCTGGCTTCCAAATTTTCTATCCTGCGACATCCCCACGATAATCATGGGAGACTTTAACATCCCAATTGGCGATCCTCTTTCCCCATCTGCCACGCATCTTTTATCACTAACCTCCTTCTTCGGCCTTTCACAGCTTGCTAATTCTCCTACACATGAAGACGGGAACACATTGGACCTGATCTTCTCCCGGCTTTGCTCAGTACATGACTTTACTAACCCTCCCCTTCCACTCTCTGACCATAATCTTCTTTCATTCTCTGTCAAGAACTGTGACTCTACTCAAGACACTCCCACCGTCCACACTTATAGAAATTTACGCGCCATTAACACCCAGAAATTTATAAAAAGGTTGCAATCATCATTGTCCCCAATCTCCTCCCTCTCATGTCCCGACTCTGCATTGAAGCATTATAACAAAATAATGCTATGCTCCCTGGATGAAGCCGCACCTCCTACACAAAGAACAATTCGGCATAGACGGCGACAACCCTGGCACACGCCTCAAACACGTCTTCTCCAGAGGTACTCCAGGTGCGCTGAACGGCTGTGGAGAAAATCAAATCTGCCCGAAGATTTCCTCCACTATAAATTTATGCTGAAAACATATAACTCTGCCCTTCACCTCTCCAAACAAACCTACTTTAACAACCTCATAATCTCACTTTCCAATAATCCTAAACGACTCTTTGACACGTTTCATTCTCTCCTCAATCAAACAGCACAGGCCCCGACCACCGACCTCAGCGCTGACGATCTGGCCAATTATTTCAAAGAAAAAATTGACCATATCCGACAGGAAATTTTCTCCCAATCCCCAAATGTTATGCATGCTCCCCCCCGCCACATTGTATCTTGCTCATTTTCTGACTTCGAACCAGTCACGGAAGATGAAGTGATCAGGCTCCTTGCATCTTCTCGCCCTACCACCTGCACCAGTGACCCTATTACCTCACATCTCCTTCAGTCCCTTGCTCCAGCTGTCACCACTCACCTAACTAAAATTTTCAACCTTTCCCTCTCATCTGGTATTTTTCCCTCTTCTTTTAAACACGCCAGTATACAACCATTACTTAAAAAACCATCCCTCGACCAGAACTGCACGGCCAACTACAGACCTGTTTCCAATCTTCCCTTTATCTCTAAACTCCTGGAACGTCTGGTCCATTCCCGTCTAATCCGCTATCTCTCAGACAACTCTCTTCTTGACCCTTTACAATCTGGTTTCCGCTCTTTACATTCTACTGAAACTGCCCTCACTAAAGTCTCTAATGATCTACTAACAGCTAAATCTAATGGTCACTACTCCCTGCTGATTCTCCTGGATCTCTCTGCAGCATTCGACACTGTGGATCACCAGCTCCTCCTCACTATGCTCCGCACTTTTGGCCTCAAGGACACTGTTCTCTCCTGGTTCTCCTCCTATCTCTTTGACCGCTCCTTCTCTGTATCTTTTGCCGGCTCCTCCTCCTCCCAACTTCCTCTTACTGTCGGGGTTCCTCAAGGATCAGTCCTAGGCCCCCTTATTTTCTCCTTATACACCGCTCCTATTGGACAAACAATCAGTAGATTCGGTTTTCAGTACCATCTCTATGCTGATGACACCCAATTATACACCTCTGCTCCGGACATCACCCCTGCATTACTACAAAAGACCAGTGATTGTCTTTCTGCTGTGTCTAGCACTATGTCCTCCCTCTACCTAAAACTGAATCTGTCAAAAACTGAACTACTCGTCTTTCCTCCCTCCACTAACCTACCTTTGCCCGATATTGCCATTTCTGTTTGTGGCTCCACCATTACTCCCCAGCAACAAGCCCGCTGTCTTGGGGTCATTTTTGATTCAGATCTTTCTTTCACTCCTCACATCAAATCACTCGCTCGTTCATGTCATCTACACCTCAAAAACATCTCAAGAATCAGGACTTTTCTCACCTTTGACTCGGCAAAAACTCTTACTGTAGCTCTTATTCATTCTCGTCTTGACTATTGCAACGCTCTACTAATCGGTCTCCCTCTTACTAAACTCTCCCCTCTCCAATCCGTCCTGAACGCAGCAGCCAGGATCATATTCCTCCCAAACCGCTACTCAGATGCCTCTTCCTTGTGCCAGTCATTGCATTGGTTGCCCATCCAATATAGAGTTAATTTTAAACTTATCACGCTTACCCACAAAGCGCTCCATGCTTCAGTACCCCCATACATCTCCTCCCTCGTCTCAGTCTACCACCCTACACGTGCCCATCCGTTCTGCAAATGAATTGAAACTAAAATCCTCCATAATCCGAACTTCCCACTCCCGTCTCCAAGATTTCTCGCGTGCTGCGCCAATTCTCTGGAATGCACTACCCAGATTAATTCCCAATACCCACAGTTTCAAGCGAACCCTAAAAACACATTTCTTTAGACTGGCGTATCACCTAAACACACTCTGTCCATCCCAGCTTTCCCCCATATTAAAATCTTCTTCAACTTCGGGTTCAAACCAACCATGCACATAAAAGACTCTGTCAGGACTGCACACATACTGGCTGGCGACCAGTCCATGTATTATTATTTATCCTATTCAGTATATCAAGGCTGCATTATACAATATATGTACTTTTTACCTTTTGTGTCTCCCCCACTTCCTCATAGACTGTAAGCTCGCGAGCAGGGCCCTCACTCCTTTCGATATGAGATATGCTTATTCTGTCTTGTCTGTACAAGTCCCCCCTAAAATTTGTAAAGTGCTGCGGAATATGTTGGCGCTATAAAAATAAACTATTATTATTATTATTATGTTTTAACCAAGGCAATCCTAAAACCACTGGAGAGTGTAAATTATTTAATACCACAAAATCCAAATTTTCTTGGTGAATGCCATTGATAGTGAGTAGTGTTGAGCCACCCCCGTAGTGTTCGAGTTCGGTTCGGTTCGTCGAACACCCGTGTGTTCGCCGAACTGTTCGTCGAACTGTTCGTCGAACACCTTCGAACACCGTTAAAACCAATGGCAGGCAAACAAAAACACATAGAAACACATAGAAAACACCTTCAAAGGTGTCCAAAAGCTGACAAACTGCTCAGAAGACACAACTAACACATGGAAAAGTGACAAGTACATATAGTCATGCGAAAAGAAAAGAGGTGGAGGAGTAAAAGGAGGGGGAGACACAGATATAGGCATGTCATGCCCTTCTAAAATCCAAAAAGTGAGAAGCCGAGACGGCCAGTCCGCTCCTGCCCGTGCCACCTCCGTGTCGCCGGGTTTGTGCCAGAGCCGCGGTGAACCCTGACGGCCAGCCCCCCTCTCCCAATACTGGTGCCTGTCCGCTGGTGGGTCGAGAGAGCCCCCCTGTGGTGGAGGCAGCTCTAAGCTTTTTAATTTAAATTGTCCCTCTAATTTGAATGAATACACTTTAAATCCATTTACAAGGATCTATTGGAGGGCAAGTCTCATGCCAGCAGCCGCGTAATTCCAGCTCCAGTAGCGTCCACTAAAGCTGCTGCAGTTAAAAAGCTTTTATAAGGATCGAGCTCGGCTGTCCACCGCAAGGCATCCTAGTGCCAGTCCCAACCCCTATGCCTTGGGGTGCCTCCTGATGCTCTTCACTAAGTATCCCGTGGTCCCGAAGCATTTCCTTTGAAAAAATTAAGTGTCCAAACTACAGGTGGTGTAGCTTGCTTAACAGCCGGGATAATCCGCTGACTAGCAGACACTGCTACTAGGCACAAAGTATTTCCTGGGCTAGATGCAGTTAAAAATTTGTAAGTAGATACTCTCGTTGGATGCTGAGAAAGCATTCCATAGAGTCTCCTGGCACGCCATATATGATTCTCTTAAAAAGCTTGGGGTAGGGGTCTAGGGGACCCTTTTATAGCCAAAATCACGGCCCTGTATCACAATACGTCACCTAGGCTGAAGATAAATGGAACTGTAGCACCGAGGGCTCGGTTGCTACAGACGTATTGCACCTCACCCAGAGGTGTGATATCTCACTCTCAGTGTGGATCAGGACCCGACACCTGCATGCATTACACCACATTGCCGTGCGGCAGGGCGACCAATATGCCCCTGAGATGGGCACGACAGTCCCTGTCCCTGGCTGGAGTGGGGGGAGGGAACACTGAGGAAGGGGAACCCTGCAGTGCAGGAGCAGGGAGGAAGCAGTTCCTGGGTGCATTGAGAAGGGAGTATAAAAGGTGGGCACCATCTTAGTTCAGTGCAGAGAAGTCTGAGCAGAAGTGGCAGGGAGCAGGGGCTCTGCATGAGCTCTGCTCCGGAGGCGGGCCTAGTAACAGAGGCCCAGGCCTGCAAGAGGGAGAAGGAAGGAAGAGGAGCGGAGAAGGCTCCAGGAACGAGGAATGAAGGGATCCCAGGGGTGCGGACGGGCGAGTCGCCACCGCACGCCCGAATCCACCTGCGTGGAGGGGTCAGGCCAAAGGGGGAGACCGGTCCCCGAACTAGTGGAGGCAGGAAACGACCCTCAGCTAGAAACCGGAGGCTCTGACATTTTATGTGGCGCAGCCCCTTGCTCCACCCGCTAGGAAGGCACCACATAGGGTCAGGGAAACTGGCGCCAAGTTTACCAAGAGGAGGCCCGAGGCAGCCGGACAGAAGTGTTGGTAAGAAAGGCCAGACAAAGGACACACAAAGGGGGTCCTGTGAAGTGCTCCAAAGTTATCTGGGAGTTGTCTGAGCCCCTCACCTGGTGAGCACAGTACGACGTGGGCAGCCGTTACCTGCAGACGTGGTCTGGATAATAAGAACTGTGAGTAAAGGCCCTGAACTGCATCACTGACTCCGTGTCGTTACTGCTGCTGCCCTGCACCATCACCCCCATCCTCCGCATACACTGCCCTGAGGCTATACTCCTCCCGTGGGGAGTTATGCTACGCTCTGCTGCACCCACAACACCAGCCTTAGCGGTCTGCCCTGTAGCGGCGGTTCACTCTGACCGCAATCCACGGGTGGCGTAGTCGGACATTTAAACATCAAAACCACATAAATAGTTCCGCCACTGGTTTGACCGCCCTGAGCCACGGAACCGGATCGCCGCCACGAAGACTACAACCACCAGCATCCACCAAAAAGGGTCCGGCTCCGGGTGTCCCAAGGCCCAGGGGGTGCGTCAGAACATTTTCATCACCTTTCACAATCACCAATGGGACAAGGCAGGGATGTCCTCTGTCCCCTCTCTTATACATCCTAGTGACGGAGCACCTGCTCTCATCAATTCGCCATAACCCCAATATTAGGTGGATTGAGGTGGGAGGCACCGAGTACAAGTGCTCTCTATTTGCTGATGATGTCCTAGTATATATCACTCAATCACATATATCCATCCCTGCTGTTATGGCTGAAATAGATCACTTTGTTACATGGTAAAATTTTAAAATCAATGCAGCGAAGTCTGAGGCCCTCGATGTCTCCCTCCCTAAATCCATATAGGATTCCATCCAGTCCAACTTTCCCTTTGCCTGGCCCTCACAGGGTATCAAATACTTAGGAATTCCTATTCATAGAGACCTCTCCCATCTATGTTATCTTAACTTTGGGCCCTTTATTGAACAATTCCATACAGACCACGGTTGGCAAGTTAGAACTGTAAGATTCACTACGTGAACCACTGGTGTTTTGTGGAAAAGCACATGTACACCGCGTTCCAAATTATTATGCAAAAAGTGTTTAGGAGTGATAAGGGAAGAATTTGTTTGTTTGTCAGTTAAACTCATTGATGGTGATGTGTGTCAGGGCTCTTTATATCACTGTAAGCAATTGCAGACACCTGTGCTAATTAGTTTGGCAGGTGTGTCCAATGAAAGGCAAGACTACTTAAGAAGGCTCTCTCACATTATTAAGCAGCCTACATTTTCTGCCAAAATGGGAAAGAAAAAGGATGTGTCGGCTGCTGAGAAGCAACAAATTGTGGAGTGTTTAGGTCAAGGCATGACTACAATCAACATTGTGCGATGATCAGGATGAAGTGTCTTGGCAATCAAGAAGTATGTAGCTGATTCACAGTACACACGTGTGCGTGCTGATAAGGGCAAATTGAGGACTCTTTCCTACAGGCAATTACGTCAGGTTGAAAGAGCAGCGGCAAAAAAGCCTTGTCATAGCAGCAGACAAGTTTTTGAAGCTGCTTGTGCCTCCAACGTCCCCCGAACAACAAGATGCAGGGTCCTTCAGAGGTTTGCAGCTGTGCATACACCATCCTGTCGACCTCCTCTATCCACTTCACACAAGCAGAAACGGCTCCAGTGGGCCAAACATTACATGAAGACTGATTTCAAAACTGTTTTGTTCACGGATGAGTGCCGTGCAGCGCTCGATGGTCCAGATGAATGGAGTGGAGGATGGCTGGTTGATGGACACCCCACGCAAACACGGCTACAGCGCCAACAAGGAGGAGGTGGAGTAATGTTTTGGGCTGGAATCATGGGGAGAGAGATTGTCGGCTCCTTTAGGATCCCTGAAGGCGCTAAAGATGAACTCCATAATGTATGTGGATTTTCTCAAACAGCACTTCCTGCCATGGTTCAAGAAGAAGAACCGTGTATTTCACAGCAAGATCATTTTTCTGCATGATAATGCACCATCTCATGCTGCACATAAAACATCTGCATCTCTGGCTGATATGGGCATAAAAGGGGACAAACTTATGGTGTGACCCCCATGCTCCCCTGACCTCTACCCCATTCAGAACCTTTGGAGCATCATTAAAAGGAGTGTCTATGATGGCGGGAGGCAGTTCACATCTAAGCAACAGCTCTGGGAGGGTATTCTGTCCTCATGCAAAACAATTGAAGCAGAAACCATCCAAAACCTGACAAATTCAATGGACGAGAGAGTTCAGAAGCTCCTTTCGAACAAGGGGTCCTATGTGAAAATGTAACATCACCTAGAATAAAGTTTTGAGTTGAAAACTGTTTGATTTCAGTTTCTAACAACCTGCTAATGCTTATAATTTCAAAAATGACCATTTTTTTGGTCTTTATTAAAATGAAAAGGTTGATCGAAAAGTTTGGGGGATCTAAGAGTGTGGCAACCCAGTAGTCATGATTACTTTGAATTCTGACAATATGAGGGTCATGCTGCAGGTAGTGCAGCAAGAAGGCACTTATGTGTCTTGCGCATCTCGAAGCCCCAAAATTATTTTCCGGGCTAGATGCAGCTAAAAATTATTTTTAATTTTAAATCTGGTGAAGCTTATTATAGATGGCCTAATAGGATCAGTGCTGCACACTGCTACAAAGCCCAAATTATTTTCCAGTCAAGATACAGATAAACATGATTAGTAATTTGAAAGCTTAAAACGGTTGGTAGGGTGATTTTAACCAATCATCAAGCTTTTACTCTCCCCAGGATGACACAGGGGTAGAAAAGTCGTTTCGGATCCATGATTTGTTCATCTTTATGAACGTGAGTCTGTCTACATTATCAGTGGAGAGCCGCGTGCGCTTATCTGTCAGCACACCACCAGCAGCGCTGAACACACGTTCAGACAGAACGCTGGCTGCGGGGCATGACAAGATCTCCAAGGCGTAAGTGGCTAGCTCCGGCCATTTATCCAGATTGGAAGCCCAAAAAGAGCAAGGGTCCAGTGACACAGTCGTGGCTTCAATGTTTACTTGGAGATACTCCTGTACCATCGTCTCTAGGCGTTGACTATGTGTCAGACTTCTTGTCTCCTGTGGCCTTGCAAAGGATGGGCTAAAAAAGTGGTGAAATGATTCCGCAAAATTGATGTTACCAGCAGATACTGTGGTTCTGTTACGGTTTGAGTGCTGAACACTTGACGGTCCCACGGTTGGCAAGTTGGAACTGTGAGATTCACTACGTGCACCACTGGTATTTTGTGGAAAAGCACATGTAAGATTCTGCAACAGTCTCTGCTGATACTCCTGCATGCGTGCATCCCTTTCTATGGCAGGAATAATTTCTGCAAATTTACTTTTGTACCGGGGATCTAACAGTGTGGCAACCCAGTAGTCAGGATTATTTCTAATTCTCACAATTCGAGGGTCATGTTGCAGGTAGTGCAGCAAGAAGGCACTCATGTGTGTTGCGCATCCAGGAGCACCAAGTCCCTGTTGTGTTGGTGGCGAGGTAACAATCATGCTTCCTTCCTCTGTCCTCTCCCCCCAACCTCGCACAACAGAAATGTGATCAAGGTCTCCCTCATCTGATGAGTCTTCCATCAGTTCGTCCTCCACTTCTTCCTGGGCTCCTGCACCTTCCTCACTAGTTTGGCTGCTACCATGCGCCCTGGTAAAACCATCTCCCCCACCCTCACATGCCTGCCGCCCTGGTGCTGCCGACCGTCTGGACCTTGCAGATGTTAGCCCTTCCGCATACAACTCCTCCTCCTCTACTTCCTCCACCTCCTCTTGTGCCACCACCTGACTCCGAATTCTGTTTAACATGTGCTCCAGCATGTAAATCACCGGAATAGTCATGCTGATAATGGCATCGTCAGCACTAAACATCTTCGTCGCCATTTCAAAACTGTGCAGAAGGGTGCATAGGTCCCTGATCTGAGACCACTCCTCCAGCGTGATTTGCCCCACCTCTGAATCTCGTTGGCCCAGGCTATACGTCAGAACGTATTGCACCAGGGCTTGTCAGTGCTGCCACAGTCGCTGCAACATGTGCAGAGTTGAATTCCACCGGGTAGGCACATCGCATTTTAGCCGGTGAAGTGGCAGGCCCAACGACTTCTGTAGAGATGTAAGTCGCTGAGCTGCGGGATGCGAACGGCGGAAGTGAGCACACAGCGACCGTGCCCTCTGCAGAAGGCCATCTAGTCTGGGATAGTGGGCTAAAAATTGCTGGACAACCAGGTTCAACACGTGAGCCATACAAGGCACGTGTGTGACATTGCCCCGGCGAAGGGCCGCACCCAGGTTTGCAGCATTGTCGCACACGGCCTTCCCTGGTTTCAGGTCCAGTGGAGACAACCATTCATGAAATTGGTTCTCCAGAGCTGACCACAACTCCTCAGCTGTGTGACTCACATTTCCCAGACATTTCAATGTAAAAACCGCCTGATGACGTTGAGCCCTACTGCCAGCATAGTAAGGAGGTGTGCAGGATCCCTTCTGCGCAGTTAGAAAGCTTGTGGCATGACCAGACAGGCTTTGGGTGCAGGTGGAAGACCGAGAGGAGGTTGAGGAGGCAGAAGCAGTGGAGGAAAAATGACATAAAGAGGATTGACGCACAACTCGTGGGGACGGCAAGACTTGGACAGCAGCCCCTTGTCCTGCTGTCACCATAGTTACCCAGTGCCCAGTCAGCGACATGTAACGCCCCTGTCCATGCCTACTCGTCCAAGTGTCTGTGGTGAAATGCACCCTGTCACACACAGAGTTTCTCAAAGAAGCGGTGATGTTGTGTGCGACATGCTGGTGGAGCGCAGGCACACCTTTCTTTGAGAAGTAGTGCCGACTGGGCATCTGGTACTGGGGCACTGCGACGGACATAAGGTCTCGAAAATCCTCTGTGTCCACCAGGCGGAAAGGCAGCATTTCTGTAGCCAAGAGCTTGCAGATGGTGAAATTCAACCTCTTAGCTTTCTCATGGCTAGGAGGAAATGGTCTTTTACTTGTCCACATCTGAGGGACCGAGGGCTGGCTATTGTGCTTAGACGGGGTTGATAAGGGTGTCCCCGGCAAACTGCCGGTCTGTGAGGAAGATGCAGGCGGACATGTTAGGTTGCCTTGATCCAAAGGTGGTGCTATCGATGTCGGACAGCGCTCAAGACCAGCTGGTGTTACCACCTCCAAAGAAAATGATGACCTGCCAATCACGCTGGCTGTTGCGGGTAAAGAGGTGGCAGGTCTGCGCCCCAAAACAGGTGTGACTGCTGTCCCCCCAGTCACAGAGGATGAAGAGGCCGCGGATGCACAAGATATGGCAGACGGTGGTTGGCCCGGCCGGCTAGACCGCATTGTAGCACACTGAGCTTCCCACTGCAACTTATGCTTCATGTCCATGTGCCGGTTCATGCATGAAGTACTCAAACTATGTATTTTTTGGCCTCTACTTAGCTTTTGCTGACAAATGTTACAGATAACACGAGTTGGGTCATCTTTATCGATCTGAAAAAATGCCCAGGCTATGCAAGGCTTAGCACCCATGCGACCTGAAGAGCCACCACGACTTGTGGTGAGAGGCAGAGTTGTGTTTGAGGATGCAGTTGTTGACGTGCTTCCAGTACTACGTCTCTGTCCAGGAAGGCGCAACCTGACCTCGTCGTCACTAGCATCTTCCTCCACCTCCTCTGCTGACCTCATCTCTTGGCTGACTGTGGGTTGACAGTAAGTGGGATCTCCGACCTCATCATCATCACCCTGTGCGTTATCACACCCGTCGTCCTCAGAGCCAACCTGTTCCTGCCCTGACAAAAAACTAAAGTTGTCGCTCCAATCAGGTATTTGAGTCTTATCATCGTCTTCCTCATTGTCTCCACCAACAGGAGTTACAGTTTGGGAATGAGGGTCTACATTATGGTCAGAACCTTCTGCGTCTGGTCCTGGATCTGACTCATAAAGATTCTGGGCATCAGTGCAGATCATTTCCTCGTCTGGATTCACAGAAGCGCTGGAGTCGACCTCTGATTCCCAGGCTATAGTATGAGTAAACAGCTCTGCAGACTCAACCATCTGTTCTACCTCATACTCAGACGGGCAGCTGGAGATTTGGGAGCTGTGAGGAAGCAAGTGCGATTTGGGTGACACCTTTGAGGACTGGAGTATTTGTGATGTTGAAGTTGATGTGGAGGAGAGCCCACTTAAAGGAGCACTTGATATCCGTTGAAGCACCTGCTGTTTTTGTGCCTCATCTGGAATTTGTAGCGATTGGCGTGGCCGTAAGAAAGGGATCTTATCACATTGTCCGCTAAAAGAAGTAGACATTTTAGTTTGGCTGGAAGATGGTCTTTCTTCTGCACCTACCCCACGGACACAACCTTTTTTCCCCTTCCCAACACACCTATTCCCCTTTCCACCAGCAGCAGGCCTTTTTCCACTCATTTTGGTGGTTAACTAATTCACAACTCTGGAGTTGTTTGCACAAAAAAACAATGGATGGTAACCGAGCAGAGCTGAGTGGCCAAACTGTGGTATTAGGCCAAAACTATTGGCTGGGTTAGATGCAGAAAAAAATTATTTTTAATTTGCAACCTGATGGAGGTCAGTATAGATGGACTAATAGACCAAGTCCCACACACCGCTAGAAGCCCAAATATTTTTTCAGAGCTAGATGCAGAAATTTTTTTTATTCAATTTGCAACCTGATGGAGGTCAGTATAGATGGACTAATAGACCAAGTCCCACGCACTGCTAGAAGCCCAAATATTTTTTCAGAGCTAGATGCAGAAAAAAATTATTTTTAATTTGCAACCTGATGGAGGTCAGTATAGATGGACTAATAGACCAAGTCCCACACACCGCTAGAAGCCCAAATATTTTTTCAGAGCTAGATGCAGAAAAAAATTATTTTTAATTTGCAACCTGATGGAGGTCAGTATAGATGGACTAATAGACCAAGTCCCACACACCGCTAGAAGCCCAAATATTTTTTCAGAGCTAGATGCAGAAAAAAATTATATTCAATTTGCAACCTGCTGGAGGTCAGTATAGAAGGACTAATAGAACAAGTCCCACACACTGCTAGAAGCCCAAATATTTTTTCAGAGCTAAATGAAGAAAAAAATTATTTTTAATTTGCAACCTGATGGAGGTCAGTATAGATGGACTAATAGACCAAGTCCCACATACTGCTAGAAGCCCAAATATTTTTTCAGAGCTAGATGCAGAAAAAAATTATTTTTAATTTGCAACCTGATGGAGGTCAGTATAGATGGACTAATAGACCAAGTCCCACACACTGCTAGAAGCCCAAATATTTTTTCAGAGCTAGATGCAGAAAAAAATTATTTTTAATTTGCAACCTGATGGAGGTCAGTATAGATGGACTAATAGACCAAGTCCCACACACCGCTAGAAGCCCAAATATTTTTTCAGAGCTAGATGCAGAAAAAAATTATATTCAATTTGCAACCTGCTGGACGTCAGTATAGAAGGACTAATATAACAAGTCCCACACACTGCTAGAAGCCCAAATATTTTTTCAGAGCTAAATGAAGAAAAAAATTATTTTTAATTTGCAACCTGATGGAGGTCAGTATAGATGGACTAATAGACCAAGTCCCACACACTGCTAGAAGCCCAAATATTTTTTCAGAGCTAGATGCAGAAAAAAATTATTTTTAATTTGCAACCTGATGGAGGTCAGTATAGATGGACTAATAGACCAAGTCCCACACACCGCTAGAAGCCCAAATATTTTTTCAGAGCTAGATGCAGAAAATTTTTTTATTCAATTTGCAACCTGATGGAGGTCAGTATAGATGGACTAATAGACCAAGTCCCACACACTGCTAGAAGCCCAAATATTTTTTCAGAGCTAGATGCAGAAAAAAATTATTTTTAATTTGCAACCTGATGGAGGTCAGTATAGATGGACTAATAGACCAAGTCCCACACACTGCTAGAAGCCCAAATATTTTTTCAGAGCTAGATGCAGAAAAAAATTATTTTTAATTTGCAACCTGATGGAGGTCAGTATAGATGGACTAATAGAACAAGTCCCACACGCTGCTAGAAGCCCAAATATTTTTTCAGAGATAAATGAAGAAAAAAATAATTTTTAATTTGCAACCTGATGGAGGTCAGTATAGATGGACTAATAGACCAAGTCCCACACACTGCTAGAAGCCCAAATATTTTTTCAGAGCTAGATGCAGAAAAAAATTATTTTTAATTTGCAACCTGATGGAGGTCAGTATAGATGGACTAATAGACCAAGTCCCACACACCGCTAGAAGCCCAAATATTTTTTCAGAGCTAGATGCAGAAAAAAATTATATTCAATTTGCAACCTGCTGGAGGTCAGTATAGAAGGACTAATAGAACAAGTCCCACACACTGCTAGAAGCCCAAATATTTTTTCAGAGCTAAATGAAGAAAAAAATTATTTTTAATTTGCAACCTGATGGAGGTCAGTATAGATGGACTAATAGACCAAGTCCCACACACTGCTAGAAGCCCAAATATTTTTTCAGAGCTAGATGCAGAAAAAAATTATATTCAGTTTGCAACCTGATGGAGGTCAGTATAGATGGACTAATAGAATGATGCTATGCCCAAAAGATTTTACTTCACTAGGTGCAGTAAAAAAATTGGTATTCTATACACAGGTGGTATATCTTGCAACACAGATAGGCTACTCCACTGACTAACACACTCTGCAATAGGCCAAAAAGGATTAGCTTTGCTAGATTCAGCCAAATGCTGTGAAAAAAACTTGCACAGCACTGGCACAGACCTGCCTGGCAAAAACTGATAGGAACTGATGTAACCTAGTCCTGAAAAGGACTCCAATTACAATTAGTCTTTACTCCCACAATCTATCTATTTAAGAGCACAGACCTGCCTGATAAAAGTCGTAGGAAATGCTGTAACCTAGTCCTTAAAAGGACTGCAATCACAACTATTCCCTACTCCCAAGCTATCTGTATATTTGTGCGAAAATTGGCTTGAAATTAACAAGGTATAGCGCACACAGCAACAGCGGTGCCGTCTAACACGCAGCTGCAGCAGTGAGAAAATGGTGGCGACGGGGAAAATGGCTTGGTCTTATAGGGCAAGGACATGTGACATACACTGCCAATCACACATGCCCTTGCTTGTGTGAAAAAAAGCACTTCGCTCCGTGTGTGCGCTGCTGATAGGCTGAAAGATTGCACCTCCCCACTGCAAATGCGGGAAAGAGAAAAAAAAATGGAGATCTTCATTGTTCCTGCAGAGATCCATCCCCTGCCCCTCCCCCCGCCCCGCTGTACACTCAAACTGCGTATTAACATTAATTTTCATCATTACTGAGAAAAAATCCAGTTATGATTTTGGTGCACGAACAGTTATCGAACATAACCTCGAACAGCCGAATTTTTCTCAAATTGTTCGTGTTCGCCGACCGGCTCGAACACCGCCCAAAACAGCTCGAATTTGAGATTGGCGAACAGTTCGAGTAGAACAACGCTCATCTCTAATAGTGAGGGGAAATTCAGCAACCTTGTGAGTAATACATTTCAAAGGAGTGTTGTCAATAGCAATCACAGAAATAGGTGATGACAAAGGTTTGGATTCCAATTTAAGTTTTTCCAAAAAATCCTTATCAATCACATTAAGTGTTGAACCACAATCCACAAATACCTGAAATTCAATCAAATCTTCCTGCAATGAGGTACTCCCTGAAAGAAATACTCCCTTAGAACTCAAACAAGCAATACGGGCGTAGCTGACCTTTTTTTTTTCTTTGCTTAAACGAAGCTCACAGTTCTTAATTAAATGGTCAGATTTACCACAGTAAAAACACAATCCCTTGGAAAACCTGCGGTCTCTTTCCTGAGAGCGGAGTGACATCGCCCCAACCTATATCGGTTCTCCGCTGTCCGAGCAGACCCTCTGAGGACTAGGAGCAGCCATTGCAGGAATTTTCTTAGCATTAATCCTGTCCACACGTATAGCTAATTGCATGGCCTCTTGCAATGTCACAGGTACAGGAAATGCAATCAGCAGATCTTTAACCCTTTCACTTAGATCGGCAAGAAACGAACATTTTAACGCCGAATCATTCCATTTCACTTCTGAAGACCACCTTCTGAAGTGTGTACAATAATTTTCAACATCACCTGACCCCTGCTTCAAACATCTCAGTTCTGTCTCAGCAGATGAGACTCGATCAGGATCGTCATACAATAACCCCATACCAGAAAAAAAATCCTCCACTGATCAAAAACACGGATCATTAGGTTGGAGAGAAAAGGCCCACCCCTGTGGTTCCTTGCGAAAAAGTGACATGATAAACCAAACGCGCTGTGATTCATTCCCAGAGGACCTGGGTCTCAAACGAAAATATAATAAACAAGCATTTTTAAAGGAAAAAAAATCTTGTTGTTTACCATCAAAAATATCAGGCAGTCCTACCTTTGGTTCCACAAAATACGCTCCAGGACAGCTACTCACGTGTTGCTGGAGATCGGCCACCTCTAGAGACAATCCCTGCAGGCGTTGAGCCAACTCTTGAACAGACACCATACTGATCCCAGGATTTCTTTCCAAGTTTAGTTTAGGCTGGACTTACTGTTATGATCTGCTACAAGAACTAAGGAAAGAAAGGGAATCTGTCCCTACAATAAGACTAAGCTGATTCCCTATGTTGCAGCAGAGTGAGGCCAGCAGCACACAGGGGGAGGGAGGCAGAGTACCCCAACAGGCAGTAAGAAGCAGTGTGGTTGCCAGTACAACCGGTAGGTCTTCCAGAGTCTGCAATTTTTTTAAAGACTCTGCTGATAACCCCAAAAAGGCCATTTGTACCACCTGCCATGCCAGCATCAGCAGGGGTGAAAAAACTACCAGCCTGACCACCACCAGCATGATCAGGCACATGGCAGTAAAGCACCCGACTTTGTGGGCGAACCCCAGGGTCCACGACCAGTGTCAGCGGGTGTCACCACTGCTTCTTCCGCATTTGTGCATGGAATAGAACCCCCTGTTGTGTGTGCAAGGCAATCCCCTGTCCATACTGCATGCAAAGATGCCCCCTCCTCTCAGTCTTCACTTCTTATGGCAGTTTCTCAAGAAACAGCATCAACGTCCACGTCCACGTCCCACCGCAACGTTCAATTGTCCATATCCCAGACCTTTGAACGAAAGCGGTAATTCGCAGCTAACGCCCAAAAGGCCACAGTCCTAAATTCGCACATTTCACGACTGCTTGTGTTGGAAATGCTGCCTTTTAGGCTGGTGGAGACGGAATCCTCCTGCAACCTTATGGCGGTGGCCGTCCCTCGATACTCGGTCCCCAGCTGACACTATTTTGCCCGGTGTGCCATCCCCACACTACACAAGCACGTGTCCCAAAACATCTGCCGTGCCCTCAACAACGCAGTTACTGGAAGAGTCCACCTGACAACGGACACGTGGACAAGTGCTTGTGGCCAGGGACGGTACATCTCCCTGACGGCACACTGGGTAAACATAGTGGAAGCCGGGACCCAGTTGGACCTTGGAACGGAACACATCCTAACCACACCGAGGATTGCGGGCCCTATGTCAGTCAGAGTTGCCCCCACAGTGTACAGCTCCTGCGCATCCTCCTCCTCCTCATGTTCAGCCTCCATCTCAGATATCACCACATCAGTTACAAGCTGGAAGCACTGCAGTACTGCCTCCGCCAACCCGCAACAGGCTGTGCTGAAACTCCTAAGCTTAGGTGAGAAACCTCACACTGCTTGTGAGTTGTGGACAGCTGTGAAAGAGCAGGCAGATCTGTGGCTGAGACCGCTGAACCTACATCCAGGTATGGTCATGTGTGACAATGGCCGTAACCTGGTGGCGGCTCTGAGGCGAGGCGAGATCACACACGTACCATGCCTGGCTCATGTGCTTAACCTCGTGGTTCAGCGGTTTCTTAAATCGTACCCCGAGTTGCCAGATCTGCTCGTCAAAGTACGCCGCCTGTCAGCTCATTTTCGCAAGTCTGCTACAGCTTCCACCGCCCTTGCTGTGTTGCAGCAGCGTTTGCAGCTTCCTTCACACCGACTTGTGTATGATGTCCCCACACATTGGAACTCTACCCTCCACATGTTGCAAAGGATTTGTGAGCAGAAGAGAGCAGTTGTGGAGTACCAGCTGCAACAAGGCCGTCGATATTCAGGTCAGACTCCACACATAAGACCTCAGGAGTGGACCTGGATGTCTGACATCTGTGCCATCTTGACAAACTTTGAGAAGTCCACCCAGATGGTGAGTGGCGATGACGCCATCATTAGCGTCAGCATTCCACTTGTCTGTCTTTAAAAACGCTCTCTGAAGAGAATTAAAGAGGAGGCATTGCAGCCAGAGTATGATGAGATGGATCAAGAAGCCGTAGCGGTCGATTACACACAGCCCAGCCTCATCTCATCCCAACGTGCATTGGGGGACAACAAGGGAGAGGAGGAGGAGTAGAAGGAGGAGGAGGAAGAACAGGAGCTTGTATCATGCGCTGTAGACGGTAGTACCTGTACAACTGTCATACCGTCGGTTCAGCGTGGGTGGCCTGAGGACAGGGGGGAGGAGGAGGAGGAGGAGAGCATGGTCAGTCGTCATCTTGGTGAGGACACGGAAGTCTTGCCCGTTACCATTCTGGCACGCATGGCTGAATTTATGTTACGCTGCCTTAACCATGACCCTCGCGTTGTCAAAATGTTGGGTGACAGTCATTACTGGTGGGTGACCCCCGCTACAAGGAGAACTTTCACTCTCTTATTCCTGAGGTGGAGAGGTCTACAAAAATGGGGCAGTACCAGAAGGCCCTTGCTGCAGAACTGTTAAAAAAGTACCCATCTGAACACACTAGCGGCCGAGGTCACAGTTCGTTGACCAACCAAGGCATACAAGCGAGAGAGAGGCAACTCCAATCCAGCAGAGGCAGGGGAACACTGTCAACGTTCTGGGACAGTTTTCTGAGACCCGCGCAGCTTACAGGCCCTGAGTCGCGGGGTACTCTCACAAGGAGTGGAAAGTTTCAAAAGATGGTGAGGGAGTACCTTGCCGACCGTACCAGCGTCCTCCGTGATTCCTCTGTGCCTTTTAATTTTTGGGTATCCAAGCTGGACACTTGGAATGAACTCGCTCTGTATGCCTTGGAGGTCCTTGCCTGCCCTGCCGCTAGCGTGTTATCGGAGCGTGTTTTTAGTGCCGCTGGGGGAATTATAACTGATAAGTGCACTCGCCTGTCAACTGACAATGCTGACAAGCTGACCCTTACCAAAATGAACAAGAGCTGGATTGGGCCAGACTTCTCATCACCACCAAATGACAGCAGAGTAACATAAAGTCAAATCCACTGTGTTTTTTCGGGAGGTGTATTCACATGCACCGCTTCACACCCACACATGGGTATACGCTTCCTCATTTCGGCTGTTTTATGTTCTTCTCCTTATCCTCAGCCTCCACCACCACTATACCACCAGGGTGACCGTGGTCCGTGTTGCCATTATTGAAAGTTCCTCCGTCCTTATTTTTGTCAGCTTTTGCTTGGAAGGCATAAGCAAAGACTGTGGGAGACCCACTCCCCAATAATGGGAATAATATTTTTAAGATGCTGTACTGCATGGCTCTTGTAAGGGGCATTGCAAGTTCCTCCATCTTAATTTTTGGCAGCTTTTGCTTGGAAGGCATAAGCAAATACTATGGGAGACCCACTCCCCAATCATGGGAATAATGTTTGTAATATGCTGTACTGCATGGCTCTTGTAAGGGGCATTGCAAGTTCCTCTGTAACGGGTCTGGGAGGTGAAACCTCTGAGCAACTATACAAAGGGGCAGTCCTTGTAAGGAAGCGGGTGGCTCCCAGGGAAGGCGGGCAGGTAGTCACGGCAAGTGACAGGGACAGTCTCTGGGTAGAAGGGCAGGAGGTCACGGCAAGTGACGGGGACAGTCTCTTGACAGGCGGATGGTCACGGCAAGTGACAGCAGGGTAAGAGTCTCTAGACGGGCAGGTGGTCATGGCAAGTGACAGCAGGGAAAGAGTCTCTAGATAGCCTAGCAGGCAGGTAGCAGGTGAGCGCTACCAGGTGAGCGGGCAAGAGTCTCTGGACAGGCAGGTGGTCACAGCAAGTGACGGCAGAGCCTCCAGGTAGGCTAGCAGGCAGGTAGCAGGTGAGCGCTCCCAGGTGAGCGGGCAAGAGTCTCTGGACAGGCAGGTGGTCACGGCAAGTGACGGCAGAGCCTCCAGGTAGGCTAGCAGGCAGGTAGCAGGTGAGCGCTCCCAGGTGAGCGGGCCAGAGTCTCTGGACAGGCAGGTGGTCACGGCAAGTGACAGCAGAGCCTCCAGGTAGGCTAGCAGGCAGGTAGCAGGTGAGCGCTCCCAGGTGAGCGGGCAAGAGTCTCTGGACAGGCAGGTGGTCACAGCAAGTGACGGCTAAGCCTCCAGGTAGGCTAGCAGGCAGGTAGCAGGTGAACGCTCCCAGGTGAGCGAGTAAGAGCCTCTGGACAGGCATGCAGGTATCAGGCAGGTATCTGGCAGGTACTTCCTGGTCCGCAGGCGGACTGATCCATAGACAGACTGGCAGGTGCTGGTAGGCAGACTGTCGGACCACAGGATAGCAAGCAGGTAAGCAGATATCAGGCAGGTATCAGGCAGGTATCAAGCAGGAATCTGGCAGGTGACTGGCAGGTAACTGGTAACGGGACCTGAGGGCTGAAGCAGAGTAGAAAGGCTTTGCAACAACATTGCTCGGGCACCTCCATTTTGGAGGAGGTGCCTTATATATGGTGAGGGCCTCCGGCCATTGGCCGGGGACTCCTTAGGACGGCGCGCGCGGCTCCTTTAAGAGAGGGGAAGGAGCGCGCGCTGCCAGCAGAGCGGGAGGAAGACGCCGGGCACGGAGCGGAGAGGTGAGGGGAACGGCGTCCCTGCCTATCAGAAGGCAGGGACACCGGCGCTACAGTACCCCCCCTTTTAGGCCCCCCCTTTTTTAGGCCAGACAGAAATTTATCAAGGATGAGCGGGGCATGGATGTTCTCCCGGGGCTCCCATGTTCTCTCCTCAGGACCAAACCCCTTCCAATCCACCAGAAAAAAGGTCCTTCCTCTTACCCATTTGGTGGCCAGAATGTTCTCTACCTCAAACTCGTTTACAGCGGAACCCAGAGCAGGAGGCGTACCTGTAGACTTGGAAAAAGAGTTAAGTATCACGGGTTTGAGTAGAGATACATGGAAGGAGTTAGGAATCCGCAAATTGGCCAGGAGTTTCAATTTATAGGCCACCGGGTTGATTTGTTTGATAACTTCCAGTGGACCGATGAACCGAGGCCCTAACTTGTAGGAAGGAATCTTGAGCCGGACATATTTGGACGAGAGCCAGACCTTATCTCCAGGACGGAATTGTGGTGGATCCAGACGTCTCTTGTCAGCCTGTTTTTTCATCCGCTCGGATGACTGAAGAAGTGCGGATCTGGTACTTTCCCAAATGGAGGAAAATTCGTTAACGAGAGATTCCGCAGCCGGATTGTCCACCGAGGCGGAGACGGGAAACGGGATCCGAGGATGCTGACTGCAAAAAACGGGGATTTGGCGGAAGATTCGCTCTCGTGATTATTGTAAGAAAATTCGGCTCACGGTAAAAGATCCACCCAGTCGGAATGGTGAGCATTAACAAAGTGCCGGAGGTAACTGGTTAAAATTTGGTTGATCCGTTCTACTTGGCCATTGGACTGTGGGTGATAAGCAGAAGAAAAGTCCAAGGTGACCCCCAGCAGTTTACACATGGCTCGCCAAAAACGAGAGGTGAACTGAACCCCTCGGTCGGATGCGATGTGGAGAGGAAGACCATGAAGACGGAAGACATGATGGATAAAGTCTTTAGCTAACTCTGATGCAGACGGGAGACCCGGCAGGGGAATAAAGTGAGCCATTTTGGAGAAGCGGTCAGCGACCACCCATATGACCATACAACCGGCAGGGACAGGGAGGTCCGTAATAAAGTCCATAGCTATATGCTGCCACGGGGCAGCAGGTACAGGAAGAGGAAGGAGACGGCCGGCTGGCAGATGTCTCAGAACCTTGTTGCGGGCGCAGGACACACAGGCTGAAACAAAGTCTATTACGTCCTTGTGCAGGGTAGGCCACCAGTAATGCCGGGTAATAAGCTGGAAGGTCTTTTTCTGACCAGCGTGGCCAGCTAGCTTGGACGAGTGTCCCCAGTGTAGAACCTTCTCACGATCAGGAACAGTTACAAACGTCTTACCGGGTGGAAGACGATTTAGATTCACGGGGGCCACCTGCATTACTTTGGCAGGGTCGATAATGTGTTTAGGCTCCTCCTCAAGATCAGAGACCAAAAAGGATCGGGATAAGGCATCAGCTTTGATGTTTTTGTCAGCCGGGCGAAAATGAAGAATGAAATTAAAGCGGGCGAAGAACAAGGACCACCGGGCTTGGCGCGGGTTAAGTCTCTGGGCACTCTGGAGGTAAGCAAAGTTCTTGTGGTCCGTGTAAATTATTACCGGGTGAAGAGCCCCCTCGAGCAGGTAACGCCACTCCTCCAGTGCCAGCTTAATGGCCAACAATTCTCGGTCTCCTATAGAATAATTGCGCTCCAAAGAGGAGAAGAGTTTGGAGAAGAAGCCGCAAGTTACCATTCTTCCGGAAGACGACTTTTGGGTAAGTACTGCTCCGTCTCCGGAGGAGGAAGTGTCGACTTCTATAAAGAATTGTTTGTTGCCGTCCGGACGATGCAGCACAGGGGCGGAGGAAAAAGCTCATTTTAAGGAAAGAAAGGCCTCCTCTGCTTCGGGCGGCCATTCTCTGGGATTAGCGCCCTTACGAGTGAGCACCGAGATAGGGGCAGTCCGGGAAGAGAAGTGCGGAATGAAGAGGCGGTAGTAGTTGGCGAAGCCCAGGAACCGCTGAATAGCCTTCAACCCCTCTGGTCGGGGCCACTTCTCGATGGCAGACAGTTTCTCAGGGTCCATTTGTAGGCCGGTCTGAGAGATTATGTAGCCCAGAAACGGATGCGAGGTCTGCTCAAAGAGGCACTTTTCATATTTAGCGTAGAGGTGGTTCTGCCTGAGCCTGAGCAGGACCTGACGAACATCCCTCCGGTGAGTGAGAAGATCCGGAGAGAAGACCAAGATGTCGTCCAGGTACACCACCACGCAGGAGTAGAGAAGGTCACGGAAGATGTCATTGACCAACTCTTGAAAGACGGCGGGAGCGTTACAGAGACCGAAGGGCATTACAAGATATTCATAGTGGCCATCCCGGGTGTTGAATGCCGTCTTCCATTCATCCCCCTGACGGATACGGACCAGATTATACGCCCCACGGAGGTCCAGCTTGGTGAACATTCTAGCCCCCCTCAGACGGTCAAATAATTCAGGAATGAGCGGAAGGGGGTATTTATTCTTCACTGTGATCTGATTAAGGCCTCTATAGTCTATACAGGGACGGAGTGAGCCGTCCTTCTTTTTGACGAAAAAGAAGCCTGCTCCCGCCGGGGAGGTAGATTTCCCGATAAATCCCCGGACCAGATTCTCCTCAATATATTCAGACATGGACCGGGTCTCAGCAGCGGACAAAGGGTAAATACGCCCACGGGAAGGAGTAGCGCCGGGCATCAGGTCAACTGGGCAGTCGTATGGTCTATGAGGGGGTAATGTCTCTGCTTCTCTTTTATTAAAGACGTCGGCAAAAGACCAATAGGGAGCCAGTAGGCCGGGTAGATTGGCTGGGGTAGGAGAAGGACGAGCAGGATGAACGGGAACTAAACAAGTCTTATGGCAGTCCTGTCCCCAGCGAAGAACTTCTCCGGTCTGCCAATCAAGCACGGGTGCGTGTCTCTGGAGCCAAGGTAGGCCTAGCAAGAGGGCGTGAGAGAGTCCAGGCACAACATGGAAGCAGATGCTCTCAGAGTGCAGCATTCCCACCTGCAGAGTTATGGATTCGGTGATGAGTTGGATGGGATGTGGTAAGAGGCCCCCATCCACGGCGGTGACAGATAAGAGTACAGCCAGAGGTTTGGTGGGAATGCGGTATTTCTCTACCAGGGACTGAGAAATGAGATTTCCGGCAGCTCCAGAGTCAAGTTGAGCCAGTTCAAAATAACGGTTCTCCCCGCAGATGATAGAGACCGACAGCATTAGAGATAGAGAGGGTTTATTTCTGTCTGGGGTGACCTCTCTGAGCGATCCTAGACACAGGCGTTTCCCGACCTCTCCGGGCAGGAACGGATCCGGTGCTCCTTACTGCCACAGTAGAAGCAGCTCCCCTCGGCACGGCGTAATTCTTGACGGGTCTTGACCATCTTGGTCTGGTCGACCTGCATAGGCTCGGGTGAGTGCGCCGGAGGAGTAATGGAGGAAGTGACGGGTCTCTTGAAGGTAGGGGCAGGGCGTGGAAACCTCCTCTCACGGGTGACCTCTTTGGTGCGCTCCTGGAACCGGATGTCAATCCGGGTGGCAAGTGTAATTAAGTCGTCGAGAGTGGTAGGAATGTCCCGACCGGCGAGTTCATCTTTAATACGGCCGGACAGACCCTCCCAGAAGACGGACACCAGGGCGTCGTTATCCCAGGCAAGCTCCGAAGCAAGGGTACGGAACCGTATAGCATATTGGCCCACGGTGAGACTTCCTTGGCGGAGGCGTAGCAGAGATGAGGCGGATGAGGTCCTCCGTCCTGGTTCGTCGAAGACCTTCCGGAAAGCCGAGAGAAAGGCTGGCAGATTGGACACCAGGGGGTCTCCTCTCTCCCATAGAGGATTTAGCCAGGCCAGCGCCTCCCCCGTGAGATGGGACATGATGAAGGCTACTTTGGCTCGGTCGGTGGAAAACTGGTGTGCCAACAGTTCGAAGTGCAGAGTGCACAGGTTAATGAAGCCCCGTGCCTGACCGGGATCTCCGCCAAAACGAGGCGGGGCGGTGAGGCGGGGACCGGGAAGAGATGCCATGGAATTGATGGGCAGCGGCGCTGCCGGGGTAGGAGTCGTGCGACTGGAAGCTGGTCCCGAAGATGTAGTCAGTGTGTCCAGACGGGAGTTAACACTACGCAGGTGGCTCAGGATGGACTCCTGTTGGGACCTCTGACGGGACAGTTCATGGCATAGGTCCGAGAGCGAGGGAGCTTGGGTGCCACCGGGTTCCATGGCCCGAGCAAACTGTAACGGGTCTGAGAGGTGGAACCTCTGAGCAACTATACAAAGGGGCAGTCCTTGTAAGGAAGCGGGTGGCTCCCAGGGAAGGCGGGCAGGTAGTCACTGGGTAGAAGGGCAGGAGGTCACGGCAAGTGACGGGGACAGTCTCTTGACAGGCGGATGGTCACGGCAAGTGACAGCAGGGTAAGAGTCTCTAGACGGGCAGGTGGTCACGGCAAGTGACAGCAGGGAAAGAGTCTCTAGACGGGCAGGTGGTCACGGCAAGTGACAGTAGGGAAAGAGTCTCTAGATAGCCTAGCAGACAGGTAGCAGGTGAGCGCTCCCAGGTGAGCGGGCAAGAGTCTCTGGACAGGCAGGTGGTCATGGCAAGTGACGGCAGAGCCTCCAGGTAGGCTAGCAGGCAGGTAGCAAGTGAGCGCTCCCAGGTGAGCGGGCAAGAGTCTCTGGACAGGCAGGTGGTCACGGCAAGTGACGGCAGAGCCTCCTGGTAGGCTAGCAGGCAGGTAGCAGGTGAGCGCTCCCAGGTGAGTGGGCAAGAGTCTCTGGACAGGCAGGTGGTCACGGCAAGTGACGGCAGAGCCTCCAGGTAGGCTAGCAGGCAGGTAGCAGGTGAGTGCTCCCAGGTGAGCGGGCAAGAGTCTCTGGACAGGCAGGTGGTCACAGCAAGTGACGGCTAAGCCTCCATGTAGGCTAGCAGGCAGGTAGCAGGTGAATGCTCCCAGGTGAGCGAGTAAGAGTCTCTGGACAGGCAGGCAGGTATCAGGCAGGTATCTGGCAGGTACTTCCTGGTCCGCAGGCGGACTGATCCATAGACAGACTGGCAGGTGCTGGTAGGCAGACTGTCGGACCACAGGATAGCAAGCAGGTAAGCAGATATCAGGCAGGTATCAGGCAGGTATCAAGCAGGAATCTGGCAGGTGACTGGCAGGTAACTGGTAACGGGACCTGAGGGCTGAAGCAGAGTAGAAAGGCTTTGCAACAACATTGCTCGGGCACCTCCATTTTGGAGGAGGTGCCTTATATATGGTGAGGGCCTCCGGCTATTGGCCGGGGACTCCTTAGGACGGTGCGCGCGGCTCCTTTAAGAGAGGGGAAGCGCGCGCGCGTGCCCTAAGCACAGAGGCCGGGAAGCAGCGCGCGCTGCCAGCAGAGCGGGAGGAAGACGCCGGGCATGGAGAAGAGAGGTGAGGGGAACGGCGTCCCTGCCTAGCAGGAGGCAGGGACGCTGACGCTACATCCTCCATCCTAATTTTTCACAGCTTTTGCTTGGAAGGCATAAGCAAAGACTATGGGAGACCCACTCCCCAATCATGGGAATAATGTTTGCAATATGCTGCACTGCATGGCTCTTGTAAGGGGCATTGCAAGTTCCTCTGTCCTAATTTTTGGCAGCTTTTGCTTGGAAGGCATGAGCAAATACTAAGGGAGAGACACTCCCCAATAATGGGAATAATGTTTTTAAGATGCTGTACTGTATGGCTCTTGTAAGGGGCATTAAAAGAGTCTTGTTAAGCTACTGCGACCTCCACCACTTTTTCGAGGGGCATTAAAAGCGACTTGTTAAGCTACTGCGACCTCCACCACTGTTCCGAGGGGCATTAAAAGAGTCTTGTTAAGCTTCTGTGACCTCCACCACTTTTCGGAGGGGCATTAAAAGCGTCTTGTTAAGCTACTGGGACCTCCACGTCTTTTCTGAGGGCCATTAAAAGCGTCTTGTTAAGCTACTAGGACCTCCACCACTTTTCCGAGGGGCATTAAAAGCATCTTGTTAAGCTACTGGGACCTCCACGTCTCTTCTGAGGGGCATTAAAAGCATCTTGTTAAGCTACTGGGACCTCCACGTCTCTTCTGAGGGGCATTAAAAGTGTCTCGTTAAGCTACTGTGACCTCCACCACTTTTCCGAGGGGTATTAAAAGCATCTTGTTAAGCTACTGGGACCTCCACGTCTTTTCTGAGGGGCATTAAAAGCATCTTGTTAAGCTACTGCGACCTCCACCACTTTTCCGAGGGGCATTAAAACCGTCTTGTTAAGCTACTGTGACCTCCACCACTTTTCCGAGGAGCATTAAAAGTGTCTTGTTAAGCTACTGGGACCTCCACGTCTCTTCTGAGGGGCATTAAATCGTCTTAAGCTACTGGGACCTCCACCACTTTTCCGAGGGGCATTAAAAGTGTCTTGTTAAGCTACTGGGACCTCCACGTCTCTTCTGAGGGGCATTAAAAGTGTCTTGTTAAGCTACTGTGACCTCCACGTCTCTTCCAAGGGGCATTCAAACCATCTTGTTAAGCTACTGGGACCTCCACGTCTTTTCCGAGGGGCATTAAAACCGTCTTGTTAAGCTACTGGGACCTCCACGTCTCTTCAAAGGGGCATTAAAAGCGTCTTCTTAAGCCACTCTGAACTCCACAGCTCTTACAAGGGGCATTGAAATGTTGTTTTTAATTACCTCTAACCTCCACGACTCTTCCAACGGGCATTGCATTTCCTCCTAATTTTAGTCAGCTTTTGCTTTTCAATGAAAAGGCGAAAACTAAGGGAGACCCACTCCCCAATAATGGGTAGAAGGTTTTTAGTACGCTGTAATCCACGTCTGTTTCAAGGGGCATTGCAGTTCGGGTCTCGCATATGACGCGCCCCTGGGCCTGTGTCGCGCTGCGTTGCGCACGCGGGAGCTTACCCGGAGCCGGATCTGTTGAGGGTTGTAGTCTCGTGGCGGTGATCCGGTCCGAGCCCAGGGAGTCAGACTAAGTGGCGCTGTTTTAGCGGTAGATGTTGGACGACTACGCCACCCGTTGAGTGCAGCCAGGGAGCTGCTGCTGCAGGGCAGACCACTGAGGCCGGTGGTAGGATTGTGCAGCGTGATAGTATAACCCCCAACGGGAGGGGCAGCCGACGTGGATGATGGGGGTAGCAGGAACCACTCGGAGACGGTACTGTGTAGTTCAGGGTCTTTACTGGTGACAAAGATAGACCCTCCCGGAGTACTGGCTAGCGATTGGGGCCTGGTCAGTCCTTGAGCAGATGGGATCTCCCCTGGCCAGGCGGAGTTGTAGGCCTCCCAAACTAACGATACTCTTCTGGCTACCTTGCTAGAGGCGGGTATAAGTAGCCCACGTCCCTGAGTGTACCGTGTGGTGCTCACCCGTATGGCCGGTGACTCGGGGCCTTCGGGTTTCTGGGCCAGAGGACCTGCAATCCCCTGCCGGTCGGTTTCTGCTGCTGGATAGGAGTTAGTCCCCACAGCCTCGGACTCCGGGTCCGGTAAGAAATCTTCTCAGTCAGGGCGAGCTCTGCAGCTGCCAGCCCCTGACTCCTTGTAACACTGCTCCCACAGAGCTCCTGTTGTTTCTTCCTATGCTGCTTCTCTTCTCTACTTCTTCTCTACTCCTGGCATGGCCCAGGAGCTGGGCCCAGCCGGAGCCACAGCTCCCTGTCAGCCCTCCTGGCTGAACTCTCCCTCTGAACTCTCCAACCCTGCCTCAGCCCCAGGTTTACTAGGGGAAGTTCTTCCCCTCCCAGGACTGGGCAGGAGGTGTGGCATGCATAGGATCCCTGACCAAGAGACCTCCCACCTGCTCTCAGACGTAATATCTCTATCACTGTGGCAACCAGACCCCTGGGGTGTCACACATAGACTAACATTGGGCTCGTTGCTCGGGTCGAGCACCCGAGTATCACGACGAGCTCGGCCCGATCTTCGAGCACCCGAGCATTTTAGTGCTCGCTCAACACTAATTATTAACCATTATATGCAAAACACCCCTTAGACATGCATTTTAAATGTTTTTCTTGATTATATGACATCAGATAATTTTCCTCAGCAGATTTATGATAATTCTGTTCATTGACAGTGACAGTAATTCCATCCTTCAAGTCTAGTTTTTTTGTTGTTGCTGAAACGATATTTGTGCCCACTTATCTTTGTTGTTTTAATGTATGTGGTAGCATGGACTCTTGGTTCTCTGTTTTTGCATATTTAATTGAGCTGCTACAAATATTTGCGTACTAAAAATTACTTATCAATATATTAAAGTGTATACAGTTTTTTATTCAACTCTAAAATGTTCTAAACCAAGTTTTTTGAAAGGTTAATGCATTGGAGTCAAGGATATCAGTACCCGCATGGATTCTTCCTATCCATAAAACATCGCAAAATGAAAAAAATGCACTCAAAGCAGCATTGATATACTAAAAAAAATATTTTACTGTATGCAATTACTTCTAGTTACAATTTCAATAACACTTTCATATTTCGTATATTATCAGATACAGATAGAATGTCCTTGATATTTGTTTGGCAATTGCAAACATTTTTGTTGGCACAACAGCCTTCAATATAAGATCCATACTCCAAGGTTGAGAAAGGGACGTTCACTCGAAAAGTAAGTCAGTACATTTGGAACTGGCTGCTTCTGTTTCTTCTACATGTCTTGGAGTCTGGATATTGGAGGCTGTTGTGCCAAAAGAAAATGTTTGTAATCGCCAAACAAGGATCGAGGACATTTTATCTGTATATGGTAATATACGAAACATGAAACTGTTATTGAAACTGTAACTAAAATAAATTGCATACAGTAAAAGATTTTTTATAGAATATCAATGCTGTTTTGAGTGCATTTTTTTTAAGTTTTCTTCAGCTCTACCCACAAGTGTACGATTGGGTTGAGATGTGGGGACTGTGGGGGCCAATCAAGTACCTCTTCATTATTGTCATTTAACCATTTCTTTGCCAATCTCGACTTATGCTTCGGATTGTTGTCCTGCTGGAACACTATGTCGTCCTTTTCATACCCACAGTCCTTGAGTGTACTTAGTAACTTGTTTTGTAGGATACTCACATGTAGCTCAGCATTAGCACCACCATTGATCTTGGTCAAGTATCCAAAGCATTTGGCTGTGAAACAAGCACATATCATCAGGCTTCCTCTAATGAACTTGACAGTTCCTTCAATTTCTCTATTCTTTAGCCCTTTTTCCCCCTTGCTTCTTCCAGACCCATTTGCACCCTTCAAAGCCTAGTGTTATGCCTCGTCTCTGGGACTTGATGCGGTGATCTCTAGCTGTGGGTCGGTTTCCCTGTTTGTTGAACCAGAGCCTATGTTTTCTCTTTCCAACTGCTGATAACGCTCTTGGCCTCATCTCTGATGACCATGACAAAGTCGCTGTTGCTGAATCCAAGATCTGCAAATTGGTTTAGGTAGGCCATAGAGTTGAGGACTACTGCTCACAGTTTAGATGTTGGGCATTAAAGACCTCCTGAAACGACTCTGCCCTTCGGAGTCGGTTCTGTCAGGGACTTTAGTGGCCAATTAGGGACATGATGGTTTGCAGTCCCTGGAGTAAGCTATGACACTGGCTATTCGTTTAGATAGATGACTGAGCGACACATTTAAAGGCGTTACAGAGACATCTTCCTCACTGCCAGTTAAGACTGGTGAACCTATGCAAATTGGTGCTAACAGAGACACCAGAAGGGGAGCTGAACTTGGAGCAACTGTTTATATTGCGGTGGTTCTGGCTATGTCATGGTTCAATGATTCAAATTTATTAATGAGTTTCATAAGGGAAATAAAGAAGAGACTTTTCATAGAGGCGCAGTTTCCAAGAGTCTGAGATTGTCTCTGATACAGGTGTCCATTTTTTTCTTACAGGTATCCCTTGAGACTGAGTCTGGTTTTGTTTACACGCCTGCATTTGTGGATTCAGGTTATACTTTGAATCTAATTGATCATAACTTCACTGTTGATTGTAGTTATGAGTTTTCCTCTCTCAATCAACCCTTTCAAGTCTCCATTGATATCTCTCCTCTTTCACAAATTCATGTTACTATGAAGGTCGAGAATGTATGTATGAAGGTAGGAGGGCTACACACTGAAGCCATTTCATTTATCGGTCTCTGCCAAGTTAGCACTAGGCCTGCCTGGGTTATTCAAGCATAATCCGACTATCAATTGGGAAACCCAAGAGGTTAGGTCATGGGGTGACTCTTGCTTTTCTAGATGTCTGTCAAGATCCTTGGCTTCCGTAACTTGTCTCCCTGGATCTAAGAATGTTAAGGCTGATGTTTTGTGTAGTAGTGTCATCTCAGAATTGAGGGACCAAAAACATTCAAGGTTCTTGGTAAGGGGGTGATGGTGGGTGCTCTGAAGACAGATCTGAGACAGCACATTCTGGATGCTCGGAAGGATACTGAAGAGTATATGTCTGTAATTGCAGAGCCTGTGCCAGGGCGAAAACTTCTCATCAGGTCCCCGTGGGATTTTTATTGCCTAGCGAGGTTCCGTCATGTCCCTGTAATTACTTATCCATGGACTTTGTCACTGATCTACCTAATCCTGAGGAGAAGAGACTTACTTCCTAATTAATAAAAACCAGAAAGGAGGTAGAAGGGGGTATTTTGGTAACTAGCGACCGGGTCAAAGAAAGTACCAACCACAGACGTTTAAAGGCACCTGTCTTTAGGGTGGGGGAATTTGTGTGGTTATTCTCGAAGAATTTATGTCTTATGTCTTAAGGTGGCTTGTAGGAGGTTTGCTTCCAATTTTGTAGGTCCTTACAGGATTACTTACATTTTGAATCGCGTGACGGTTAAGCTTCAACTCCCTGTAGCTTGGACAATCAGCAACTCCTTCAATTCTTCCTTTTAAAAGAAATTTGAAGAGACACCTGGTCTCCGAGACATTATTGAGGTGGATCTGGAGTACCAAATAGAGCAGGTTCTAGGATCCAGGGGGTTCAGGCACCGTTTTCAGTATCTCGTCAATTGGAAGGGTTACGGTCCGGAAGATAACACCTGAGTTAAAGAAGATGTCCAGTACTTTATCCCCCCCCCCCCAATGTATCCCCCCGGGCCTCCTAAGATTTATTGTAAATACCTTCTGTTGCAGATAATGACTGTGTCAGTGGCCGCTTACAGGTGTCACGTGATCCCGCGCTGACGTCACGACAAGTGACGTCAGCGCTGGGGTCCCCACAGTGGCTGCTGGGTTGTGGGTGGGGTTACCCCCTGAGTCACAGCCAGTATCCACCGCATGCTTTCCCAATGAATGGGAAGAGGCAGAGCGCGCGGTGGATGCCGGGTGTGATGCGGGGGGTAACCCCGCCCACAGCCTGACATCCACCGTGGAACCAGGAAGATAATGCCCGCTGATGTCACGACTAGTGTTGAGCCACCCCCGTAGTGTTCGAGTTCGGTTCGGTTCGTCGAACACCCGTGTGTTCGTCGAACTGTTCGTCGAACACCTTCGAACACCGTTAAAACCAATGGCAGGCAAACAAAAACACATAGAAACACATAGAAAACACCTTCAAAGGTGTCCAAAAGCTGACAAACTGCTCAGAAGACACAACTAACACATGGAAAAGTGACAAGTACATATAGTCATGCGAAAAGAAAAGAGGTGGAGGAGTAAAAGGAGGGGGAGACACAGATATAGGCATGTCATGCCCTTCTAAAATCCAAAAAGTGAGAAGCCGAGACGGCCAGTCCGCTCCTGCCCGTGCCACCTCCGTGTCGCCGGGTTTGTGCCAGAGCCGCGGTGAACCCTGACGGCCAGCCCCCCTCTCCCAATACTGGTGCCTGTCCGCTGGTGGGTCGAGAGAGCCCCCCTGTGGTGGAGGCAGCTCTAAGCTTTTTAATTTAAATTGTCCCTCTAATTTGAATGAATACACTTTAAATCCATTTACAAGGATCTATTGGAGGGCAAGTCTCATGCCAGCAGCCGCGTAATTCCAGCTCCAGTAGCGTCCACTAAAGCTGCTGCAGTTAAAAAGCTTTTATAAGGATCGAGCTCGGCTGTCCACCGCAAGGCATCCTAGTGCCAGTCCCAGCCCCTATGCCTTGGGGTGCCTCCTGATGCTCTTCACTAAGTATCCCGTGGTCCCGAAGCATTTCCTTTGAAAAAATTAAGTGTCCAAATTACAGGTGGTGTAGCTTGCTTAACAGCCGGGATAATCCGCTGACTAGCAGACACTGCTACTAGGCACAAAGTATTTCCTGGGCTAGATGCAGTTAAAAATTTGTAAGTAGATACTCTCGTTGGATGCTGAGAAAGCATTCCATAGAGTCTCCTGGCACGCCATATATGATTCTCTTAAAAAGCTTGGCGTAGGGGTCTAGGGGACCCTTTTATAGCCAAAATCACGGCCCTGTATCACAATACGTCACCTAGGCTGAAGATAAATGGAACTGTAGCACCGAGGGCTCGGTTGCTACAGACGTATTGCACCTCACCCAGAGGTGTGATATCTCACTCTCAGATAAGGATGGAGTGTGGATCAGGACCCGACACCTGCATGCATTACACCACATTGCCGTGGGGCAGGGCGACCAATATGCCCCTGAGATGGGCACGACAGTCCCTGTCCCTGGCTGGAGTGGGGGGAGGGAACACTGAGGAAGGGGAACCCTGCAGTGCAGGAGCAGGGAGGAAGCAGTTCCTGGGTGCATTGAGAAGGGAGTATAAAAGGTGGGCACCATCTTAGTTCAGTGCAGAGAAGTCTGAGCAGAAGTGGCAGGGAGCAGGGGCTCTGCATGAGCTCTGCTCCGGAGGCGGGCCTAGTAACAGAGGCCCAGGCCTGCAAGAGGGAGAAGGAAGGAAGAGGAGCGGAGAAGGCTCCAGGAACGAGGAATGAAGGGATCCCAGGGGTGCGGATGGGCGAGTCGCCACCGCACGCCCGAATCCACCTGCGTGGAGGGGTCAGGCCAAAGGGGGAGACCGGTCCCCGAACTAGTGGAGGCAGGAAACGACCCTCAGCTAGAAACCGGAGGCTCTGACATTTTATGTGGCGCAGCCCCTTGCTCCACCCGCTAGGAAGGCACCACATAGGGTCAGGGAAACTGGCGCCAAGTTTACCAAGAGGGGGCCCGAGGCAGCCGGACAGAAGTGTTGGTAAGAAAGGCCAGACAAAGGACACACAAAGGGGGTCCTGTGAAGCGCTCCAAAGTTATCTGGGAGTTGTCTGAGCCCCTCACCTGGTGAGCACAGTACGACGTGGGCAGCCGTTACCTGCAGACGTGGTCTGGATAATAAGAACTGTGAGTAAAGGCCCTGAACTGCATCACTGACTCCGTGTCGTTACTGCTGCTGCCCTGCACCATCACCCCCATCCTCCGCATACACTGCCCTGAGGCTATACTCCTCCCGTGGGGAGTTATGCTACGCTCTGCTGCACCCACAACACCAGCCTTAGCGGTCTGCCGTGTAGCGGCGGTTCACTCTGACCGCAATCCACGGGTGGCGTAGTCGGACATTTAAACATCAAAACCACATAAATAGTTCCGCCACTGGTTTGACCGCCCTGAGCCACGGAACCGGATCGCCGCCACGAAGACTACAACCACCAGCATCCACCAAAAAGGGTCCGGCTCCGGGTGTCCCAAGGCCCAGGGGGTGCGTCAGAACATTTTCATCACCTTTCACAATCACCAATGGGACAAGGCAGGGATGTCCTCTGTCCCCTCTCTTATACATCCTAGTGACGGAGCACCTGCTCTCATCAATTCGCCATAACCCCAATATTAGGTGAATTGAGGTGGGAGGCACCGAGTACAAGTGCTCTCTATTTGCTGATGATGTCCTAGTATATATCACTCAATCACATATATCCATCCCTGCTGTTATGGCTGAAATAGATCACTTTGTTACATGGTAAAATTTTAAAATCAATGCAGCGAAGTCTGAGGCCCTCGATGTCTCCCTCCCTAAATCCATATAGGATTCCATCCAGTCCAACTTTCCCTTTGCCTGGTCCTCACAGGGTATCAAATACTTAGGAATTCCTATTCATAGAGACCTCTCCCATCTATGTTATCTTAATTTTGGGCCCTTTATTGAACAATTCCATACAGACCACGGTTGGCAAGTTAGAACTGTAAGATTCACTACGTGAACCACTGGTGTTTTGTGGAAAAGCACATGTACACCGCGTTCCAAATTATTATGCAAAAAGTGTTTAGGAGTGATAAGGGAAGAATTTGTTTGTTTGTCAGTTAAACTCATTGATGGTGATGTGTGTCAGGGCTCTTTATATCACTGTAAGCAATTGCAGACACCTGTGCTAATTAGTTTGGCAGGTGTGTCCAATGAAAGGCAAGACTACTTAAGAAGGCTCTCTCACATTATTAAGCAGCCTACATTTTCTGCCAAAATGGGAAAGAAAAAGGATGTGTCGGCTGCTGAGAAGCAACAAATTGTGGAGTGTTTAGGTCAAGGCATGACTACAATCAACATTGTGCGATGATCAGGATGAAGTGTCTTGGCAATCAAGAAGTATGTAGCTGATTCACAGTACACACGTGTGCGTGCTGATAAGGGCAAATTGAGGACTCTTTCCTACAGGCAATTACGTCAGGTTGAAAGAGCAGCGGCAAAAAAGCCTTGTCATAGCAGCAGACAAGTTTTTGAAGCTGCTTGTGCCTCCAACGTCCCCCGAACAACAAGATGCAGGGTCCTTCAGAGGTTTGCAGCTGTGCATACACCATCCTGTCGACCTCCTCTATCCACTTCACACAAGCAGAAACGGCTCCAGTGGGCCAAACATTACATGAAGACTGATTTCAAAACTGTTTTGTTCACGGATGAGTGCCGTGCAGCGCTCGATGGTCCAGATGAATGGAGTGGAGGATGGCTGGTTGATGGACACCCCACGCAAACACGGCTACAGCGCCAACAAGGAGGAGGTGGAGTAATGTTTTGGGCTGGAATCATGGGGAGAGAGATTGTCGGCCCCTTTAGGATCCCTGAAGGCGCTAAAGATGAACTCCATAATGTATGTGGATTTTCTCAAACAGCACTTCCTGCCATGGTTCAAGAAGAAGAACCGTGTATTTCACAGCAAGATCATTTTTCTGCATGATAATGCACCATCTCATGCTGCACATAAAACATCTGCATCTCTGGCTGATATGGGCATAAAAGGGGACAAACTTATGGTGTGACCCCCATGCTCCCCTGACCTCTACCCCATTCAGAACCTTTGGAGCATCATTAAAAGGAGTGTCTATGATGGCGGGAGGCAGTTCACATCTAAGCAACAGCTCTGGGAGGGTATTCTGTCCTCATGCAAAACAATTGAAGCAGAAACCATCCAAAACCTGACAAATTCAATGGACGAGAGAGTTCAGAAGCTCCTTTCGAACAAGGGGTCCTATGTGAAAATGTAACATCACCTAGAATAAAGTTTTGAGTTGAAAACTGTTTGATTTCAGTTTCTAACAACCTGCTAATGCTTATAATTTCAAAAATGACCATTTTTTTGGTCTTTATTAAAATGAAAAGGTTGATCGAAAAGTTTGGGGGATCTAAGAGTGTGGCAACCCAGTAGTCATGATTACTTCGAATTCTGACAATATGAAGGTCATGCTGCAGGTAGTGCAGCAAGAAGGCACTTATGTGTCTTGCGCATCTCGGAGCCCCAAAATTATTTTCCGGGCTAGATGCAGCTAAAAATTATTTTTAATTTTAAATCTGGTGAAGCTTATTATAGATGGCCTAATAGGATCAGTGCTGCACACTGCTACAAAGCCCAAATTATTTTCCAGTCAAGATACAGATAAACATGATTAGTAATTTGAAAGCTTAAAACGGTTGGTAGGGTGATTTTAACCAATCATCAAGCTTTTACTCTCCCCAGGATGACACAGGGGTAGAAAAGTCGTTTCGGATCCATGATTTGTTCATCTTTATGAACGTGAGTCTGTCTACATTATCAGTGGAGAGCCGCGTGCGCTTATCTGTCAGCACACCACCAGCAGCGCTGAACACACGTTCAGACAGAACGCTGGCTGCGGGGCATGACAAGATCTCCAAGGCGTAAGTGGCTAGCTCCGGCCATTTATCCAGATTGGAAGCCCAAAAAGAGCAAGGGTCCAGTGACACAGTCGTGGCTTCAATGTTTACTTGGAGATACTCCTGTACCATCGTCTCTAGGCGTTGACTATGTGTCAGACTTCTTGTCTCCTGTGGCCTTGCAAAGGATGGGCTAAAAAAGTGGTGAAATGATTCCGCAAAATTGATGTTACCAGCAGATACTGTGGTTCTGTTACGGTTTGAGTGCTGAACACTTGACGGTCCCACGGTTGGCAAGTTGGAACTGTGAGATTCACTATGTGCACCACTGGTATTTTGTGGAAAAGCACATGTAAGATTCTGCAACAGTCTCTGCTGATACTCCTGCATGCGTGCATCCCTTTCTATGGCAGGAATAATTTCTGCAAATTTACTTTTGTACCGGGGATCTAACAGTGTGGCAACCCAGTAGTCAGGATTATTTCTAATTCTCACAATTCGAGGGTCATGTTGCAGGTAGTGCAGCAAGAAGGCACTCATGTGTGTTGCGCATCCAGGAGCACCAAGTCCCTGTTGTGTTGGTGGCGAGGTAACAATCATGCTTCCTTCCTCTGTCCTCTCCCCCCAACCTCGCACAACAGAAATGTGATCAAGGTCTCCCTCATCTGATGAGTCTTCCATCAGTTCGTCCTTCACTTCTTCCTGGGCTCCTGCACCTTCCTCACTAGTTTGGCTGCTACCATGCGCCCTGGTAAAATCATCTCCCCCACCCTCACATGCCTGCCGCCCTGGTGCTGCCGACCGTCTGGACCTTGCAGATGTTAGCCCTTCCGCATACAACTCCTCCTCCTCTACTTCCTCCACCTCCTCTTGTGCCACCACCTGACTCCGAATTCTGTTTAACATGTGCTCCAGCATGTAAATCACCGGAATAGTCATGCTGATAATGGCATCGTCAGCACTAAACATCTTCGTCGCCATTTCAAAACTGTGCAGAAGGGTGCATAGGTCCCTGATCTGAGACCACTCCTCCAGCGTGATTTGCCCCACCTCTGAATCTCGTTGGCCCAGGCTATACGTCAGAACGTATTGCACCAGGGCTTGTCGGTGCTGCCACAGTCGCTGCAACATGTGCAGAGTTGAATTCCACCGGGTAGGCACATCGCATTTTAGCCGGTGAAGTGGCAGGCCCAACGACTTCTGTAGAGATGTAAGTCGCTGAGCTGCGGGATGCGAACGGCGGAAGTGAGCACACAGCGACCGTGCCCTCTGCAGAAGGCCATCTAGTCTGGGATAGTGGGCTAAAAATTGCTGGACAACCAGGTTCAACACGTGAGCCATACAAGGCACGTGTGTGACATTGCCCCGGCGAAGGGCCGCACCCAGGTTTGCAGCATTGTCGCACACGGCCTTCCCTGGTTTCAGGTCCAGTGGAGACAACCATTCATGAAATTGGTTCTCCAGAGCTGACCACAACTCCTCAGCTGTGTGACTCACATTTCCCAGACATTTCAATGTAAAAACCGCCTGATGACGTTGAGCCCTACTGCCAGCATAGTAAGGAGGTGTGCAGGATCCCTTCTGCGCAGTTAGAAAGCTTGTGGCATGACCAGACAGGCTTTGGGTGCAGGTGGAAGACCGAGAGGAGGTTGAGGAGGCAGAAGCAGTGGAGGAAAAATGACATAAAGAGGATTGACGCACAACTCGTGGGGACGGCAAGACTTGGACAGCAGCCCCTTGTCCTGCTGTCACCATAGTTACCCAGTGCCCAGTCAGCGACATGTAACGCCCCTGTCCATGCCTACTCGTCCAAGTGTCTGTGGTGAAATGCACCCTGTCACACACAGAGTTTCTCAAAGAAGCGGTGATGTTGTGTGCGACATGCTGGTGGAGCGCAGGCACACCTTTCTTTGAGAAGTAGAGCCGACTGGGCATCTGGTACTGGGGCACTGCGACGGACATAAGGTCTCGAAAATCCTCTGTGTCCACCAGGCGGAAAGGCAGCATTTCTGTAGCCAAGAGCTTGCAGATGGTGAAATTCAACCTCTTAGCTTTCTCATGGCTAGGAGGAAATGGTCTTTTACTTGTCCACATCTGAGGGACCGAGGGCTGGCTATTGTGCTTAGACGGGGTTGATAAGGGTGTCCCCGGCAAACTGCCGGTCTGTGAGGAAGATGCAGGCGGACATGTTAGGTTGCCTTGATCCAAAGGTGGTGCTATCGATGTCGGACAGCGCTCAAGACCAGCTGGTGTTACCACCTCCAAAGAAAATGATGACCTGCCAATCACGCTGGCTGTTGCGGGTAAAGAGGTGGCAGGTCTGCGCCCCAAAACAGGTGTGACTGCTGTCCCCCCAGTCACAGAGGATGAAGAGGCCGCGGATGCACAAGATATGGCAGACGGTGGTTGGCCCGGCCGGCTAGACCGCATTGTAGCACACTGAGCTTCCCACTGCAACTTATGCTTCATGTCCATGTGCCGGTTCATGCATGAAGTACTCAAACTATGTATTTTTTGGCCTCTACTTAGCTTTTGCTGACAAATGTTACAGATAACACGAGTTGGGTCATCTTTATCGATCTGAAAAAATGCCCAGGCTATGCAAGGCTTAGCACCCATGCGACCTGAAGAGCCACCACGACTTGTGGTGAGAGGCAGAGTTGTGTTTGAGGATGCAGTTGTTGACGTGCTTCCAGTACTACGTCTCTGTCCAGGAAGGCGCAACCTGACCTCGTCGTCACTAGCATCTTCCTCCACCTCCTCTGCTGACCTCATCTCTTGGCTGACTGTGGGTTGACAGTAAGTGGGATCTCCGACCTCATCATCATCACCCTGTGCGTTATCACACCCGTCGTCCTCAGAGCCAACCTGTTCCTGCCCTGACAAAAAACTAAAGTTGTCGCTCCAATCAGGTATTTGAGTCTTATCATCGTCTTCCTCATTGTCTCCACCAACAGGAGTTACAGTTTGGGAATGAGGGTCTACATTATGGTCAGAACCTTCTGCGTCTGGTCCTGGATCCGACTCATAAAGATTCTGGGCATCAGTGCAGATCATTTCCTCGTCTGGATTCACAGAAGCGCTGGAGTCGACCTCTGATTCCCAGGCTATAGTATGAGTAAACAGCTCTGCAGACTCAACCATCTGTTCTACCTCATACTCAGACGGGCAGCTGGAGATTTGGGAGCTGTGAGGAAGCAAGTGCGATTTGGGTGACACCTTTGAGGACTGGAGTATTTGTGATGTTGAAGTTGATGTGGAGGAGAGCCCACTTAAAGGAGCACTTGATATCCGTTGAAGCACCTGCTGTTTTTGTGCCTCATCTGGAATTTGTAGCGATTGGCGTGGCCGTAAGAAAGGGATCTTATCACATTGTCCGCTAAAAGAAGTAGACATTTTAGTTTGGCTGGAAGATGGTCTTTCTTCTGCACCTACCCCACGGACACAACCTTTTTTCCCCTTCCCAACACGCCTATTCCCCTTTCCACCAGCAGCAGGCCTTTTTCCACTCATTTTGGTGGTTAACTAATTCACAACTCTGGAGTTGTTTGCACAAAAAAACAATGGATGGTAACCGAGCAGAGCTGAGTGGCCAAACTGTGGTATTAGGCCAAAACTATTGGCTGGGTTAGATGCAGAAAAAAATTATTTTTAATTTGCAACCTGATGGAGGTCAGTATAGATGGACTAATAGACCAAGTCCCATACACCGCTAGAAGCCCAAATATTTTTTCAGAGCTAGATGCAGAAAAAAATTATATTCAATTTGCAACCTGCTGGAGGTCAGTATAGAAGGACTAATAGAACAAGACCCACACACTGCCAGAAGCCCAAATATTTTTTCAGAGCTAAATGAAGAAAAAAATTATTTTTAATTTGCAACCTGATGGAGGTCAGTATAGATGGACTAATAGACCAAGTCCCACACACTGCTAGAAGCCCAAATATTTTTTCAGAGCTAGATGCAGAAAAAAATTATTTTTAATTTGCAACCTGATGGAGGTCAGTATAGATGGACTAATAGACCAAGTCCCACACACTGCTAGAAGCCCAAATATTTTTTCAGAGCTAGATGCAGAAAAAAATTATTTTTAATTTGCAACCTGATGGAGGTCAGTATAGATGGACTAATAGACCAAGTCCCACACACCGCTAGAAGCCCAAATATTTTTTCAGAGCTAGATGCAGAAAATTTTTTTATTCAATTTGCAACCTGATGGAGGTCAGTATAGATGGACTAATAGACCAAGTCCCACACACTGCTAGAAGCCCAAATATTTTTTCAGAGCTAGATGCAGAAAAAAATTATTTTTAATTTGCAACCTGATGGAGGTCAGTATAGATGGACTAATAGACCAAGTCCCACACACCGCTAGAAGCCCAAATATTTTTTCAGAGCTAGATGCAGAAATTTTTTTTATTCAATTTGCAACCTGATGGAGGTCAGTATAGATGGACTAATAGACCAAGTCCCACACACTGCTAGAAGCCCAAATATTTTTTCAGAGCTAGATGCAGAAAAAAATTATTTTTAATTTGCAACCTGATGGAGGTCAGTATAGATGGACTAATAGACCAAGTCCCACACACTGCTAGAAGCCCAAATATTTTTTCAGAGCTAGATGCAGAAAAAAATTATTTTTAATTTGCAACCTGATGGAGGTCAGTATAGATGGACTAATAGAACAAGTCCCACACGCTGCTAGAAGCCCAAATATTTTTTCAGAGATAAATGAAGAAAAAAATTATTTTTAATTTGCAACCTGATGGAGGTCAGTATAGATGGACTAATAGACCAAGTCCCACACACTGCTAGAAGCCCAAATATTTTTTCAGAGCTAGATGCAGAAAAAAATTATTTTTAATTTGCAACCTGATGGAGGTCAGTATAGATGGACTAATAGACCAAGTCCCACACACCGCTAGAAGCCCAAATATTTTTTCAGAGCTAGATGCAGAAAAAAATTATATTCAATTTGCAACCTGCTGGAGGTCAGTATAGAAGGACTAATAGAACAAGTCCCACACACTGCTAGAAGCCCAAATATTTTTTCAGAGCTAAATGAAGAAAAAAATTATTTTTAATTTGCAACCTGATGGAGGTCAGTATAGATGGACTAATAGACCAAGTCCCACACACTGCTAGAAGCCCAAATATTTTTTCAGAGCTAGATGCAGAAAAAAATTATATTCAGTTTGCAACCTGATGGAGGTCAGTATAGATGGACTAATAGAATGATGCTATGCCCAAAAGATTTTACTTCACTAGGTGCAGTAAAAAAATTGGTATTCTATACACAGGTGGTATATCTTGCAACACAGATAGGCTACTCCACTGACTAACACACTCTGCAATAGGCCAAAAAGGATTAGCTTTGCTAGATTCAGCCAAATGCTGTGAAAAAAACTTGCACAGCACTGGCACAGACCTGCCTGGCAAAAACTGATAGGAACTGATGTAACCTAGTCCTGAAAAGGACTCCAATTACAATTAGTCTTTACTCCCACAATCTATCTATTTAAGAGCACAGACCTGCCTGATAAAAGTCGTAGGAAATGCTGTAACCTAGTCCTTAAAAGGACTGCAATCACAACTATTCCCTACTCCCAAGCTATCTGTATATTTGTGCGAAAATTGGCTTGAAATTAACAAGGTATAGCGCACACAGCAACAGCGGTGCCGTCTAACACGCAGCTGCAGCAGTGAGAAAATGGTGGCGACGGGGAAAATGGCTTGGTCTTATAGGGCAAGGACATGTGACATACACTGCCAATCACACATGCCCTTGCTTGTGTGAAAAAAAGCACTTCGCTCCGTGTGTGCGCTGCTGATAGGCTGACAGATTGCACCTCCCCACTGCAAATGCGGGAAAGAGAAAAAAAAATGGAGATCTTCATTGTTCCTGCAGAGATCCATCCCCTGCCCCTCCCCCCGCCCCGCTGTACACTCAAACTGCGTATTAACATTAATTTTCATCATTACTGAGAAAAAATCCAGTTATGATTTTGGTGCACGAACAGTTATCGAACATAACCTCGAACAGCCGAATTTTTCTCAAATTGTTCGTGTTCGCCGACCGGCTCGAACACCGCCCAAAACAGCTCGAATTTGAGATTGGCGAACAGTTCGAGTAGAACAACGCTCATCTCTAGTCACGACAAGTGCTGGCAGCAGCCGGGAGTCTTTATCAGCAACAGAAGGTATTTACAATAAGTCTTAGGGGCGAAGGGGGGAAACATAGGGAGGGGGAATATAAAGAAGTGGACAACCCCTTTAATTTGGAGGATCTGCATGCGGATCGCCTAATAAAAGAGTTCAATCAGCATTGTTAGAGGATGGGGGTTTCTGCAAGTCCAGTGGCTCCTGATAGAAGGGGAGGACTGTCATGGCTCGACTCCGGGACTCGATACGGTGATCTCTGACTGTGGGTCAATTTCCCTCTCTGTTAGACCACAGCCTGTGTTTTCTTTTTCCAACTGCTGATAATACTTTTGTCTTGCTTTGCTGTGTTGCTTGTTACGGATCCGGGTGGTGGAACTTCTGTGCTGCGGTGCAAGGAGGGACCAGAGGGGCGTAACTAGGTATCAACTCGGACCGACCAAGGTCGTACGGCGGCTCAATCGACTCCGTGACCAGGGAAGGACCGAGCAGAGGGACCAGGTGCTACTCTGGGACCGACCTTGTATGAGAGCAGGTGACTCCCACGGGTCAGAAGGCAGGGACTGACCGGTACAGCAGATGAGCACGGGGAGGCGGGCTGACGGATGGTCCGGGTAGACGGACTGGCAGACACGGCAGGTAACAAGCAGGAGCCTCCAGGTAGGCTGGATGGTAGGCACGGCAGGTAACAGGCAGGTGCTTCCTGGTAAGCGGGCAGGCAGGCACGGCAGGTAACAGGCAGGTGCTTCCATGTAAGCAGGCTGGCAGGCACGGCAGGTAACGGGCAGGTGCTTCCAGGTAAGCAGGCGGGCAAGGCCCATAGACAGACTGGCGGACTGGACTGTAGACAGACTGTCGGGCTGGAGAGTAGGCAAGCTGGTGGACAGGACTGGTAGTCAGGCTGGCGGACTGGACTGGTAGTCAGGCTGACGGACAGGACTGGTAGTCAGGCTGGCGGACAGGGCTGGCAGTCAGGCTGGCGGACTGGACTGGTAGTCAGGCTGGCGGGCTGGACTGGTAGTCAGGTTGGCAGCGGGACCTGAGGGCTGAAGCAGAGTTTAAAACACAAAGCTACAACCTTGCATGGGCACCTCCATTTTGGAGGAGGTGCCTTTTATATGAGAGGTCCTCCGGCCATTGGCCGGGGACTCCTTAGGACGGCGCGTGCCCTAAGCACAGTGCCTGGGAAGCTGCGCGCGCCGGCAGCAGCAGATGCAGGAGCGCCAGAGGACGCTGGGCGGGGAGCGCGGCGGTAAGAGGGACGGCGTCTCTGCCTGTCAGGGGGCAGAGACGCCAATACTACATTGCTTCTATGCAGGTTTCTTCAATTCGTCTTTTTGGTTTGTTCTTTTAACATCTTGGGAGGGGCTGTTTATACTCTCCTGGCACTTGCAGTATTTGCTGGCTATATTCTAAATTTGATGGCGTTTGCTGACCTAGTGTGACGCCCTGTGGCTGCAGGCTGTCACAGAACTCCTGGGTGTAACACAGATGGATTCTCCCCAGTGGCCACAATACATGCAGACTCCTCCACCCAAGTCCACTAGATGGAGCCCTGTCAGGTATATATATACTGGGGGGTGGAGTTCAGGAAGTCAGTCAGTGGGAAGCAGTGAGTGTGACACGATGCTGCAGCACCAGACAAGCTGAAGTCTGTGTGGCTGAAAGCCAGGCTAGGCCCAGGCTGCCGGCTAGCCTGGCCAGTGAGGGCCTAGAGTGGGCCAGAAGGCAGAGGAGAGGAGAAGAGCCATCTGGGACAGAGGGACCATAGAAGGTTCGTCCCCTGATGCAAACCGGGCACCGGGCCCAAGCCTATTGGGATCTCTATGCCCAGTAGAGAATCCGGCATACTGAGGAGGATTTTATATCCCTCAGTCCACCCGTGAATACTGCACATTCAGAGGACTAGGTACCACGAAGGCCCCATCGTCCAGGGATCGTGGTAACCAGTGGGAAGCCCTCGCCACCAAGCAAAACGGGTGAGAGAGAAACATCAAGGGAGCTAGACCCTGTTCCAGGCAGGTCAGAAGCTCCAGGGAGAGATACAGGAAGATACAGAAAGGAGGCCTTACACCCGCTCACTGGGGAGCAAGTCCAGAAGTGCACACCACTTGCAAGTACCCTGGACCATACCTGCCTTCCATCTGCAGTAAAGGTACTGAAACTAGCCCCGGTGTGTGTGTCTGTTCTTCCGCTGACCCAGCTGGGTCCCATCTCTCCTGCATCCCTTCACACCATCCCTGCCCCGGGGGCCCGCTCCACCTGTGGGGAGCAGAAACACCTCAGCTGCCATCCCAACACCCCCGGAGGTCTGAAGCAGCGCTGGTAATCATTACCAGGTACCACAGGTGGCGTCACAAACTATTTACTTTATTTTTATTTTCTATCCAAGTTCCAATCCCCCTTTTTGGTTGACCGCCACAGGCCACAGACCGGGCCAGCCACCTTCATATCCCCCACCAGCATCCATAGGCCCGGCTGCCGAGTACCCCACAGCCCTGGAGGCGTGTCACTAGCTTTGCAGGTAGTGATTATCTTACCTGATTAATCTCTGTAGCTTTTCTTACAGTTTGTTTGTGTGTCTCCCCCCCAGTTCCCTTTTCTTTCTTTTACTTTTAGGGTCTGGAAGGTTTTCCACGTATCCCATTGTTGTTTGATTCTTTTTATTTTCTTCCTTCTTTCCTGTGTGACAGTGTGAACACGTCCTTAGCCTTTCTTCTCATCCTCTGCTTGTGTGCACTACTTTCTGTGGTTGTTGTTTTGGAGTACACACTGTGTGTAGTTTAGGGTGCAGTTAAGGACACTCAGGGTCAGTCGACGTTGAGTGGGGGAAGCCAACCTTCGCGGTCAGTCAGGGACAAATGAGGGCCGGGTTAGGGATTGCCTAGTATGAATAGGTACCTGTGGTGTGCAGTTTCATCATGTCCCCTGGTTTATAAAAAACCCGTGTTATTGTGCTTATACAGTCATAACAACATCTCATCGTTCCAAATCACCCGTTTCCAATCTTCTACTGTCCACTTTTCATACTTTTCTACAAACTCGAGCCGATGCTTCTTATGACAATTGTAGCGCCGGCGTCCCTGCCCTTTGCTAGGCAGGGACGCTGTTCCCCTCACCTCTCTGCTCCGTGCCCGGCGTCCTCCTCCCGCTCTGCTGGCAGTGCGCGCTCCTTCCCGGCCACTGTGCTTAGGGCGCGCGCGCGCGCTCTCCCTCCCTCTTAAAGGGGCCGCGCGCGCCGTCCTAAGGAGTCCCCGGCCAATGGCCGGAGGACTTCACCATATATAAGGCACCTCCTCCAAAATGGAGGTGCCCGAGCAATGTTGTTGCACTGTTCACTACTCTGCTTCAGCCCTCAGGTCCCGTTGCCAGTTATCTGCCAGATACCTGCCAGATTCCTGCCAGCTTGCTGTCTTTTCCTGCCTGATTATCTGCTACCTGCCTGCTAGTCTGAGGTCCGACGGTCTGCCTTACTACTCCTGTCAGTCTGTCTAAGGACCAGCCTGTCCGCTCACCTGGGAGCGCACTTCAGCCACCTGCCTGCTTGCCTGAGGTCCGACGGTCTGCCTTCCAACTCCTGTCAGTCTGTCTATGGACCAGCTTGCCTGCTCACCTGGGAGCACACATCTGCTACCTGCCTGCTAGCCTATCTGGAGGCTCCGCCGTCACGTGCTGTGACCACCTGCCTGTCCAGTGACTCCTGCCCGCTCACCTGGGAGCGCTCATCTGCTGCCTGTCTGCTAGCCTACCTGGAGGCTCTGCCGTCACATGCTGTGACCACCCGTTCATCCAGAGACTCTCGCCTGCTCACCTGGGAGCTCACGTCTATCATCAGCCGCCATAGGTCGTACCAACCCTTTACCCAGAGACTGCCCCGGTCACTTGCCGTGACCATCTGCCCGTTCATCCAGAGACTGCCCCGGTCACTTGCCGTGACCATCTGCCTGTTCATTCAGAGACTGCCCCGGTCACTTGCCGTGACCATCTGCCCGTTCATCCAGAGACTGCCCCGGTCACCTGCCATGACCATCTGCCCGTTCATCCAGAGACTGCCCCGGTCACTTGCCGTGACCTCCAGCCCGTTCACTCTGAGACTGTCCCGGTCACCTGCTGTGACTTCCTGCCCGTCTTCCCTGGTCGCCACCCGCTCCCTTACAAGGACCGCCCCCTTGTATAGTAGCTCAGAGGTTCCGCCTCCCAGACCCGTTACAGTTTGCTCGGGCCATGGAACCCGGTGGCACCCAAGCTCCCTCGCTCTCGGACCTGTGTCATGAACTGTCCCGTCAGAGGTCCCAACAGGAGTCCATCCTGGGTCACCTGCGGAATGTCAATTCTCGCCTGGACACTCTGACTGCTCCGCCAGCAACCTCCGCCAGTGCCAGGACTCGCAATCCGGCAACTCCGCTGTCCACTAATACCATGGTATCCTACCCCGGACCCCGGCTTTCTGCACCTCCTCGCTTCGGAGGCGACTCCGCCCAGGCTCGGGGCTTCATAAATCAGTGCACCCTGCACTTTGAACTCCTGTCCCACCAGTTTAACTCCGACCGGGCCAAAATTGCCTTCATCATGTCCCATCTCACCGTGGAGGCCCTGGCCTGGCTAAATCCTCTATGGGAGAGAGGAGACCCCCTGGTGTCCGACTTGCCTGCCTTTCTCACGGCTTTCCGGAAAGTCTTCGACGAACCCGGACGGAGGACCTCATCCGCATCATCACTGCTACGCCTCCGTCAGGGAAGTCTCACCGTGGGCCAATATGCCATACGGTTCCGTACCCTTGCCTCGGAGCTGGCCTGGGATAACGACGCTCTGGTATCCGTCTTCTGGGAGGGTCTGTCCGGCCGTATTAAAGATGAACTTGCCGGTCGGGACATTCCTACCACTCTCGATGACCTAATAACTCTTGCCACCCGGATTGACCTACGGTTCCAGGAGCGTGCCAAAGAGGTCATCCGTGAGAGGAGGTTTCCACGTCTAGCTCCTACTTTTCAGAAACCCGTCACTCCCTCCGTCTCTCCCCAGGTACACTCTCCTGAGCCTATGCAGGTCGACCAGACCAAGATGGTCAAAACCCGTCAGGACTTACGCCGTGCCGAGGGGAGCTGCTTCTACTGTGGCAGTAAGGAGCACCGGATCCGTGCCTGCCCAGAGAGGTCGGGAAACGCCTGTGTCTAGGTTCGCTCAGAGAGGTCGACCTAGACAAGAATAAATCCTCTCCATCTCTGCTGCTGTCAGTCACAATTGTCTGCGGGGAGAACCATTATTTCGAACTAGCCCAACTTGACTCTGGAGCAGCCGGGAATCTTAGTTCACAGTCCCTGGTAGAGAAATACCGCATCCCCACCAAACCTCTGGCTGTACCCTTGTCTGTTGCTGCCGTGGATGGGGGTCTCTTACCACGCCCCATCCAACTCATCACCGAATCCATTACTCTGCAGGTGGGAATGCTGCATTCTGAGAGTATCTCCTTTCATGTTCTGCCTGGACTCTCTCATGCCCTCTTGCTAGGTTTACCTTGGCTCCAGAGACATGCACCCGTGCTTGACTGGCAGACCGGAGAAGTCCTTCGCTGGGGACAGGACTGCCATAAGACCTGTCTGGTTCCCGTCCATCCCGTCCGTCCTTCTCCTACCCCAGCTAATCTTCCTGGACTTCCGATTCCTTACTGGTCTTATGCTGATGTCTTTAATAAAAAGGAGGCAGAGACACTACCCCCTCATAGACCATACGACTGCCCTATCGACCTGTTACCCGGTACTACTCCTCCCCGTGGGCGTATTTATCCATTATCCGCTGCTGAGACCCGGTCGATGTCCGAATATATTGAGAAGAATCTGGCCAGGGGATTCATCCGGAAATCTACCTCCCCGGCGGGAGCAGGCTTCTTTTTCGTCAAAAAGAAGGACGGCTCTCTCCGTCCCTGTATAGACTATAGAGGCCTTAACCAGATCACGGTGAAGAATAAGTACCCCCTTCCGCTCTTTCCGGAGTTATTTGATCGTCTGAGGGGGGCTAGAATCTTCACCAAACTGGACCTCCGTGGGGCGTACAACCTGGTTCGTATCCGTCAAGGGGATGAATGGAAGACGGCAATCAACACCCGGGACGGCCACTATGAATATCTGGTAATGCCCTTTGGTCTCTGTAACGCTCCTGCCGTCTTTCAAGAGTTGGTCAATGACATCTTCCGGGACCTTCTCTACTCCTGCGTAGTGGTGTACCTGGACGACATCTTGGTCTTCTCTCCGGATCTCCAGACTCACCGGAGGGACGTTCGTCAGGTCCTGCTCAGGCTCAGGCAGAATCACCTCTTCGCTAAATACAAGAAGTGCCTCTTTGAGCAGACCTCGCTTCCGTTTTTGGGCTACATTATTTCTCAGACCGGCCTACGAATGGATCCAGAGAAACTGTCTGCCATCGAGAAATGGCCTCGACCGGAGGGGTTGAAGGCCATTCAGCAGTTCCTGGGCTTCGCCAACTACTACCGCCTCTTCATACCACACTTCTCTTCCCGGACTGCCCCAATTTCCGCGCTCACCCGTAAGGGTACTAATCCCAAAGAGTGGCCGCCCGAAGCAGAGGAGGCCTTTCTTTCCTTAAAACAGGCCTTCTCTTCCGCCCCGGTGCTGCATCGCCCGGACGGCAACAAGCAGTTCTTCCTGGAAGTTGACGCCTCCTCCTCTGGAGCCGGACGCTACTTACTCAAAAATCATCTTCCGGGAGGATGGTAACTTGCGGCTTCTTCTCTAAACTCTTCTCCTCCTCAGAGCGCAATTATTCCATAGGAGACCGAGAGTTATTGGCCATCAAACTGGCATTGGAGGAGTGGCGTTACCTGCTCGAGGGGGCTCTTCACCCGGTAATAATTTACACTGACCACAAGAACTTGGCTTACCTCCAGCATGCCCAGAGACTTAACCCGCGCCAAGCCCGGTGGTCCTTGTTTTTTGCTCGCTTTGATTTTGTTCTTCATTTTCGCCCGGCTGACAAAAACGTCAAGGCGGACGCCTTGTCTCGATCCTTTCTGGTGTCTGATCTCGAGGAAGATCCGAAACACATCATCGATCCCGCCAGAGTAATGCAGGTGGCTCCCGTGAGTCTAAATCGTCTCCCTCCCGGAAAGACGTTCGTATCAGTACCTGATCGGGAGAAGATCCTTCACTGGGGTCACTCGTCTAAACTGGCTGGCCACGCCGGTCAGAAAAAGACCCTCCAGCTTATTACTCGGCACTACTGGTGGCCTACCCTGCACAAGGACGTAATAGACTTTGTTTCTGCCTGTGTGTCCTGCGCCCGCAACAAGGTTCCGAGACATCTGCCAGCCGGTCGCCTCTTTCCGCTTTCTGTACCTGCTGCCCCCTGGCAGCATATAGCAATGGACTTTATAACTGACCTCCCAGTCTCTGCCGGTTGTACGGTCATTTGGGTGGTCGCTGACCGCTTCTCCAAGATGGCTCATTTCGTTCCCCTGCCAGGCCTCCCGTCTGCACCCGAGCTAGCTAAAGACTTTATTCGTCACATCTTTCGTCTTCATGGCCTGCCCCTCCACATCGTGTCGGATCGTGGGGTACAGTTCACCTCACGCTTCTGGAGAGCCACTTGTAAACTGCTAGACGTCACCCTGGACTTCTCTTCCGCTTACCACCCACAGTCCAATGGTCAAGTGGAGCGGATCAATCAGAACCTGACCAGTTACCTCCGGCACTTCGTTAATGCCCATCATTCAGACTGGGTGGATCTCCTACCATGGGCCGAGTTCTCTTATAACAATCACGAGAGCGAATCCTCCTCCAAATCCCCGTTTTTTGTAGTCTTCGGTCAGCATCCTCGGATTCCTTTTCCTGTCTCCACCTCTGTGGACAACCCGGCTGCGGAATCTCTCGTTAGCAAATTTTCCTCCATTTGGGAGAGTACCCAATCCGCACTCCTTCAGTCGTCCGAACGGATGAAAAGACACGCTGACAAAAAACGCCTGGATCCTCCACAATTTCGTCCTGGAGATAAAGTCTGGCTCTCATCTAAATATGTCCGACTCAAGATACCTTCTTACAAGTTAGGGCCTCGGTTCATCGGTCCTCTGGAGGTCATCAGTCAGATCAACCCGGTGGCCTATAAATTGAAACTCCCGGCCAACTTACGGATCCCTAACTCCTTCCATGTATCTCTCCTCAAACCTGTGGTTCCTAACTCTTTTTCCAAGTCTACAGGTACGCCTCCTGCTCCGGTTTCTGCTGAGGACGAGTTTGAGGTAGAGAACATTCTTGCCACCAAAAGGGTAAGAGGAAAGACCTTTTTTCTAGTGGATTGGAAGGGGTTTGGTCCTGAGGAGAGAACGTGGGAGCCCCGGGAGAACATCCATGCCCCTCTTATCCTTGCTAAATTTCTGTCTGGCCTAAAAAAAGGGGGGGCCTAAAGGGGGGGGTACTGTAGCGCCGGCGTCCCTGCCCTCTGCTAGGCAGGGACGCTGTTCCCCTCACCTCTCTGCTCCGTGCCCGGCGTCCTCCTCCCGCTCTGCTGGCAGCGCGCGCTCCTTCCCGGCCACTGTGCTTAGGGCGCGCGCGCTCTCCCTCCCTCTTAAAGGGGCCGCGCGCGCCGTCCTAAGGAGTCCCCGGCCAATGGCCGGAGGACTTCACCATATATAAGGCACCTCCTCCAAAATGGAGGTGCCCGAGCAATGTTGTTGCACTGTTCACTACTCTGCTTCAGCCCTCAGGTCCCGTTGCCAGTTACCTGCCAGATACCTGCCAGATTCCTGCCAGCTTGCTGTCTTTTCCTGCCTGATTATCTGCTACCTGCCTGCTAGTCTGAGGTCCGACGGTCTGCCTTACTACTCCTGTCAGTCTGTCTAAGGACCAGCCTGTCCGCTCACCTGGGAGCGCACTTCAGCCACCTGCCTGCTTGCCTGAGGTCCGACGGTCTGCCTTCCAACTCCTGTCAGTCTGTCTATGGACCAGCTTGCCTGCTCACCTGGGAGCACACATCTGCTACCTGCCTGCTAGCCTATCTGGAGGCTCCGCCGTCACGTGCTGTGACCACCTGCCTGTCCAGTGACTCCTGCCCGCTCACCTGGGAGCGCTCATCTGCTGCCTGTCTGCTAGCCTACCTGGAGGCTCTGCCGTCACATGCTGTGACCACCCGTTCATCCAGAGACTCTCGCCTGCTCACCTGGGAGCTCATGTCTATCATCAGCCGCCACAGGTCATACCAACCCTTTACCCAGAGACTGCCCCGGTCACTTGCCGTGACCATCTGCCCGTTCATCCAGAGACTGCCCCGGTCACTTGCCGTGACCATCTGCCCGTTCATTCAGAGACTGCCCCGGTCACTTGCCGTGACCATCTGCCCGTTCATCCAGAGACTGCCCCGCTCACCTGCCGTGACCATCTGCCCGTTCATCCAGAGACTGCCCCGGTCACTTGCCGTGACCTCCAGCCCGTTCACTCTGAGACTGTCCCGGTCACCTGCTGTGACTTCCTGCCCGTCTTCCCTGGTCGCCACCCGCTCCCTTACAAGGACCGCCCCCTTGTATAGTAGCTCAGAGGTTCCGCCTCCCAGACCCGTTACAACGATATTGAAGTCCAGGTTTCTTCACCTTCTTTCAAGCCACCATTCCAGACTTGTGTAATGTGCATCGCAAGGTGCTTCCATGGACGTCTGTGATTTCACTATTACGAAGCATGCGAGCCACCTCCACTGCCGTGTTTGTCGCGCCAGAACTGATAGACCATGTGATGAGCCGTCTTTTTGACTCATATTCTTCCAACTGTCATGGCACTCACATGGCCAGGAAAAAGCCATTATTTCAAAAGAAACATAAAAAAGCCAGATTAATGTTTTCAAATGAACACAGGAACAAAGACCTTCATTTTTGGAGACATGTCCTGTGGTCTGATGAAACTAAAATTTAACTTTTTGGGCATAATGACCATCGTTACGTTTGGAGGAAAAAGGGAGAATCTTGGAAGCCTAAGGCTAAGTGCCCACGATGCAGAAATGCTGCAGATTTTTCCTGAGCGTTTCGGCATCTCCCTAGCAGAAAAAAAGCATGCGGATTTTACATGCGTTTTTCCTGCCAGGTAGAAGCGTTTGTGAAGCGTTTTGAACATGCGATTTTGCATGCGGGTTGTCAAGCGCTTTTCCAAGCGATTTTAGCATCATTTGGAAAAGTGCTTGACAACTTGGTCACAGTATATAAATCCACGCAACCAGCATGGATTTATATAGTGTGACCACGTTACGATGCTGCAAATGCAGCATCAATAGTAAAAAAAAAGAATAAAAATGGTGAAAAACCAAAAAAAAATTATATACACCTTCCGATGGCCCCCGGTCTCCTTCTCCGGTGCGTCCGGTGTCTTCGGCGGCTCGCGGTGGTGTAAAAGGACCTTCCATGACGTCATTTAGTCATGTGACAGGTCACGCGACCGTCGACGTCAGCGGTCGCGTGACCTGTCACATTACTAAATGACGTTATGGAAGGTCCCTTTACCACCGTGAGCAGCAGAAGAGCCAGAAACACCGCCGGGAGCAGACAGTGGGCCATCAGAAGGTAAGTATATGTTTATTTTTTATTTTAATTCTTTTTTAGCTACAGGTACTATGGTACCCGGGTCTGGAGGAGAGTCTCCTCTTCTCCAGAGGCGGGTACCATCCGCGCATTGAATCGCATAATATCCGCATGTGTGCGTGTAGTCATGCGGATGTTATGCGGTCCAATGCAAGTCAATGGCGGCTAAAACGCAGCAATTCTGCAAAATTAATGGACGTGCTGTGGATTTTTCCGCAATGATAATCCACAGCGGAAATTTCCACAGCATGTGCACAGCACATGCGGATTATCATTGAGGACCATTGCAGACCTATTAGCAGACATTTTTAAGCGTTTCCGCGGCAGAAATTACGCTGCGGAAACGCTTAAAAAATGCATAGTGGGCACGCAGCCTAAGAACACCATCCCAACTGCGAAACACGGGGGTGGCAGCATCACGTTGTGGGGTTGTTTTGCTGCAGGAGGGACTGGCGCACTTCACAAAATAGATGGCATCATGAGAAAAGAAGATTATGTGGCAATACTGAAGCAACATCTCAAGACATCAGCCAGGAAGTTAAAGCTTGGATGGAAATTGGTCTTCCAAATGGACAATGACCCAAAGCATACTGCCAAAATGGTAACAGTGGCTTAAGGATAACAAAGTCAAGATGGAGTGGCCATCACAAAGCCCTGATCTCAATCCTATTGAAAAATTATGGGCAAAGCTGAAAAGGCAGGTGCGAGCAAGGCGACCTACAAACCTGGATCAGTTACACCAGTTTTGTCAGGAGGAATGGGCCCAAATTCCGACCAACTATTGTGAGAAGCTTGTGGAAGGATATCACAAATGTTTGACCCAAGTCATTCAGTTTAAGGGCAATGGTACCAAATACTATTGAAATGTATGTACACTTTTGACTTTGCAGTAAGTAATAAAAATGCCTTAAAACATTCTCTCTCTCTCATTATTCAGGCATTTGGAAAATATTAAAAATTATGGTATTCCTAATTGACCTAAAACGGGAAAGGTTTATTTTGATTCAAAGTGAGATATTGAGAAAAACATGTCTATGTGTCTTTTTATATAGTGTATGTAAACTTCTGGTTTCAACTGTATATACCAGGATGAGGGGGTCTCTGGTCCAAATCTTGCTCCGAAGCCCATTGGACTCTAATTACGCCACTGTACTGTAAATTTATATATCCTTGAAAGAGCATTCATACCTTGTGACCTTTTCCATATTTTCTCACGTTACACCCACAAACGTGAAGGTATTTTATTGGGATTTTATGTGATTTACCGACAAAAAGTAGCAAATATTTGTCAAGTGTAAAGGAAATGATACATGTTTTTCTAATTATTTTAAAAATATAAATTTGAATATTGTGACTTGCATTTGTATTGACATCACAACATCACAATTTTTATATGTATGTGTGGTGGTAAAGCGGCTTGATGGCTGTACACGGAGGTAGATACGGAACACTGTCTCTTTTTCTGTCTAAATTTTCGGGTTAGTTTATTAAGCGTTGTAAACTAACCTGGAGTCCATAAAGTAAACACAGCCCTTTCGGCATAAAGGCAAAACAAAAATACAAATATGCAGCACAGTCCGTATATCGGCCAGGATCCGGCCACTCAGGGGAAATCACACGTGGTTCAGCATAACACCTGCACGCTCCTCTCTGGAGCAGGTTTTCTCCAGACACAGACCACCTCCTAAGTAGAGATGAGCGGTGTTCGACTAGAACTGTTCGCCAATCTCAAATTCGAGCTGTTTTGGGCGGTGTTCGAGTTGTTCGACGAACCCGAACGATTTGCAAAAAATTCGGCTGTTCGAGGTTATGTTCGATAACTGTTCGTACACCAAAAGCGTGTCCTGCATGGATTGTCTGCCACTCACTGTAATGCCACAGCCATGGTGGTTGTGGCATTACAGTGATTGCCCAAATCGATGGGAACAGTGCCAACAGTGAAACATGAAAAGCCGGCAATTCAGCAGCGGCATACACCTGTACCCGACAATTTAGAACAGAAAGAATAGAGAATCACACATAGATTAGATAGATATAAACATGTCAGCCACATATATACGAAGTACAGTGAAAGTGCTGGTTACTGTACTTGTCATTTAGCGTAAAGGATTTATCAAAAAAAATAATAGTGTTTTCATGCACTGTCTCTTTAAAAAAGCCGGCCGGCAATTCAGCAGCGGTACCCGACAATTTATAACAGACAGAATAGAGCTTCACACATAGATTAGATAGATAGAAACATGTCAGTCACATATATATGAAGTACAGTGATAGTGTTGGTTACTGTACTTGTCATTTAGTATTAAAATAAAGGATTTATTATTAAAAAAATTGGCGTGGGGTTCCCCTTAATTTTAGTCTCTAGCGGAGGTTAAGCAGACAGCTGGGGCAGATGTTTGAAGCCTGGGAAGGGGGTAATACCCACGGAGCTTCCCAGGCTACTAATATCAGCCCCCAGCTGAATACATAGCCTTTACTAGCTATTAAAATGGGGGACCCCCCAAAAAAAATGACGTGGGGTCCCCCCTAATTTAATAGCTAGCAAAGGCTAGGCAGACAGCTGGGGGCTGATATTAATAGCCCAGGAAGGGAGCCATGAATATTGGCCCCCTCCCAGGCTAGAAACACCAGCCGTCAGCCGCCCCAGAAATGGCGCATTCATAGGATGCGCCAATTCTGGCACTTAGCCTCGCTCTTCCACGCTGCCCTGGTGCGGTGGCAGGGGGTAATAGGGTTGGGGTTGATGTCAGCTTATAATGCCAGCTGACATCAAGCCCAGGTTAGTAATGGAGAGGCGTCTATAAGACACCCCCATTACTAACCCCATAGTCAAAGTTAAAAAAAACACAAACACCCAGAATAAAGTCCTTTAATTGAAATAAAGACACAATTCTTTATTGTTCTAAATTAAACCATACTTACCATCACACCCATTCCAGCTGAAGCCAACGATCTCCTGCAATAAAAGAAAAATAATAAAGCAACCTCATCCTTACCTTTCCATGGTTCCCACGACAGCTTCAGCTCTGCTACATCGAGATAACAGGCTGGACCGCAGCAGAACGCTGCCATCCAGCCTCTCATCCCGCAGACACTGAGAAGCGCAGGCTTGCTTGCGCTGCTCAGCGTCTCTCTGTGACGACATCCAGATGAGCCGAGTTCATGTCCAATGAACTCGGCTCACCTCATGCACGTCACTGACAGCGTGGGAAAATTCTCAAGCTGAAGCGCTGAGTGCAGGAGAATTTTCCCACGCTGTCAGTGACGTGCATAAGGTGAGCTCATGTCCAATGAACTCAGCTCACCTCCTGCACGTCACTGACAGCGTGGGAGAATTCTCCTGCACTCAGCGCTTCAGTGTGAGAATTCTCCCACGCTGAAGCGCTGAGTGCAGGAGAATTTTCCCACGCTGTCAGTGACGTGCATGAGGTGAGCCGAGTTCATTGGACATTAACTCGGCTCATCTGGATGCCCTCACAGAGAGACACTGTGGAGCGCAAGCAAGCCTGCGCTTCTCAGTGTCTGCGGGATGAGAGGCTGGATGGCAGCGTTCTGCTGCGGTCCAGCCAGTCATCTCGATGTAGCAGAGCTGAAGCTGTCATGGGAACCATGGAAAGGTAAGGATGATGTTGCTTTATTATTTTTCTTTTATTTCAGGAGATCGTTGGCTTCAGCTGGAATGGGCGTGATGGTAAGTATGGTTTAATTTAGAACAATAAAGAATTGTGTGTTTATTTCAATTAAAGGACTTTTTTCTGGGTGTTGTGTTTTTTTTAAATTCTTTACTAGAAATTCATGGTGGTCATGTCTAATATTGGCGTGACCCCATGAATTTCGGGCTTAGGGCCAGCTGATAATGCCAAGCTGGCCCTAACCCCTTTATTACCCAGTGAGCCACCGCATCAGGGCCCTGGATGAGTTGGGTACAGCGCCAGAAGATGGCGCTTCTATGAACGCGCCATTTTCCGGGGTGGCTGCGGACTGCAATTTGCAGCGGGGGTGGCCCAGAAAGCTTGGGCCTCCCTGCGCTGCGGATTCCAGCCCCCAGCTGCCTAGTTGTACCTGGCTGGACACAAAAACAGGGCGAAGCCCCACGTCAATTTTCTTTAAATTATTTCATGAAATAATTAAGAAAAAAGGGCTTCCCTATATTGTTGTGTCCGGCCAGGTACAAATAGGCAGCTGGTGGTTGGGGGCAGCCCGTTCCTGCCTGCTGTACCTGGCTGGACACAAATATAGTGCGAAGCCCCACGTCAATTTTTTTTAAATTATTTCATGAATTTCCTGAAATAATTTAAAAAAATTTAAGTGGGACTTCGCACTATATTTGTGTCCAGCCAGGTACAGCAGGCAGGAACGGGCTGCCCCCATCCACCAGCTGCCTATTTGTACCTGGCCGGACACAACAATATAGGGAAGCCCTTTTTTTCTTAATTATTTCATGAATTTCATGAAATAATTAAAAAAAAAGTACGTGGGGCTTCGCCCTATTTTTGTGTCCAGCCAGGTACAACTAGGCAGCTGGGGGCTGGAATCTGCAGCGCAGGGAGGCCCAAGCTTTCTGGGCCCCCCCCCGCTACAAATTGCAGTCCGCAGCCACCCCGGAAAATGGCGCGTTCATAGAAGCGCCATCTTCTGGCGCTGTACCCAACTCATCCAGGGCCCTGGTGCGGTGGCTCACTGGGTAATAAAGGGGTTAGGGCCAGCTTGGTATTATCAGCTGGCCCCAAGCCCAAAATTCATGGGGTCACGCCAGTATTAGACATGACCGCCATGAATTTCTAGTAAAGTATTTAAAAAAAACACAACACCCAGAATAAAGTCCTTTAATTGAAATAAAGACACAATTCTTTATTGTTCTAAATTAAACCATACTTACCATCACACCCATTCCAGCTGAAGCCAACGATCTCCTGCAATAAAAGAAAAATAATAAACCAACCTCATCCTTACCTTTCCATGGTTCCCACGACAGCTTCAGCTCTGCTACATCGAGATGACTGGCTGGACCGCAGCAGAACGCTGCCATCCAGTCTGTCATCCCGCAGACACTGAGAAGCGCAGGCTTGCTTGCGCTCCTCACTGTCTCGCTGTGACGGCATCCAGATGAGCCGAGTTCATGTCCAATGAACTCGGCTCACCTCATGCACGTCACTGACAGCGTGGGAAAATTCTCACGCTGAAGTGCTGAGTGCAGGAGAATTCTCCCACGCTGTCAGTGATGTGCATGAGGTGAGCTCATGTCCAATGAACTCAGCTCACCTCCTGCACGTCACTGACAGCGTGGGAAAATTCTCCTGCAATCAGCGCTTCAGCGTGAGAATTTTCCCACGCTGTCAGTGACGTGAATGAGGTGAGCCGAGTTCATTGGACATGAACTCGGCTCATCTGGATGTCGTCACAGAGAGACGCTGAGCAGCGCAAGCAAGCCTGCGCTTCTCAGTGTCTGCGGGATGACAGGCTGGATGGCAGCGTTCTGCTGCGGTCCAGCCTGTCATCTCGATGTAGCAGAGCTGAAGCTGTCGTGGGAACCATGGAAAGGTAAGGATGAGGTTGCTTTATTATTTTTCTTTTATTGCAGGAGATCGTTGGCTTCAGCTGGAATGGGCGTGACGGTAAGTATGGTTTAATTTAGAACAATAAAGGATTGTGTCTTTATTTCAATTAAAGGACTTTATTCTGGGTGTTTGTGTTTTTTTTAACTTTGACTATGGGGTTAGTAATGGGGGTGTCTTATAGACGCCTCTCCATTACTAACCTGGGCTTGATGTCAGCTGGCATTATAAGCTGACATCAACCCCAACCCTATTACCCCCTGCCACCGCACCAGGGCAGCGTGGAAGAGCGAGGCTAAGTGCCAGAATTGGCGCATCCTATGAATGCGCCATTTCTGGGGCGGCTGACGGCTGGTGTTTCTAGCCTGGGAGGGGGCCAATATTCATGGCTCCCTTCCTGGGCTATTAATATCAGCCCCCAGCTGTCTGCCTAGCCTTTGCTAGCTATTAAATTAGGGGGGACCCCACGTCATTTTTTTGGGGGGGTCCCCCATTTTAATAGCTAGTAAAGGCTATGTATTCAGCTGGGGGCTGATATTAGTAGCCTGGGAAGCTCCGTGGGTATTACCCCCTTCCCAGGCTTCAAACATCTGCCCCAGCCGTCTGCTTAACCTCCGCTAGAGCCTAAAATTAAGGGGAACCCCACGCCAATTTTTTTAATAATAAATCCTTTATTTTAATACTAAATGACAAGTACAGTAACCAACACTATCACTGTACTTCATATATATGTGACTGACATGTTTCTATCTATCTAATCTATGTGTGATGCTCTATCTTTCTGTTCTAAATTGTCGGGTACCGCTGCTGAATTGCCGGCCGGCTTTTTTAAAGAGACAGTGCATGAAAACACTATTATTTTTTTAAATAAATCCTTTACACTAAATGACAAGTACAGTAAGCAACACTATCACTGTACTTATTATATATGTGACTGACATGTTTCTATCTATCTAATCTATGTGTGAAGCTCTATTCTTTCTGTTCTAAATTGTCGGGTACAGATGCTGAATTGCCGGCCGGCTTTTTTAAAGAGACGGTGCATGAAAACACTAATATTTTTTTTAATAAATCCTTTACACTAAATGACAAGTGCAGTAACCAACACTGTCACTGTGCTTCTTATATGTGTGACTGACATGTTTCTATCTATCTAATCTATGTGTGATGCTCTATTCCTTCTTGTCTAAATTGTCCGGTACCGGTGTATGCCGCTGCTGAATTTGCCGGCCGGCTTTTTTAAAGAGAGTGTCTTCTGAGCAGTTTGTCAGCTTTTCGACACCTTTGCAGGTGTTTTCTATGTGTTTCTATGTGTTTTTGTTTGCCTGCCATTGGTTTTAACGGTGTTCGACGGTGTTCTAAGGTGTTCGACGAACAGTTCGACGAACAGTTCCTCGAACATCCCGGTGTTCGACGAACCGAACCGAACCCGAACACTACGGGGGTGGCTCAACACTACTCCTAAGTCAAAAGACTGTCTCTTTATAGCCCCAAACCACACCCTGGAGTGGAGATAGGGTGGATGGGGTCCCTCCCAGCACTTAGCCATCCACCTGTAAAGCATGCCCTTGTAAACCTGGCTATTAACCCTCTCTGCACCTAATGTGCAGGAGAAACTTCCATGTTTCACATCACTGAAGCCAGTAGTCTCAGTGAAACATATCTTCCCTCCAGTATTCTGCCAGTGACTTTGTCACAGTATATATATATATTTATATATATGTATATATATACTGTGAGGTAGCTAACGGACACATACGAGTTGATGGGAGGTATGTATCACAGAGACGATAATCCTGGAATGTTTCTCTAGTGCTCGTAAGCACTAAGAGGATTGTTTGGTGCACCTGGGCCCAGGGTTTACGTGTAGCCGGAGAAATGGCGGGTCTGGCTACCTCACCTCTGGGTGTGGTTAACAAGGTAAAATGGAGTCCATTGTTTGACACATGGTTTGTGTATGTGGAGGGAGAAGGCCTCGTGTGTGATATCCAGACTGAACCAGGGTACTGGATGCTCTCCAGCCTACAGGACTGGCTAACCAGAGACTTTGTCTAAAAGACTGTTTTCTTTGTTTTGCCAGCACTGAAGGCTGTTTATTTTCCTCTTTGCTTATGAACGGTTTATGAAGCAATAGACCGACATGAACATTTAAAGAGAAACGGTTCCTGTTTTGCCTCCCAACGCACCCAAGTGAGTAGAAACCCCTCTCTCTCTCTCTCTCTCTCTCTCTCTCTCTCTCTCTATATATATATATTTATATATATACAGTACAGACCAAAAGTTTGGACACACCTTCTCATTTAAAGATTTTTCTGTATTTTCATGACTATGAAAATTGTACATTCACACTGAAGGCATCAAAACTATGAATTAACACATGCAGAATTATATACTTAACAAAAAAGTGTGAAACAACTGAAAATATGTCTTATATTCTAGGTTCTTCAGAGTAGCCACCTTTTGCTTTGATGATTGCTTTGCACACTCTTGGCATTCCCTTGATGAGCTTCAAGAGATAGTCACTGGAAATGGTCTTCCAACAATCTTGAAGGAGTTCCCAGAGATGCTTAGCACTTGTTGGCCCTTTTGCCTTCACTCTGCGGTCCTGCTCACCCCAAACCATCTCGATTGGGTTCAGCTCTGGTGATTGTGGAGGCCAGGTCATCTGGTGTAGCACCCCATCACTCTCCTTCTTGGTCAAATAGCCCTTACACAGTCTGGAGGTGTGTTTGGGGTCATTGTCCTGTTGAAAAATAAATGATGGTGCAACTAAACGCAAACCGGATGGAATAGCATGCCGCTGCAAGATGCTGTGGTAGCCATGCTGGTTCAGTATGCCTTCAATTTTGAATAAATCCCCAACAGTGTCACCAGCAAAGCACCCCCACACCATCACACCTCCTCCTCCATGCTTCATGGTGGGAACCAGGCATGTAGAGTCCATCCGTTCACCTTTTCTGCGTCGCACAAAGACACGGTGGTTAGAACCAAAGATCTCAAATTTGGACTCATCAGACCAAAGCACAGATTTCCACTGGTCTAATGTTCATTCCTTGTGTTCTTTAGCCCAAACAAGTCTCTTCTGCTTGTTGCCTGTCCTTAGCAGTGGTTTCCTAGCAGCTATTTTACCATGAAGGCCTGCTGCACAAAGTCTCCTCTTAACAGTTGTTGAGGAGATGTGTCTGCTGCTAGAACTCTGTGTGGCATTGACCTGGTCTCTAATCTGAGCTGCTGTTAACCTGCGATTTCTGGGGCTGGTGACTCGGATAAACTTATCCTCAGAAGCAGAGGTGACTCTTGGTCTTCCTTTCCTGGGGCGGTCCTCATGTGAGCCAGTTTCTTTGTAGCGCTTCATGGTTTTTGCAACTGCACTTAGGGATACTTTCAAAGTTTGCCCATTTTTTCGCTCTGACTGACCTTCATTTCTTAAAGTAATGATGGCCACTCATTTTCCTTTACTTAGCTGCTTTTTTCTTGCCATAATACAAATTCTAACAGTCTATTCAGTAGGACTATCAGTTGTGTATCCACCTGACTTCTGCACAACACAACTGATGGTCCCAACCTCATTTTTAAGGCAAGAAATCCCACTTATTAGACCTGACAGGGCACACCTGTGAAATGAAAACCATTTCCGGTGACTACCTCTTGAAGCTCATCAAGAGAATGCCAAGAGTGTGCAAAGCAGTCATCAAAGCAAAAGGTGGATACTTTGAAGAACCTATAATATAAGACATATTTTCAGTTGTTTCACACTTTTTTGTTAAGTATATTATTCCACATGTGTTAATTCATAGTTTTGATGCCTTCAGTGTGAATGTACATTTTTCATAGTCATGAAAATACAGAATAAGCTTTGAATGAGAAGGTGGGTCCAAACTTTTGGTCTGTACTGTATATTGTAATGCAGCGGCTTGCGGCATTACTGTAATGGTCCAGGGTGTGTTCTAGCTGACCATGTACCTCTCCCTCAGAAGGACTGATCACATGACTGTGACATCATTACAGGTCCTGTGTGCACTGAAGGATATATAAATCCTGGTGCTTTTGAAACAGGGTGTAAAAGATGTGAGGCCTGTTCCCCGTGTGTGGGACACCGTGAAAGTGTGAGGCCTAGTAAAGCCTGGTGAAGCCTGAAAGGCAGTGGCTGGATCCTTGTGTATGTAATGAGATGCCAGTAGCCTTGGAAGGTACGAGGGCTGGAGACCCCCATCTGGGAAGCCGTAAAGGCACAGCTGTGGCAGAACAAATCTGATGGAATCCGCTAGACCCGGCAAAAGGTAAAAGCGGTGCGTTATATGGACATTGATATAGTTACTTTGCTGAAGGCTGTAACTGGAGCCAAGTGGGCCTGTCTGCCACTTGAAAGGCTCTTGGATGTTATGTGTGTAAACATGCCGGTGAGCCACTGAGATGGACTGTGTGATAAGCAGTTATGAAGTGTAATAAACTGCTGGATTTCATGTTACTGGAAAACGTTGCAGGTGTCCTTTAATTGACGCGGTGAAGTGAGTGTCCCCCAGTGTGATGACTAGCGCTGCTCTTACATGTGGTTGGAGAATGCGGGCAACTGCAACCTGGTTGCTAGGGGCAACTGCAGCCTGGTTGCTAGGGGTCAACTGCAGCCTGGTTGCTAGGGGCAACTGCAGCCTGGTTGCTAGGGGTAACGGCACAGGACGACGATTGTGGATGCAAGCATTTTGCTGTGGCTCGGCGGGGTCACGAAGATTAAAGCCTCTTGCTGTAACTCGATGGGGTTGCGAAAATTGTCGTCGCACTCAAACCTGGTTTGCTGTGGCTCGGCGGGGTCACAAAAATTAAAGCATCTTGCTGTAACTCGGCGGGGTTACGAAAATTGTCCTCACACTCAAACCTGGTTTGCTGTGGCTCGGCGGGGCCACAAAATTTTTCCGGGGAGAGCGGTGTGAGGTGTCTAGTGTGAACAGTGTACTGCGATGACCATAAATGGTGCAGTATCTCCAGATGGACTGGAGAAGGGGTTAGATGACCGGCTGCAAACGTCCTGCAGAAAAATGGAGTGTCCTGAAGAAATGCAGGAGCTGATAAAGATGGCTGTGAAGGAAGCAGCAAATGAGACTGAAGCTATTGAGCGATTAAAGTACCTGTTAAAATCGCAGCAGCAGGAATTTGAGAAACAACAGCAGGTATTTGAGAAACGACAACAGGTCGTGGTGCAGGAAGGGCAGGAGCTGTTGGCCCTTTACAAAAAGGGGGCAGCGGACCATTCTGAGTTCTCCTGGGGCGCCGGTATTGTCCCAGAGTGCCCGGGGAGGTGGTAAGAGATGTTGTGAACTGGGTCTTAAGACTATTGCTGATTTTTTTTGTAAAACTCCCCCTACAGGTGTGGGTGTCCAAAAGGGGGCGGAGTCTGAAAAGGGGGCGGATTTTCAAAAGAGCATGGAGTATAGAAAACTAAAATTTGCTACTGGTTGTGGGTTGGTACCGCCTAAAAATGACAATTTGACCGTTGATAACGGGGTAGCTCCAGTAGAAGGGGTTGACGTCAAGGTGGAAGGTGACTTGTTGGTCCACAACACCATGGGGAGTGACACAGACCCCACAACTGATGGTGACGCTATGAAAGTAGAAAGAGAGTTCAGTCAGGAGGGGCTAGATGAGGGGAGAGAGTCCCCCTCACGTCGCCGACGGCGCAAGGGCCACAAAAAAGTTGCTCCTGTAGATTTTGCTGAAAGGGCAAATAAAGAAAATGCAAGGCTGTGTGCCTTTATTCCGAGTTTGGATCCTCTTTTAGAAGAAGAGGAGGTGACGTTGCCAGTAGCAACCTCCAATACAGTACTGAGACAGAAGGATCACGATCCGACAGCCCTGAAAGAGGAGGAGGCCAGTCATGACCAAAAGCGGGAGCATGTAAGGCAGCGCTAGTCATCACGCTGGGGGACACTCACTTCACCGGGTCAATTAAAGCACACCTGCAACGTTTTCCAGTAACATGAAATCCCGCAGTTTATTACACTTCATAACTGCTTATCACACAGTCCATCTTAGTCGCTCACCGGCATGTTTACACACATAACATCCAAGAGCCTTTCAAGTGGCAGACAGGCCCACTTGGCTCCAGTTACAGCCTTCAGCAAAGTAACTATATCAATGTCCATATAACGCACCGCTTTTACCTTTTGCCGGGTCTAGCGGATTCCATCAGATTTGTTCTGCCACAGCTGTGGCTTTATGGCTTCCCAGATGGGGGTCTCCAGCCCTCGTACCTTCCAAGGCTACTGGCATCTCATTACACACACAGGGATCCAGCCACTGCCTTTCAGGACTCTTGTCTTGCAAGCCTCTTGCCCTCCAAGGCTACTGGCATCTCTTACACACAAGGATCCAGCCTCTGCCTTTCAGTCTTCACCAGGCTTTACTAGGCCTCACACTCTCACGGTGTCCCACACACGGGGAACAGGCCTCACGCCTTTTACACCTTGTTTCAAAAGCACCAGGATTTATATATCCTTCAGTGCACACAGGACCTGTAATGATGTCACAGTCATGTGATCAGTCCTTCAGTGTACACAGGACCTGTAAAGATGTCACAGTCATGTGATCAGTTCTTCTGAGGGAGAGGTACATGGTCAGCCAGAACACACCCTGGACCATTACAGTAATGCCACAAGCCGCTGCATTTCAATATGTACAGTACATATATATATATATATATATATATATATATATATATATACTCTCTGCCTGAATGTCTTTCAATGGCAAAGCCAAGTTTTTCTGCCAAAATCGAATTTTGCCTGATCTGCTCATCTCTAGTCAACAGACATTGCAGTTATTATTTCTATAGTGAATTTTACACAGACATCAATATAAATATAAAACTTCACATAGAAATGTGACAGATCACATGCTTCTTGGTTACATTGTCTCTGTTCCTTGGTTCTTTGGAATCTGTCAAGAAAATAAATCTTTTTGGCCTTCAGCAAACAACGATGAATATTTTATACCTGATATTTTTATACTTTTTTACACTGGTGCAGGTTTACAGAGGGCAGCCTGTATGTAATTCTTACACCTGATATAACTATAGTTACAGTGTCTATACAATTGTATGGAAGGTCACATAAGGGGCAGGCAGACCATGCAATGCTGCTCCAATTTAATGATCATTATGTGTTGCACAAACCTAACCCTTCCAAGGCTGGATGATATTGTATGAAATACAGTAGTTGAGATGCATTTGATTCTTTTTACCTAAGGGGAAAATACAGTATAATAGAACCACTGGATTATTAATTGGACCTTATATAGACGAGACAGCGGATCTCACTTATTGCAAAATATTGTTATGATGTTATTTGATATTTTAACCCAACCATTTAAATGTTTTGCATTCAGACAGAGTCATCCATATATAACATGATACCAAGAATTTGCTCATTTTAATCTATATATTTATTGATGTTTCAGCTACTTATTTTCTGTTACAGAATTCCAAGTTCCCTGTATAGTCAGAGTTAAAAATTGTTTTCTGTTTAAACCCCTCTCTAAGGACTCATGCAGATATCGGTGCAAATCGAACCGGGCACAGACAGCAATGTACAGTTTGGCAACTGCTCTCCCGACCCGAATGTCACAGCTTCATATGAGGCTATGAGGCTTGCGTCGGGAGAGCTACGGTAAGTCTGTGCACTATGGTCGGATCTCGGTTTGATTTGCACAGATGTCTGCTTGAGCTTATTTTTTTAACACATCCAGTTGTGGAACTTATTATTATTATTCAAAGATCTATTGATTAAAATCAACTTTCTTCACGTGAAAACCCCTTTAAGTGGCGACTTCTACATGCAAACTTACAGTATAGAGCTCCAATTAAATCTTCTTCTCTACAGCGCCCCCCTCCAAATGAACCCTCAGCCCCCCATGTAAAGGAAATGGTCAGAGACTAAGGTAACAGGACTCCTAACGCACCCCCTCCACAGGTAACAAGCTCTGACAATCACTTTCACTAGAATTGTTACCTGTTTCACTAAAAAATACCAGCAAACGTGATGTACTTGAGAGGTGAGGCTGAACAAGGAGCGTGTTTTCATAGTTATATATGTAGTTAATTTTTTTCTTTTCATCTCCTTCTTGTCCAGATGCCTTGGTGAATTTTCTCATCTGCAGCTCTTCTCCAGTCTTCTGCAGCACATCCCGACACGGTGCCCTTAAAAATAAGAGTGTTATTAAAATGCCCTCTAGATAAAAATATCTGTCTATATTATGGCCTAAATAAGCCTCCTATAGTATATGGCCTCCACACTGTCTGCCCTTATGAGCTACACCTGCCACACTGTCTGCCATAAGAAGGTATAACTGCCCCACTGTCTGCCCCACTGTCTGTCCCCTCTCCACTGTTATCCCTTACACTCTCTATAGCTCCACATTGTCCCCCCGCCATGCTAACATTTTTCCATACTGTGCCCCCATTTCACGCTGACCCCTTTCCAAATTCATACTGTGCCCCTTTTTCACACTGTCTTCATCCATCCCACCACATTGTCTTCTCCAAACTGTACCCCACCTGACACTGTTCTACTGTACAGTATGATGGTCACTATCACCACAGCTCCCCATACAGTAATGTTCCTATAACCAACCCTAATGCAGGTGCCGGAATACAACACACAGAGACACAAGGCGAGGGCAGTCAGAGATGAATCTAAACAGTTTATATATAGATCAAAATATATAAACAGAAAAAGCAGTATGCATAGACGGGGATCAGCAAACCATAGAAATTCAGAATACATTTTTATTAAACACTGAACTAGACAGAGTTAAAAACATTTAAAAAACACAATGCTCAAACCATATAACCAGCCGCAACATAGATTTGTATTGGCTGAGCCTCATAAAATGTCACCACCAGAAGAAAAGTGCAAAATGGCTTAAACACTCAAAAGAGATATAACATGGTACATTTTATCCAAGTCAAAGTGTAAAAGTGCAAGACAGAATCATACTCACACCATTCATCCCATTAGTATCCATGCTCTGTCCACTAGAAAATGACCTGTGGTAATGTCCGTCAGAGGAGTACATCAGAAAACAAATTATTGCAATTATTTCCCCATAGAAATAACAGGGTAAGCCATAGGTGACCGTGTGCAAATACACACCAGAGGCATAAAAGACCCCCCAACCCCACGCGTATCGCCACTACTGGCTTCATTCCCCCCCCTATTTCTATGGGGAAATAATTGCAATAATTTGTTTTCTAATGTATTCCTCTGACGGACATTACCACAGGTCATTTTCTAGTGGACAGAGCATGGATACTAATGGGATGAATGGTGTGAGTATGATTCTGTCTTGCACTTTTACACTTTGACTTGGATAAAATGTACCATGTTATATCTCTTTTGAGTGTTTAAGCCATTTTGCACTTTTCTTCTGGTGGTGACATTTTATGAGGCTCAGCCAATACAAATCTATGTTGCGGCTGGTTATGTGGTTTGAGCATTGTGCTTTTTAAATGTTTTTAACTGTTTGTCTAGTTCAGTGTTTAATAAAAATGTATTCTGAACTTATATGGTTTGGTGATCCCCGTCTATGCATACTGCTTTTTCTGTTTATATATTTTGATCATGGGTTTCTGTATGTGACGGGTCGAGGATCATAGTATATCGTTTTAGGTGGTGCCCTCCACTTTCTTTTCCTCTAACAGTTTATATATAGATATAACAGGTATTCTGAACAAGGGAATGGCAACAGGGATAATGAAGGGTAATTTGAAATGTTAATAAAATGCGAAATCTCTCAAGGTAGTGTGATGCATCCAATCATGGGAGTCACCACGTCAGTTCTTTAACTCTGTATATGGCCCTAGCGGGGGTCACCGGTTATTCCCGCTAGGCCGAAAGTCTTTTCCGGACAAAGTCAATTAAGTCACGTTTAGCTTCTTCTGCCCCAACCGTTCCCCTCCCAACCTGAGTACCTAAACCCAACTGGCCCCGGTACTGTGAGTGAACAGTAGAAGTGACGGCCCTGTTCACGTATACAGCTCCTCTGCTTTCACTGGCGTGACTTTCCTGGTGCAGCCGTCTCCCAACTCTTCTCTTCCTGGCCGTTGGAGGCAGTCTCTCAAGCCGTGGAATGCCAAGCTGTCCAGACCTCGTCTGTCGGCGGGCAACATTGGGTTCCGCAAACTCTCTCAGCACCGCAAGCAGGTTCCAACTCTCCTCAGTAGGCACAGCACTCGGGGCACATCTGTGAGGGATCTGGAGCTCATTCACCGGTGTCCGGCTGTGGCACTTCGCAGGCCTCTGGCTTAGGCCTGCCACGCAGGGCTTCTCAGCACGTAGAGAGCACGTCAGCTCCTCTCTGCTGCTTGGTGCCAAAACCACCTCAGGCTTGGAGCGCTGGCTTCTTATACCCAGGAACTCCTTCCTGGAAGTCACCTGACTGGGTCCAGCGTCTAAATCTGCTCCCCCTTCAACTTCCCTTGCATATCTTGGTTCCGCTTGACTGTGCTTGACTAGCAGATGGAAATCTCTCTCCATTTTTGGAGCATCCTGTAAGAATTCTCTTAAAGGCTCTCTTGCCTCTACTACATCCTTTAGCCAGCTTCTTAAGTCCCCATAGCCAACTCCTCTTGTGATGTCCCCATAACCCCTCTTATGTCCCCATAGCCAGCTCCTTATGTCCCCATAGCCAGCTCCTTTTAGAATGTCCCCACAGGCCCTGGGTATAATAGCTTCCATTCATTAGGAAAATAACAGAATAACATTTTAAAAAAGCTTATACTCACCTAATCCAGACTCTCTGTCCAGGGCAGCTCCGTCTCCTTTTCCATCTGGTGCAACAATGGGCACTAGATGGCGTGATTACTTCATCGCTTTGCGACATCCTCCGGAGTTCCTGGCAGTTTAGGGGGCTGATTACAGTTCCTCTGCTCCTGTGCTTGGCGGTGCCGACATTATTTGTATTCAGGTCTTACAGACACAAATACAAATGAGTGCAGGGAAGGAACGATGGCTGGGACACAGGTAGAGAGAGGGGTGAGTAGTGTCAGTGACGGACACTGCTCCCACATGTGCCTGGGCCCCAGGAATCACTGTTCAGAATTCCTGCGGCCAGAGCAAGGCGACGAGCAGCTGCCGGCATTCAGCAATGTCAGGGTTTTCTTTTTTCCTCCGAAATGTGCCCACCTCGCATAGGCAGGAGGTAGTGCACTAGGTAGGTGCCTACCCTTCCTACCCTTTGTCCCAGCCCTGCTTCTCTCCATCTTTCCCATAGAATTTGAAAGGAGTCTATGAGACTGAATTAATGGGACACTGTTCTTGTTATTGGTGAGTGACTCAGAAAAATGGAGCTGTGATCTCGTATAACAATATATATATATAAAGTGATATAGTAAGTAACATTCATTTTTATTACCTAAAAATTAGATGGTGTTAAATGGCCAACATTCTTTGAAGCTCTACATGAGTGACATAAGGCTATGTGCACACGTTTTGTATTTGCAGCAGATTTTTCTACTGCAAGAACCAGAGTGTTGGCAAGAAAATCACAGCATAAAATACTCGAGAATTTGCTCTTTTGCTGCGATTTTACTTGTTTTCCCATTCATTTGAAAGGGTGAAAAAACTCTGCTAAACCATTGAAAGAATTGACACGATGAGTTGTTGGTGATTTGTTTTACGCTGCATATTTTCGAAAAATTGCAAGTAACTTATTTTACTTAATGGGTGCAAAAAATCTGCAACATCAGAAAGTCACCAAAAGATCATCGTGGGAACCTAGCCTTAAGGCCGCAGTCCCATTAGCATATGGCATCCGATTCGATATACTAATGACACTCGGCTCCTGCTCTGCTGCGACTGTGAGCCGAGTGTCAGTGCTCTGTGCTCTGATCCTTTCACATGAGATGATTACAGCACAGCTGTGGACAAGACGGAGAAATTAATTTCTCCACTTCTTTGTTGCTGGCGTCGGCGGGAATCGCACTGCACTCGGGTGATGTCCTAGTGCAGTGCGATGTTTCACACACACTCATAGACTTATATGGGTGCGTGCGATCTGAGTTGTAGATGCAATTGATTGTTTTCACATGCTGAACTGGCATGAGAAAATAATAGCAGATCTGAGCTGCACCATAGGGTAACATTAGAGCGAAAGCAATCCGATTTTTTTTGGATTACACTCGTCCGATTGGATCGCAAGTGGGAGCGAGCCCTTAGATTCAAATCTGCAATGAAAGAATAAGCAGCGTGTACATGAGATTTCAGAAATCTCATTCACTTTGCTGGTACTTTAAAATGCTGCATTTGTAGTAAAAGCGTGTGAAAAAGACGTTGCAAAAAATGCTACGTGTCAACAAGCCATAAGAAAACTCTTTTCAATAAAAGGGAGAGATTCTCATAGTAAGGAAATAATCATATTTTTATATTAAAAAGTACTAGGTTATCAGATTTCACATAGTTTTTTAATTTTATTACAGTTCTGCAAAAAAAAAAACTTTACAAATATAATTTGTTAAAAAGTAATTTTGGAAAGTCATTGCATTCCATGTGATGTGCGTGTACGCGTTATGAAAATTGCCAACTTTCTGTTGAAAGACACCACCAGGGAGCTGGATTGGAAGTTTCCAACTTGCCTTGCAGCGCTATGTCACTTCCTAGCACTGATTCTGATCTCTTGCTCTAAAGGTACAGTCAGATGGCTGTATAAATCGGACCGACATCAAAATGCAGTGCATGGACTGGCTGGCAGCATTCCCGACCTGAGCATGACAGCTTCATGTATTTCTATGCAGCGGCAAATTTTGGCCATACCCCTGACCACACCCCAATCCACGCCCATTTACCATTTCTTTCTCCCCTGGCAGGAGGAGATGTCAGAGGGGCGCTGGTAATGAGAGACATTCAGCAGATGCCCGAGATTGCACTGTAGTGACATCAGTGTGCCCTCTGCCCTGACATGTCAGAGTCAGGAGATGCGGAAGACGCCGGAGCTTCGGAGGATCGAGTAGAAGCAAGTCTGGCAAGTGCTGGGGCCCTGAGGAAGTGGGGGGGACCCACTCTTGGGCGCAGGAATCAGGCTCTCCCAATTCACCGGGCCCATAGCATGTTGGGGTCCCCGATAGCGTGTGGGCCCCCTGCTTCCTCAGGGCCCAGGCACTTGCCCGGGTGTACCGGGTGCTGACGCCGGCCCTGAGTATAGAAGCCAGGAGAACAGCTGTGCCGTGACGGGACACGGGACTGAGCCCTCAAATTGGGACAGTCTCCCGAATACGGGACGGTTGGGAGCTATACTCTTACCCTAATTGCCTCCTGCCAAGTACCGGTTGTTCCAATCGAACTGTCAGTCACTTCTTAGTATTTGTAATTTTTTAAAAGGTTTTCTACAATTTTTTAAAAATCAGTTGTAAGGTAGGAACCCTGCTCAAAATGGAAAGGATGACCTCCTGTCCATCTGTCACCTGCATTGTCTGCTACTGCCAATCTCTGGCCTCAGCCTTCAAAGGTCAAACACATGCCAGTAACCACTTAGGTCAGGGGTGGAAAAAAGCAGTCAGGACTTCAACACACAGCAAAAAAGGTTGTCCAACACTGGACAACCCCTTTTAATGTCCTTAATGTGTCTAATATTCATACTTGCCTCTAGTACAGGCTGAGCTCATCCACTCCAAGCGCTGCAGATCATGTGAAATAACAATGTCACATAATATTTGGTGACTACCAACTCCATGAATGGAGTGGGTGGTTGCGTTATCAGTGTATGGCACCTCTGCTGCTTCAGCATTTATTTATGGTGGTCTGCTGCATCCTGTAGTGCATTAGTATTGTGACCTGGTGTAGATATATACAGCAGCCTTTTTTTATGATGTTTTCCAATGTTATGTCCTTTTCGGTGTAAATCTAATGCCGGCATCCCTGCATGTACCCTCTCCCTCCTCCAAGCAGGGACACTGATATACTGCCACGGCCGCTCAGTGTTGTCTCTCTGTCCTGTCACTGTTTCCTGCTCCTGGGCCTTGCACGGTGCGCAGGTGTCATTCACTGTGTAGTAAAGACTAAGTGTAACACAAAGGGATGAGGGGAAGGGAGCCCAGACACTAGGGAAAGGGGGAGTGGAGACCTCCTAGGATGATCTGATATCACCCTGTCTTTCCCATCGTCCCTATATTGGTTCCTCACCAAACGCCGCACAGGAACCTAAAACCCTGTATTTCCCTAGAGCTAGGCCCTGGATAGGGAAGGGGGGGTGAGCACTAGTCAGTCCCCACTAAACAACTAAAGACAGCAAGAGGGACAAAACAGGGAAAAGTAACTTAGCTTGTGCCGACTTCAGAGAAATTACAACACGTCCTCTCAGCACCATGGAGGAAGTAAGAAGACTGCAATAGCACCAAGCCTTCACAGGAAACATGTGAATATCACCGGCACCTCCCTATAGCAAACTGAAAGTATTTAAACACCAAGGTCAGGGTGTTAATTAGAGCTGGAGGGAGGTAGCCGCTGGGTCCTAGAGTGAGACAGATTCTAATAAGGTATCTATAATGCCAAGCAAAGAGATCTCCTGCAACCAACTGTGACAGCGGGTCTGCCAAAGGCACTTAGTGTGTGTGCTACACACCTCTTAAAGGAGTTGCGCGTGCACTCTGAATCTGCCCCCAGCCAATAGCTGGGTGGCATCTAATACTAAAAGTATGCTCCCCTGTAGGGAGGTGCCTGTGCAATGCCCTCTTTAGTGTTAAATTGAGTTTGTCCCTACTAGTTAGGTGTCAGGTCCCTGAGCCTATCCCTGAACCGATCCTTGAACCTATGTTATTAGGACCTGAACCTCTTGTTGAACCCACCTAGTCTAAACCTGAGACTGTTCCCGAACCTATTCTGTTGGAACCTGAACCTGTTGCTGAACTCGTATAGTCTGAACTCAAACCTGTTCCTATTATCCATATTATCTGAACCTTAAGCCGCTTCGACGGTACCTGAACCTGTAGTCGCTTCGGTGGTACCTGAACCGTAAACCACTCCAGCAGTACCTGAGCCTGAAACCGTTCCGTTGGTACCTGAACTTAAGGCTGCTTCTGTGGAACCTGAGTCTGCAGCTGCTCTGGCGGTACCTGAACCAGTACTAGCGTCTTTCCTGTCAAGTGTCCCAGGATCCACATTGTCTGAACCTGCGCCAGTGTCCATCCTGTCAAGTGTTCCAGGATCCGCACTGTCTAACCTGCATCTGTATCCATTCCTGCCTTGGACTCAGAGTTTGTGTCTGCATTCCTGACCCTTGGGGTCAGCTGCCACATACCGGGGACTGCCCTTGGAATGGTACCTGGCGGCCACCTGCAGCTCAAGTCTAACTCCACCATCAGGAGCTCTAGCAAAAACCAGGAAAGTTTTTGTCCTGTTTCTTTCACCTAGTCATAGAGAACGTCAGTGATTACTGCAACCCCTGGCAAAAATTATGGACTCACCGGGCTCGGTGACGCTTTGTTGTCATATTTGGTCTACCAGTATGTTTGCCTTTAACAACCTTCCCATGTTGTTTGTATTTGGTCTAGATTTTAGACACAGCTGACTGTGAACAACCAAAATCTTTTGCAACATTGCGTGATGATTTACCTTCTTTTAAGAGTTTGATAATCCTCTCCTTTGTTTCAATTGACATCTCTCATGTTGGAGCCATGATTCATGTCAGTCCACTTGGTGCAACAGCTCTCCAAGGTGTGATCACTCCTTTTTAGATGCAGACTAACGAGCAGATCAAATTTGATGCAGGTGTTAGTTTTGAAAATGAAAATTTACAGGGTGATTCCATAATTTTTTCCTCAGAATTGAGTGATTCCATAATTTTTTCCCTCTGCTTTGTCTGAAAAAAATTACCCTTACTGAGTACCACATTTTTTATCTTGATTTCTTTTAGTATTTCTTAAAGCCCTAAAGTTGCCATTTGAAATGACTTTAGTTTTGTGCCATGTCTGTGATCTGCTTTATTTCAACAACATTAAACAACTGAATGAACATCCTCCGAGCCTAGTGATTCCATAATTTTTGCCAGGGGTTGTACATCTTCCACCAACTCAGCCAAAATCTGCTGTCCTGCTGCTCCCACTCACTAACAGAAAAATCCTGTTAGTCCTATGTTCTCCACTCACTCAAAGATAAAGTTTGTAAGACTACTACCTACTGATAGAAAAAAAAGTCTGTGAATCCAGCATCCCATCTACTCATAGAGAAAGTTAGTGAGTCCTGCTTCCACTACCTACCTATTAAGAAATCCTGTGAATTTTGCTACCCCTTCATTATGTAGTAATGTGCCCCATCCAGGGCCCCTTCCAGGTATATATTTCCACCATCCTTGGCCCTTTTCTTGTATATATGTTCTCCATCCTGGGCTCATCCTGGTATATATGTTCTCCATCCTGGCATATATGTCCCCAATCCTGGGCCCCATCCTAGTATATATGTCTCCCTTTTTGGTATATATGTTCCCCATCCCGGTAAATATGTCCCTAATCCTGGGCCATTTCCTAGTATATATGTTCCCCATCCTGGGCTCATCCTGCCACATATGTCCCCCATCCTGGAATATATGTCCCCAATCCTGGTATATATGTTTTCTATCCTGGGCTCATCCTGGTACATATGTCCCCAATCCTAGACCCATTCCTAGTATATATATCCCTCATCCTTGACCCCTTTCTAGTATATATGTTCCCTCTTCTCCCTCTGCATTAAAAAAAGCAAACATTCTACTCACCTTCCTCCGTTGCCTTGACGAGCGGTGTCCTCTTCCACAGCTGGCGCAGAGGCCGGTAGCTGACATCAGGGTGCCTGCTATGTCGGTCCATGACGTCACTATCATATGCAGCCAGTGACTTGCACGTCAACGTCAGCTGCCGGCCTCTGATTGGTCAGCGGTGTGTATTGAAGCACATGGAACCGGAGGGTCCCTGCGCTGTGACACCCTTCAGTTGGATGTGCATTCTCGGACGCACATTAAGATAAAGTAGGCGAAGGTACCTGTGGGACCCTTTCCCACATGGACTTGGTTGTGTTCAAAATCTGTGACCGAGATCGCTACCCCCCTGGATCTCCCTATATACAAACTTATTGTGAAGGAGCTTTCAATCATTGTAAGTGGGCTGAGCAAAGGTGACTCATAGGCCGTATTTATGAGTCGGAAGCAGGACTCACAGGCTTTCTCTATAAAACCTAGCACCTGCGTTCAGATGAAGACATGGTCAACTATATTAAATACAGGTGCATCTCACAAAATTAGATTATCATCAAAAAGTTAATATATTTCAGTTCTTCAATACAAAGAGTGAAACTCATATATTGTATAGAGTCATTACAAACAGAGTGATCTATTTCAAGTGTTTATTTCTGTAAATGTTGATGATTATGGCTTATAAAAGACCAAAAAGCACAGCATTCCCAGATCAATATCACCAACCTTAAAATACAGTATATAATATATTGTTGGGGATTGGCGGGAATTAAAGCAAACTGTGGGATCAGTTTGTAAGAAAGTAATAAATTTTATTAAATATATTAAATATACAACATGGAGAAAAATCAGTTAAAAAATGGTTTGGAGTGAGAGAAATAGCTGCAATGGCACTAAAACCAAAGTGACAAAATATACATCACAATGAGAAGTAGAGACACAGAGGATCCTAGTCGACCTATGTAGAGCTTCCTAGTAGGGGCTGCTCTGACATGTTGTTGAGCACTATTGAAAACCCTGCAGTGAGTCCAATAGGTAGAATGTAGCCTATTTCTATCAAATGTATGAATCAAAAGAAGACTAGAGCAGAATATGAAGCGTAAAGATTACCTTGAGTCATATTATAGTGTCAGCTAGTGTTACTAGGGATCCGTGTAGCAACCTCGTGCAGCGGCCTCGACGCGCGTTTCACCTTCCGACTTCGTCAGGAGGCGTGGTTAGAAGTTTAAAAGCAGGGGCTTTTGAATGAATGAATCAGGGCCATCAGCGAATCGGCGCGCAACACGTCATGATGCTCCGCCCCGTGGCACGGCCAGCCGGCGTCCGCAAAGAGCGACGGGGAGGAGGACATACGTCATCCCCCCCGTCGCCCCAGCAACCCGCCTGGCCAGCGACGCCACACAGCGCGAGCAGCGCATGCACGCGGCGCGTCTGCGCTAGAAGAGGACAGACTGAATGAAATAAAAAGTATGAATCTGTCTGTTTAAGCCTGGGACAGGCTAAAATGAGTCCAGATAAAGGGAGGATACATATATACCCATGGGGACTATATAATAGGGTAGATAGTCATGGGGGAATAATATATACCTAATGTAGCATATAACATTACACTAAGTGTAAGTATAAGTATAAGGTTACTGTATTACATAAAGGCTCATATGACATAGATAACAGTGTCATCATCACCATGAATAAATATTTCTCCCATAGATGGAAATAAAGCCCCATTGATCAAAATAAAGAGTTAATCCTCCAAAACTGTTATCTCATCATAGCCATAGTCATATAACATCAAAGAAAGATATAAATAACATTGTGAATATAAGAACTAAGCATCACAAATACAGTTTGAAAAGTGTCGAAATATCTCATATATGTATTTTCAACCAGCGCCTACCAGCACCATATGCGTGGGAACAGTCACACCACAGATCTATGATTATAACTGCTCCCAAATACACAGATTGCTCCGCAGTGCTAACCAGCACCAGCACCATATACGTGGGAACAGTCACATCACGGCTAAATTGCTATTATTGCTGCTCCCACGCGCATAGATTGCTCCGCAATGCAGATAACCAGATATACGCACATAAAAGTCAAATATCTACTTTAAATAATATGCGCGACAAGATCACTGAATATGAAGACAACCTAGTTACACACAATATTACTATATACAGTATAGGACAATAGTAAATATGTCCACAAAATATTTATATATATAGCTAGCCATTATATTATCCAAAATACTGGCAGTTGCAGAATAACTATATGTGAACATGACATCAGTTGAAAAGGTTTCATTGAGATATCTGTTTGATAGAAGCGATTAGTTGATAGCTGTTGATGTACAAGATGAGAGCAGGCAATATATCCCATATTCTCCAAACCGCACAATGATGGAAGCTCATGGCCGAAATGATTCTAATGCTAGAGGAAAAGGTCAGTAGACAAAAATTAGAACACCATCTACATAAAAAACAAACAAAAAAAAAAAACCCACACAAATCTGGCCCATGCAATTAAAATAGAAAAAGCAGTTGAGAAAGTTAAAGAAAATGAAATTAAAGAAAATCAAAGAAAAGATTTGAAACTGATGGCTTCATTAAGGCCTTTGGGGATTAGCGTGTCCAATGTAACCATCCATTTAGTTTCCTTTTGAAGCTATCTCTGTTTTATGTTTCCACCTCTAATCCCTAAATATATATGATCAATACCACAGGCTGTAAAACCATTAGGGTTGCATCTATGGTAGTCAAAAAAGTGTCTGGGGATAGTTTTGAGGAATTGGGGTTCTGTGCAGTTGATAGCATTCTTGATGTCCCGAATGTGTTCCTGAATCCTTATTTTAAATGGTCTAGTGGTCATACCTATATATATAAGCCCACAAGGGCATTTTACATGGTAGACCACTGCTTCAGTATCACATGTAATGTGATGGACGATTTTAAAATTTCTATCATTATTAGAATTAGAAAAAGATTTGGTCCTAAGGATAAATTTACAAGCTGAGCAGCCACCACAAGGAGAACAACCCCAAGGGGGGCCAGGGCTATCGAACAGGAACTTACTTTTAGGTGGCACGTAGTGGCTTTTACAAAGTATGTCACCCAATGTGCGCGATTTGCGCCAAGTAATGGATGGATATTTAGGGAGTTCATATTGTAGACTCCTGTCAGTACGTAGTATTGACCAGTGCTTAGATAGAATACCCCTAATGTCTTTCCAGTTGTTTCAGAAGGTGGTGATAAATCTTGGGGGGACGAGTGTAAATTTGTTTTTTTACTTTTGACTACTGCCCTGTCCCATTAGGAGGGCTTGTCTGTTGGTTCCCTTCGCACGATTAAAGCCTCTACAAATGTCCCGATATTTGTAGCCCCTGTTCAGGAATCTACAAGACAGATCCTTGGCCTGCTCGTGAAACCGCACATCATCAGAGCAAATACGGCGTGCTCTCAGATATTGACTGATAGGAATGGATTTTTTCAAATTGGGTGGATGTGATGATTCATAGTGCAAAAGTGCATTAGTTGATGTTTTTTTCCTGAAAATATCTGTACTTATAGTACCATCAGATGATTTAATAATTAACAGGTCCAAAAAATCGATCTGACTTTGACTGTACTTCCATGTGAGCTTAATGTTTATATCATTAACATTAAGCCGGTGAAGGAACATCTCAAGCTGCGACGCGGAGCCCTGCCAGACAAACAGTATATCGTCGATATACCGCGACCATGAGACCACATGTTCATGACCAGGTGTGCCAAGGACCGTGTCCCTCTCCCACAGGCCCAGGAAGAGGTTGGCATATGAGGGCGCGCAAGTGGCCCCCATCGCCGTCCCCTGGAGCTGTAGGAAGGGGCGGTCCTTAAACACAAAGAAGTTGTGTGTCAAAATGAATTGTAATAAAGATACTATAAAGGTGATCAAATCTGAATCTAGATTGGTCATGCTTAAATAGAATGTTGTGGCCTTGATCCCATGGTCGTGGCATATCGACGTGTAGAGGGACTCCACGTCGCAGGTGACAAGCCACATATCTTCATCCAGCACAATCCCCTCGAGTCTCCTCAGTGCGTCGGTAGTATCTCTAACAAATGAGGGGAGAGTTTCGACACATTTTTGTAAGTAGAAATCAACAAATTGACATGCAGGTTCACAAAGACCCCCCATTCCAGACACTATGGGCCTGCCCGGTGGGCAAAGGGGGTCTTTGTGAACCTTTGGGAGCAGATAAAAGGTCGGTACAATCGGATGTTCAGGTAATAATGCCTGTCCCATTTTAGGTGGAATGATAGATGATGTAACTCCCTCATAGAGCAAGTCAGAAAGCTGTTGTTTAAATTTTATTGCGGGAATTGAGTCTAGTTTTTGATACCAGTCTCTTTTATTCAATTGCTTAAAGGCTTCCGCCTCATACATATCCACGGGCCATAAAACCACATTGCCACCCTTGTCGGCTCTCTTAATGATGATGTCTTTCATGTTTTTTAGTTCTTGCAGAGCTCTTCTAAGTGGTCTAGAAAGATTATCATGGATGATACTAGAGTCTAGTTTTAAGAAATCGTCCTTGACTAGTTTTACGAAAATCTCTACAGAAGGGTGGGAATGTTTTAGACCGTGGATATAAAGATATAGGCAAAGAGGGGTTATCAATTGGCGCATTTTCAGCTGCTAATGATTCAAGGTCATGAAGAGCCTGAAATTCGGTATCTGTTGAAAAAGATGCTAGATCGGGATAAAAATGTTTCTTAAAGATCAGTTTTCGGGCGAATAATTCTAGATCTTTGACAAGAGTGAAATAATCAGAACCCGCCACCGGTGAAAAAGAGAGACCTTTTTGGAGTACCTCTGTCTGTGTGTTGGACAGGTGATGTTTAGATAAGTTAATTACCTTTAATATTTCTTTGCTTTCTTGTCTCTGAAGTGGTAAGGATGATTCCTGCCTTTTACAGTTTGAGGTCTTGTGGTTGATGATTGATTTTTGGTGGTTCCATCTTCGACTGTGGTTAGTCGTTTGTCTAAAAAACGCTCTCCACATTCTTCCTCCGAGGCAGTAGAGGTGTTAGAAATAGATCGAGATCTCGATCTAAATGTGTGGCGTTTTCGATGCCAGTGATATATATTTTTAGCTTGATAATCACTGAGATCTCTCTGATATTTTTTCGTCTTACTACTTTGTATTTCTAATTCCCATTTAGATAAGTCCACTTCCAATGACTGATCGAATATCTTGTACTCGTCAGTAGTCAGAGATGTCTGGATTTTACTGCGTGCAGCTTCAATTTCTATCTCTAATGTATCCAATGACCTTTTATCTGCCCCTATAAGTAGTTCCAATAATGTACGGGAGCATTTAGTTAAGGTACTAAACTACTACGCCACACATTTAGATCGAGATCTCGATCTATTTCTAACACCTCTACTGCCTCGGAGGAAGAATGTGTGTGGAGAGCGTTTTTTAGACAAACGACTAACCACAGTCGAAGATGGAACCACCAAAAATCAATCATCAACCACAAGACCTCAAACTGTAAAAGGCAGGAATCATCCTTACCACTTCAGAGACAAGAAAGCAAAGAAATATTAAAGGTAATTAACTTATCTAAACATCACCTGTCCAACACACAGACAGAGGTACTCCAAAAAGGTCTCTCTTTTTCACCGGTGGCGGGTTCTGATTATTTCACTCTTGTCAAAGATCTAGAATTATTCGCCCGAAAACTGATCTTTAAGAAACATTTTTGTCCCGATCTAGCATCTTTTTCAACAGATACCGAATTTCAGGCTCTTCATGACCTTGTATCATTAGCAGCTGAAAATGTGCCAATTGATAACCCCTCTTTGCCTATATCTTTATATCCACGGTCTAAAACATTCCCACCCTTGTCCGCTTGTCCATCTGTAGAGATTTTCGTAAAACTAGTCAAGGACAATTTCTTAAAACTAGACTCTAGTATCATCCATGATAATCTTTCTAGACCACTTAGAAGAGCTCTGCAAGAACTAAAAAACATGAAAGACATCGTCATTAAGAGAGCCGACAAGGGTGGCAATGTGGTTTTATGGCCCGTGGATATGTATGAGGCGGAAGCCTTTAAGCAATTGAATAAAAGAGACTGGTATCAAAAACTAGACTCAATTCCCGCAATAAAATTTAAACAACAGCTTTCTGACTTGCTCTATGAGGGAGTTACATCATCTATCATTCCACCTAAAATGGGACAGGCATTATTACCTGAACATCCGATTGTACCGACCTTTTATCTGCTTCCCAAGGTTCACAAAGACCCCCTTTGCCCACCGGGCAGGCCCATAGTGTCTGGAATGGGGGGTCTTTGTGAACCTGCATGTCAATTTGTTGATTTCTACTTACAAAAATGTGTCGAAACTCTCACCTCATTTGTTAGTGATACTACCGAAGTGCTGAGGAGACTCAAGGGGATTGTGCTGGATGAAGATATGTGGCTTGTAACCTGCGACATTGAGTCCCTCTACATGTTGATATGCCACGACCATGGGATCAAGGCCACAACATTCTATTTAAGCATGACCAATCTAGATTCAGATTTGATCACCTTTATAGTATCTTTATTACAATTCATTTTGACACACAACTTCTTTGTGTTTAAGGACCGCCCCTTCCTACAGCTCCAGGGGACGGCGATGGGGGCCACTTGCGCACCCTCATATGCCAACCTCTTCCTGGGCCTGTGGGAGAGGGACACGGTCCTTGGCACACCTGGTCATGAACATGTGGTCTCATGGTCGCGGTATATTGACAATATACTGTTTGTCTGGCAGGGCTCCGCGTCGCAGCTTGAGATGTTCCTTCACCGGCTTAATGTTAATGATATAAACATTAAGCTCACATGGAAGTACAGTCAAAGTCAGATCGATTTTTTGGACCTGTTAATTATTAAATCATCTGATGGTACTATAAGTACAGATATTTTCAGGAAAAAACCATCAACTAATGCACTTTTGCACTATGAATCATCACATCCACCCAATTAGAAAAATCCATTCCTATCAGTCAATATCTGAGAGCACGCCGTATTTGCTCTGATGATGTGCGGTTTCACGAGCAGGCCAAGGATCTGTCTTGTAGATTCCTGAACAGGGGCTACAAATATCGGGACATTTGTAGAGGCTTTAATCGTGCGAAGGGAATCAACAGACAAGCCCTCCTAATGGGACAGGGCAGTAGTCAAAAGAAAAAAAACAAATTTACGCACGTCCCCCCAAGATTTATCACCACCTTCTGCAACAACTGGAAAGACATTAGGGGTATTCTATCTAAGCACTGGTCAATACTACGTACTGACAAGAGTCTACAATATGAACTCCCTAAATATCCATCCATTACTTGGCGCAAATCGCGCACATTGGGTGACATACTTTGTAAAAGCCACTACATGCCACCTAACAGTAAGTTCCTGTTCGATAGCCCTGGCCCCCCTTGGGGTTGTTCTCCTTGTGGTGGCTGCTCAGCTTGTAAATTTATCCTTAGGACCAAATCTTTTTCTAATTCTAATAATGATAGAAATTTTAAAATCGTCCATCACATTACATGTGATACTGAAGCAGTGGTCTACCATGTAAAATGCCCTTGTGGGCTTATATATATAGGTATGACCACTAGACCATTTAAAATAAGGATTCAGGAACACATTCGGGACATCAAGAATGCTATCAACTGCACAGAACCCCAATTCCTCAAAACTATCCCCAGACACTTTTTTGACTACCATAGATGCAACCCTAATGGTTTTACAGCCTGTGGTATTGATCATATATATGTAGGGATTAGAGGTGGGAACATAAAACAGAGATAGCTTCAAAAGGAAACTAAATGGATGGTTACATTGGACACGCTAATTCCCAAAGGCCTTAATGAAGCCATCAGTTTCAAATCTTTTCTTTGATTTTCTTTAATTTCATTTTCTTTAACTTTCTCAACTGCTTTTTCTATTTTAATTGCATGGGCCAGATTTGTGTGGGTTTTTTTTTTTTTTTTGTTTGTTTTTTATGTAGATGGTGTTCTAATTTTTGTCTACTGACCTTTTCCTCTAGCATTAGAATCATTTCGGCCATGAGCTTCCATCATTGTGCGGTTTGGAGAATATGGGATATATTGCCTGCTCTCATCTTGTACATCAACAGCTATCAACTAATCGCTTCTATCAAACAGATATCTCAATGAAACCTTTTCAACTGATGTCATGTTCACATATAGTTATTCTGCAACTGCCAGTATTTTGGATAATATAATGGCTAGCTATATATATAAATATTTTGTGGACATATTTACTATTGTCCTATACTGTATATAGTAATATTGTGTGTAACTAGGTTGTCTTCATATTCAGTGATTTTGTCGCGCATATTATTTAAAGTAGATATTTGACTTTTATGTGCGTATATCTGGTTATCTGCATTGCGGAGCAATCTATGCGCGTGGGAGCAGCAATAATAGCAATTTAGCCGTGATGTGACTGTTCCCACGTATATGGTGCTGGTGCTGGTTAGCACTGCGGAGCAATCTGTGTATGTGGGAGCAGTTATAATCATAGATCTGTGGTGTGACTGTTCCCACGCATATGGTGCTGGTAGGCGCTGGTTGAAAATACATATATGAGATATTTCGACACTTTTCAAACTGTATTTGTGATGCTTAGTTCTTATATTCACAATGTTATTTATATCTTTCTTTGATGTTATATGACTATGGCTATGATGAGATAACAGTTTTGGAGGATTAACTCTTTATTTTGATCAATGGGGCTTTATTTCCATCTATGGGAGAAATATTTATTCATGGTGATGATGACACTGTTATCTATGTCATATGAGCCTTTATGTAATACAGTAACCTTATACTTATACTTACACTTAGTGTAATGTTATATGCTACATTAGGTATATATTATTCCCCCATGACTATCTACCCTATTATATAGTCCCCATGGGTATATATGTATCCTCCCTTTATCTGGACTCATTTTAGCCTGTCCCAGGCTTAAACAGACAGATTCATACTTTTTATTTCATTCAGTCTGTCCTCTTCTAGCGCAGACGCGCCGCGTGCATGCGCTGCTCGCGCTGTGTGGCGTCGCTGGCCAGGCGGGTTGCTGGGGCGACGGGGGGGATGACGTATGTCCTCCTCCCCGTCGCTCTTTGCGGATGCCGGCTGGCCGCGCCACGGGGCGGAGCATCATGACGTGTTGCGCGCCGATTCGCTGATGGCCCTGATTCATTCATTCAAAAGCCCCTGCTTTTAAACTTCTAACCACGCCTCCTGACGAAGTCGGAAGGTGAAACGCGCGTCGAGGCCGCTGCACGAGGTTGCTACACGGATCCCTAGTAACACTAGCTGACACTATAATATGACTCAAGGTAATCTTTACGCTTCATATTCTGCTCTAGTCTTCTTTTGATTCATACATTTGATAGAAATAGGCTACATTCTACCTATTGGACTCACTGCAGGGTTTTCAATAGTGCTCAACAACATGTCAGAGCAGCCCCTACTAGGAAGCTCTACATAGGTCAACTAGGATCCTCTGTGTCTCTACTTCTCATTGTGATGTATATTTTGTCACTTTGGTTTTAGTGTCTTTGCAGCTATTTCTCTCACTCCAAACTATTTTTTAACTGATTTTTCTCCATGTTGTATATTTAATAAAATTTATTACTTTCTTACAAACTGATCCCACAGTTTGCTTTAATTCCCGCCAATCCCCAACAATATATTATATACTGTATTTTCAGGTTGGTGATATTGATCTGGGAATGCTGTGCTTTTTGGTCTTTTACTCTATTTGGGATTGTTTTCGCTTTTTAGTGAGACTTTTATAGGTTTATAGATTATGGCTTATAGCCAATGACAACACAAACGTCATAATCTCAGTAAACTAGAATAATTAACAAAAAACACCTGCAAAGGCTTCCTAAGCGTTTAAAAAGGTCTCTTAGTCTGTTTCAGTAGGCTCCACAATCATGGGGAAGAATGCTGACTTGACAGATGTCCAGAAGGCTGTCATTGACACTAAGTAAATGCAAAGTAAATTTTGCATTTCATTTGGAAATCAAGGTCCCAGAGTCTGGAGGAAGAGTGGAGAGGCCACAATCCAAGCTGCTTGAGGTCTAGTGTGAAGTTTCCACAATCAGTGATGGTTTGGGGAGCCATGTCATTTGCTTGTGTAGGTCCACTGTGTTTTACCAAGACCAAAGTCAGCGCAGCCGTCTACCAGGAAATTTTAGAGCACTTCATGCCTCCCTCTGCCGACAAGCTTTTTGGAGATGGAAATGTAATTCTCCAGAAGTACTTGACATCTGTCCACACTGTCAAAAGTACCAGTACCTGATTTTCACACAACAGTATCATTGTGCTTGATTGGCCAGCAAACTCGCCTGACCTTAACCTTGTCAAGAGGAAGATGAGAGACGCCAGACCCAACAATGCAGACGAGCTGAAGGTTGCTATGAAAGCAACCTGAGCTTCCATAACACCTCAGTAGTGATGAGCGAACGTGCTCGCCACTACTCGGTACTCGCCCGAGCATCATGGTGCTCGACAAGCTAGGCGCTCGGCGAGTATTTCCGGGTTGCTCGGGCGGGAACTCGGATCCCCTCCCTGCATGTTTGGCGCTCTTTAGAGAGCCAATGAACATGCAGGGATTGCTTGCCATGCACTGTAATGCCGTAGCCATGCTGGCTGTGGGCATTGCAGTGATTGGCTGGCCGCACAGCATCATCAGGTCTATATCAGACCTGGCGCCGCCATGCTCGTCACAGTCACTCCGGATCAGAGAGTGTAGGGAGAGCTGCTGCTGTGTCAGGGAGAGATTTGATCGTGTATTAGGTAGTGTAGGGAGAAAAACCGTACATTACACATATACATCTTAACAAACAGTCATAGAATCATAGAATCATAGAATGTAGAGTTGGAAGGGACCTCCTGGGTCATCTGGTCCAACCCCCTGCTCAAAGCAGGATTCACTAAATCATCTCAAACAGATGTCTGTCCAGCCTCTGTTTGAAGACGTCTATTGAAGGGGAACTCACCACCTCTCGTGGCAGCCTGTTCCACTCAATGATCACCCTCACTGTCAAAAAGTTTTTTCTAATATCTAATCTGTGTCTCCTCCCATTTAGTTTCATCCCATTGCTTCTAGTCTTTCCTTGTGCAAATGAGAATAAAGATGATCCTTCTACAATGTGACAGCCCTTGACATATTTGTAGACAGCTATTAAGTCTCCTTTCAGTCTTCTTTTTTGCAAGCTAAACATTCCCAAATCCTGCAACCGTTCCTCATAGGACATGGTTTGCAGACCAGTCACCATTCTGGTCGCTCTTCTCTGAACTTGCTCCAGTTTGTCTATGTCTTTTTTAAAATGTGGTGCCCAAAACTGTACACAGTATTCCAGATGAGGTCTGACCAAAGAGGAGTAAAGTCCGATAATGACTTCACGTGATCTAGACTGTATGCTTCTGTTAATACATCCCAGAATTGTATTTGCCTTTTTTGCTGCTGCATCACACTGTTGACTCATGTTCAGTCTATGATCTATTAGTATACCTAAGTCTTTTTCACATGTACTGTTGCTTAGCTCTATTCCTCACATTCTGTATATGCTTTTTTCATTTTTATTGCCCAGATGTAGTACTTTGCATTTTTCCCTGTTAAAAACCATTCTGTTGGTTGCTGCCCACTGCTCCAGTTTATTTAGGTCTTTTTGAATCCTCTCTCTCTCTTCTCTAGTATTAGCTATCCCTCCTAGCTTTGTGTCATCAGCAAATTTAATCAGTTTACCCTCAATTCCTTCATCTAAATCATTGATAAAGATGTTGAACAATACAGGTCCCAGGACGGAGCCCTGTGGTACCCCACTTGAGACATTCATCCTGCTGGATGTGAAGCCATTTACAACCACCCTTTGAGTCCGATCACTAAGCCAGTTATGAATCCACCTAACAGTTGCCTGGTCCATTGCATACTTGGTCATTTTTTCAATAAGGATGGTGTGAGATACTTTGTCAAATGCTTTGCTGAAGTCAAGATATACTATATCTACAGCATTTCCCTGATCCACCCAGTCAGTGATTCTGTCATAGAAGGAAATTAAGTTAGTCTGACATGACTTGTTAGTTACAAACCCATGCTGACTCTGGTTAATCACTTCATTCTTATCCATGTACTTACATACATGTTGTTTAATAATTTGTTCAAAGATCTTTCCTGGTATAGAAGTCAGACTCACCGGCCTATAGTTCCCTGGGTCCACCTTCTTCCCCTTTTTGAAGATAGGAACAACATTTGCTCTTCTCCAGTCTTCTGGGACTTCTCCTGTTCTCCAAGAATTTTCAAAGATTATGGAGAGTGGTTCTAAAATTTCTTTTACGATCTCCTTCAGTACTCTGGGGTGTAATTCATCTGGACCTGGAGACTTGAACTCATTTATGTTAGCTAAATATTCCCTCACAATCTTTCTGTTTACTGATAACTTGGATTCTTCTATTCCTTTAAAACGACAGTGAAGAAGTTGATGATACATTTTCTTTCTGAGAGAAAACAGATGCAAAATAGGAATTAAAAAGTTCGGCCTTCTCAACATCCTCTCTTACCATTTCTCCATTTTCATCCTGTAAAAATCCTATAGCATCTTTGACTTTTCTTTTACTTTTGACATACCCCCAAAATCCTTTTTTGTTGCTTTTGACATCTCTTGCAAGCCTTAATTCATTGTCAGCTTTAGCTAACCTGATACGTGCCTTACAGGATCTGCAGACTGCATTATAATCTTCTTTAGATATGCCTCCCTCTTTCCATTTAATAAACATTTCTTTCTTTCTTTTTAGCATGTGTTTAAGTTCTGTGTTCATCCATCCTGGTTTCCTTAAATGCTTCCCATTCTTCCTACTTTTCGGGATTGTTAACGATTGTGCTTTGAGAATCTCATTTTTAAAAATTTCCCATCCTTCCTGGACATTTTTGTCCTTAAGGACATCCAGCCATTGGATCCCTCCTATTCTCTTTCTGAGTCTCTTAAAATCTGCCTTTCTAAAATCTAACCTTGAAGTTTGAGTCTTCACATGTCTTCCTCCTCTAGTTATCGAAAATTCTATAATAGCATGATCGCTGCCTCCTAGGGTCCCAGCCACCTTTACCTCCTCAACCATTTCATCCGTGTTTATAAGGATTAGATCCAAAGTAGCAGATCCCCTTGTTTTCTCCCCTACCTTTTGGAAGATAAAGTTGTCAGCAAGAGAGGATAAGAATTTGCTTGACCTGTTAGTTTTACTTGAGAGAGATTCCCAACAAATGTCTGGATAGTTGAAATCTCCCATGACCACTACGTCATATTTTTTTGAGAACTTGGTCATTTGATACATAAAGAGTTCATCCATATCTTCAGCTTGGCCAGGTGGCCTGTAGTAAATGCCTACAATGGTGTCCTTTCCGTTGTTCTCTCCTTGTATTCTTACCCAAACAGTTTCCACAGAACTCCCAGTCTCTGAAGCTTCAATCTCTGTGCAGATATACGCTTTTCTAACATACAATGCGACACCTCCTCCTCGTTTATCAAGTCTGTTTCTTGCAAATAAGTTGTATCCTTTTAGCCTTTTATTCCAATCATGTGTATCGTCCCACCAAGTTTCAGTGATTCCAATGACATCATATTTCTTTTCCTGCATTAGTAGTTCCAATTCTCCTTGTTTGTTGCCCATGCTTTGTGCATTTGTATAAAAACATTTTAGTTTGTGATTGGTTTCTCTTCCTCCCATATTTTTATTATTTAAATTGCTTTGTCTTTGTTCTTCCTTTCCACTTCCAGTAGCAGAGATCTCAATAGTATTTGTCAGCTGTATGGCTTTTTCTGGCCTTTTGCTTCCCTTCCCACATTGTTCTAGTTTAAAGCTCTTCTGATGAGTGTAGCAAGGCGACTTCCAAATACATGTTTTCCAGTCTTTGTAAGGTGCACCCCATCTCTAGCAAGTAGTCCATCGTATAGGTAATTCATTCCGTGATCCAGAAATCCAAATCCTTGTTGACGGCACCATCGACGTAGCCAGTTGTTCACCTGTAGAATCTTATTCCACCTCATTGTTCCATGGCCATCCACTGGGAGGATGGATGAGAAGACCACCTGCGCTCCCAATTCTTTCACTTTCTTGCCTAAGTCTTCAAAGTCACTGCAGATGGTTTCCAGGTCCTTTCTTGCGGTGTCATTTGTCCCCACATGTATTAGCAGGAATGGGTAGTGATCTGTAGGTCTGAAGAGTATTGATATCCTGTCAGACACATCTTTAATTTTTGCTCCTGGAAGACAGCACATTTCTCTTGAGGTTATGTCTGGTCTGCAGATAGCGGCCTCTGTTCCTCTTAACAGGGAATCCCCCATGACCACCACTCTCCGTTTTTTCTTCACAACATTCTTCTTTCTCCATCCAGGAGGATTCTGAGTGCTTACAAGGTTATTCATTGCTGGCAAAGTCTTATCTTGCTGTATTTCTTCATGGTGCTCCTGTGAGAGAGCCTGGTACTGGTTCCTGAGCAGTATGGGTGCTGACTGCCTCTCGATCCTCCTGCTTCTCTGGGTCACATGCTTACATTCCTCTGTTTCCTCAGGTGCAGTTCAAATTTCTTCTCTTTCTGAATCATGAAGAGATAATTCTGCTCTGTCTAAGAACTCTTCACCTTCCTTAATGATTTTCAAGGTAGTTAACCTCTCTTCTAGATTTCGCAACTTTTCCTCCAACAGGGACACAAGCTTGCATTTCTGGCATGTGAAGTTTGGCTTTTCCACTGGCAAGTCTGTGAACATGTAGCAGGATATGCAGCTCACCAAATGGCTCCTGGACTCTTCCATGTTCTTACTGTTAATGTTCTGAAAACAGTGAAAAAAGCTTAAAAAAAAAGCTTCAAAATGCGCGGTTTACTGATGTCCTCTTTTCAGCTCCAACAGCCAAAATCCAGTGTTCTTTGAGCTCGCGGAGACTCTTCACTTACCCCAAAATGCAGTGGGAATATGCAAATTATCTCCTCAGGACTCCTCCCCTGGACTCCTCCCCTGGTCCTCCTTCTGAGGACTAATCCATCTGCAGAGATATCAGGCAGGCAGGGTGTATAGGCAGGCGGTGAATATAGCAGACTGCAGTGCATATAGCACAAGAGGCTCCATTCCAGTTCTGTCAGCTGCTGCTGTTAGATATTTCTGAAATAGGTCTCAGGGGCCAGGAATAATTTTTTTTGCATCTTAATCCTCATTATTTGCTTAAAAAGCAATCCAGAGAACACGGTTTTTCTGCGCCATTTGCTTGTTGTCACTGTAGAATACAGCCAGGTCCTTTCCATATTAAAGTGCTAAAAATCCAGCTATTTAAAACTGTGTTTTCTCCGTCACACAGATCACATATAATTGCGCTGAAAATTCTGCCATTTCTGGCATCCATTAAAAAATGTTTTCAGTCAGTAAAGCAATTGACACCAGTTTGCTGTTCAAAACAGTTACCTACAGGTCAGGTATTTAAAACTGTGTTTTCTCCGTCACACGGATTACATATATGTTTTCAGAAAATACTGCCATTTCTGGCCTCCATTAAAAATTTGCTTCAGTGTGTCAGTGAAGCAATTCACAGCAGTTTGCTGGTCAAACTACTTACCTACAGGCCAGGTATTTAAAACTCTGTTTTCTCCATCACACGGATCACATATAAATTCGCTCCATACTCAGTCATTTGTAGTGAGCGTGGAAGATACTGTTCTCTATTTAAAATGGGCAAGGCACGTGGAACTGGACGTGATGGTAATGGTGCATGCAGAGGCCGAGGACAAGGCCGTGGGCAAGCCGAAATTGTGCCACAACAAACAGCCACATCTTCTCGCCTGACCTTCCTGTCCAAATTTCTAGTGGACCGCAGCACACCAGTACTGAACCCAGAGCAGTGTCAAAAGGTTGTTGGTTGGATAGCGGATAATGCTTCCAGTCACTTGGCCACCACCACCACCAACTTGTCTTCCACACGGTCAAGTCTCAGTAGCCGTGAGTCTGGACCGCATATTCCTCACCCTGATCCTCCTTCCTCCCACCATGCTCAGTACCCAGAGACAACTGATCCCACACTTGGACACTCTGAAGAGCTGTTCACTTTTCCATTTATAGATTCGGGCCTCTCGCCCGGTCCACTTGAAATGGGGCAAGAGGAGATCGCGTGTAGCTATGCCCAAATATTTGAGCAGCCACGGTCACACGAAGGCGGCAGTGGGGAAGTGTCAGAAGAGGCGGACGATGATGAGACACAATTGCCAGAAAGTCAGGAGGAGGACGAGGGTGCGGAAGTGGAAGATGAGGTGGTGGATGATAAAGTAACTGACCCAACCTGGCAGGAGGACATGCAGAGCGAAGACAGCAGCACACAGGGGGAGGGAGGCAGAGCACCCCAACAGGCAGGAAGAAGCAGTGTGGTGGCCGCAGACAGAAGGCAGGCAACTGTTCCCCGTAACACCAACACGAAGGAAGTTGCCAGTCCAACTGTTAGGTCTTCCCGAGTCTTGGTTGTTTTTTAAATACTCTGCCGATAACCCCAAAAAGGCCATTTGCAATACCTACCAGGCCAGCATCAGCAGGGATGGCAAAACGACCAGCCTGACCACCACCAGCATGATCAGGCAGATGGCAGCAAAGCACCTGACTTTGTGGGCTGGACCCCAGGGTCCAGGAACAGTGTCTGCGGGTGGCACCATTGCTTCTTCCGCTGTTGTGCATGCAAGCCAATCCACTGTCCATGGTGCATGCGAAGATGCCTCCTGCCCTGCACCTGTCGCACACTCTCAAGTAGCAGCATCAGGAAGCACGTCCATGTCCTTGTCCCAGCGCAGTGTTCAGTTGTCCATACTCCAGTCCTTGGAACGCAAGCGCAAATATGCAGCCAACGCCCCACAGGCCACACTACTAAATTCTCACATTTCACGACTGCTTGCGCTCGAAATATTGCCTTTTAGGCTGGTGGAGACGGAAACATTCCGCAACCTGATGGCGGCAGCCGTCCCTCGGTACTCGGTCCCAAGTCGCCACTATTTCTCCCGGTGTGCCATCCCCGCATTACACAAGCACGTGTCCCAAAACATTAGCCATGCTCTCAACAACGCAGTTACCGGTAAAGTCCACCTAACCACGGACACGTGGACAAGTGCTTGTGGGCAGGGATGGTACATCTCGCTGACAGCACACTGGGTTAACATAGTGGAAGCCGGGACCCAGTCGGACCTTGGGACGGAACACGTCCTCCCGACGCCAAGGATTGCGGGTCCTAGGTCAATCAGGGTTGCCCCCATGGTCTACAGCTCTTGCACCTCATCCTCCTCAGCCTCCTCCTCCTCTTCAGCTGCCATCTCCGAATTGACCACATCAGTCACAAGCTGGAAGCACTGCATCACTGCCTCGGCCAAGCTGCAACAGGCTGTGCTGAAGCTAATATGCATAGGTGAAAAACTGCACAATGCTGAAGAGTTGTGGACAGCTCTGAAAGAGCAGGCAGATTTGTGGCTCACACTGCTGAACCTACAGCCAGGCATGGTCGTGTGTGACAATGGCCGGAACCTGGTGGCGGCTCTGAGGTGAGGCGAGCTCACACACGTACAATGCCTGGCCCATGTGCTTAACCTCTTGGTTCAGCGGTTTCTCAAATCCTACCCGGAGCTCTCGGATCTGCTTGTTAAAATATGCCGCCTGTGTGCCCATTTTAGAAAGTCAACTACAGCTTCCGCCCTTGCAGTGTTTCAGCAGCGTTTTCAGCTTCCGGCTCACAGACTAGTGTGTGATGTCCCCACACGTTGGAACTCTACACTGCAGATGTTGGGAAGGATTTGTGAGCAGAAGAGGGCAGTTGTTGAGTACCAGCATCAACAAGGCCGTCGGTATTCAGTTCAGACTCCACACATAAGACCTCAGGAGTGGACATGGATGTCAGACATATGTACCATCCTCCAAAACTTTGAGGACTCCACCAAGATGGTGAGCGGCGATGACGCTATAATTAGCGTCACCATCCCGCTTCTCTGTCTTCTGAAACGCTCTCTGCTCACAATCAAAGAGGATGCATTGCAGGCGGAGCACAATGAGATGGAGCAAGGAACCATACAGGGTGATTACACACAGCCAATCCTCATCTCATCCCAACGTGGATTGGGTGACAATGAGGAAGAGGAGGAGGAGGAAGGACAGGAGCTAGTTTCATGCACTATAGAGGGTACTACCAGCACAGTTGTCATATCGTCTGTTCAGCGTGGATGGCCAGAGGACAGAGAGGAGGAGGAGGAGAGCATGGTCAGTCATCTTCTTGGAGAGGACACGGAAGTCTTGCCTGTTAGTAGTCTGGCACGCATGGCCGAGTTTATGTTACGCTGCCTTTCCCATGACCCAAATTTTGGGTGACAGTCATTACTGGTTGGTGACACTTTTAGACCCACGCTACGAGGAGAACTTTATATCTCTTATTCCTGAGGCGGACAGGTCTACAAAAATGGGGCTGTACCATAAGGCCCTTGTTGTGGAACAGATGGGAAAAAATTCCCATCTGAAAACGCTGGCGGCAGAGGGCACACTTAGCTGGACAACCAAGTAGTACAGGCGAGAGAGACACAATTTCAATCCAGCAGAGGCAGGGGAACACTGTCAAAGTTTTGGGAGAGATTTCTCAGACCCTTCCATCGGACAGGCCCTGAGGCGTGGGGTACTCTCACAAGGAGTGCAAAGTTTTGGAAGATGCTGAGGGAGTACCTTGCCGACCGTACCAACATCCTTCGTGATTCCGCTGTGCCTTATAATTATTGGGTATCCAAGCTGGATACGTGGAATGAACTGTCTCACTAAGCCTTGGAGGTCCTGGCCTGCCCTGCCGCCAGCGTTTTATCAGAGTGGGTTTTTAGTGCCGCTGGTGGAATTATAACTGATAAGCGCATACGCCTGTCAACTGAAAATGCTGACAGGCTGACCCTTATAAAAATGAACAAGGGCTGGATTGGGCCAGACTTCTCAACACCACCAAATGATAGCAGCGTAACATAAATTCAAATACAGTGTCTTTTCTTGGGAGGTGTATTCCCATGCAACTTTTCACACCCACACATGGATATACGCTTCCTGATTTTGGCTATTTGCTCTTTTCCTCCTCCTTCTCCTCATCCTCCACCACCATATCACCAGGGTGACCATGGTCCGTGATGCAACACCCACCTAATTTTTTTAAAGGGTGTTTATAATGGCCGTAAAAATTTTTTTTTATACAGTATGTTCATGTATATCCCCCAGGGGTAAATGTTTGTCAGCCCATACACTTAGTGCATGGGCATTACAAGTATAGGAGGCCCGCTCCTTTCTAAAGGGAACATTTTTTTATGAGGCCCTCCTCCACGTCTGTTCCAAGGGGCATTAAAGTGCCTCCAAATTTTTGGCAGCCCTTGCATTCACTACATAGGCCAACACTATGGGAGACTCTCTCCTTTCTAATGGGAATTTGTCGTTACTGTGGCCCTGCTCTGTGTGTCTTTAAATTCTTAGTGGGGTTTTTCCTAAAATTGGTCAGCCGTTGGACTCACTGCATACCCTATAACTGTATAGCAGACCCTCTCCTTTCTAATGGGAACATGTCGTACCTTGTTACTGTGGCCCTGCTCTGTGTGTCTTTAAATTCTTAGTGGGGTTTTTCCTAAAATTGTCAGCCGTTGGACTCACTGCATACCCTATAACTGTATAGCAGACTCTCTCCTTTCTAATGGGAACATATCGTACCTTGTTACTGTGGCCCTGCTCTGTGTGTCTTTAAATTCTTAATGGGGTTTTTCCTAAAATTGTCAGCCATTGGACTCACTGCATACCCTATAACTGTATAGCAGATCCTCTCCTTTATAATGGGAACATGTCGTACTTGTTACTGTGGCCCTGCTCTGTGTGTCTTTAAATTCTTAGTTGGGTTTTTCCTAAAATTGTCAGCCGTTGGACTCACTGCATACCCTATAACTGAAGAAAAAGAGAACCACCGAATGATAGGTCCAATGAGGCAAAGGATCAAATAAATCACTTTTATTATGGTAAAGGTAACAAGTGGCACTACATGCAAAAGGAAAGCCGCATTATAGAGTCCAAACACAAACAAAAATCACTGTGTAGAATTTACATGATGAGCTGCATTATACAATGCATGATAGAAATGCAACAGGTACAAATATCAAACCGTATTGCTAAGAATCTAATTCACGTATGGTAACAATCTCCTGAGAATCCAGGATATAAAAGCAAGTATATGGCCAATCAGTATATATAAGGGTACTATGTGCACCATAATTTTGGCCATATCTATGTCAAATACATCTGGACTGCCAATACTAACAATAAGGGTAGCAACATACAGTCAATCAGATAATGAATCGCATACCTGTGTCTACAGCAGCTAATGTGAGTGGCACCACGCGGCAAACCCCGACGCGCATTTCGGACAACACGCAACAAAAAATCATGCGGTATAGGCCAATTTACATCATTGAGGAAAAATTCACTTCCCGACACCAATCTGGCAGTCAGATTAAATCCCTGGATTAATTAACTAAGCATAAGATGTAATTTTATTGTTCTCAAGAAAGGCGTCCAGGCCTCTCTTGAACTCATTAAGTGAGTTGGACATCACCACTTCCTCTCCCAGAGAGTTCCAGAGTCTCACGGCTCTGACCGTAAAGAATCCTCTTCTATGCTGGTGCAGGAACCTCCTTTCCTCCAGACGCATAGTGTGCCCCCTCGTCTTTGTCACCATCCTTGGTATAAACAGGTCATGGGAGAGATCTCTGTACTGCCCCCTGATGTATTTATACATGTTTATGAGGTCTCCCCTAAGCCTTCTCTTTTCCAATGTAAATAGGCCTAATTTTGACAACCTCTCTGGGTATTCTAGCCCCTCCATTCCCTTTATTACCTTAGTCGCCCTCCTTTGTACCCTCTCTAGCTCCAATATGTCTTTCCTGAGCACCGGAGCCCAGAACTGTGCACAATATTCTAAGTGCGGCCTTACCAGCGCTTTATACAGAGGAAGAACAATGTTCTCATCATATGCCCCTATTCCTCTTCTGATGCATGCCGTGACTCTATTTGCCTTCGCAGCTGCTGCCTGACACTGGGCACTCCAATTTAATTTGCTATTAACCAAGACGCTCAGGTCCTTCTCCATGTCAGATTTCCCCAACGGTTTCCCATTTAATATGTATGGGTGACTGCTGTTTTTCTTTCCCATGTGCATGACCTTACATTTATCGGCATTGAACCCCATTTGCCATTTTTTGGCCCAACTCCCCAATTTATCTAAATCCTCCTGTAGCTGTGCCCTATCCTCATCTGTATTAACTACTTTACAAAGTTTAGTATCATCTGCAAATATTGCTATTTTACTATGCAACCCTTCCACTAGATCATTAATAAATATATTAAATAATATAGGGCCCAAGACAGACCCTTGAGGCACCCCGCTAGTAACCCTGACACACCCTGAGCTTACTCCATTGATAACCACCCTCTGCTTTCTATCACTCAGCCAGCTATTTACCCACTTGCACACATTATCCCCCAGACCAAGCATTCTCATTTTATATACCAACCTTTTGTGTGGCACTGAGCTAAAGAATATGGCTGTGGTGAAATACAACTCCCACTGAGAAGCTGTTTCAGATTGAAAAACATTGTGCCCACCAGAGGATTTGATTCTGAGGGCTAACATTTCTCCCCCGCTCAAGAGCCCCATAGCAGCTTCAAAGTTAGCGCTATTGTGGAACCCCAGGGGTCTGGTTACCACAGTAATAGCAATATTACGTCTGTGAGCAGGTGGGAGGTCTCCTGGTCAGGAATCCTAAGCATGCCACACCTCCTGCCCAGTCCTGGGAGGGGAAGAACTTCCCCTATATAAACTGGGGCTGAGGTGGGGTTAGAAAAGAACACAGACAGAGACAGAGACACAGTCTGGTCTGGTGTGGAGCAGTTGCAGGGAAAGTGACAACAGGAGCCCTGTAGGAGCAGGAGTGAGTGCCAGAGGCTGGAAGCTAGATAGCTCGCCTTGGCTGAAGAGATCTCACCGGACACGGAGTCCGAGGCTGTGGGGACTGTTCCATACCCAGCAGCAGAAACCGACCGGCAGGGGATTTCAGGTCCTCTGGCCAAGAAACCCGAAGGCACGGTCACACGCAAGGGACCAGCACCGCCGTCGTGGAGCGGAGGCTACCAGAAGGCCCCGAGTCACCGGCCATACGGGTGAGCACCACACGGTACACTCAGGGACGTGGGCTACTTTTACCCGCTTCTAGCAAGGTAGCCAAGAAGAGTACAGTTAGTTGGGGAGGCCTACAACTCCGCCTGGCCAGGGGAGATCCTGTCTGCTCACGGACTGACCAGACCACGACCGCTAGCCAGTACTCCCGGGAGGGTCTATCTTTGTCATCAGTAAAGACCCTGAACTACACCGCACCGTCTCTGAGTGGTTCCTGGTGCCTGCGTGCAATTCTACCATCCCCATCATCCACGTCCGCTGCCCTGAGGCCATACCCCTCCCGTTGGGGGTTATACTACCCACGCTGCACAACTGTACCACCGGCCTCAGCGGTCTGCCCTGCAGCGGCGGTTTCGTAACCGCATTCAACGGGTGGCGTAGTCGAACAATATCACATCTGCCACTAAAAACATCGCCACTTAGTTTGACACCCTGGGCACGGACCGGGTCACCGCCACGAGGACTACCACCCCCAACAGATCCGGCTCCGGGTATTCCCCAAACATGGCCCAGGGGGCGCGTCAACTTTCATGAACTCTCCTGAGGTAGAAGCCAAGGCACACCAGAGGATTCTCTGGTGGGACCGTCGAACCCTGCCAAGAAGCAGTCCTGGCTAAGAAAAGTGTGTGGAAAGGTTCCCGGACACTCTATGGCTGCTTTTTTACTGAGGAGGAAACACACGCAAACATGGGGAGAACATACAAAGTCCTTGCAGATGTTGTCTTTGCTGGGATTTCAACCCAGGATCCCAGCGCTGCAAGTCTTCAGTGCTAACTAGTGTTGAGCCACCCCCATAGTGTTCGAGTTTGGTTCGGTTCGTCGAACACCCGTATGTTCGCCGAACTGTTCGTCGAACTGTTCGTCGAACACCTTCGAACACCGTTAAAACCAATGGCAGGCAAACAAAAACACATAGAAACACATAGAAAACACCTTCAAAGGTGTCCAAAAGCTGACAAACTGCTCAGAAGACACAACTAACACATGGAAAAGTGACAAGTACACATAGTCATGCGAAAAGAAAAGAGGTGGAGGAGTAAAAGGAGGGGGGGCAACAGATATAGGCATGTCATGCCCTTCTAAAACCAAAAAAGTGCGAAGCCGACACTGCCAGTCCGTTCCTGCCCGTGCGACCTCCGTGTCGCCGGCTTTGTGCCAGAGCTGCGGTGGACCCTGACGGCCAGCCCCCCTCTCCCAATACTGGTGCCTGTCCGCTGGTGGGTGAAGCGAGCCCCCCTGTGGTGGAGGCTGGTCTAAGCTTTTTAATTTAAATTGTCTCTCTAATTTGAATGAATACACTTTAAATCCTTTTACAAGGATCTATTGGAGGGCAAGTCTCATGCCAGCAGCCGCGTAATTCCAGCTCCAGTAGCGTCCACTAAAGCTGCTGCAGCTAAAAAGCTTTTATAAGGATCGAGCTCGGCGGTCCACCGCAAGGCGTCCTACCGCCAGTCCCAGCCCCTGTGCCTTGGGGTGCCTCCTGATGCTCTTCACTGACTATCCCGGGGTCCCGAAGAATTTCCTTTGAAAAAATTAAGTGTCCAAACTACAGGTGGTGTAGCTTGCTTAACAGCTGGGATAATCCGCTGACTAGCTGACACTGCTACTAGGCACAAAGTATTTCCTGGGCTAGATGCAGTTAAAAATTTGTAATTAGATACTCTCATTGGATGCTGAGAAAGCATTCCATAGAGTCTCCTGGCACGCCATATATTATTCTCTTAAAAAGCTTGGCTTAGGGGTCTAGGGGACCCTTTTATAGCCCAAATCACGGCCCTGTATCGCAATACATCACCTAGGCTGAAGATAAATGGAACTGTAGCACCCTGAGGGCTTGGTTGTTTCAGAGGTATTGCACCTCACCCAGAGGTGTGATATCTCACTCTCAGGTAAGGATGGAGTGTGGATCAGGACCCCGACACCTGCATGCATTACACCACATTGCCGTGGGGCAGGGCAGCCAATATGCCCCTGAGATGGGCACGACAGTCCCTGTCCCTGGTTGGAGTGGGGGGAGGGAACACCGAGGAAGGGGAACCCTGTAGTGCAGGAGCAGGGAGGAAGCAGTTCCTGGGTGCATTGAGAAGGGAGTATAAAAGGTGGGCACCATCTTAGTTCAGTGCAGAGAAGTCTGAGCAGAATTGACAGGAAGCAGGGGCTCTGCATGAGCTCTGCTCCGGATGCGGGCCTAGTAACAGAGGCCCAGGCCTGGAAGAGGGAGAAGGAAGGAAGAGGAGCGGAGAAGGCTCCAGGAATGAGGAACGAAGGGATCCCAGGGGTGCGGACGGGCGAGTCGACACCGCACGCCCGAATCCACCTGCGTGGAGTGGTCAGGCCAAAGGGGGAGACCGATCCCCGAAACTAGTGGAGGCGGGAAACGACCCTCAGCTAGAAACCGGAGGCTGTGATATTTTATGTGGCACAGCCAATCGCTACTCCCGCTAGGAAGGCACCACATAGGGTCAGGGAAACTGGCTCCAAGTTTACCAAGAGGAGGCCCGAGGTAGCGGGACAGAAGTGTTGGTAAGAAAGGCCAGACAAAGGACACACAAAGGGGGTCCTGTGAAGCGCTCCAAAGTTATCTGGGAGTTGTCTGAGCCCTTCACCTGGTGAGCACAGTACGACGTGGGCAGCCGTTACCTGCAGAAGTGGTCTGGATAATAAGAACTGTGAGTAAAGGCCCTGGACTGCATCACTGACTCCGTGTCGTTACTGCTGCTACCCTGCACCATCACCCCCATCCTCCGCAAACACTGCCCTGAGGCTATACTCCTCCCGTGGGGAGTTATACTACGCTCTGCTGCACCCACAACACCAGCCTCAGCGGTCTGCCCTGCACCGGCGGTTCACTCTGACCGCAATCCACGGGTGGCGTAGTCGGACATTTAAACATCAAAACCACATAATTAGTTCTGCCACTGGTTTGACCGCCCTGAGCCACGGAACCGGGTCGCCGCCACGGAGACTACAACCACCAGCATCCACCAAAAAGGGTCTGGCTCCGGGTGTCCCAAGGCCCAGGGGGCACGTCAGAACATTTTCATCACCTTTCATAATCACCAATGGGAGAAGGCAGGGATGTCCTCTGTCCCCTCTCTTATAAATCCTAGTGACGGAGCACCTGCTCTCATCAATTTGCCATAACCCCAATATTAACTGGATTGAGGTGGGAGGCACCGAGTACAAGTGCTCTGCATTTGCTGAAGATGTCCTAGTATATATCACTCAATCACATATATCCATCCCTGCTGTTATGGCTGAAATAGATCACTTTGTTACATGGTCAAATTTTAAAATCAATGCAGCGAAGTCTGAGGCCCTCGATGTCTCCCTCCCCAAATCCATACAGGATTCCATCCAGTCCAACTTTCCCTTTGCCTGGCCCTCACAGGGTATCAAATACTTAGGAATTCCTATTCACAGAGACCTCTCCCGTCTATGTTATCTTAATTTTGGGCCCTTTATTGAACAACTCCATACAGACCACGGTTGGAAAGTTAGACCTGTAAGATTCACTACGTGAACCACTGGTCTTTTGTGGAAAAGCACATGTACACTGTGTCCCAAATTATTATGCAAAAAGTGTTTAGGAGTGATAAGGGAAGAATTTGTTTGTTTGTCAGTTAAACTCATTGATGGTGATGTGTGTCAGGGCTCTTTATATCACTGTAAGCAATTGCAGACACCTGTGCTAATTAGTTTGGCAGGTGTGTCCAATGAAAGGCAAGACTACTTAAGAAGGCTGTCCCACATTATTAAGCAGCCTACATTTTCTGCCAAAATGGGAAAGAAAAAGGATGTGTCGGCTGCTGAGAAGCAACAAATTGTGGAGTGTTTAGGTCAAGGCATGACTACAATCAACATTGCCAAGACACTTCATCCTGATCATCGCACAATCAAGAAGTATGTAGCTGATTCACAGTACACACGTGTGCGTGCTGATAAGGGAAAATTGAGGACCCTTTCCTACAGACAATTACGTCAGGTTAAAAGAGCAGCGGCAAAAAAGCCTTGTCATAGCAGCAGACAAGTTTTTGAAGCTGCTGGTGCCTCCAACGTCCCCCGAACAACAAGATGCAGAGTCCTTCAGAGGTTTGCAGCTGTGCGTAAGCCATCCTGTCGACCTCCTCTATCCACTGCACACAAGCAGAAACGGCTCCAGTGGGCCAAGCAATACATGAAGACTGACTTCAAAACTGTTTTGTTCACCGATGAGTGCCGTGGTCCAGATGGATGGAGTGGAGGATGGCTGGTTGATGGACACCCCACGCAAACACTGCTACAGCGCCAACAAGGAGGAGGTGGAGTAATGTTTTGGGCTGGAATCATGGGGAGAGAGATTGTCGGCCCCTTTAGGATCCCTGAAGGGGTAAAGATGAACTCCATAATGTATCTGGAGTTTCTCAAACAGCACTTCCTGCCATGGTTCAAGAAGAAGAACCGTGTATTCCACAGCAAGATCATTTTCATGCTTGATAATGCACTGTCTCATGCTGCACATAACACATCTGCATCTCTGGCTGATATGGGCATAAAAGGGGACAAACTTATGGTGTGACCCCCATGCTCCCCTGACCTCAACCCCATTCAGAACCTCTGGAGCATCATCAAAAGGAATGTCTATGATGGCGGGAGGCAGTTCACATCTAAGCAACGGCTCTGGGAGGGTATTCTGTCCTCATGCAAAACAATTGAAGCAGAAACCATCCAAAACCTGACAAATTCAATGGACGAGACAGTTCAGAAGCTCCTTTTGAACAAGGGGTCCTATGTGCAAATGTAACATCACCTAGAATAAAGTTTTGAGTTGAAAACTGTTTGATTTCAGTTTCTAATAACCTGCTAATGCTTATAATTTCAAAAATGACCATTTTTTTGTTCTTTATTAAAATGAAAACGTTGATCGAAGAGTCTTTGGGATCTAAGAATGTGGCAACCCAGTAGTCAGGATTACTTCGAATTCTGACAATCTGAGGGTCATATTGCAGGTAGTGCAGCAAGAAGGCACTGATGTGTCTTGCGCATCTAGGAGACCCAAAATTATTTTCCGGGATAGATGAAGCTAAAAATTATTATTAATTTGAAAGCTGGTGGAGCTTAGTATAGATGGCCTAATAGAATCAGTACTGCACACTGCTACAAAGCCCAAATTATTTTCCAGCCAAGATACAGATAAACATGATTAGTAATTTTAAATCTGGTGGAGCTTAGTATAGATGGCCTAATAGAATCAGTACTGCACACTGCTACAAAGCCCAAATTATTTTCCAGCCAAGATACAGATAAACATGATTAGTAATTTTAAATCTGGTGGAGCTTAGTATAGATGACCTAATAGAATCAGTACTGCACACTGCTACAAAGCCCAAATTATTTTCCAGCCAAGATACAGATAAACATGATGAGTAATTTTAAATCTGGTGGAGCTTATTATAGATGGCCTAATAGAATCAGTACTGCACACTGCTACAAAGCCCAAATTATTTTCCAGCCAAGATACAGATAAACATGATTAGTAATTATAAATCTGGTGGAGCTTAGTATAGATAGCCTAATAGAATCAGTACTGCGCACTACTACAAAGTCCAAATTACTTTCCAGCCAAGATACAGATAAACATGATTCGTAATTTTAAAGCTTAAAACGGTTGGTGAGGTGATTTTAACAAATCATCAAGCTTTTACTCTCCCCAGGATGACACAGGGGTAGAAAAGTCGTTTCGGATCCATGATTTGTTCATCTTTATGAACGTGAGTCTGTCCACATTATCAGTGGAGAGCCACGTGCGCTTATCTGTCAGCACACCACCAGCAGCGCTGAACACACGTTCAGACAGAACGCTGGCTGCGGGGCATGACAAGATCTCCAAGGCGTAAGTGGCGAGCTCCAGCCATTTATCCAGATTGGAAGCCCTAAAAGAGCAAGGGTCTAGTGACACAGTCATGGCTTCAATTTTTACTTGGAGATACTCCTGTACCATCGTCTCTAGGCGTTGACTATGTGTCAGACTTCTTGTCTCCTGTGGCCTTGCAAAGGATGGGCTAAAAAAGTGGTGAAATGATTCCGCAAAATTGATGTTACCAGCAGATACTGTGTTTCTGTTACAGTTTGAGTGCTGAACACTCGACGGTCCCACGGTTGGCAAGTTGGAACTGTGAGATTCACTACGTGCACCACTAGTGTTTTGTGGAAAAGCACATGTAAGATTCTGCAACAGTCTCTGCTGATACTCCTGCATGCGTGCATCCATGCGTGCATCCCTTTCTATTGCAGGAATAATTTCTGCCAATTTACTTTTGTACCGGGGATCTAACAGTGTGGCAACCCAGTAGTCAGGATTATTTCTAATTCTCACAATTCGAGGGTCATGTTGCAGGTAGCGCAGCAAGAAGGCACTCATGTGTCTTGCGCATCCAGGAGCACCAAGTCCCTGTTGTGTTGGTGGCGAGGTAACAATCATGCTTCCTTCCTCTGTCCTCTCCCCCCAACCTCGCACAACAGAAATGTGATCAAGGTCTCCCTCATCTGATGAGTCTTCCATCAGTTCGTCCTCCACTTCTTCCTGGGCTCCTGCACCTTCCTCACTAGTTTGGCTGCTACCATGCGCCCTGGTAAAACCATCTCCCCCACTCTCACATGCCTGCCGCCTTGGTGCTGCCGACCGTCTGGACCTTGCAGATGCTAGCCCTTCCGCATACAACTCCTCCTCCTCTACTTCCTCCACCTCCTCTTGTACCACCACCTGACTCCGAATTTTGTTTAACATGTGCTCCAGCATGTAAATCACCGGAATAGTCATGCTGATAATGGCATCGTCAGCACTAAACATCTTCGTCGCCATTTCAAAACTGTGCAGAAGGGTGCATAGGTCCCTGATCTGAGACCACTCCTCCAGCGTGATTTGCCCCACCTCTGGATCTCGTTGGCCCAGGCAATACGTCAGAACGTATTGCACCAGGGCTTGTCGATGCTGCCACAGTCGCTGCAACATGTGCAGAGTTGAATTCCACCGGGTAGGGACATCGCATTTTAGCTGGTGAAGTGGCAGGCCCAACAACTTCTGTAGAGATGTAAGTCGCTGAGCTGCAGGATGAGAACGGCGGAAGTGAGCTAACAGCGACCGTGCCCTCTGCAGAAGGCCATCTGGTCCGGGATAGTGGGCTAAAAATTGCTGGACAGCCAGGTTCAACACGTGAGCCATACAAGGCACGTGTGTGACATTGCCCCGGCGAAGAGCCGCACCCAGGTTGCAGCATTGTCGCACACGGCCTTCCCTGGTTTCAGGTCAAGTGGAGACAACCATTCATGAAACTGGTTCTCCAGAGCTGACCACAACTCCTCAGCTGTGTGACTCACATTTCCCAGACATTTCAAAGTAAAAACCGCCTGATGACGTTGAGCCCTGCTGCCAGCATAGTAAGGAGGTGTGCAGGATCCCTTCTGCGCAGTTAGAAAGCTTGTGGCATGACCAGACAGGCTTTGAGTGCAGGTGGAGGACCGAGAGGAGGTTGAGGAGGCAGAAGCAGTGGAGGAACTTTGAGATAAAGAGGATTGACAACTCGTGGGGATGGCAAGACTTGGACAGCTGCCCCTTGTCCTGCTGTCACCATAGTTACCCAGTGCCCAGTCAGCGACATGTAACGCCCCTGTCCATGCCTACTCGTCCAAGTGTCTGTGGTGAAATGCACCCTGTCACACACAGAGTTTCTCAAAGAAGCGGTGATGTTGTGTGCGACATGCTGGTGGAGCGCAGGCACATCTTTCTTTGAGAAGAAGTGCCGACTGGGCATCTGGTACTGGGGCACTGCGACGGACATAAGGTCTCGAAAATCCTCTGTGTCCACCAGGTGGAAAGGAAGCATTTCTGTAGCCAAGAGCTTGCAGATGGTGAAATTCAACCTCTTAGCTTTCTCATGGCTAGGAGGAAATGGTCTTTTACTTGTCCACATCTGAGGGACTGCGGGCTGGCTGTTGTGCTTAGACGGGGTTGAGAAGGGTGTCCCCGGCAAACTGCCGGTCTGTGAGGAAGATGCAGGCGGACATGTTAGGTTGCCTTGATCCAATGGTGGTGCTATCGATGTCGGACAGCGCTCAACACCAGCTGGTGTTACCACCTCCAAAGAAAATGATGAGCTGCCAATCACGCTGGCGGTTGCGGGTAAAGAGGTGGCAGGTCTGCGTCCCAAAACAGGTGTGACTGCTGTCCCCCCAGTCACAGAGGATGAAGAGGCCGCAGATGCAGAAGATGGGGCAGACGGTGGTTGGACTGGCCGGCTAGGCCGCATTGTAGCACAGTGAGGTTCCCACTGCAACTTATGCTTCATGTCCATGTGCCGATTCATGCATGAAGTACTCAAACTATGTATTTTTTGGCCTCTACTTAGCTTTTGCTGACAAATGTTACAGATAACACGAGTTGGGTCATCTTTATCGATCTGAAAAAATGCCCAGGCTATGCAAGGCTTAGCACCCATGCGACCTGAAGAGCCTCCACGACTTTTGGACAGAGGCAGAGTTTTGTTTGAGGATGCAGTTGTTGACATGCTTCCAGTACTACGTCTCTGTCCAGGAAGGCGCAACCTGACCTCGTCGTCACTAGCATCCTCCTCCACCTCCTCTCCTGACCTCATCTCTTGGCTGACTGTGGGTTTACAGTAAGTGGGATCTCCAACCTCATCATCATCACCCTGTGTGTTATCACACCCATCGTCCTCAGAGCCAAACTGTTCCTGCCCTGACAAAAAACTAAAGTTGTCGCTCCAATCAGGTATTTGAGTCTCATCATCATCTTCCTCATTGTCTCCACCAACAGGAGTTACAGTTTGGGAACGAGGGTCTACATTATGGTCAGAACCTTCTGCGTCTGGTCCTGGATCCGACTCATAAAGATTTTGGGCATCAGTGCAGATCATTTCCTCTTCTGGATTCACAGACGCTCTGGAGCCGACCTCTGATTCCCAGGCTATAGTATGATTAAACAGCTCTGCAGACTCAACCATCTGTTCTACCCCATACTCAGACGGGCAGCTGGAGACTTGGGAGCTGTGAGGAAGCAAGTGCGATTGGTGTGACACCTTTGAGGACTGGAGTATTTGTGATGTTGAAGTTGAGGTGGCGGAGAGCCCACTTAAAGGAGCACTTGATATCCGTTGAAGCACCTGCTGTTTTTGTGCCTCATCTGGAATTTGTAGCGATTGGCGTGGCCGTAAGAAAGGGATCTTATCACATTGTCCGCTAAAAGAAGTAGACATTTTAGTTTGGCTGGAAGATGGTCTTTCTTCTGCAGATGTTACTGTTGCTTTAACACCTACCCCACGGACACAACCTTTTTTCCCCTTCCAAACACACCTATTCCCCTTTCCACCAGCAGCAGGCCTTTTTCCACTCATTTTGGTGGTTAACTAATTCACACACTGCTACAAGCTGAAATATTTTTTTCAGAGCTAGAGGCAGAAAAAAATTTGATTGAATTTGCAACCTGATGGAGGTCAGTATAGATGGACTAGTAGACCAATTCCCACACACTGCTAGAAGCTGAAATATTTTTTCAGAGCTAGATGCAGAAAAAAATTAGATTGAATTTGCAACCTGATGGAGGTCAGTATAGATGGACTAATAGAACAAGTCCCACACACTGCTTCAAGCTGAAATATTTTTTCAGAGCTACATGCAGAAAAAAATTATATTGAATTTGCATCCTGATGGAGTTCAGTATAGATGGACTAATAGAACAAGTCCCACACACTGCTACAAGCTGAAATATTTTTTCAGAGCTAGATGCAGAAAAAAATTATATTGAATTTGCAACCTGATGGAGGTCAGTATAGATGGACTAATAGAACAAGTCCCACACACTGCTAGAAGCCTAAATATTTTTTCAGAGCTAGATGAAGAAAAAAATATTTTTAATTTGCAACCTGGTGGAGGTTAGTATAGATGGACTAATAGACCAAGTTCCACACACTGCTAGAAGCCTAAATATTTTTTCAGAGCTAGATGCAGATAAAAATTATTTTTAATTTGCAACCTGGTGGAGGTTAGTATAGATGGACTAATAGACCAAGTCCCACACACTGCTAGAAGCCTAAATATTTTTTCAGAGCTAGATGCAGAAAAAAATTAGATAAAATTTGCAACCTGATGGAGGTCAGTATAGATGGACTAATAGACCAAGTCCCACACACTGCTAGAAGCCTAAATATTTTTTCAGAGCTAGATGCAGATAAAAATTATTTTTAATTTGCAACCTGGTGGAGGTTAGTATAGATGGACTAATAGACCAAGTCCCACACACTGCTAGAAGCCTAAATATTTTTTCAGAGCTAGATGCAGAAAAAAATTAGATTGAATTTGCAACCTGATGGAGGTCAGTATAGATGGACTAATAGACCAAGTCCCACACACTGCTAGAAGCCTAAATATTTTTTCAGAGCTAGATGCAGACAAAAATTATTTTTAATTTGCAACCTGGTGGAGGTTAGTATAGATGGACTAATAGACCAAGTCCCACACACTGCTAGAGGCCTAAATATTTTTTCAGAGCTAGATGCAGAAAAAAATTAGATTGAATTTGCAACCTGATGGAGGTCAGTATAGATGGACTCATAGAACAAGTCCCACACACTGCTAGAAGCTGAAATATTTTTTCAGAGCTAGATGCAGAAAAAAATGAGATTGAATTTGCAACCTGATGGAGGTCAGTATAGATGTACTAATAGACCAAGTCCCACACACTGCTAGAAGCCTAAATATTTTTTCAGAGCTAGATGCAGATAAAAATTATTTTTAATTTACAACCTGGTGGAGGTTAGTATAGATGGACTAATAGACCAAGTCCCACACACTGCTAGAAGCCTAAATATTTTTTCAGAGCTAGATGCAGAAAAAAATTTGATTGAATTTGCAACCTGATGGAGGTCAGTATAGATGGACTAATAGAACAAGTCCCACACACTGCTACAAGCTGAAATATTTTTTCAGAGCTAGATGCAGAAAAAAATTAGATTGAATTTGCAACCTGATGGAGGTCAGTATAGATGGACTCATAGAACAAGTCCCACACACTGCTAGAAGCTGAAATATTTTTTCAGAGCTAGATGCAGAAAAAAATGAGATTGAATTTGCAACCTGATGGAGGTCAGTATAGATGGACTAATAGACCAAGTCCCACACACTGCTAGAAGCCTAAATATTTTTTCAGAGCTAGATGCAGATAAAAATTATTTTTAATTTGCAACCTGGTGGAGGTTAGTATAGATGGACTAATAGACCAAGTCCCACACACTGCTAGAAGCCTAAATATTTTTTCAGAGCTAGATGCAGAAAAAAATTAGATTGAATTTGCAACCTGATGGAGGTCAGTATAGATGGACTAATAGACCAAGTCCCACACACTGCTAGAAGCCTAAATATTTTTTCAGAGCTAGATGCAGATAAAAATTATTTTTAATTTGCAACCTGGTGGAGGTTAGTATAGATGGACTAATAGACCAAGTCCCACACACTGCTAGAGGCCTAAATATTTTTTCAGAGCTAGATGCAGAAAAAAATTAGATTGAATTTGCAACCTGATGGAGGTCAGTATAGATGGACTCATAGAACAAGTCCCACACACTGCTAGAAGCTGAAATATTTTTTCAGAGCTAGATGCAGAAAAAAATGAGATTGAATTTGCAACCTGATGGAGGTCAGTATAGATGGACTAATAGACCAAGTCCCACACACTGCTAGAAGCCTAAATATTTTTTCAGAGCTAGATGCAGATAAAAATTATTTTTAATTTACAACCTGGTGGAGGTTAGTATAGATGGACTAATAGACCAAGTCCCACACACTGCTAGAAGCCTAAATATTTTTTCAGAGCTAGATGCAGAAAAAAATTTGATTGAATTTGCAACCTGATGGAGGTCAGTATAGATGGACTAATAGAACAAGTCCCACACACTGCTACAAGCTGAAATATTTTTTCAGAGCTAGATGCAGAAAAAAATTAGATTGAATTTGCAACCTGATGGAGGTCAGTATAGATGGACTCATAGAACAAGTCCCACACACTGCTAGAAGCTGAAATATTTTTTCAGAGCTAGATGCAGAAAAAAATGAGATTGAATTTGCAACCTGATGGAGGTCAGTATAGATGGACTAATAGACCAAGTCCCACACACTGCTAGAAGCCTAAATATTTTTTCAGAGCTAGATGCAGATAAAAATTATTTTTAATTTACAACCTGGTGGAGGTTAGTATAGGTGGACTAATAGACCAAGTCCCACACACTGCTAGAAGCCTAAATATTTTTTCAGAGCTAGATGCAGAAAAAAATTTGATTGAATTTGCAACCTGATGGAGGTCAGTATAGATGGACTAATAGAACAAGTCCCACACACTGCTACAAGCTGAAATATTTTTTCAGAGCTAGATGCAGAAAAAAATTAGATTGAATTTGCAACCTGATAGAGGTCAGTATAGATGGACTAATAGAACAAGTCCCACACACTGCTACAAGCTGAAATATTTTTTCAGAGCTAGATGTGGAAAAAAATTATATTGAATTTGCAACCTGATGGAGGTCAGTATAGATGGACTAATAGAACAAGTCTCACACACTGCTACAAGCTGAAATATTTTTTCAGAGCTAGATGCAGATAAAAATTATTTTTAATTTGCAACCTGGTGGAGGTTAGTATAGATGGACTAATAGACCAAGTCCCACACACTGCTAGAAGCCTAAATATTTTTTTCAGAGCTAGATGCAGATAAAAAATATTTTTAATTTGCAACCTGGTGCAGGTTAGTATAGATGGACTAATAGACCAAGTCCCACACACTGCTAGAAGCCTAAATATTTTTTCAGAGCTAGATGCACAAAAAAATTAGATTGAATTTGCAACCTGATGGAGGTCAGTATAGATGGACTAATAGAACAAGTCCCACACACTGCTAGAAGCTGAAATATTTTTTCAGAGCTAGATGCAGAAAACAATTATATTGAATTTGCAACATGATGGAGGTCAGTATAGATGGACTAATAGAACAAGTCCCACACACTGCTAGAAGCTGAAATATTTTTTCAGAGCTAGATGCAGAAAAAAAATATATTGAATTTGCAACCTGATGGAGGTTAGTATAGATGGACTAATAGAATGATGCTATGCCCTAAAGGTTTTACTTCACTAGGTACAGTAAAAAATTTTGTATTCTATACATACGTGGTGTAGCTTGCAACACAGATAGGCTACTCCACTGACTAAGACACTCTGCAATAGGCCAAAAAGGATTTGCTTTGCTAGATCTAGCAAAATGCTGTGAAAAAAACTTGCACAGCACTGGTACAGACCTGCCTGGCAAAAAGTGATAGGAACTGATGTAACCTAGCCCTGAAAAGGACTGTAATTACAATTAGTCTTTACTCCCAACCTATCTATTTAAGAGCACAGACCTGCCTGATAAAAGTCGTAGGAAATGATGTGACCTAGTCCTTAAAAGGACTGCAATCACAACTCTTCCCTACTCCCAAGCTATCTGTAGATTTGTGCGAAAATTGGCTTGAAATGAACAAAGTATAGCGCACACAGCAACAGCGGTGCCGTCTAACACGCAGCTGCAGCAGTGAGAAAATGGTGGCGACGGGGAAAATGGCTGGGTCTTATAGGGCAAGAACATGTGACATACACTGCCAATGACACATGCCCTTGCTTGTGTGAAAAAAAGCAGTTCGCTCCGTGTGTGCGCTGCTGATAGGCTGACAGACTGCACCTCCCCACTGTAAATGCGGGAAAGAGAAAAAAAAATGGAGATCTTCATTATTCCTGCAGAGATCCATCCCCTGCCCCTCCCCCCGCCCCGCTGTACACTCAAACTGTGTATTAACATTAATTTTCAGCATTACTGAGAAAAAATCCAGTTATGATTTTGGTACACGAACAGTTATCGAACATAACCTCGAACAGCCGAATTTTTTTCAAATCGTTCGTGTTCGCCGAACGGCTCGAACACCGCCCAAAACAGCTCGAATTTGAGATTGGCGAACAGTTCGAGTCGAACAACGCTCATCTCTAGTGCTAACCACTGATCCAATGTGCTGCCATTCACCTTCTAATATCTAACAGGCTGGAGAAACTTGCACCTACTACCACTCTATCTTCAGCTCCTTTGTGAGAAAATTTATTTGGGCAGCCGCTCATTCTACCAAATAAAATTCCTGAGAAGGAAATTGGGGATGGCTTCGCTACTGGTACTGGTGGCAGTGCTAATACCATGGTGTCGTACCATAGTTTACTGGAAATATTCCAGGCTGGTAGAAGGCAAGCAAATTCCCACAGAAAAGTACCAGCAGTAATGTTCAGGGACCCGAGCTTGTAGAAGACGGAGACAACACCGGGAGAAATAGTGACGGCTGGAGACCGAGTATGGACACGAGGCATGAGGCATGTGGTTGTGAAAAGCTTCCGCCTCCACGAGCTTAAAAGGCCACATTTCAAGTGAAAGCAGCTTTAGAGGACATCCTGTGAGAAATGACACGCAGGGTAGATCTATGTTGCGGCCTGTGGGTGGGTGGGTGGCTGGCTGCATACTTGCACTTGCATTCCAAGTAACAGAAAACTAAGCAGATGGTGGCCTCTATCATCATCATGGCCTCACCTCGGCACTATGAACTCTCCTGAAGGAGAAGCCAGGGCCCGCCGTAGGAGTCTCTAGTTCTCTGGTAGGCCCGTCCAACCCTGCTGAAAAGCAGCCCTGGCTAAGAAAAGTGTGGGGGAAGGTTCCTGGACACTCTATGGCTGCTTTTTTAATGTGGATCGGCCATGCTTATGCATGTTATTTCTCAAACCGCATTACAGATCAGGCCATTGTCCAACTCTGTATTCAAGAAATTAAATGCTCAAAGAAAGATGTGCGTGTGTCAAAGCACCACCGACAAGGGCGAGTTGATGTTGGACTGGCTGCCATTGCTTCTGCAACAAGCTGCATTACAGGACTTCCTGGGAGAAATGACACCCAGGGTAGATATGGTTTCCCTCTATGCCAGTCCTTTCACTGAGCTAAATGCAACTGTCAGCAAAAAAAGTTGTGGACTGGCTCCGTACCGTCCCTGGCCACATTCACCTGTCCACGTGTTTGTGGATAGGTGGTCCTTCCCAGTAAGTGCACTGGGGAGGGCACGGGTAATGTTGTGGGACCCATGTTTGTGGAAGGCGGATGCGATACCGGGAAATATAGTGGCGGCTGGAGACCGAGTATGGACACCCGGCCGCCGCCGGCATGAGGTTATGAAAAGCTTCCGCCTCCACGAGCCTAAAAGGCCCCATTTCAAGTGCAAGCAGCTGTCAAAAATTTGTCAGTATAGTATTGCAGCCTGTGGGTTGGTGGCTGCCTGCATACTTGCGCTTGCATTCCAAGGAATGGGGTAGGGACAACTGAACACTGCAGTGGAACAAGGACGTGGACGGTGGTCTGCAACGACAGGTGCATGGCGGGAGGCATCTTCGCATGCGCCAAGGATCACTTATGATGGGCACACTTTTAGGCAGTGACCTGGGAGTCAGAGATGCTTCCAGAGGTCTTCCCCATGCTGTTCCCATGTCTTTTCAGCACTGTATGCATATGTCTGATGATGTGTCACACACTACATGGCCAGATAAGGTTGTAAAATGTTAAAATGACATTTCTGGTGAATGCATTTCTCTTGGTTGAAAGCAATGCAAAAGTGCAAAAATGCATCAAAAACGCTACGTGTGAACATAGCCCAAGGTGTGGAGGAGTATTTTAGTTTTTGGTTATTTATTTTGCTTTATATACATTGTACATGTCATGGAAAGGATGTTCCTTAACATATTTCCCAGGAAAATCCATTTTGGTTTCGTTTTTGTATGTTTTATTGTGAGTCCGTAAAAGTGGCGTCATACTCTGACCACGTTGCTGACTGCAGTGATCTGGGAGTTAGAGATGCTTCCAGGGGTCTTCCCCATGCTGTCCCCACGTCATTTGAGCACTGTTCCCATCAATTTGGGCAATTTTTAGGCCCTCTGCAGACCGCCGGGGGGAGCCGCCTGAAAAATGCTCGAGTTTCCCATAGACTTACATTGGGCTCGTTGCTCGGGTCGAGCACCCGAGTATTCCAATGTGCTCGACCCGAGCAACGAGTACTCGAGCATTTTAGTGCTCGCTCATCACTACACCTCAGCAGTGCCACAGGCTGATCGCCTCCATGGCACGCCGCATTGATGCAGTAATTGATGCAAAAGGAGCCCCGGCTAAGTATTGAGGGCATTTACTGAACATACATTTCAGATTTTAAAATCATTTTTCAACCTGTTTTTATAAAGTATTCTAATTTACTGAAATTATGACTTTTGTGTTTTCATTGGCTGTAAGCCATAATCATCAACATTAACAGAAATAAACACTTGAAATAGATCATTCTGTGTGTAATGACTCTATATAATAGATCCCTCTGTGTGTAATGACTCTATATAATAGATCCCTCTGTGTGTAATGACTCTATATAATATAGGAGTTTCACTTGTTGTATTGAAGAACTGAAAGAAATTAACTTTTTGATGATATTCTAATTTAGTGAGATGCACTTGTATAATGTTTTCAGTCTTTTATAAAATGTTCACTATTCCATGCAAGTACATCAGCCTCATCAGGCCTAATAAACCTGGTTAATAATGTATACAGTTTATACTGTCAAATCTCATCCCAGATCTGCCTTAGGATTGCATTGTGACCTGTTGATATCACATTGGTCACATCCAGTCGTCACATGATCATTCCATCTAATTATTCTAATTGCTTTCTTTTGTAATTGCTAGTGCATTCAATAAATTTCCCAGCATGCACTTCTGTATAGCCAATGACTTTCTATATAACGTATCACATAAAATGCAATTTAAATAATTACCAACGTCTGAACAAGGCATTAATTACGTATTACCATAGCGGTATACTATATGGCTTAGCAAGAAAAACAAAAATTGGTTTTATTATAAGTACAGAAAAAAAAAACAGGAAGGTTTAGAAAAAAAAAAAATCTCATCTGGACTCGGTAAATCAGACGTTTTTTTCCACTCTACCAGGATCAGGGATTGTGGTTTTTACTTTGCAGTGTGAAAGTCACGCAGGTGAAAAAGTAAAGATCTAAACAGAAAAAGTAATGGAGTTGAAGAAGCAGGTCACAAAGTCACAAAGTTACCGTCATGTTTACGAGGTGCCAGTCTGGCTATGTCTTGCTGGAGAGAGCATGATGTATGGCAGGCAGGGTGATGAGGACAGAACAGAAAGCACAGTGTGTTGTATAGTAATTAAAGGGAATCTGTCACCAGGGTTTTGCTATTTAATCTGAGAGCAGTATAATATAGAGCAAGAGAGACTGATTCCAGGGATGTATCACATATTAGACTGTTGCAATATAATCAGTGTTTTATCAGCAGGAGATTATCACTGCCTGACTAGGTTTCACGTGGAAGCCAGTCCAGCTAATCTGTGTAATCCTGCCCCTACCCCTGATTGGCACTTGCTCCGGAATCTGCCAATTAGATTTTGGGCGGGGTTACACACAGCTCAGCATTCTGAGCACTGCTATATCTCGAGCAGATAAAACAGGGATTCAATCAAATCTGCACAAAGCAGCCCAGTAAGTGACAGATCGCTAGAATCAGTGTCTCTTCTCCTAAATCATTCTGCTCTCAGATTACACGTAAAAAGCCTGGTGACAGATTCCCTTTAACTTTGGTTTTCCTGGAACTCTGGACCATTTTTAAAGGGTTATAGTATCTAATATCCCAGTTGTAAGTCTTGGCAGTGCATTAACCACCATTACAGCCTGTATGCCCAGTGTGACATCTGCATGAAGCTTGCCTCTTCTCTACTTATTTCAGAGGACTTTCTTTGGGCACACATTTTAGAATAAGGGGGCACATGTTAAGTATTTGGTGCAGAAATTTCTGCACCATTCCTGCATCTTTCTGCATTTTTGCCGCAGTTTTTATGCATTTTTGTCACATTTTTCATGCACTTTTGACATATTTTTTGGGTGCAGATTTTTTCACACTCATATGCATAAATTGACATCCTGCAGATTTAAATCTGCACCAAATCTGCAAGTCAAAAATAAGAAATGTGTGCATGAGACATCGGGTATCAGGAAACCTTTCAGGTTTTGGGAAAATCTGCACTGAAAAAAGCAACAAATCTGCAACATGTGCACAGGCCGTAACTCCTATCGTTATATTCATTCTCTTTCTATGAGACTGGTCATAGTATTTTCATCATTATGTCTGTTGTAAAGAAATCTGATTGTCAGCTCTATGTGTCAGTAATATAAAATCCCTCTATATAATACTGTCGAGATGATTGAATTTTTTTTTCAAGTTTTGGCAGCAATTCTTTGATCACTCATTATGTGGAGTTTGATATTTTAAGGATGGTTGCCCACTTTGGTTTAGAAATAGGCAATGATATAAAAAAACAATATACTCACCAACCAAAGCACATCACTTCTTGGTTCTGTTGCTGATGTTCATTAAAAGGAAGAATAAAGCAGGGACATAATCATAACATAAAACCATAGTCAGTGGTATAGTCAAGGTCAGATATCAGAAGGACAGAGGAAAACAAGGTCAGACAGGTTGGAGTCAAAGAAAGGAGGATTGATCGATCAGACGAGGTCAGAATAAAGCCGGGGAAAAAAATGAATATGAGCAGGAATACCATAAGAGAAGTCAGATGTAAACCAAGCACAGTATCTGGCAACTCACAGCATACTGCTAGGAGTTTAAATGGGTTGTCTGGTCTTAATCTACAAGTCTGCAGTCGCTGAGGATTCTCCAGTGGAGGGAGTGGGCAGCTATGTGACCGCAAGTACGTGATTTGCCACATTCCGACTAGACTTGAATTGAGTGACGTCCATCTAGTTGGAATGCTACTATATATATATATATATATATATATATGTAAATCACATACTTGTGGTCAAGCGTCCGCTGTTCCCGATCCACACAATCTGCAGTGTGCGCAATCTGAGGATTCACAAGTCTGCAGTCACATAGAGTGGTTTAAGACTGGACAACCTCTTTAAGTAGTGGGGTGATGCTGTCCCATTGCTCCCAGCATAAAACTGATTACTCTTACTAAGCTTCTGGATACACCCATTCTGCCTGACTAGACATGACAACTACATCAAACAGATGTCCAAGACAGAAACAGAATGGATATTCAAGATGGACTCATTAAGGCCAAGAGGCTTTAACAGCGGATTTGAACTTTTTGCTTTCAATGATAATTAACTACAAACATTTCCCACCAGCTATGACAGGTATATAATGAGAGCAGTGAGAATCATGACCATCCCTGACGAAGGATACCGCAGTATCCGAAACGCGTAGGAAGTTTGGCCTCTCCTGCTCTCCGTCTCTAAGTCACATGACTACCAGGACCTTACGCTACGCAGGTCCTAGTGTGATTAACGTCTTCTATCTCCGAGCGCTATACGCAGGTGCCGGAGTCTCCGGCCGGGACTCCGACATCCCTCAGCCCCGACACCCACCCGGCCCGTCTCCACGAAACAAGTCTTCTATCACAGGACGCCGACCAAGGTAAATACCTCAGCAGCATGCAACTCCTGGGACTACAAGGCCTTTGCACGATCTACTCTCTCTTCCCAAAGAAGCTGGGCTACTTACAGCAACATATGCTTGCTACCATCACTGCCTAAAGAAACAGCCACAAAGTGCTATAAGCGCTTTTAACTCCTGTTACAGATAAGGATATTTACCAATAACCTGATCTTCCCTACAGCAGAACTTTATCCATCATACAGAACCAGCAGTGGTAAGACCTTTCACCCTACTGTAGTACTACGAAACTTTACCATATAATAATAGAAAATCTTACCCTCCTTTTTAACCCTATGTGTACCGATTTTTTATACTAACTAATATTGACACATAGCTTCCCTAGGTTGAAAAAATAATCTTGATGACCTGGAAGACTAAATTGTGACTACATCCACCACCATTGGATATAACTACCACACAACTACCTCCTTACGGGTAAGATACTCAACTGTGTAAAAGTGTGTACTATATATCTATACACGTTTTATTTTCTTGAGTTCCCATTTTATAATACCCTATAGTCCTTCAAGCAAACCCAGGACAGGGACTCTCCAGTCCAAAACAGATGTAAACAGGCTTTACCACCTATCTAAGATCCGAACTATAACAGGTAAATACCCAACTTAATCTCTAAACGTGGTAACATCCTGTCTCTTAATAATTAGTCCCTTCTTTACTCACAGCTGACCGTTTCAGCAGAGCTAGCCAGAGGCGTCCATACTCCTGTGATTACTCTTCCACCACCTAACTGCCCTCCAGGTAATTATAACCACCATATACTAAAAAGGTAATCCGCCAACTTATCCTAAGCTTACCATAGTATATATATACCCCTCACAGGTACTCGTACGTCCCGGATTCACCGAGAATAACCAACTAGGAAAACCTGGTATCCCGATCATATTTCTCCAAGGAACCCCTACTTCTTCTGTGAATTTTAACCCTGCATTTTAACTATATATTTTAAACAATTCTTTGTATAAATAAATTCTTCGTTTTATCATTAACCCTCTCGTGTCATTTTAGAGTAAGTTTACCAGCGCAGTAGATCTTTTTTACATTTAGGTTTTATTCTTATGTGGTATATGGTGCCCCTTACTACTTGCTGCAGGTAAACTAAACTATACCCACCAGCGCCCTTAATAACCCCCATGTACTTTTATTAATATTTAGTAGATCCTCCTTTTGCCAAAATAACAGCCTCTAGTCGCTTCCTGTAGCTTTTAATGAGTTCCTGGATCCTGGATGAAGGTATTTTTGACCATTCCTCTTTACAAAACAATTCCAGTTCAGTTAAGTTTGATGGTCGCCGAGAATGGACAGCCCTCTTCAAATGATCCCACAGATGTTCAATGATATTCAGGTCTGGGGACTGGGATGACCATTCCAGAACATTGTAATTGTTCCTCTGCATGAATGCCTGAGTAGATTTGGAACCGTGTTTTGGATCATTGTCTTGCTGAAAGATCCATCCCCTGCGTAACTTCAACTGTGTCACTGATTCTTGAACATTATTGTCAAGAATCTGCTGATACTGAGTGGAATCCATGCGTCCCTCAACTTTAACAAGATTCCCAGTGCTGGCATTGGCCACACAGCCCCAAAGCATGATGGAACCTCCACCAAATTTTACTGTGGGTAGCAAGTGTTTTTCTTGGAATGCTGTGTTTTTTTGCCGCCATGCATAACGCCTTTTTGTATGACAAAACAACTCAATCTTGGTTTCATCAGTCCACAGGACCTTCTTCCTAAAAGAAATTGGCTTCTCCAAATGTGCTTTTGCATACCTCAGCCGACTCTGTTTGTGGCGTGCTTGCAGAAACGGCTTCTTTCGCATCACTCTCCCATACAGCTTCTCCTTGTGCAAAGTGCGTTGTATAGTTGACCGATGCACAGTGACACCATCTGCAGCAAGTTGATGCTGCAGCTCTCTGGAGGTGGTCTGAGGATTGTCCTTGACTGATCTCACCATTCTTCTTCTCTGCCTTTCTGATGTTTTTCTTGGCCTGCCACTTCTGCCCTTAACAAGAACTGTCCCTGTGTTCTTGCATTTCCTCACTATGTTCCTCACAGTGGAAACTGACAGGTTAAATCTCTGAGACAGCTTTTTGTATCCTTCCCCTGAACAACTATGTTGAATAATCTTTGTTTTCAGATCATTTGACAGTTGTTTTGAGGAGCCCATGATGCCACTCTTCAGAGGAGATTCAAACAGGAGAACAACTTGCAAGTAGCCACTTTAAGTAGCTTTTCTCATGATTGCATACACCTGGCTATGAAGTTCAAAGCTCAATGAGGTTACAAAACCAAAAAAAGTGCTTTAGTAAGTCAGTAAAAAGTAGGTAGGAGCATTTAAAGCAAGAAAATGATAAGGGTGTCCATACTTATGCACCTGTCAAATTTTGTTTGAATGCAGATTGCACATTTTCTGTTAGTACAATAAACCTCATTTCAAGGCAGAAACATTACTGTGTCCAACAGTTATTACATATATCAAACTGAAATAGCTGTTGCAAAAACACCAATTTTTATAAAACATTAAGCTTAAGATTAATAGGGGTGCCCAAACTTTTTCATATAACTGTATATATATATATATATATATATATATATATATATATATATATATATATATAGTATAAATGGTGTAATATTGGCGAAGGGGCACATTTTTAAGTCAACTATTAGACGTGTAGAGCATTCTCCTGAATACCTCAGCTCTCACAGGCAGTGACCTAGATACAGTATCTTGTGCCTTAAGGCACAGAGAAAAGTTGTAGGACACTTTTATTAGCGTCAAGTAATACTAAGAATTCTCACTGTGGAGAAAACAGAGAAAGTCCCAAGGAAAAGATAACTCCTCATAAATAAAGAAGTACTATTTCGATTGCATTGCATTTTAATTCAGTAATAGAATGTAAGTTTTTTGAGGAAGACTAGACCTACGGAAAGAGAAGGAATTAAAATTGCTGGATGAATCATCAACAACCTTAAACACGCAGACTATACAACATTAATAGTGTAGATGGAATGAAGGACTTATTACGGAGTGTCAAGAGGGAAAGCTCAACATGTGACTGCTACTCATCACAAGGAAGACAAAGATATTGACTACTCTCAGGTATGACCGGAACACATTTGAGATGGAAGGCGAAGAACTGGAAGTTGTAAAAACTTCAACCTACTCAGATCAATCATCACTCAAGATGCAGCGAAGACACCAGAAGTCAATAGAAGAATACCTATGGGCAAATCAAGAATGAAGTCACCGGACAAGGTCTTCAAATCGAGAAACATTGGCGACAAAGACACGGCTTGTACATAGTTTGGTCTTTTATGATAACATACGGATGCTGTGGTAACCTGGATGATAAAGAAACAAGACAGAAGAAGAATCAATGCTTTCACAATGTGGTTCTGGAGAAGAATGTTATCAATACTATGGATGGCAAGAAGAGCAAACAAATCAATTGTGGAACAAATCAAGCAAGACATGTCACTTGAACCAAGGATCACCAAGCTACAACTTGCCTACTTTGGACACATCATACAAGTAGAGCATCCCTGAAGAAGGACATCATAGTCAAAAGAATAGAAGGAACAAGGCGAAGAGTAAGACCAGCAACCTGATAGCTTGATACTATCAAGATAACGGTGGAGAAGACTCTGGTGGACCTATCTAGATCAAGATCAATCTTCCTAGAGTGTTCATCCATCAAGTGTCCATGGCTCGATATCAAGCCGAAACCTGCTAAATAATAAAATGAATGTATATGTAATATAATAATTTTAACAGTTGACTGGGCTATGCGAAACATTTAGCACTCAGCACTGCAAGAACAAAACTATTTTTGTATCCAAGCCTGAAAAAGAAAGGGGTATGCTAGCAGCCAAATTCCCAGTAGGCATGTCCAACTTCAACTACGACAATCAATTCAGCATTTTTAAAGCAATTATTAAAGAAATTAATTATATTGCGCTTGAAAACAGAAAACAAAAGAAAAATATTTTCATATCAACCATTGTGCCAACCATTCCACTGCAAATCTGGAGAAAGCTGCAGGGTAATCTGGGGCAAATGTGTATACTGACCCTCCTTGGTGCTCCTAAAATCTCCTGGTTCCCCTTTGATCTCTACTGTATATCATGGCCTCCATCAATGATGTCCCATCACATGTGAGGACTGTAGCCTGTTACGGATTTATACAGATTGTTACTTCCCAATGGAACTAAATCCATAACTTATTACATGTGTGTAAGAATAACATTTTGGTGGATTGCTCACGCGCTTTTGCTCATTTACATGGTATGTGGCTGAGCCCAACAAATAAAGTAGAGAGCCATGGCATGATATTTAGACAAGGTAGAGTGTAAACTGTACTGATGGCACTTGCTACATCTGTAAATCTGTTTTGTTGTTCTGTACATATGTTCTTGCATTGCAGGATCCATGGATGAAGGACCACGGTGGCCTCTGGCATCAATGTGTGTGAAAGTGGGGTGACTGGATAAAGGCATGAAAAGTCTTAATAATAATCATTTTTATTTATACAGCACCAACATATTCCGTAGTGCTTTCCAATTCAGAGGGGACATGTAAGTACAGGCAATAATATAAGACATTACAATGAAAGGGTGCTTTCACACCCGTTTGATGGCCCTGTCGGGGCTGGTGTCCGAACCCCCCGCAAAATGGGATTTTGGCATATACATCGATGGGGCCATAGACTATAATGGTGCCGTCGTGTGCTCTGACGTGCATCATTTTCGGGCGTGTATGCCTGCTGGAGGTGGACACCCAGACGCAGTCTACACATAATTCAATCAATAATATCAAGGGGAATGAGGGCCCTCACAACCTATGAGGAAATAGGGAAGGCATAAAAAGTAAATGGTATAAAGTACGGTCCAGCCATCAGTATAGTAAATAGGGTATTCATATTCATTCAAATAACGCTGCATGAACTGGTCATCAGCCAATATCTGTATAAGTACAGGTACAGAGTGCTAATAAGTGCACAAAGAGTGTGTAAACAGATGCTATGAGAGACCAGATTTGGAGGAAAATGTTGTAAGGGCAAAACAGAGAGGCTCTGAAGAGGGACAGAAGCGCACATAAAATAGGGCAATACTGTCTGGCAACGGATAGGTATAATCGATGGTAGTACTCACCTAAAGGTGTTGTGTACCACCTATAAAAGCCACTGCTGCTGCCCCATGGCTGGAGGAAAGGGTTCTTCCAGAGGTATATGGCAAAAAAGGTGCCAGCTTCCATTTTTGCCTTAAAGGCAAAATAGAAATAGTTAGATAAGTGAGGTGAGGTAAAAGGCCAGTCTAAGAAAATGCATTTTTAGGGCATGCTTAAAACTGTTGGTATTGGGAATTAATAGAATTGTCCTGGGTAGTGCATTCCAGAGAATTGGCGCAGCACACGAGATGTCTTAAAGACGGAGGTGGGAGGTTCAGATTATGGAAGATGTTAGTCTTAGGTCATTAGCAGAAAGGAGGACATGGGTAGGGTGATAGACAGAGATAAGGGAGGAGATGTACGGCGGAGCAGAATTGTGGAGCGCTTTGTGGGTGAGAAAGATCAGCTTATATTGTATTCTATAGCGGATGGGCAACCAGTGCAATGACTGTAATAGGGTGAAGGTATCAATGTAGCAAATTTGAATATGATCCTTCTGCATTCAGGATAGATTGGAGTTTAGTAAGAGGGAGACCAATTAGTACTGTGTTGTAATAGTCCAGACAAGAATAAATTAGAGCAAAAATAAGAGTTTTTGCAGAGTCAAAGGTAAGAAAAGGTCAAATTATAAAGATGTTTTTGAGGTGCAGGTGACATGAGCAAGCGAGAGATCGGGAGTGGAGGAAAGATCTGAATTAAATATAACCCCAAGACAGCGAGCGTGCTGCTGGAGAGTAATGGAAGAACCACACACGGAATTGGCAATATCGGGTTTAGCAAGGAGTACACAGGGAGTTCAGTTTTTGACAGCTTCAGCTTTCGATAAATGGAGGACATGATGTTAGAGACAGCAAAAAGACAATCACTGGTATTTTGATGTAATGCAGGGATGATGTCAGGAGACAATGTGTATAATTGAGTGTCATCAGCATAGAGATGGTTCTGAAAACCAAATGTACTGATGGTTTGTCCAATAGAGGCAATATATTGGGAGAAAAAGAGGGGACCTAGGACTGAACTCTGAGGAACCCTGACTGTAAGAGGAAGAGGAGAGGAAGCAGAACCAACAAAAGATACAGTGAAGAATCGGTCAGAGCGGAGGAGGAAAACCAAGGTAGAGCAGTATCCTTGAGGCTAATAGAGCGGAGCATAGTGAGGAGGAACTGGTGATCCACGGAGTTGAATGCTGCAAAAAGATCCAGGAGGGTCAGCAAGGAGTAGTAGCCATTAGATTTCGCTGTTACTATATATTTAGAGACTTTAGTAATAGGAGTTTCAGTAGAGTGTAAGGACCAGAAAGTGGATTGTAAAGGGTCAAGAAGAGCATTATCTGAGAGATAGCCAATAAGACAGGAGTAGACAAAACGACCCAGGAGTTTAGAAATTAAGGGGAAATTAGGAAATTAGAAACAGGTCTGTAGTTAGCAGTTCCAGGTCGAGGGATGTTTTTTAGTATAGGGGATATGATGATGTGTTTGAAGGAGGAGGGAAAGATACCAGATGAGATAGAGGTTAAATATTTTACTTAGGTGGGCAATGAAAGCCGGGGATAGGGATTGGAGGAGGTGAGAGGGATTAGGGTCACTGGTGCAGGTGGTAGGGCGAGAAGTTGCGAGAAGCCTGGTAACTTCTTCGGTAACCAGTTCAAAGACAAAGTAAACTAGATGAAGTGCAATACGGTCAATTGTTTCATTGAAATAATTTGCCAGATTGTCAGCTCTGAGGTTGGTGGTGGGGACTGCACTCTTGGACTGAGGAGGAAATGAAAAGTGTCAAAGAGTCATTTAGGATTGTTCGATAGTAAGGTGATAAGGGTGTTGAAGTAGGCTTGTTTGGAGAGGTGAAGGGCAGAGTTGTATGTTTTAATCCCTTTCCGACCCAAGGCGTACTAATACGTATCTGTGCCCTGGGACTTATGGACCAGATACGTATTAGTACGCCCTATCTTTAAAGCGGCACCGCGACTGAAGTCGCGGTGCTAAAATTAAAATTCCGGTGCCATCTTACCTCAGGGAAGATGGCGCCGGCATCTCGGGGGGTGGCGCCGCCCCCCCCGCACCCACGATCGCTGTGATTGGCTGTTCAATTCTGAACAGCCAATCACAGCATTTCTCACTGTTTCCGGCAATCAGATTGCCGGAAACAGTGATGTGCAGCCTAGGATCGGTGCTCCTAAGAGCACCGATCCTAGGCTGTTGCCTAGTAACCCCAGCCCTCTCCCCAAACTGCTAGGATCGGTGCGATCGCCGATCAAATCGATCGCACTGATCACAGCGGGACCGCGCGGTAACAGGGCGGTCACGGGGCGGTGACCGGCTTGTGACCTGCCTGTCACCTCCCCATGACCCCCTGTGAAGTCATACAAGCCCCCAGCCAGCTCTGATTGGAGCGATCGATGATGACATCGATCGCTCCAATCAGAGTACATGAACACAGGTGACACGGCGGTCACAGGGCGGTGACCGGCTTGTGACCTGCCTGTCACCTCCCTGTAACCCCCTGTGGTGCGTGCCCAGGCCCCAGCCATCTCTGATTGGTGTGATCGATGTCATCATCAATCACACCAATCAGAGTACCTGACCGGGTGGTGACCGGCCTGTGACCTGCCTGTCACCACCCTGTCACCCCCCTGTGACCGCCCTGCAGATCCTCACACTTGGTGAGGATTTCTACAGAGCGGTCACGTCTGATCACTCTGTGCTGGGCCTTGTAGTTCCACAACCTTTTGTGACACTACAAGACCTCTCTCCTACCTGCTCCAGTCGCTGCTTCTGCTCCGGCATCCCTCTGCGCTCTCCAGGGTCCTGGATCTCTTGCTCCGGCATCCTGCTGAACTCTTCAGGCTGCTGGCTGAGCTTCGGCGTCTGGCTGCTGTCCAGGGTCCTGGATCTCCTGCTCCTGTCTCCTGGGTCGTCGGTCTCCAGCTCCTTATCCTGCGGATCTTGCTCCTGAGCCTGCTGAAAGAAGAACAGAGAAGACTTTAGTAAGTGCATCTCTGTTCTCCCCTCATCCAACCCTCCACCCCCCCCCCCCCTCCTTTTTACCAATTTTTTTTTTCGTGCGTCCTGCAGCGGCCGAGCGCTGAGCAGTGTCTACGTCACTGATCAACGTCCGTGCTTGCTGCTTTTCACGACTTTTCTTTTTTTCTTTTCACAACTTTTCTTTTTTTCTTTTCCGTGTTCGCTGTTTTCACGACTTTTCTTTTTTTCTTTTCCGTGTTCGCTGTTTTCACGACTTTCCTTTTTTTTTTTCCGTGTTCACTGTTTTTACGACTTTTCTTTTTTCTTTTCCGTGTTCGCTGTTTTCACGACTTTTCTTTTTTTCTTTTCTGTGTTCGCTGTTTTCACGACTTTTCTTTTTTTCTTTATTTTTCTTTCTCTTCTTTTTCTTGTCCCTGTCAATTCTCCCCCCCCACCTTAGCACCACATCCGCGCAGACACCCAGCAGCTGCCGAGAGTTTATTGGTGACATAGTTCACCGATCCGCACTCGTGCTCGCTGTTTGAACCACCCACGGTAGTTCTTTTTTTGCTCTTTTTTTTTCAGGAAAAAAAAGTTCACACCAAGCACACTGACACACACACACTCTAAATAAATTACTGACACACACGCACCACATACACGGAAAAAAAAATGACTGGCTCATCCCAAACTCACTATTCAGCGGAGGAGGCATACTCTTTTGTTGCCTCCGACACTGAGACCGACAGAGGGGGCGAGGATCCCACATTTCTTTGCTTTTCTGATGCCTCATCGTCCTCCTCTTCCTACTCTTCTTCCTCCTCTTCTTCCTCAGGTTCTCCTGGACCGCCCCGCAGTCGTCGCAGGAGAGAAGATGTTCCAGCGCCCCCCAATACTGACCCCATATGAACCTCGCCCCCTGAAAATTTTGAGCCATTGACTCCTGATTTCGTGGCGGAATCAGGAATCAAGTTTGACACCACCGGCCTCACAGAAATAGACTTTTTCAAAGTCTTTTTCTCTGAGGATTTTATAAACCTCATGGTGGGCCAAACTAAAGTGTACGCTCATCAATTTTTGGAACAAAACCCCTCTTCATCATTTTCTGACTGGTCTCCTGTAGACGCAGAAGAAATTATAAAGTTTTGGGGCCTGGTCCTTCATATGGGGATCCTGAAAAAAACAGAGATTCGGCAATACTGGAGTGTTGACGTTTTGTATAACACTCCAGTGTTCCGAATGGTGATGATCCGGAAAAGTTTTGAGGCCATCCACAAGTTCTTGCATTACAACGATAATGCAAGGTGTCCTGCACGCGATGACCCAAACTTTGATCATCTTTTCAAAGTTCGGCCGGTCATCGAGCACTTCAACAGCAAGTTTGGTGAAGTGTACGTGCCCCAAAGGGACATCTGAGTGGATGAGTAATTAATTGCTTTCAAGGGGCGGCTTGGATTCCGGCAGTACCTGCCCAGTAAAAGGTCCAGGTACGGGATCAAGCTGTATAAACTTTGTGAGAGTACCTCAGGGTATACTCACAAGTTTAGAGTTTATGAAGGGAAGGACTCCCGGATTGAACCCCGTGAATGCCCCCCTGTTCTGGGAGTGAGTGGGAAAATTGTGTGGGACTTGGTGCACCCACTGCTGGATAAAGGTTATCACCTGTACGTGGATAACTTTTATACAAGTATCCCACTCTACAAGTCCCTCTCTGCGTGACATACCGCAGCTTGCGGTACTGTCCACAAAAATCAGAAAGGCCTCCCAAAGACGCTAATTGGGCAGCTGCTCAGAAGGGGTGAGAGCAGAGCCAATTGTAGCGACCACCTGTTGGTGGTCAAGTACAAGGACAAGAGGGATGTCCTTCTCTTGACCACCATACATGGTGATGGCAGCAACCTCAGCACTGTAAGAGGTTCCACTACACAGGTCGCAAAACCAGACTGTGTAGTGGGGTACAACAAGTACATGGGGGGAGTTGATCTCTCCGATCAAGTCCTCCAGCCGTACAGTGCTTTGAGAAAGGCCAAGGTATGGTATAAGAAGCTGGCCATGCACATTGTTCAGATGGCAATGCACAACGCTTTCCTTCTGTCTCAATGTGCAGGCCAGACTTCTGCGTTGTATCTTCACTTTCAGGAGACAGTTATCAAGGCCCTGATATTTGGCAGTGGTGGCGGAGCGGGTCCCACTACTTCTGGAACTGAAGGACCTCAAATTGTACCGGGCCAGCATTTCCCAGGGCAGATCCCTCACAGCGGAAAAAAGGGTAAGTCACAAAAGAAGTGCCGAGTGTGCTACCGAAGAGGAATACGCAAGGACACCATTTACCAATGTGACACCTGCCCCGACAAACCTGGCCTCTGCATGAAAGACTGCTTCAGAAGATACCATACCTCCATGGACTATTGAATTAATTTCTGATGTATGAGAACCCGACGAACACTACACAACTGACGTAGTGTTCGTCAGGTTGTCATACTTCAGTTGTGTAGTGTTTGTCAGGTTGTAATACACAACTGGCATATAACACTACATAATAAAATTTACAAATCAGGAATCCATTCCAAAAAGGGGGCACTTGTAGGGGCGCTCCAATGTTTGGGCACACAGGGACTCTCCAAACGCAACATGGTTCCAATTTGTTAGCGGACACCATGTCGCGTTTGGAGAGCCCCTGTGTGCCTAAACGTTGGGGCTCCCACACAATTGACCCCATTTTGGAAACTAGACCCCCCAAGGCATCTATATAGATACATAGTGAGCACTTGGAACCCCCAGGTGCTTCACAAATGAATCCGTAAAAATGAAAAAGTGTGTTTTTTTCCAGTTTTTCATTTTTACGAATCAATTTGTGAAGCACATGGGGGTTCCAAGTGCTCACTATGCATCTAGATAGGTGCCTTGGGGGGTCTACTTTACAAAATGGGGTCAGATGTGGGGGAGCTCCAATGTTTGGGCACACAGAGACTCTCCAAACGCAACATGATTCCAATTTGTTAGAGGACACCATGTCGTGTTTGGAGAGCCCCTGTGTGCCTAAACGTTGGGGCTCCCCCACAATTAACCCAATTTTGGAAACTAGACCCCCCAAGGCACCTATCTAGATACATAGTGAGCACTTGGAACCCCCAAGTGCTTCACAAATTAATCCGTAAAAATGAAAAAGTGTGTTTTTTTCCACTTTTTCATTTTTACGAATCAATTTGTGAAGCACCTGGGGGTTCCAAGTGCTCACTATGCATCTAGATAGGTGCCTTGGGGGTCTAGTTTCCAAAATGGGGTCACTTGTGGGGGAGCTCCAATGTTTGGGCACACAGGGACTCTCCAAATGCAACATGTTGTCCGCTAACAATTTGAGCCGATTTTCCATTCAATTTGTTAGCGGACACCATGTTGCATTTGGAGTGTCCCTGTGTGCCCAAACATTGGAGCTCCCCCACAAGTGACCCCATTTTGGAAACTAGACCCCCCAAGGCACCTATCTAGTTGCATAGTGAGCACTTGGAACCCCCAGGTGCTTCACAAATTGATTCGTAATAATGAAAAAGTGATAAAAAACAACACTTTTTCATTTTTATGAATCAATTTGTGAAGCACCTGGGGGTTCCAAGTGCTCACTATACATCTATATAGGTGCCTTGGGGGGTCTAGTTTCCAAAATGGGGTCACTTGTGGGGGAGCTCCAATGTTTGGGCACACAGGGGCTCTCCAAGCGCAACATGGTGTCCGCTAACAATTTGAGCCGATTTTCCATTCAATTTGTTAGCGGACACCATGTTGCATTTGGAGAGTCCCTGTGTGTCCAAACATTGGAGCTCCCCCACAAGTGACCCCATTTTGGAAACTAGACCCCCCAAGGCACCTATCTAGATGCATAGTGAGCACTTGGAACCCCCAGGTGCTTCACAAATTGGTTCGTAATAATGAAAAAGTGAAAAAAAAAACACTTTTAAATTTTTACGAATCAATTTGTGAAGCACTTGGGGGTTCCAAGTGCTCACTATGCATCTAGATAGGTGCCTTGGGGGGTCTAGTTTCCAAAATGGGGTCACTTGTGGGGGAGCTCCAATGTTTAGGCACATCAGGGGCTCTCCAAACGCAACATGGCGTCCGCTAATTATTCAAGCAAATTTTACAATCAAAAAGTCAAATGGCGCTCCTTCCCTTCCGAGCCCTGCCGTGCGCACAAACAGTGTTTTTTCCCCACATATGGGGTATCTGCTGCCCAGGGGAAATTGCACAACAAATTTTGGGGTTCTTTTTTTCTTGTTGCCCCTGTGAAAATAAAAAAAATTGGGTCTAAAGTAACATTTTTGTGAAAAAAGTTAAATGTTCATTTTTTTCTTCCACATTCCAAAAATTCCTGTGAAGGACCTGAAGGGTTAATAAAGTTTTTGAATGTGGTTTTGAGCACCTTGAGGGGTGCAGTTTTTAGAATGGTGTCACTTTTGGGTATTTTCTGTCATAAAGACCTCTCAAAGTGACTTCAAATGTGATGTGGTCCCTAAAAAAATGGTTTTGTAAATTTTGTTGGAAAAATGAGAAATTACTGGTCAACTTTTAACCCTTTTAGCTCCCTAACAAACAAAATTTTGGTTCCAAAATTATGCTTATGTAAAGTACACATGTGGGAAATGTTAATTATTAAGTATTTTGTGTGACATATCTCTCTGATTTGAAGGCATAAAAATTCAAAGTTTGAAAATTGCTACATTTTCAAAATTTTCGCCAAATTTCCGTTTTTTTCACAAATAAACGCAAGTGATATGAAAGAAATTTTACCACTATCATGAAGTACAATATGTCATGAAAAAACAGTCTCAGAATCAGGGGGAGCCGTAGAAGCGTTCCAGAGTAATTACCTCATAAATTGACAGTGGTCAGAATTGTAAAAATTGGCCTGGTCATTAACGTGCAAACCACCCTCGGGGGTAAAGGGGTTAAGTGTGACACCCCAGGGGTCTGGTTGCCACAGTAATAGAGATATTATGTCTGAGAGCAGGTGGGAGGTCTCTTGGTCAGGAATCCTATGCATGCCACACCTCCTGCCCAGTCCTGGGAGGGGAAGGACTTCCCCTATATAAAGCTGGGGCTGAGGCAGGGTTAGTGAGTAGAGTAGAGAGAAGAAGAGGAGCAGCATAGGAAAGAAAGATCAGGAGCTCAGTGGGAGCAGTGCTAAAAGGAATCAGTGGCTGGCAGCTGAAGAGCTCGCCCTGATTGAAGAGTTACCACCGGACCCGGAGTCCGAGGCTGTGGGGATTAACCCAGACCCAGCAGCAGAAACCGCCCGGCAGGGGATTTCAGGTCCTCTGGCCAAGAAACCCGAAGGCACGGTCACACGCGTGGGACCAGCACCGCCGTCGTGGAGCGGAAGCCACTAGAAGGCCCCGAGTCACCGGCCATACGGGTGAGCACCACACGGTACACTCAGGGACGTGGGCTACCTTTACCCGCCTCTAGCAAGGAAGCCAGAAGAGTACAATTAGTTGGGGAGGCCTACAACTCCGCCTGGCCAAGGGGGATCCCATCTGCTCAAGGACTGACCAGGCCCCGACCGCTAGCCAGTACTCCGGGAGGGTCTATCTTTGTCACCAGTAAAGACCCTGAACTACACCGCATCGTCTCTGAGTGGTTCCTACTACCCCCATCATCCACGTCGGCTGCCCTGAGGCCATACCCCTCCCGTGGGGGGTTATACCATCCACGCTGCACCATCCTTCCACCGGCCTCAGCGGTCTGCCCTGCAGCGGCAGCTCCATAGCTGCATTCAACGGGTGGCGTAGTCGTCCTATATCTACTGCTAATATATCGCCACTTAGTCTGACTCCCTGGGCACGGACCGGGTCATCGCCACGAAACTGCTACCCCCAACAGGCCCGGCTCCGGGTAGTCCCCGCGTGCGCAACGCTACACTAAGTAGGCCCAGGGGCGCGTCAATTTTTGGCGTAGTCGGCAGGATTTCGTGCCCGCAACCACCGGGTACTGCGTGCCTGAAAAAGAGACTTTTCAACTTACCTGTGGTGAGGATTCCCGCCATCCGACGCCATCTTCTACCTTCTTCCCGCCATCCGTGGAGTTTTCCCGCCGTTGGACGCCATCTTCTGCCTTCTTCCCGCCATCCGTGGAGTTTTCCCGCCGTTGGACGCCATCTTGAAGACGCCGCGCGGGAAGAAGAGGGGCGTGGACTCCGAAAAGCCCGCGAGAACTGAAGTCCCGCCTCACGTCCGGACGTTGCGTAAGGTCCTGGAAGGAGCCCAGCAGACGCCGACGTCATAGGAGCGCGACGGAAGGTCCTCGACCCTGACGATCCACTGCGGAGCCGCGGCCTACGGAAGAGGATCATCGCAAGGTAGGCCACGGTCCACTAGGGGGGAGGAAGATGTCGGATACGGAGGAGAGCTTCACTGCCGCAGCCACCGCCAGCGCCACCGCTGCTGCGGTCATGCCTTTCACGATGCCCTATATCCCGGGGGCAGCCTGGCTACCCCAGTACTCAGGGGAGTCACATACCCTGAATGACTTTAAAGAAAAGCTGGATAGCCTCTTCCAGGTGTACCCCCTCACAGAGGAGCAAAAAGTGAGCATCCTGGTGGCCCAACTAACCGGGGCAGCCCAAAGGGAGGTAAAGTCCTGGCCACCTGGGAGGAGGACTGTCGCAGGGATACTAACCCGGCTGAGGGACACCTTTGATACCCGCACCTCAGCCGAGATTAAGCTTAGATTCTATGGGTGCAAGCAGCGAGCACATGAGAGTATAAGGGACTATGCACTAAACCTACAAGAGGCCCTGAGAGCCATTAAGCAGACCGACCCTGACGGCGTGAGAAACGAGGACAGGCTGTTGACCGAACAATTTATAGAGGGACTATATTGCAATGCCCACTGAACCCAGTTGCGGGCAATGGCCTTACAGGATCCTCATCTGGACTTTGCACAGTTCAAGGACAGAGCCATCCGGGTGCTCCGAGAACCGGCACCGGGTGGCGTTGTGACCCACAGGCGCCCTACTACCGCTTACCACCAGGAGGCGGCGCCCTTGTCGGCAGGGCCTGTGGGGGCTGATGCGCAGGCTTTGAACAATAACCCGGCTCCAGACCTGCACCATCAGGTCCAAGAGCTAGCTAAAAGCGTTGCCGCGCTAACCCGAACTGTGCAGTCGTTACAGGTTTCTGCTCCAGGGAAGATCCAGCTGGCATCCGGACCGGAGGACATCCCGTGGCGTCGACCAAGGAGGACCCCACCGGCCAGAGGAAGACCCAGCGACCGATACAACGAGAACGGACAACCCATCTGCCGCCGCTGCAATCAACCCGGACATATGGCAAGGTACTGTCCTTTAAACTGGCACAACCTGGGGTAGAGGGCCAACCCCCAGGAATAAGATCACCAGGCCCATCGAACTGGCGTGACAAATATGTGGGAGGACATCCAGTCTTGCCTGTGGTACTGGATGGCATTCCTATGAGTGCCCTACTTGACACCGGTTCACAGGTCACCACCATCCCGTACGTGCTCTTTAAGCAGTACTGGAATGACTCGGATATAACCCGCTACCCTGACGACGACTTGAGTATCATCGCCAGCAATGGTCAACCCGTGCCACAGATCGGATTCAAAGAGGTGACCATTAAAATCGGTAGAGTCGAACTGGCAGCACAGGGACTGATCATTGTAGACATTGACAAGCGCGAGAGTCACCCAAAGATAACGCTAGGAACTAATGTGATTGAAAATTGTCTTGCAGAGGTGATTTTCATTTTACAGCAGGTTGCCAAGAACGCCAGCTCCGGCCAGCAGCGAGTGCTCCAGAAAGAGATCCGGGCACTGATGCGACGGCAACAGGTGGAACTCTCCGGTGGTGAGATTGGTAGCGTAAGAATGTGTGACCCTTTCCCTATTGCCATGCCCCCGAAAAGTGAAATGATGATTTGGTGCCCGGCAGCTATTGGTCTGAGAGGTAGAGATTACCAGGCCATGGTAGAACCAGTCTACTCAGACAGTAGGCCCACCATTTTGACAGCACGGGGGGTAGTTGATGTACGCCATGGGAGGGTGCCCGTTCGTATAATAAATATCGGGAAAAGGGAAGTATACCTGCCCCGGTATGCTACGCTAGCCAAATTATATACTATCAACCAAAATTCTATACAGTCTGTGGAACCCTTGCCTCCATCTCACCCGGAGGAAGGTAACGGCTCTACGAAAATAATGGAGGATTGGTGTCAGCAACTACATTTGGGTACTGACTCCACTCCCTCCCACCAGAAACAGGGAGTCTACCGGGTGGTTCGAGAGTACGAGAGAGTGTTTAGTAAACACCCGTTAGACTTCGGGCGAGTCAAGGGGGTAGAACACCACATCCCCACGGGAGACCATCCTCCCATAAAAGAGAGGTATCGACCCGTACCCCCTGCACACTACCAACACGCCAAGGGGATGCTTAGAGACATGAAGAAGGCTGGGGTAATCAGGGATAGCTGTAGCCCCTGGGCAGCTCCACTAGTCTTGGTCAAAAAGAAAGACAACACCATGAGGATGTGTGTAGATTACCGGAAAATTAACCGTATCACACACAAAGATGCGTACCCCTTACCAAGAATAGAGGAGTCTTTGGCTGCTTTAAAATCTGCTAACTTCTTCTCCATCTTGGATCTCACTAGCGGGTACTGGCAGGTTCCTGTAGCAGAGGCGGACCGGGAGAAGACCGCATTCACCACCCCGATGGGACTTAGCGAGTTTACCTGCATGCCGTTCGGACTCTGCAACGCACCAGGAACCTTCCAGCGATTGATGGAATGCTGTCTGGGACACCGAAACTTTGAGACGGTCCTGTTATACCTGGACGATGTCATCGTCTATTCCAAGACCTACGAGGACCACCTGAAACACCTGGCGGAAGTGTTCGAAGCTCTGGCAAGTTACGGCCTAAAGGTGAAACCCTCCAAGTGTCACCTCCTGAAGCCAAAGGTGCAGTACCTGGGACACGTGGTGAGTGCTGACGGAGTGGCTCCCGACCCTGATAAGATCACCGCAATTAAGGAATGGCCAAGCCCCTCCAGCGTAAAGGAAGTGCGGCAGTTCCTCGGGTTGGTAGGCTACTACCGAAGATTCATTCCCGGTTTCACCAAAAAGGCAGCTCCTATGCAGGACCTCCTGATAGGCCAGTCCAGGAAGGCCAAGAACCAGAAGCCACCCTTCAGATGGGAGAAGCTGGAAGAAGAGTCCTTCCGCCAGCTGAAGATGGCCCTCACGGGGGATGAAATCCTAGCGTACCCTGATTACAGCCAGCCCTTTATCCTCTACACCGACGCCAGTAACATCGGGCTAGGAGCCGTACTGTCCCAGATCCAGCAGGGGAGGGAACGGGTAATTGCTTACGCCAGCCGGAAACTGCGACCCACCGAAAGAAACCCTGAGAATTACAGCTCATTTAAGCTAGAGTTCCTGGCAGTGGTGTGGGCAGTCACCGAACGCTTTAAGCACTACCTTGCTGCTTCCCGGTTCACCGTGTACACGGATAACAACCCGTTGACACACCTGGACACTGCAAGACTCGGTGCCCTAGAGCAGAGATGGATGGCCCGCTTGTCCAACTATGAGTTTACAATCAAATACCGGGCAGGACGCTCCAATACCAACGCGGACGCCCTGTCCAGGATGCCGAACCTACCGGACGTAGGGGAAGATTCAGAGGAACTGGAAGAAGTTGAACTCCCCGCGTTCCACCGTCATGGGACTATCCAGTATTCCCACCGTGTAAGGAGTAAGCAATCCGCTACGTTCAACCCATTACCTCATTACAACTGGGCGGAGACGCAAGACAGTGACCCTGCCGTCCGACTGGTAAAGGAGATGCTGACTCGGCCAGATGCACGCCTTGACCCAGACGCTCCGGAGGAAGCCAAGCAACTGTGGGCTGAGAAGAGTCGACTGTTCCTTTACAAGGGGAAGTTGTGCCGCAGAATGGTTAACTCCCGGACGCATGAACTAATCTGGCAAGTAGTGGTGCCAAGAAGAGACGCAGCTATGGTGATGGAGGCATACCACGACGGAGCTGGGCACTTCGGATGGAAGAAGCTGGAGTTCCTGCTGCGCGGGCGGTTCCATTGGGTAGGCATGAGAGGAACCATCGAGAGGTGGTGCAGAGACTGTGGCCCATGCAACCTAAGAAGGAGGGACCGTGCCAGCCAGAAGACTCCCCTGCAGTCCATCATCACCAGACAGCCGTTGGAACTGGTAGCCTTGGATCATGTAAAACTGACCCCAAGCAGAAGTGGCTACGTCTACGCGTTAACCATCGTGGATCACTACTCCCGGTTCTTGGTTGTCGTCCCCGTCAAGGACTTAACGGCTCAAACAGCAGCTAGAGCCTTCCAGCAGCACTTCTGCCGTCCGCACGGATACCCGGAGCAGGTGCTGACGGACCAGGGGCCTGCCTTTGAAGCGGAAGTCTTCCAGGAGTTCTGCACCCTGTATGGCTGCCGGAAGATTAGAACAACACCCTATCACCCGCAAACTAATGGACTTTGTGAGAAAATGAACCAGGTGGTGATAGATCTTCTGAAAACATTGCCCCTGGAAGAACGTAGTCTGTGGCCTGAAAAGCTGCCCGACCTGGTGGACCTATACAACCACATCCCTGTAGGTTCCACCAACTGTACCCCGGCTTACCTAATGAGGGCAAGACCTGGTAAGCTTCCTGTTGATCTGGAGATGGGAGTCCTGACACCCGAGGACACTTCACCAGAAGCAGACTGGGACACAGAGAGGCAGCAGCAGTACCGGAAAGTACAGGAGAGCGTGGAGCGAAGTCTCTGTCAAGCTAGGGAAAGACAAGAGAAAACTTACAACCAGTATGCTCCCGCTGTTCCCCTGGTGCCCGGAGAGCAGGTCTTGAAGAGGAAAAGACGGCTCCACAAGTTGGACGACCAGTGGGAGAAGGACCCGTACACCGTACTGCCCTCAAGCCACGACAACCCAAAGATCTGTACAATCAGTAAAGACGGAGGGGAAACCACAGCCATTGTATCCCGGGATCACCTGAAGAAGTGTCCTGAACAGCTACGGAACCCTGAAGAGGAACAAGAAGACCCTCGACCCGTAGAGGAAAGGGAAGATATGGTTAGTACTGTGCTCGGAGACTTCCCTCGGTCTTGGACTCAAGTCAATGGTGCTGTTGTGGTACCCGTCCTCACGTTCCTCCAACCAGCATCCCAAGTGCCTACGGAGACACAGGTGGAGCTGGAAGAACAGCCGGTCCAGGAGGCAGAAGACCCCACACAAGCAGACCAGGAGAATCAACCCTCTGCTTATAGTGAGCCTGCCATACCCCTAGTGAGCCAAAGAGTCCGTAGACGGCTGCCCAGTTTACCCTTGACAGCTCCTATACCCTGTAGCTCAGAACCAGTCAGCCAGCTCCGTAGGTCCACTAGGGTCACTAGAGGCCAGTTGCCCATACGGTGGAGGATCTAAATATTCAAGCTATTTTATTAATGTTTACCTGTTTATTGTTGCTTATGTATAATTATGTGTTTCTAGTTAATTGTAGGAGTCTTTGGTGGATTTACCGGGAATCCTTTGTGCATATAGTTGGAGCGTAACCCAGGACGGACTAAAGACTGTTAAGGACTCGGGGCAGGACAGACCCCTACCTGGTTACGTCTCCCTGTTTTTGGTGAAATGGACACCCTTGTTTTCTTGAAAAACTGCACCCGGTTGCGGACACGCCGTGACCATCCTAATGTTTTTCTTTATTGCGTTGTTTCTGTTTGTAATTTGTTATGTTTACAAAAGTATGTTTAGTCCCGGAGTACTAAATTTTACTAGGGGGGAATGTGACACCCCAGGGGTCTGGTTGCCACAGTAATAGAGATATTATGTCTGAGAGCAGGTGGGAGGTCTCTTGGTCAGGAATCCTATGCATGCCACACCTCCTGCCCAGTCCTGGGAGGGGAAGGACTTCCCCTATATAAAGCTGGGGCTGAGGCAGGGTTAGTGAGTAGAGTAGAGAGAAGAAGAGGAGCAGCATAGGAAAGAAAGATCAGGAGCTCAGTGGGAGCAGTGCTAAAAGGAATCAGGGGCTGGCAGCTGAAGAGCTCGCCCTGATTGAAGAGTTACCACCGGACCCGGAGTCCGAGGCTGTGGGGATTAACCCAGACCCAGCAGCAGAAACCGCCCGGCAGGGGATTTCAGGTCCTCTGGCCAAGAAACCCGAAGGCATGGTCACACGCGTGGGACCAGCACCACCGTCGTAGAGCGGAAGCCACTAGAAGGCCCCGAGTCACCGGCCATACGGGTGAGCACCACACGGTACACTCAGGGACGTGGGCTACCTTTACCCGCCTCTAGCAAGGAGCCAGAAGAGTACAATTAGTTGGGGAGGCCTACAACTCCGCCTGGCCAAGGGGGATCCCATCTGCTCAAGGACTGACCAGGCCCCGACCGCTAGCCAGTACTCCGGGAGGGTCTATCTTTGTCACCAGTAAAGACCCTGAACTACACCGCATCGTCTCTGAGTGGTTCCTACTACCCCCATCATCCACGTCGGCTGCCCTGAGGCCATACCCCTCCCGTTGGGGGTTATACCATCCACGCTGCACCATCCTTCCACCGGCCTCAGCGGTCTGCCCTGCAGCGGCAGCTCCATAGCTGCATTCAACGGGTGGCGTAGTCGTCCTACATCTACTGCTAATATACCGCCACTTAGTCTGACTCCCTGGGCACGGACCGGGTCATCGCCACGAAACTGCTACCCCCAACAGGCCCGGCTCCGGGTAGTCCCCGCGTGCGCAACGCTACACTAAGTAGGCCCAGGGGCGCGTCATAAGCATAAACTTATAAAGAATGAAATCTTCAGCCAAAAAGGATTTCGGCACAGACGTCTTCTGAAGAACAGTCACAGGGAATGAACGTTATTTTAGTTAGGGCCAAGAAATGTTTGGTGCTGCGCTGAGGACAGAACATGGTCAAGATATGGCTTTATTGGCTGGGAAGAGCCAATAAATTGTGGCTGTTTGTGTGAAGTGCTGAACTGGATGATTGGCAGTCTGGGCAAAGTGCTAGGCCAGGATCTCGTTCATTAGATTGGTGACTAGACCCTCCGCCTAGAGGCAGATTGTGACTAGAAGATATCTGACTTGGAGTGGCGGACAGGAAGACAGAAACAGTGACTGGAGTTCTTTGAGGAGGTCACTTGCAGCTCGAATACGGACCTCTCAATGGAAGATATTTTTTTCCAACTGTGGCCTGGGAAATCATACCAAAGGGTACTGATGCCTTCACCCAATTTGCTTCACTCAAGTACAATACATCTCTAGATTCCCCACCATTGTTTAATATAGGGATGGAGCCAATTTGACTTCGGACCCCAGGAACTTCATAGCTATTACATGTGTCGCCTTTATGGATTCCAAACTCTTGACTATATAAAGGAGTCTCAGCACATTATAAAGCTCCTTAGAAGGCAACAAAAAATATAATTTTTAATCAATGTACAATCAACAATTTTTCTGTCCTTGAAATTTAGGAACATATTGCTGCTAATAATAGTATCATCTGAGATATTTAGCACAGAGAGACTGTGACAGAAAAAAAGTTCTACTAAAATACCAAACTTTATGACAAGGTTAGAAGATTGTGAGGAATACATGACTCTTCTCTGGATGCTGCTTCATTGTTAAGACGAGGGAAGAGTAAATGATGAGTTCAAGAGGTCTTGCGCCTTGGGAAGGCTGCTGGATGATGCTATTGTATAGTGTAACAGCTATGAATACATGATAAGGAACCTAGATAAAGTATGTGGCATATGACTACACCACAGGGATCTAAACCACACACAATTCATACATTGAAAGGTCTGTCATAAATAATGCAACCAACTAAAACAGATGCAACAAATCTCAAGTTGACTTTTCATGGCTAGATCTTCTACAGTGTCATAAGACCTTGCGAAGACCAGAGATATGGAAAAATATGTTAATGTGTAACAGTAGGTAATAAAATAATACTGGATAATAATGACATATAAACATGATCCAAATGTATCTCATTAGAATATAGTTTCTGAAATATTCATGATCCTTGACAGTGAGAATATGTTTTATTGATTTTGTTGGGTGGGATCCATTGGAAATGTAAATGTAGTACTGCAAAAAAAAATCCAAGTTAAAGCCGTAACCTGTATATCTTGTTAAAACCGTGAAAGACACATGAAGCAAATACGGCTTCATTGTATTATTGTATTTTGAAAGAGTAGATCTCAGAATTAAGTATGCTATTGGAAAGAATGAAGCTCAAAACCTATGGATGATGTCTTGTGTAATCATTGGAGATGACTTCAAAGTGTTGTTCCATATGGAACATCTATGGCATGTCAACGAGATGAGAAGGGATGCTTTAGGACTTGCATCTATCTTGAGAACAGAGTCCCATTGTGCTCTGTGAGCAACGGAAAGGTAGGTACACATGTGTAGTTCTCTCTACTCATTTCTATAGCAGGTCCAAAAATTGTCAGGTATAAAAATACCGCATTGATTGCAACATAACAATGAAAGAATCTGCCAAAAGTCAAATTCAGCACATTTACCTGAATTTGGATGGGAAATTTCATTTTGATTAAATTTGATCAATCTGAATGGAATGTGCCCCAACTTGAGTAAAAAAAAAACCCTGTTTATTATATTGTATGTTCTGAAGTCTCCAAACCCCAAAGTATAATCAATGAATTGGCAAGAAAGAGGTAATTATAATATCATACTTACTTCTTACAGCTCCATGATGGCACTGAGATTGCGCCATAAGGCACCCACTCTGGTGTTCTCATCACTTTTTGCTGGTGCTTAACACATTTTATGCCATCGTGACATCTGTCGCCCCACAATGTCACATTGCTGGAGCAGAATGAAGAGAAGACTAGATTGGGTGCCTTTTGAAGCAAACGGAGGACTGGTGGGGAACTGTGGAGGGAGGCACAGGTGAGGTGAATATAATATTTTATTGATTTTGTTAACCTATTCCAGACCAATATGAATCCAGAAAAATGGTGTCCAACTGGTCTCCATTTTATTGGATTTGCGCAAATCAAATTCCCAAAATTCAGATTAGCTAGAATCTTCAAATTTTTGGAATTGTTTAGAATCATTTGCTCATCCTTAAATGCAACCTTAAAGAAGCTCTCCCACCAATGTATTTATCCTCTTAATATAAAGCAGTCATCATATTATACAGCACTGTGTACTTACAATTGCTCATTTTGCCTTTCTACCCAGTTAATTCTTCTCTTTTCTCTGCTCTATGTAGAAAGAGGAAGTCTCTTGTCCCTGCATGAGTCATCCCCCTCTTTAACTCCTGACCCAGCTGCTCCGCTCCTCCCCTTGGACTTTTGCGGTAATGACTCTTGCAGGGAAAAGAGACTTACTGTTTCTACACAGACTTTAGAAGGATTCAGTTAGTCAGTTTTGTATCATGTGATGTCATAGACCTAATAAAAAAGTGAAGAATTAACTGGGCGGAAAGACAAAATGAGCAATTGTAAGTACACAGTGCTATATCATACGATGACTGCAGTATATTAAGAGGATAACAATTTTGATGGGAGTGATTCTTAAAATATGGACAACATAATGCAAGCATGTTTTAACCCATTTCTTCCGCTGCCAATTTTTGTTTTTGCCCTTTCATTTTTCTTTACCTTTTTCAAAGAGTCCTAACTATTTATAATTTTCTTCAGTATGATGGCTTGTGTTTTGCAGGTGTATACAATTTTTTGATTGCCTTTTATTGCAGTTTTAAGGGAAATGTGGCACCAGTTTTACAATACGTATTAAATAATTTTACATTTAATAGATTGGATTTTTGTGAACATTGAGATGTTAAACATGTTATTTTTAAATTTTGCCATCAAATGAGGTGATTTAAATAAGCCTCTTCAAATAGAAAAAAAGTTGATTCTATATTTTCAGTGTTAAAGGGGTTGTCCGACTTTGGGGTTCAAATCTTCAGTCACTTTATGTGACTGCAGACTTATGAATCTTCATAACACACACACTGCGCACTGTCAGGATTCTCCAGTGCAGGTGCAGGGAGCGGGTGGCCAAGTGCGGGTCCCATACTTCTCGCCACATTCCAACTAGACATGACTGGCCTCACACATCTAGTCAGCACGTGACCGAAATGTATGCAAATTGTATATTTACGATCGTGCACCCTCCTCTACAGGTGAATCCTGAAAGCGCTTACTGTGCACACTGTGAGTTTTTTTTTGCTTTTCCCCAGTCTGTTTACCTGCATTCAGCTACATTGATATTAGAACATACTGATTTGAAGTACAGGTAATGGCAGTGACAGGGTTAGCTCAGGACCTGGGTCCTCCTCCGAGTGTTCTGCTTATCAAAACAATTTCTTGCAGCAGCTTATCCTCGAAGTTACTGTGACACAGGTGCTGACTAGTGTTGAGCCACCCCCGTAGTGTTCGAGTTCGGTTCGGTTCGTCGAACACCCGTGTGTTCGCCGAACTGTTCGTCGAACTGTTCGTCGAACACCTTCGAACACCGTTAAAACCAATGGCAGGCAAACAAAAACACATAGAAACACATAGAAAACACCTTCAAAGGTGTCCAAAAGCTGACAAACTGCTCAGAAGACACAACTAACACATGGAAAAGTGACAAGTACATATAGTCATGCGAAAAGAAAAGAGGTGGAGGAGTAAAAGGAGGGGGAGACACAGATATAGGCATGTCATGCCCTTCTAAAATCCAAAAAGTGAGAAGCCGAGATGGCCAGTCCGCTCCTGCCCGTGCCACCTCCGTGTCGCCGGGTTTGTGCCAGAGCCGCGGTGAACCCTGACGGCCAGCCCCCCTCTCCCAATACTGGTGCCTGTCCGCTGGTGGGTCGAGAGAGCCCCCCTGTGGTGGAGGCAGCTCTAAGCTTTTTAATTTAAATTGTCCCTCTAATTTGAATGAATACACTTTAAATCCATTTACAAGGATCTATTGGAGGGCAAGTCTCATGCCAGCAGCCACGTAATTCCAGCTCCAGTAGCGTCCACTAAAGCTGCTGCAGTTAAAAATCTTTTATAAGGATCGAGCTCGGCTGTCCACCGCAAGGCATCCTAGTGCCAGTCCCAGCCCCTATGCCTTGGGGTGCCTCCTGATGCTCTTCACTAAGTATCCCGTGGTCCCGAAGCATTTCCTTTGAAAAAATTAAGTGTCCAAACTACAGGTGGTGTAGCTTGCTTAACAGCCGGGATAATCCGCTGACTAGCAGACACTGCTACTAGGCACAAAGTATTTCCTGGGCTAGATGCAGTTAAAAATTTGTAAGTAGATACTCTCGTTGGATGCTGAGAAAGCATTCCATAGAGTCTCCTGGCACGCCATATATGATTCTCTTAAAAAGCTTGGGGTAGGGGTCTAGGGGACCCTTTTATAGCCAAAATCACGGCCCTGTATCACAATACGTCACCTAGGCTGAAGATAAATGGAACTGTAGCACCGAGGGCTCGGTTGCTACAGACGTATTGCACCTCACCCAGAGGTGTGATATCTCACTCTCAGATAAGGATGGAGTGTGGATCAGGACCCGACACCTGCATGCATTACACCACATTGCCGTGGGGCAGGGCGACCAATATGCCTCTGAGATGGGCACGACAGTCCCTGTCCCTGGCTGGAGTGGGGGGAGGGAACACTGAGGAAGGGGAACCCTGCAGTGCAGGAGCAGGGAGGAAGCAGTTCCTGGGTGCATTGAGAAGGGAGTATAAAAGGTGGGCACCATCTTAGTTCAGTGCAGAGAAGTCTGAGCAGAAGTGGCAGGGAGCAGGGGCTCTGCATGAGCTCTGCTCCGGAGGCGGGCCTAGTAACAGAGGCCCAGGCCTGCAAGAGGGAGAAGGAAGGAAGAGGAGCGGAGAAGGCTCCAGGAACGAGGAATGAAGGGATCCCAGGGGTGCGGACGGGCGAGTCGCCACCGCACGCCCGAATCCACCTGCGTGGAGGGGTCAGGCCAAAGGGGGAGACCGGTCCCCGAACTAGTGGAGGCAGGAAACGACCCTCAGCTAGAAACCGGAGGCTCTGACATTTTATGTGGCGCAGCCCCTTGCTCCACCCGCTAGGAAGGCACCACATACGGTCAGGGAAACTGGCGCCAAGTTTACCAAGAGGAGGCCCGAGGCAGCCGGACAGAAGTGTTGGTAAGAAAGGCCAGACAAAGGACACACAAAGGGGGTCCTGTGAAGCGCTCCAAAGTTATCTGGGAGTTGTCTGAGCCCCTCACCTGGTGAGCACAGTACGACGTGGGCAGCCGTTACCTGCAGAAGTGGTCTGGATAATAAGAACTGTGAGTAAAGGCCCTGAACTGCATCACTGACTCCGTGTCGTTACTGCTGCTGCCCTGCACCATCACCCCCATCCTCCGCATACACTGCCCTGAGGCTATACTCCTCCCGTGGGGAGTTATGCTACGCTCTGCTGCACCCACAACACCAGCCTTAGCGGTCTGCCCTGTAGCGGCGGTTCACTCTGACCGCAATCCACGGGTGGCGTAGTCGGACATTTAAACATCAAAACCACATAAATAGTTCCGCCACTGGTTTGACCGCCCTGAGCCACGGAACCGGATCGCCGCCACGAAGACTACAACCACCAGCATCCACCAAAAAGGGTCCGGCTCCGGGTGTCCCAAGGCCCAGGGGGTGCGTCAGAACATTTTCATCACCTTTCACAATCACCAATGGGACAAGGCAGGGATGTCCTCTGTCCCCTCTCTTATACATCCTAGTGACGGAGCACCTGCTCTCATCAATTTGCCATAACCCCAATATTAGGTGGATTGAGGTGGGAGGCACCGAGTACAAGTGCTCTCTATTTGCTGATGATGTCCTAGTATATATCACTCAATCACATATATCCATCCCTGTTGTTATGGCTGAAATAGATCACTTTGTTACATGGTAAAATTTTAAAATCAATGCAGCGAAGTCTGAGGCCCTCGATGTCTCCCTCCCTAAATCCATACAGGATTCCATCCAGTCCAACTTTCCCTTTGCCTGGCCCTCACAGGGTATCAAATACTTAGGAATTCCTATTCATAGAGACCTCTCCCATCTATGTTATCTTAATTTTGGGCCCTTTATTGAACAATTCCATACAGACCACGGTTGGCAAGTTAGAACTGTAAGATTCACTACGTGAACCACTGGTGTTTTGTGGAAAAGCACATGTACACCGCGTTCCAAATTATTATGCAAAAAGTGTTTAGGAGTGATAAGGGAAGAATTTGTTTGTTTGTCAGTTAAACTCATTGATGGTGATGTGTGTCAGGGCTCTTTATATCACTGTAAGCAATTGCAGACACCTGTGCTAATTAGTTTGGCAGGTGTGTCCAATGAAAGGCAAGACTACTTAAGAAGGCTCTCTCACATTATTAAGCAGCCTACATTTTCTGCCAAAATGGGAAAGAAAAAGGATGTGTCGGCTGCTGAGAAGCAACAAATTGTGGAGTGTTTAGGTCAAGGCATGACTACAATCAACATTGTGCGATGATCAGGATGAAGTGTCTTGGCAATCAAGAAGTATGTAGCTGATTCACAGTACACACGTGTGCGTGCTGATAAGGGCAAATTGAGGACTCTTTCCTACAGGCAATTACGTCAGGTTGAAAGAGCAGCGGCAAAAAAGCCTTGTCATAGCAGCAGACAAGTTTTTGAAGCTGCTTGTGCCTCCAACGTCCCCCGAACAACAAGATGCAGGGTCCTTCAGAGGTTTGCAGCTGTGCATACGCCATCCTGTCGACCTCCTCTATCCACTTCACACAAGCAGAAACGGCTCCAGTGGGCCAAACATTACATGAAGACTGATTTCAAAACTGTTTTGTTCACGGATGAGTGCCGTGCAGCGCTCGATGGTCCAGATGAATGGAGTGGAGGATGGCTGGTTGATGGACACCCCACGCAAACACGGCTACAGCGCCAACAAGGAGGAGGTGGAGTAATGTTTTGGGCTGGAATCATGGGGAGAGAGATTGTCGGCCCCTTTAGGATCCCTGAAGGCGCTAAAGATGAACTCCATAATGTATGTGGATTTTCTCAAACAGCACTTCCTGCCATGGTTCAAGAAGAAGAACCGCGTATTTCACAGCAAGATCATTTTCCTGCATGATAATGCACCATCTCATGCTGCACATAAAACATCTGCATCTCTGGCTGATATGGGCATAAAAGGGGACAAACTTATGGTGTGACCCCCATGCTCCCCTGACCTCTACCCCATTCAGAACCTTTGGAGCATCATTAAAAGGAGTGTCTATGATGGCGGGAGGCAGTTCACATCTAAGCAACAGCTCTGGGAGGGTATTCTGTCCTCATGCAAAACAATTGAAGCAGAAACCATCCAAAACCTGACAAATTCAATGGACGAGAGAGTTCAGAAGCTCCTTTCGAACAAGGGGTCCTATGTGAAAATGTAACATCACCTAGAATAAAGTTTTGAGTTGAAAACTGTTTGATTTCAGTTTCTAACAACCTGCTAATGCTTATAATTTCAAAAATGACCATTTTTTTGGTCTTTATTAAAATGAAAAGGTTGATCGAAAAGTTTGGGGGATCTAAGAGTGTGGCAACCCAGTAGTCATGATTACTTCGAATTCTGACAATATGAGGGTCATGCTGCAGGTAGTGCAGCAAGAAGGCACTTATGTGTCTTGCGCATCTCGGAGCCCCAAAATTATTTTCCGGGCTAGATGCAGCTAAAAATTATTTTTAATTTTAAATCTGGTGAAGCTTATTATAGATGGCCTAATAGGATCAGTGCTGCACACTGCTACAAAGCCCAAATTATTTTCCAGTCAAGATACAGATAAACATGATTAGTAATTTGAAAGCTTAAAATGGTTGGTAGGGTGATTTTAACCAATCATCAAGCTTTTACTCTCCCCAGGATGACACAGGGGTAGAAAAGTTGTTTCGGATCCATGATTTGTTCATCTTTATGAACGTGAGTCTGTCTACATTATCAGTGGAGAGCCGCGTGCGCTTATCTGTCAGCACACCACCAGCAGCGCTGAACACACGTTCAGACAGAACGCTGGCTGCGGGGCATGACAAGATCTCCAAGGCGTAAGTGGCTAGCTCCGGCCATTTATCCAGATTGGAAGCCCAAAAAGAGCAAGGGTCCAGTGACACAGTCGTGGCTTCAATGTTTACTTGGAGATACTCCTGTACCATCGTCTCTAGGCGTTGACTATGTGTCAGACTTCTTGTCTCCTGTGGCCTTGCAAAGGATGGGCTAAAAAAGTGGTGAAATGATTCCGCAAAATTGATGTTACCAGCAGATACTGTGGTTCTGTTACGGTTTGAGTGCTGAACACTTGACGGTCCCACGGTTGGCAAGTTGGAACTGTGAGATTCACTACGTGCACCACTGGTATTTTGTGGAAAAGCACATGTAAGATTCTGCAACAGTCTCTGCTGATACTCCTGCATGCGTGCATCCCTTTCTATGGCAGGAATAATTTCTGCAAATTTACTTTTGTACCGGGGATCTAACAGTGTGGCAACCCAGTAGTCAGGATTATTTCTAATTCTCACAATTCGAGGGTCATGTTGCAGGTAGTGCAGCAAGAAGGCACTCATGTGTGTTGCGCATCCAGGAGCACCAAGTCCCTGTTGTGTTGGTGTCGAGGTAACAATCATGCTTCCTTCCTCTGTCCTCTCCCCCCAACCTCGCACAACAGAAATGTGATCAAGGTCTCCCTCATCTGATGAGTCTTCCATCAGTTCGTCCTCCACTTCTTCCTGGGCTCCTGCACCTTCCTCACTAGTTTGGCTGCTACCATGCGCCCTGGTAAAATCATCTCCCCCACCCTCACATGCCTGCCGCCCTGGTGCTGCCGACCGTCTGGACCTTGCAGATGTTAGCCCTTCCGCATACAACTCCTCCTCCTCTACTTCCTCCACCTCCTCTTGTGCCACCACCTGACTCCGAATTCTGTTTAACATGTGCTCCAGCATGTAAATCACCGGAATAGTCATGCTGATAATGGCATCGTCAGCACTAAACATCTTCGTCGCCATTTCAAAACTGTGCAGAAGGGTGCATAGGTCCCTGATCTGAGACCACTCCTCCAGCGTGATTTGCCCCACCTCTGAATCTCGTTGGCCCAGGCTATACGTCAGAACGTATTGCACCAGGGCTTGTCGGTGCTGCCACAGTCGCTGCAACATGTGCAGAGTTGAATTCCACCGGGTAGGCACATCGCATTTTAGCCGGTGAAGTGGCAGGCCCAACGACTTCTGTAGAGATGTAAGTCGCTGAGCTGCGGGATGCGAACGGCGGAAGTGAGCACACAGCGACCGTGCCCTCTGCAGAAGGCCATCTAGTCTGGGATAGTGGGCTAAAAATTGCTGGACAACCAGGTTTAACACGTGAGCCATACAAGGCACGTGTGTGACATTGCCCCGGCGAAGGGCCGCACCCAGGTTTGCAGCATTGTCGCACACGGCCTTCCCTGGTTTCAGGTCCAGTGGAGACAACCATTCATGAAATTGGTTCTCCAGAGCTGACCACAACTCCTCAGCTGTGTGACTCACATTTCCCAGACATTTCAATGTAAAAACCGCCTGATGACGTTGAGCCCTACTGCCAGCATAGTAAGGAGGTGTGCAGGATCCCTTCTGCGCAGTTAGAAAGCTTGTGGCATGACCAGACAGGCTTTGGGTGCAGGTGGAAGACTGAGAGGAGGTTGAGGAGGCAGAAGCAGTGGAGGAAAAATGACATAAAGAGGATTGACGCACAACTCGTGGGGACGGCAAGACTTGGACAGCAGCCCCTTGTCCTGCTGTCACCATAGTTACCCAGTGCCCAGTCAGCGACATGTAACGCCCCTGTCCATGCCTACTCGTCCAAGTGTCTGTGGTGAAATGCACCCTGTCACACACAGAGTTTCTCAAAGAAGCGGTGATGTTGTGTGCGACATGCTGGTGGAGCGCAGGCACACCTTTCTTTGAGAAGTAGTGCCGACTGGGCATCTGGTACTGGGGCACTGCGACGGACATAAGGTCTCGAAAATCCTCTGTGTCCACCAGGCGGAAAGGCAGAATTTCTGTAGCCAAGAGCTTGCAGATGGTGAAATTCAACCTCTTAGCTTTCTCATGGCTAGGAGGAAATGGTCTTTTACTTGTCCACATCTGAGGGACCGAGGGCTGGCTATTGTGCTTAGACGGGGTTGATAAGGGTGTCCCCGGCAAACTGCCGGTCTGTGAGGAAGATGCAGGCGGACATGTTAGGTTGCCTTGATCCAAAGGTGGTGCTATCGATGTCGGACAGCGCTCAAGACCAGCTGGTGTTACCACCTCCAAAGAAAATGATGACCTGCCAATCACGCTGGCTGTTGCGGGTAAAGAGGTGGCAGGTCTGCGCCCCAAAACAGGTGTGACTGCTGTCCCCCCAGTCACAGAGGATGAAGAGGCCGCGGATGCACAAGATATGGCAGACGGTGGTTGGCCCGGCCGGCTAGACCGCATTGTAGCACACTGAGCTTCCCACTGCAACTTATGCTTCATGTCCATGTGCCGGTTCATGCATGAAGTACTCAAACTATGTATTTTTTGGCCTCTACTTAGCTTTTGCTGACAAATGTTACAGATAACACGAGTTGGGTCATCTTTATCGATCTGAAAAAATGCCCAGGCTATGCAAGGCTTAGCACCCATGCGACCTGAAGAGCCACCACGACTTGTGGTGAGAGGCAGAGTTGTGTTTGAGGATGCAGTTGTTGACGTGCTTCCAGTACTACGTCTCTGTCCAGGAAGGCGCAACCTGACCTCGTCGTCACTAGCATCTTCCTCCACCTCCTCTGCTGACCTCATCTCTTGGCTGACTGTGGGTTGACAGTAAGTGGGATCTCCGACCTCATCATCATCACCCTGTGCGTTATCACACCCGTCGTCCTCAGAGCCAACCTGTTCCTGCCCTGACAAAAAACTAAAGTTGTCGCTCCAATCAGGTATTTGAGTCTTATCATCGTCTTCCTCATTGTCTCCACCAACAGGAGTTACAGTTTGGGAATGAGGGTCTACATTATGGTCAGAACCTTCTGCGTCTGGTCCTGGATCCGACTCATAAAGATTCTGGGCATCAGTGCAGATCATTTCCTCGTCTGGATTCACAGAAGCGCTGGAGTCGACCTCTGATTCCCAGGCTATAGTATGAGTAAACAGCTCTGCAGACTCAACCATCTGTTCTACCTCATACTCAGACGGGCAGCTGGAGATTTGGGAGCTGTGAGGAAGCAAGTGCGATTTGGGTGACACCTTTGAGGACTGGAGTATTTGTGATGTTGAAGTTGATGTGGAGGAGAGCCCACTTAAAGGAGCACTTGATATCCGTTGAAGCACCTGCTGTTTTTGTGCCTCATCTGGAATTTGTAGCGATTGGCGTGGCCGTAAGAAAGGGATCTTATCACATTGTCCGCTAAAAGAAGTAGACATTTTAGTTTGGCTGGAAGATGGTCTTTCTTCTGCACCTACCCCACGGACACAACCTTTTTTCCCCTTCCCAACACGCCTATTCCCCTTTCCACCAGCAGCAGGCCTTTTTCCACTCATTTTGGTGGTTAACTAATTCACAACTCTGGAGTTGTTTGCACAAAAAAACAATGGATGGTAACCGAGCAGAGCTGAGTGGCCAAACTGTGGTATTAGGCCAAAACTATTGGCTGGGTTAGATGCAGAAAAAAATTATTTTTAATTTGCAACCTGATGGAGGTCAGTATAGATGGACTAATAGACCAAGTCCCACACACCGCTAGAAGCCCAAATATTTTTTCAGAGCTAGATGCAGAAATTTTTTTTATTCAATTTGCAATCTGATGGAGGTCAGTATAGATGGACTAATAGACCAAGTCCCACACACTGCTAGAAGCCCAAATATTTTTTCAGAGCTAGATGCAGAAAAAAATTATTTTTAATTTGCAACCTGATGGAGGTCAGTATAGATGGACTAATAGACCAAGTCCCACACACCGCTAGAAGCCCAAATATTTTTTCAGAGCTAGATGCAGAAAAAAATTATATTCAATTTGCAACCTGCTGGACGTCAGTATAGAAGGACTAATAGAACAAGTCCCACACACTGCTAGAAGCCCAAATATTTTTTCAGAGCTAAATGAAGAAAAAAATTATTTTTAATTTGCAACCTGATGGAGGTCAGTATAGATGGACTAATAGACCAAGTCCCACACACTGCTAGAAGCCCAAATATTTTTTCAGAGCTAGATGCAGAAAAAAATTATTTTTAATTTGCAACCTGATGGAGGTCAGTATAGATGGACTAATAGACCAAGTCCCACACACCGCTAGAAGCCCAAATATTTTTTCAGAGCTAGATGCAGAAAATTTTTTTATTCAATTTGCAACCTGATGGAGGTCAGTATAGATGGACTAATAGACCAAGTCCCACACACTGCTAGAAGCCCAAATATTTTTTCAGAGCTAGATGCAGAAAAAAATTATTTTTAATTTGCAACCTGATGGAGGTCAGTATAGATGGACTAATAGAACAAGTCCCACACGCTGCTAGAAGCCCAAATATTTTTTCAGAGATAAATGAAGAAAAAAATTATTTTTAATTTGCAACCTGATGGAGGTCAGTATAGATGGACTAATAGACCAATTCCCACACACTGCTAGAAGCCCAAATATTTTTTCAGAGCTAGATGCAGAAAAAAATTATTTTTAATTTGCAACCTGATGGAGGTCAGTATAGATGGACTAATAGACCAAGTCCCACACACCACTAGAAGCCCAAATATTTTTTCAGAGCTAGATGTAGAAAAAAATTATATTCAATTTGCAACCTGCTGGAGGTCAGTATAGAAGGACTAATAGAACAAGTCCCACACACTGCTAGAAGCCCAAATATTTTTTCAGAGCTAAATGAAGAAAAAAATTATTTTTAATTTGCAACCTGATGGAGGTCAGTATAGATGGACTAATAGACCAAGTCCCACACACTGCTAGAAGCCCAAAAATTTTTTCAGAGCTAGATGCAGAAAAAAATTATATTCAGTTTGCAACCTGATGGAGGTCAGCATAGATGGACTAATAGAATGATGCTATGCCCAAAAGATTTTACTTCACTAGGTGCAGTAAAAAAATTGGTATTCTATACACAGGTGGTATATCTTGCAACACAGATAGGCTACTCCACTGACTAACACACTCTGCAATAGGCCAAAAAGGATTAGCTTTGCTAGATTCAGCCAAATGCTGTGAAAAAAACTTGCACAGCACTGGCACAGACCTGCCTGGCAAAAACTGATAGGAACTGATGTAACCTAGTCCTGAAAAGGACTCCAATTACAATTAGTCTTTACTCCCACAATCTATCTATTTAAGAGCACAGACCTGCCTGATAAAAGTCGTAGGAAATGCTGTAACCTAGTCCTTAAAAGGACTGCAATCACAACTATTCCCTACTCCCAAGCTATCTGTATATTTGTGTGAAAATTGGCTTGAAATTAACAAGGTATAGCGCACACAGCAACAGCGGTGCCGTCTAACATGCAGCTGCAGCAGTGAGAAAATGGTTTCGACGGGGAAAATGGCTTGGTCTTATAGGGCAAGGACATGTGACATACACTGCCAATCACACATGCCCTTGCTTGTGTGAAAAAAAGCACTTCGCTCCGTGTGTGCGCTGCTGATAGGCTGACAGATTGCACCTCCCCACTGCAAATGCGGGAAAGAGAAAAAAAAATGGAGATCTTCATTGTTCCTGCAGAGATCCATCCCCTGCCCCTCCCCCCGCCCCGCTGTACACTCAAACTGCGTATTAACATTAATTTTCATCATTACTGAGAAAAAATCCAGTTATGATTTTGGTGCACGAACAGTTATCGAACATAACCTCGAACAGCCGAATTTTTCTCAAATTGTTCGTGTTCGCCGACCGGCTCGAACACCGCCCAAAACAGCTCGAATTTGAGATTGGCGAACAGTTCGAGTAGAACAACGCTCATCTCTAGTGCTGACCCTTTTACTGCCATCATCTGTACTCCAAATGAGTAAATTCTGATATCAATGGAAATAACGGCAGAGAAATAGAGTGTGAAACAGCAGAGGGTTTGGAAGCCACTTACATTCATTCTTTTTTATAGGAATAAACTTTTATAAAAAATAAAAGTTTACTTACTCTTTAAACCAAGAGATGGACAAAGATTTGTGTGGACAGATATATTGGCATGTGGATTGAAATAAAAAAAGCTCTGCAAAGGTCAATGGCTTTGTCTTCCATTGTGGTCAATGTTCAATTGATTTTATATTACGAAACATATTGTATTCTTGCAAGTAATAATGTTCCATCTCATGGAGTCATTCTGGCAGTCAATATTTCATATGAGACATATTGTTTTTTTTTTTTTCGTTGCAGAATCGTCAAGCAAACAGAACCGCAACATAGAATATTTTGGTCAATTGCTGAATGAAATGGGCAGCACTTAAAGGGACTGTCCAGTTTGATTAAATAAAAAAAATCAGATATCCTACTAGGGAATTTAGATCTAAGTAAGAAAAATCCCTGTCGTCCCATCCTGTTGTTTATTACTCCGATATTCCACAATGACAAGTGATTGTCCTATATGAAGAGCTCTTAGCTCAGAGGAGGGTCCCTCGTGGGTGTATAGGACGCACCCCTGATTACTTCCATATAAGGTGTATTAGAAAGGATTGTTTATCTTTTGAATATAGACCAATATTTTTTTAGCAGAAATGGAAAGGAGAAAAATGACGATAAGTGTGCAATCATTGCTCTGTACCTAAATGTAGCTTTTCCGATCCGCTCCCTTTTCTTCTTGGGATTGGATTTTAGCAATAAGATAGATATTTTTTCTTCTCTTTATGAAATTTGTTTCCTTAGGTAATTTCTTTTTTCTCTCTGATAGTCTAGACACTTAATATTTGTAAAACTTCTCATGCAGTACAGTTCAGTGCTCAGTCTTCCGCTGAAATAGCAGCCATGGTGTTATCTGCCCCCTGTTGTTATTTGAATATGAATGCTTATATTATCAGACCATCTGAGGACTTTCAGGAGTTGGTATTTACAATGTTATTATCATCTCAGGATTGATTAGTAATCACGGCTCCAGGACGGAGGAATAGATTATATACTGAGCAGAAGGTAAAACGCTCACCTCTGTCTGACATACAGAATGCTGCCTCCTCATCTTCTATGGGGAGAACATTTTCATTTTATGCAAGGGGAATTGATATATTTCCTGGGAAGAGCAATAGAAGTAGTAGCAGGGAAGAAGGACTGGAATTTCCTTGCGAAAGATTGCTGCTAAATGGACAGTATGTAAGTGGTCAGGCATAGGATAATGCTATGCTGCGTATGGCATACAGAGCTGCGCGGTGACCGCCAATGTCGAAGAGAAATTATTTTATTTTAAAACACCTAAAAATTCAAAATTCAGGACCATGAGATATATTCAAAATTAGTTGGATATAAAGAGACGAGTGAATTTCCCGAAATTAATTTATGATGGACTCCCTTGATTTCGGCCGTCAGATTCAGATTCGATTCGGTCCAAATTGAAAATGCTCTGATTGCCTTGAAAATCCATCCCAGACCCAAAAGTATATTAAAAAAAGGGGAGCAAAGAAGTTAAAAAAATAATAAGTTCAATTATATTGATTTAAAGGGGCTGTCCACCTTTCAGGATAACATTTTTATTGCATGAAATAATTTTTTCAATTGAGTTTAATTAAAATTTTTTGCACCGTTTGCCTTCAATATCCTTTGTGTTGCACTCTCTATTACTCTACAGAATTATTTAAGTGAAGATCCATCAGTGAGCTCTATTCTGATGGTCTGATGGTCTGACGGGAGTTTATAGCTTTTTTATTTGTCTTTTTCTGAGCTCCTCTCAGCTGATTCATGATCACAGACCACATCAAAGTACAATATGGAGGGATATAAGGGCCCCTAAAAGCAAAACGATGCAACTTTTTTAGTGAAACTAAATTGTAAAAATTAGTTTTAGCATAACATACATGCATTTAAGTAAAAAAAAAAAATGCCACCAAAGGTGGACAAACCCTTAAGTTGTATCCTTTCAACATACCATAAAAGACTTAAAGGAGCTTTCCCACAAACAATATTTATCAACGTGTGACTGTTTGCTGGAAGTTCTATGAATGCGACTCCCGCTGATCACAAGATCCTGATCCTCGTTACTTCAAAATAGCAAAATACAACTCTCAGGTGTCACCGAGTGAGAAAAATGCTGCTCCAATCAATTTCGACGGCAGTGAGGGGGAGCAGGGGTTAAGGACTGAATAAATCAAGATGTTTTGAATATTTTGTTTCCATTTTTTCATTATTATATTTAGTTCAACAATCCTGTGATTTCCATCATTCCACGATTTTTTCTTCTTGGCGTTGCAATTTCAATGTTGAGGTGTCTATATACAATAATGTGCAAAAGCTTTAAACAATTGTGAAATAAATGCTGCAAAGTAAGGATGCTTTAAAAAATAGAAGTGGTAATAGAATCTTTTTTTTTATCAGTTATAATTATTGAAATAGATAGTGAAATAGAAAAGGAGAAACCAAAATCAATATTTAATACTACCACCTTTTACTTTCAAAACAGCATTAAACATTGATTCTTCTAGGTACACTTGTACTTGCACACAGTTTTTGAAGAACTCAGCAGGGAGGTTGTTCCAAACATTTTTGCGAACTAACCACAGATCTTGTGTGGATGTCACATGCATAAATCCTTCTGTTTCTTTGTGTAAGCCCAGACAGACCAGATGACATTGAGATCAATGCTTTGTGGGGGCTGTATCACCACTTCCAAGAATTTTTCCTTTACCCTGAAGATTGTTATTAATGACATTGTTTGTATGTTTGACATCGTTGTCCTGTTGCAGAATAAATTTGAAGCTAATGGGACTCCCCCCCGATGGTGTTACATGTTGGATAAGTATCTGCCTGTATTTTTCAACATTGAGGACACCATACATCCTGACCAAATGCCCTACTCCATTTGCTGAAATGGAGCCCCAAATTTGCAAGGACCCTCAACCATGCTTCACTGTTCCTGCAGACACTCATTATTATTGTACCTCTCTCCAGCCTTCTGTTATAACCAAATATTTAACATTTTGACCCATCAATCCAGAGCACCTTCTGCTATTTTTCTGCATCCCAGTTCCTATGTTTTCATGCACAGTTTAGTCACTTGGGCTTGTTTCTATTTCAAGACTTTGGCTTTTGGGCACAATTCTTCCATGAAGACCACTTCTGGCCAGATTTCTCCAAACAGTAGATGGGTGCAGCTGGTTCCACTCATTGCTGCCAGTTCTGAGCTGAAGCCACTGCTGGACATAATCTAATGTGTCTTTTATTGGCTTCACTAAGTTTCCTTGCTTGACAACTGCAACTTACCTACACTGTATCTTCCTCAATGTTGCCTATTTCTTGGTACGTTTTCAGAATAGCTTGAACAGCACATCTTCAAACCCCAGTCTGCTTTGAAATCTTTGCCTGCGAGAGACCTTGCTGATGCAGTATAACTACCTTATTGTCATGATCTGTGACATGAAACTGTCTTCCACAACCTCACCTTGTAGCAGAGTTTGGCTGTTCTTCACCCAATTTTAAGCCTCCTACTCATCTGTTTATGTTTCAGTTAATGGCTATGAAAATGACAATCATTATGACGTTAGGTATAATTAATTACTCATTCACCTGACTATAATCCTAAAGAATCCCTGCCTTGGTGCAAGTATGCATAAAAGCCGTGACGCTGTTTTGAATGGTGGTCATGTAAAATATTGATGTGATTTCGATTTCTCTTATATACATTCACTTTGCATTTTGTAAATTGACAAACATAAACTATGAACACGTCTATTTTTGAAAGCATTCTTACTTTGCAGCATTTTTGCATACCTGCCTGGAAATTTTTGTAATGATAAAAACTTATTTAAGAACTTTTTTGAAATAAAATTGCAATTCCAACATTTTTTTTTTCTTTAAGCAATTTACTGTATGAGTAAATCAATTTTATATTTTCATAGACCAAACTTTTACTAACATGGCAAAGCCAAATATGTTTACTTTTTTAATCTCTTTTTTTTTTTCAAATTGGGGAAAGGGGAGTGGCTCAGACTTTTATGTTTTTTTTTTTTTTTACATTTAATAATTTTTTTTAAGTCCCCCTATATGACTTAAACCTGGTATGGTAGTCTGTACTATATATTCACAGTGTTTTATGAAGTCCAGCCAGTGCTGACTAGGGCCCTCAGTAGGCTTTCACCTGCCATGGCATTCCATTGGCACCCCGCAACCTTGCTGCAGGCAGTGGGTAAATATATGGGCATTGGAAGAGGAATTGTGCCATTTAGATTGGAGGTTGACACTAGTATTTAAGTGGTTAAACAGAACAAATTGTAACTAGGTCCGGTCACTTCTGTTAGAGGCAGGTGTAGTATAAACCGGCATCTGCCTTGTTAGGATTTGGCCCAGCTTATCAGCCCGCTCTATGCATCCACACATGGGATATAGGAAGGGGTTAATCAATAGGACCGGAATATAAACAAAATTACTATTTCCTTTTTCTATTGGGTCAATACAGTCCCAAATAAAGAAATGAATTGGTTGGTTTAAAGTAAACTTGTATTGAAACAATGTTCAACTATAAAGGGTTGTAGGTTCCAATGGAACCAAGAACATCAAATGTATGGAGTTTGCTTGTTCTCTACATTTCCCCCCAGGTACTCCAAATTACTCTTAGGCTATGTGCCCACGATGCAGAAATGAAGCAGAAAATTTCTGCAGCATTTCTGCATCTCCCTGGCAGAAAAAACGCATGCAGATTGTGTATGCATTTTTCCTGCAGAATACATGCGGAATCACATGCGTATTCACATGCGTTAATGCATGTGTTTCCGCATGTGGACTGACAAGCACTTTTCAGGCGATAGCATCACTTGGAAAGTGCTTGACAACTAGATCACACTATATAAATCCATGCAAAAGGCATGGATTTATATAGTGTGACTGTAAAAACAAAAAAATAAAGCTACACTTACCCCCGATCCACCGCTGCGTGTGCTGTCGCGCTCATCCTGGCTTCTTCCGGGTTGCCGGCATCTCGCGAGACAGCCTGCGGTCACATGACCGCAACGTCATCTCAGGTCCTGGAAGGAGAAGTGCTGCAGGGGCCGCCGGACAGGTGAATATAAACTTTATTTTTTATTTTATTCTTTTTTTCACAGGTAGAATGGTACCCAGGTCTGGATGAGACTCTTCTCTCCTCCAGAACTGGGTACCATCCGCACATAGAGACGCATAAAATCCGCTTGTACAAATGTACAGACGCGGATTCTATACGTCTCAATGCAAGTCAATGGCGGCGCTTCCGCTGCGCTTCCGCAAAATTAATGAACATGCTGCGGATTTATTTGCGCTACAGAAACGCTGCAGAAAAATCCGCAGCATGTGCATTGACATTGCGGAATGCCATTGGGGACCATGGGGTGCGGATTACCATGCGTTTTTGATGCGTTTCCACTGCGGAAATTCCGCAGCATAAACGCGTGAAAAACGCATCGTGTGCATGCAGCCTAAGGCTATGTTCGCATGGAGGCATTCATAAACAAATTCTTCAAGTGGAAACCATTTCGAGAAATTTTTCTTTTTTTTTGAGGAGGGAGGATTTTGATGACATTTTTGTTTTCTAGATATGTTTTGAAGAGTTTTTTTCTGAAGCATTTTTTGCAACTTTTTGATTTGAACCCAGTATAATAGCTAGTTTGGAGCAGATTCCACACAGATCTGCTACAAAGAAGTTGTGATGTGCATTTTTTTTCCCACCATGAATTTTTTAAAACCTCTTTATTTAAAAAAAATAAAGTGAAAAAACTCATAAAAAGCTAAGGCGATTTTCAATAGAAATGAATAGCATGAGTTCTCAAAGTGTTTTTTTAAAGTTGTTTGTAACCTCTTTCTATAGGTCTGGGTGGCCTGGTACTTACCGAGCTTGGACGTATGGATACATCTAGGTGATTTTGCATGCACAGAGGCTGATTCTGACAGCTGACACCCGTCTCTCAGTGCTAAGAGCGATGCACACACTGCTCCCAGCAGTTTAACTCCCTAAATGCTGCGATCACTGCAATCGCAGCATTTAGCGAGCAGGCAGAGGGACAGAAGCTCCTCTGCTCCTGGATCGGAGACCCTGTGAGGTCATCGCGTGACATGGTGACCCCATGTCGTCATGACGACATCCGGATAGCCAGGCACTAGCAAGGTAGTTATATCATGCGTAGTGCATGATCTAGTTAACTTGTGTTTGCAGCACTGACAGGTAAGGTATAGCAATGCTCCTGCATTCTGTTTTTATTGTAGAAAAGCGACAAAACATAAAAAAATATATAAAAATTGTGTTGCTGTTATCCTACTGACCAGAAAAGTTGCCTTAACAATTTTACCATATGCGAGATGCCATATAAAAACTCAAACAACAATTCCTGAATTGTTGGTTTTCGTTTATTCTGCCTCCCAAAAATTGGAATAGAAAGCGATCAAAAAATGACATGTGCCCGAAAATAGTACCAATAAAAACGTCAATGCATCTCGCAAAAAACAAGCACTCACATGACTCTGTGGGCAGAAATATACAAAAGTATGGAAAAATTATAGCTCTCAAAATATGGTGACGCAAAAACTATTTTTTGCAAAAAAAAAAGCGTCTTTTAGTGAGTGACAGCAGCGAAACATAAAAACCCAATATAAATCTGGTATCGCTGTAATCACACCGACCTGAAGAATAAAGTCGGCTAATCACTTATATCACACGAGGTATGGCATAAAAAAAATAAAACCAATTCTTAAGCTGCTGTTGATTTGTTCATTCTGCCTCCCAAAGATTGCAGTAAGGTTCGGCTAAGAGTTACCCTGCGATCTGCGCTGTGCGCTTACACTGGGGTTTCCGTGTAAATCTCTGAAATACGTGATTCAAACGGAACTCCCGGTGGAAGATTCCCTATAATGAGGCAGATGGAGGCACTGTGGACGCCATATGCCCTGTGATCTGGTGGTGTCCATCTTTTTAGGAGTTCATAAAAGTGTCAATGACCACAGTTTTGTGCACCTCTGAAAAAAAGGACAGAACAGAGGCCAGAGTAACTCTGCTGCCTCATTATAGTGAATGGATCCCTCGGGGGTTTCATCTGAATTACGTCACTCAGAGGTTTAAATAGAAACCCTGATATCAGTGCTCAGCATAGAGTACAAGATAAATGGGAACATTTTACATAATATTTTGGATCACAATAAAGCTTTGACTCAATCCACAAAAAATTCAAGCCCCCACTCAGGTCCATCATCTGTTAACTGAGCTTCCACGTTACTGGTAGCACAAAGGCTCTGGAAAAGCAAAATGGCCCTTTTCCCTGCAAAGAAATTCAACAAATTCTGTGCTCCCAAATCCAAATGCCCTCCTCCCTTCTGAGCCCCACAGTGTGCCTAAACTACAGTTAGTGTCTACATGTTTGGCATTTGTGTAGTGATGAGCGCCCACTTAATTTACAGGTGCGTGTCTCAAGAACCATAAGCTGGGCATAACGTACTGGTCACTAAAACTGCAGTTTGCAATTTTCACTCAGCAGAATCCACTGCTTCTTGTATCTGGAAAACACCCATGTAGTTAAAATTCTCACCACACCTATACATAAATTCCCAAAGAGGTATAATTTCCAAAGTGGGGTCACTTGAGGGGGAATTCTTCTCTTCTAGCACTTAGGGACTCTGTATATGGAATCTGCAAACTATTGTAGAAAAATCTGTGTCCAAGAGGCAAATAGCACTCCAAATATGGGACATTTCTACATTCATCAGAAATTGTGTGACAAATTTAGTGCCATTTGTACCCATTTCCCAGTGTGAGAATGTAAAATCTGGGGCTAGAAGAAAACTTTGGTGGTAAAAATTTAATTATTCTTTCTTCACTGCCCAATGGCATAAAACTCTGTGAGGCATATAGAGTGTCAACATGCTCACTGCACACCTAGATGAATTCATTGAGAGGTGTAGTTTGTAAAATGGGGGCTCGTATGGGGGATTTTGCTGTTCTGGGACCTTAGGGGCTCTGCCAATGTGACATGGCGCCATCAAACCAGTCCAGCAAAATATGAACTCCAATATGGCGCTCCTTTCCTTTTAAACTTTCCCCTGTGCCTCAAAAGTAGTTTCCAACCACATATGGGGTATCGGCGTACTCAGGAGAAATTGCACAAAAAATTTTGGGATCCATTTTCTCCTGCTATCCTTGTGTAAATGAATAAATTTGGGGCTAGAACAACATTTTTGTGTGAAAAATATATATTTTTTTCATTTTCAAAGATCAACTTTGTAAAATTCTGTGAAGCGAAAGTATGTTCAAGGTACTCAGAGTCACCACACAACTAGATAAATTCCATGATCTAGTTTCAAAAATGGGGTCACTCATTTCCACTGTTAGGCACATCAGGGGCTTTTCCAAACACAACATGACACCCGCAGACCATTCCATAAAATTCTGTGTTCCAAACCGCCACTCCTTCTTTTGAAAGCTTTGCCGTGCGCCCCAAACAGTAGTTTACCCCCACATATAGGGTATCTGCTTACTCAGGAGAAATTGAACAACTAATTTTGGGCTCTATTTTCTCCTGTTACCCTTATGAAAAAAAAATTGGTGCTAAAAAATATTTTTGTGGGAAAATTAGATTTTTTCATTTTCACAACTCTACGTTATAAACTTCTGTGAAGCACCTGGGGGTTCAAGGTGCTCACCACACATCTAGATAAGTTCCCTGAGGGGTCTAATTTCCAAAATTATGTCAATTGTGTGGGGTCTCCACTGTTTAGGCACATCAGGGGCTCGCCAAACGCTACATGGTGTCCGCTAATTATTCCAGCAAATTTTGCATTTAAAAGTCAAATGGCGCTCCTTCCCTTCCTAGCACTGCTGTGCACCCAAACAGTAATTTTCCCCCACATATTGTGTATTGGAGGCTGGAAGTCGTGTGAAGTTGTGTCTGTCATGGGGAAAACCTCGCTTAAGGTTGTGTAAAAGCGTGTTTGGATACTCTAGCATTCGCTGGTCCTTTACCAGGGTGGGAAGCATCTGGCAAAATTTACTTTCATAATGTGGATCTAACCGAGTGGCAACCCAGTAGTCAGCACTATTTCAAATAGTAACTATACAGGGATCATATTGCAGAAAGAAGGCACTCATATTTCGGGCTCTTCTATTAGGTCCAAGGCCATGGTGTGTTGGTGGCTGTATAACACTGATGCTTGTTTCTTCCACCCCCTCCCACCAACCACAAACCACAGAGAGGGGATGATTATCCTCTTCTTCTCTTGACTGTTGCTCACCCATCACCTCTTCCTCCTCCATTTGTTCCTCGGCTCCTGCAACTTCACTAACAGTTTGTCTGGTATAACCTGCCCCCCTCCCTTGGCACCTGCCTGTGTGATGACAGTCTGGAACCTTGAGACATTGTTATCCCTTCCGCATCCTCCTCTGATTCCTTCTCTTCATCTGGGAACACCAGCTCCTCCCATAGGCTATTCAATGTCTGCTCCAGCATGTAGATGACCGGAACAGTGATGGTGATGACGGCATCGGCAGCGCTAACCTTCTTAGTAGCCATTTCAAAACTGTGCAGAAGGTGTCACGCTAGGTGTGGGAAAGACTAAGTGCAACACGAAGGGAAGAGGGGGAGGAAACTCAAACACTAGAGAAAGTGGAGACCCCTAGGCAGATTTAATGTCACCCTGCCTACCCTACCATCCCTATATAGGTTCCACACCTATCACCAAGAAGGCCCCTAAGCCCTGGATGTCCCAAGAGCTTGCCCCTAGATAAGGAGGGGTGAACACTGGTCAGGCCCCACTTCAAACTAAAGACAACAAGGTAGACAAACAAAGGGGATAAACTTAGCTTGAGCAGACACCAGAGGAGAAACGCTAACTGTCCTCCAAGGGCACCAGAGAAGAAGCTAGCCAACTGCTAGTGCTCCACGCCTGCACAAAGGTACATAGAAGTATCACCGGTGATTCTGTCGAGCAAACTGAGTGTTTTTAGCTCCCAGGCAAGGGTGTTTCAATCAGCAGCAGGAGGGAGGTCGCTGCTGGGTCCAAAAGGAAGAAGGGTTAAGAAGGCATCTGTAATGCCAAGCACAGTGACCTTTTACTGCCAGATCCAGAGTGACTGTCTATTACACCTGACACACTCATGACAGAAGGGTGCAGAGGTCCTTAATCTGTTCCCACTGCGTAAATGTGATATGCCTCACACCCGTACTGCGTTGGACCAGGCTATACGACATGACATACTGCATCAGGGCTCATCGCTGCTGACACAGTTGCTGCAACATGTGTAGAGTGGAATTCCACCATGTCTGCACATTGCATATCAACCGGTTAATTGGCACGGACAAAGACCTCTGTATCGATGCAAGTCGATGACCTGAGGAATGCACACAGCTTCTTTGCTTTCTACAGCAGCGCATCCAGGCCGTGATAGTGGCGGAGAAATTGCTGTACCACCAGGTTGAGGACATGAGTCACGCAAGGCACGTGTGTAAGCTTGCCCCGGCGTGAGGCCACCACCAGGTTTGCACCATTATCACACACGGCCTTCCCTGGCTCCAGGTTCAGCGGAGACAGCCATTGCTAAAACTCTGCCTGGATAGCTGTCCACAACTCTTCAGCTGTATGACTGCAATCTCCAAGGCATATTCATTTATTTTAACACTGCCTGATTGCAGTGAGCCCTGGTTTCACAGTATGGATGTGGTGGGGAGTCGCTCTGCACTGTTGGAACGCGTGTCTCTTTAAGGCAGAGGTTGAGGGCACAGGTGAAGGCCCTAGAGGAGGTGGAGGAGGCAGAAGCAGTGGAGAAAGTGTTAAATACAGAAGTTTGTCCTGCAAGCCTTGGGGATTTCCAGACTTGTGGAGCAGCCCCTTCCCCTCCTGCCCCACAGCCACCAGAGTTACCCAGTGCCCAGCCAGCTAGATGCCATGCTTACTCGTCCAGGTGTCTGTGGTCAAATGCACCCTGGCAGACATAGATTTAGTGAAGGAATTGGTGATTTTGTCTGCGACATGCTGGTGTAGTGCAGGCACAGGTTTCTTAGAGAAGTAATGGCAACTGGGCAACTGGTACTGGGGGACTGCGATGGCCATCAACTTTCGGAAACCGTCTGTATCTACCAGGCAGAAAGGCAGCATTTCCGTGGCCAACAAATTGGAGATGGTGGAGTTCAACCTCTTAGGTTTGTCATGTGTAGGAGGAAACTATTATAATCTGTAACAAGTACTAAGGAAAGATAGGGGAAAGCTGTCCCTACAGTAAGACTAAGCTGAATCCCTATGATGTAGTGGGCTGCCTGTTCCTAGCGAACAGACCCTCCTTAGTCCTCGGCTAGACTGAACGAAGTCCTATAGCATAAGGGGAGGGGTCCCTAAAAGAACTAAGGACTGGGACAAAAAAATGGGACACCTCCTAAACAGAGAAGTTGTTGCAGAACACAAAAAGACAAACAGACAAAAAGGTACTAGAGGTCCCAGAAGGACCAAACGAACTGACAGAGAAAGGCACAAAAGCACCTGGCTAGAGAAACAGTCAAACACTGAAGTCCAGCACAGCCAAAAGGGCGGAGCTGGAATATAAAGGCAGCTGGTCACGTGACCGCAAAACAAAAGATGGAAAAACAAACAGGAGGGTTCTAACAGAAACAATCTTTTACATGAGCCCAACTGCGGGACCGAGGGCTGGCTGCAGTGCTGAGAGAGGGCGGAGTAAGGTGAACACGACAAACTGCTGGACCGTGAATGAGGTGCAGGCAGAGATGTTACAGTGGATTGAGAAAGATGTGGTGTGCTCCTTGATGCAAAAAAAGCAGGCATGTCCACTTCCGCTACAGCTGACGGGCTCTCACTCAGCCTGGATGGACCGGGTAAACAAGTGGAGGTTCTGCGGTCAGAGACCTGTGTGACAACACTTGGCATGGTGACAGAGGAGGAGGAAGAAGCAGATGCAGTTGATGGGACGGCCAATGGTTGGTGAGGCCCTCTGGATCGCATTTTATCACAGTGAGTTTGCCACAGTGAGTAACGCATGTTGATCAAATTATTGCACTTTTTCCTTCTACTGAGTATTTTTTTGCAAAGTTGGCAGATAACATGAGTTGGCTTATTCTTTACAGTGTCAAAAAAGGCCCAGGTTAGGCAACCCTTGTTGCCCCTGTGAACTGCAGACCAGCGACCACTGCTGGCCACAGCCACAGTTGTGACTAAGGATGCAGTGTTCATCGTGGTTGCATCACTCTGTGTCTGCACTGTAGGGTGCAAAGTAACCTCCTTGTCTTCCTCCTCCTCCACTTCCTCAGATGAGCTACTCAGCTGCGTGCCTCTGGGTTCACATCAAGTGGGATCTACAACCTCATCATCATCCTGTCTGTTCTCCCATTCATCGCCCTGAGAGTCACCCTCCTCCACTTCCTGCCCTGACAGCACAGTACAGTCTGCGTGAGCCTCAGGTATCTGAGTCTCATTAGGATCACCTCCCCCCCCAGGGATTAATGTTTAGTGACGAGGGTCAGGATGCTACTTGGACCCTACTTCATCCTGCCCCGGATCCAATCTAAAAAAAATTTGGGCATCGGTGCGGATGCTTTCCTCCTTTTGTCTCTGTGAATCTTTGGAATAGACCATGGCATTGAATGTGTAAACATCTCTGCAGACTCATCCATCTGTGGTTCCCTACAGTCATTTGGGCAGTTGGAGAGTTGTGACCCGGGGGGAAACAAGGGTAATTGGGGTTCCAACTCTGAGGACTGTACTGTGTGTGATGAGGTGGAGGAAGAGGAGGAGAGGCCACTTGATGCAGCCTTTGCCATTCATTGGAGTACATGCTCTTTCAGGCCCTCACGTACAAGGCGTACCACTGTGCGACTGCCAAGAAAAGGGAGTGGAATAGCCCATCCAGTAACAGAAGTTGCCAGTTGTCTTTGGATAGGATGTGACGGTGTTGGCTCACTTGTACTTTCACTAACATTACCACCTACCCCACGTATACCTTGAACACCAAGCCTATTCCTCCTCCCACCACTACCTCGTTTTTCCCACTCATGTTGCTCAGATAGTGTGGTTGGAGCACGCTATTAGCAACAAAAAAATTGATTTTCTACTGTTGATGAGGCCAACAATTTCAAACCAAGATCTGGTCTACTGTATCACGTTAGTAACAGAAGAATTTTTTTTTTTACTGTGGATGAGGCCTGTATTAAATAGAATGCATGCTAAAAACAATTTCAAACTGAAATCTCCCCTGCTGTATCACGTTAGTAACAAAATAAATTATTTTCTTACCGTGGATGAGGCCTGTATTAAATTTAATATATGCTCCAAACAATTTCAAACTGACTTTTGGCCTGCTGTATTACCTTAGTAACAGCAGATTTTTTTTTTACTGTGGATGAGGCCTGTCTAACATAGAATATGTACTCCAAACAATTTCAAACTGGGAATTCCACTGCTGTATCACATTAGTAACAGAATACATTATTTTTTTTTTTTTACTGTGGATGAGGCCTGTATTAAATAGAATATATGCTCCAAACAATTTCAAACTGAGATCTGGCCTGATGTATCACGTTACTAACAGAAGAAATCTGATTTCTTTACTGTGAACGAGCTCTGCATACAGCTGAATGTCACAGCCAGAAAATGAAAAGCTGAGATGTGGCGTGCTGTATCACAATACTAAGAGAAAAAATAGATATTTTTTTTTACTTTGAACGAGCTCTGCATACTGCTGAATTTCACCCCCAGAAAATGACAAGCTGAGATGTGGCATGCTGTATCACATTAGTAACAGGAAAAATTTGATTTTTAAAGGTGTACTCGTGCATGGAGCACAATAGAAGCGGTGCACAACAGAGTTCTATTCTGAAATGTGCCTTGCTGTCTTTATCTGGACCTTACTAATAGCACAAAAAAAAAATCTGCTGGAAGGTCTATTTCACAGCCACACAGGACCCTATCTATCTAAACTATCTGACTTAGAAGCAACCACCTAGTTAACTATCTAAAATCGCTCAGTATCCAGGAGTAGACCAGGAGCAGCCTCTCTGACCTGTTATACTCACAAAATGGCACTAAAACAGCATGTCCGCTGTTTATTTGGAGAGGGACATGTGATTTCAGCAGCCAATGGCACAAGCCCTTGTGTCTGGATATTATGGATGGTTCCTGCGCCCTGATTGGCTAGCTGCAATTTGCACACATTAATTAGTGAAAAAAAAATTAGATTACAAGCACTCCGCTCCTCTGACCTCTCCCCACCTCCTCCCCTCATCAAACACATTCCCCCAATTCATTATACAGCACCACTATCCTAGCCAAAGTGCTGAAAATACTGTAGTGAAAATGCAATCATTTGCAGGTCATTTACCGATTTTTGATGATTTTAAGTAAAAACGCTCGAGTGTCCAATCACGAAACTGAGTGTGCAACATTCCTGCCAAATTTGAAATTGGCGAACATTTTTTGAACATGTTTGCTCATCTCTAGTTATAGACTTCTGTGAGGCATGTGGGGGTTCAAGTTGCTCACCACACATCTAGATAATTATATGATGCAATTTTTCCTGTTACCCTTATGAAAATGCAAAATTTGGGGCTAAAAAACATTTTTGTGGGAAATATGTGAAATTTTTATTTTCATGGCTCAATGTTATAAAATTCTGTGAAGCACCTGGGGGTTCAAGGTGCTCAGCTCACACCTAGATGAGTTTTCTGAGGGGTCTAGTTTCCAAAATGGTGTCACTTGTGGGGGGTTTCCATTGTTTAGGCACATCAGAGGCTCTCCAAATGCAACATGGCATCCGCTAATTATTCCAGCAAATTTTGCAATCAAAAAGTCAAATGGCGCTCCTTCCCTTGCGCGCCCTACCGTGCACCCAAGTAGTGGTTTTCCTCCACATATGGGGTATTGGCATGCTCAGGAGAAATTGCACAACAAATTTTGGGGTCCATTTTTTCCTGTTTCCTTTGTGAAAATAAAAAAAATTGTGTCTAAAGTAAAATTTTTGTGAAAAAAAATTACATGTTCATATTTTTCTTCCACGTTCCAAAAATTCATTTGAATCATCTGAAGGGTTAATAAACTTCTTGAATGTGGCTTTGAGCACATTGGAGGTGCAGTTTTTAGAATATTGTCCCTTTTGGGTATTTTCTGTTATATAGACCCCTCAAAGTCACTTCAAATGTGAGGTGGTCCCTAAAAAAAATGGTTTTGTGAATTTTGTTGGAAAAATGAGAAATCGCTACTCAACTTTTAACCCTTAAAACTTCCTAACAAAAAAAAATTGTTTAAAAAATTGTGCTGATGTAAAGTAGACATGTGGGAAATGTTATTTATTAACTATTTTGTGTGACATATCTCTCTTATTTAAGGACATAGGAATTAAAAGTTTGAAAATTGCAAAATTTCCCAAATTTTCACCAAATTTCCATTTTTTCACAAATAAACGCAAGTCATATTGAAGAAATGTTATAACTGTCATGAATTACAAGATGTCAGGAAAAACAATCTCAGAATCAGTGGGATCTGTTGAAGCGTTCCAGAGTTATTGCCTCATATAGTGGTCAGAATTGTAAAAATTGGCCCGGTCATTAATGTGCAAACAGCCTTGTAAAGGGTTTAAAGAGCATTTTGGACAGGAACAGCTAAAAAAAACTCCCCGCAGAAATCGTGTGAGCGTAGTCTCACAGTCCAATTAAATTTTAAGGTAGGAGACATTAGATTCCGAGCCCCATTGGGGACAGTGAATGATGATGATTTCTGTACAACGCTGCAGATTATGTTGCTGCTATATAATCAACAGGAAATAAATAAGGAGTAGAAGGATGATTGATATGCTGGACCCAGGGAGCTTGGTCTGGCTTTGGTTTTCTCATTAGATGGTATAGCGCAATCATTGATTTATTTTCCTTTCATACAAGCAGAATGAAGTAAACAAAACACGCGAGCTTGCAAATATTTAACTGCTCGCTTTATATCTCCCAGCCAGGGGTACAATTACCTGCCATATTTACAGGTAAGGCGTTTTCAATGCAATTGTTTCTTATTAAGTATTTTGATGACATTTGACTCTGTAAAGCACATACAGCAGGAATCTGATTTGTACGGAATTACAATGTAGCGTTGGTGGCGTCTTTATTGATGCGGTGGAAAACTGTAATTGTTACTTTAGTGAGTTTAAGTTCTTTAAACTTTTGATTTAAAGGGATTATTCAGGATTAGACAAAACATGGCTGCTTTCTTTTAGAAACAGCTCTACATGAGACCTTGGGTCGTAGCTGGTATTTCAGCTCAATTTCAATTAAGTATACAGAGCTGACTTGCAGTACCACACACAACGTGTAGACGGAAGTGGAGCTGTTGTTATAAAAAAAAGAAACTATGTGCTCTTCACCATGTACTAACCCTTTAAGTGCTTCTAAGGACATAAAAAGCCCTATTACAAAGCTAAGACCATTGTTATGGTTTCTACTATCTCTTCCTTTCACCATCAGTCGAAGCATAGTAACAATTCGGGATTCAGAAACCATGATTACCTTTACCTTTTGGAAACCATTGATTACCTTTAATGGTATCTGTATTGCTTGTCTCTGTTGATGAACTCTCTGGTTTTTCTTTGTAGAGCTGGGGTTGTAACTTCTGTACCCCGGCAAAAAAAAAGAAAAAACAGAGAATTCAACAACAGAGACAAGCGATACAGACACCATTAAAGGTAATCAATCTCTCACAACATACACTATCTAAACCCCAATTAGAAGTCCTACAGAAAGGAGGACTTTCCTTCTCCCCTACTGGACGGTTGGATCTATTTAAAGATCTGGAACTTTTTAGCAACAAATTGTTTTTTAAAAAACATGTTAAGTCAAACCCCAAATAAGCCTTACCTCATCTTCCGTCACCTGAAGAACAGGAGGCCATGCGTGACCTGATATTCCTCTTGGAAGAACAGGACACTAACAAGGCTCACAACACTTCCTCCCTCTGTCATTCTGTCCCCAAGTTAACATCTTCAATAAATTAGTTAAATGTGACCTGGAAAAACTTGACATATCAGGTCCGAAAAAAACTTGGAAATAATCTTACATCTTTACAACGAAATGCAGTGAAAGATATAGTAATAAAAAAAGCAGAGAATGGAGTCAATGTTGTGATATGGCCCTGCACCTTCTATGAAAGAGAAGCATTTCGACACTTCAATACGACACAATGCTATGCTAAACTAACATATAATCCTACCATATCCTTTAAATCCAAATTAGATGTAATTCTTTCAGAAGTAGATGCTCAAATTATTACCCCAAAAGTGAAGGAGTGAAGGTCTCACTGTTGATTTCTCTAGAATACCTACTGCCCAAAATTCATAAACAGTGTTAAACACCCTACAAACCCACCAAGACACTCAATTGTTTCAGGTATTGCTGGTCTGTGCTATAACATCTGTTTTATTGATTTTTATTTTTTAAATTGTGACGAAAACCAAGTTCATATGTGAGGGGCACTACTGATGTTCTTAAACATCCAGATGGCATATACTTAGATAACGATATGAGAAACAAAGGGGAAACATCGACCAAAAAAGTCAAAGTATACTAAATAATGAAAAATATTTACTTTATTAGGGACCAGGTGATATCAGAGGAAATACAAAGAAGACAAATAAAATCAATACACAAAAAGAGGAAACCAAAACAGGAAAATAAAACAACAAATATGGCTAGTGGTAAAGGATCATGATTATCAAAGCAAAAGAATTCATGTAAAAGATCAAGCCAAAAAGTTATCCAAGATATTATATTGTTTATGTGTATAATCTGATGTCACAATAAATAAAGTGCTAGTGCCTCCAAAATTGTTACTAGTATAGATAGAATATATGACGCGCCCCCTGGGCCATGTTCAGGGGATATCCGGAGCCGGATCTGTATGGGGGTAGTAGTCCTTGTGGCGGTGACCCGGTCCGTGCCCAGGGTGTCAAACTAAGTGGCAGTCTATGGCAGTAGATGTTATTAAGTGTCGACTACGCCACCCGTTGAGTGCGGCTTTAAAGCCGCCGCTGCAGAGCAGTCCGCTGAGGCCGGTGGTATGTGTGCAGCAATGGTGGTATAACCCCCAACGGGAGAGGTATGGCCTCAGGGCAGCAGGTGTAGATGATGGGGGTTGTGATGATGCAGAAAGAAGATTCAGAGTCAGGAGATGCAGTTCAGGGTTTTTACTTACTGGTGTTCTTGTGGTCACTCTGGCCTTGAGTGACCACCCGAGCCGTGCTGCGTCCACCAGGTCCTGGACTCGGCCAACCCCCAGGCAATTCCGGAGCGTGGTCCTGAGCTCCTTTCTGACTCTCCCTTCCTCTGGCCGTTCCCACCAGGGATCCACTTTTGGCCGGCTCCCTCGGGTCTCTTGGTGGTCAAGCCTCCTCTGGGCTCCCTGACCCTATGCTTGGTGTGCCTTTCTAGTGGATTTGGTGAGGGTCGTGGCAGATCCTGACCACGACCTCCGGTTCCTGGCTAAGGGTTGCTTCTGCCTCTGCCAGCTTGGGATCCGGTACCCGTGTCCGCCAACCCTTCACCCTTCTGTCCTTATTCTGGGATCTTGGGGTTCTCTTCTTTCTTTCTCTCTGGGTCCTTCTGACTCCTCTCTCTCTCTCTCTGCAGGCCTTGCTCTGGAGCTGGGCCCAGCCGGAGCCACAGCTCCCTGTCAGCCCTTCTGGCTGAGCTCCTCTGCTCTTGTCCTCCTGCCTGAACTGAACCCTGATCTAAGATGGTGCCCACCTTATATACTCCCTCTATGTGTGAGCCCAGGTGACCAGCACCCAATGAGCTCCTAGCTTTACCCAGACTACTCCCCCTATCTGCCCCTACACTACTGGGATGTTCCACCCCCCTCCCACTCCAGCCAGGGACAGATGCTGTCGTACCTGCACATATACTGGTGGGAGTACCGTTGTTCTGTCCCCCGGAAATGGGATGTATGTAGTGCATGCAGCCTACTAGCTCAGTTCCAAACTCCATCCTTACCCGGGAGTGGAATACCACACCTCTGGCTTGAGGTGTAATACCCCTGTAGCAGCCGAATCCTCAGGGTGCTACATTCCCCCCTGGTAAATCACAGCACGTCCTCGGGCTGTAAAAGAATAAAAACATCCACAAACATACAAATTTTTTTTTCAAAAACATCATAAACATATAAAACAATATATATATTATCAGCATAAAACTTTTTCATATAAACATTCTTGTTCCTCCGGCCACGGTGCAACTTGTGACCGGGTAAAGTGCAACAGTCTCTTCAAGAAAAACAGTTTTCCCATAAAACCAGTAGGGGGCGCCTTAGAAAGCGCAACTATATACAATGGGAGGTATGGCCGCTCTCAGTCCTCGACCAGTGGGGAAAAGGGATGGCTGTTCACAGTCCTCAGCCTGCGGGGAGATGGGACACACTGGAACAGTTCACACTTGTCCCAACGGGGAACATATTTAAATTAGCAGCATGGCATATACCCTTACGGGTAACTATATTACAGTTTTAGTTCACCTCTTAATGGTGACGATGCCCTCCTGCTCCTTCCTGAGGGTAGGCTTCAGACCCGTCCGGGTCCTCTTGTGTGAACCCGATGAGGTCTCCTCCTGCGGGGTCCCACTCGAACTGCGCCTCCTCCAGCGAGAGTGGGGTGATCTTGGCGGGCGCCGGAGCCGGGATCAGGGGCTCATCCAGAGGTCTTTCTTTCCGGAGTCGGGGATGGTGGTACTCCGGTGGCCACACAAAGGGCTGCCCATCCGGGCAAGTGTGCTGGGCCAACAAGTCCTCACCGAGGTGCGGCACAGTGGAAGTTGAGGGCGCGGTGGTGGTAGCGGCGCCCGGGTTCACCAGGCCTTGCGACCAGGCCTGGGGCACCCTGAACGTAAAGGGCACCGTGAAGACGGCGGCGCCCGGGTGTACTTGACTTTGCGACCAGGCCGGTGGCTCGGCAGAGGTAGAGGGCGCTGTTGGTACTGCGGCGCCCGGGGGTACTCGGCCCTGCGACCAGGCCGGTGGCGTCTCCCGCTTGGCCGCGCTCAGGGTTGAGGCGCGTGACGTCACAGGGGGCGTGGCCGCGGCTTCTGTTTGAGGCCTAGTCGGGAGCGGTGACGGTGCAACGACGGGCACGGCAGGGGAAATTTCGAGCTCTGCGACGGGGAGCTGGGGCAGGCTCACGGCTTCTCGGCTCGGGGTAGTGACGTCCCCTTTACCTGCCTCCGTTTCTTTAGCTCCTTCCTCGGCGTCGTCTCCGGCCTTGATTCCTCCTGCACCATCCTCAGAGGCGGTCTGACTCCTCGTCTCGGGTGGCGTGCTCCGTTGGCGGGTTCCAGCCTGCTGGGCCATCTCTCTGCTCCATGCGGACAGTACGTCCCGCTGCACTCGGGCCATCCTCTGAGCCAAGCCCTCCAGTGCGGTCTGTGCACGCTCCCGGTCTCGGGGGAGCTGTGCCAGGATCTCCACCAGGCCTTCTGGGGTTGTCGCTTGCAACAGGCTCCTGACCACTGGGTCGGTGCTGCCTGCCTCTCCCTCCATCTCCGGGTACGGCTTCTCCGGACTCCTCTCCAGACTCCTCCAGGCTGCACCCATCTTCTCTCTTTTGTTCTGTATACGCCCATACTGAGGGCGGTCCTGGGGTAACTTGGTGATTGTCAGTTCCAGGGGCAGTCCCCTCACGCTGATGGACATCTCTAACATCACAGTCTCTGCTGGTGGGGGCGGTTTTCGCTTTTGGCGCCATTCCTTGACCTGGCCCACGATGGGAGGTGGCCTCTTGCCACCCTCCGGCACGCCCATAATGGCGTCCGCTCTGCCAGGGCGGGAAATCTTCTGAAATGGCGGGAATCGTCTCCCAGTGGCGGGAAACTCCGTGGATGGCGGGAATCTTCACCGATGGCGGGAAGAAGGCTGAAGATGGCGCCGGATGGCGGGAATCTTCTTAGATGGCGGGCAAATGGCGGGAACCGATCCGAGATGGCGTCCGATGGCGGGGACCCTCCGGAACCGGCGGGAGACTTCTTTTTGAGGTAAATGCGAACTTTTCTTCAGGCACGCAGTACCCGGTGGTTGCGGGCACGTTATCCTGCCGACTACGCCAAAAGTTGACGCGCCCCCTGGGCCATGTTCAGGGGATATCCGGAGCCGGATCTGTATGGGGGTAGTAGTCCTTGTGGCGGTGACCCGGTCCGTGCCCAGGGTGTCAAACTAAGTGGCAGTCTATGGCAGTAGATGTTATTAAGTGTCGACTACGCCACCCGTTGAGTGCGGCTTTAAAGCCGCCGCTGCAGAGCAGTCCGCTGAGGCCGGTGGTATGTGTGCAGCAATGGTGGTATAACCCCCAACGGGAGAGGTATGGCCTCAGGGCAGCAGGTGTAGATGATGGGGGTTGTGATGATGCAGAAAGAAGATTCAGAGTCAGGAGATGCAGTTCAGGGTTTTTACTTACTGGTGTTCTTGTGGTCACTCTGGCCTTGAGTGACCACCCGAGCCGTGCTGCGTCCACCAGGTCCTGGACTCGGCCAACCCCCAGGCAATTCCGGAGCGTGGTCCTGAGCTCCTTTCTGACTCTCCCTTCCTCTGGCCGTTCCCACCAGGGATCCACTTTTGGCCGGCTCCCTCGGGTCTCTTGGTGGTCAAGCCTCCTCTGGGCTCCCTGACCCTATGCTTGGTGTGCCTTTCTAGTGGATTTGGTGAGGGTCGTGGCAGATCCTGACCACGACCTCCGGTTCCTGGCTAAGGGTTGCTTCTGCCTCTGCCAGCTTGGGATCCGGTACCCGTGTCCGCCAACCCTTCACCCTTCTGTCCTTATTCTGGGATCTTGGGGTTCTCTTCTTTCTTTCTCTCTGGGTCCTTCTGACTCCTCTCTCTCTCTCTCTCTCTGCAGGCCTTGCTCTGGAGCTGGGCCCAGCCGGAGCCACAGCTCCCTGTCAGCCCTTCTGGCTGAGCTCCTCTGCTCTTGTCCTCCTGCCTGAACTGAACCCTGATCTAAGATGGTGCCCACCTTATATACTCCCTCTATGTGTGAGCCCAGGTGACCAGCACCCAATGAGCTCCTAGCTTTACCCAGACTACTCCCCCTATCTGCCCCTACACTACTGGGATGTTCCACCCCCCTCCCACTCCAGCCAGGGACAGACGCTGTCGTACCTGCACATATACTGGTGGGAGTACCGTTGTTCTGTCCCCCGGAAATGGGATGTATGTAGTGCATGCAGCCTACTAGCTCAGTTCCACACTCCATCCTTACCCGGGAGTGGAATACCACACCTCTGGCTTGAGGTGTAATACCCCTGTAGCAGCTGAATCCTCAGGGTGCTACATATACGTCTCATATATGTATAAATATATAGACAAAAAGGCGCTAGTGCTAATAAATTGATGTACGTATAGTCACAACGGCTGATCACTTATTTGTTAGACCGAAAAATGCTTATAGATCCCATGGAAAGTAGTACACTGTTTATGAGTTATAGGCATATACTAGTAGTAAACGTTTTTTCAGACCAATAGTGTGCTACTTATATGATGCTTCATGTAAACATGAATTGTACTTACTCTATAGCATGTGCAAATCCCACTCCTGACTTAGTTTCAGATTTTTGCCTTCATCAAGAGGTCTATGACGGTATGTTACTAGTTAGCTGTGATGTGGAGCCACTCCATACATAGATAGGCCATGACCACAGACTACTTGCGTTCAAATACTTCTTGGAGATGACCAACTAAGATCATTCATTAATAGATCTTATCATAACCTTCCTCAAGTTTATCTTAACACATACAGTACAGACCAAAAGTTTGGACACACCTTCTCATTTAAAGATTTTTCTATATTTTCATGACTTTGAAAATTGTACATTTACACTGAAGACATCAAAACTATGAATTAACACATGTAGAATTATAAACAGTGCTGTGCAAATTAATTGGGACAAAGCCAAAAAAAAACATATTTTTGAATATTTAATAATAAAATGTTATAATGCACTGTTACATACTAATTTGAGTAAGAAATATGTCCTCCTTTAGCAGATATGAGATTTTCAATGCGTTTTGGCATTGATTCTACCAAGTTTTTGCATAAATTCTTCAATTCTTCATCATGGAACCACACTTGTATGGCACTGTTTATCATGCGTTCTTTGGTTGTATAGTCCATTTTGCCAAGACGTCTCTTCACAATGCTCCACAAATTTTCTATAGGATTTAAGTCTGGTAAATTGCCAGGCCAGTCCAGCACTTTTACTTTATTTTCTTCCAGGAATTTCTTCACACACTTGGAATTGTGGCATGGAGAAAAAGTACACTAAACCACTCCTCACAGAAACAAGCTCTCTACTGAAGCTGAGGGAGCAGCTAGCTGTTATTTTCTGACTAAAACCAGTCAAACCACATTTTGTTACTCACGGTTGTACACTCACACCTGTTCAAAGCAGTTAAAACTGGTTTGAAACACTGACTGGTAACCAACTTACGATTATGCTTAAAAATGCTTTGTCCCAATTAATTTGCACAGTACTGTACTTAACAAAAAATTGTGAAACAACTGAAAATATGTCTTATATTCTAGGTTCTTCAAAGTAGCCACCTTTTGCTTTGATGACTGCTTTGCACACTCTTGGCATTCTGTTGATGAGCTTCAAGAGGTAGTCACCGGAAATGGTCTTCCAACAATCTTGAAGGAGTTCCCAGAGATGCTTAGCACTTGATGGCCCTTTTGCCTTCACTCTGCAGTCCAGCTCACCCCAAACCATCTCGATTGGGTTCAGGTCTAGTGACTGTGGAGGCCAGGTCATCTGGCGTAGCACCCCATCACTCTCCCTCTTGGTCAAATAGCCCTTACACAGCCTGGAGGTGTGTTTGGGGTCATTGTCCTGTTGAAAAATAAATGATGGTCCAACTAGACGCAAACCGGAAGGAATAGCATGCCGCTGCAAGATGCTGTGGTAGCCATGCTGGTTCAGTATGCCTTCAATTTTGAATAAATCCCCAACAGTGTCACCAGCAAAGCACCCCCACACCATCACACCTCCTCCTCCATGCTTCACGGTGGGAAGCAGGCATGTAGAGACCATCCGTTCACCTTTTCTGCGTCGCACAAAGACATGGTAGTTGGAACCAAAGATCTCAAATTTGGACTCATCAGACCAAAGCACAGATTTCCACTGGTCTAATGTCCATTCCTTGTGTTCTTTAGCCCAAACAAGTCTCTTCTGCTTGTTGCCTGTCCTTAGCAGTGGTTTCCTAGCAGCTATTTTACCATGAAGGCCTGCTGCACAAAGTCTCCTCTTAACAGTTGATGAAGAGATGTGTCTGCTGCTAGAACTCTGTGTGACATTGACCTGGTCTCTAATCTGAGCTGCTGTTAACCTGCGATTTCTGAGGCTGGGGACTCAGATAAACTTATCCTCAGAAGCAGAGGTGACTCTTGGTCTTCCTTTTCTGGGGCGGTCCTCATGTGAGCCAGTTTCTTTGTAGCGCTTGATGGTTTTTGCAACTGCACTTGGGGACACTTTCAAAGTTTTCCCAATTTTTCTGACTGACTGACCTTCATTTCTTAAAGTAATGATGGCCACTCGTTTTTTTTTACTTAGCTGCTTTTTTCTTGCCATAATACAAATTCTAACAGTCTATTCAGTAGGACTATCAGCTGTGTATCCACCTGACTTCTGCACAACACAACTGATGGTCCCAACCCCATTTATAAGGCAAGAAATCCCACTTATTAAACCTGACAGGGCACACCTGTGAAGTGAAAACCATTTCCGGTGACTACCTCTTGTAGCTCATCAAGAGAATGCCAAGAGTGTGCAAAGCAGTCATCAAAGCAAAAGGTGGCTACTTTGAAGAACCAAGAATATAAGACATATTTTCAGTTGTTTCACACTTTTTTGTTAAGTATATAATTCCACATGTGTTAATTCATAGTTTTGATGCCTTCAGTGTGAATGTACAATTTTCAAAGTCATGAAAATACAGAAAAATCTTTAAATGAGAAGGTGTGTTCAAACTTTTGGTCTGTACTGTAATTATTTCACCTTCAAGGACCGCTTTTTCTTACAGCTCCAGGGTACAGCAATGGGGGCATCTTGTGTGCTATCTTACGCCAATCTGTTCTTGGGGCTGTGGGAAAAGGAGATTGTTCAAAATACCAAAAATTATGACATAGTAGCACATTGGCTACTCTATATCAACGATATACTTTTTATCTGGCAGGGACTGTATTTTCTAAATTCCCTTAATACTAATAATCTGAACATTAAATTAACATGGAAATTTAGTCCTGTCCAAATTGAATTTTTGGACAACTTAAAAAATTCTGATGGTTCCTTATCGACTGATACATATCGCAAACCGACCGCGACTAATTCACTTTTACATTCGTCAACTTCCCATTACCCTCAGGTGACTAAATCTATCCAGACTGGGTAATTTTTATGCATGCGTAGGATATGCTCCAATGACTCATCCTTAGAAAAACAGGCACTTAATCTATCTACCAGATTTCACCAATCTACTGTCTACTTATATCATTCATTTCTAGTTCACAGCTTTGTTATCTGGGCATCAATTAAGGACTGTTATTTAGGCTGTGTATATGAAATATTATTAGTTTGCTGTATGACAGTGTTATTTATGCACTATATAGTTTTATGATTTGGGCACAGAGGTAGTATTATTGTGCACATTGTGTGTTGGTACTATTTGAACAGTAGAGACTGTTTTGCCTTCACAGACCTTGACCTAGTTTGTGAATAATGCATAGCAGGAGTGGACAATTAATTTTCCCAAGGGGCCACATAAGAGACCGTGACTGCTGTGGAGGCCAAACCAATAGGTATAAATTAATTCTGCTCAATATTACTATTAACATATTAATTATAACTATTTAATATTAATTGTATGACTAAATATTAAGCAGAATTATGTATGCTGATTTCCCCTATATGCCGTATGAGCCCGCACACAGCTCCCCTGTATACAATATGAGCCAGCACATAGTCCCCTATATACTGTATGAGCCGCACTCAGTCCCCTATATATAATAAGAGCCCACACATTTTGTAGCCTCCTATATACAGTAAGAGCCTCCACATAGCCTCCTATATACAGTATGAGCAGCACATAGTCTTCCATGTACAGTATGAGCCCCACGTAGCCTCTGATATACAGCATGTGCCCCACGTAGTCTATGATATACAGCATGTGCCCCACATAGCCTCTGATATATAGCATGTGCCCCAAAAAGCCTCTGATATATAGCATGTCCCCCACGTAGCCTCTGATATACAGTACAGACCAAAAGTTTGGACACACCTTCTCATTTAAAGATTTTTCTGTATTTTCTTGACTATGAAAATTGTACATTCACAGTGAAGGCATCAAAACTATGAATTAACACATGTGGAATTATATACTTAACAAAAAAGTGTGAACCAACTGAAAATATGTCTTAGATTCTAGGTTCTTCAAAGTAGCCACCTTTTGCTTTGATGACTGCTTTGCACACTCTTGGCATTCTCTTGATGAGCTTCAAGAGGTAGTCACCGGAAATGTTTTTCACTTCACATGTGTGCCCTGTCAGGTTTAATAAGTGGGATTTCTTGCCTTATAAATGGGGTTGGGACCATCAGTTGTGTTGTGCAGAAGTCTGGGGGATACACAGCTAATAGTCCTACTGAATAGACTGTTTGAATTTGTATTATGGCAAGAAAAAAGCAGCTAAGTAAAGAAAAACGAGTGGCCATCATTACTTTAAGAAATGAAGGTCAGTCAGTCTGAAAAATTGGGAAAACTTTGAAAGTGTCCCCAAGTGCAGTTGCAAAAACCAGCAAGCGCTGCAAAGAAACTGGCTTACATGAGGACCGCCCCAGGAAAGGAAGACCAAGAGTCACCTCTGCTTCTGAGGATAAGTTTATCCGACTCACCAGCCTCAGAAATTGCAGGTTAACAGCAGCTCAGATTAGAGACCAGGTCAATGCCACACAGAGTTCTAGCAGCAGACACATCTCTACTACAACTGTTAAGAGGAGACTTTGCGCAGCAGGCCTTCATGGTAAAATAGCTGCTAGGAAACCACTGCTAAGGACAGGCAACAAGCAAAAGAGACTTGTTTGGGCTAAAGAACACAAGGAATGGACATTAGACCAGTGGAAATCTGTGATTTGGTCTGATGAGTCCAAATTTGAGATCTTTGGTTCCAACCACCGTGTCTTTGTGAGACGCAGAAAAGGTGAACGGATGGACTCTACATGCCCGGTTCCCACCGTGAAGCATGGAGGAGGAGGTGTGATGGTGTGGGGGTGCTTTGCTGGTGACACTGTTGGGGATTTATTCAAAATTGAAGGCATACTGAACCAGCATGGCTACCACAGCATCTTGCAGCGGCATGCTATTCCATCCGGTTTGCGTTTATTTTGATCATCATTTATTTTTCAACAGGACAATAACCCCAAACACACCTCCAGGCTGTGTAAGGGCTATTTGACCAAGAAGGAGAGTGATGGGGTGCTATGCCAGATGACCTGGCCTCCACAGTCACCAGACCTGAACCCAATCGAGATGGTTTGGGGTGAGCTGGACTGCAGAGTGAAGGCAAAAGGGCCAACAAGTGCTAAGCATCTCTGGGAACTCCTTCAAGATTGTTGGAAGACCATTTCCGGTGACTACCTCTTGAAGCTCATCAAGAGAATGCCAAGAGTGTGCAAAGCAGTCATCCAAGCAAAAGGTGGCTACTTTGAAGAACCTAGAATATAAGACATATTTTCAGTTGTTTCACACTTTTTTGTTAAGTATATAATTCCACATGTGTTAATTCATAGTTTTGATGACTTCAGTGTGAATGTACAATTTCCATAGTCAAGAAAATACAGAAAAATCTTTAAATGAGAAGGTATGTCCAAACTTTTGGTCTGTACTGTACAGCATGTGTCCAATGTAGCCTGTCTATATTCAGCATAAGCCCCACATAGCCTCTTATGTACAGCATGTGGCCCACATAGTCTACTATATACAGCATGTGCCCCACATAACCTCTTATATACATGTGCCCCACACAGCCTAATAACATACAAATATTCCATACACATAAAAATAAAAACAACAACACATAATCACCTTCCTCCCATTTCCACAGTGCCTTGCTCCTGTCTCCGATGCACTGAACCTCCGCAGTGCACAGCTGACGCGGTGAAATGACCTAATTGCATCTGCTGTCTCACATGCTGATTGGTGGAAGATGGAGCCGTTGGCCCCATCCTCCACCAATGTACAGTGGCATGTAAAAGTTTTGGCACCCCTGGTTACTGTTATTGTGAACAGTTTAGCAAGTTGAAGATGGAATTATCTCTAAAAGGGCTAAAGTTAAAGATGACACATTTCCTTTGTATTTTAGGCAAAAAACAATATTTTTAAACTTTTACATTTTAAAAATTACAAAAAGGAAAATGGGCGGGAGAAAAAGTTTGGGCACCCTGCATGGTTATTGCCTAGTGACAGCAACCCCTTTTGCAAGTATCACAGCTTGTAAACACATTTTGTAGCCAGCTAAGAGTCTTTCAATTCTTGTTTGAGAGATTTTCATCCATTCTTCCTTGGAGAATTCTTCCAGTTCTGTGAGATTCCTGGGTCGTCTTGCATGCTATTTTGAGGTCTAGCCACAGATTTTCAATGCTGTTCAGATCAGGGGACTGTGAGAGCCATTGTAAAACCTTCAGCTTGCATCTTTTGAGTTTGTCTATTGTGGATTTGGACATGTGTTTAGGATCATTATCCACTTGAAGTAGCTATCCTCTTTTCAACTTCAGCTTTTTTACAGATGGTGTTATGTTTGCATCAAGAATTTGTTGAAATTTCATTGAATCCATTCTTCCCTCTACTCGTGAAATGTTCCCAGTGCCATTGGCTGCAATGCAAGGCCAAAGCATGATTGATCCACCCCCATGCTTAACCCCTTTACGATGCTGGACGTATGAGTATGTCTAAAGTCGTATCCCTGCACTCCATGCGGGCTCCAGTGTTGAGCCTGCATGTTTTTGGGCGCATGACGGCTGATCTGTACAGCTGACATGTGCCCCTAACAGCCGCAGTTGGTATCGCGATCCACCCACGGCTTTTAACATGTTATATGAAGCTGTCAACGTCGGACAGCGGCATTAACATGGCCGCGCCTGAAACGTGTCTCTAATCCCGTCTATCGGCATAGCATTTTTGCTACACACAGCAGGGCTGAAGCTGAAACCATGCTATGTGTAGCACAGGCACAGCTTCAAGTCTCCCATGGAGACTATTGAAGCATGGGAAAAGTAAAAAAAGTTTTTAAAAAAATTAAAAAAATATAATGGTTCAAATCACCCCCCTTTCGCCCCATTCAAAATAAAATAATATATATTTTTTTAAATATACACATATTTGGTTTCACCATGTTTATAATCACCTGATCTATCAATATATAAAAATAATTAATCGAATTGGTAAATGATGTAACGAGGAAAAAAAATCAAAACTTTTTTTTTTCCAAACTTTGGATTTTTTTTCACCACTTAAATAAAAAAAAACCTATACATGTTTGGTGTCTATGAACTCGTAATGACCTGAGGTATCATAATGGCAGGTCAGTTCATTTAGTGAACATGGTAAAAAAAAAAAAAAAAACAATTTTTTGCAATTTCACCATAGTTTGATTTTTTTTTCCACTTTTCCAGTACATGATATAGTAAAACCAATGGTGTGGTTCAAAAGTACAACTCGTCCCGCAAAAAGCAAGCCCTCACATGGCCATATTTATGGAAAAATAAAAAAGTTATGGCTCTGTGAAGACAGGGAGCACAAAAAAAATGCAAAAAACGGAAAAACCGAAGGTGGTGAAGGGATTAATGGTTAGCGAGATGTTCTTTTACTGAAATTCTGTGCCCTTTATTCTCCACACAATGATTCTGATCATTGTGACCAAAGAGTTCTATATTAACCTCATCGGTCCACAGGACTTGTTTCCAAAATGTATCAGGCTTGTTTATATGTTCTTTTGCATACTTCTGATGCTGAATTTTATGGTGAGGACGCAGGAGAGGTTTGTTCTGATGAATCTTCCATGGAGGGCATATTTGTGCAGGTGTCTCGGAACAGTAGAACAATGTACCACAACTCCAGAGTCTGTTAAATCTTTCTTAAGGTCTTTTGTAGTCAAGCGGGGGTTCTGAATTGCCTCTCTAGCAATTCTACGAGCAGCTCTCACTGAAATTGTGCTTGGTCTTCCAGACCTTATCTTGATCTCCACTGTTCCTGTTAACTGCCATTTCTTAATTACATGCCGAACTGCAGAAACGGCAACTTGAAAACGCTTTGCTATCTTCTTATAGCCTTCTCCTGCTTTGAAGGCCTCCACCATTTTCATTTTCTGAGTGCTAGGCAGCACCAAAAAACAACAACCCATGGCTGCTGTTTTTTGGCACAAGGTTAGAGGAGCCTGGATTTTAATAAAGCTGGGAAATTTGCATCACCTGGCCTTTACTAACGATGATAATGAACAAACTATAACCCGAAAAAGCTAATTTAGGTCTGAAACCTTGGTCAAAATTATCTGAGCACACAAATCTCCAAGGGTGTGACTGCTAAAATTTTACATCGGGCCAATTTTCCTTTCTGTAATTTTTAAAATGGAAAAAATGACAATATATATATATTTTGCCTAAAATACAAAGGAAAAGCTTCATCTTTAAATTTAGGCCTTTTAGAGATCATTTCATCTTCAACTTTTTTAAATGTTCACAATAACAGTAGTTTTGACCAGGGGTGCCCAAACTTTTACACCATACTGTATTCACAGCTGTCTGCATCCAGAGGATGTGGAAAGCAGTGACAGTGAGCAGTGGAGGCGGATGGATGGCAGTCAGGGGAGAGGACGGTGCAGCCCGTGGGCCACTGTTTCAGCCCTTCGGCTGTCTCGGTCCACACTATGTCCAGGTCTGAATTATAGAAATAGAATGTATGGATAAAAAATGACATATTGTTAAAATAAAGTTTTTTAATATTAAGATTAGTGATGAGTGAGCATGCACGTCGCTGCTCAGTACTCGCCCGAGCATCTCACTGCTTGACATGCTCGGCACTCCTCGAGTATTTCCGGGATTCTCGGGCGAGAGCTCGGGTACCCGCCCTGCATGTTTGGCGCTCTTTAGAGTGCAAATGAACATGCAGGGATTGCTTGTCACAGACTGTAATGCTGTAGCAATGTTGGCTGTAGGATTACAGTGATTGGCTGGCTGCATAACGTCATCGGGTCTATATAAGACCTGGTGGCCCTATGCTCATGATAGTCTAACCCGGAAACAAGCAGAGTAGGGAGAGATGCTGCTGAGTGAGGGAGAGAATTGGTGGTTTATTAGTTAGATATACAGTAGGTATTCCACAGCAAGATATATATCCATCTGAAATAACAGTCCTTCTGAGGACTAATTCAGCTGCATATATTAATCCTAATAGCAGGAGTTAGGCAGGCAGGGTTTGTGGCAGTGTATACAGCACAATAGGGTCCATTGCATGTTCTGTCTGCTGCTGCTGTTACAGATATCCATATAGCCCTACATATCCAGGCTATTTTTTTTTTGCTCTTAATCCTGATTATTTGCATAAAAAGCAATCCAGAGTACACCATTTTAATGCTCCATTTGCCTGTTAGCAGAATACAGCCAGATTTTGCTTATTATATTCGCACTACTGGATTATGGAAGCAGAAAAACTTTTCCATGATCACACGTGATCCCATATTACTGCAGTAATAATACAGACATTTTGTTGAGCATGCTAAATATTCCACTCCATTTAAAGTCAGCCAGCTGTGTTTTGTTGAACCTATTCACACTTGGTCGCAGACAAATACCACCCTATCAGGCAACTGCCTGAAACCGTGGTCATCGGACGTGATCCTATATTACTGCCGTAATAATACAGAAATTTTTGGGAATGTGTCAGATATTACACTCCATTTAAAGTATGGCAGTTGTGTGTTCAAACCTATTCACAGTTGGCCACTGACAAATACAATACTACTAGGCGACTGACTGAAACCCTAGCCATCAGACGTGATCCCATATTATTGCCGTAATAATACAGACATTTTTAGGAATGTGTCAGATATTATACTCCATTTAAAGTATGGCACTGTTCAGAGCAGTGACCTGGGAGTCAGAGATGCTTCCAGGGGTCTTCCCCCTGCTGTTCTCATGTCATTAGAGCACTGTTCCCATAGATTATGGCAATTTTTAGGCCCCCTGCAGACCTCTAGGGGGGCTGCCGGAAAAATGCTCGAGTTTCCCATAGACTTACATTGGGCTCGTTACTTGGACTGAGCACTCGAGCATTCCAATTTGCTCGACCCGAACAACAAGCAAGATGATTATGTGGCTTATTCTAATTTTTCATAATACATATATATTAAAATCCAAAAATCGTGTAGTTTTCCTCTACCCTCTGAACCTCATATTAAGCTTATACTATAATAGTTCTACAGAGATCACAACTCAGAAATCTTATCTCATTATCAACACAGACAGGATTACTGTCACAGATAACACCTCTATATATAGTACATAACACAGGATCCACCATTCACAATAGGTGATGTCACAGCTCACCTCCTCCTCCTCCTGTACAATGACTGATAACACCTTTACATGCAGTAGATAACACAGGATCCACGATTCACAATAGATAATGACACAGCTCACCTCATCCTCCTCCTGTACACTGACTGATAACACCTCTATATACAGTAGATAACACAGGATCCACCATTCACAACAGGTGATGTCACAGCTCACCTCCTCCTCCTGTACAGTGACTGATAACACCTCTACATACAGTAAATAACACAGGATCCACCATTCACAATAGATAATGACACAGCTCACCTCCTCCTCCTCCAGTACAATGACTGATAACACCTCTATATACAGTAGATAACACAGGATCCACCATTCACAATAGGTGATGTCACAGCTCACCTCCTCCCCTCCTGTACAGTGACTGGTAACACCTCTATATACAGTAGATAACACAGGATCCACCATTCACAACAGGTGATGTCACAGCTCACCTCCTCCTCCTGTACAGTGACTGATAACACCTCTACATACAGTAGATAACACAGGATCCACCATTCACAATAGATAATGACACAGCTCACCTCCTCCTCCTCCAGTACAATGACTGATAACACCTCTATATACAGTAGATAACACAGGATCCACCATTCACAATAGGTGATGTCACAGCTCACCTCCTCCCCTCCTGTACAGTGACTGGTAACACCTCTATATACAGTAGATAACACAGGATCCACCATTCACAATAGGTGATGTCACAGCTCACCTCCTCCCCTCCTGTACAGTGACTGGTAACACCTCTATATACAGTAGATAACACAGGATACACCATTCACAATAGGTGACGTCACAGCTCACCTCCTCCTCCTGTACAATGACTGATAACCCTTCTATATACAGCAGATAACACATGATCCACCATTCACAATAGGTGATGCCACAGCTCACCTCCTCCTCCTGTACAATGACTGATAACACTTCTATATACAGTAGATAACACAGGATCCACCATTCACAATAGGAGATGACACAGCTCACCTCCTCCTCCTCCTGTACAATGAATGATAACACCTCTACATACAGTAGATAACACAGGATCCACGATTCACAATAGATAATGACACAACTCACCTCCTCCTCCTGTACAATGACTGATAACACCTCTATATATAGTAGATAAACACAGGATCCACCATTCACAATAGGTGATGTCACAGCTCACCTCCTCCCCCTCCTGTACAGTGACTGATAACACCTCTATATACAGTAGATAACACAGGATCCACCATTCACAATAATGATGTTACAGCTCACCTCCCCCACCTGTACAATGACTGATAACAGCTCTATATACAGTAGATAACATAGGATCCACCATTCACAATAGGTGATGTCACTGCTCATCTCCTCCTCCTGTACAATGACTGATAACACCTCTATATACAGTAGATAACACAGGATCCACCATTCACAATAGGTGATGTCACAGCTCACCTCCTCCTCCTGTACAATGACTGAGAGCACCTCTATATACAGTAGATAACACAGGATCAACCATTCACAATAGATGATGTCACAGCTCACCTCCTCCTCCTGTACAATGACTGATAACACCTCTATATACAGTAGATAACACAGGATCCACCATTCACAATAGGTGATGTCACAGCTCACCTCCTCCTCCTGTACAATGACTGATAACACCTCTATATACAGTAGATGACACATGATCCACCATTCACAATAGGTAATGTCACAGCTCACCTCCTCCTCCTGTACAATGACTAATAACACCTCTATATACAGTAGATAACACAGGATCCACCATTCACAATAGGTGATGTCACAGCTCACCTCCTCCTCCTGTACAATGACTGATAACACCTCTATATACAGTAGATAACAAGGATCCACCTTTCACAACAGGCAATATCACATCTGCCGTCCATTCGCCTGGTACCACTAATCTGGACGCAGGACCGAAGTCCCGTGAGTCGATCTCATCATCTCTAGTCCCAGCTGTCCAGGATACAGCAGACAGTCCCGGATTTGGGTCTCTGCCCTGCAGTCTCAAGTGTCTACTGAATGTCCCTCACTGCCTCTGCCCCTCTGACATCTCCTCCTGCAGGGAACAAAAAAAATGGCAAATGGGCGTGGATTGGGCTGTGGCCAAAATTTGGCGCACCGCATAATTTATCATTCTTTCTCTTCTTCAAAAATTGGGAGGTATGTGGGTGCCGGGCAGGTTAATAATGCTATTGTCCTGCTGATTAACCCCATAGCTGCAGGTTAATAGTATTTTTTCTGGTGACAAGTTCCCTTTAATGGAAGGGTTTGAGATTGTCAAAGAAGGCCACGGCGATCTCTACATGCTTCTGTGAAAAATTACAGATAGCACATGGATGGCGTCGGTGTGAAGTCTGTGTACTGTCTATCACTAACATTGTAATGGGTAGGAGAAACTTTACGATATATAAAATCACTGATGAGCCACTGACGGTAAAAACTGACACATGGAGGAGACACTGATGAACAACGGTCTGTTGTTTTCATGTGCAAGAAAATCACTGATAATTGACTGAGGCCTTAGGGTCATATATCAGCATCAGTAGTCAAGAATCTGAGTGTGAGTAATTTTTTTTATCAAACTTACATTATTCTGATATTTGACTCATCACTGTAAAATCAGGTTTCATCACTGGAGAAGCTGCAGCCGCCAATATATTTATTAATAAATAAAAATAATAAGTCACAGCCGGTGTCAGATGCAAGAATCAGGTGTCGGAGTCACATTTCAGTGTCAGCAGTCAGAATGAGGTATCAGAGTCAGGGCTCATTCACACATCTGATTTTTCCACGTACGAGAAATACGGACTGATTATTTTGATCAGAGTCTGGTCTGAGTCATCTGTTTTTCTCATGTGGAGAAATAAAAAAAAATGTTTCGCCACCTTCTCTATTCTGTCAGTCAGTGAAAGTCAGACCGTACCCAGATGGCATCCGAGTGCGGTCCGATTTTTTCACGGACCCATTGACTTGCATTGCCGATTTATATCCGACCCTCAGATCCAAATCAGACATGTCCCTGATATTTTCCATGCATCACTCAGATCAAAATAGGACATGTGAACAGTAGTGTTGAGCCACCCCCGTAGTGTTCGGGTTCGGTTCGGTTCGTCGAACACCGGGATGTTCGAGGAACTGTTCGTCGAACTGTTCGTCGAACACCTTAGAACACCGTCGAACACCGTTAAAACCAATGGCAGGCAAACAAAAACACATAGAAACACATAGAAAACACCTTCAAAGGTGTCCAAAAGCTGACAAACTGCTCAGAAGACGCTTTCTTTAAAAAAGCCGGCCGGCAATTCAGCAGCGGCATACACCGGTACCCGACAATTTAGACAAGAAGGAATAGAGCCTCACACATAGATTAGATAGATAGAAACATGTCAGTCACATATATATGAAGTACAGTGACAGTGTTGCTTACTGTACTTGTCATTTAGTGTAAAGGATTTATTAAAAAATATAATAGTGTTTTCATGCACCGTCTCTTTAAAAAAGCCGGCCGGCAATTCAGCATCTGTACCCGACAATTTATAACAGACAGAATAGAGCTTCACACATAGATTAGATAGATAGAAACATGTCAGTCACATATATATGAAGTACAGTGACAGTGTTGGTTACTGTACTTGTCATTTAGTATTAAAATAAAAGATTTATTATTAAAAAAAATTGGCGTGGGGTTCCCCTTAATTTTAGTCTCTAGCGGAGGTTAAGCAGACAGCTGGGGCAGATGTTTGAAGCCTGGGAAGGGGGTAATACCCACGGAGCTTCCCAGGCTACTAATATCAGCCCCCAGCTGAATACATAGCCTTTACTAGCTATTAAAATGGGGGACCCCCCCAAAAAAATGACGTGGGGTCCCCCCTAATTTAATAGCTAGCAAAGGCTAGGCAGACAGCTGGGGGCTGATATTAATAGCCCAGGAAGGGAGCCATGAATATTGGCCCCCTCCCAGGCTAGAAACACCAGCCGTCAGCCGCCCCAGAAATGGCGCATTCATAGGATGCGCCAATTCTGGCACTTAGCCTCGCTCTTCCACGCTGCCCTGTAGCGGTGGCGGGGGGTAATAGGGCTGGGGTTGATGTCAGCTTATAATGCCAGCTGACATCAAGCCCAGGTTAGTAATGGAGAGGCGTCTATAAGACACCCCCATTACTAACCCCATAGTCAAAGTTAAAAGAAAACACAAACACCCAGAATAAAGTCCTTTAATTGAAATAAAGACACAATCCTTTATTGTTCTAAATTAAACCATACTTACCATCACGCCCATTCCAGCTGAAGCCAACGATCTCCTGCAATAAAAGAAAAATAATAAAGCAACATCATCCTTACCTTTCCATGGTTCCCACGACAGCTTCAACTCTGCTACATCGAGATGACAGGCTGGACCGCAGCAGAACGCCGCCATCCAGCCTGTCATCCCGCAGACACTGAGAAGCGCAGGCATGCTTGCGCTCTGCAGTGTCTGGCTGTGACGGCATAAAGATGAGACGAGTTCATGTCCAATGAACTCAGCTCACCTCCTGCACGTCACTGACAGCGTGGGAGAATTCTCCTGCACTCAGCGCTTCAGCGTGAGAATTCTCCCACGTTGAAGCACTGAGTGCAGGAGAATTTTCCCACGCTGTCAGTGACGTGCATAAGGTGAGCTCATGTCCAATGAACTCAGCTCACCTCCTGCGCGTCACTGACAGCGTGGGAGAATTCTCCTGCACTCAGCGCTTCAGTGTGAGAATTCTCCCACGCAGAAGCGCTGAGTGCAGGAGAATTTTCCCACGCTGTCAGTGACGTGCATGAGGTGAGCCGAGTTCATTGGACATTAACTCGGCTCATCTGGATGCCCTCACAGAGAGACACTGTGGAGCGCAAGCAAGCCTGTGCTTCTCAGTGTCTGCGGGATGACAGGCTGGATGGCAGCGTTCTGCTGCGGTCCAGCCTGTCATCTCGATGTAGCAGAGCTGAAGCTGTCATGGGAACCATGGAAAGGTAAGGATGATGTTGCTTTATTATTTTTCTTTTATTTCAGGAGATCGTTGGCTTCAGCTGGAATGGGCGTGATGGTAAGTATGGTTTAATTTAGAACAATAAAGAATTGTGTGTTTATTTCAATTAAAGGACTTTTTTCTGGGTGTTGTGTTTTTTTTAAATACTTTACTAGAAATTCATGGTGGTCATGTCTAATATTGGCGTGACCCCATGAATTTTGGGCTTAGGGCCAGCTGATAATGCCAAGCTGGCCCTAACCCCTTTATTACCCAGTGAGCCACCGCATCAGGGCCCTGGATGAGTTGGGTACAGCGCCAGAAGATGGCGCTTCTATGATCGCGCCATTTTCCGGGGTGGCTGCGGACTGCAATTTGCAGCGGGGGTGGCCCAGAAAGCTTGGGCCTCCCTGCGCTGCGGATTCCAGCCCCCAGCTGCCTAGTTGTACCTGGCTGGACACAAAAACAGGGCGAAGCCCCACGTCAATTTTCTTTAAATTATTTCATGAAATAATTAAGAAAAAAAGGGCTTCCCTATATTGTTGTGTCCGGCCAGGTACAAATAGGCAGCTGGTGGTTGGGGGCAGCCCGTTCCTGCCTGCTGCACCTGACTGGACACAAATATAGTGCGACGCCCCACGTCAATTTTTTTTTAATTATTTCATGAATTTCCTGAAATAATTTTAAAAAATTGAAGTGGGGCTTCGCACTATTTTTGTGTCCAGCCAGGTACAACTAGGCAGCTGGGGGCTGGAATCTGCAGCGCAGGGAGGCCCAAGCTTTCTGGGCCCCCCCCGCTGCAAATTGCAGTCCGCAGCCACCCCGGAAAATGGCGCGTTCATAGAAGCGCCATCTTCTGGCGCTGTACCCAACTCATCCAGGGCCCTGGTGCGGTGGCTCACTGGGTAATAAAGGGGTTAGGGCCAGCTTGGCATTATCAGCTGGCCCCAAGCCCAAAATTCATGGGGTCACGCCAGTATTAGACATGACCGCCATGAATTTCTAGTAAAGTATTTAAAAAAAACACAACACCCAGAATAAAGTCCTTTAATTGAAATAAACACACAATTCTTTATTGTTCTAAATTAAACTATACTTACCATCACGCCCATTCCAGCTGAAGCCAACGATCTCCTGCAATAAAAGAAAAATAATAAACCAACCTCATCCTTACCTTTCCATGGTTCCCACGACTTCTTCAGCTCTGCTACATCGAGATGACAGGCTGGACCGCAGCAGAACGCTGCCATCCAGCCTGTCATCCCGCAGACACTGAGAAGAGCAGGCATGCTTGCGCTCCTCAGTGTCTCGCTGTGACGGCATCCAGATGAGCCGAGGTCATGTCCAATGAACTCGGCTCACCTCATGCACGTCACTGACAGCGTGGGAAAATTCTCACGCTGAAGTGCTGAGTGCAGGAGAATTCTCCCACGCTGTCAGTGACGTGCATGAGGTGAGCTCATGTCCAATGAACTCAGCTCACCTCATGCACCTCACTGACAGCGTGGGAAAATTCTCCTGCACTCAGCGCTTCAGCGTGAGAATTCTCCCACGCTGTAAGTGACGTGCATGAGGTGAGCCGAGTTCATTGGACATGACCTCGGCTCATCTTTATGCCGTCACAGAGAGACAATGTGGAGCGCAAGCATGCCTGCTCTTCTCAGTGTCTGCGGGATGACAGGCTGGATGGCAGCGTTCTGCTGCGGTCCAGCCTGTCATCTCGATGTAGCAGAGCTGAAGCTGTCGTGGGAACCATGGAAAGGTAAGGATGATGTTGCTTTATTATTTTATTTTTATTACAGGAGATCGTTGGCTTCAGCTGGAATGGGCGTGATGGTAAGTATGGTTTAATTTAGAACAATAAAGAATTGTGTCTTTATTTCAATTAAAGGACTTTATTCTGGGTGTTTGTGTTTTTTTTAACTTTGACTATGGGGTTAGTAATGGGGGTGTCTTATAGACGCCTCTCCATTACTAACCTGGGCTTGATGTCAGCTGGCATTATAAGCTGACATCAACCCCAGCCCTATTACCCCCTGCCACCGCACCAGGGCAGCGTGGAAGAGCGAGGCTAAGTGCCAGAATTGGCGCATCCTTTGAATGCGCCATTTCTGGGGCGGCTGACGGCTGGTGTTTCTAGCCTGGGAGGGGGCCAATATTCATGGCTCCCTTCCTGGGCTATTAATATCAGCCCCCAGCTGTCTGCCTAGCCTTTGCTAGCTATTAAATTAGGGGGGACCCCACGTCATTTTTTTGGGGGGGTCCCCCATTTTAATAGCTAGTAAAGGCTATGTATTCAGCTGGGGGCTGATATTAGTAGCCTGGGAAGCTCCGTGGGTATTACCCCCTTCCCAGGCTTCAAACATCTGCCCCAGCTGTCTGCTTAACCTCCGCTAGAGCCTAAAATTAAGGGGAACCCCACGCCAATTTTTTTAATAATAAATCCTTTATTTTAATACTAAATCACAAGTACAGTAACCAACACTATCACTGTACTTCATATATATGTGACTGACATGTTTCTATCTATCTAATCTATGTGTGATTCTCTATTCCTTCTATTCTAAATTGTCGGGTACCGCTGCTGAATTGCCGGCCGGCTTTTTTAAAGAGACGGTGCATGAAAACACTATTATTTTTTTTGATAAATCCTTTACGCTAAATGACAAGTACAGTAAGCAACACTGTCACTGTACTTCGTATATATGTGGCTGACATGTTTATATCTATCTAATCTATGTGTGAAGCTCTATTCTTTCGGTTCTAAATTGTCGGGTACCGGTGTATGCCGCTGATGAATTGCCGGCTTTTTATGTTTCACTGTTGGCACTGTTCCCATCGATTTGGGCAATCACTGTAATGCCACAACCACCATGGCTGTGGCATTACAGTGAGTGGCAGACAATCCCTGCATGATTGGTGCTCTAAATAGCACCAGACATGCAGGACACGCTTTTGGTGCACGAACAGTTATCGAACATAACCTCGAACAGCCGAATTTTTTGCAAATCGTTCGGGTTCGTCGAACAACTCGAACACCGCCCAAAACAGCTCGAATTTGAGATTGGCGAACAGTTCTAGTCGAACACCGCTCATCTCTAGTGAACAGCCCCTAACACTATTATAGGTACAAATTATATCTGTGAAAAAACACGGCCGGGGTACAAGAAAATCAGACATCTGAATGAGATTTGCACTATTCTGATATTCTGATAAGTCTGGACACTGTAAATTGTTTGCTAAGTAAATATATTATTCTACTGAACTGGAATATCATTAGGTTATAAAATACATTTTTAAAAGTAATACAATTTAATGCAATATAATTGAAATGAGCAAATCTTTTGAAATTTGAGTTATCTAAAATCACTGAATTTCTTAGTAAATTCAATTTTTTTTGTGAATTGATTCACCTCAAATTGAAAATACCTCAAAGCCTTCAATTACCCTGAAAAATATGTATGACACAATTCTTGTTTCCTCACCCGCTAATCTTCTTAATTGTTGTGCTGTCACACACTGTCTGTACAGTTTCTTCAGTGTTTTATTGCTTTCTCTCCCTATCTCTATGGATAATCTGTGAATTGTGATGTCCTCTTGCTATCCAGATTCACCACAAGTAGGCTGCTGCATTCTCTGCCTCTGCTTTTATACAGGATATGATATTATTATTTATTATTATAGCGCCATTAATTCCATAGTGCTTTACATGTGAAAAAGGAGTATACGTAGCAAACAACAAGTACAATAGTTTGAACAAAAGCAACTCATCGACTGGTACAGGAGGAGAGAAGACCCTGCCCGCGAGGGCTCACAATCTCTCCTTGGTTCCCGCTCCTGAGAAAATATACTGACCCAATACTGTTAAAATACTGATAGTGGGGCCTTGGCCTTAGTTGCTGTATGTTACAAAAATTATAATAAAGGAAGACACATAAACAACGTTTAACTTTATGAATGTCTTTATTGTTGAAAGGAGACTAAGGCTGTGTGCCCACGATGCGTTTGTAATGCGTTTCCGCAGCGTTTTTGCAGCTGCGGAAATGCTGCGGAAATGCATTAAAAACACATGGTAGAAGGGCAGCAATGTTCCCTAATGATAATCCGCATGTGCTGTACCCATGCTGCGGATTTTTCCGCAGCGTTTATGCTGCGCTCAAAAATCCGCAGCATGTCCATTAATTTTGCAGAAACGCGGCGTTTTTGCCGCCATTGACTTGCATTAGAACGCGCCAATTCCGCAAGACTGCATTTGTACTTGCGTTATTGGCGCGTTCTAATGTGCGGATGGTACCCGGGTGTAGAGAAGATGAGACTCTCCTCCACACCCAGGCACCATTAAAAGCTGAAAAAACAAGAATAAAATAAAAAATAAGATTATATTCACCTTCCGACGGCCCCCGGTCTCCTTCCCTCTGCTTACATGCAAGACTGAAGGACCCTTCAGCGCAGTGTCTCGCGATATCCCGGCAGCCAGGAACGAGCCAGGAACGAACGCGGCAGCACACGCCGGGCCATCGGAGGGTAAGTATAGCTTTTATTTTTTTATTTTTAAACATTCTTTTTACGGTCATACTATATATGCCGGTTGCATGGATTTATATAGTGTGACCTAGTTGTCAAGCACTTTCCATGTGGAAACGCATGTGAATCCGCATGTATTCCGCAGGAAAAACGCATGTACAATTCGCATGCGTTTTTTCTGCCAGGGAGATGCAGAAATGATGCAGAAATTTTCTGTTTCATTTCTGCATCGTGGGCACATAGCCTTACAGAGAATGTGGCAAATCAAAAGTGATGACTGTTCTGTTCTTTACCTTTATTACATTTTTTTAACAACTTGCTGCCTGATAACACCTACAAAGACTTACACAACAACAAGTAAGGAACAATACTGTTTATTACATAAATAGAAAACGAAATGCAAACAAGCAACAGAAAATCCTACAGGGAGAATTAACGTATATGAGATACCTGACAACAAAAATAGTATCAAGAGTCCACTTCCGATATGAAATGTATCCCTATACAAATACAATGTCTGGGAAAGGAAGGACTACATGAAATACAGAATGGCAACAACTCAGTGTATAGTAGCCACCGCATGATAAATTGAGCAGATGGTAAATAACAATGCACGTAATACAGCCTTGATGATACATGTGCTAGCAGCTAGCAGTATCTGAGGTAGTTATGGATGTAAAAAATGATGAAAGGGGTACATTTGATATTAATAGATAAATAAATACACAGATAAGTATAAATATAAAGTAACAGTGCATTCATAACTACTGGTCTGTTAGCAATAAGCTAAAACACAGTACCTAAATCTGCCTATTAGAATACATAAATAAAGCCCACCTATACATAGAAATATAAATACCTGATTAACATACCACTGAGCAAGAAGGTATCCACAATGTGCACTTCCCGATGCGCGTTTTGACTACTGCGGGCTTTAACGAGGGATCCCTAAGGACATAACCGTCTGAAACGCGTATGCAATTACTCTGTCTGGAGTTTTTTTTATGGATTTGCAATAAAGAAGAATTTTTCATGAGGACCCAGTGCTGGATGTACCTTCCTTTTCTCTTTATGTTTCTCATACTTACACAACTGTCCAATATTGTTGTGTATAGTGTTTAATTTGCTGTCTGATGTCTATACATTCAAGTAAATAGCAAAATGCCGAAGCGCTGTGAATAGTTCCTCCATATTAATATATACAAGTCCACATTTAATTGCATTACAATCTTTCTTCTTATTGCTCTCAGGATAGATAATCAATAAGATCTAATAGAGTATTTGTGAGATCACCCCATAAGAAATGAACCCTAGTGATACGTGATTGGTTCTAAAATCACCATTAAATAGTATTGTCATCTGATGGATAGAGATGTGCAAACCCAAACTTAAAAGTTCTAGGTTCGTACTGGACAGTTAGTGTCCGGTGCTGAATGTCAAACACAGACTTATCACGGAAGTCCTTTGCAATGTTTAAGAGAGAGAATATTTTCCAGCCCAAAAGTTCGAGTCCCCATTGTTTGGGGTTTACTTTCTGGTTCAAGTTCGGGTACGGTTCTGGTACCCGAACCAAACTTTGGAATAAAGTTTGGGTTGGGTACCAGAACCTGAATTTCCACGGGTTCGGTCATTCCTACTGCTGGACCTTTGGAGTCCATTGTTGTTTCAGAGCCTAGCACCATTGGATGATCCTCTGGTACTCTACTAGGTCAGTCCAACTCTGAAGAGCAGTTTGTTCAGATTATTAACCCCTTAAGTACCAGGCAATTTTTCTTTTTTGCACTTTTGTTTTTTCCTTTTTTATTTTTTTGTCAACATAGCTGTATGACGGCTGGTTGTAGTTTTGAATGACAGCCTTCATCTGATCATACTCTGTCCTGGAAAATGGGATGAAATGTAGAAAAAAATGCAATTACGCCTTAGATTTTTGGGTCTTTTTTAATGGTTTATTTTTCCGGTACAAATGATGTGAAAGCTTGATTATCCAAGTCAATACGATTAGGATAACAAACTTACATACATTTTTTTTTATTTAAGTAATGAAAAAAAAAATTGTAATTTTGTAAAAAAAAATTGTGTCGCCATTTTCAAAGACCTGTAACATTTTTTGGTATTTCATCAATTGAGTTGTGTAAGAACTTATGTTCTGTGTGGTGAGCTGACGATTTTATGGATACATTTGACTTTTTGATTGCTTTTTATTGTATTTCATTTTGGGAGGAGTAGTGACCAAAAAAACCTTAATTCTGGAGTTTTGATGGTTTTTTTTTGCTTACGTATTTTGAATATGCCGTACGGGTCAATTAATTTTACATTTTGATAGACAGAACTTTTACGCATGTGGCAAAATGAAATATGATTAATTCTTACATTTCTTTATTGTTAATGAAGGAAACGTAGGGTGATTCAAATATTAATATATTTTTAAAAACTTTGTCTATTGCTGGCTGCAGATTGAGCTAACTGAGAATACATCAATGAGCTCACAGTTTGTAACTTTTCTGTCTTTTTCTGCTGTAAAAGCCAAAGTGGTACAAAATTTGTAGTGAAACCCAATTGAAAAAATATATTTTTAAAAGCATTTTTTTATTTATTACTTTATTTTTTTGTGTCCTTACAGGACTTGAACCTACATTCATCCAATCGCTTATACTATATACTGAAATACAGTATATAGTATATACACACACCTTAGCCATACCCCCGATGGAGGCTGGTTCGAAACACGCGTCGGGGCGGACACACAAGCATTTAGGAGCCCCTGCACATACTAGTGTCTGTTTAAGGTAATCTTAAAAGTTCATGTGTTTAAAAGTGTTTGGTAATTTGTACCTATGCATACATGAATGGTTTAATATGCATCCCTGACACCATACCACTTGGATACAATTGTTTTTTTGAATTATGTAACATTATTATTATATGTATATGTATCATATCCTATAGAATAGGATATATACATATATGTAATTGCTCCGATCTTGTGTGCCCTTATACAATTTTTCATCACATGTGTGCATTTTCCCTGTTTCTTCCGTCCTGTATATTTATCCAATACATTCTGCAATTTTGAATAATATCTTGGACTATTGATAGTCGTTTTTCGTTATCCCACATGTTTCTATGATGATTTGTCCCTATTAGTCCCAATATACATTAGCATGATGGATATAATACTGTTTGATTTATCCACATTGATGCTGAACATGCTATCTCTTTCCATGAGAAATTTGTGTTATTTACTGAAATACCTTTGTACCTTAGTGCATAGTGAAAATTATGGCCAGTCGCTGAACTTCACAAGAGTACCAAGTTAGCAGCAACGGGGGGGGGGGGGGGGGGGGGAGAAGGGGGCGGTGCCAATCTATCACATCGTATGGAGTCAATGTCTCCTAGGTTTGTATCAAACTAGTTCCAAGCTCTGCAATGCAAACACAGCCTCAGTAATGTCAAAGTAACCTCTACATATATGGTTATAGCTGACCCGTGGTAACCAACAGATTGTTTCTCAAGTAATCTTCACTGCTCTGGTGACACACATTATCTGTACATTTTATTCAGTGTTTTATGGCTTTCTCTCTCTATATCAGCGGCTAAGCTTTGATGTACTTTCACTATCCAGATTCACCACAAAACGGCTGCTGCATTCCCTGTCTCAGCTTTTATACAGACTATGATAGTTCCTCCTGATTGACTGTGCTATATCATGTGATGTGATGCAAGGTATTATAGGAAAGTGGGGAAGCACACCTAGCCATGCCAGAGGTCATATAAGTATTTTCTGGTTGATACAAGCTTCTACTATGGCGGTGGCTATTTTAGGTGATTAGAGCAAAACAAATCACAAATTGTGCAAATTCACTGAGTATATCAAATTTCTAATAATTTTATATGAATTTAATTCATATTGAATTGGTTCACTTATCTCTAGATAGAAGTAAACATTTAATCATTTCTGCCACTGATAGTCTGTAACAATTTTTGCGCGTTACTTTAACAGTCTTTTAAAAATCCTACAGAGAACAAAGGGTTTTTTCTCCAGCTGATGTGTTCCACTTTTGGTCGAATAACTGTAATGACTGCTTTAGTGGAACTTAATGGGAACCTGTCATGTCCAATAACGCTATTAACCTGGAGTTGTAGCTTTAATCTGAAGATTAATAATGTTATAAAGGTGCCTGGCTGCAGTACTTAGAGTGAGGTAGCGGAGAGAAAATTAACTTTATTTCTCCTGTGAGCAGCTGGCTTTCAGTCATGCAGGAGTGCTGACTTTCAGTCATACAGGAGTGCCCACTCATCAGTGCATCAGTGCAGAGCCGGCTGTCAGTCAGTGCCGGGGTGTGCTTACAGCCTCTGCTCTCAGGGCTCTGAGTGGTAATTGTAATTGCTCCAAGCATGCTTACATGACTGAAAGCCGGCGGCTTCCAGGAGAAATAAAGGTAATTTTTTCCACAAGTGCCACACTTTTCAGTACTGCTGCCCGGCACCTTCATAACACTACTAACACTATTAACCTTCAGATTAACCTTAACTATATCTACTGTTTAGTAGCATTATAGGACCTGATAGATTCCCTTTAAATAATGGTAAATAATTAGCATTTTTTGTGCTCCTGCTTCAGCCACTTCTCGTACAGTCACACACAGGAAACTGAGGAGGAGGGAGAACGCGGCTCATCTCCTGAAAAACATAGGGAACATTACTTTAAATATAGTATTTCTCAATTTTTATTGTAATATACAAAAAAAATACCCTTAAAAAATTAGGATATTATAAAGTAGTTGCCGGGATATTTTATTTTTGTACATTTTCTATGTGTTCCTGTAATATCCTCTTTTCATCTTTCTTTCCATTCTAGTCACTTGCCAGTACAACTGTTTCAAACATTCTTACGTAACACGTTCATAAAATCTTTATGACTTCTATAAGAATGTTGTGTGCCATTCAAGTCATCAGCTCTGTTTCCTGTGGATTCCAGCTTCAGAGACAAGTTGTGTGATGATGTCCAGCACATGCTCAAGACTATTTCGTTTTGGAATTTTACTTGGTAAAAAAAGAAGTGTTAAAACATAAAGTTCTAAATATTTGAAACACAAAAATCAAGCTTCACAGCTTTATCGACGGAAAAATAATAAAGTTATGGTATTACAAAATGACACAAAGCAAATAAAAAAAAATATATATATTTTTAGCAGTAAAATAAAATAAAGGAAAAAAAAACTATATACATTTCGAATCTCCTTGAGATACGTGGAATTGAATTCTACTTAATTTTACAATATATATTTTTTGTTATCCGCTGGCCGCCATTTTTCTGAACCGTAAAAGGTCATCAAAATGTTTTTATTTTTTTTTATCCTTATATTCTCATGACTTCTCACCTCTCCGGTCCCTTGATGGGCAGGTGTCTGAACAGTCCGGCCTGGGCCCTTCTCTGCCCACATCCATATTGGATTCATCAGACAAAAGGTGAGATATTAATACTAGTGCAAGCATGTAAAAGGTCATGGTCTCATCACGTGGAATGATTGCTGTGACCTTGTGTACACATGCACAGAACCCTCCCGAGTCACATCAAAGCTGGAAGTCCCAGCCCAGTGTAATAGTGAGGAAGGGTGTAACCTTCCACTGGGACTGAAGTAGTTAGAATTACATATCCCCATAGTTAGGCACATCTCTGAACTGCTATTAGGTCAAGTTACAGGGTTAATTTCAGTGGCGCAGTCAGTAGAGTAAGGGGGAAACGTAATGACAGGGATAGACATTGGGCATGTCTAGAGGTTAGATATAATTCCTTGTGGGGCTGCAGTACTTTTTATCAGCCACAAGATACCACTGCTGATCATAGTTGTCAGTGAGAGGCAAGGCAGTTGCTAAGCAGATGGCTTAGTGGGTGGAGCCTCTGGGTGTGCTAAAAATAGCTGCAGCCGTTATTTTTGAGTTCAGTTGAAGCCCTGTCAGGGACGTGACAGGAACGTCCAGGGAAATTGGCTGCTAGGGTAGACGGGGGGCTCTCTACCATCAGACAGGGAATCTGTAGTGTGAATATCTCCTCACGTTGGAGTCCCATTAGCCGGCCGGAGAAACTCAACGGAGGTATTGAGGACCTGGGGCGCTTCTAGTCTGCAGGTAGCAGAGGAAAATAGGACTCCAGGATAAGCCGTGAAGGAGATAAAGGATCTTGGAATACTGTCGCTGGTGAGGAACCGTCTATTAGGCTAAGGAATAGAAACAGAGAGATGCTTCACATAAAGAAGGCACGAGGGCTGAAGATGATTTTAGCACCTGTATGGGAGACAAGAACCTGTTGGGCCTCATCCAATCTACCAGACTGTAAATATCATAATTACTCTCTTCCCCCAAGTAAAACCCCAGTTATGGTTAATAACTTTGTGTCCTCTGAAATTATTACTGCCCTGGTCCCAGAAGAGAAATGTCTGGAGACAACTGCAACCAGATGGTGTGAAGTAAGTGAAGAATGTCACATGTACAGCCACACATCAGAGGGAGGACACGAATTGTCTGTAAGGTGCCAAAGCGAGCAGGGGCCACAACTCGCCCACGACTACCTCGCTGGGGCACCTTACACCAGCTTGAGGATTTTGGTGATTTCAGGGAGAGCGGAGGCAATCTGAAGATGTGGCAAGGACCAGACGGGTGACGGTGAGGATCGGAGGGGCCGGAGAGGTGAGTGTTAAGGGAAATAGAAGTATTTTTATGTTATTTTTAAACATATTATGTGCCACGATGGTGTTGTGACATGTATAGGAAAACACTAACCAGACAAACAAGGGAAGACGAACAGGGATAAATAAAAATACCAACCGTACAAAATACACTCACCAAACAAAAGAGTGGGACACAAGAGAGTTAAAGGAAGGAGAAACAAAATAGGAGAGGATGGGGAAGTGCACACAGGCAAAACTCCAAGCAACAATCTCCTTAATAAATCTCGAAATGCCAACTCCATCCATCAACAACACCTCCAAGTCCAGAACCAGGCAGTAAAAACTAACATTGGCAATCCCTGAGTGCCAAAGGCGAGCATATATAGCCGAGGAGAGTTGTCAATGCTGAACAGCTAAGACAATCCAAGGAGGAACGCTCCAGGAGCTTCTACTGAACAGATTAACACTTGCGCTGCTAGCAAGGAAAAAACCTGCACTGTCTTAATACAATGGTTAACTACTTCTAACAAGTGCATGAGTGCGTGAAACCAGGTATTCTGGCCCCTCTTTGTCGTGGTATCCCTGTGACATTATGTTTATTATGCTCCGGTGTGTTGAAAGACTCATGTCTAGTATCTACCTAATTGTAATGGCCTCATGCAAGTAAAGTTACTAGATAAAGATGAGCAAAAAGATTTAAATTACCCTGGTCCATTATCCAGTTTGGTTCTCCATGAGAGCTGGCCAGGGTAATTTTCACTTATTCGCCCGCTATTCTCTGTTAGGCATCCTAGACACCTCGGCCACTTACGTGACCCTTTAGAATGCATGACATCCCATATGATGCCACAAAGTACTTTTCACAGCATCTTCATTACATTGAGAGGGCTTTGGGATGAGGTAGATGCATTCAGGATACCGGACAGGATACCGGACAGAGGATCGCCTGTGCAGAAGTAAGCACAGAGGATCAAACTGGTTGACAGATAAAGCTAAATCCAAAAGGCATTCAAATCACAGGAAGTGAACCATTAAAATAAAACAAAACCCAAATCCGCTACTTTAGAGCTCCAGACACACCATTAAAGAATTTCAGACCCTAAAAATTTGTGGTTTTAGACCTTAGATATCACGGGTGTGTCAGATGTAGCAGACAGTCGTTCTGTAGCTGGTTGCAGAAGGTCAATTTGTTTGACATTACAGACTCCTTCTTAAATCTGTCTTACTTTAGGATCCAGTGGCTAACTTCCTCCTGCTCTGATTGATACCCTCGCCTGGGTGTTTAAATACTTTCTGTTTGCTGTAGGGAGGTGTCGGTTATATTCACATGTTCCCTTGTGAAGGCTTGGAGCTATTGCAATCGGCTTACTTCCTCTTTGGCGCTGTGGAGAATGTTTGGTGTAATCTCATTGAAGCCTGCTCAAGCTAGGTTTCTCCCCCCTGTGTTTGTCTCCCTTGTTGTCTTTAGTTTATAGTGGGGATTGACAAGTGCTCACCCCCCCTTCCCTATCCAGGGCCGAGCTCTATGGATATACAGGACTTATTTTTCCTGTTCGGCGATTGGTGAGGAACCAATATAGGGATGGTAGGGGAGACAAGGTGATATTAGATCAGCCTAGGAGGTCTCCACTCCTCTGTTCCCTAGTGTCTGGGCTCCCTTCCCCTCATCCCTTCGTGTTGCACTTTGTCTTTTCTACACTGTGCGTGACATTAGATCCCCTAACAAGAAAGGCAGATCCCAGATCAAACCTCTCATTCTATTACAGACCTGAGACTAAAGTCTTTAAACTAATACAGACCACAGATCAAGATCTCCAAATACTCACCTCTCATTGTTTCTGCAGTTTGCAGTCCTCTTTACTCCAACACATAGAAGATTTTGATGCCTGGGCAACTGAACATTGTCTGCAATGGCTCTTGGGTGTAAGAAGATTGCAGGAACAGAAAGTGATGGAGAACTTAGGACATCCAGAATTGCCTTCTTTTCTTGTGACAAGTCAAGCCGAGGAGACTCTTGGAAGAAGGCTAGGAAAAAATAAAAGTGCAAAATACTAAAATTTCCCTTAAAGGGTTCATTTTGTTATTGATTAAATTAAAAAAAGTCCCATTTTTGACCCCATTTACCTATCACCAGAAATAATGTGTTCATTGTATTTTATGGTTTGCTATGATTACAGGGATATCAAATATCTTTGAGTTAGTTACTTGTTTGTGGTGTTTATGAAAAAAAAGTGTATTAAAAAATATGAATATGTTTAACACCATAATTTATTTTTAAAATCTCAGATTTTAACTTTGTAACTTTTTTACCCATAATTTACAGCTTTCTAGAGATGTACAGGTATATTGAGATGCATCGCTATGTACCAGTATAATCTTCCGGCAAAGAAAAATACCATTTAGCTATTGATGTAGAGAAGTTAGCTGTAGCCCACAGTTAATGTTACTCGTTGCTCGGGTCGAGCAAATTGGAATACTCGGGTGCTCGATCTGAGCAATGAGCCCAATGTAAGGCTGTGGGAAATTCGAGCATTTTTCAGGCGGCACCCCCCAGCGGTCTGCAGAGGGCCTGTAAATTGCCCAAATCGATGGGAACAGTGCTCAAATGACATGGGAACAGCATGGGGAAGACCCCTGGAAACATTTCTGACTCCCAGGTCACTGCAGTCAACAACGTTGTCAGAGGTGTTATGCCACTTTTAGGGACTCAAAATAAAACATACAAAAACAAATCCAAAATGGATTTTCCTGGGAAATATGTTAAGGAACATCCTTTCCAGGGTAATGACTTGTATATAAGGCAAAATAAATAACCAAAACCAAAAATACTCCTCCACACCTTGGGCTATGTTCACACGTAGCGTTTTTAATGAGTTTTTGCACTTTTGCATTGCTTTCAACCGTGACAAATGCATTCACTGGGAAATGTCATTTTAACATTTTACAATCTTATCTGGTCATGTGGTATGTGACACATCATCAGACACATGCATACAGTGCTGAAAAGACATGGGAACAGCATATGGAAGACCCCTGGAAGCATCTCTGACTCCCAGGTCACTGCCTAAAAGTGTGCCCATCATAAGTGATCCCGCCATGCACCTGTCATTGCAGACTTGCAATAATCACCGTCCACGTCCTTGTCCCAGTGCAGCGTTCAGTTGTTACTACCCCATTCCTTGGAATGCCAGCACAAGTATGCAGCCTGCCACCCACCCACAGGCTGCAATACTATACTGCCAAATTTTTGACAGCTGCTTGCACTTGAAATGTGACCTTTTAGGCTCGTGGAGGTGGAAGCTGTCCACAATCTTATGGCGGCGGAGACCGGGTATCCATACTCGGTCCCCAGCCGCCACTATTTGTCCCGGTGTCGTCTCCGCCTTTCACAAGCACGGGTCCCACAACATTACCCGTGCCCTCCCCAGTGAACTTACTGGGAAGGACCGCCTACCCACAAACATGTGGTCAAGTGAATGTGGCCAGGGACGGTACGGAGCCAGTCCACAGCTTTTTTTTGCTGAGTTGTATTTCACCACAGCCATATTCTTTAGCTTGGTAAAAGGACTTGGGGAACCATATCTACTCCAGCTGTCATTTCTCCCAGGAAGTCCTCTAAAGTTGCTTTCACTTGAAATGTGGCCTCTTAGGCTGGTGGAGACGGAAGCTTTTCACAACCTCATGCCAGCGGCGGCCGGGTGTCCATACTCGGTACCCAGCTGCCACTATTTCTCCCAGTATCTTCTCCGCCTTCCACAAGCGCGGGTCCCTGAACATTACTGCTGGTACTTTTCTGTGGGAATCTGCTTGCCTCCTATCAGCCTGGAATATTTCCAGTAAACTATGGTACGACGCCATGGTATTAGCACTGCCCCCCAGTACCAGTAGCGAAGCCATCCCCAATTTCCTTCTCAGGAATTTTATTTGGTAGACTGAGTGGCTGCCCAAATACATTAGTTTCTCACAAAGGAGCTGAAGATAGAGTGGCAGTAAGTGCAATTTTCTCCAGCCTGTTAGATATTAGAGGGTGAACGGCAGCACATTGGATCAGTGGTTAGCACTGAAGCCTTGCAAGGATTTTGTATGTTATCACCGTGTTTGCATGGATTTCCACCTCAGTAAAAAGGCAATCATAGAGTGTCCGGGAACCTTCCCACACACTTTTCTTAGCCATGACTGCTTCTCGGCAGGGTTGGACGGTGCCACCAGAGAATACTCTGGTGTGCCCTGGCTTCTACATCAGGAGGGTTCATGATAGTGCTAACTTTGCAGCTGCTATGGGGCTCTTGAGCGGGGGAAAAAGATGAGCACTCAGAATCAAATTCTCTGGTGGGCCCAATGTTTTTCAATCTGAAACAGCTTCTCAGTGTGAGTTGTATTTCACGACAGCCATACTATTTAGCTCGGTGAAAGGAATAGCATAGAGGGAAACCATATCTACTCCGGCTGTCATTTCTCCATCACCAGGTTCCGCCCATTGTCACACATGACCATGCCTGGCTGTATGTTCAGCGATGAGAGCTACAGATCAGGATGCTGTGTTACAGCTTTCAACAACTCTGCAGTGCTGGGCGGTTTGTCACCTAAGCATTAAGCATGTTATCTTCAGCACAGCCTGTTGGCGCTTGGCCAAGGCAGTGCTGCAGTGCTTTCAGCTTGTGACTGATGTGGTCATTTTGGAGTTGGAGGATGAGGTGCAGGAGCTAAACAATGTGATTACATTGAGGTTACATTGGCGACTCTGTTTTTTATACTAAAGAAAGATCCTACTGTTTTGTTTTTTTTTACGTTATTTTTTAAGACAGATGCATTCATTTTAACATTTTACAACCTTACCTGGCAATGTGGTGTGTGACACATCATCAGACACATCCCATTTCATTTCTGATGGAGGGACTCTGAAAGTCACAAAGCCTATTTTTAAAAGGCCATCAGTCGGCCCTCGCTATTGTTAGAGAGCCATCAGCCGGCTATGCTTTGTTGTTCCCATTATTAACAAGTGAGTCTCCTATAGTGTTATTGCGTATGCAGTGAATGCAAGGGCTGCCAAAAATTTGGACGCAACCCAATACCCCTTTGAAGGGTAACTAGTACAACATGTTCCCATTAGAAAGGACAGAGTATGCTATACAGTTAAAGGGTATACAGTGAGTCCAACGGCTGACCAAATTTAGGAAAAACTTCACTAACCATTTAAAGACGCACAGAACAGGGCCACAGTAACGACAAATTTCCATTAGAAAGGAGAGAGTCTCCCATAGTGTTGGCCTATGCAGTGAATGCAAGGGCTGCCAAAAATTTGGAGGCACTTCAATGCCCCTTGGAAGAGACGTGGAGGGCCTCATAAAAAAATGTTCCCATTAGAAAGGAGCGGGCCTCCTATACTTGTAATGCCCATGCACAAGTGTATGGGCTGACAAACATTTACCCCTGGGGGGTAAACATGAACATACTGTATAATTTTTCTTTTTTATGGGCATCATAAACACCGTTTAAAAAAATTATGTGGGTGTTACATCACGGACCATGGTCACCCTGGTGATATGGTGGTGGAGGATGAGGATGAGGAGAAGGAGAAGGACAAGAGCAAATAGCCAAAATCAGGAAGGGTATACCCATGTGTGGGTCTGAAAAGGTGCATGGGAATACACCTCCCAAAAAAATACACTGGATTTGAGTTTATGTTACTCTGGTATCATTCGGTAGTGTTGAGAAGTCAGGCTCAATACAGCCCTTGTTCATTTTTAAAAGAGTCAGCCTGTCAGCATTTTCAGTTGACAGGCGGATGCACTTATCAGTTATAATTCCACCAGCGGCACTAAAAACCCGCTCTGGTAAAACGCTTGTGGCAGGGCAGGCCAGGACCTCCAAGGCGTAGAGAGCCAGTTCATTCCACGTATCCACCTTGAACACCCAATAATTATAAGGCACAGAGGAATCACGGAGGATGTTGGTATGATCGGCAAGGTACTCCCTCAGCATCTTCCCAAACTTTTCACTCCTTGTTATAGTACCCCGCGCTCCAGGGCTTGTGCGAGGGGAGAGGCTGAGGAAATTCTCCCAGGACTTGGACAGTGTTCACCTGCCTCTGCTGGATTAGAGTTGTGTCTCTCTCGCCTGTAGTCCTTGGTTGTCCAATGAACTATGACCTCTGCCGCCAGCATTTTTAGATGGGAATTTTTTTAATAGTTCCTCAAGAAGGGCCTTCGGGTACTGCCCCATTTTTGTAGACCTGTCCGCCTCAGGAATATGAGATATAAAGTTCTCCTTGTAGCGTGGGTCTAGAAGTGTCACAAACTAGTAATGACTGTCACCCAAAATTTTGAGAACGTGAGGGTCATGGGAAAGGCAGCGTAACATAAACTCAGCCATGCATGCCAGACTGCTAACAGGTAAGACTTACGTGTCCTCATCAAGAGACCATGCTCTCCTCCTTCTCCTCTCTGTCCTCAGGCCATCCACACTGAACAGACGGTATTACAGTTGTGCAGGTAGTACCTTCTATAGCGCATGAAACTAGCTCCTGTTCTTCCTTCTCCTCCTCTTCCTCATTGTCACCCAATCCACGTTGGGATGAGATGAGGCTGGGCTGTGTGTAATCACCCTGTATGGTTCCTTGCTCCATCTCATCGTGCTCTGCCTGCAATGCATCTTCTTTGATTGTGAGCAGAGAGTGTTTCAGAAGATAGAAAAGTGGGATGGTGACGCTAATTATGGCATCATCACCGCTCACCTTCTTGGTGGAGTCCTCAAAGTTTTGGAAGATGGTACATATGTCTAACAACCATGTCCACTCCTGAGGTCTTATGTGTGGAGTCTGAACTAAATACCGACGGCCTTGTTGATGCTGGTACTCAACAACTGCCCTCTTCTGCTCACAAATCCTTCCCAACATCTGTAGTATAGAGTTCCAATGCGTGGGGACATCACACACCAGTCTGTGAGCCAGAAGCTGCAAACGCTGCTGAAGCACGGCAAAGGTGGCGGAAACTGTAGCTGACTTTATAAAATGGGCACACAGGCGGCATACTTTGACAAGCAGATCTGGCAGCTCCGGGTAGGATTTCAGAAATTGCTGAACCACGAGGTTAAGCACATGGGCCAGGCATGGTACGTGCGCTAGCTTGCCTCGCCTCACAGCCGCCACCAGGTTCCGGCCATTGTCACACACGACCATGCCTGGCTGTAGGTTCAGCGGTGTGAGCCACAGATCTGCCTGCTCTATCCAAGCTATCCACAACTCTTCAGCATTGTGGGGTTTGTCCCCTAAGCATATTAGCTTCAACACAGCCTGTTGCCGCTTGGCCGAGGCAGTGCTGGAGTCCTTTCAGCTTGTGACTGATTTGGTCATTTCAGAGATGGAGGCTGAAGAGGAGGAGGAGGCTGAGGAGGATGAGGTGCAGGAGCTGTAGACTCTGGGGGCAACCCTGATTGACCTAGGACCTGCGATCCTTGGTGTTGGGAAGACATGTTCCGTCCCAAGGTCTGATTGGGTCCCGGCTACCACTATGTTAACCCAGTGTGCCGTCAGCGAGATGTACTGTCCCTGCCCACAAGCACTTGTCCACGTGTCCATGGTTAGGTGGACTTTCCTGGCAACTGCGCTGTTGAGGTCACGGGTAATGTTTTGGGACACATGCTTGTGTAATGCGGGGACGGCACACTGGGAGAAATAGTGGCGGCTGGAGACCGAATACCGAGGAATGGCCGCCGCCATCAGGCTGCGGAATGCTTTAGTCTCCACGAGCCTAAAAGGCAACATTTCTAGCGCAAGCAGTCGCGAAATATGGGAATTTAGTAGTGTGGCCTGTGGGGCGTTGGCTGCGTATTTGCGCTTGCGTTCCAAGAACTGGGGCATGAACAACTGAATGCTGCACTGGGAAAATGACGTGGACGTGATTCCTGATGCTGCTACTTGAGTGTGCAATGTCAGGTGCAAGGCAGGAGGCATCATCGCATGCACCATGGACAAGGGATAGGCTTGCATGCACAACAGCGGAAGAAGCAGTGGTGCCACCTGCAGACACTGTTCCTGGACCCTGGGGTTCTGCCCACAAAGCCGGGTGCTTTGCTGCCATTTGCCTGATCATGCTGGTGGTGGTCAGGCTGGTCGTTTTGCCACCCCTGCTGATGCTGGCCTGGCAGGTGGTGCAAATGGCCTTTTTGGGGTTATCGGCAGAGTCTTTAACCCCTTTACCCCTGAGGGTGGTTTGCACGTTAATGACCAGGCCAATTTTTACAATTCTGACCACTCTTACTTTATGAGGTAATTACTCTGGAATGCTTCAATGGATCCCCCTGATTCTAAGACTGTTTTTTCGTGACATATTGTACTTCATGATAGTGGTAAAATTTCTTCGATATCACTTTAGTTTATTTGTGAAAAAATCGGAAATTTGGCGAAAATTTTTAAAATTTTGTAATTTTCAAAATTTAAATTTTTATGCCCTTAAATCAAAGAGATATCTCACACAAAATAGTTAATAAATAACATTTCCAACATGTCTACTTTACATCAGCACAATTTTGGAACAAAATTTTTTTTTTAGTAGGAAGCTATAAGGGTTAAAATTGACCAGCGATTTCTGATTTTAACAACAAAATTTACAAAACCATTTTTTAGAGAACACATCACATTTGACGTGACTTTGAGGGGCCTTTATGACAGAAATACCCAAAAGTGACACCATTCTAAAAACTGCACCACTCAAGGTGCTCAAAACCACATTCAAGAAGTTTATTAACCCTTCAGGTGTTTCACAGGAATTTTTGGAATGTGGAAGAAAAAAATGAACATTTAACTTTTTTCACAAAAATGTTACTTTAGACCCCAATTTTTTTATTTTCGCAGGTGTAACAGGAAAAACTTTTTGAATGTAAAATTTGCTTGAATAATTAGCGGACTCCATTTTGCGTTTGGGGAGCCCCTGATGTGCCTAAACAGTGGAAACCCCCCACAAGTGACACCATTTTGGAAACTAGACCCCTTAGGGAACTTATCTAGATGTGTGGTGAGCACCCTGAACCCCCAGGTGCTTCACAGAAGTTTATAACATTGAGCCGTAAAAATAAAATTTTCACATTTTTCCAACAAAAATGTTTTTCAGCCCCCAATTTTGCATTTTCACAAGGGTAACATGTTGCGTTTGGGGAATCCCTGATGTGCCTAAATAGTGGAAACCACCCCACCCTCCCCTCAGAGACTCCATTTTGGAAGCTACACCCCTCCAGGATTTTATCAAGGGGTATAGTGAACATTTTGAACCCAGAGGTACGACACAGAATTTGATAACATTAGGTCATCATATTGAATAAGTTGTGATTAGTCTTGAGTGCAAGTGCTCGTTATTTGAGTTTGCATCAGGTACTAGGGTATGCACCAAGTATCGCGGGTGCTCAAGTGACATGCTCGAGTCCCTGCTCCGCATGTTTTTTTTATTAGACACCCAAAAAAAAACATGTGGGGATCGCTTGTGCATGGCAGGCAATCCCCGCAAGGTTTTTTGGGCTGTATAACAGCCGCAAAACATTTGGGGAGGAGACTCGAGCATGTCACTCGAGCACCCGCCATACTCGGTGCATACCCAAGCACCTGATGCAAACTCAAGTAGCGAGTACTTGCGCTCACTAGTTGCCATATCGTTGTCATTTTTTTTCTTTACTTCTGAAAAAATCCCAACCCCAACCCGAACCTTGGCCCAACCCTAACCCTAGCCCAACCCTTACCTTAGCCCAACCCTAACCCTAGCCCAACCCTATCCCTAGCCCAACCCTAACCCCAACCCTAGCCCAACCCTAACCCCAACCCTAACCCCAACCCTAGCCCAACCCTAACCCAACGTTAACCCAAACCCTAGCACAGCCCTAGCACAACCCTAAAGTTTATATTTACACCGTTCCTCGTGTAGTATAAGTGATTAGACGACGTTATTCTTTGGGTCAGTGCAATTACAGCGATGCCAGATTCATATCGGGTTTTTATGATTGACAGCTGTCACACGCTAAAAGACGCATTTTTTTTGCTAAGACTAGTTTTTGCATTGCCATATTTTGAGAGCTATAATTTTTCTATATTTTGACCGACAGAGTCATGTGATGGCTTGTTTTTTGCGGGACAAGTTGATGTTTTTATCGGTATCATTTTCGGGCAAATGACGTTTTTTGATCACTTTCTATTCCAATTTTTGGGAGGCAGAATAAACAAAAGCCAACAATTCAGGAATTGTTTTTTTTTTTTTTTTTTTTATGACGTTCTGCGTGTGGTAAAATTGATAAGATAGCTTTATTCTTCGGGTCAGTACGTTTACAGCGGTACTGTATTTTTTTTTCTTTTTTATATTTTGGCACTTTTACACAATAAAAACTATTTTATAGAAAAAAGAATTGTTTTTGCATCGCTTTATTCTGAGAGCTATAACTTTTTTATTTTTCTGTTGCTGGAGCTGTATTGCGGCTTGTTTTTTGCGGGACAAGATTACAGCGGTACCATTTTTATTTACATTCGTCTTTTTGATCGCGTTTTATTCCATTTTTTGTTTGGCGGTATGATGATAAATATCGTTTTATGTTCCGTTTATTTATTTATTTTTTTATCGTGTTCACTAAAAGGGTTAACTAGTGAGACAGTTTTATAGGTCAGGTCGTTCCGGACGCGGCGATACCTAATATGTGTACTTTTATTGGTTTATTTTTTTTCCCATAAGATTATTTATTTATGGGTATAACATATATATATTTTTTATTATTATTATTTTCATTTTTTAAAAAAAAATTTTTACAATTTTTTTTTTTTTTTCACTTTCTGACATTTTTATTTCTTGTTCACATTGTCCCAATATGGGACTTTCACTTTTTGCAGCCTGATCGCCTGAATGGCATAGAGAGCAGCAGCTCCCTATGCCATGCAGCCTGTCAGCGCTGTACAGGGAGAAGTTACTTTGGTCGTGCACTGCGCATGACCAAAGCAACTTCCTGCTTCTTGGTGACCCGGATGTTGTCATGATGACGTCGGGTCACCATGGTAACATCCGGGACTGGATTCAGACGCCGCTGGACGCCGGCAGAGAAGGTAAGTATCGCGCTTACCTCCTCTTACCACCGGAATGCTGCGATCGATTTCAATCGCAGCATTTCGGGGGTTAATGTGCCAGGAGCGGTGCGGGACCACTCCCTGCACATAGCACAGGGTGTCAGCTGTGACAATCAGCTGACACCCGGTGGCGATCTCGCCCGAACCGCTTGTGTGTGGGCGAAATCGCCAGGGCGTATTAATATGTATCAGGCCCATAAGGCCCAGGGCACAGATACGTATTAATACGCCCTGGGTCAGAAAGGGGTTAAAAAACAACCAGACTCGGGAAGACCTAACAGTTGTACTGGCAACTTACTTCGTGTTGGTGTTACGGGGAACTGTTGCCTGCCTTCTTTCTGTGGCCACCACATTGCTTCTTCCTGCCCGTTGGGGTGCTCTGCCTCCCATCCCCTGTGTGCTGCTCTCCTCGCTCTGCATGTCCTCCTGCCAGGTTGGGTCAGTTACTAAATCATCCACCACCTCGTCTTCCACTTCCGCACTCTAGTCCTCCTCCTGACTTTCTGGCAATTGTGTCTCATCATCGTCCACCTCTTGTGACACTTTCCCACCGTCGCCTTTGTGTGACCGTGGCTGCTCAAATATTTGGGCATCACTACATGCGATCTCCTCTTGCCCCACTTCAAGTGAACCAGACGAGAGGCCCAAATCTATAAATGGAAAAGTGAACAGCTCTTAGGAGTGTCCAAGTGTGGGATCAGTTGTCTCTGGGCACTCAGCATGGTGGGAGGAAGGAGGTTCAGGGTGAGGAATATGAAGTCCAGACTCACAGGGTGGTGGTGGTGGCAGAGTGACTGAAAGCATTTTCTGCTTTCCAACCAATAACCTTTTCACACTGCTCTGTAATCAATAGTGGTGTTCTGCGGTCCCCTATTAATTGGGACAGAAAGGTCGAGCGAGAAGATGTGGGTGTTTGTTGTGGCACAATTTCAGCTTGCCCACAGCCTCGGCCTCTGCATGCACCATAACCATCACGTCCAATGGAGGACAATATCTTTTACGCTCACTACAAATGACTGAATTTGAAGCGAACTTATATGTGATCCGTGTGACGGACAAACCACAGTTTTAAATAGCTGGCCTGTAGGTAACTATTTTGAACAGCAAACTGGTGTCAATTGCTTCACTGACACACTGAAACAAATTTTTAATGGAGGTCAGAAATGGCAGTATTTTCTGAAAACGTATATGTGATCCATGTGATGGACAAACCACAGTGTTTAAATACCTGGCCTGTAGGTAACTATTTTGAACAGCAAACTGGTGTCAATTGCTTCACTGACACACTGAAAATTTTTTTTAATGGAGGCCAAAAATGGCAGTATTTTCTTAAAACATATATGTGATCTGTGTGACGGAGAAAACACAGTTTTGAAAAGCTGGCCTGTAGGTAACTATTTTGAACAGCAAACTGGTGTTAATTGCTTCACTGACACACTGAAACAAATTTTTAATGGTGGTCAGAAATGGCAGTATTTTCTGACAACGTATATGTGATCCGTGTGACGGAGAAAACACAGTTTTAAATAGCTAGCCTGTAGGTAACTATTTTGAACAGCAAACTGGTGTCAATTGCTTCACTGACACACTGAAACAAATTTTTAAAGGAGGCTAGAAATGGCAGTATTTTCTGAAAACGTATATGTGATCCGTGTGATGGAGAAAGCACAGTTTTAAATAGCTGGCCTGTATTGAACAGCAAACTGGTGTAAATTGCTTCACTGACACACTGAAACAAATTTTTAATGGTGGTCAGAAATGGCAGTATTTTCTGAAAACGTATATATGATCCGTGTGACGGAGAAAACACAGTTTTAAATAGCTAGCCTGTAGGTAACTATTTTGAACAGCAAACTGGTGTCAATTGCTTCACTGACACACTGAAACAAATTTTTAATGGAGGTCAGAAATGGCAGTATTTTCAGCGCAATTATATGTGATCCATGTGATGGACAAACCACAGTTTTAAATAGATGGATTTTTAGTGCTGTAATATGGAAAGGACCTGGCTGTACTCTGCAGTGCCAACAAGCAAATGGCGCAGAACAACGATGTTCTCTGGATTGCTTTGTAAGCAAATAATGAGGATTAAGATCCAAAAAAAAATTATTCCTGGCCCCTGAGACCTGGGCCTATTTCTAGAAATAACTAACAGCAGCAGACAAAACTGGAAAGGAACCTCTTGTACTATGTGCACTACAGTCTGCTATATACCATGCCTGCTTGCCTATATACACTGCCTGCCTGATATCTCTGCAGATGGATTAGTCCTTGGAAGGACTGTTTGTTGAGATGGGTATGTGTCTCTAATATAGTTTGGTACAACTACACTAACTAGAAACAAGCAAATCTCTCCATAGCTGAGCAGCACCTCTCCCTACACTGTCTGATTCCGGAGTGACTGTGACGAGCATGGTGGCGAGCACCGACCAGTAGCGATCATGCTTGCTCATCACTAGTTTCTACCTTCTATGCTACAGGTGCAGAAGGGTCTCATCCCCCAATTGGCAGCATCTTCAGAGAGAGATGAAGGAACCTACTGTACACAGCAGAGAGGATGGTGACCTGTGAACACTTTTGATAAAGTGTATAGTAGAAATCAACTATTGAAGCAGTTCAGGTGCGCCCACCTCCCCTACGAGTCACTACATATAAAGTTTGTGCACACTGGGTCAAGCCAAAAGTAAAGATAAGGAAGAAAAATTCTGGATTTCTTTGAGCAATAGCTTGAGTACTCTGTCCACCCATTTGTTGGATATGGAAATATGAGAAATTTGCATCGAGGCTGTTTGGAATGTTACTGTACAGAAGGAGTAGAGCTCAGTGAATACATTTGAGTAAAAGGATGGTTTTTTTAAATTTGTCTCTTCGTTGATTCAGCAAAATGATGGCTGTTGGCTGCCATTTCTCTGAATCATAATTTGACATGAAAAAGTAAAAAAAAAATGTTATACTCACCTTACCGCAAATCTCTCTGGCCCCTCCTCTACTCACCATCACCTGACCAGACTTTGCAGGTCAAGCACCGAAGACCAGAGGCTGATTACCAAATAGAGAGGAATGGATGTCGTCTTTAACCCCATTCTGACTTGGGGCATAATAATATGTAGGAGAAAAAAAGAAAAAAAAAAAAAAAAAAGCTCCAGCCACAGGTAAGTCCCAAAAAGATAATTTTCTTTATTGAATTAAGATACAGATGCCATATCACATGTCCATAAAAGCAACGCGTTTCGAACACAAATGTTGCGTTCTTTATCTAAGCTACATACAAATGGTGAATATCCAGTATATATATATGAGCAGACCAATAAAAACACAGCAATCAAATCACGTGACAATTAAAAACACAAAATGCTATAGGATAATAACGACAATGCAATGAGCAAAAATAAATGCTACAATTGTACACACACAAGCAAAATAATTATCTCAAATACATAGAAAAAAAAATGGCAAATTAGTTAGTGATAATGAAAAAGAAGTTCTCGTCACATGTTAAGCCCGTCCGGGTGACACGTGTTGAGAAAATATATCCAAAAAGCCTCTCGATCCAAGAGATGTCTTCGATTATCGCCACCTCTTGGATTCAATGTTAAACATTCAATTCCATATACCTGGAGAGAAGAGGTGTTCCTGTTATGGACTTGTATAAAATGCCTAGAAGCATGAGATATATTACGATTAGTTATATTGATAATATCTCTAGTATGTTCTGCAATGCGTTTTTTTAGTTTGCGTACTGTTGACCCCACATGTAGTATATTACAACTCGTGCATTCTTTTACATATACTAGATGATCACTATTACAGTTGATAAATTGTTTAATGTCATGCTGTTGAGTTTTTTCTGTGTTAAAAAATTCTTTAGTGACTTTGGCAAATCGACACATTCCACAACGTTTTTGTCCACACCTGAAAAAACCTTTACAAATAAGCCATGTATGGCGCTGTCTTTTCGGTTTCTGAAAACTGGGGGATAGTATATTACCTAAAGTTTGAGCCCGTTTAGCCACCACTCTGCATCCTGATTTTAATATGTTAGCCAGTATACTATCATCTTGCAAAATAGGTAAGTATTTTAGTATGATATGTTTAATTTGAAAAAACTGGGGACTAAATTTTAAAGAGATAACTGGTTTATTGTTTTGCTGATCAATAGTGGCAGAATTAGATGCAATTCTCCTATTTGATGTCTGAATGAGAACCCCTCTGGATTTGTTTCCAACAATATTCTCAGCTCTCTTAAGTGTCCAGGATGGATAACCTCTGCTGGCTAACTTTACCTTACATGCCTCAATTTCACTATTAATCCCAGCAGCATTGCTGCAGTTTCTCTTTATATGGGTAAATTCCCACACCAAAATAGCTTTAATGGTGGAAAGTGGATGTCCACTGGTGGCATGCAAGATGCTGTTACCTGCCATAGGTTTCACAAACGTGGATGTAGTAATTTTACCCTCAATGATTTCCAATTTGAGATCTAGAAAGGAAATACAGGTAGGATGAAAAGAATGGATGAAGGACAAATTAAAAGCATTGGTATTGAGGTATGCCACAAATTTGAGTATGGCAGAAACATCGCTACACCAGATAAAGATCAGGTCGTCGATGTATCTGCCATACCAGAAAAGGCAATGGGACCAAGGATTGGAGACTGTATATAACATTTCATGCTCCCAAAAGGACATAACCAAGTTAGCAATCGAGGGAGAGTACTTAGCCCCCATGGAAACGCCTCTAGACTGGAGAAAGTACTGTTGCCCATACATAAAAAAATGATGAGCCATTAAAAATTGTGCAACATTTAACAAATAATTAGACAACTCAAAAGTATAATTGCTATATTTTTTCAAGTGGAAATTTAATGCTTGTATTGCTATATGGTAAGGTATACTGGTGTACAGTGAAACCACATCGCAACTTAGCCAATAGAATTCACTTTTCCATTCTAATTGTACTAATTGATCCAGTACATCCTTAGAATCCTTTAGAAAACCCACAGACCTCTGTGCTAGAGGTTGTAATAATGAGTCGAGCCAATCCCCCAGATGTTCAGAGACAGATTGAATGCTGGAAACGATCGGTCTCATAGGTGGGGGTATAATTCCCTTGTGGGTTTTGGGTAGCCCATATAAACAGGGTAACATAGGATGATCGACCAGCATAAAATCTTTCTGTTTCTCTGAAATAACTCCCAAATAGAATCCCTCCAGAATGATAGCGTGTGTGGCAGTTTTATACGATTCCAATGGATTAAAAGACAGTTTTGTGTAAGTTGTGGTATCAGATAACAATAACAAAATTTGAGTGTCATACATTATTTTGTCCATGACAACTACCCGACCTCCTTTATCAGACATTTTTATTACAATTTCGTCATTATGCATGAGCTCATGAGGAGCCTTCAGTTCACGCTGGATCACGTCTTAAAATTTATCCATGGACTCAGTTCTGGATTGAGCGGGATAAAAATATGCATTACGAGTAGTGTTGAGCGAGACCTTCCAATATCGGGAAATATGGGATCGGATTGTATTGGACCGATACCCAAAAAATATCGGATATTGCCGATTCCGATACCGGAAACCAATGCAAGTCAATGGGACACAAATATCGGAATAAAAATAAACCCTTTCTTTCCTTGTAGATTAATTCTACATGAAGGAAAACAACTAAGAATAATATAGAATGTATTACATGAAAAGCTGGCAATTCAGCAGCGGCATACACCGGTACCCGACAATTTACAACAGAAAGAATAGAGCATCACACATAGATTAGATAGATAGAAACATGTCAGTCACATATATAAGAAGTACAGTGACAGTGTTGCTTACTGTACTTATCATTTAGTGTTAAAGGATTTATTAAAAAAAATAATAGTGTTTTCATGCACCGTCTCTTTAAAAAAGCCGGCCGGCAATTCAGCAGCGGTACCCAACAATTTAGAATAGAAAGAATAGAGTATCACACATAGATTAGATACATAGAAACATGTCAGTCACATATATAAGAAGTACAGTGATAGTGTTGATTACTGTACTTGTCATTTAGTGTTAAAATAAAGGATTTATTAAAAAAAAAATTGATGTGGGGTTCCCCGTAATTTTAGTCTCTAGCGGAGGTTAAGCAGACGGCTGGGGCAGATGTTTGAAGCCTGGGAAGGAGGTAATACCCACGGAGCTTCCCAGGCTACTAATATCAGCCCCCAGCTGAATACCTAGCCTTTACTAGCTATTAAAATGGGGGACCCCAAAAAAAATGACGTGGGGTTCCCCCTATTTTAATAGCTGGCAAAGGCTAGGCAGACAGCTGGGGGCTGATATTAATAGCCCAGGAAGGGTGCCATGAATATTGGCCCCCTCCCAGGCTAGAAACACCAGCAGTCAGCCGCCCCAGAAATGGCGCATCCATAGGATGCGCCAATTCTGGCACTTAGCCTCGCTCTTCCCACTGCCCTGTAGCGGGGACATCAAGCCCAGGTTAGTAATGGAGAGGCGTCTATAAGATGCCCCATTACTAACCCCATAGTCAAAGTTAAAAAAAAAAAACACAAACACCCAGAATAAAATCCTTTAATTGAAATAAACACACAATTTTTTAATGTTCTAAATTAAACCATACTTACCATCACGCCCATTCCAGCTGAAGCCAATGTCTTCTGCAATAAAAGTAAAATAATAAACCAACATCATCCTTACCTTTCCATGGTTCCCACAACAGCTTCAGCTCTGCTACATTGACATGACAGGCTGGATCGCAACAGAACGCTGTCATCCAGCTTGCCATGCCGCACACACTGAGAAGCGCAGGCATGCTTGTGCTCCTCAGTGTCTCGCTGTGACGGCATAAAGATGAGCCGATGTCATGTCCAGTGAACTCAGCTCACCTCATGCACGTCACTGACAGCGTGGGAGAATTCTCCTGCTCAAGGGCTGAGCGTAGGAGAATTTCCCCACGCTGTCAGTGACGTGCATGAGGTGAGCTGAGTTCATTGGACATGAGCTCACCTCATGCACGTCACTGACAGCGTGGTAAAATTCTCCTGCGCTCAGCGCTTCAGCAGGAGAATTCTCTCACGCTCACTGCAAGCGCAGGAGAATTTTCCCACGCTGTCAGTAACGTGCGTTTCTTCTGCGTTTTTTTGTTTTTTGAAAATAAGAAAAATCCGATTGGACATGGCTGGAATCTGTATCATTGGTATTAGTGTCGGAGGTATCCAAATCTGATGAACTGGAGTTCACATGTAGATTATGGGAGGATCTATTATGAGTTGGGGTCCGTTTTAGGATAGATCTCGGTGTGTAGACCGTTTTCTCCCATCTACCCCACTCATATACTTGATTGAGTTGATAGTCTTTATTGTCACGAATGAATTTGTTTTTCTTTCTGGAAGTAATGACATTTTCCAATTTTGAAACAGTAGTATTGATTTGCATTAGCATATTACCAAAAGTACTTTGATCGTGTTGCTCTTTGTGTGAGCTTTTTAGACTTTCAATTTCAGTATTTAGTTTAGACAATTTCAGATCCTCCTCAGCTATGATTAGTTTGATGAGTTCCAGCGAACAGTTAGTTAGTATTTGGTTCCATTTGGTAACAAATGTCGGGGAATAAATAAAAGTGGGCACTTTTTTTATTCTTAACCCCCTTGGGATCATATTTTTGGCAATATAATTTTCCAGTGTTTTATGGTCCCACCAAGTTTTGATCTCATTAATGAGAAGTTTTTCTAACATGTGGAACTCAGCCGGAGGAATTTCCGCAGCTGTAGAACAACCTGGTTCATCAGTAGTAAAGACCTGTGCAGCCTTGCGTATACGGTCTTGCATTGGATCCGACATATTAGAAGACTAAATACGCTAAAACAGCAAACATATATTATTACATAGTTTATGCTCAATGAGTATTGTTTATACTTAAGGTGATGCTGTTAGAATGACTGCAGGTGAGCAAGGTGTAAGGTTCAAGTAGTAACAAAGATAGAAGGATCACCAGCTCACCTGAGTGTTAGCGTCCTGGGGCACAGAGCACGAGGAACCACTTCGGAGCCCAAGCAGGAGAAAAAAAGAAAAAAAAAGCTCCAGCCACAGGTAAGTCCCAAAAAGATAGTTTTCTTTATTGAATTAAGATACATATGCCATAGCACATGTCCATAAAAGCAACGCGTTTCGAACACAAATGTTGCGTTCTTTATCCAAGCTACATACAAATGGTGAATATCCAATATATATATATGAGCAGACCAATAAAAACACAGCAATCAAATCACGTGACAATTAAAAACACGAAATGCTATAGGATAATAACGACAATGCAATGAGCAAAAATAAATGCTACAATTGTACACACACAAGCAAAATAATTATCTCAAATACATAGAAAAAAAAATGGCAAATTAGTTAGTGATAATGAAAAAGAAGTTCTCGTCACATGTTAAGCCCGTCCGGGTGACACGTGTTGAGAAAATATATCCAAAAAGCCTCTCGATCCAAGAGATGTCTTCGATTATCGCCACCTCTTGGATTCAATATTAAACATTCAATTCCATATACCTGGAGAGAAGAGGTGTTTCTGTTATGGACTTGTATAAAATGCCTAGAAGCATGAGATATATTACGATTAGTTATATTGATAATATCTCTAGTATGTTCTGCAATGCGTTGTTTTAGTTTGCGTACTGTTGACCCCACATGTAGTATATTACAACTCGTGCATTCTTTTACATATACTAGATGATCACTATTACAGTTGATAAATTGTTTAATGTCATGCTGTTGAGTTTTTTCTGTGTTAAAAAATTCTTTAGTGACTTTGGCAAATCGACACATTCCACAACGTTTTTGTCCACACCTGAAAAAACCTTTACAATTAAGCCATGTATGGCGCTGTCTTTTCAGTTTCTGAAAACTGGGGGATAGTATATTACCTAAAGTTTGAGCCCGTTTAGCCACCACTCTGCATCCTGATTTTAATATGTTAGCCAGTATACTATCATCTTGCAAAATAGGTAAGTATTTTAGTATGATATGTTTAATTTGAAAAAATAATATGTACCTGCGCCCTGGGCCTTATTGACCAGGTATGTATTATTACACACCGGCAATTGCGCCCGTACAGAGGCTGTGCGGGCATGATCGCCGTCGGGTGTCAGCTTATTCCAACAGCTGACACCCGGTACTATGTGCCAGGAGCGGTCCCGCACTGCTTCAGGCACATTAACCCCCAAAATGCAGCATATCCGGGGCAAGCAGAGGTAAGAGCGCCCCTTTTACCTTGGACCCCGTGCTGTGTGTGCGGGGTCCCGATCGTTGCCATGACGACATCTGGGTCATCAGGCATCAGGAAGTTAGATAGATCGTGCGAAGCAGTGCACGATCTACAGTATCTAACTTGTGCCTGCAGGGCTGACAGCCTGCATAGTACAATGATGCAAATGCATCTCTATGCTATGCAAGCGGTCAGCCTGCAAAAAATGAAAGTCCCATAGTGGAACAAAGTGCAAAAGAGAAAAAAAAAAGTGTCAGAAAGTGAAAAAAAATTTGTAAAAATATTTAAAAAATAATGAAAAAATAATCCCAAAAAATAAAAAATATACTGTACCATTAAATAATTATTATTATGGAAAAAAAACAATAAAAGTACATATATTTGGTATTGCTATGTCCGGAACGACCTGACATATAAAACTCTACTAGTTAACCACTTTAGTGAACAAGTTAAAAAAAAAACAAAAACAAAGCAAAAAAACAATGCTTTATCATCATGCCGCCAAACAAAAAATGTAATAAAACGCAATCAAAAAATCAAGTGTAAATAAAAATGGTACCTCTGAAAACGTCATCTTGTCCCGCAAAAAACAAGCCACCAAACAGCTCCATCAGCCGAAAAATAAAAAAGTTATAGCTCTCAGAATAAAGCAATGCAAAAAAATTAATTTTTCTATAAAATAGTTTTTATTGTGTTAAAGAGCCAAAACATACAAAAACGATATATTGAAAAATTATTGCAAAAACTAGTCTTTGCAAAAAAAAAGGTCTTTTAGTGTTTGAAAGCAGCCAAACATAAAAACCCGATATGAATCTGGTATCGCTGTAATCGCAGTGACCTGAAGAATAAAGTCGTCTAATCACTTATACCGCATGAGGAAGAGTGTAAAAAATAAACTCTAGGGTTAGAGTTGTGCTAGGGTTAGGGTTGTGCTAGGGTTAGGCTTGTGCTAGGGTTAGGATTAGGGTTATGGTTAGCGTTAGTGTTAGGGTTGTGTAAGGGTTGGGATTAAGGTTATGTTAGGATTGTGTTGGGGTTGGTATTTTTTCAAAAGTAAAGAAAAAAAAATGATGACGATATGGTGAACAGTGTTGAGCGCAAGTGCTTGCTACTTGAGTTTGCATCGGGTGCTCGGGTATGAACCGAGTATCGTGGGTGCTCGAGTGACATGTTTGAGTCTCCGTCCCATATGTTTTGCGGCTGTTGTACAGCCCAAAAAACAATGGGGGAATTGCCTGAGTGGGGCATCTTCTACGTCTGGAGGAAAGAAGGTTTAATCATAATCACAGACGGGGATTCTTTACTGTAAGAGCAGTGAGACTATGGAACTCTCTGCCGCATGATGTTGTAATGAGTGATTCACTTCTAACATTTAAGAAGGGCATGGATGCCTTTCTTGAAAAGTATAATATTACAGGTTATAAATACTAGATTCCTTGATAGGGTGTTGATCCAGGGAACTAGTCTGATTGTTGTATGGAGTCGGGAAGGAATTTTTTTCCCCAATGTGGAGCTTAGTGTTTGCCACATGTTTTTTTTTTGCCTTCCTCTGGATCAACATGTTAGGTTATGGGTTGAACTATATGGACTTAGTCTTCCTTCAACCTTAAAACTATGTTACCAGTTAGGGTGACACTGACGTTTCCCTGACAGAGAGACCGGGATTAAGTAATGTTAGGTAATACCTGTTAATTAGTGTGTTAAGTAATTGAACGCAGAAATATTACCTGTATACTTTGTATATTGCTGACTGTGTATTGATCTGCCTGTTGATGGTCATCTGTACTGTTTCCTTTTAATCTCTTATCGCGGCTAACTCTTCATTTTTTGTAAAATAAATACACGTTGTTATTGTTAGTCATCACTGAGTCACCTTTACTGTTCTGTTGCATTCTCCGATCTTGTTTCCACCAGGACTTCTGACTGTCACGGAGCCAGGAGGGGTCTGCGCATGCAGCAAGGTCACGGCGCACGTTATGATGTCTTGACGCCGTGACCTCCTGCGCACTTGGCAGAACCCTCTGAGCCACATGAAAGCAAAAAGTCCAGCTCAGAGTGAGAGTCACGGGGAATCCAGTTAGAGCGGCAGGACATCAGAAGATGCAACGAGGACCGTACAGGTGTTTGTAATTAATGAAGTGGCCAGAGAGGTGAGCACTGAGATGGGTATATGGATTTTTTAAATTTTTTTTGCATATTACATTTATTATGCTCTAGGGTCTCGAGTGCATAATAAGGGAAATTGCATGGAATTTCCCAGGAAATTCGAATTTAAACAGGCGAATTGGAATTTTGCCTGATCTACTATAGTCGGTGCAAGCTAATCAACTCTGCAGGGAAAGTGCTGGCTTATTGGCTGGAAGGCACAGAAATCTTAATGTCAAAGACTTAGGAAGGAGATTAATTTTTTACTAAGGCAAAAAAAAAATACAAAAAATGACCCTAATCCCGGGCTATCCATTTATGACTGTTTTCTTTTCAATGTCACATTATTATACATTTTTATTGCCTTTAATTATCTAGACATGATTAGAGAAGCACGATTCATGAACACAAGAATTACTTTTCTCCAGAATCAGAGATTTTTATTTTGTCAATATTTCAATATTTGCCGCCGGTTGGAAGCGCGTTGACTTGTACCGGCAGCTGAGCTATAAGCCCTGAAACCTTTCATACAAGTTCATTTTTTACACTGTTAAAAAAAGAATTTATAAAATACTTTTGGGAAAATCAAATGTTCAGTGAGCTTTGCTGCATTTTGTAATTTATGGAGTAGTTTGTTTGAGAGCGAACCATTAGGTGCCCAGTGAGATTTCTGCCATTGGCAATAGATCCATTGATGTATTTATCTCTGTGTTTGCAAACCGCAGCCCAGACATAGGGGGGACCTCCTGGAGCAGAGCGCTCTGATGCGCTGGTAACAGAAGGGATGGAAGAACGTTCTGATGCCTTAAAGTCAAACTGAACATTATGAATTAAACAAAAAAGTCAAGCAGGAACAATACAAGAATCCATGATGTTAGGGTCTCACAAATACACACGTCATCTTGCACTGGGTGGTATCATTTACTTCGTGACACAGTAATGCACTTTTCTACCAAGGTCATAAAACTTCTCATTGAGCATGGATATTTTTTTCCTCCCATTAGGACATATGGACCTCATAAAAAGAGGAACCAACCATGCTTTTTTAGCTATAGCCGAGAGATGCTTCTGTTTTACAAGCTTGGCAATTAATTTAAATAAGCTCCTTGTAATACTTCATTTCTCCTGTAGTGGCAACTGCAGAAGAACATGTGGGAAGATAAAACTTCCTCCAGCGATCCGGACTTATGGGAGTTAGGTGAACCCGAGGACAATTAATTATTTTTTTTAGATAAGGGGTTTTCTTTGCAAGAAAATCTTATTAACATGAGTTTTTTTGATTAATCTCATATTTCAAATTATAGTTAAGACGTTTCAACTATTTTTCATCCATTTTGTAGAATTATACTATGTCACAGACTCAGCAGGGGATTAAAAAATTGAGGGATTTCTGTTTTGTAAAACGAGCCATCTGATGACAAGGAAACTTGGGGCAAAGGCATGGGGGAGGGACTATACACTGTGTTCCAAATTATTATGCAAATAATATTTTCTCAGATTTTTCCAAATTACCTATATGAATTGCAGTCATTGTAATTTTCCAGTCAAATAACTATTAGAGTACAATTGAAAGGTTTTTGTACAAACTGCCTATGATAACAGTATATTTTAAAAAAAATAAAACACTCAAACTGCACTCAAAATGCATGTTCCAAATTATTATGCACAGCAGAGTTTTCAACCTTTTCATTTTAATAAAGAACAAAACAATGGTCATTTTTGAAATTATAAGCATTTGCAGGTTATTACAAACTGAAATCAAACAGTTTTCAACTCAAAACTTTATTCTAGGTGATGTTACATTTGCACATAGGACCCCTTGTTCGAAAGGAGCTTCTGAACTCTCTCATTCATTGAATTTGTCAGGTTTTGGATGGTTTCTGCTTCAATTGTTTTGCATGAGGACAGAATACCCTCCCAGAGCTGTTGCTTAGATGGGAACTGCCTCCCGCCATCATAGACACTCCTTTTGATGATGCTCCAGAAGTTCTCAATGGGGTTGAGGTCAGGGGAGCATGGGTGCCACACCATAAGTTTGTCCCCTTTTATGCCCATAGCAGCCAGTGCTGTTTGAGAAACTCAACATACATTATGGAGTTCATCTTTACCCCTTCAGTGATCCTAAAAGGGCCGACAATCTCTCTCCCCATGATTCCAGCCCATAACATTACTCCACCTTCTCCTTGTTGGCGCCGTAGCCGTGTTTTCATGGGGTGTCCATCAACCAGCCATCCTCCACTCCATCCATCTGGAACATCGAGATCATTTCATGCGTGATAATGCCCCGTCTCATGCTGCACATAACACATCTGCATCTCTGGCTGCTGTGGGCATAAAAGGGGACAAACTTATGGTGTGGCCCCCATGCTCCCCTGACCTCAACCCCATTGAGAACCTCTGGAGCATCATCAAAAGGAGTGTCTATGATGACGGGAGGCAGTTCCCATCTAAGCAACAGCTCTGGGAGGGTATTCTGTCCTCATGCAAAACAATTGAAGCAGAAACCATCCAAAACCTGACAAATTCAATGAATGAGAGAGTTCAGAAGCTCCTTTCGAACAAGGGGTCCTATGTGCAAATGTAACATCACCTAGAATAAAGTTTTGAGTTGAAAACTGTTTGATTTCAGTTTGTAATAACCGGCTAATGCTTATAATTTCAAAAATGACCATTTTTTTGTTCTTTATTAAAATGAAAAGGTTGAAAACTCTGCTGTGCATAATAATTTGGAACATACATTTTGAGTGCAGTTTGAGTGTTTTATTTTTTAAAAAATATACTGTTATCATAGGCAGTTTGTACAAAAACCTTTCAATTGTACTCTAATAGTTATTTGACTGGAAAATTACAATGACTGCAATTCATATAGGTAATTTGGGAAAATCTGAGAAAATATTATTTGCATAATAATTTGGAACACAGTGTAGATGAGTTACTGTCAACGATAGGTGAGGCTTCCCCCTTTGCGGCACCATGTTTCAAATACAGTATATCCAGGGATAGATAGAACAGTTGTGGGATTTTTTGCAAACATAGTGAACCAACTCACCCTAAAAAACTCTTGAAATGTTATTCAACGGTTGCCACACTATCGCTATTTATCATCTACAGTGGGGGAAAAAAATATTTAGTCAGTCATCAATTGTGCAAGTTCTCCCACTTAAAAAGATGAGAGAGGCCTGTAATTGACATCATAAGTAGACCTCAACTATGAGAGACAAAATGAGAAAACAAATCCTGAAAATCACATTGTCTGATTTGGAAAGAAATATTTTTCAAATTTTGGTGGAAAATAAGTATTTGGTCACCTACCAACAAGCAAGATTTCTGGCTCTTACAGACCTGTATCTTCTTCTTTAAGAGGCTCCTGTGTCCTCCACTCATTACCTGTAGTACTGGCACCTGTTTGAACTTGTTATCAGTATAAAAGACACCTGTCCGCAACCTCAAACAGTCACATGCCAAATTCCACTATGGTGAAGACCAAAGAACTGTCGAAGGACACCAGAAACAAAATTGCAGCCCTGCACCAGGCTGGGAATACTGAATCTGCAATAGGCAAGCAGCTTGGTGTGAAGAAATCAACTGTGAGAGCAATAATTAGAAAATGGAAGACATACAAGACCACTGATAATTTCACTCGATCTGGGGCTCCACACAAGACCTCACCCCATTGGGTCAAAATGATCTCAAGAACGGTGAGCAGAAATCCCAGAACCACACGGCGGGACCTAGTGAATGACCTGCAGAAAGCTGGCACCAACGTTACACAGGCTACCATCAGTTACACACTACGCAGCCAGGGACTCAGATCCTGCAGTGCCAGACGTGTCCCTCTGCTTAAGCCATTACATTTCTGGGCCCATCTCAAGTGTGCTAGAGAGCATTTGGATGATCCAGAAGAGTATTGGGAGAATGTCATATGGTCAGATGAAACCAAAGAGGAACTGTTTGGTAGAAACACAACTCGTCGTGTTTGGAAGAGAAAGAATGCTGAGTTGCATACCAAGAGCACCATACCTACTGTGAAGCATTGGGGTGGCAACATCATGCTTTGGGGCTGTTTCTCTGCCAAGGGACCAGGACGACTGATCAGTAGTGTTGAGCGATACCTTCCGATATCAGGAAATATCGGATCGGATTGGATTGGGCCGATACCCAAAAAGTATCGGATATCGCCGATTCCGATACCGGAAACCAATGCAAGTCAATGGGACACAAATATCGGAATGAAAATAAACCCTTTCTTTCCTTGTAGGTTAATTCTACATGAAGGAAAACAACTAACAATAACGTAGAATGTATTGGGGGAGGTGGTTGCCCAAATCGATGGGAAAAGTGCTCACAGTGAAACATGAAAAGCCGGCAATTCAGCAGCGGCATACACCGGTACCCGACAATTTAGAAGAGAAAGAATAGAGCTTCACACATAGATTAGATAGATAGAAACATGTCAGTCACATATATATGAAGTACAGTGACAGTGTTGCTTACTGTACTTGTCATTTAGTGTAAAGGATTTATTTAAAAAAATATTAGTGCTTTCATGCACCGTCTCTTTAAAAAAGCCGGCCGGCAATTCAGCAGCGGGATGCCGTCACAGCTTGACACTGAGGAGCGCAAGCATGCCTGCGCTTCTCAGTGTCCGCGGGATGACAGGCTGGATGGCAGCGTTCTGCTGCGGTCCAGCCTGTCATCTCGATGTAGCAGAGCTGAAGCTGTCCTGGGAACCATGGAAAGGTAAGGATGATGTTGCTTCATTATTTTTCTTTTATTGCAGGAGATCGTTGGCTTCAGCTGGAATGGGTGTGATGGTAAGTATGGTTTAATTTAGAACAATAAAGAATTGTGTCTTTATTTCAATTAAAGGACTTTATTCTGGGTGTTTGTGTTTTTTTTAAATACTTTACTAGAAATTCATGGCGGTCATGTCTAATATTGGCATGACCCCATGAATTTCGGGCTTAGGGCCAGCTGATAATGCCAAGCTGGCCCTAACCCCTTTATTACCCAGTGAGCCACCGCACCAGGGCCCTGGATGTGTTGGGTACAGCGCCAGAAGATGGCGCTTCTATGAACGCGCCATTTTCCGGGGTGGCTGCGGACTGCAATTTGCAGCGGGTGGGGCCCAGAAAGCTTGGGCCTCTCTGCGCTGCGGATTCCAGCCCCCAGCTGCCTAGTTGTACCTGGCTGGACACAAAAAAAGGGCGAAGCCCCACATATTTTTTTTTTAAATTATTTCATGAAATTCATGAAATAATTAAGAAAAAAAGGGCTTCCCTATATTGTTGTGTCCGGCCAGGTACAAATAGGCAGCTGGTGGTTGGGGGCAGCCCGTTCCTGCCTGCTGTACCTGGCTGGACACAAATATAGGGCGAAGCCCCACTTCAATTTTTTTTTAATTATTTCAGGAAATTCATGAAATAATTAAAAAAAAATTGATGTGGGGCTTCGCCCTATATTTAATTATTTCATGAATTTCCTGAAATAATTAAAAAAAATTGACGATCAGGCTTTGCACTATATTTGTGTCCAGCCAGGTACAGCAGGCAGGAACGGGCTGCCCCCAACCACCAGCTGCCTATTTGTACCTGGCCGGAGTGTTAAAATAAAGGATTTATTAAAAAAAAATTGGCGTGGGATCACCCATAATTTTAGTCTCTAGTGGAGGTTAAGCAGACAGCTGGGGCAGATGTTTGAAGCCTGGGAAGGGGGTAATACCCACCGAGCTTCCCAGGCTACTAATATCAGCCCCCAGCTGAATATCTAGCCTTTAAAATAGGAGACCTCCCCAAAAAAATGACGTGGGGTCCCCCCTATTTTAATAGCTAGCAAAGGCTAGGCAGACAGCTGGGGGCTGATATTAATAGCCCAGGAAGGGTGCCATGAATATTGGCCCCCTCCCAGGCTAGAAACACCAGCCGTCAGCCGCCCCAGAAATGGCGCATCCATACGATCGGGATGGGAGGTGGCGAGGGGAGCGGAGGATCGGGGTGGGAGGCTGCGGGGAAGCGAGTATGGGGATGAGTGATTGTTTAAAAGCTGGCAGGCGGTAAAAAGCCAGCCCGCGGTAAAAAGCCGCCGGCTTTTAAACAATCAGGAGAATTCTCCCACGCTGGGATGGCATTCTGATGACAGGCTGAATCGCAGCTGAGCGCTGCCATCCAGCTTGTCATCCTTCAGAGACACTGCAGAGCGCAGGCATTATGGGAACTTCCGATTCCGGTATCCGATATTGTAAAAATATCGGAACGCAGTATCGGAACTACGATACCGCGAATATCGGCCGATACCCGATATTACAGTATCGGAATGCTCAACACTAGTGTTGAGCCACCCCCGTAGTGTTCGAGTTCGGTTCGGTTCGTCGAACACCCGTGTGTTCGCCGAAATGTTCGTCGAACTGTTCGTCGAACACCTTCGAACACCGTTAAAACCAATGGCAGGCAAACAAAAACACATAGAAACACATAGAAAACACCTTCAAAGGTGTCCAAAAGCTGACAAACTGCTCAGAAGACACAACTAACACATGGAAAAGTGACAAGTACATATAGTCATGCGAAAATAAAAGAGGTGGAGGAGTAAAATGAGGGGGAGACACAGATATAGGCATGTCATGCCCTTCTAAAATCCAAAAAGTGAGAAGCCGACACGGCCAGTCCGCTCCTGCCCGTGCCACCTCCGTGTCGCCGGGTTTGTGCCAGAGCCGCGGTGAACCCTGATGGCCAGCCCCCCTCTCCCAATACTGGTGCCTGTCCGCTGGTGGGTCAAGCGAGCCCCCCTGTGGTGGAGGCAGCTCTAAGCTTTTTAATTTAAATTGTCTCTCTAATTTGAATGAATACACTTTAAATCCATTTACAAGGATCTATTGGAGGGCAAGTCTCATGCCACAAGCCGCGTAATTCCAGCTCCAGTAGCGTCCACTAAAGCTGCTGCAGTTAAAAAGCTTTTATAAGGATCGAGCTCGGCTGTCCACCGCAAGGCATCCTACTGCCAGTCCCAGCCCCTATGCCTTGGGGTGCCTCCTGATGCTCTTCACTGAGTATCCCATGGTCCCGAAGCATTTCCTTTGAAAAAATTAAGTGTCTAAACTACAGGTGGTGTAGCTTGCTTAACAGCCGGGATAATCCGCTGACTAGCAGACCCTGCTACTAGGCACAAAGTATTTCCTGGGCTAGATGCAGTTAAAAATTTGTAATTAGATACTCTCGTTGGATGCTGAGAAAGCATTCCATAGAGTCTCCTGGCACGCCATATATGATTCTCTTAAAAAGCTTGGGGTAGGGGTCTAGGGGACCCTTTTATAGCCAAAATCACGGCCCTATATCGCAATGCGTCACCTAGGCTGAAGATAAATGGAACTGTAGCACCCTGAGGGCTCGGTTGCTACAGACGTATTGCACCTCACCCAGAGGTGTGATATCTCACTCTCAGGTAAGGATGGAGTGTGGATCAGGACCCGACACCTGCATGCATTACACCACATTGCCGTGGGGCAGGGCGACCAATATGCCCCTGAGATGGGCACGACAGTCCCTGTCCCTGGCTGGAGTGGGGGGAGGGAACACTGAGGAAGGGGAACCCTGTAGTGCAGGAGCAGGGAGGAAGCAGTTCCTGGGTGCATTGAGAAGGGAGTATAAAAGGTGGGCACCATCTTAGTTCAGTGCAGAGAAGTCTGAGCAGAAGTGGCAGGGAGCAGGGGCTCTGCATGAGCTCTGCTCCGGAGGCGGGCCTAGTAACAGAGGCCCAGGCCTGGAAGAGGGAGAAGGAAGGAAGAGGAGCGGAGAAGGCTCCAGGAACGAGGAATGAAGGGATCCCAGGGGTGCAGACGGGCGAGTCGCCACCGCACGCCCGAATCCACCTGCGTGGAGGGGTCAGGCCAAAGGGGGAGACCGGTCCCCGAACTAGTGGAGGCAGGAAACGACCCTCAGCTAGAAACCGGAGGCTCTGACATTTTATGTGGCGCAGCCCCTCGCTACACCCGCTAGGAAGGCACCACATAGGGTCAGGGAAACTGGCGCCAAGTTTACCAAGAGGAGGCCCGAGGCAGCCGGACAGAAGTGTTGGTAAGAAAGGCCAGACAAAGGACACCCAAAGGGGGTCCTGTGAAGTGCTCCAAAGTTATCTGGGAGTTGTCTGAGCCCCTCACCTGGTGAGCACAGTACGACGTGGGCAGCCGTTACCTGCAGACGTGGTCTGGATAATAAGAACTGTGAGTAAAGGCCCTGGACTGCATCACTGACTCCGTGTCGTTACTGCTGCTGCCCTGCACCATCACCCCCATCCTCCGCATACACTGCCCTGAGGCTATACTCCTCCCGTGGGGAGTTATGCTACGCTCTGCTGCACCCACAACACCAGCCTCAGCGGTCTGCCCTGTAGCGGCGGTTCACTCTGACCGCAATCCATGGGTGGCATAGTCGGACATTTAAACATCAAAACCACATAAATAGTTCCGCCACTGGTTTGACCGCCCTGAGCCACGGAACCGGGTCGCCGCCACGAAGACTACAACCACCAGCATCCACCAAAAAGGGTCCGGCTCCGGGTGTCCCAAGGCCCAGGGGGTGCGTCAGAACATTTTCATCACCTTTCACAATCACCAATGGGACAAGGCAGGGATGTCCTCTGTCCCCTCTCTTATGCATCCTAGTGACGGAGCACCTGCTCTCATCAATTCGCCATAACCCCAATATTAGGTGGATTGAGGTGGGAGGCACCGAGTACAAGTGCTCTCTATTTGCTGATGATGTCCTAGTATATATCACTCAATCACATATATCCATCCATGCTGTTATGGCTGAAATAGATCACTTTGTTACATGGTAAAATTTTAAAATCAATGCAGCGAAGTCTGAGGCCCTCGATGTCTCCCTCCCCAAATCCATATAGGATTCCATCCAGTCCAACTTTCCCTTTGCCTGGCCCTCACAGGGTATCAAATACTTAGGAATTCCTATTCATAGAGACCTCTCCCATCTATGTTATCTTAATTTTGGGCCCTTTATTGAACAATTCCATACAGACCACGGTTGGCAAGTTAGAACTGTAAGATTCACTACGTGAATCGCTGGTGTTTTGTGGAAAAGCACATGTACACCGCGTTCCAAATTATTATGCAAAAAGTGTTTAGGAGTGATAAGGGAAGAATTTGTTTGTTTGTCAGTTAAACTCATTGATGGTGATGTGTGTCAGGGCTCTTTATATCACTGTAAGCAATTGCAGACACCTGTGCTAATTAGTTTGGCAGGTGTGTCCAATGAAAGGCAAGACTACTTAAGAAGGCTCTCTCACATTATTAAGCAGCCTACATTTTCTGCCAAAATGGGAAAGAAAAAGGATGTGTCGGCTGCTGAGAAGCAACAAATTGTGGAGTGTTTAGGTCAAGGCATGACTACAATCAACATTGTGCGATGATCAGGATGACGTGTCTTGGCAATCAAGAAGTATGTAGCTGATTCACAGTACACACGTGTGCGTGCTGATAAGGGCAAATTGAGGACTCTTTCCTACAGGCAATTACGTCAGGTTGAAAGAGCAGCGGCAAAAAAGCCTTGTCATAGCAGCAGACAAGTTTTTGAAGCTGCTTGTGCCTCCAACGTCCCCCGAACAACAAGATGCAGGGTCCTTCAGAGGTTTGCAGCTGTGCATACGCCATCCTGTCGACCTCCTCTATCCACTTCACACAAGCAGAAACGGCTCCAGTGGGCCAAACATTACATGAAGACTGATTTCAAAACTGTTTTGTTCACGGATGAGTGCCGTGCAGCGCTCGATGGTCCAGATGGATGGAGTGGAGGATGGCTGGTTGATGGACACCCCACGCAAACACGGCTACAGCGCCAACAAGGAGGAGGTGGAGTAATGTTTTGGGCTGGAATCATGGGGAGAGAGATTGTCGGCCCCTTTAGGATCCCTGAAGGCGCTAAAGATGAACTCCATAATGTATGTGGATTTTCTCAAACAGCACTTCCTGCCATGGTTCAAGAAGAAGAACCGTGTATTTCACAGCAAGATCATTTTTCTGCATGATAATGCACCATCTCATGCTGCACATAAAACATCTGCATCTCTGGCTGATATGGGCATAAAAGGGGACAAACTTATGGTGTGACCCCCATGCTCCCCTGACCTCTACCCCATTCAGAACCTTTGGAGCATCATTAAAAGGAGTGTCTATGATGGCGGGAGGCAGTTCACATCTAAGCAACAGCTCTGGGAGGGTATTCTGTCCTCATGCAAAACAATTGAAGCAGAAACCATCCAAAACCTGACAAATTCAATGGACGAGAGAGTTCAGAAGCTCCTTTCGAACAAGGGGTCCTATGTGAAAATGTAACATCACCTAGAATAAAGTTTTGAGTTGAAAACTGTTTGATTTCAGTTTCTAACAACCTGCTAATGCTTATAATTTCAAAAATGACCATTTTTTTGGTCTTTATTAAAATGAAAAGGTTGATCGAAAAGTTTGGGGGATCTAAGAGTGTGGCAACGCAGTAGTCATGATTACTTCGAATTCTGACAATATGAGGGTTATGCTGCAGGTAGTGCAGCAAGAAGGCACTTATGTGTCTTGCGCATCTCGGAGCCCCAAAATTATTTTCCGGGCTAGATGCAGCTAAAAATTATTTTTAATTTTAAATCTGGTGGAGCTTATTATAGATGGCCTAATAGGATCAGTGCTGCACACTGCTACAAAGCCCAAATTATTTTCCAGTCAAGATACAGATAAACATGATTAGTAATTTGAAAGCTTAAAACGTTTGGTAGGGTGATTTTAACCAATCATCAAGCTTTTACTCTCCCCAGGATGACACAGGGGTAGAAAAGTCGTTTCGGATCCATGATTTGTTCATCTTTATGAACGTGAGTCTGTCTACATTATCAGTGGAGAGCCGCGTGCGCTTATCTGTCAGCACACCACCAGCAGCGCTGAACACACGTTCAGACAGAACGCTGGCTGCGGGGCATGACAAGATCTCCAAGGCGTAAGTGGCTAGCTCCGGCCATTTATCCAGATTGGAAGCCCAAAAAGAGCAAGGGTCCAGTGACACAGTCGTGGCTTCAATGTTTACTTGGAGATACTCCTGTACCATCGTCTCTAGGCGTTGACTATGTGTCAGACTTCTAGTCTCCTGTGGCCTTGCAAAGGATGGGCTAAAAAAGTGGTGAAATGATTCCGCAAAATTGATGTTACCAGCAGATACTGTGGTTCTGTTACGGTTTGAGTGCTGAACACTTGACGGTCCCACGGTTGGCAAGTTGGAACTGTGAGATTCACTACGTGCACCACTGGTATTTTGTGGAAAAGCATATGTAAGATTCTGCAACAGTCTCTGCTGATACTCCTGCATGCGTGCATCCCTTTCTATGGCAGGAATAATTTCTGCAAATTTACTTTTGTACCGGGGATCTAACAGTGTGGCAACCCAGTAGTCAGGATTATTTCTAATTCTCACAATTCGAGGGTCATGTTGCAGGTAGTGCAGCAAGAAGGCACTCATGTGTGTTGCGCATCCAGGAGCACCAAGTCCCTGTTGTGTTGGTGGCGAGGTAACAATCATGCTTCCTTCCTCTGTCCTCTCCCCCCAACCTCGCACAACAGAAATGTGATCAAGGTCTCCCTCATCTGATGAGTCTTCCATCAGTTCGTCCTCCACTTCTTCCTGGGCTCCTGCACCTTCCTCACTAGTTTGGCTGCTACCATGCGCCCTGGTAAAACCATCTCCCCCACCCTCACATGCCTGCCGCCTTGGTGCTGCCGACCTTCTGGACCTTGCAGATGTTAGCCCTTCCGCATACAACTCCTCCTCCTCTACTTCCTCCACCTCCTCTTGTGCCACCACCTGACTCCGAATTCTGTTTAACATGTGCTCCAGCATGTAAATCACCGGAATAGTCATGCTTGGCATCGTGAGCACTAAACATCTTCGTCGCCATTTCAAAACTGTGCAGAAGGGTGCATAGGTCCCTGATCTGAGACCACTCCTCCAGCGTGATTTGCCCCACCTCTGAATCTCGTTGGCCCAGGCTATACGTCAGAACGTATTGCACCAGGGCTTGTCGGTGCTGCCACAGTCGCTGCAACATGTGCAGAGTTGAATTCCACCGGGTAGGCACATCGCATTTTAGCCGGTGAAGTGGCAGGCCCAACGACTTCTGTAGAGATGTAAGTCGCTGAGCTGCAGGATGCGAACGGCGGAAGTGAGCACACAGCGACCGTGCCCTCTGCAGAAGGCCATCTAGTCTGGGATAGTGGGCTAAAAATTGCTGGACAACCAGGTTCAACACGTGAGCCATACAAGGCACGTGTGTGACATTGCCCCGGCGAAGGGCCGCACCCAGGTTTGCAGCATTGTCGCACACGGCCTTCCCTGGTTTCAGGTCCAGTGGAGACAACCATTCATGAAATTGGTTCTCCAGAGCTGACCACAACTCCTCAGCTGTGTGACTCACATTTCCCAGACATTTCAATGTAAAAACCGCCTGATGACGTTGAGCCCTACTGCCAGCATAGTAAGGAGGTGTGCAGGATCCCTTCTGCGCAGTTAGAAGGCTTGTGGCATGACCAGACAGGCTTTGGGTGCAGGTGGAAGACCGAGAGGAGGTTGAGGAGGCAGAAGCAGTGGAGGAACTTTGACATAAAGAGGATTGACGCACAACTCGTGGGGACGGCAAGACTTGGACAGCAGCCCCTTGTCCTGCTGTCACCATAGTTACCCAGTGCCCAGTCAGCGACATGTAACGCCCCTGTCCATGCCTACTCGTCCAAGTGTCTGTGGTGAAATGCACCCTGTCACACACAGAGTTTCTCAAAGAAGCGGTGATGTTGTGTGCGACATGCTGGTGGAGCGCAGGCACACCTTTCTTTGAGAAGTAGTGCCGACTGGGCATCTGGTACTGGGGCACTGCGACGGACATAAGGTCTCGAAAATCCTCTGTGTCCACCAGGCGGAAAGGCAGCATTTCTGTAGCCAAGAGCTTGCAGATGGTGAAATTCAACCTCTTAGCTTTCTCATGGCTAGGAGGAAATGGTCTTTTACTTGTCCACATCTGAGGGACCGAGGGCTGGCTATTGTGCTTAGACGGGGTTGATAAGGGTGTCCCCGGCAAACTGCCGGTCTGTGAGGAAGATGCAGGCGGACATGTTAGGTTGCCTTCATCCAAAGGTGGTGCTATCGATGTCGGACAGCGCTCAACACCAGCTGGTGTTACCACCTCCAAAGAAAATGATGACCTGCCAATCACGCTGGCTGTTGCGGGTAAAGAGGTGGCAGGTCTGCGCCCCAAAACAGGTGTGACTGCTGTCCCCCCAGTCACAGAGGATGAAGAGGCCGCGGATGCACAAGATATGGCAGACGGTGGTTGGCCCGGCCGGCTAGGCCGCATTGTAGCACACTGAGCTTCCCACTGCAACTTATGCTTCATGTCCATGTGCCGGTTCATGCATGAAGTACTCAAACTATGTATTTTTTGGCCTCTACTTAGCTTTTGCTGACAAATGTTACAGACAACACGAGTTGGGTCATCTTTATCGATCTGAAAAAATGCCCAGGCTATGCAAGGCTTAGCACCCATGCGACCTGAAGAGCCACCACGACTTGTGGTGAGAGGCAGAGTTGTGTTTGAGGATGCAGTTGTTGACGTGCTTCCAGTACTACGTCTCTGTCCAGGAAGGCGCAACCTGACCTCGTCGTCACTAGCATCTTCCTCCACCTCCTCTGCTGACCTCATCTCTTGGCTGACTGTGGGTTGACAGTAAGTGGGATCTCCGACCTCATCATCATCACCCTGTGCGTTATCACACCCGTCGTCCTCAGAGCCAACCTGTTCCTGCCCTGACAAAAAACTAAAGTTGTCGCTCCAATCAGGTATTTGAGTCTTATCATCGTCTTCCTCATTGTCTCCACCAACAGGAGTTACAGTTTGGGAATGAGGGTCTACATTATGGTCAGAACCTTCTGCGTCTGGTCCTGGATCCGACTCATAAAGATTCTGGGCATCAGTGCAGATCATTTCCTCGTCTGGATTCACAGAAGCGCTGGAGTCGACCTCTGATTCCCAGGCTATAGTATGAGTAAACAGCTCTGCAGACTCAACCATCTGTTCTACCTCATACTCAGACGGGCAGCTGGAGATTTGGGAGCTGTGAGGAAGCAAGTGCGATTTGGGTGACACCTTTGAGGACTGGAGTATTTGTGATGTTGAAGTTGATGTGGAGGAGAGCCCACTTAAAGGAGCACTTGATATCCGTTGAAGCACCTGCTGTTTTTGTGCCTCATCTGGAATTTGTAGCGATTGGCGTGGCCGTAAGAAAGGGATCTTATCACATTGTCCGCTAAAAGAAGTAGACATTTTAGTTTGGCTGGAAGATGGTCTTTCTTCTGCAGATGTTACTGTTGCTTTAACACCTACCCCACGGACACAACCTTTTTTCCCCTTCCCAACACGCCTATTCCCCTTTCCACCAGCAGCAGGCCTTTTTCCACTCATTTTGGTGGTTAACTAATTCACAACTCTGGAGTTGTTTGCACAAAAAAACAATGGATGGTAACCGAGCAGAGCTGAGTGGCCAAACTGTGGTATTAGGCCAAAACTATTGGCTGGGTTAGATGCAGAAAAAAATTATTTTGAATTTGCAACCTGATGGAGGTCAGTATAGATGGACTAATACAACAAGTCCCACACACAGCTAGAAGCCCAAATATTTTTTCAGAGGTACTGTAGATGCAGATAAAAATTAGTTTTAATTTGCAACCTGATGGAGGTCAGTATAGATGGACTAATAGAGAAAGTCCGACACACTACTAGAAGGCCAAATATTTTTTCAGAGCTAGATGCAGAAAAAAATTATATTCAGTTTGCAACCTGATGGAGTTCAGTATAGATGGACTAATAGAGAAAGTCCGACACACTACTAGAAGGCCAAATATTTTTTCAGAGGTAGATGCAGAAAAAAATATATTCAGTTTGCAACCTGATGGAGGTCAGTATAGATGGATTAATAGAACAAGACCCATACACAGCTAGAAGCCCAATATTTTTTCAGAGGTAGATGCAGAAAAAAATATATTCAGTTTGCAACCTGATGGAGGTCAGTATAGATGGACTAATAGAGAAAGTCCGACACAATACTAGAAGGCCAAATATTTTTTCAGAGGTAGATGGAGAAAAAAATATATTCAGTTTGCAACCTGATGGAGGTCAGTATAGATGGATTAATAGAACAAGACCCACACACAGCTAGAAGCCCAATATTTTTTCAGAGGTAGATGCAGAAAAAAATATATTCAGTTTGCAACCTGATGGAGGTCAGTATAGATGGACTAATAGAGAAAGTCCGACACACTACTAGAAGGCCAAATATTTTTTCAGAGGTAGATGCAGAAAAAAATATATTCAGTTTGCAACCTGATGGAGGTCAGTATAGATGGATTAATAGAACAAGACCCACACACAGCTAGAAGCCCAATATTTTTTCAGAGGTAGATGCAGAAAAAAATATATTCAGTTTGCAACCTGATGGAGGTCAGTATAGATGGACTAATAGAGAAAGTCCGACACACTACTAGAAGGCCAAATATTTTTTCAGAGGTAGATGCAGAAAAAAATATATTCAGTTTGCAACCTGATGGAGGTCAGTATAGATGGATTAATAGAACAAGACCCACACACAGCTAGAAGCCCAATATTTTTTCAGAGGTAGATGCAGAAAAAAATATATTCAGTTTGCAACCTGATGGAGGTCAGTATACATGGACTAATAGAGAAAGTCCGACACACTACTAGAAGGCCAAATATTTTTTCAGAGGTAGATGCAGAAAAAAATATATTCAGTTTGCAACCTGATGGAGGTCAGTATAGATGGATTAATAGAACAAGACCCACACACAGCTAGAAGCCCAATATTTTTTCAGAGGTAGATGCAGAAAAAAATATATTCAGTTTGCAACCTGATGGAGGTCAGTATAGATGGACTAATAGAACAAGTCCCACACACTGCTAGAAGCCCAAATATTTTTTCAGAGGTACTGTAGATGCAGATAAAAATTAGTTTTAATTTGCAACCTGATGTAGGTCAGTATAGATGGACTAATAGAGAAAGTCCGACACACTACTAGAAGGCCAAATATTTTTTCAGAGCTAGATGCAGAAAAAAATTATATTCAGTTTGCAACCTGATGGAGGTCAGTATAGATGGACTAATAGAGAAAGTCCGACACACTACTAGAAGGCCAAATATTTTTTCAGAGGTAGATGCAGAAAAAAATATATTCAGTTTGCAACCTGATGGAGGTCAGTATAGATGGACTAATACAACAAGTCCCGCACACAGCTAGAAGCCCAAATATTTTTTCAGAGGTACTGTAGATGCAGATAAAAATAATTTTTAATTTGCAACCTGATGGAGGTCAGTATAGATGGACTAATAGAGAAAGTCCGACACACTACTAGAAGGCCAAATATTTTTTCAGAGCTAGATGCAGAAAAAAATTATATTCAGTTTGCAACCTGATGGAGGTCAGTATAGATGGATTAATAGAACAAGACCCACACACAGCTAGAAGCCCAATATTTTTTCAGAGGTAGATGCAGAAAAAAATATATTCAGTTTGCAACCTGATGGAGGTCAGTATAGATGGACTAATAGAACAAGTCCCACACACTGCTAGAAGCCCAAATATTTTTTCAGAGGTACTGTAGATGCAGATAAAAATTAGTTTTAATTTGCAACCTGATGGAGGTCAGTATAGATGGACTAATAGAATGATGCTATGCCCAAAAGATTTTACTTCACTAGGTGCAGTAAAAAAATTGGTATTCTATACACAGGTGGTATATCTTGCAACACAGATTGGCTACTCCACTGACTAACACACTCTGCAATAGGCCAAAAAGGATTAGCTTTGCTAGATTCAGCCAAATGCTGTGAAAAAAACTTGCACAGCACTGGCACAGACCTGCCTGGCAAAAACTGATAGGAACTCATGTAACCTAGTCCTGAAAAGGACTCCAATTACAATTAGTCTTTACTCCCACAACCTATCTATTTAAGAGCACAGACCTCCCTGATAAAAGTCGTAGGAAATGCTGTAACCTAGTCCTTAAAAGGACTGCAATCACAACTATTCCCTACTCCCAAGCTATCTGTATATTTGTGCGAAAATTGGCTTGAAATTAACAAGGTATAGCGCACACAGCAACAGCGGTGCCGTCTAACACGCAGCTGCAGCAGTGAGAAAATGGTGGCGACGGGGAAAATGGCTTGGTCTTATAGGGCAAGGACATGTGACATACACTGCCAATGACACATGCCCTTGCTTGTGTGAAAAAAAGCACTTCGCTCCGTGTGTGCGCTGCTGATAGGCTGACAGATTGCACCTCCCCACTGTAAATGCGGGAAAGACAAAAAAAATGGAGATCTTCATTGTTCCTGCAGAGATCCATCCCCTGCCCCTCCCCCCACCCCGCTGTACACTCAAACTGCGTATTAACATTAATTTTCATCATTACTGAGAAAAAATCCAGTTATGATTTTGGTGCACGAACAGTTATCGAACATAACCTCGAACAGCCGAATTTTTCTCAAATTGTTCGTGTTCGCCGAACGGCTCGAACACCGCCCAAAACAGCTCGAATTTGAGATTGGCGAACAGTTCGAGTAGAACAACGCTCATCTCTACTCAACGCTACTGATCAGTGTAAATGAAAGATTGAATGGGGCCATGTGTCGTGAGAATTTGAGTGCAAACCTCCTTCCATCAGCAAGGGCATTGAAGATGAAACATGGCTGGGTCTTTCAGCATGACAATGATCCAAAGCACACTGCCAGGGCAATGAAGGAGTGGCTTCGTAAGAAGCATTTCAAGGTCCTGGAGTGGCCTAGCCAGTCTCCAGATCTAAACCCTATAGAAAACCTTTGGAGGGAGTTGAAAGTCCGTGTTGCCCAGTGACAGCCCCAAAACATCACTGCTCTATAGGAGATCTGCATGGAGGAATGGGCCAACATACCAGCAACAGTGTGTGCCAACCTTGTGGAGAATTACAGAAAACGTTTGACCTCTGTCATTGCCAACAAAGGATATTTAACAAAGTATTGAGATGAACTTTTGTAATTGACCAAATACTTATTTTTCACCAAAATTTGGAAAAAATTCTTTCCAAATCAGACAATGTGATTTTCAGGATTTGTTTTCTCATTTTGTCTCTCATAGTTGAGGTCTACCTATGATGTCAATTACAGGCCTCTCTCATCTTTTTAAGTGGGAGAACTTGCACAATTGGTGGCTGACTAAATCCTTTTTTTCCTCGCTGTACTTAGGGTCTCGCCATTGGGACTCCTATCGATCTTGAGAACACAGGTCATGTGTTCTCTGTTTTAATGTTGTATGTACGAAGTAGCTCAATTCAAAGGTTATATGGCTGAAGAAGGAAACAAAGCGCTGGTCTCAGCTATTTCCATCAATCCCATAGCCAATTAATGCATTACTTTATTAAAGTAGGAGACTCAGAAAACCCATTTCAGGACTGTTGAGGGTCCCAGTTGTGGAGCCATGTATACCGTATTTTTCGGACCATAAGATGCACTTTTTTCCTCCAAAATTTTGGAGGAAAATGGGGGGTGCGTCTTATAGTCCGAATGTTGGGGGGGGTGTATATATATACGGGGTGTGGGGGGAGCGGGGCACAGGAGGCAGCAGCTACCCGCTGCAGCCTACACTGTCCCCGCTGCTAAATAAATGAATATTTACTGCTCCCCACGCCCATTGGGCGTGGGGAGCACTGAATATTCATGCTCCTTAATAGCGGCACACAGCGGAGCGAAGCGCGGCTCCTGCTGCTGCCGGCTATCGCGTGTCCCCGCTGTTAAAGGACATGAATATCCAACCTCTCTCCACGCCCATGGGAGTGGAGAGGGGTGAATATTCATGCCCTTTAATGAGCGGGCACACACGAGAGCCGGCAGCAGCAGGAGCCGCAGGCTCCGCTATGTGCCAGCTATGAAGGAGAGTGAAGTCATTGTTCCCCGCACACACAGTCCTGGCGTGGGGAGCAGTGACTTCCGGCAGCTGATCTCTCCTTGTGAGTCGCGCATGGCAGTGACGTCATGCGCGGCTCACATGGAGGGATCAGTGCAGGCAGACCGGATGCAGCGCTGGAGAAGAGAAGAGAGGTGAGTAGGAGTGTTTATTTTTTTTGTATGTGCATCTTGATGGGGATTAGGGGGACCATGCATACCAGGACAGGGATGAGGGGTGCCATGCATACCAGGACAGGGATTAGAGGTGCCATGCATAACAAGATAAAGATGAGGGGACCATGCATACCAGGACAGTGATGAGGGGTGCCATGCATACCAGGACAGGGTAGAGGGGTGCCATGCATAACAGGATAAGGATGAGGGGTGCCATGCATACCAGGACAGGGATGAGGGGTGCCATGCATACCAGGATAGGGATGAGGGGTGCCATGCATACCAGGATAGGGATGAGGGGTGCCATGCATACCAGGATAGGGATGAGGGGTGCCATGCATACCAGGATAGGGATGAGGGGTGCCATGCATACCAAGATAGGGATGAGGGGTGCCATGCATACCAGGATTGGGGATGAGGGGTGCCATGCATAAAAGGATGGGGATTACTGTGACATGCATACCAGGATTTGGGATGAGGGGTGCCATGCATACCAGGATAAGGATGAGGGAGCCATGCATACCCGAATTGGGGATGAAGGGTGCCATGCATACCAGGATTGGGGATGAGGGGTGCCATGCATACCAGGATGGAGGGGTGCCAGGCATACCAGGATGGGGACCACGTATTAAAGGAAGGGGGGGCATATATACCAGGATGGGGGATATTGTCAGAATTGGGGGACATTACCCCTATACCAGTGTCAGCAGAAGACCCCCTCCCCCTTAAAAGTGCATCATGACCACATTTTTTGCTTAAATTTTTTTTTATTATTTTCCTCCTCTAAAACCTAGGTGCGTCTTATGGTCCGGTGCATCTTATAGTCCGAAAAATACGGTAATCTTATATTTCCCACTTATCTTGTGGGTCGTGATCATTTTGTTATTGGGACGACCCTTTTAAAATCAGTAGACTGCCTGTCAGAATAGGAATTTTCAAGATCCTCCAGAAAGAGAGAAGCTTTTATATTGACTATTATATATTGTTTATCATTTATACTTTTTGGGTTTGATGCAAAGGGTTTGTACTATCCAGCTGTGTACAGTTTGTGAGGATCTAGTTTCCATAGGTTATTTATACTGCAGGTTGGATGTCACTGGAATAATGTACAGAAGACCAAAGACAGATGTTTTGGCTAGGGGTTTCTGAGCCTCTACAAAAATTTACCTCAAAGGGTTGAGAGAGCAGATAGCTTTGTGCCACTCCGATCCGTTGTCCAGGTCAGTGCTCTATGATTGTGGACAGGAGCTGAACGAATTTCCTTACCCTGTTGGAGCCCAGGCTCGGTTTATGATTAGCAGGGCTATAAATCGTCACCTGTGTACTGCACACAGCATAGATGACATCAAACCAGCGAATCAAATGTTGCGCTAGGGAACCTGGATGCTCACTAAATTTGTACAGCACCTGTCCAAGGCCAGAAAGCACTGACCTGGACCAGGGTAACGCAAAGCAAATCATTTATCTCTTCTCCTGTATTTACTTTGGGTCTCCTGTGCATTCTACTCAAAATTATGTATTCCCACACCAGGCATCTTTCTCCTTCCATGCGAGTCTCCTTTTTTTAATTTTATGGTTGTATCCAGCCCCTGCGGACCTTTATTTTTCTCCCCTCCCCTATTTTCATTTCCTTTTTTACCTCTCCGTTTCTTTTTCTTCTAAAATGATTATTTATTACCAAGACTTAATATTCCAGAATACTGATCTTAATTTCTTAATCTCATAGGTTGCCTGTGTAATTTGCATCTTGCATCCCAATTTGTATACCAACCATGTATATTGCACTTCCGGCATCTTAATTTATATTACTGTGATATGTTTCTCTTGTGCTGCTTATTAGTGTTGAGCCACCCCCGTAGTGTTCGAGTTCGGTTCGGTTCGTCGAACACCCGTGTGTTCGCCGAACTGTTCGTCGAACTGTTCGTCGAACACCTTCGAACACCGTTAAAACCAATGGCAGGCAAACAAAAACACATAGAAACACATAGAAAACACCTTCAAAGGTGTCCAAAAGCTGACAAACTGCTCAGAAGACATAACTAACACATGGAAAAGTGACAAGTACATATAGTCATGCGGAAATAAAAGAGGTGGAGGAGTAAAAGGAGGGGGAGACACAGATATAGGCATGTCATGCCCTTCTAAAATCCAAAAAGTGAGAAGCCGACACGGCCAGTCTGCTCCTGCCCGTGCCACCTCCGTGTCGCCGGGTTTGTGCCAGAGCCGCGGTGAACCCTGACGGCCAGCCCCCCTCTCCCAATACTGGTGCCTGTCCGCTGGTGGGTCGAGCGAGCCCCCCTGTGGTGGAGGCAGCTCTAAGCTTTTTAATTTAAATTGTCCCTCTAATTTGAATGAATACACTTTAAATCCATTTACAAGGATCTATTGGAGGGCAAGTCTCATGCCAGCAGCCGCGTAATTCCAGCTCCAGTAGCGTCCACTAAAGCTGCTGCAGTTAAAAAGCTTTTATAAGGATTGAGCTCGGCTGTCCACCGCAAGGCATCCTAGTGCCAGTCCCAGCCCCTATGCCTTGGGGTGCCTCCTGATGCTCTTCACTAAGTATCCCGTGGTCCCGAAGCATTTCCTTTGAAAAAATTAAGTGTCTAAACTACAGGTGGTGTAGCTTGCTTAACAGCCGGGATAATCCGCTGACTAGCAGACACTGCTACTAGGCACAAAGTTTTTCCTGGGCTAGATGCAGTTAAAAATTTGTAAGTAGATACTCTCGTTGGATGCTGAGAAAGCATTCCATAGAGTCTCCTGGCACGCCATATATGATTCTCTTAAAAAGCTTGGGGTAGGGGTCTAGTGGACCCTTTTATAGCCAAAATCACGGCCCTGTATCACAATACGTCACCTAGGCTGAAGATAAATGGAACTGTAGCACCGAGGGCTCGGTTGCTACAGACGTATTGCACCTCACCCAGAGGTGTGATATCTCACTCTCAGATAAGGATGGAGTGTGGATCAGGACCCGACACCTGCATGCATTACACCACATTGCCGTGGGGCAGGGCGACCAATATGCCCCTGAGATGGGCACGACAGTCCCTGTCCCTGGCTGGAGTGGGGGGAGGGAACACTGAGGAAGGGGAACCCTGTAGTGCAGGAGCAGGGAGGAAGCAGTTCCTGGGTGCATTGAGAAGGGAGTATAAAAGGTGGGCACCATCTTAGTTCAGTGCAGAGAAGTCTGAGCAGAAGTGGCAGGGAGCAGGGGCTCTGCATGAGCTCTGCTCCGGAGGCGGGCCTAGTAACAGAGGCCCAGGCCTGGAAGAGGGAGAAGGAAGGAAGAGGAGCGGAGAAGGCTCCAGGAACGAGGAATGAAGGGATCCCAGGGGTGCGGACGGGCGAGTCGCCACCGCACGCCCGAATCCACCTGCGTGGAGGGGTCAGGCCAAAGGGGGAGACCGGTCCCCGAACTAGTGGAGGCAGGAAACGACCCTCAGCTAGAAACCGGAGGCTCTGACATTTTATGTGGCGCAGCCCCTCGCTACACCCGCTAGGAAGGCACCACATAGGGTCAGGGAAACTGGCGCCAAGTTTACCAAGAGGAGGCCCGAGGCAGCCGGACAGAAGTGTTGGTAAGAAAGGCCAGAAAAAGGACACACAAAGGGGGTCCTGTGAAGTGCTCCAAAGTTATCTGGGAGTTGTCTGAGCCCCTCACCTGGTGAGCACAGTACGACGTGGGCAGCCGTTACCTGCAGACGTGGTCTGGATAATAAGAACTGTGAGTAAAGGCCCTGGACTGCATCACTGACTCCGTGTCGTTACTGCTGCTGCCCTGCACCATCACCCCCATCCTCCGCATACACTGCCCTGAGGCTATACTCCTCCCGTGGGGAGTTATGCTACGCTCTGCTGCACCCACAACACCAGCCTCAGCGGTCTGCCCTGTAGCGGCGGTTCACTCTGACCGCAATCCACGGGTGGCGTAGTCGGACATTTAAACATCAAAAGCACATAAATAGTTCCGCCACTGGTTTGACCGCCCTGAGCCACGGAACCGGGTCGCCGCCACGAAGACTACAACCACCAGCATCCACCAAAAAGGGTCCGGCTCCGGGTGTCCCAAGGCCCAGGGGGTGCATCAGAACATTTTCATCACCTTTCACAATCACCAATGGGACAAGGCAGGGATGTCCTCTGTCCCCTCTCTTATACATCCTAGTGACGGAGCACCTGCTCTCATCAATTCGCCATAACCCCAATATTAGGTGGATTGAGGTGGGAGGCACCGAGTACAAGTGCTCTCTATTTGCTGATGATGTCCTAGTATATATCACTCAATCACATATATCCATCCATGCTGTTATGGCTGAAATAGATCACTTTGTTACATGGTAAAATTTTAAAATCAATGCAGCGAAGTCTGAGGCCCTCGATGTCTCCCTCCCCAAATCCATATAGGATTCCATCCAGTCCAACTTTCCCTTTGCCTGGCCCTCACAGGGTATCAAATACTTAGGAATTCCTATTCATAGAGACCTCTCCCATCTATGTTATCTTAATTTTGGGCCCTTTATTGAACAATTCCATACAGACCACGGTTTGCAAGTTAGAACTGTAAGTTTCACTACGTGAACCGCTGGTGTTTTGTGGAAAAGCACATGTACACCGCGTTCCAAATTATTATGCAAAAAGTGTTTAGGAGTGATAAGGGAAGAATTTGTTTGTTTGTCAGTTAAACTCATTGATGGTGATGTGTGTCAGGGCTCTTTATATCACTGTAAGCAATTGCAGACAACTGTGCTAATTAGTTTGGCAGGTGTGTCCAATGAAAGGCAAGACTACTTAAGAAGGCTGTCTCACATTATTAAGCAGCCTACATTTTCTGCTAAAATGGGAAAGAAAAAGGATGTGTCGGCTGCTGAGAAGCAACAAATTGTGGAGTGTTTAGGTCAAGGCATGACTACAATCAACATTGTGCGATGATCAGGATGAAGTGTCTTGGCAATCAAGAAGTATGTAGCTGATTCATAGTACACACGTGTGCGTGCTGATAAGGGCAAATTGAGGACTCTTTCCTACAGGCAATTACGTCAGGTTGAAAGAGCAGCGGCAAAAAAGCCTTGTCATAGCAGCAGACAAGTTTTTGAAGCTGCTTGTGCCTCCAACGTCCCCCGAACAACAAGATGCAGGGTCCTTCAGAGGTTTGCAGCTGTGCATACGCCATCCTGTCGACCTCCTCTATCCACTTCACACAAGCAGAAACGGCTCCAGTGGGCCAAACATTACATGAAGACTGATTTCAAAACTGTTTTGTTCACGGATGAGTGCCGTGCAGCGCTCAATGGTCCAGATGGATGGAGTGGAGGATGGCTGGTTGATGGACACCACACGCAAACACAGCTACAGCGCCAACAAGGAGGAGGTGGAGTAATGTTTTGGGCTGGAATCATGGGGAGAGAGATTGTCGGCCCCTTTAGGATCCCTGAAGGCGCTAAAGATGAACTCCATAATGTATGTGGATTTTCTCAAACAGCACTTCCTACCATGGTTCAAGAAGAAGAACCGTGTATTTCACAGCAAGATCATTTTTCTGCATGATAATGCACCATCTCATGCTGCACATAAAACATCTGCATCTCTGGCTGATATGGGCATAAAAGGGGACAAACTTATGGTGTGACCCCCATGCTCCCCTGACCTCTACCCCATTCAGAACCTTTGGAGCATCATTAAAAGGAGTGTCTATGATGGCGGGAGGCAGTTCACATCTAAGCAACAGCTCTGGGAGGGTATTCTGTCCTCATGCAAAACAATTGAAGCAGAAACCATCCAAAACCTGACAAATTCAATGGACGAGAGAGTTCAGAAGCTCCTTTCGAACAAGGGGTCCTATGTGAAAATGTAACATCACCTAGAATAAAGTTTTGAGTTGAAAACTGTTTGATTTCAGTTTCTAACAACCTGCTAATGCTTATAATTTCAAAATGACCATTTTTTTGGTCTTTATTAAAATGAAAAGGTTGATCGAAAAGTTTGGGGGATCTAAGAGTGTGGCAACCCAGTAGTCATGATTACTTCGAATTCTGACAATATGAGGGTCATGCTGCAGGTAGTGCAGCAAGAAGGCACTTATGTGTCTTGCGCATCTCGGAGCCCCAAAATTATTTTCCGGGCTAGATGCAGCTAAAAATTATTTTTAATTTTAAATCTGGTGGAGCTTATTATAGATGGCCTAATAGGATCAGTGCTGCACACTGCTACAAAGCCCAAATTATTTTCCAGTCAAGATACAGATAAACATGATTAGTAATTTGAAAGCTTAAAACGTTTGGTAGGGTGATTTTAACCAATCATCAAGCTTTTACTCTCCCCAGGATGACACAGGGGTAGAAAAGTCGTTTCGGATCCATGATTTGTTCATCTTTATGAACGTGAGTCTGTCTACATTATCAGTGGAGAGCCGCGTGCGCTTATCTGTCAGCACACCACCAGCAGCGCTGAACACACGTTCAGACAGAACGCTGGCTGCGGGGCATGACAAGATCTCCAAGGCGTAAGTGGCTAGCTCCGGCCATTTATCCAGATTGGAAGCCCAAAAAGAGCAAGGGTCCAGTGACACAGTCGTGGCTTCAATGTTTACTTGGAGATACTCCTGTACCATCGTCTCTAGGCGTTGACTATGTGTCAGACTTCTTGTCTCCTGTGGCCTTGCAAAGGATGGGCTAAAAAAGTGGTGAAATGATTCCGCAAAATTGATGTTACCAGCAGATACTGTGGTTCTGTTACGGTTTGAGTGCTGAACACTTGACGGTCCCACGGTTGGCAAGTTGGAACTGTGAGATTCACTACGTGCACCACTGGTATTTTGTGGAAAAGCACATGTAAGATTCTGCAACAGTCTCTGCTGATACTCCTGCATGCGTGCATCCCTTTCTATGGCAGGAATAATTTCTGCAAATTTACTTTTGTACCGGGGATCTAACAGTGTGGCAACCCAGTAGTCAGGATTATTTCTAATTCTCACAATTCGAGGGTCATGTTGCAGGTAGTGCAGCAAGAAGGCACTCATGTGTGTTGCGCATCCAGGAGCACCAAGTCCCTGTTGTGTTGGTGGCGAGGTAACAATCATGCTTCCTTCCTCTGTCCTCTCCCCCCAACCTCGCACAACAGAAATGTGATCAAGGTCTCCCTCATCTGATGAGTCTTCCATCAGTTCGTCCTCCACTTCTTCCTGGGCTCCTGCACCTTCCTCACTAGTTTGGCTGCTACCATGCGCCCTGGTAAAACCATCTCCCCCACCCTCACATGCCTGCCGCCTTGGTGCTGCCGACCTTCTGGACCTTGCAGATGTTAGCCCTTCCGCATACAACTCCTCCTCCTCTACTTCCTCCACCTCCTCTTGTGCCACCACCTGACTCCGAATTCTGTTTAACATGTGCTCCAGCATGTAAATCACCGGAATAGTCATGCTGATAATGGCATCGTCAGCACTAAACATCTTCGTCGCCATTTCAAAACTGTGCAGAAGGGTGCATAGGTCCCTGATCTGAGACCACTCCTCCAGCGTGATTTGCCCCACCTCTGAATCCCGTTGGCCCAGGCTATACGTCAGAACGTATTGCACCAGGGCTTGTCGGTGCTGCCACAGTCGCTGCAACATGTGCAGAGTTGAATTCCACCGGGTAGGCACATCGCATTTTAGCCGGTTAAGTGGCAGGCCCAACGACTTCTGAAGAGATGTAAGTCGCTGAGCTGCGGTATGCGAACAGCGGAAGTGAGCACACAGCGACCGTGCCCTCTGCAGAAGGCCATCTAGTCTGGGATAGTGGGCTAAAAATTGCTGGACAACCAGGTTCAACACGTGAGCCATACAAGGCACGTGTGTGACATTGCCCCGGCGAAGGGCCGCACCCAGGTTTGCAGCATTGTCGCACACGGCCTTCCCTGGTTTCAGGTCCAGTGGAGACAACCATTCATGAAATTGGTTCTCCAGAGCTGACCACAACTCCTCAGCTGTGTGACTCACATTTCCCAGACATTTCAATGTAAAAACCGCCTGATGACGTTGAGCCCTACTGCCAGCATAGTAAGGAGGTGTGCAGGATCCCTTCTGCGCAGTTAGAAAGCTTGTGGCATGACCAGACAGGCTTTGGGTGCAGGTGGAAGACCGAGAGGAGGTTGAGGAGGCAGAAGCAGTGGAGGAACTTTGACATAAAGAGGATTGACGCACAACTCGTGGGGACGGCAAGACTTGGACAGCAGCCCCTTGTCCTGCTGTCACCATAGTTACCCAGTGCCCAGTCAGCGACATGTAACGCCCCTGTCCATGCCTACTCGTCCAAGTGTCTGTGGTGAAATGCACCCTGTCACACACAGAGTTTCTCAAAGAAGCGGTGATGTTGTGTGCGACATGCTGGTGGAGCGCAGGCACACCTTTCTTTGAGAAGTAGTGCCGACTGGGCATCTGGTACTGGGGCACTGCGACGGACATAAGGTCTCGAAAATCCTCTGTGTCCACCAGGCGGAAAGGCAGCATTTCTGTAGCCAAGAGCTTGCAGATGGTGAAATTCAACCTCTTAGCTTTCTCATGGCTAGGAGGAAATGGTCTTTTACTTGTCCACATCTGAGGGACCGAGGGCTGGCTATTGTGCTTAGACGGGGTTGATAAGGGTGTCCCCGGCAAACTGCCGGTCTGTGAGGAAGATGCAGGCGGACATGTTAGGTTGCCTTGATCCAAAGATGGTGCTATCGATGTCGGACAGCGCTCAAGACCAGCTGGTGTTACCACCTCCAAAGAAAATGATGACCTGCCAATCACGCTGGCTGTTGCGGGTAAAGAGGTGGCAGGTCTGCGCCCCAAAACAGGTGTGACTGCTGTCCCCCCAGTCACAGAGGATGAAGAGGCCGCGGATGCACAAGATATGGCAGACGGTGGTTGGCCCGGCCGGCTAGACTGCATTGTAGCACACTGAGCTTCCCACTGCAACTTATGCTTCATGTCCATGTGCCGGTTCATGCATGAAGTACTCAAACTATGTATTTTTTGGCCTCTACTTAGCTTTTGCTGACAAATGTTACAGATAACACGAGTTGGGTCATCTTTATCGATCTGAAAAAATGCCCAGGCTATGCAAGGCTTAGCACCCATGCGACCTGAAGAGCCACCACGACTTGTGGTAAGAGGCAGAGTTGTGTTTGAGGATGCAGTTGTTGACGTGCTTCCAGTACTACGTCTCTGTCCAGGAAGGCGCAACCTGACCTCGTCGTCACTAGCATCTTCCTCCACCTCCTCTGCTGACCTCATCTCTTGGCTGACTGTGGGTTGACAGTAAGTGGGATCTCCGACCTCATCATCATCACCCTGTGCGTTATCACACCCGTCGTCCTCAGAGCCAACCTGTTCCTGCCCTGACAAAAAACTAAAGTTGTCGCTCCAATCAGGTATTTGAGTCTTATCATCGTCTTCCTCATTGTCTCCACCAACAGGAGTTACAGTTTGGGAATGAGGGTCTACATTATGGTCAGAACCTTCTGCGTCTGGTCCTGGATCCGACTCATAAAGATTCTGGGCATCAGTGCAGATCATTTCCTCGTCTGGATTCACAGAAGCGCTGGAGTCGACCTCTGATTCCCAGGCTATAGTATGAGTAAACAGCTCTGCAGACTCAACCATCTGTTCTACCTCATACTCAGACGGGCAGCTGGAGATTTGGGAGCTGTGAGGAAGCAAGTGCGATTTGGGTGACACCTTTGAGGACTGGAGTATTTGTGATGTTGAAGTTGATGTGGAGGAGAGCCCACTTAAAGGAGCACTTGATATCCGTTGAAGCACCTGCTGTTTTTGTGCCTCATCTGGAATTTGTAGCGATTGGCGTGGCCGTAAGAAAGGGATCTTATCACATTGTCCGCTAAAAGAAGTAGACATTTTAGTTTGGCTGGAAGATGGTCTTTCTTCTGCAGATGTTACTGTTGCTTTAACACCTACCCCACGGACACAACCTTTTTTCCCCTTCCCAACACGCCTATTCCCCTTTCCACCAGCAGCAGGCCTTTTTCCACTCATTTTGGTGGTTAACTAATTCACAACTCTGGAGTTGTTTGCACAAAAAAACAATGGATGGTAACCGAGCAGAGCTGAGTGGCCAAACTGTGGTATTAGGCCAAAACTATTGGCTGGGTTAGATGCAGAAAAAAATTATTTTGAATTTGCAACCTGATGGAGGTCAGTATAGATGGACTAATACAACAAGTCCCACACACAGCTAGAAGCCCAAATATTTTTTCAGAGGTACTGTAGATGCAGATAAAAATTAGTTTTAATTTGCAACCTGATGGAGGTCAGTATAGATGGACTAATAGAGAAAGTCCGACACACTACTAGAAGGCCAAATATTTTTTCAGAGCTAGATGCAGAAAAAAATTATATTCAGTTTGCAACCTGATGGAGTTCAGTATAGATGGACTAATAGAGAAAGTCCGACACACTACTAGAAGGCCAAATATTTTTTCAGAGGTAGATGCAGAAAAAAATATATTCAGTTTGCAACCTGATGGAGGTCAGTATAGATGGATTAATAGAACAAGACCCATACACAGCTAGAAGCCCAATATTTTTTCAGAGGTAGATGCAGAAAAAAATATATTCAGTTTGCAACCTGATGGAGGTCAGTATAGATGGACTAATAGAGAAAGTCCGACACAATACTAGAAGGCCAAATATTTTTTCAGAGGTAGATGGAGAAAAAAATATATTCAGTTTGCAACCTGATGGAGGTCAGTATAGATGGATTAATAGAACAAGACCCACACACAGCTAGAAGCCCAATATTTTTTCAGAGGTAGATGCAGAAAAAAATATATTCAGTTTGCAACCTGATGGAGGTCAGTATAGATGGACTAATAGAGAAAGTCCGACACACTACTAGAAGGCCAAATATTTTTTCAGAGGTAGATGCAGAAAAAAATATATTCAGTTTGCAACCTGATGGAGGTCAGTATAGATGGATTAATAGAACAAGACCCACACACAGCTAGAAGCCCAATATTTTTTCAGAGGTAGATGCAGAAATAAATATATTCAGTTTGCAACCTGATGGAGGTCAGTATAGATGGACTAATAGAGAAAGTCCGACACACTACTAGAAGGCCAAATATTTTTTCAGAGGTAGATGCAGAAAAAAATATATTCAGTTTGCAACCTGATGGAGGTCAGTATAGATGGATTAATAGAACAAGACCCACACACAGCTAGAAGCCCAATATTTTTTCAGAGGTAGATGCAGAAAAAAATATATTCAGTTTGCAACCTGATGGAGGTCAGTATACATGGACTAATAGAGAAAGTCCGACACACTACTAGAAGGCCAAATATTTTTTCAGAGGTAGATGCAGAAAAAAATATATTCAGTTTGCAACCTGATGGAGGTCAGTATAGATGGATTAATAGAACAAGACCCACACACAGCTAGAAGCCCAATATTTTTTCAGAGGTAGATGCAGAAATAAATATATTCAGTTTGCAACCTGATGGAGGTCAGTATAGATGGACTAATAGAACAAGTCCCACACACTGCTAAAAGCCCAAATATTTTTTCAGAGGTACTGTAGATGCAGATAAAAATTAGTTTTAATTTGCAACCTGATGTAGGTCAGTATAGATGGACTAATAGAGAAAGTCCGACACACTACTAGAAGGCCAAATATTTTTTCAGAGCTAGATGCAGAAAAAAATTATATTCAGTTTGCAACCTGATGGAGGTCAGTATAGATGGACTAATAGAGAAAGTCCGACACACTACTAGAAGGCCAAATATTTTTTCAGAGGTAGATGCAGAAAAAAATATATTCAGTTTGCAACCTGATGGAGGTCAGTATAGATGGACTAATACAACAAGTCCCGCACACAGCTAGAAGCCCAAATATTTTTTCAGAGGTACTGTAGATGCAGATAAAAATTATTTTTAATTTGCAACCTGATGGAGGTCAGTATAGATGGACTAATAGAGAAAGTCCGACACACTACTAGAAGGCCAAATATTTTTTCAGAGCTAGATGCAGAAAAAAATTATATTCAGTTTGCAACCTGATGGAGGTCAGTATAGATGGATTAATAGAACAAGACCCACACACAGCTAGAAGCCCAATATTTTTTCAGAGGTAGATGCAGAAAAAAATATATTCAGTTTGCAACCTGATGGAGGTCAGTATAGATGGACTAATAGAACAAGTCCCACACACTGCTAGAAGCCCAAATATTTTTTCAGAGGTACTGTAGATGCAGATAAAAATTAGTTTTAATTTGCAACCTGATGGAGGTCAGTATAGATGGACTAATAGAATGATGCTATGCCCAAAAGATTTTACTTCACTAGGTGCAGTAAAAAAATTGGTATTCTATACACAGGTGGTATATCTTGCAACACAGATTGGCTACTCCACTAACTAACACACTCTGCAATAGGCCAAAAAGGATTAGCTTTGCTAGATTCAGCCAAATGCTGTGAAAAAAACTTGCACAGCACTGGCACAGACCTGCCTGGCAAAAACTGATAGGAACTCATGTAACCTAGTCCTGAAAAGGACTCCAATTACAATTAGTCTTTACTCCCACAACCTATCTATTTAAGAGCACAGACCTCCCTGATAAAAGTCGTAGGAAATGCTGTAACCTAGTCCTTAAAAGGACTGCAATCACAACTATTCCCTACTCCCAAGCTATCTGTATATTTGTGCGAAAATTGGCTTGAAATTAACAAGGTATAGCGCACACAGCAACAGCGGTGCCGTCTAACACGCAGCTGCAGCAGTGAGAAAATGGTGGCGACGGGGAAAATGGCTTGGTCTTATAGGGCAAGGACATGTGACATACACTGCCAATGACACATGCCCTTGCTTGTGTGAAAAAAAGCACTTCGCTCCGTGTGTGCGCTGCTGATAGGCTGACAGATTGCACCTCCCCACTGTAAATGCGGGAAAGACAAAAAAAATGGAGATCTTCATTGTTCCTGCAGAGATCCATCCCCTGCCCCTCCCCCCACCCCGCTGTACACTCAAACTGCGTATTAACATTAATTTTCATCATTACTGAGAAAAAATCCAGTTATGATTTTGGTGCACGAACAGTTATCGAACATAACCTCGAACAGCCGAATTTTTCTCAAATTGTTCGTGTTCGCCGAACGGCTCGAACACCGCCCAAAACAGCTCGAATTTGAGATTGGCGAACAGTTCGAGTAGAACAACGCTCATCTCTACTCAACGCTACTGATCAGTGTAAATGAAAGATTGAATGGGGCCATGTGTCGTGAGAATTTGAGTGCAAACCTCCTTCCATCAGCAAGGGCATTGAAGATGAAACATGGCTGGGTCTTTCAGCATGACAATGATCCAAAGCACACTGCCAGGGCAATGAAGGAGTGGCTTCGTAAGAAGCATTTCAAGGTCCTGGAGTGGCCTAGCCAGTCTCCAGATCTAAACCCTATAGAAAACCTTTGGAGGGAGTTGAAAGTCCGTGTTGCCCAGTGACAGCCCCAAAACATCACTGCTCTATAGGAGATCTGCATGGAGGAATGGGCCAACATACCAGCAACAGTGTGTGCCAACCTTGTGGAGAATTACAGAAAACGTTTGACCTCTGTCATTGCCAACAAAGGATATTTAACAAAGTATTGAGATGAACTTTTGTAATTGACCAAATACTTATTTTTCACCAAAATTTGGAAAAAATTCTTTCCAAATCAGACAATGTGATTTTCAGGATTTGTTTTCTCATTTTGTCTCTCATAGTTGAGGTCTACCTATGATGTCAATTACAGGCCTCTCTCATCTTTTTAAGTGGGAGAACTTGCACAATTGGTGGCTGACTAAATCCTTTTTTTCCTCGCTGTACTTAGGGTCTCGCCATTGGGACTCCTATCGATCTTGAGAACACAGGTCATGTGTTCTCTGTTTTAATGTTGTATGTACGAAGTAGCTCAATTCAAAGGTTATATGGCTGAAGAAGGAAACAAAGCGCTGGTCTCAGCTATTTCCATCAATCCCATAGCCAATTAATGCATTACTTTATTAAAGTAGGAGACTCAGAAAACCCATTTCAGGACTGTTGAGGGTCCCAGTTGTGGAGCCATGTATACCGTATTTTTCGGACCATAAGATGCACTTTTTTCCTCCAAAATTTTGGAGGAAAATGGGGGGTGCGTCTTATAGTCCGAATGTTGGGGGGGGTGTATATATATACGGGGTGTGGGGGGAGCGGGGCACAGGAGGCAGCAGCTACCCGCTGCAGCCTACACTGTCCCCGCTGCTAAATAAATGAATATTTACTGCTCCCCACGCCCATTGGGCGTGGGGAGCACTGAATATTCATGCTCCTTAATAGCGGCACACAGCGGAGCGAAGCGCGGCTCCTGCTGCTGCCGGCTATCGCGTGTCCCCGCTGTTAAAGGACATGAATATCCAACCTCTCTCCACGCCCATGGGAGTGGAGAGGGGTGAATATTCATGCCCTTTAATGAGCGGGCACACACGAGAGCCGGCAGCAGCAGGAGCCGCAGGCTCCGCTATGTGCCAGCTATGAAGGAGAGTGAAGTCATTGTTCCCCGCACACACAGTCCTGGCGTGGGGAGCAGTGACTTCCGGCAGCTGATCTCTCCTTGTGAGTCGCGCATGGCAGTGACGTCATGCGCGGCTCACATGGAGGGATCAGTGCAGGCAGACCGGATGCAGCGCTGGAGAAGAGAAGAGAGGTGAGTAGGAGTGTTTATTTTTTTTGTATGTGCATCTTGATGGGGATTAGGGGGACCATGCATACCAGGACAGGGATGAGGGGTGCCATGCATACCAGGACAGGGATTAGAGGTGCCATGCATAACAAGATAAAGATGAGGGGACCATGCATACCAGGACAGTGATGAGGGGTGCCATGCATACCAGGACAGGGTAGAGGGGTGCCATGCATAACAGGATAAGGATGAGGGGTGCCATGCATACCAGGACAGGGATGAGGGGTGCCATGCATACCAGGATAGGGATGAGGGGTGCCATGCATACCAGGATAGGGATGAGGGGTGCCATGCATACCAGGATAGGGATGAGGGGTGCCATGCATACCAGGATAGGGATGAGGGGTGCCATGCATACCAAGATAGGGATGAGGGGTGCCATGCATACCAGGATTGGGGATGAGGGGTGCCATGCATAAAAGGATGGGGATTACTGTGACATGCATACCAGGATTTGGGATGAGGGGTGCCATGCATACCAGGATAAGGATGAGGGAGCCATGCATACCCGAATTGGGGATGAGGGGTGCCATGCATACCAGGATTGGGGATGAGGGGTGCCATGCATACCAGGATGGAGGGGTGCCAGGCATACCAGGATGGGGACCACGTATTAAAGGAAGGGGGGGCATATATACCAGGATGGGGGATATTGTCAGAATTGGGGGACATTACCCCTATACCAGTGTCAGCAGAAGACCCCCTCCCCCTTAAAAGTGCATCATGACCACATTTTTTGCTTAAATTTTTTTTTATTATTTTCCTCCTCTAAAACCTAGGTGCGTCTTATGGTCCGGTGCATCTTATAGTCCGAAAAATACGGTAATCTTATATTTCCCACTTATCTTGTGGGTCGTGATCATTTTGTTATTGGGACGACCCTTTTAAAATCAGTAGACTGCCTGTCAGAATAGGAATTTTCAAGATCCTCCAGAAAGAGAGAAGCTTTTATATTGACTATTATATATTGTTTATCATTTATACTTTTTGGGTTTGATGCAAAGGGTTTGTACTATCCAGCTGTGTACAGTTTGTGAGGATCTAGTTTCCATAGGTTATTTATACTGCAGGTTGGATGTCACTGGAATAATGTACAGAAGACCAAAGACAGATGTTTTGGCTAGGGGTTTCTGAGCCTCTACAAAAATTTACCTCAAAGGGTTGAGAGAGCAGATAGCTTTGTGCCACTCCGATCCGTTGTCCAGGTCAGTGCTCTATGATTGTGGACAGGAGCTGAACGAATTTCCTTACCCTGTTGGAGCCCAGGCTCGGTTTATGATTAGCAGGGCTATAAATCGTCACCTGTGTACTGCACACAGCATAGATGACATCAAACCAGCGAATCAAATGTTGCGCTAGGGAACCTGGATGCTCACTAAATTTGTACAGCACCTGTCCAAGGCCAGAAAGCACTGACCTGGACCAGGGTAACGCAAAGCAAATCATTTATCTCTTCTCCTGTATTTACTTTGGGTCTCCTGTGCATTCTACTCAAAATTATGTATTCCCACACCAGGCATCTTTCTCCTTCCATGCGAGTCTCCTTTTTTTAATTTTATGGTTGTATCCAGCCCCTGCGGACCTTTATTTTTCTCCCCTCCCCTATTTTCATTTCCTTTTTTACCTCTCCGTTTCTTTTTCTTCTAAAATGATTATTTATTACCAAGACTTAATATTCCAGAATACTGATCTTAATTTCTTAATCTCATAGGTTGCCTGTGTAATTTGCATCTTGCATCCCAATTTGTATACCAACCATGTATATTGCACTTCCGGCATCTTAATTTATATTACTGTGATATGTTTCTCTTGTGCTGCTTATTAGTGTTGAGCCACCCCCGTAGTGTTCGAGTTCGGTTCGGTTCGTCGAACACCCGTGTGTTCGCCGAACTGTTCGTCGAACTGTTCGTCGAACACCTTCGAACACCGTTAAAACCAATGGCAGGCAAACAAAAACACATAGAAACACATAGAAAACACCTTCAAAGGTGTCCAAAAGCTGACAAACTGCTCAGAAGACATAACTAACACATGGAAAAGTGACAAGTACATATAGTCATGCGGAAATAAAAGAGGTGGAGGAGTAAAAGGAGGGGGAGACACAGATATAGGCATGTCATGCCCTTCTAAAATCCAAAAAGTGAGAAGCCGACACGGCCAGTCTGCTCCTGCCCGTGCCACCTCCGTGTCGCCGGGTTTGTGCCAGAGCCGCGGTGAACCCTGACGGCCAGCCCCCCTCTCCCAATACTGGTGCCTGTCCGCTGGTGGGTCGAGCGAGCCCCCCTGTGGTGGAGGCAGCTCTAAGCTTTTTAATTTAAATTGTCCCTCTAATTTGAATGAATACACTTTAAATCCATTTACAAGGATCTATTGGAGGGCAAGTCTCATGCCAGCAGCCGCGTAATTCCAGCTCCAGTAGCGTCCACTAAAGCTGCTGCAGTTAAAAAGCTTTTATAAGGATTGAGCTCGGCTGTCCACCGCAAGGCATCCTAGTGCCAGTCCCAGCCCCTATGCCTTGGGGTGCCTCCTGATGCTCTTCACTAAGTATCCCGTGGTCCCGAAGCATTTCCTTTGAAAAAATTAAGTGTCTAAACTACAGGTGGTGTAGCTTGCTTAACAGCCGGGATAATCCGCTGACTAGCAGACACTGCTACTAGGCACAAAGTTTTTCCTGGGCTAGATGCAGTTAAAAATTTGTAAGTAGATACTCTCGTTGGATGCTGAGAAAGCATTCCATAGAGTCTCCTGGCACGCCATATATGATTCTCTTAAAAAGCTTGGGGTAGGGGTCTAGGGGACCCTTTTATAGCCAAAATCACGGCCCTGTATCACAATACGTCACCTAGGCTGAAGATAAATGGAACTGTAGCACCGAGGGCTCGGTTGCTACAGACGTATTGCACCTCACCCAGAGGTGTGATATCTCACTCTCAGATAAGGATGGAGTGTGGATCAGGACCCGACACCTGCATGCATTACACCACATTGCCGTGGGGCAGGGCGACCAATATGCCCCTGAGATGGGCACGACAGTCCCTGTCCCTGGCTGGAGTGGGGGGAGGGAACACTGAGGAAGGGGAACCCTGCAGTGCAGGAGCAGGGAGGAAGCAGTTCCTGGGTGCATTGAGAAGGGAGTATAAAAGGTGGGCACCATCTTAGTTCAGTGCAGAGAAGTCTGAGCAGAAGTGGCAGGGAGCAGGGGCTCTGCATGAGCTCTGCTCCGGAGGCGGGCCTAGTAACAGAGGCCCAGGCCTGCAAGAGGGAGAAGGAAGGAAGAGGAGCGGAGAAGGCTCCAGGAACGAGGAATGAAGGGATCCCAGGGGTGCGGACGGGCGAGTCGCCACCGCACGCCCGAATCCACCTGCGTGGAGGGGTCAGGCCAAAGGGGGAGACCGGTCCCCGAACTAGTGGAGGCAGGAAACGACCCTCAGCTAGAAACCGGAGGCTCTGACATTTTATGTGGCGCAGCCCCTTGCTCCACCCGCTAGGAAGGCACCACATAGGGTCAGGGAAACTGGCGCCAAGTTTACCAAGAGGAGGCCCGAGGCAGCCGGACAGAAGTGTTGGTAAGAAAGGCCAGACAAAGGACACACAAAGGGGGTCCTGTGAAGCGCTCCAAAGTTATCTGGGAGTTGTCTGAGCCCCTCACCTGGTGAGCACAGTACGACGTGGGCAGCCGTTACCTGCAGACGTGGTCTGGATAATAAGAACTGTGAGTAAAGGCCCTGAACTGCATCACTGACTCCGTGTCGTTACTGCTGCTGCCCTGCACCATCACCCCCATCCTCCGCATACACTGCCCTGAGGCTATACTCCTCCCGTGGGGAGTTATGCTACGCTCTGCTGCACCCACAACACCAGCCTTAGTGTTCTGCCCTGTAGCGGCGGTTCACTCTGACCGCAATCCACGGGTGGCGTAGTCGGACATTTAAACATCAAAACCACATAAATAGTTCCGCCACTGGTTTGACCGCCCTGAGCCACGGAACCGGATCGCCGCCACGAAGACTACAACCACCAGCATCCACCAAAAAGGGTCCGGCTCCGGGTGTCCCAAGGCCCAGGGGGTGCGTCAGAACATTTTCATCACCTTTCACAATCACCAATGGGACAAGGCAGGGATGTCCTCTGTCCCCTCTCTTATACATCCTAGTGACGGAGCACCTGCTCTCATCAATTCGCCATAACCCCAATATTAGGTGGATTGAGGTGGGAGGCACCGAGTACAAGTGCTCTCTATTTGCTGATGATGTCCTAGTATATATCACTCAATCACATATATCCATTCCTGCTGTTATGGCTGAAATAGATCACTTTGTTACATGGTAAAATTTTAAAATCAATGCAGCGAAGTCTGAGGCCCTCGATGTCTCCCTCCCTAAATCCATATAGGATTCCATCCAGTCCAACTTTCCCTTTGCCTGGCCCTCACAGGGTATCAAATACTTAGGAATTCCTATTCATAGAGACCTCTCCCATCTATGTTATCTTAATTTTGGGCACTTTATTGAACAATTCCATACAGACCACGGTTTGCAAGTTGGAACTGTGAGATTCACTACGTGCACCACTGGTATTTTGTGGAAAAGCACATGTAAGATTCTGCAACAGTCTCTGCTGATACTCCTGCATGCGTGCATCCCTTTCTATGGCAGGAATAATTTCTGCAAATTTACTTTTGTACCGGGGATCTAACAGTGTGGCAACCCAGTAGTCAGGATTATTTCTAATTCTCACAATTCGAGGGTCATGTTGCAGGTAGTGCAGCAAGAAGGCACTCATGTGTGTTGCGCATCCAGGAGCACCAAGTCCCTGTTGTGTTGGTGGCGAGGTAACAATCATGCTTCCTTCCTCTGTCCTCTCCCCCCAACCTCGCACAACAGAAATGTGATCAAGGTCTCCCTCATCTGATGAGTCTTCCATCAGTTCGTCCTCCACTTCTTCCTGGGCTCCTGCACCTTCCTCACTAGTTTGGCTGCTACCATGCGCCCTGGTAAAATCATCTCCCCCACCCTCACATGCCTGCCGCCCTGGTGCTGCCGACCTTCTGGACCTTGCAGATGTTAGCCCTTCCGCATACAACTCCTCCTCCTCTACTTCCTCCACCTCCTCTTGTGCCACCACCTGACTCCGAATTCTGTTTAACATGTGCTCCAGCATGTAAATCACCGGAATAGTCATGCTGATAATGGCATCGTCAGCACTAAACATCTTCGTCGCCATTTCAAAACTGTGCAGAAGGGTGCATAGGTCCCTGATCTGAGACCACTCCTCCAGCGTGATTTGCCCCACCTCTGAATCTCGTTGGCCCAGGTTATACGTCAGAACGTATTGCACCAGGGCTTGTCGGTGCTGCCACAGTCGCTGCAACATGTGCAGAGTTGAATTCCACCGGGTAGGCACATCGCATTTTAGCCGGTGAAGTGGCAGGCCCAACGACTTCTGTAGAGATGTAAGTCGCTGAGCTGCGGGATGCGAACGGCGGAAGTGAGCACACAGCGACCGTGCCCTCTGCAGAAGGCCATCTAGTCTGGGATAGTGGGCTAAAAATTGCTGGACAACCAGGTTCAACACGTGAGCCATACAAGGCACGTGTGTGACATTGCCCCGGCGAAGGGCCGCACCCAGGTTTGCAGCATTGTCGCACACGGCCTTCCCTGGTTTCAGGTCCAGTGGAGACAACCATTCATGAAATTGGTTCTCCAGAGCTGACCACAACTCCTCAGCTGTGTGACTCACATTTCCCAGACATTTCAATGTAAAAACCGCCTGATGACGTTGAGCCCTACTGCCAGCATAGTAAGGAGGTGTGCAGGATCCCTTCTGCGCAGTTAGAAAGCTTGTGGCATGACCAGACAGGCTTTGGGTGCAGGTGGAAGACCGAGAGGAGGTTGAGGAGGCAGAAGCAGTGGAGGAAAAATGACATAAAGAGGATTGACGCACAACTCGTGGGGACGGCAAGACTTGGACAGCAGCCCCTTGTCCTGCTGTCACCATAGTTACCCAGTGCCCAGTCAGCGACATGTAACGCCCCTGTCCATGCCTACTCGTCCAAGTGTCTGTGGTGAAATGCACCCTGTCACACACAGAGTTTCTCAAAGAAGCGGTGATGTTGTGTGCGACATGCTGGTGGAGCGCAGGCACACCTTTCTTTGAGAAGTAGTGCCGACTGGGCATCTGGTACTGGGGCACTGCGACGGACATAAGGTCTCGAAAATCCTCTGTGTCCACCAGGCGGAAAGGCAGCATTTCTGTAGCCAAGAGCTTGCAGATGGTGAAATTCAACCTCTTAGCTTTCTCATGGCTAGGAGGAAATGGTCTTTTACTTGTCCACATCTGAGGGACCGAGGGCTGGCTATTGTGCTTAGACGGGGTTGATAAGGGTGTCCCCGGCAAACTGCCGGTCTGTGAGGAAGATGCAGGCGGACATGTTAGGTTGCCTTGATCCAAAGGTGGTGCTATCGATGTCGGACAGCGCTCAAGACCAGCTGGTGTTACCACCTCCAAAGAAAATGATGACCTGCCAATCACGCTGGCTGTTGCGGGTAAAGAGGTGGCAGGTCTGCGCCCCAAAACAGGTGTGACTGCTGTCCCCCCAGTCACAGAGGATGAAGAGGCCGCGGATGCACAAGATATGGCAGACGGTGGTTGGCCCGGCCGGCTAGACTGCATTGTAGCACACTGAGCTTCCCACTGCAACTTATGCTTCATGTCCATGTGCCGGTTCATGCATGAAGTACTCAAACTATGTATTTTTTGGCCTCTACTTAGCTTTTGCTGACAAATGTTACAGATAACACGAGTTGGGTCATCTTTATCGATCTGAAAAAATGCCCAGGCTATGCAAGGCTTAGCACCCATGCGACCTGAAGAGCCACCACGACTTGTGGTGAGAGGCAGAGTTGTGTTTGAGGATGCAGTTGTTGACGTGCTTCCAGTACTACGTCTCTGTCCAGGAAGGCGCAACCTGACCTCGTCGTCACTAGCATCTTCCTCCACCTCCTCTGCTGACCTCATCTCTTGGCTGACTGTGGGTTGACAGTAAGTGGGATCTCCGACCTCATCATCATCACCCTGTGCGTTATCACACCCGTCGTCCTCAGAGCCAACCTGTTCCTGCCCTGACAAAAAACTAAAGTTGTCGCTCCAATCAGGTATTTGAGTCTTATCATCGTCTTCCTCATTGTCTCCACCAACAGGAGTTACAGTTTGGGAATGAGGGTCTACATTATGGTCAGAACCTTCTGCGTCTGGTCCTGGATCCGACTCATAAAGATTCTGGGCATCAGTGCAGATCATTTCCTCGTCTGGATTCACAGAAGCGCTGGTTTCGACCTCTGATTCCCAGGCTATAGTATGAGTAAACAGCTCTGCAGACTCAACCATCTGTTCTACCTCATACTCAGACGGGCAGCTGGAGATTTGGGAGCTGTGAGGAAGCAAGTGCGATTGGGGTGACACCTTTGAGGACTGGAGTATTTGTGATGTTGAAGTTGATGTAGAGGAGAGCCCACTTAAAGGAGCACTTGATATCCGTTGAAGCACCTGCTGTTTTTGTGCCTCATCTGGAATTTGTAGCGATTGGCGTGGCCGTAAGAAAGGGATCTTATCACATTGTCCGCTAAAAGAAGTAGACATTTTAGTTTGGCTGGAAGATGGTCTTTCTTCTGCACCTACCCCACGGACACAACCTTTTTTCCCCTTCCCAACACGCCTATTCCCCTTTCCACCAGCAGCAGGCCTTTTCCCACTCATTTTGGTGGTTAACTAATTCACAACTCTGGAGTTGTTTGCACAAAAAAACAATGGATGGTAACCGAGCAGAGCTGAGTGGCCAAACTGTGGTATTAGGCCAAAACTATTGGCTGGGTTAGATGCAGAAAAAAATTATTTTTAATTTGCAACCTGATGGAGGTCAGTATAGATGGACTAATAGACCAAGTCCCACACACCGCTAGAAGCCCAAATATTTTTTCAGAGCTAGATGCAGAAAATTTTTTTATTCAATTTGCAACCTGATGGAGGTCAGTATAGATGGACTAATAGACCAAGTCCCACACACTGCTAGAAGCCCAAATATTTTTTCAGAGCTAGATGCAGAAAAAAATTATTTTTAATTTGCAACCTGATGGAGGTCAGTATAGATGGACTAATAGACCAAGTCACACACACTGCTAGAAGCCCAAATATTTTTTCAGAGCTAGATGCAGAAAAAAATTATTTTTAATTTGCAACCTGATGGAGGTCAGTATAGATGGACTAATAGAACAAGTCCCACACGCTGCTAGAAGCCCAAATATTTTTTCAGAGATAAATGAAGAAAAAAATTATTTTTAATTTGCAACCTGATGGAGGTCAGTATAGATGGACTAATAGACCAAGTCCCACACACTGCTAGAAGCCCAAATATTTTTTCAGAGCTAGATGCAGAAAAAAATTATTTTTAATTTGCAACCTGATGGAGGTCAGTATAGATGGACTAATAGACCAAGTCCCACACACCGCTAGAAGCCCAAATATTTTTTCAGAGCTAGATGCACAAAAAAATTATATTCAATTTGCAACCTGCTGGAGGTCAGTATAGAAGGACTAATAGAACAAGTCCCACACACTGCTAGAAGCCCAAATATTTTTTCAGAGCTAAATGAAGAAAAAAATTATTTTTAATTTGCAACCTGATGGAGGTCAGTATAGATGGACTAATAGACCAAGTCCCACACACTGCTAGAAGCCCAAATATTTTTTCAGAGCTAGATGCAGAAAAAAATTATATTCAGTTTGCAACCTGATGGAGGTCAGTATAGATGGACTAATAGAATGATGCTATGCCCAAAAGATTTTACTTCACTAGGTGCAGTAAAAAAATTGGTATTCTATACACAGGTGGTATATCTTGCAACACAGATAGGCTACTCCACTGACTAACACACTCTGCAATAGGCCAAAAAGGATTAGCTTTGCTAGATTCAGCCAAATGCTGTGAAAAAAACTTGCACAGCACTGGCACAGACCTGCCTGGCAAAAACTGATAGGAACTGATGTAACCTAGTCCTGAAAAGGACTCCAATTACAATTAGTCTTTACTCCCACAATCTATCTATTTAAGAGCACAGACCTGCCTGATAAAAGTCGTAGGAAATGCTGTAACCTAGTCCTTAAAAGGACTGCAATCACAACTATTCCCTACTCCCAAGCTATCTGTATATTTGTGCGAAAATTGGCTTGAAATTAACAAGGTATAGCGCACACAGCAACAGCGGTGCCGTCTAATACGCAGCTGCAGCAGTGAGAAAATGGTGGCGACGGGGAAAATGGCTTGGTCTTATAGGGCAAGGACATGTGACATACACTGCCAATCACACATGCCCTTGCTTGTGTGAAAAAAAGCACTTCGCTCCGTGTGTGCGCTGCTGATAGGCTGACAGATTGCACCTCCCCACTGCAAATGCGGGAAAGAGAAAAAAAAATGGAGATCTTCATTGTTCCTGCAGAGATCCATCCCCTGCTCCTCCCCCCGCCCCGCTGTACACTCAAACTGCGTATTAACATTAATTTTCATCATTACTGAGAAAAAATCCAGTTATGATTTTGGTGCACGAACAGTTATCGAACATAACCTCGAACAGCCGAATTTTTCTCAAATTGTTCGTGTTCGCCGACCGGCTCGAACACCGCCCAAAACAGCTCGAATTTGAGATTGGCGAACAGTTCGAGTAGAACAACGCTCATCTCTACTGCTTATACTTGTTTTGAAAACTAATAAAAAATTGAGGGTTTGCTCACATCTGTGTATGTGATAAAAATTACACTCGCACCAATGTTATTCAATAAGGCAGTGCTCATCTGCGAGTTTTTACTTAGCAGTAATCTCAGTAAAGATATATTATCTACAGTGGGTACGGAAAGTATTCAGACCCCTTCAAATTTTTCACTCTTTGCTTCATTGCAGCTGACTCGCCCCCTGGGCGAGGGGCACCCGGAACCAGGCTTCTGGGGGTTGTAGTATCCATGGCGGTGACCCGGTCCCATGGCTCAGGGTGGTCAGGCCGATGGCGGTATTTTGTGGAGGTTTTAAGTTAATTGTCCGACTACGCCACCCATGGATTGCGGTCAGCGCGGACCGCCGCAGCAAGGCAGACCGCTGGGGCTGATGGTGTGTGCAGCTGAGGTAGTGTGACTCCCCACGGGAAGAGTGGAGCCCCAGGGCAGTGTAGTTGATGGTGAGGGTGATAGTGCACGGGAGTCCCAGCACTAGTAGTGCTGGTGCGGCGATGAAGCAGGAACGACTCAGAGTCTTTGCAGTGCAGTTCAGGGTCTTTACTGGTGATGTTATGGCAGACCCTCCCGGGAGTACTGGCTAACATAAGGGGCCTGGTCAGTCTGCGAGCAAACAGGAGTTCCCCTGGCCAGGTGGAGTTGTAGGCCTCCCCGTCTATCTGCACTCTTTCTGGCTACCTTGCTGTAAGCGGGTAGAAGTAGCCCACGTCCCTGAGTATACTGTGTTGTGCTCACCCGTATGGCTGGTGACTTGGGGCCTTCTGTTAGCCTCCGCTCCTGGATGGCGGTGCTGGTCCCTTCCTTGTGACTGAGCCTCCGGGCTTCTATGGCCAGAGGACCTGGAATCCCCTGCCGGCTGGTTTCTGCTGCTGGGTGGATATCAGTCCCCACAGCCTCGGACTCCTGTGTCCGGTTATTAGATTCTTCTGCCAGGGCGAGCTGTATCTCTGCTTAGCTTCCAGCCCCTGGTCTTCTGCTCCTAGCTCATACAGAGCTCCTGCTGTAACTTTCCCTCTCCAGGCTCTGACTCAACTAATCCCGCCCCAGACCCAGTTTATAACGGCAGATTCCTCCCCTCCCAGGTCTGGGCGGGCAGTGTTGTGTAACGGGTCTGGGAGGCGGAACCTCTGAGCTACTATACAAGGGGGCAGTCCTTGTAAGGGAGCGGGTGGCGACCAGGGAAGACGGGCAGGAGGTCACAGCAGGTGACCGGGACAGTCTCTGAGTGAACGGGCTGGAGGTCACGGCAAGTGACCGGGGCAGTCTCTGGATGAACGGGCTGATGGTCACGGCAAGTGACCGGGGCAGTCTCTGAATGAACGGGCAGATGGTCACGGCAAGTGACCGGGGCAGTCTCTGGATGAACGGACAGATGGTCACGGCAAGTGACCGGGGCAGTCTCTAGGTAAAGGGTAGGTACGACCTGTGGCGGCTGATGATAGACGTGGGCTCCCAGGTGAGCAGGCGAGAGTCTCTGGATGAACGGGTGGTCACAGCATGTGACGGCGGAGCCTCCAGGAAGACCAACAGACAGGCGGCAGATGAGCGCTCCCAGGTGAGCGGGCAGAAGTCTCTGGACAGGCGGGTGGTCACAGCACGTGACGGCAGAGCCTCCAGGTAGGCTAGCAGACAGGCAACAGATGAGCGCTCCCAGGTGAGCGAGCAGGAGTCACTGGACAGGCAGGTGGTCACAGCACGTGACGGCGGAGCCTCCAGGTAGACTAGCAGGCAGGTAGCAGGTGTGTGCTCCCAGGTGAGCGGGCAAGCTGGTCCATAGACAGACTGACAGGAGTTGGAAGGCAGACCGTCGGACCTCGGGCAAGCAGGCAGGTGGCTGATAATCAGGCAGGAATCTGGCAGGTAACTGGCAGGTAACTGGCAACGGGACCTGAGGGCTGAAGCAGAGTAGTAAACAGTGCAACAACATTGCTCGGGCACCTCCATTTTGGAGGAGGTGCCTTATATATGGTGAAGTCCTCCGGCCATTGGCCGGGGACTCCTTAGGACGGCGCGCGCGGCCCCTTTAAGAGGGAGGGAGAGCGCGTGCGCCCTAAGCACAGTGGCCGGGAAGGAGCGCGCGCTGCCAGCAGAGCGGGAGGAGGACGCCGGGCACGGAGCAGGGAGATGAGGGGAACAGCGTCCCTGCCTAGCAGAGGGCAGGGACGCCGGCGCTACAGTACCCCCCCTTTAGGCCCCCCCTTTTTTAGGCCAGACGGAAATTTAGCTAGGATAAGAGGGGCATGGATGTTCTCCCGGGGCTCCCACGTTCTCTCCTCAGGACCAAACCCCCTCCAATCTACTAGAAAAAAGGTCTTTCCTCTTACCCTTTTGGTGGCAAGAATGTTCTCTACCTCAAACTCGTCCTCAGCAGAAACCGGAGCAGGAGGCGTACCTGTAGACTTGGAAAAAGAGTTAAGTACCACAGGTTTGAGGAGAGATACATGGAAGGAGTTAGGGATCCGTAAGTTGGCCGGGAGTTTTAATTTATAGGCCACCGGGTTGATCTGACTGATGACCTCCAGAGGACCGATGAACCGAGACCCTAACTTGTAAGAAGGTATCTTGAGTCGGACATATTTAGACGAGAGCCAGACTTTATCTCCAGGACGAAATTGTGGAAGATCCAGGCGTTTTTTGTCAGCGTGTCTTTTCATCCGTTCGGACGACTGAAGGAGTGCGGATCAGGTACTCTCCCGAATGGAGGAAAATTTGCTAACGAGAGATTCCGCAGCCGGGTTGTCCACAGAGGTGGAGACAGGAAAAGGAATCCGAGGATGCTGACCGAAGACTACAAAAAACGGGGATTTGGAGGAGGATTCGCTCTCGTGATTGTTATAGGAGAACTCGGCCCATGGTAGGAGATCCACCCAGTCAGAATGATGGGCATTAACGAAGTGCCGGAGGTAACTGGTCAGGTTCTGATTGATCCGCTCCACTTGACCATTGGACTGTGGGTGGTAAGCGGAAGAGAAGTCCAGGGTGACGTCTAGCAGTTTACAAGTGGCTCTCCAGAAACGAGAGGTGAACTGTACCCCACGATCCGACACGATGTGGAGGGGCAGGCCATGAAGACGGAAGATGTGGCGGATAAAGTCTTTAGCCAGCTCGGGTGCAGACGGGAGGCCAGGCAGGGGAATAAAGTGAGCCATCTTGGAAAAGCGGTCAGCGACCACCCAAATGACCGTACAACCGGCAGAGACGGGGAGATCAGTTATGAAGTCCATAGCAATATGCTGCCAGGGGGCAGCAGGCACAGGAAGCGGAAGAAGGCGACCGGCTGGCAGGTGTCTAGGGACTTTGTTGCGGGCGCAGGACACACAGGCAGAAACAAAGTCTATTACGTCCTTGTGCAGGGTAGGCCACCAGTAGTGCCGGGCAATAAGCTGGAGGGTCTTTTTCCGACCGGCGTGGCCAGCTAGTTTAGACGAGTGACCCCAGTGTAGGATCTTCTCCCGATCAGGTACTGATACGAACGTCTTACCGGGAGGGAGACGATTTAGGCTCACGGGAGCCACCTGCATTACTCTGGCGGGATCGATGATATGTTTAGGTTCTTCCTCGAGATCGGACACCAGAAAGGATCGGGACAAGGCATCTGCTTTGACGTTTTTGTCAGCCGGGCGAAAATGAAGAACAAAATCAAAGCGAGCAAAAAACAAGGACCACCGGGCTTGGCGCGGGTTAAGTCTCTGGGCATGCTGGAGGTAAGCCAAGTTCTTGTGGTCAGTGTAAATTATTACCGGGTGAAGAGCCCCCTCGAGTAGGTAACGCCACTCCTCCAATGCCAGTTTGATGGCCAATAACTCTCGGTCTCCTATGGAATAGTTGCGCTCAGAAGAGGAGAAGAGTTTGGAGAAGAAGCCACAAGTTACCATTCTCCCGGAAGATGATTTTTGAGTAAGTACCGCTCCGGCTCCAGAGGAGGAGGCGTCAACCTCCAGGAAGAACTGCTTGCTGCCGTCCGGGCGATGCAGCACCGGGGCGGAAGAGAAGGCCTGTTTTAGGGAAAGAAAGGCCTCCTCTGCTTCGGGCGGCCACTCTTTGGGATTAGTACCCTTACGGGTGAGCGCGGAAATTGGGGCAGTCCGGGAAGAGAAGTGTGGTATGAAGAGGCGGTAGTAGTTGGCGAAGCCCAGGAATCGCTGAATGGCCTTCAACCCCTCCGGTCGAGGCCATTTCTCGATGGCAGACAGTTTCTCTGGATCCATTCGTAGGCCGGTCTGAGAAATAATGTAGCCCAAAAACGGAAGCGAGGTCTGCTCAAAGAGGCACTTCTCGTATTTAGCGAAGAGATGATTCTGCCTGAGCCTGAGCAGGACCTGACGAATGTCCCTCCGGTGAGTCTGGAGATCCGGAGAGAAGACCAAGATGTCCTCCAGGTACACCACTACGCAGGAGTAGAGAAGGTCCCGGAAGATGTCATTGACCAACTCTTGAAAGACGGCAGGAGCGCTACAGAGACCAAAGGGCATTACCAGATATTCATAGTGGCCGTCCCGGGTGTTGAATGCCGTCTTCCATTCATCCCCCTGACGGATACGAACCAGGTTGTACGCCCCACGGAGGTCCAGTTTGGTGAAGATTCTAGCCCCCCTCAGACGATCAAATAACTCCGGAATGAGAGGAAGGGGGTACTTATTCTTCACCGTGATCTGGTTAAGGCCTCTATAGTCTATACAGGGACGGAGAGAGCCGTCCTTCTTTTTGACGAAAAAGAAGCCTGCTCCCGCCGGGGAGGTAGATTTCCGGATGAATCCCCTGGCCAGATTCTCCTCAATATATTCGGACATCGACCGGGTCTCAGCAGCGGATAAAGGATAAATACGCCCACGGGGAGGAGTAGTACCAGGTAACAGGTCGATAGGGCAGTCGTATGGTCTATGAGGAGGTAGTGTCTCTGCTTCCTTTTTATTAAAGACATCAGCATAAGACCAATAAGGAATCGGAAGTCCAGGTAGATTAGCTGGGGTAGGAGAAGGACGGACAGGATGGACGGGAACCAGACAGGTCTTATGGCAGTCCTGTCCCCAGCGAAGGACCTCTCCGGTCTGCCAGTCAAGCACGGGTGCATGTCTCTGGAGCCAAGGTAGGCCTAGCAAGAGGGCGTGAGAGAGTCCAGGCAGAACATGAAAGGAGATACTCTCAGAATGCAGCATTCCCACCTGCAGAGTAATGGATTCGGTGATGAGTTGGATGGGGCGTGGTAAGAGGCCCCCATCCACGGCAGCAACAGACAAGGGTACAGCCAGAGGTTTGGTGGGGATGCGGTATTTCTCTACCAGGGACTGTGAAATAAGATTCCCGGCTGCTCCAGAGTCAAGTTGGGCTAGTTCGAAATAACGGTTCTCCCCGCAGACGATTGAGACTGACAGCAGCAGAGATGGAGAGGATTTATTCTTGTCTAGGTTGACCTCTCTGAGCGAACCTAGACACAGGCGTTTCCCGACCTCTCCGGGCAGGCACGGATCCGGTGCTCCTTACTGCCACAGTAGAAGCAGCTCCCCTTGGCACGGCGTAAGTCCTGACGGGTTTTGACCATCTTGGTCTGGTCGACCTGCATAGACTCAGGAGAGTGTACCTGGGTAGAGACGGAGGGAGTGACGGGTTTCTGAAAAGTAGGAGCTAGACATGGTAACCTCCTCTCACGGGTGACCTCTTTGGCACGCTCCTGGAACCGTAGGTCAATCCGGGTGGCAAGAGTTATTAGGTCATCGAGAGTGGTAGGAATGTCCCGACCGGCAAGTTCATCTTTAATACGGCCGGACAGACCCTCCCAGAAGACGGATACCAGAGCGTCGTTATCCCAGGCCAGCTCCGAGGCAAGGGTACGGAACCGTATGGCATATTGGCCCACGGTGAGACTTCCCTGACGGAGGCGTAGCAGTGATGATGCGGATGAGGTCTTCCGTTCGGGTTCGTCGAAGACTTTCCGGAAAGCCGTGAGAAAAGCAGGCAAGTTGGACACCAGGGGGTCTCCTCTCTCCCATAGAGGATTTAGCCAGGCCAGGGCCTCCCCGGTGAGATGGGACATGATGAATGCAATTTTGGCCCGGTCGGAGTTAAACTGGTAGGACAATAGCTCAAAGTGCAGGGTGCACTGATTTATGAAGCCCCGAGCCTGGGCGGAGTCGCCTCCGAAGCGAGAAGGTGCAGAAAGCCGGGGTCCGGGGTAGGATACCATGGTATTAGTGGGCAGCGGAGCTGCCGGATTGCGAGACATGGCACTGGCGGGGGTTGCTGGTGGAGCAGTCAGAGTGTCCAGGCGAGTATTGACATTCCGCAGGTGACCCAGGATGGACTCCTGTTGGGACCTTTGACGGGACAGTTCATGACACAGGTCCGAGAGCGAGGGAGCTTGGGTGCCACCGGGTTCCATGGCCCGAGCAAACTGTAACGGGTCTGGGAGGCGGAACCTCTGAGCTACTATACAAGGGGGCAGTCCTTGTAAGGGAGCGGGTGGCGACCAGGGAAGACGGGCAGGAGGTCACAGCAGGTGACCGGGACAGTCTCTGAGTGAACGGGCTGGAGGTCACGGCAAGTGACCGGGGCAGTCTCTGGATGAACGGGCTGATGGTCACGGCAAGTGACCGGGGCAGTCTCTGAATGAACGGGCAGATGGTCACGGCAAGTGACCGGGGCAGTCTCTGGATGAACGGGCAGATGGTCACGGCAAGTGACCGGGGCAGTCTCTAGGTAAAGGGTAGGTACGACCTATGGCGGCTGATGACAGACGTGGGCTCCCAGGTGAGCAGGTGAGAGTCTCTGGATGAACGGGTGGTCACAGCATGTGACGGCGGAGCCTCCAGGAAGACCAACAGACAGGCGGCAGATGAGCGCTCCCAGGTGAGCGGGCAGAAGTCTCTGGACAGGCGGGTGGTCACAGCACGTGACGGCAGAGCCTCCAGGTAGGCTAGCAGACAGGCAACAGATGAGCGCTCCCAGGTGAGCGAGCAGGAGTCACTGGACAGGCAGGTGGTCACAGCACGTGACGGCGGAGCCTCCAGGTAGACTAGCAGGCAGGTAGCAGGTGTGTGCTCCCAGGTGAGCGGGCAAGCTGGTCCATAGACAGACTGACAGGAGTTGGAAGGCAGACCGTCGGACCTCGGGCAAGCAGGCAGGTGGCTGATAATCAGGCAGGAATCTGGCAGGTAACTGGCAGGTAACTGGCAGGTAACTGGCAACGGGACCTGAGGGCTGAAGCAGAGTAGTAAACAGTGCAACAACATTGCTCGGGCACCTCCATTTTGGAGGAGGTGCCTTATATATGGTGAAGTCCTCCGGCCATTGGCCGGGGACTCCTTAGGACGGCGCGCGCGGCCCCTTTAAGAGGGAGGGAGAGCGCGCGCGCCCTAAGCACAGTGGCCGGGAAGGAGCGCGCGCTGCCAGCAGAGCGGGAGGAGGACGCCGGGCACGGAGCAGGGAGATGAGGGGAACAGCGTCCCTGCCTAGCAGAGGGCAGGGACGCCGGCGCTACATGTTGCATGCTTGGGGCTCCTGACCAGAGAAACCTCCCACTTGCTCTCAGACGTAATATTCCTATTACTGTGGCAACCAGACCCCTGGGGTGCCACATTCCCCCCTAGTGAATTTTAGTACTCCGGGACTAAACACATTTTTAAGAAAACACAAATACAGGGAATAAACAATAATACAACATATATACAAAAAGCTTTAGTCTTTAGAGGTCATGGCGTGTCCGTAACCGGGTGTCCATATCACCCAACAAGGTGAAGTCTTGGCACAGAGTAGGGGACCTGTCCAAAGCAAACCCCAAGCGTTGGCCCTGGGCGTGGCTGCAAGGCTGAGACTAGCTACTTTGGGCCACAAGGAGGCCACGCCAGACAGGTTTTCTCTTCTGCGGCCATCTTCGCAAGAGGCACCAAGGTGCAACTATCCACATGTAGTTCCGGTTATTCAGCGTCCATAACCTGTCAGTCCAAATAAACCTGAAGGGTAACTAGAGAAACATAATTAGTACCCAGGTAACAAAACATTAACCTTTTTCAACATTTACGTATGTACAGGTAAATATATATTACAGTTTAGATTCTCCAGCGAGCGGGCATTTGTCCTCTAGTACTCCTGGTGGACCTACGTAACCCACTATCTGGTTCTGCACCACAGGGTGTAGGAGGTGTTGGGGGTAGGTCTGGCAGCTTTCAGCGTACTCTTTGGCTTACTAGGGGCATGGCAGGCTCACTACTAGCAGAGGGTTGATTCTCCTGGGCTGCTGGTTTGGGTTCTTCTGCTTCCTGGGCCGGCTGCTCTTCTGACACTACCTGTTCTTCTGTAGGCTCTTCTGGGGCTGGCTGGAGAAAGGTGAGGACGGGTACCACGACTGCGTTGTTAATCTGAGTCCAGGACCGGGGAAAGTCTCCGAGTACGGTACTGATCATTTCTTCCCTTTCCTCTGCGGGTTGAGGGTTTTCTTGATCTTCTTCAGGGCTTTGCAGCTGCTCGGGATACTTCTTCAGGAGGTCTCTGGAGACAATGGCTGTGGTCTCTCCTCCGTCCTTACTGATGATACATACTTTTAGGTTCTCATGACTTGAGGGCAGTACGGTGTACCGGTCCTTCTCCCACTGGTCGTCCAACTTGTGGAGCCGCCTCTTTCTCTTCAAGACCTGCTCTCCAGGTACCAGGGGAATGACGGGAGCATGCCGGTTATAAGCCTTCTCTTGCCTTTCTCTTGCTTGAGACAGACTTCGCTCGACGCTCTCCTGTACTCTCCGATACTGCTGCTGCCTTTCTGTATCCCAGTCAGCCTCTGGTGAGGTGTCCTCAGGTGTCATGACTCCCATATCCTGGTCAATAGGCAGCTTACCAGGTCTTGCTCTCATTAGGTAAGCCGGGGTACAGTTGGTGGAGCCTACGGGGATGTGATTGTACAAGTCCACCAAATCAGGCAGTTTTTCAGGCCACAGACTGCGTTCCTCCAGGGGCAACGTTTTCAGCAAGTCCATCACCACCTGGTTCATTTTCTCACATAGTCCGTTAGTCTGCGGGTGATAAGGCGTTGTTCTTATCTTCCGGCAGCCATACAGATTGCAGAGCTCTTGGAAGACCTCCGCTTCAAAGGCTGGTCCTTGGTCCATCAGCACTTGCTCCGGATACCCGTGTGGACGGCAGAAGTGCAGCTTAAGGCTCTGGCTGCTGTTTGGGCCGTTAAGTCCGTGACAGGGACCACCACCAGGAACCGGGAGTAGTGATCTACGATGGTGAGGGCGTAGACGTACCCAGATTTTCTTGGAGCCAGTTTCACATGGTCCAGGGCTACCAGTTCCAGTGGCTGCCTGGTGATGATGGGCTGCAGGGGACTCTTCTGGCTGGCACGGTCCTTTCTTCTTAGGTTGCACGGGCCACAGTCTCTGCACCACCTCTCGATGGCTCCTCTCATGCCTACCCAGTAGAACCGTTCACGCAACAAGAACTCCAGCTTTTTCCATCCAAAGTGTCCTGCTCCGTCGTGGTACACCTCCAGAACCATAGCCGCGTCTCGTCTTGGGACCACTACCTGCCAGGTCAGCTCATGTGTTCTAGAGTTCACCATTCTCCGGCACAGCTTCTCCTTGTAAAGAAACAGCTTGCTTTTCTCCTTCCACAGTTGCTTGGTCTCCTCCGGAGCGTCTGGATCAAGACGGGCATCAGCCTGTGTCAGCATTTCCTTCACCAGACGGACTGCGGGATCACTGTCTTGTGTCTCCGCCCTGCTGTAGTGGGGTAAGGGATTGAACGTAGCAGAGCGCCTGTCCCTTACACGGTGGGAATACAGGGTAATCCCATGACGGTGGAACGCAGGGAGCTCGACTTCTTCCAGTTCTTCTGGATCTTCCCCTACGTCCGGTAAGTTTGGCATTCTGGACAGGGCATCCGCGTTGGCATTTGAGCGTCCCACCCAGTATTTAATGGTGAATTCATAGTTGGACAGGCGGGCCATCCATCTCTGCTCCAGGGCACCAAGTCTTGCAGTGTCCAGGTGTGTCAATGGGTTGTTATCCGTGTACACGGTGAACTTGGAAGAGGCAAGGTAATGCTTGAAACGTTTGGTCACTGCCCACACCACTGCCAGGAACTCTAGCTTGAATGAGCTATAATTCTCAGGGTTCCTCTCCGTGGGCCGTAGTTTTCGGCTGGCGTAAGCGATTACCCGTTCTTTCCCCTCCAGGATCTGGGACAGTACGGCTCCTAGCCCGATGTTGCTCGCGTCTGTGTGGAGGATAAAGGGCTGGCTGTAGTCAGGGTACGCCAGGATTTCATCCCCCGTGAGGGCCATCTTCAGCTGGCGGAAGGACTCCTCTTCCAGCTTTTCCCACCTGAAGGGCGGCTTCTGGTTTTTGGCCTTCCTGGATTGACCTCTCAGGAGGTCCTGCATAGGAGCTGCCATTTTGGTGAAACCAGGAATGAATCTTCGGTAGTAGCCTACCTACCCGAGGAACTGCCGCACTTCCTTTATGCTGGAGGGTCTTGGCCAGTCTTTAATCACGGTGATCATATCGGGGTCGGGAGCCACTCCGTCAGCACTCACCACGTGTCCCAGGTACTGCACCTTTGGTTTCAGGAGGTGACACTTGGAGGGTTTCACCTTGAGGCCGTAGCTTGCCAGGGCGTCAAACACTTCTGCCAGGTGTTTCAGATGGTCCTCGTAGGTTTTGGAATAGACGATGACGTCGTCCAGGTATAACAGGACCGTCTCGAAATTCCGGTGTCCCAGACAGCATTCCATCAACCGCTGGAAGGTTCCTGGTGCGTTGCAGAGCCCGAACAGCATACAGTTGAAATCGCTGAGACCCATCGGGGTGGTGAATGCGGTCTTCTCCTTGTCTGCCTCTGCTACAGGAACCTGCCAGTACCCGCTAGTAAGATCCAAAGTGGAGAAGAAGTTTGCAGATTTTAATGCAGCTAAAGATTCTTCTATTCTAGGTAACGGGTACGCATCTTTGTGTGTGATACGGTTGACCTTTCTGTAGTCTACACACATTCTCATTGTGTTGTCCTTCTTTTTCACTAGAACTAGTGGAGCTGCCCAGGGGCTACAGCTATCCCTGATTACCCCAGCCTCCTTCATGTCCCGCAACATCCCCTTTGCATGTTGATAGTGTGCAGGGGGTACAGGTCGGTATCTTTCCTTTATGGGTGGATGGTCTCCTGTGGGGATGTGATGTTCTACCCCCTTTACTAGCCCGAAGTCTAGCGGGTGTTTACTAAAGACTCTTTCGTACTCCTGAACCACCCGGTAGACTCCCTGTTTTTGGTGTGAGGGAGTGGAGTCAGTACCCAAATGCAGTTGCTGACACCAGTCCTCCATTTGTTTCTTAGAGCCGTTACCTTCCTCTGGTTGAGGTGGAGGCAAGGGTTCCACGGCCCTTACGGAATTTTGGTTTATGGTGAACAATTTGGCTAGCGTGGCATACCGGGGTAGGTATACTTCCCTCTCCCCGATATTTATGATGCGGACGGGCACCCTCCCATGGCGTACATCAACCACCCCCCGTGCTGTCAAAATGGTGGGCCTACTGTCTGAGTAGACGGGTTCTACCATTGCTTGGTAGTCTCTACCTCTTAGACCAATAGCTGCCCGGCACCAGATCATCATCTCACTTTTCGGGGGCATGGCAATAGGGAACGGGTCACACATTCTCACGCTACCTATCTCACCACCAGATAGTTCCACTTGTTGCTGCTTCATCAGTGCCCGGATCTCTTTTTGGAGCACACGCTGCTGGCTGGAACTGGCGTTCTTGGCAACCTGCTGTAAAATGAGAATCACCTCTGCAAGACAATTTTCAATCACGTTAGTTCCCAAGGTTATTCTAGGGTGGCTCTCATGACGGTCTATGTCCACAATAATCAGTCCTTGTGCCGCCAGTTTGACTTTACCGACCTTAATGGTCACCTCCTTGAATCCCACCTGCGGCACGGGCTGACCATTGCTGGCGATGATACTCAGGTCGTCATCTGGGTAGCGGGTTATGTCCGAGTCATTCCAGTACCGCTTAAAGAGCACGTACGGGATGGTAGTCACCTGTGACCCAGTGTCTAGTAGGGCACTCATAGGAATGCCATCCAGTACCACAGGCAAGACCGGAAATCCCCCTACGTATTTATCACGCCAGTTCGATGGGCCTGATGATCTTATGCCTGGGGGTTGGCCCTCTGCCCCAGGTTGTGCCCGTTTAAATGACAGTACCTTGCCATATGTCCGGGTTGATTGCAGCGGCGGCAGATGGGTTGTCCGTCCTCGTTGTATCTGTCGCTGGGTTTTCCTCTGGATGATGGGATCCTCCTCTGTCGGTGCCACGGGACGTCCTCCGGACTGGTGGCCAGCTTGATCCTTCCTGGAGGAGAGACCTGTAAAGACTGCACAGTTCGGGTTAGCGCGGCTACGCTTTTAGTTAGCTCTTGGACCTGATGGTGCAGGTCTGTAGCCGGGTTATTGTCCAAAGCCTGTGCACCAGCTCCTACAGACTCTGTAGACAAGGGTGCCGCCTCCTGGTGATAGGTAATAGCAGGACGCCGGTGGGTTACAGCGCTACCCGGTGCCGGTTCTCGGAGCACCCGGATGGCCCTGTCTTTGAACTTTGCAAAGTCTAAACCAGGGTTCTGCAAGGCCATTGCACGTAACTGGGTTCGGTGGGCGTTGGACAGCAGACCCTCAATGAATTGCTCAGTTAACAGTTCATCTGCATTCCGCACACTGTCAGGGTCTGCATGTTTAATGGCTCCCAGGGCCTCTTGCAAATTCAAAGCATAGTCTCTTATACTGTCTTGGGCCCGCTGCTTGCACCCATAGAATTTCATTTTGATCTCTGCTGAGGTACGGGTATCAAAAGTGTCCCTCAGACGGGTTAAGATTTCTTTTACAGTCTCCTTGTCCCGGACTGACCAGGACTTTACTTCACGTTGGGCTGCCCCGGTTAGCTGGCCTACCAATATGCTCACTTTTTGTCCTTCTGTCAGGGGGTATACCTTAAACAGGCTGTACAGTCTCTCTTTAAAGTCGCTTAGGGTATGCGACTCCCCTGAGTACTGGGGCAGCCAGGCCGCTCCGGGGATATAGGGCATTGTAAATGGCATTACTGCGGCAGCGGCCGCGCTGGTGGTAGAGGGTCCCTCCGTATCCGTCATCTTCCTCCCCCCCTAGTTAAGTGTGGCCTACCTTCTGTTGCTTCTTCTCCGTAGGCCGCGGCTCCGCAGACGATCGTCAGGCTGGAGGACCTTGCGTCGCGCTCTGGTGACGTCAGCGTCGCTCTCTCTCCCTTCCAGGACCTTGCGCAGCGTCGATGCGTGGGGCGGAGCTTCGGGTCTCGCGCGCTTTTCGGCGTCCACGCCTCTCTTCTTCCCGCGCGGCGTCCTGAAGATGGCGTCCGATGGCGGGAAACCGACTGAAGACAGCGGGAAAACGGCTGAAGATGGCGGGAAACGGCTCCGGATGGCGGGGACCTTCACCACAACAGGTAGGACAGTCTTTTGAAGGCGCGCAGTACCCGGTGGTTGCGGGCACGAAATCCTGCCGACTACGCCAAAGCTGACTCACCCCCTGGGCCGAGGGGCACCCAGAACCGGGCTTCTGGGGGTTGTAGTATCCGTGGCGGTGACCCGGTCCCGTGGCTCAGGATGGTCAGGCCGATGGGGGTATTTTGTGGGGGTTTTAAGTTAATTGTCCGACTACGCCACCCGTGGATTGCGGTCAGCGCGGACCGCCGCTGCAAGGCAGACCGCTGGGGCTTATGGTGTGTGCAGCTGAGGTAGTGTGACTCCCCACGGGAAGAGTGGAGCCCCAGGGCAGTGTAGTTGATGGTGAGGGTGATAGTGCACGGGAGTCCCAGCACTAATAGTGCTGGTGCGGCGATGAAGCAGGAACGACTCAGAGTCTTTGCAGTGCAGTTAAGGGTCTTTACTGGTGATGTTATGGCAGACCCTCCCGGGAGTACTGGCTAACATAAGGGGCCTGGTCAGTCTGCGAGCAAACAGGAGTTCCCCTGGCCAGGTGGAGTTGTAGGCCTCCCCGTCTATCTGCACTCTTTCTGGCTACCTTGCTGTAAGAGGGTAGAAGTAGCCCACGTCCCTTAGTATACCGTGTTGTGCTCACCCGTATGGCTGGTGATTTGGGGCCTTCTGTTAGCCTCAGCTCCTGGATGGATGGTGCTGGTCCCTTCCTTGTGACTGAGCCTCCGGGCTTCTATGGCCAGAGGACCTGGAATCCCCTGCCGGCTGGTTTCTGCTGCTGGGTGGATATCAGTCCCCACAGCCTCCGACTCCTGTGTCCAGTTATTAGATTCTTCTGCCAGGGCGAGCTATATCTCTGCTTAGCTTCCAGCCCCTGGTCTTCTGCACCTAGCTCCGACAGAGCTCCTGCTGTAACTTTCCCTCTCCAGGCTCTGACTCAACTAATCCCGCCCCAGACCCAGTTTATAACGGCAGATTCCTCCCCTCCCAGGTCTGGGCGGGCGGTGTTGCATGCTTAGGGCTCCTGACCAGAGAAACCTCCCACTTGCTCTCAGACGTAATATTCCTATTACTGTGGCAACCAGACCCCTGGGGTGCCACACAGCCATTTGGTAAATTCTAAAAAGTTCATTTTTTTTCTCATTAAAGTACACTCTGCACCACATTTTGACTGAACAAAACATGAAATGTAGAATTTTTTGCAAATTTATTAAAAAAGAAAAACTGAAATATCACATGGTCATAAGTATTCAGACCCTTTGCCCAGACACTAACATTTAAATCACATGCTGTCCATTTCCTTGTGATCCTCCTTGAGATGGTTCTACTCCTTCATTGGAGTCCAGCTGTGTTTAATTAAACTGATAGGACTTGATTTGGAAAGGCACACACTTATCTATATTAGACCTCACAGCTCACAGTGCATGTCAGACCAAATGAGAATCATGAGCTCAAAGGACCTGCCCAATGAGCTCAGAGACAGAATTGTGGCAAGGCACATATCTGGCCAAGGTTACAAAAGAATTTCTGCATTGCTCAAAGTTCCTAAGAGCACAGTGGCCTCCATAATCCTTAAATGGAAGAAGTTTGGGACCACCAGAAGTCTTGCTAGACCTGGCCGTCCAGCCAAACTGAGCAATCGTGGGAGAAGAGCCTTAGTGAGAGAGGTAAAGAAGAACCCCAAGATCACTGTGGCTGAGCTCCAGAGATGCAGTAGGGAGATGGGAGAAAGTTCCACAAAGTCAACTATCACTGCAGCCCTCCCCCAGTCAGGCCCTTATGGCAGAGTGGCCCGACGGAAGTCTCTCCTCAGTGCAAGAGATATGAAAGACCGCACAGAGTTTGCTCAAAAACACATGAAGGACTCCCAGACTATGAGAAATAAGATTCTCTGGTCTGATGAGACGAAGATAGAACTTTTTGGTGATAATTCTAAGCGGTATGTGTGGAGAAAACCAGGCACTGCTCATCACCTGCCCAATACAATCCCAACAGTGAAACATGGTGGTGGCAGCATCATGCTATGTGGGTGTTTTCAGCTGCATGGACAGGATGACTGGTTGCAATTGAAGGAAACATAAATGCGGCCAAGTACAGAGATATCTTGAATGAAACCTCTTCCAGAGTGCTCTGGACCTCAGACTTGGCCGAAGGTTCACCTTCTAACAAGACAATGACCCTAAGCACACAGCTAAAATAACAAAGGCGTGGCTTCAGAACAAATCTGTGACCATTCTTCACTTGCCCAGCCAGAGCCCTGACCTAAACCCAATTGAGCATCTCTGGAGAGACCTGAAAATGTCTGTTCACCAACGATCACCATCCAATCTGACGGAACTGGAGAGGATCTGCAAGGAAGAATGGCAGAGGATCCCCAAATCCAGGTGTGAAAAACTTGTTGCATCATTCCCAAAAAGACTCATGGCTGTACTAGCTCAAAAGGGTGCTTCTACTCAATTCTAAGCAAAGGGTCTGAATACTTATGACCATGTAAATTTGCAAAAATTTCTACATTTCTGTTTTTTTCAGTCAAAATGGGGTGCAAAGTGTACTTTAATGAGAAAAAAATGAACTTTTTAGAATTTACCAAATGGCTGCAATGAAGCAAAGAGTGAAAAATTGAAAGGGGTCTGAATACTTTCCGTACCCACTGTATCTATCCATCTATCTATCATCTATTCTCAGGGTCCTGTCTGTGAATTTACTGGACGTGGCTGATTTAATTTTGTGGTTCTTTTTGAGATGTGTGCGTAAAATAGGACGGTATACTCATGGTCCATGTGCTGTCCGTTTTTCTTCTTGCACCCATAGACTTTCATTGGTGAGTTCGATCCGATTATCGCATCAAATCTTTTTTTCTCAGCCTGATTCCAGCTAAGAAAAAACTCACAGATGAGCACTGCCTCATTGAATAACATGGGTGCTGGTGCAGTGTGATGTTTTATCACATTGCACTTGGCATATTTATACGCACAGGTGAGTGAACCCTTAGGGCTCGTTCAGAGGAGTATTACACGGATGTGTGCTATCCAAGTAAGAATCGGACAGCGCACTGACCAGTGTAATTCAATAGGGCTGTCAGATGACAGTTTTTTCTTAAGTGTTGATGTATAAATACAAATGCAACAAATGTAAAATGTGGATACATATAGCCGGCAAAAGGATGAAGTGTGGCGGTCAATACTGATGAAAATCATCCAAGTTTTCTTGATGAAAATCGTCTGACTTTGGCCTTGTTGGAGGTAGCTACCCTTTAGGTTAATGTTGACGTTTACTACATGATTTATAATATTCAGGCATATTTTGCTCTTCATCATTGTAGAACAGAATAATGGTTGACTTGGTTAAAGGCCTTGTAGGATGGCTACCTCCTGTAGGTGGGGACTATTGTTTGACTTTTAGGCCTCTCAATGCCAGCTTGGTGCTCTCCTCAATGGGAAACTTTATCCCCTAGAAGTTAATCAATAGATGGCAATGCTATTTATGCCATCCTGTATTTAAAGGGTGGTCCAAAACTGGCAACCGGTGCAATGTTCATATGACATAAACAATGTAATAAAATTGCCACGTGTCCCATGGCTCAGAGCGAGGAGCAGTCTTGATCTGGGAGGTAAGTACAGTACAGACCAAAAGTTTGGACACACCTTCTCATTTAAAGATTTTTCTGTATTTTCATGACTATGAAAATTGAACATTCACATTGAAGGCATCAAAACTATGAATTAACACATGTGGAATTATATACTTAACAAAAAAGTGTGAAATAACTGAAAATATGTCTTATATTCTAGGTTCTTCAAAGTAGCCACCTTTTGCTTTGATGACTGCTTTGCACACTCTTGGCATTCTCTTGATGAGCTTCAAGAAGTAGTCACCGGAAATGTTTTTTACTTCACAGGTGTGCCCTGTCAGGTTTAATAAGTGGGATTTCTTGCCTTATAAATGGGGTTGGGACCATCAGTTGTGTTGTGCAGAAGTCGGGTGGATACACTGCTGATGGTCCTACTGAATAGACTGTTAGAGTTTGTATTATGGCAAGAAAAAAGCAGCTAAGTAAAGAAAAACGAGTGGCTATCATTACTTTAAGAAATGAAGGTCAGTCAGTGCGAAAAATTGGGAAAACTTTGAAAGTGTCCCCAAGTGCAGTTGCAAAAACCATCAAGCGCTACAAAGAAACTGGCTCACATGAGGACCGCCCCAGGAAAGGAAGACCAAGAGTCACCTCTGCTTCTGAGGATAAGTTTATCCGAGTCACCTGCCTCAGAAATCACAGGTTAACAGCAGCTCAGATTAGAGACCAGGTCAATGCCACACAGAGTTCTAGCAGCAGACACATCTCTTCAACAACTGTTAAGAGGAGACTTTGTGCAGCAGGCCTTCATGGTAAAATAGCTGATAGGAAACCACTGCTAAGGACAGGCAACAAGCAGAAGAGACTTGTTTGGGCTAAAGAACACAAAGAATGGACATTAGACCAGTGTAAATCTGTGCTTTGGTCTGATGAGTCCAAATTTGAGATATTTGGTTCCAACCACTGTGTCTTTGTGCGATGCAGAAAAGGTGAACGGATGGACACTACATGCTTGGTTCCCACCGTGAAGCATGGAGGAGGAGGTGTGATGGTGTGGGGGTGCTTTGCTGGGGACACTGTTGGGGATTTATTCAAAATTGAAGGCATACTGAACCAGCATGGCTACCACAGCATCTTGCAGCGGCATGCTATTCCATCCGGTTTGCATTTAGTTGGACCATCATTTATTTTTCAACAGGACAATGACCCCAAACACACCTTCAGGCTGTGTAAGGGCTATTTGACCAAGAAGGAGAGTGATGGGGTGCTACGCCAGATGACCTGGCCACCACAGTCACCAGACCTGAACCCAATCGAGATGGTTTGGGATGAGCTGGACCGCAGAGTGAAGGCAAAATGGCCAACAAGTGCTAAGCATCTCTGGGAACTGCTTCAAGATTGTTGGAAGACCATTTCCGGTGACTACCTCTTGAAGCTCATCAGGAGAATGCCAAGAGTGTGCAAAGCAGTCATCAAAGCAAAAGGTGGCTACTTTGAAGAACCTAGAATATAAGACATATTTTCAGTTATTTCACACTTTTTTGTTAAGTATATAATTCCACATGTGTTAATTTATAGTTTTGATGCCTTCAGTGTGAATGTACAATTTTCATAGTCATGAAAATACTGAAAAATCTTTAAATGAGAAGGGGTGTCCAAACTTTTAGTCTGTACTGTATGTTTTTTTTTTATTTTAAGAAGCACACTGGGGGCAATCAGAAGGAGATGTCCAGCAGTAGACAACTCATAAAAGCAGATAATAGGGGCAATAGTATAGAATATAGTATATCTTCCACCCTACATTACTGAACAGCAGCAACCTGACAACAGAGGGTACTGCACATTGCATCACCCAACGTCATAATTATAATACCATACAGACAATAGAAAATAATACAATAAATAAAACAATAAAGAATATATACTTACACTGTTACTATGTCACTATCGCAACTCCGGCTGCCGTTTAGCTATATACAGTATAAACTTTACCAATTCTGTTTGCCCCTTCTGTTCCGCTGTCTGTGATTTCTCTGCCATATGACAATGCAGGATTTCATGATTGATTTTTTAAGCTATTTTTTAACTTTACAGGTTGCAACACAACTATACAACTTACAGTAACAGAGAGAACATTGCTCCAGCAGGTGATTTCCTACAAACTGTGCGGGTGATTTCATTAGCATGCACACACCACTGCTGCACACACATTGGTAAGCTATCAGCTTATAGATACTGCACACTTTATAACTCACAGCGCTCATCTACAGGGATCCCAAATAACAAGGAGGATGCAAGAAACTCTGTTCTTATAGAGGTGTCTGGTGGATTCACTGCTGGTTGACTTGTTGCTTTAACTAAAACTACTACAAAAAAATAACACAAAAGGGACATAGTAAGTAGTCACATAACAAATTTGCTAAAGAAACATTACCAAAATTCTATTTCCAAATATTCTTCCAAATACATAAACTTAAGGAAGCTCTGCAAAGAAAGTTAATATTCCCTAAACCTGGCAAAATGTGTATGTAATGTAGTGTAAGTGCAATTAAAATAGATATTGATAGGCTTCCGAGGCTTTCAGTGATACTCCGTTTCTCTTCTCACTATGGATCCTTGCTCTAATGCTCCATAAACTTACATTGAAAAAGCAGCTTTCACCTCACATAAACCCCAATGTGATCTGGCAAGTCAGCATTTTAGTCATGTGAGTGAGAAGAGGACCAGAGCTGCACTGGAGACTGGCGAAGACAGCAATCGGTATGTATTTTACTGCATTTACACTGCATTACACACATGCATAGGCGCCCTTCACATGTAAGGATGATGGACTGTGCTGCAGTGTTCCTACCCCTGAAGACACCAATCGCGTTGTGTGAGAATAATGTCCTGCGTCTTTGAATATATTGTGTCATGTGAATTGTGTTGTAATGTATTATGTAAGATAAGTAATGTTAGTAATGTACAGTATAGTGTAGAACATATAGAACATAGTGTATAGGCTATGCAGTACAGGGATATATAGTTGAAGGTAGTTTAGATAATGACTTTAGTATAAGATAGAGTTAATGTTTGGGACTAGCCCATAGTGGGAGTGGCTTAGTGTTAGGACGAGTGACTGCTTCCCTTCCTGGATATAGTAGGAGATGGAGTTTAGAGTGTAACATGAGCAGTGCTGCCATTGAGCTGATCCACAGTAAGAGGAGACTTAGGACAGGGATAGGAAGATAGAAAGAGATAGAGAGAGATACCGTAGAGAAAACGTCCATAAGACTTTTTACCCGCTATCTCTTGTATATAACCTTTGTCAAATTATCGTTCAATAAAGAATCTGTGTTTGAACGACGGTCTTCTTTATTGAACTGTGGAACCGATGGTCCTGATCACTGATTAGCCCCAGTGGCCTTCCGGAGGAGGCAACCATGGATAGAACACTAGGTCACTAAGCTTGCAATGCTGAAGGTAACAGACCTAAACAGGACTGAGTTACTGGGACTGGTTGGGGTCCCGAGTGGAAGATCCAGAGCGCCAGTAGTGGAAGAAATAGGATGTGGAACCGCTGAGCAAGTAGAAAGACTTGCTGATCAGGACTGTGGCGTTCAGGCTGGGTTGTGGAGACATAGGATGAAACAAGGAATCTGCAGAGCCCTGGAGTAGAACTACAAAGGAAGGATACTGTGCAAGGGGAAAATGCTTTATACCGTAGAGGAAACGTCCATAAGACTTTGTACCTGCTATCCCTTGTATATAACCTTTGTCAAATTATCGTTCATTAAAGAATTTGTGCTTGAACGACGGTCTTCTCTATTGAACTATGGAACTTATGGTCCTGATGAGCACACACCACCGGCTACATGCAACCGTACACCCAGCCAGGACCCACACTTTCATGTAGCACCCCAGGGCGTAAAATGAGACCAGTGACTTGTCCATGGTTACACTGCGCTGCACACGTCCGTTTAAAAAAGCAATGAGATGGTCTGTTTTTACTATCCGTGTGGTCCTGGAGACTGTGTGTAACGTTACTGACATCAACGCATATTCACCATCGCCAAGTACTGACGTCACCATTCATCAGAGTCACTGGTTCACTCTGCGCTCAGCAAGACCTGGCAACTGTGAATAGTGTTACTGCTATTCTCAGTCACCAGATTCGGGGAACACCGTGAGAACTTTTTTTAATAAATTGGTGAACAAGGGACCGTGTCTTGTTTTTATTTCTCTCTTTTTATGTTTTTCAAGTTTCCATTTGTGGACTATGTTGGATTCCCTGGAGTACATTGGACTTGCATGTTTTTTTTTTTTTTTAATAATTGGTGAACCAGGGAAAGTGTAGGGGAGTGTTTATTCAAATAAAGCTGTCACACAAAGTGTGGGAAAGAGCTAGGCCCTAGATAGAGAGGGGGAGGGGTAAGCACTGGTCAGGCCCCACTACAAACTAAAGAGAACAAGGAAGACAAACAAAGGGGATAACTTAGCTTGAGCAGACACCAGAGGGGAAACGCCAACTGTCCTCCAAGTGCACCAGAGAAGAAGCTAGCTGGCTGCTAGCACTCTAAGCCAGAGCCAAGGAACATAGAAATATTACCGGCAGTTCCCTGCAGCAAACTGAGGGTTTTTAACTTCCCTGCAAGGGTGTGTCAATTGACAGCAGGAGGAGGTCACCCCTGGGTGTTAAAGTGAGAAGGATTAAGAAGGTGTCTGCAGTGCCAAACCCAGTGACCTTCTGCAGCCAGAACCAGAGTGACTGCCTATAACACCTGACACACCCTTAACAAAAGCATTCTTTTGTGTGCATGTGCTTTTTTTTTATTACTGGGTTAGTAATGGGGGTGTGCAAAAGACACCTCTCCATCTCTATCACCAGGGCTTGATGCCAACTGTGATTTTTGTCAAATCACAGCTGACTTCAACCCCATCTACTATTACTCTGATTATCAACACACTAGAGAAATCTCGAAGAGCCGAAGCAAAGTGCCAGAATTGGCGCATCTAATGTGATGCACCACTTCTGGGGCGGCTGCGGGCTGATATTTTTAGGCTGGGGAGGGCCCAATAACCATTGACCTTCCCAGCCTGATAATATCAGCTCATAGCTGTCTGCTTTACCTTTGCTGGTTCTCAAAAATGGGGGGACCCCACATAATTTTTTTCATTTTCTTATTAGCTTACATCTACAGTAACAAACACACCATGCAAGGCACTAATTATATATCTCATGAATATCTATCTAGCTATCTATCTATCTACCCCATATACAGTGGGAAAAAAAGTATTTAGTCAGCCACCAATTGTACAAGTTCTCCCACTTAAAAAGATGAGAGAGGCCTGTAATTGACATCATAGGTCGACCTCAACTATGAGAGACAAAATGAGAAAACAAATCTTGAAAATCATATTGTCTGATTTGGAAAGAATTTTTTTTCAAATTTTGGTGGAAATAAGTATTTGGTCACCTACAAAAGTTCATCTCAATACTTTGAAATATATCCTTTTGTTGGCAATGCTAGAGGTCAAACGTTTTCTGTAATTTTTCACAAGGTTGGCACACTCTGTTGCTGGTATGTTGGCCCATTCTTCCATGCATATCTCCTCTTGAGCAGTGATGTTTTGGGGCTGTCGCTGGGAAACACGGACTTTCAACTCCCTCCAAATGTTTTCTATAAGGTTTAGATCTGGAGGCTGGCTAGGCCACTCCAGGACCTTGAAATGCTTCTTACAAAGCCACTCCTTCATTGCCCTGGCGGTGTGCTTGGGGTCATTGTCATGCTAAAAAACCCAGCCACGTTTCATCTTCAATGCCCTTGCTGATGGAAGGAGGTTTGCACTCAAAATCTCATGATACATGGCCCCATTCATACTTTAATGTACAAGGATCAGTCGTCCTGGTCCCTTGGCAGAGAAACAGCCCCAAAGCATGATGTTTCCACCTCCATGCTTCACAGTAGGTATGGTGTTCTTTGGATGCAACTCAGCATTCTTTTTCCTCCAACCACGACAAGTTGTGTTTCTACCAAACAGTTCTACTTTGGTTTCATCTGACCATATGACATTCTCCCAATACTCTTCTGGATCATCCAAATGCTCTCTAGCACACTTGAGATGGGCCCGGACATGTAATGGCTTAAGCAGGGGGACACGTCTGGCACTGCAGGATCTGAGTCCCTGCCGGCGTAGTGTGTTACCGATGGTAGCCTGTGTAACGTTTGTCCCAGCTCTCTGCAGGTCATTCACTAAGTCCCCCCGTGTTGTTCTGGGATTTTTGCTCACCGTTCTTGAGATCATTTTGACCCCACGGGGTGAGATATTGCGTGGAGCCCCAGATTGAGGGAGTTTATCAGTGGTCTTGAATGTCATCCATTTTCTAATTATTGCTCCCACAGTTGATTTCTTCACACCAAGCTGCTTGCCTATTGCAGATTCTGTATTCCCAGCCTGATACAAGGCTGCAATTTTGTTTCTGGTGTCCTTCGACATAGTGGAGTTTGGAGTGTGGCTGTTTGAGGTTGCGGACAGGTGTCTTTTATACTGATAACAAGTTCAAACAGTCAGTACTACAGGTAATGAGTGGCGGACAGAGGAGCCTCTTAAAAAAGAAGTTACAGGTCTGTGAGAGCCAGAAATCTTGCTTGTTTGCAGGTGACCAAATATTTATTTTCCAACAAAATTTGAAAAAAATTCTTTCCAAATCAGACAATGTGATTTTCAGGATTCATTTTCTCATTTTGTCTCTCATAGTTGAGGTCTACCTATGATGTCAATTACAGGCCTCTCTCATCTTTTTAAGTGGGAGAACTTGCACATTTGGTGGCTGACTATATACTTTTTTTCCCCACTGTAATAGCCATCACATGGCGCTTTAAACAGTAAAATGACCCTCACATAGACATGCAAACAGTATAATGGCCCCCACATAGACCTGCAAACAGTATAAAAGCTCCCACATAGCCCTCCATATATTCGTAGGCTTATATATATAAATAGTATAATGAACCCCACAGAGCCCTCCAAATATTATAATGGCACCCACATAGTCTTCCATACAGTACAAAGGGCCCTACATAGCTCTCCATATAGTATAATGACCACCACATTGCCTTTCATGTGGTATAATGGGCCCCGCATAACCTTCAATGTAGTACAAAGGGCCCCACATAGACTTCCATACAATATAATGGGTCCCATATAGCTTTCCATAAAGTATAATGGGCCCGAAATTGTCTTCCATTTAGTATAATGGACCCCACATTGCCTTCCATTTAGTATAATGGGCCTCACATAGCTTTCCATACAGTATAATGGCTCCACATTGCCTTTCATATAATATAATGGGCCCCACGTATTCCTCCATACAGTATAATGGGCCCCAAATAGTCCTCCATACAGTATAATGGGCCCCAAATAGCCTTCCATATAGTATAATGGGCCCCACATAGTCCTCCATACAGTGTAATGGGCCCCACATATACTTCTATAAAGTATAATGGGCCCTACAAAGCTTTTCATATAGTATAATAGGCCCCACAATGTTCTCATTGATTTACACAGAGGAAGAATGATGGAGGAGGGAGCGTCAGATGACACTCACTCCTCAATCATTGCTTTTAACTGTATCGGCATCCAGTACACCACTGAGCATAATGCCATGGTCTACCTGCTACCCTGTCTCTCCTTGTAAATAATGTAAGTACAAATAGTACTGCCTTCTTGTGTTTCCTAATTACCTATAATAATGTACAAAGTATTGCCTCTATTTTCTTTTTAATTATGTAGACGTAGGTTCTTGTCTCTCTTTGTGAATGATGTCGGCACAGATAGTACTGTACTACCTCCGGGTCATTCATTGTAAATTAAATTGGCACATACAGAGATGCTATCTTGTATCTCCTAGTAATAATGTTCTGTTAACGCTGTCCCTGTTTTTTTGTACATCATGTAGGCAAAGGTAGTTGTCTCTCTTTGGAAATGATATAGGCACATATGGCACTACCACCTTGTGTGGTATCCTGGTACTGCTGTTGTCGTGTGGCAGTAGATATGTTCCAATTATTATTAATTATAGCGCCATTTATTCCATGGCACTTTACATGTGAAAGGAATATACAAAGCACAAGCAATTACAATAATTTTGAACAATTCTAATGTGCCAGAATTCCTTTGGGCACTGTGAATTATAAAATGTATAATGCATTGTATGTGCATACACTGAGGACTGATTAATGTGCATTGTGCTTTGTACTTTGACATCTTCTGTTGTCTGATGTATGCGAATGAGTTACGGTAGATATGTGCAATCTCCTCACCATAATCTACTGTACCATAGAAACAGCTGAAAGGAGCTCATTAGCTCAGTGCTCACACCCTGACTGCTGGTACAAATCAGTCCAGTCTAGTCCTGGCTTAGCCAAGGAGAGGAAGAGGAAGAACTACTACACCAATTCCAATCTATGCTGAGGGGAAGGGAGTGAAGCTTTCTATAATCAGGAGAGATGCTCTCTTGAATTGTTGGAATCCTTATGCGCCTCCTGTGGGAACCAGTACTATGCGACTGCAATGCCACCAACTTTGTCTGCCTTAGCCCCTGCAATAGGGAACAGTAGTGTCAAAACCATAAATAACTCAATACTTCTAGTTTGTCTCCATGGGGAACCAACCCGTGAAGGTTCCTCCTTCAATGATGAATTACTTGGACTGAGTTTTCCTATAATTATCCCGCAAATAGCAAGTGGAGTGAGCTATACTTTAGCCACCCTGAGAGGCACTAAACCTGCTTACAGTTCACAAAATGACAATTTGTCTCCTATGCTGTGAATTATTTATATTGTGCCTTTAAGAGATAGCCAGTAATCTGTTATTTCCTTAATTTAAGACGTTTGCAAGTTCACACGTATGTCTCGTGGCTTTCAATTGCACTAACATCACATGCAGGCACTCCAACACCTGCACCTCTGTAGGAGTGCCCCTCAGGGGTCATAAACTGTCTGCATAAGTGCTACCTCCTGCTATCAACAACAACCAACAACAGCAGTGGGTTTGTAAATTTTGACAATTTTTATTTATTTTATTTTATTTTACTCACTTATATAGCGCCATTAATTCCACAGTGCTTTACAGACATTATGAGCACTGTCCCCATTGGGGCTCACAATCTACATTCCCTATCAGTATGTCTTTGGAGTGTGGGAGGAAACCGGAGAACCCGGAGGAAGCCCACGCAAACACGGTGAGAACATACAAACTCCTTGCAGATGTTTTCCTTGGTGGGATTTGAACCCAGGACCTCAGCGCTGCAATAAACTTAATTTTTAATTAGGTTAAATAATTACAACTTTATGTACTGGAAATTGTGCAATATAAAAATGCATCGTGGACCATGGTCTTTAGTTATTCAGCACTCCATTACAGCTACTGTGACAATATCATTTTCTGCCAGTGGAACTACATGACCTCTTTGTAAATTCTGGTGCCTCTCCAGTGGCACATGATACTCGAATATCTCTTGAAGGCATGAGCAGACTACCGGTGGGCTGAATGACTAAGATAGAAGGTGCAGCCAGGTTTTGACCAAAAAGCGGGATACAAAGAATGAAGTCCCTATCACTATATCTTTGACGTGTGGGAGAAAACCCATGCAAACACGTGGAGAAAAACTGCAATAATTAAGGACATTGTGTCAGAAATGCGTATGCTATTGCACATTGGATTTTTAATGGATCTTCAATAAAAATTTTATTTTATGGACCTCTTTGCTGGATTACTACATTTTTCCAACATACAAACTCCTTACAGATGTTGTCGTTGGGGCAATATGAACCTCGAACCCTAGCACTGAAAGGCTACACTGAGTCACCGTGCTGCCCAAGATGTGGGGCTCCTGGAGATGGCTGCAGATCCGGAATCTTCCACTCATCCTAGAAGGAAGTCGCAAGTTCTGCTTGCTTCTGTGCATCTCAGTCTGGAGGTGACACTTAGGATGTCCTACATAATGTAAAACTCGGCACTCAGAATAAATTTTCAAAGTTTTAATAAGCCAGTTTCGGTCAGATAGAACTTCATCAGTACACTCTACAATAATAAGCTCAAAAGGAAAAAAAAATAAATGCGTATAGGAATTAACATTTCAGTCATGTATTTTGTTAAAAAATATCATCTATATAACGCTTCCACAGGATGGCATTTTCCTGAAAAAGCATATTTGGATATACCACCTGTTCTTCAAAGGAAGCCATGAGGCAATTAGCATATGGGGGGGCACATTCGAGCCCATGGCGGTACCCCTGTTCTGAAGGCACTATATTGTCTTGCAGAAATAACTCCATGTATGTGAGGCACTGAGTCCCACACTTTTCCTCTATTACTCAGCCATACAGGTATGCTTCTCCCACTCCTATGTCTCCTGTACCTTACCATCCTCTTTTTCCTTCAGCCACAAAAGCATTTATATGGGAGCTTATTACAGCCTTGTTAATGTGATCTATATGAATTGTATTTCAAATATATTCTATGTATCCAATTTCTAGATATACAATTTTTGCTGTATTAACAAAATACATCACTGAAATGTTATTTCCTATACGCATTTATTTATTTTTTCCTTTTGATCTTATTATTGTAGAGTGCACTGATGAAGGTCTATCTGACCGAGACGTTGGCTGTTTAAACACTCTTGATTGACTGGCTTATTAAAACTTTGAAAATTTATTCTGAGTGCCGAGTTTTACATTATATATCTACTGGCGTTGGACCCTGCTCGTGCACCACGCATAGGAAGTGCAGTGATTTATTACTTTATCTACTTAGGATGTGCTGTCCTAGATGGAGCTCAAAAGGACTGCTCCAAGGCCTGTGTCATGTTTCAGCAGCTAAGACCCAGGGTTAAAAGAGTAGGATGTTAGTATTCTCCTTCCATAGCGTTGTGCTTGGATTGTGACCTCATGGAGGCTCCGGTTGGATCTAATGGGTACACTTTCAAGAAACATGAGCAGAAAGATGTTTCCTCTACTGGTGAGGCAGAACAGGAGCAGCCTGGCAAGGAGCTGAAGCTAGGGCTGGCATTAAAGTTGGAGCTAGGGAATTGAAGCAATGGGAAAGGACTAGCCAGGGAAAGGATTCAGAAGAAATGTGTAGGCTAACTTTAGCTATGGAAACCCTGCTCCCTACACCCTCATGATGCTTCCAGACTCCCCAGTGTGAGAATCCTACAGGTATTGCCTGCCTCCTGTTGATGTGCTCAGTAGAATAGCAAAAAATCAGCAGACGATGGTCAGATGTCTACCTTCAGTTAAGGAATCAGAAGACGACCACCATAGATTGCACAAGACAGCTGTTACGAGAATTGCTCAGAGTCAGGGTAGGACCACACGACCGGTTTCTCCACCTCCGAGAAATACAGACTGATTATTCCAATCATATTTGATCAGAGTTTGATCAGAGTGGCATTCGTTTTTCTCGGACATGTAGAAAAAAAAGTTCTCCATTCTGTCAGTCCATAAAAAGCGGACTGAGCTCGGATGCCATCCAAGTGCAGTTCGACTTTTATCATGAATCCATAGACTTACATTGGCGATTTTGATCCAACACTCAGATCAAAATTGGACAGGTCTCTGATTTTTTTTCGGTGAATCACCCGGTCCGAGGGAAAAATTGGACATATCCACAGTCCCATAGAATATCATAGGTACAAGTGCTATTCATGAAAATGACGGATAGCACTTGTATGATAAAATAGGTTGTGTGTATGAGCCCACGGAGTAAGTCATATGACATATTGGTGACTTCCACTAGCGTGCAGTCTGTAAGTGGTGCGAATGTGAGTGGAAGTGGTCTAACTGCTGTTGACTAGAGTGGAAAGTGAATGTCTGAGTGAAATGATGTTGTGATTCAATTTTTTCTGTTAGTTGGGCACCTGTTATTGCCGTGGGGTGGGTCTGAGGGTGCCCCAGAGCAATCTTGCTTGATAGGTTCATTGCAAACAGCAGTGGGTTTGTAAATTTTGACAATAAACTTAATTTTTAATGAGGTTAAATAATTACAACTTTACGTACCGGATATTGGTGCAATTTAAAAATGTATTGTGGATCATGGTCAACAACAAGGACTTTGCAATGTTCTTCAGCTCACTTGGTTTGTGCTTGTTCCTTCTGATAATTGAAATCCTGGAATGAAATAGAAAAAAAAAAGTTAAAAATAAAATAAAACAAAAAAATTAGCTGCAACCACATCACATCGGAGCTGGAGTAACTTTTAATTGGTTGATACTTAAGTGAATATTCTTTAAGTCATCGATCTGTTTTTATTTTTTTCAGTTTGACATGTTGCCATCATCGGATGGACAGAAGACCACAAAGTGAAATGCAAGTATAATGCAAGAGTAATTAAAAAGTATAAAGAGTACATTAATGCAAAGTATTGTGTTTTATGGTGCAGGGAATCCCTAGAGGGCGGAATAGAACTTTACGATATCTTTACTTTGCTGGATTCTAGGTGACCTCCCATTAGTGGAGCCTTTCATTCTTGTTACCCTGCTGTTCCGGATCTCAGTAATGACTAGGTCTGGGAATTCTAACCTACATATAGGCTAAGGATCAACAGTTCTTCACTGCAACAAAACAGCCCATAAGCAAAAAGCCAGCAACTAGAGATTAGATAGGTTAGTAAGGTTACTTGCATCCATCCCTGGTGGTTTTCGTTGAATGCTCAATTAGATTTCAGAAAAGTTGCATATATTTTCACTTAAATTAAACTATTCCATTGTGTATTGTAAAAGCAACACACAAGCGAGAAAACACACAGATTATACAATTTAACAGAAAATCAGATGCAATCTTTCAACATATCTATATTTAATTTTTTTCACTTTTTACTTTTGCACCATACTGCCACTTTAAATTTTCTATCTTTCCAATCTGGTTGTGTCCTTCAAACATTATAATATTACGTTAGATTTCGAAAGTCACTGATTGTTTCCCATATTCCTGGGAACAGCTATCTGCAAACAACTATTTTGTCCGACCACCCCCCAAACCTATAAAACCTCTGTCCAGCCAAGCGTGCATGTGTCTTCAATTGGAAATCAGAGTAAAAGTCGCTGTCAGACACTTCTGGTGGAGAATTATGCTGAATAGTTTAACTGACATCATCTTTCTGGAAAAAAAGAGAGTTGTGTGACCTTAATAGAAATTTGATGGACGGCAGATCTTACTCAAATCTGCTGGATTAGCAGACATTAACCTAATGAGTATGATGGCCTTATGAGTCAATATAATAATTAACTAAACACTCCTTAGCTGCCCTGAAAATGTCTTCTCTATGTAAAACAAAAATGACTGAGAGCTTTATATTTTTTGTAATATTGACACATTGGATATAACATGAGAGTTTTTTTTTATGTAACCTGCTGTATAAAAGCATAATAATAATAACAACAGCAACAACATCAAAAACAACAACAACAACAACAACAACAACCAAATAGTGACATGACCTTATAGAGTGGCAAAAAAAGAAAGGTCTTGCAGACTACTACTATGCTCGTGTATGTGTCTAGAATGGCTTAAAAAACAAAATTGAGGGGTGGCCAAATGTTTTCTACCATAGACTTCAACAGAGAGCGCCATTCACATGACCATCCACCTCTTCATTCATGCTCTACCCAAATCAAACTGCTTTGGTTTGTAAAACGGGGAGAGTAATTAGGTCGTAGAATTTCAGTTCTCCACGAGGGACCCTAAATTTTCAGATACTTCTGGCATATAGTACACAAATAGAGAGATCTTGACCTTGATAGATGACTTACTACATTATTAATACATTGTTTAGTCCTAATTGTAATCACATTACAAGGCAGCACTACATGAAGTCCTCTGTAAGGCATCATTCACATGCCCATTTTCAAGGTATGAGTCCTATCTGTGGTTTTCACGGATAGCACTTGCACCTGTGATAGCCCCATGGTTGTGATTTTTCGTGAACCGAGCAATCTGCTCTTGGAGACATGTCTGATTTTGATCCGGCAATGCAAGTCTATGGGTCCATGGAAAAAATCTGTTCAATTTTCATGGACTGTCAGAGAGGAGAAGGTGAAGAAACTTTTTTTTTCAGAAGAAAGCAATATTCCAGCAAAAGGACCCTTCATACAAGTTACATACACAATGCGTGTAATAAATACCATGAGTGCCATGAGTCTGTGTCAGACTTTAGTCTGTGGCCATTACCTTAAGTATGGCCATTAGCTGAAGTATGAGAAATTAGAATTAATCCTGAATTGAACCTGAAGGGAACTGAAGGTAACTGGATACTAAGTCACAGTAAACAATGTTTGTCTTTGTTTTCACTCTCACCCCCTTAATCCTTCACTTCTTACAACCACCCCTAATCCCTACACCTAGTAAGGAACTCTTCATTTCTCCCTCCATTCTCCCTACCCACCTCACCTCCTCCTCAGAGCTATTCCTCAACATACAATCATTTGTCTCCAAACACAGACAGCCACCTCATGCCCTCTCCTGCTCCCACCTGCTAACTCTTTCTCTGCTCCTCCTTACTGCTGGTGACATCTCTCCTAATCCTGGCCCTCCTCACCACATCCCTACAATCATTTCCACCTCCTACCCACGATCTACCCCAAACTCTCGTAACCCTTCTAACCTTATACCTATGCGCCCAGCCCCTGCTTCCCCAGTCCCACTATCAGGAGCTCTATGGAACGCTCGCTCTGTCTGCAACAAACTTTCCTACATTCACAACCTCTTCATCACTAACAAGCTTTCCTTCCTCCGCATCACTGAAACCTGGCTAACCCCCTCTGACACGGCCTCTCCTGCTGCACTTTCGTACGGCAGATTCCACCTCTCCCATACCCCCCCGCCCCACCGGCAAGCACGGTGGAGGAATAGGTTTCCTCCTCTCAGATAACTGCTCCTTCACCCATATCCCACTGCCGCCCTCAATTACTCTCCCCTCTTTTGAAGTGCACTGTGTGCGCATCTACTCCCCCTCCAACCTCCAACTGGCTGTCATTTACCGCCCCCCAGGATCAACCACCACTTTCTTTGACCACTTCACCACTTTGCTACTTAATTTCCTCTCCGCTGACATCCCCACTATCCTCATGGGTGACTTTAACATCCCCATTGACACTTCCCTCTCAGCTGCCTCTAAGCTTCTATCCCTCACTTCCTCCTTCGGTCTTACCCAGTGGTCTTCCACACCCACCCACAAAGACGGCCACACGCTGGACCTCATCTTCACCCGCCTCTGTTCCCTATCTAACCTCTCTAACTCACCTCTCCCTCTCTCTGACCACAACCTACTTACATTCTCTTCCCTCTCCTCTCCAGGTCAACAATCCCCACTCCACAAACTTGCACACCCTCGCAGAAATCTCAGACACCTTGACCTACACTCACTCTCTGAATCCCTTCTCCCTCTTACAGACATTAGTTCCTTACATGATGCAGATGTTGCTGCCACTTTATACAACACCACAAAAGCTGCAGCTCTCGATTCGGTCGCCCCCCTCACACATACCAAAGCTTGCACAAACAACAGACAACCCTGGCACACCAGCCTAACTAAAGAACTGCGACGGGCCTCCAGGGTTGCCGAGCGTAGATGGAAAAAGTCCCACTCCAATGAGCACTTCATTGCATTCAATCAATCCCTCACTACCTTCAAGTCCACACTCACTGCAGCAAAACAAACATACTTCGCATCCCTCATATCCTCCCTGTCTCACAACCCCAAACAACTATTCAACACCTTCAATTCTCTCCTCCGTCCCGCAGTGCCTCCTCCCTCTCCTCTTATTTCAGCCGAAGACTTTGCTTCATTCTTCAAGCAGAAGATTTACACCATCAGACAAAGCTTTTGCCTAAAGCCCCAACAGCCCCTCCCCACACCTACTCAACCCTCTTCCTCCAAAACCACTTTCTCCACCATTTCTGAAGATAAATTTTCCTCTTTACTCTCCAAATCACACCTCACGACCTGTAAACTTGACCCAATCCCGTCCCACCTCATCCCAAACCTTACCATTATCTTCATCCCAGCCCTAGCCCACCTCTTCAACCTGTCACTAACAACTGGTGTCTTCCCCTCATGCTTGCAACATGCCTCAATCACACCCATCCTCAAAAAGCCCTCCCTTGACCCATCCTCTCTGACTAGCTATCGCCCCATATCACTTCTCCCCTATGCCTCAAAACTACTGGAACAACACGTCCATTCTGAACTGTCCTCCCACCTCTCCTCCTGCTCCCTCTTCGACCGCCTACAATCTGGTTTCTGACCGCACCATTCTACTGAAACTGCTCTGACTAAAGTCACCAATGACCTACTAACCGCCAAATCCAAGAAACACTACTCTGTCCTCCTCCTCCTAGACCTGTCATCTGCCTTCAACACAGTGGACCATTCCCTCTTACTACAAACTCTCTCATCTCTGGGCATCACAGACTTGGCCCTATCCTGGATCTCCTCATACCTAACAGACAGGACATTCAGTGTCTCCCACTCATGCACCACCTCCTCATCTCGCCCCCTATCTGTCGGTGTCCTCCAAGGTTCAGTCCTAGGACCTCTGCTCTTCTCCATCTACACCTTAGGCCTGGGGCAGCTCATAGAGTCCCATGGCTTTCATTATCACCTCTATGCTGATGACACACAGATCTACCTCTCTGGACCCGATATCTCCTCCCTACTAACCAAAATCCCACAATGTCTGTCCGCCATTTCATCCTTCTTCTCTGATAGATTTCTAAAACTTAACATGGACAAAACAGAATTCATCATCTTTCTGCCATCCCATTCACCCCCCCCAACTGACCTATGTATCAATGTCGATGGCTGTCCATTCTCCCCAGTCCCCCAAGCTCGCTGCCTTGGAGTAACCCTGGACTCTGAACTCTTCTTCAAACCACATATCCAAGCCCTTTCCACTTCCTGCCGACTCCAACTCAAAAATATCTCCCGGATCCGCACATTTCTCAACCATGAATCTGCAAAAACACTAGTGCATGCCCTCATCATCTCCCGCCTCGATTACTGCAACCTCCTGCTCTGTGGCCTCCCTTCTACCACTCTTGCACCCCTCCAATCTATCCTAAACTCTGCTGCCTGACTAATCCACCTGTCCCCCCGCTATTCCCCGGCCTCTCCTCTCTGTCAATCTCTTCACTGGCTCCCCATTGCTCAGAGACTCCAGTTCAAAACTCTAACCATGGCATGCAAAGCCATTCACAACCTGTCTCCTCCATATGTCTCTGACCTAGTCTCCCGTTACATACACGCACGCAACCTCCGATCCTCACAAGATCTCCTTCTCTACTCCCCTCTTATCTCCTCCTCCCACAATCACACACAAGATTTCTCCCGTGCTTCCCCCCTACTCTGGAACTCTCTACCCCAACACATCAGACTCTCGTCGACAGTGGAAACCTTCAACAGGAGCCTGAAGACCCACCTCTTCCGACGAGCCTACAACCTGCAGTAACCACCGCTGCATGACCAGCTCTACCCTCACCTAATGTATCCTCACCCATCCCTTATAGATTGTGAGCCCTCGCGGGCCAGGTCCTCGCTCCTCCTGTACCAGTCGCTGTCACATTGTGTTCAAGATTATTGTACTTGTTTTTGCTATGAATACCCCTTTTCACATGTAAAGCGCCATGGAATAAATGGCGCTATAACAATAAATAATAATAATAATAATGAATACATGAACTCCAATATTGATGTAAATGTTAAAAGCATAAGGTACTTAGTTAGCACTTTTTGATTAAGCAAAAGCCATCCAACTACGTCAAGGTGCACCTAATATGGATGGTCCCTAACCACTACAGTGGGGAAAATAAGTATTTGATACACTGCCAATTTTGCAAGTTTTCCCACCTACAAAGAATGGAGAAGTCTGTAATTTTTATTATAGGTTCACTTCACCTGTGAGAGACAGAATCTAAAAATAAAACTAGGACAACTAAGGAGTGGCTCCACAAGAAGCATTTCAAGGTCCTGGAGAGGCCTTATCCAGTCTCTAGACCAGACCCCAATAGATAACCTTTGGAGGGAGCTGAAACTCAATATTGCCCAGCGACAGCCCCGAAACCTGAAAGATCTGGAGAAGATCTGTATGGAGGAGTGGGCCACAATCCCTGCTGCAGTGTGAGCAAACCTGGTCAAGAACTACAGGAAACGTCTGACCTCTGTAATTGCAAACAAAGGTTTCTGGACCAAATATTAAGTTCTGTTTTTCTATTGTATCAAATACTTATTTCATGTAATAAAATGGAAATTAATTATGTAAAAATCATACAATGTGATTTTCTGTTTTTTTATTTTTAGATTCTGTCTCTCACAGGTGAAGTGTACCTACGATAAAAATTACAGATCTTCCATTCTTTATAGGTGGGAAAACAGTGTATCAAATACTTATTTTCCCCACTGTATATGTCCTACCTCTCCACGTGCCAAACCAGCGAATGGGGAGTGAAAAGGAAACCAGGCATAAATAGCAATTAAAACCTTGCATTGGAAATTAAATTAATGCACAGGAGCACAAATATGCTATGTGGCCAATATTCATACTGTATACATAGAATATATATATATAATTTGTGCACTTGTGCATTAATGTAATACTAAAGGTGTGTGGGCCCTATTTTTCCTTTTTTTGTGCAGTACATACATATTGGGGGTGTGGCCCCTTTCATGGATAAGCACCCTTATCCACCCATCGTTCCCATAAAAGGTTTTAATTGTGACCTACGTCTTACCTGGGGGGTGGTGGAGCAGGAGGCAGGGTCCTTCAGGAAACCGGCCCGGTGGAATTGGAGGAATGCTGCGGACCCTGGATACATGAAGCCGGCGCTCCAGCAGCTGTGAATTGCGGTGATGGTGGAGCAGGTACACAAAAAGAAAAAGTGGGCACTGCTGGGGAATAATAATCACAAATAGAAAGGGGTGCTACAGTAACCTGATGTAAAGACACAAAATTATTCGGAAGAAAAAGACTCAGGATATATAACCATGCACACCCAATGTTGAAAAAGTGAAAAAAATCTTTATTACATGATTACATTTAGACAACAAAAGAAAAATTTTTTAAAAGCATTTAAAACAGACAAAAACATGTGCAATCTTCATATGGGGGAATTCATAATAATATGCATAAAAATAGCAATAAACCCCACTATGTTATGTGCCACAGGTATATTTTACATCACTTATATAACATTCGATTAATGTAGACCTACTAAGCAACCCTGGCTATAAATAGCAGGGCACAACCAGTCAAAATATGTGTTTATGACAAAGCAAACCCCCTAAATAATATAAGTGAATCAAGGAATGAGTAGGAGAGATGGTCTATTGGCAATATACCTGTGGCACATAACATAGTGGGGTTTATTGCTATTTTTATGCATATTATCATGAATTCCCCCATATGAAGATTGCACATGTTTTTGTCTGTTTTAAATGCTTTTAAAAAATTTTTCTTTTGTTGTCTAAATGTAATCATGTAATAAAGATTTTTTTCACTTTTTCAACATTGGGTGTGCATGGTTATATATCCTGAGTCTTTTTCTTCCGAATAATGATGGTGGAGCAGGATCGCAGGTCCCTCTGTTCCCTGCCTCAGGATCCCGGCGGCAGCAGAAGAGGTGAGATGCCGGTGTCAAGCTGGGGCCTGTGGATCGGCTGGGGCATGTGGACCTGCTGGGGCATGTGGACTTGCTGGGGCCTGGGGACTTGCTGGGGTCTGGGGACTTGCTGGGGCCTGGGGCCTGCCTGGGGACTTGCTGGGGCCTGGGGCCTGCCTGGGGACTTGCTGGGGCCTGGGGCCTGCCTGGGGCCTGTGCAACTGCCTGGGGCCTGGGGACCTGCACACCTGCCTGGGGCCTGTGCACCTACCTCTGCCTGGGGCCTGCTCACTTGCCTGGGGCCTGGACCTGTGAGCGGCGTTTGGCAGTGAAGCAGAGGAGCCGGAGTCGGGGCCTGTGCCGGGCTGTGAGCGGCGTCCGGCGATGTGGCGATGTGCAGCTTCTGGTGGCCCCGGCCATCTTCCTGAGGCCGTGATCTACAGGAAAATGGCCGCCGGAGCTCCCAGTCGGTGCATGCGCCGGCTCAGGTGGCCATTTTCCCAGGGATCACGGACTCAGTAAGATGGCCGGGGCCACTGGAAGCTGCACACGCTGCTCTGCCGCACCGCCGGACACAGCCCGGCACAGGCCCCACCTCCTCTGGTTCATCACCAGACACCAGCCACTCCAGCACAGGTACAGGCTCCAGCCGCATCTCACCTCTGCCACCGCCAGAGGACCCTGTGATCCCCGCTCCACCACCACCGGTAAAGTAACGTTCGGACCATAAGTCGCACCCCCCATTTTCCTTCCAAATTTTGGGGAAAAAAGTGTGTCTTATGGTCCGAAAAATACGGTAATTTTAATATGTCACAATAAAAGTTAATTTTAAAGGATCCTTTTGCTAAAATCTCACTTTCTTCTGGATCTTACAGTACTACAAGTCTCCCTGCAATTAGTATCCTTATCCTGTAGGTGAGCTGACCTTTTCCTTTGTAGTTAAACATTTTTTTCTCCATGTATGAGAAAAACTGATGACTAGTGTTGAGCATTCCGATACTGAAATATCGGGTATCGGCCGATATTCACTGTATCGGAATTCCGATACTTAATTCCGATACTTTTATAATATCGAATACCGGAATCGGAAGTTCCCATAATGCCTGCGCTCTGCAGTGTCTGTGAAGGATGACAAGCTGGATGGTAGCGCTCAGCTGCGATCCAGCCTGTCATCAGAATGTCATCCCAGCGTGGGAGAATTCTCCTGATTGTTTAAAAGCCGGCGCGCGGTAAAAAGCCGCCGGCTTTTAAACAATCACGCAGCCCCATACTGCTTCCCCGCAGCCTCCCACCCTGATCCTCCGCTCCCCTCGCCACCTCCAATCCCAATCGTAAATTAGGACCGGGCAGGGAGCGCAGCACCAAGGAGCGAAGGACCCGGGCGGGGAAGCCGGCAGTGAAAAGACTTCACCGCCGGCTTTCCCGTTCTGTGCTGCGCTTTCCCGCCGGTTATTTCAAATGAACAGCTGAGGTATCAGGTGATGCCGATCAGCTGTTCATTTGAAGTCGCCGCGGTGCCCTCAGAGGGTTCATGTGAGTTCATGCTTGACTGCATGAACTCACATCAACTTTCCCACGGCCGCACAGGTCAGCCACTCCTCCCAAACCCGTCATGATTAGTGTGTGCGGGGTGTGTGTGTGTGCGGGGTGTGTGTGTGTGCGGGGTGTGTGTGTGTGCGGGGTGTGTGTGTGTGCGGGGTGTGTGTGTGTGCGGGGTGTGTGTGTGCGGGTGTGTGTGTGTGCGGGTGTCTGTGCGTGCAGGCAGACATAGGCCGATGTGACACTACTACTCCCATCGGCCTATGTCTGTCCCCCGTCCACTCGTGCCAGCAGGATCAGCTCGATGGGAGCAGTAGTTCCCATCAGACTGATCCTGCTATTTAAATTGCCCTACTGTGTCCCCAATAAATGTTAAATACATGTCATTGGTGGCCAGTGGTTACCTACAATAAATTAGTTCATACATTACCTGTCCCCGCCGATCGCCACCTAAAATAAAGTAAAAAATAAAAAACTACACCTATACTCACCTAGACACCTAATTCCCCGAAGCCATCGATCTCCTGTAATAAAATATAAAATAATAAACCACAACCTTATCCTTACCCCTCCGTAGCAGTCCACGAGTGTCCCACGAAGATCTCCAGTTCAGAGCAGCCACATAGAATGTGACCGCTCTGAACCGCTGCCGCCGCTAGAATGACGGGGCCGTAAGGGTTCACCGGAGTTCAGGCAGCGCTGCTCCGGTTAGCTCCTTTACGGCACTGCTGTATCGTGAGAAATTCCCACGGTACAGCACTGCCGTAAAGGAGGTCTCCGGAGCTGCGCTGCCTGAATGCACTCCGGTGACCTCAGTCAGTGGCTCCCGCTGCCGGGAGCGGACGTGTTCCCGGCAGCGTGAGCTTACAGCAGCCATGCACAGCTGTCACCATCTCCAGATGTGACAGCTGTACATGGGAGATCAGCGCAGGAACGTGGACAGGTAACTATTTTTTTTTTAGTAAACTAAGAATTAAATAAAATGGTGTGTTTTATTTCAAATAAATTATTTTTTTCTGGGTGTAGTGTGTTTTTTCTTTTTAACACTTTGTAGGTTAGTAATGGGGGTGTCATATAGACGGCCATCATTACTAACCTGGGCTTCATGGCAGCTGGCGCTGACATGAACCCCACCACTATTACCCCCTGCCACCGCACCAGGGCAGCGTGGAAGAGCGAGGCTAAGTGCCAGAATTGGCGCATCCTATGGATGCGCCATTTCTGGGGCGGCTGACGGCTGGTGTTTCTAGCCTGGGAGGGGGCCAATATTCATGGCACCCTTCCTGAGCTATTAATATCAGCCCCCAGCTGTCTGCCTAGCCTTTGCTAGCTATTAAAATAGGGGGGACCCCATGTCATTTTTTTTGGGGGGGTCCCCCATTTTAATAGCTAGTAAAGGCTAGGTATTCAGCTGGGGGCTGATATTAGTAGCCTGGGAAGCTCCGTGGGTTTTACCCCCTTCCCAGGCTTCAAACATCTGCCCCAGCCGTCTGCTTAACCTCCGCTAGAGACTAAAATTAGGGGGGCCCCCACGTCATTTTTTTGGGGGGGTCCTCCATTTTAATAGCTAGTAAAGGCTAGGTATTCAGCTGGGGGCTGATATTAGTAGCCTGGGAAGCTCCGTGGGTATTACCCCCTTCCCAGGCTTCAAACATCTGCCCCAGCTGTCTGCTTAACCTCCGCTAGAGAGTAAAATTATGGGGGATCCCACGCCATTTTTTTTTTAAATAAATCCTTTATTTTAACACTAAATGACATTTGAGGACTTAATAAAGATGCAGTCCCTAAATTATTATTTATTTTTTAATAAATTTTTCCCAAAACTTTTGACGCGGGCTTCGCCATATTTTTGTATGCCAGCCAGGTACAGCATCCAGCTTCTATGAACGCGCCATTTTCCGGGTCGGCCGCGGACTGCAATTTTCAGCGGGGGGGGGGGGCAGAAAGCTTGGGCCTCCCTGCGCTGCAGATTCCAGCCCCCAGCTGCCTAGTTGTACCTGGCTGGACACAAAAATAGGGAGAAGCTCCACGTTTTTTTTTTTTTAATTATTTCATGAAATTCATGGAATAATTAAGAAAAAAAGGGCTTCCCTATATTGTTGTGTCCGGCCAGGTACAAATAGGCAGCTGGTGGTTGGGGGCAGCCCGTTCCTGCCTGCTGTACCTGGCTGGACACAAATATAGTGTGAAGCCCCACGTCAATTTTTTTTTAATTATTTCAGGAAATTCATGAAATAATTAAAAAAAAATTATGTGGGGCATCGCCCTATATTTGTGTCCAGCCAGGTACAGCAGGCAGGAACGGGCTGCCCCCAACCACCAGCTGCCTATTTGTACCTAGCCGGACACAACAATATAGGGAAGCCCTTTTTTTCTTAATTATTCCATGAATTTCATGAAATAATTAAAAAAAAAAATGTGTGGCGCTTCGCCCTATTTTTGTGTCCAGCCAGGTACAACTAGGCAGCTGGGGGCTGGAATCTGCAGCGCAGGGAGACCCAAGCTTTCTGGGCCCCACCCGCTGCAAATTGCAGTCCGCAGCCGCCCCGGAAAATGGCGCGTTCATAGAAGCGCCATCTTCTGGCGCTGTACCCAACTCATCCAGGGCCCTGGTGCGGTGGCTCACTGGGTAATAAAGGGGTTAAGGCCAGCTTGGCATTATCAGCTGGCCCTAAGCCCGAAATTCATGGGGTCACGCCAATATTAGACATGACCGCCATGAATTTCTAGTAAAGTATTTAAAAAAAACACAAACACCCAGAAAAAAGTCCTTTAATTGAAATAAAGACACAATTCTTTATTGTTCTAAATTAAACCATACTTACCGCCACGCCCATTCCAGCTGAAGCCAACGATCTCCTGCAATAAAAGTAAAATAATAAAGCAACCTCATCCTTACCTTTCCATGGTTCCCAGGACAGCTTCAGCTCTGCTACATCGAGATGACAGGCTGGACCGCAGCAGAACGCTGCCATCCAGCCTGTCATCCCGCGGACACTGAGAAGCGCAGGCATGCTTGCGCTCCTCAGTGTCTCTCTGTGACGTCATCCAGATGAGCCGAGGTCATGTCCAATGAACTCAGCTCACCTCATGCACGTCACTGACAGCGTGGGAAAATTCTCCTGCACTCAGCGCTTCAGCGTGAGAATTCTCCCATGCTGTCAGTGACGTGCATGAGGTGCGCCGAGTTCATTGGACATGACCTCACCTCATGCACGTCACTGACAGCGTGGGAAAATTCTCACGCTGAAGCGCTGAGTGCAGGAGAATTCTCCCACGCTGTCAGTGACGTACATGAGGTGAGCCGAGTTCATTGTCGGCTCATCTGGATGCCGTCACAGCCAGACACTGAGGAGTGGAAGTATGCCTGCGCTTCTCAGTGTCTGCGGGATGACAGGCTGGATGGCAGCGTTCTGCTGCGGTCCAGCCTGTCATCTCGATGTAGCAGAGCTGGAGCCGTCGTGGGAGCCATGGAAAGGTAAGGATGAGGTTGCTTTATTATTTTTCTTTTATTGCAGGAGATCGTTGGCTTCAGCTGGAATGGACGTGATGGTAGGTATGGTTTAATTTAGAACAATAAAGAATTGTGTGTTTATTTCAATTAAAGGACTTTTTTCTGGGTGTTTGTGTTTTTTTTAAATACTTTACTAGAAATTCATGGTGGTCATGTCTAATATTGGCGTGACCCCATGAATTTCGGGCTTAGGGCCAGCTGATAATGCCAAGCTGGCCTTAACCCCTTTATTACCCAGTGAGCCACCGCACCAGGGCCCTGGATGAGTTGGGTACAGCGCCAGAAGATGGCGCTTCTATGAGCGCGCCATTTTCCGGGGCGGCTGCGGACTGCAATTTGCAGCGGGTGGGGCCCAGAAAGCTTGGGCCTCCCTGCGCTGCAGATTCCAGCCCCCAGCTGCCTAGTTGTACCTGGCTGGACACAAAAATAGGGCGAAGCTCCACGTTTTTTTTTTTTAAATTCATGAAATTCATGGAATAATTAAGAAAAAAAGGGCTTCCCTATATTGTTGTGTCCGGCTAGGTACAAATAGGCAGCTGGTGGTTGGGGGCAGCCCGTTCCTGCCTGCTGTACCTGACTGGACACAAATATAGGGCGAAGCCCCACATAATTTTTTTTTAATTATTTCATGAATTTCCTGAAATAATTAAAAAAAAATTGACGTGGGGCTTCGCACTATATTTGTGTCCAGCCAGGTACAGCAGGCAGGAACGGGCTGCCCCCAACCACCAGCTGCCTATTTGTACCTGGTTGGACACAACAATATAGGGAAGCCCTTTTTTTCTTAATTATTTAATGAATTTCATGAAATAATTAAAAAAAAAAAATACGTGAAGCTTCTCCCTATTTTTGTGTCCAGCCAGGTACAACTAGGCAGCTGGGGGATGGAATCTGCAGCGCAGGGAGGCCCAAGCTTTCTGCCCCCCCCCCCCCCCCGCTGAAAATTGCAGTCCGCAGCCACCCCGGAAAATGGCGCGTTCATAGAAGCTGGATGCTGTACCTGGCTGGCATACAAAAATATGGCGAAGCCCACGTCAAAAGTTTTGGGAAAAATTAATTAAAAAATAAATACTAATTTAGGGACTGCATCTTTATTAACTCCTCAAATGTCATTTAGTGTTAAAATAAAGGATTTATTTTAAAAAAAATTGACGTGGGGCTTCGCCCTATATTTGTGTCCAGCCAGGTACAGCAGGCAGGAACAGGCTGCCCCCAACCACCAGCTGCCTATTTGTACCTGGCCGGACACAACAATATAGGGAAGCCCTTTTTTAAAAAAATTATTTCATGAAATAATTAAAAAAAAATTGACGTGGGGCTTCGCACTATATTTGTGTCCAGCCAGGTACAGCAGGCAGGAATGGGCTGCCCCCAACCACCAGCTGCCTATTTGTACCTGGTTGGACACAACAATATAGGGAAGCCCTTTTTTTCTTAATTATTCCATGAATTTCATGAAATAATTAAAAAAAAAAATGCGTGGGGCTTCGCCCTATTTTTGTGCCCAGCCAGATACAACAAGGCAGCTGGGGGCTGGAATCCGCAGCGCAGGGAGACCCAAGCTTTCTGGGCCACCCCCGCTGCAAATTGCAGTCCGCAGCCGCCCCGGAAAATGGCGCGTTCATAGAAGCGCCATCTTCTGGCGCTGTACCCAACTCATCCAGGGCCCTGGTGCGGTGGCTCACTGGGTAATAAAGGGGTTAAGGCCAGCTTGGCATTATCAGCTGGCCCTAAGCCCAAAATTCATGGGGTCACGCCAATATTAGACATGACCACCATGAATTTCTAGTAAAGTATTTAAAAAACACAACACCCAGAAAAAAGTCCTTTAATTGAAATAAACACACAATTCTTTATTGTTCTAAATTAAACCATACTTACCACCACGCCCATTCCAGCTGAAGCCAACGATCTCCTGCAATAAAAGTAAAATAATAAAGCAACATCATCCTTACCTTTCCATGGCTCCCACGACAGCTTCAGCTCTGCTACATCGAGATGACAGGCTGGACCGCAGCAGAACGCTGCCATCCATCCTGTCATCCCGCAGACACTGAGAAGCGCAGGCATACTTCGACTCCTCAGTGTCTGGCTGTGACGGCATCCAGATGAGCCGAGGTCATGTCCAATGAACTCAGCTCACCTCATGTACGTCACTGACAGCGTGGGAAAATTCTCCTGCACTCAGCACTTCAGCGTGAGAATTTTCCCACGCTGTCAGTGACGTGCATGAGGTGAGCTGAGTTCATTGGACATGACCTCACCTCATGTATGTCACTGACAGCGTGGGAGAATTCTCACGCTGAAGCGCTGAGTGCAGGAGAATTTTCCCACGCTGTCAGTGACGTGCATGAGGTGAGCTGAGTTCATTGGACATGAACTCGGCTCATCTGGATGACGTCACAGAGAGACACTGAGGAGCGCAAGAATGCCTGCGCTTCTCAGTGTCTGCGGGATGACAGGCTGGATGGCAGCTTTCTGCTGCGGTCCAGCCTGTCATCTCGATGTAGCAGAGCTGGAGCTGTCCTGGGAACTATGAAAAGGTAAGGATGAGGTTGCTTTATTATTTTTCTTTTATTACAGGAGATCGTTGGCTTCAGCTGGAATGGGCGTGATGGTAAGTATGGTTTAATTTAGAACAATAAAGGAATGTGTCTTTATTTCAATTAAAGGACTTTACTCTGGGTGTTTGTGTTTTCTTTTAACTTTGACTATGGGGTTAGTAATGGGGGTGTCTTATAGACGCCTCTCCATTACTAACCTGGGCTTGATGTCAGCTGGCATTATAAGCTGACATCAACCCCAGCCCTATTACCCCCTGCCACCGCACCAGGGCAGCGTGGAAGAGCGAGGCTAAGTGCCAGAATTGGCGCATCCTATGGATGCGCCATTTCTGGGGCGGCTGACGGCTGGTGTTTCTAGCCTGGGAGGGGGCCAATATTCATGGCACCCTTCCTGGGCTATTAATATCAGCCCCCAGCTGTCTGCCTAGCCTGTGCTAGCTATTAAATTAGGGGGGACCCCACGTTATTTTTTTGGGGGGGTTCCCCCATTTTAATAGCTAGTAAAGGCTAGGTATTCAGCTGGGGGCTGATATTAGTAGCCTGGGAAGCTCCGTGGGTATTACCCCCTTCCCAGGCTTCAAACATTTGCCCCAGCTGTCTGCTTAACCTCCGCTAGAGCCTAAAATTAAGGGGAACCCCACGCCAATTTTTTTTTAAATAAATCCTTTATTTTAACACTAAATGACAAGTACAGTAATCAACACTGTCATAGTACTTCATATATATGTGACTGACATGTTTCTATCTATCTAATCTATGTGTGATTCTCTATTCCTTCTATTCTAAATTGTCGGGTACAGATGCTGAATTGCCGGCCGGCTTTCTTAAAGAGACGGTGCATGAAAACACTATTATTTTTTTAAATAAATCCTTTACACTAAATGACAAGTACAGTAAGCAACACTGTCACTGTACTTCATATATATGTGACTGACATGTTTCTATCTATCTAATCTATGTGTGAAGCTCTATTCTTTCTGTTATAAATTGTCGGGTACCGCTGCTGAATTGCCGGCCGGCTTTTTTAAAGAGACGGTGCACGAAAACACTAATATTTTTTTTAATAAATCCTTTACACTAAATGACAAGTACAGTAAGCAACACTGTCACTGTACTTCATATATATGTGACTGACATGTTTCTATCTATGTAATCTATGTGTGATGCTCTATTCTTTCTGTTGTAAATTGTCGGGTACCGGTGTATGCCGCTGATGAATTGCCGGCTTTTCATGTCATTCTACATTATTCTTAGTTGTTTTACTTCATGTAGAATTAACCTACAAGGAAAGAAAGGGTTTATTTTCATTCCGATATTTGTGTCCCATTGACTTGCATTGGTTTCCGGTATCGGAATCGGCGATATCCGATACTTTTTGGGTATCGGCCCGATCCAATCCGATACGATATTTCCTGATATCGGAAGGTATCGCTCAACACTACTGATGACACTTGGACCAAACTCTGATCAATGTTTGATCAAAATAATCAGTCCATTTTTCTCGTACGTGAGAAAAGCAGACATCTGAATATGTGGTCTTAAGGTCGCAATTGGTACATTTGTGAATGTGCCGCAATTGTCTAACACATTACAACCCTTTTATTAATTCCTAATTTTAATTTTTGCACTTTTGTTTTTTCCTTCCCTTCTTTCAAGAGCCATAACTGTTTTTCTTTCTCTGCCAACATATAAGGTGTTTTTTTTTAGAGGGGCAATTTTTACTTTTGATTGACATCATCCATTTTATCATACAATATACTGGCATTCATTGTGCATTAAAAATGACCTGGTCAGTATGATAGCTGTGATACTAAACTTACATTGGCTTGTGATAGTATTCACCACTTGGTATTTTTCATGTTTTGCTCCCTCACAGCCTTGAATTTCACTGTTTTTTTTTAAGGGTTTGCATCAGTTCATGTAAAGAACATGCCTAGAACGGTGAACATTTAGTTTTTCTTTTTATTGTGAAGCAAACAACAAATAGGACAACACAACTGAAAACTTTAGTGTGCATAACTATTCACCCCCTAAAGTTAGTACTTTGTAGAACCTCCTTTTGTGTCAATTACAGCTGCAAGACGCTTTGGATAAGTCTCTATGAGCTTTCCACATATGGCCACTGGGATTTTTGCCCATTCCTCAAGGAAAAACTGCTCCAGCTCCTTCAAGTTAGATCGTTTTCTCTGGTGTACAACAATATTCAAGTCTGACCACAGATTCTCAATTAGATTAAGGTCTGGGCTTTGACTAGGCCACTTAAAAACATTTACAAGTTTCCCTTTAAACCACTGGGTGTTGCTTTAGCAGTATGCTTTAGGTCATTATCTTGTTGGAAGGTGAACCTCGGTCGCAGTTTAAAATCACCGACAGACTGAAAAGGTTTTGCTCAAGAATATCCCTGTATTTTGCACCAGCCATCTTCCTCTTGACTCAGACTGTCACCACCATGTTTCACTGTGGGGATAGTTTTCTTGGGGTGATGAGCTGTGTTGGTTTGGTGCCAGACATAGTGTTTACCTTAGTGGCCAAAAAGTAAAATTTTGGTCTCATCTGACCACAGCACCTTCCTCCATACATTTGGGGAGTCTCCCACATATCTTTTGGCAAATTCAAAACAAGTCTTACAATTTTTGTGTGCATGTAAAAGTTTTTTTCTACCAACTCCTCCATAAAGGCCACCTCTATGGAGTGTATGATTTATTGTAGTTGTATGGAGAGATACTCCAGTCTCTGCGTGGAAACTCTAAAGCTCCTTCAGGGTTACCTTTGGTCTCTGTGCTGCCTCTCTGATTAGTTCCCTCCTTGCCCAGGCTGATAGTTTTAGTGGGCGGCCCTCTCTTGGCAGGTTTGTTGTGGTACCATGTTCTTTCCAATTCATGATAGCGGATTTGATGATGATCATCATACATTGGGATATTTTTTTATAACCCAACCTGACTTGTACTTCTCAACTTCTTTGTCCATGACTTGTTTGGAGATCTCCTTGGTCTTCATGGTGTTGTTTGGTCAGTGGTGCCTCTTGCATAATGGTGTTGGAGCATCTGTGGCCTTTCAGAAAAGGTAAAGTGTACAGTACAGACCAAAAGTTTGGACACACCTTCTCATTTAAAGATTTTTCTGAAGACATCAAAACTATGAATTAACACATGTGGATTTATATACTTAACAAAAAAGTGTGAAACAACTGAAAATATTTCTTATATTCTAGGTTCTTCAAAGTAGCCACCTTTTGCTTTGATGACTGCTTTGCACACTCTTGGCATTCTCTTGATGAGCTTCAAGAGGTAGTCACCGGAAATGGTTTTCACTTCACAGGTGTGCCCTGTCAGGTTTAATAAATGGGATTTCTTGCCTTATAAATGGGGTTGGGGCCATCAGTTTTGTTGTGCAGAAGTCAGGTGGATACACAGCTGATAGTCCTACTGAATAGACTGTTAGAGTTTGTATTGTGGCAAGAAAAAAGCAGCTAAGTAAAGAAAAACGAGTGGCCATCATTACTTTTAGAAATGAAGGTCAGTCAGTGCGAAAAATTGGGCAAACTTTGAAAGTGTCGCCAAGTGCAGTTGCAAAAACCATCAAGCGCTACAAAGAAACTGGCTCACATGAGAACCGCCCCAGGAAAGGAAGACCAAGAGTCACCTCTGCTTCTGAGGATAAGTTTATCCGAGTTACCAGCCTCAGAAATTGCAGGTTAACAGCAGCTCAGATTAGAGACCAGGTCAATGCCACACAGAGTTCTAGCAGCAGACACATCTCTGTTAAGAGGAGACTTTGTGCAGCAGGCCTTCATGGTAAAATAGCTGCTAGGAAACCACTGCTAAGGACAGGCAACAAGCAGAAGAGACTTGTTTGGGCTAAAGAACACAAGGAATGGACATTAGACCAGTGGAAATCTGTGCTTTGGTCTGATGAGTCCAAATTTGAGATCTTTGGTTCCAACAACAGTGTCTTTGTGTGACGTAGAAAAGGTGAACGGATGGACTCTACATGCCTTGTTCCCACCGTGAAGCATGGAGGAGGAGGTGTGATGGTGTGGGGGTGCTTTGCTGGTGACACTGTTGGGGATTTATTCAAAATTGAAGGCATACTGAACCAGCATGGCTACCACAGCATCTTGCAGCAGCATGCTATTCCATCCGGTTTGCGTTTATTTGGACCATCATTTATTTTTCAACAGGACAATGACCCCAAACACATCTCCAGGCTGTGTAAGGGCTATTTGACCAAGACAGAGAGTGATGGGGTGCTACGCCAGATGACCTGGCCTCCACAGTCACCAGACCTGAACGCAATCAAGATGGTTTGGGGTGAGCTGGACCACAGAGTGAAGGCCAAAGGGCCAACAAGTGCTAAGCATCTCTGGGAACTCCTTCAAGATTGTTGGAAGACCATTTCCGGTGACTACCTCTTGAAGCTCATGAAGTGAATGAAAAGAGTGTGCAAAGCAGTCATCAAAGCAAAAGGTGGCTACTTTGAAGAACCTAGAATATAAGACATATATTCAGTTGTTTCAGACTTTTTTGTTAAGTATATAATTCCACACGTGTTAATTCATAGTTTTGATGCCTTCAGTGTGAATGTACAATTTTCATATCAAGAAAATACAGAAAAATCTTTAAATGAGAAGGTGTGTCCAAACTTTTGGTCTGTACTGTATATACTGACAGACATGTGACACTTAGATTGCACACAGGTGGACTTCCTTTCACTAAGCATGTGACTTATGAATATAATTGCTTGCACCAAAAGTTTTTAGCGACTTCGTAGCAAAAGGGGTGAATACATATGCACATGCCAATTTTTAGTTATTTCATCCCATAAATTTAATTCACAGTTGTGCTCAAAAGTTTACATACCCCGGCAGAATTTTTCCTTTCTTGGCCTTGTTTCAGAGAATATGAATGGTAACAAAAAAACATTTTCTCTACTCATGGTTATTGGTTGGGTGAAGCCATTTATTGTCAAACTACTGTGTTTTCTCTTTTTAAATCTTAATGACAACCAAAAACATCCAAATGACCCTGATCAAAAGTTCACATACCCCAGTCCTTAATACCGTGTATTGCCCCCTCTAACATCAATGACAGCTTGAAGTCTTTTGTGGTAGTTGTGGATGAGGTTCTTTATTTTCTCAGATGGTAAAGCTGCCCATTCTTCTTGGCAAAAAGCCTCCAGTTCCTGTAAATTCCTGGGTTGTCTAGCATGAACTGCGCGCTTGAGATCTTCCCAGAGTGGCTCAATGATATTGAGGTCAGGAGACTGAGATGGCCAATCCAGAACTTTCACTTTGTTATGCTGTAGCCAATGACAGGTCGACTTGACCTTGTGTTTTGGATCGTTGTCATGTTGGAACGTCCAAGTACGTCCCATGCGCAGCTTCCGGGCTGATGAGTGCAAATTTGCCTCCAGTATTTGCTGATAACGTGATGCATTCATCTTTCCTTCAACTTTTACCAAGTTTTCTGTACCTTTGTAGCTCACACATCCCCAAAACATCAGTGATCCACCTCCGTGCTTTATTGTAGGAATGGTGTTCCTTTCATCATAGGCCTTGTTGACCTCTCTCCAAATGTAATGCTTATGGTTCTGGCCAGAAAGTTCAATTTTGGTCATATCACTCCAAATTACCTTGTTCCAGAAGTTTTAAAGCTTGTCTCTGTGCTGTTTGGCGTATTGTAGGCGAGATATTTTGTGGCATTTGCGCAGTAATGGCTTTCTTCTGGCGACTCGATCATGCAGCCCATTTTTCTTCAAGGGCCTCCTTATTGTGCATCTTGAAACAGCCACACCGCTAGTTTTCAGAGAGTCGTGAATTTCTGCTGATGTTATTTGTGGGTTTTTCTTTGCATCCTGAACAATTTTCCTGGCAGTTGTGGCCGAAATTTTTGTTGGTCTACCTGACCTTGGTTTGGTTTTTACAGAGCCCCTGATTTTCTATTTGTTAATCACAGTTTGAACGCTGCTGACTGTCATTATCAATTCCTTGGATATTTTTTGTATCCCTTTCTAGTGTTATACAGTTCACCTACTGTAACGGGTCTGGGAGGTGGAACCTCTGTGCAACTATACAAGGGGGCAGTCCTTGTAAGGAAGCGGGTGGCTCCCAGGGAAGACGGGCAGGTAGTCACGACAAGTGACAGGGACAGTCTCTGGGTAGAGGGGCAGGCAGTCACGGCAAGAGACAGGGACAGTCTCGGGGTAGAAGGGCAGCGGGCTGGAGGCTGGTGAGCGCTCCCAGGTGAGCGGGTGAGAGTCTCTGGACAGGCAGGTGGTCACGGCAAGTGACGGCAGAACCTCCAGGTAGACTAGCAGACAGGTAGCGGGTGGACGCTCCCAGGTGAGCAGGCAAGAGTCTCTGAAAAGGCAGGTGGTCACGGCAAGTGACGGCAGAGCCTCCAGGTAGGCTAGCAGGCAGGTAGCAGGTGAGCGCTCCCAGGTGAGCGGGCAAGAGTCTCTGGACAGGCAGGTGGTCACGGCAAGTGACGGCAGAGCCTCCAGGTAGGCTAGCAGGCAAGTAACAGGTGAGCGCTCCCAGGTGAGCGGGCAGGCTGGTCCATAGACAGACTGACAGGTATCGGAGAGCAGACCGTCGGACCGCAGGCTTGCAAGCTGGTAAGCGAATATCAGGCAGGTATCAAGCAGGAATCTGGCAGATGACTGGCAGGTAACAGGCAGGAATCAGGCAGGTGACTGGCAGGTCACTGGCAACGGGACCTGAGGGCTGAAGCAGAGTGAAGGCTTTGCAACAACATTGCTCGGGCACCTCCATTTTGGAGGAGGTGCCTTATATATGGAGAGGTCCTCCGGCCATTGGCCGGGGACTCCTTAGGACGGCGCACGCGGCCCCTTTAAGAGAGGGGGAGCGCGCGTGCCCTAAGCACAGAGGCCGGGAAGCAGCGCGCGCTGCCAGCAGAGTGGGAGGAAGCCGTCGGGCACGGAGCGGAGAGGTGAGGGGAACGGCGTCCCTGCCTAGCAGGGGGCAGGGACGCTGACGCTACAGTACCCCCCCCCTTTAGGCCCCCCCTTTTATAGGCCAGAGAGAAATTTAGCAAGGATGAGAGGGGCATGGATGTTCTCCCGGGGCTCCCATGTTCTCTCCTCAGGACCAAACCCCTTCCAATCTACCAAAAAAAAGGTCTTTCCTCTTACCCTCTTAGTGGCCAGAATACTCTCTACCTCAAAGATGTCTTCAGCGGAAACCGGAGCAGGAGGAGTACCTGGATTGTTGGAAAAAGAGTTAAAGACAACGGGTTTGAGGAGAGATACGTGGAAGGAGTTGGGAATCCGTAAGGTGGCCGGGAGTTTTAATTTGTAGGCCACTGGATTAATTTGCCTGAGGATTTCGAAAGGACTGATGAAGCGAGGACCTAACTTGTAGGAGGGTATCTTGAGCCGTACATGTTTGGAAGAGAGCCAAACCTTGTCTCCCGGACTGAATTGAGGCAGATCCAGACGTCTCTTGTCAGCATAATGCTTCATCCGCTCGGAGGACTGAAGAAGTGCAGACCTGGTACTCTCCCAAATGGTAGATAACTCGCTGACAAGAGACTGCGCAGCAGGGTTGTCCACAGAGGCGGAGACGGGAAACGGAATCCGGGGGTGCTGGCCATAGACAATAAAGAACGGGGACTTGGAAGAGGATTCGCTCTCGTGGTTATTATAAGAGAACTCGGCCCAAGGAACTCGGTCCACCCAATCAGAATGGTGGGCATTAACAAAGTACCGGAGATAGCTGGTAAGGATCTGATTGATCCGCTCCACTTGACCATTGGACTGAGGGTGGTAAGCGGAGGAGAAGTCCAAGGTGACGTCCAGCAGCTTACATGTGGCTCTCCAGAAGCGTGAGGTAAACTGAACCCCTCGATCCGACACGATGTGGACGGGTAGGCCATGGAGACGGAAGATATGGCGAATAAAGTCCTTAGCCAGCTCAGGTGCAGACGAAAGACCAGGCAGGGGAATGAAGTGGGCCATTTTAGAGAAGCGGTCCGCGACCACCCAAATGACAGTACACCCGGCAGAGACAGGAAGATCGGTAATGAAGTCCATAGCGATGTGTTGCCACGGGGCAACAGGTATGGGAAGGGGCAGGAGATGACCAACTGGTAAGTGTCTGGGAACTTTGTTGCGGCCACAAGATGAACAGGCAGAGACAAAGTCTACCACATCCTTACGCAGGGTAGACCACCAGTAATGCCGGGAAATGAGTAGGAAGGTCTTCTTTTGGCCGGCATGGCCAGCTAGTTTAGAAGAATCCTCTCACGGTCTGGAGGCGCCACGACCGTCTTGCCGGGTGGAAGACGAGTCAAATCCAAGGGGGCCACATTCATCACCTTGGAGGGGTCGATAATGTGCATAGGCTCCTCCTCTTGGTCGGAGGACAGGAAGGATCGGGACAAGGCATCAGCTTTGACATTTTTGTCCGCCGGGCGGAAATGAAGGATGAAATCGAAGCGGGCAAAGAACAAAGACCACCGGGCCTGACGTGGATTAAGTCTCTGGGCATTTTGGAGATATGCAAGGTTCTTGTAATCCGTATAGATGATCACCGGGTATAGAGCCCCTTCAAGCAGGTAACGCCACTCCTCCAGCGCCAATTTAACGGCAAGCAGTTCTCGGTCTCCTATGGAGTAATTGCGCTCAGAGGAGGAGAAGATTTTAGAGAAAAAGCCGCAGGTTACCATTCTCCCGGAGGAAGACTTCTGGGTGAGCACCGCTCCGGCTCCAGAGGAGGAGGCATCAACCTCCAGGTAGAACTGTTTGTTGCAGTCCGGACGGTGCAGCACAGGGGCAGAGGAGAAGGCTTGTTTCAGGGAAAGGAAGGCCTCCTCAGCTTCGGATGACCATACCTTGGGATTTGCTCCCTTACGGGTGAGCGCAGATATGGGCGCAGTCCGTGACGAGAAGTGAGGAATGAAGAGACGATAGTAATTAGCGAAGCCCAGGAATCGCTGTATCGCCTTCAAGCCCTCCGGACGGGGCCACTTTAGGACAGCAGAGAGTTGCTCGGGATCCATTCGCAAGCCTGTCTGGGAGATAACATAGCCCAGGAAAGGAAGAGAGGTCTGCTCAAAAAGGCACTTCTCGTATTTAGCATAGAGGTGGTTCTGCCTGAGCCTAAGCAGGACCTGACGAACATCCCTCCGGTGTGTGGGAAGATCCGGAGAGAAGACCAAGATGTCGTCCAGGTATACCACCACGCAGGAGTAAAGAAGGTCACGGAAGATGTCGTTGACCAGTTCTTGGAAGACGGCGGGAGCATTGCAGAGACCGAAGGGCATCACACAGTACTCATAGTGTCCATCCCGGGTATTAAATGCTGTTTTCCACTCGTCTCCCTGACGGATATGGACCAGGTTATACGCTCCACGTAGATCCAGCTTGGAGAAGATCCTGGCGCCTTTAAGACGATCAAATAACTCAGAGATGAGCGGAAGGGGGTATTTAGTTTTAACCGTGATCTGATTGAGTCCTCTATAGTCAATACAGGGGCGTAGCGAGCCGTCTTTCTTTTTGACAAAGAAGAATCCGGCTCCAGCCGGGGAGATAGATTTTCGGATAAATCCCCTAGCCAGATTCTCTTCAATGTACTCAGATGAACTGGTATGCCAATAGCTCAAAGTGCAGGGTGCACTGGTTTATGAAATCCCGAGCTAAAGTAGGTTCACCGGCAAAGCGTGGAGGTGCCAGAAGCCGAGGTCCATAGTCGGGTACCATGAAGGGACTGGATTGCGGTACCGCAGAAATGGGCACGGCAGGACCAGAGGTAGACATAGACGAGTCACACAATGCGCCTAGACGAGAGTTAACGGACCGTAGATAGGACAGTACCACCTCCTGCTGAGTTTTCTGACGTAAGACTTCCTGGTGCAGATCGGAGATCTGGGGGCCACCGGGTTCCATGGCCCGAGCAAACTGTAACGGGTCTGGGAGGTGGAACCTCTGTGCAACTATACAAGGGGGCAGTCCTTGTAAGGAAGAGGGTGGCTCCCAGGGAAGACGGGCAGGTAGTCACGGCAAGTGACAGGGACAGTCTCTGGGTAGAGGGGCAGGCAGTCACGGCAAGTGACAGGGACAGTCTCTGGGTAGAAGGGCAGGTAGTCACGGCAAGTGACAGGGACAGTCTCTGGGCAGAAGGGCAGCGGGCTGGTGGCTGGTGAGCGCTCCCAGGTGAGCGGGCGAGAGTCTCTGGACAGGCAGGTGGTCACGGCAAGTGACGGCAGAAACTCCAGGTAGACTAGCAGACAGGTAGCGGGTGGACGCTCCCAGGTGAGCGGGCAAGAGTCTCTGGACAGGCAAGTGGTCACGGCAAGTGACGGCAGAGCCTCCAGGTAGGCTAGCAGGCAGGTAGCAGGTGAGCGCTCCCAGGTGAGCGGGCAAGAGTCTCTGGACAGGCAGGTGGTCACGGCAAGTGACGGCAGAGCCTCCAGGTAGGCTAGCAGGCAAGTAACAGGTGAGCACTCCCAGGTGAGCGGGCAGGCTGGTCCATAGACAGACTGACAGGTGTTGGAGAGCAGACCGTCAGACCGCAGGCGCGCCCTAAGCACAGAGGCCGGGAAGCAGCTCGCGCTGCCAGCAGAGCGGGAGGAAGCCGGCGGGCATGGAGCGGAGAGGTGAGGGGAACGGCGTCCCTGCCTAGCAGGGGGCAGGGACGCCGACGCTACACCTACCTTTTCCCGTAGATCCGTCGACAATTCTTTTGCTTTCCCCATGACTCACAATCCAGAAACATCAGTGGCTGGATGAAAGATGCAAGAGTCTGTCTGGATCCCAGAAACTCACTCAGCTTTTATGCACACTTACTGATTACAAGCAAACAGGTCACAGGTGAGGATGTTACCTTTAGTAGCCATTCAAACTCATTTGTGTCAAATTCTGTGCATGTTATCAGGCCAAAATCACCAGGGTATGTGAACTTTTGATCAGGGTCGTTTGGATGTTTTGGTTGTCATTAAGATTTGAAAAGAGAAAACACAGTAGTTTGACAATAAATGGCTTCACCCAACCAATAACCATGAGTGGAGAAAAAGTTTTTTTGTTATCATTCATATTCTCTGAGACAAGGCCAAGAAAGGAAAATTCTGCCGGTGTATGTAAACTTTTGAGCACAACTGTATGCCTATATTTTTCTCACTTCACTTCATCAACTTAGACTGTTTAGTGCTGATGAATCACACACAAATCGGATTACAAAAATATTTAAACACAAGTTATATGTAACAAAATAGGTAAAAAGTCAAGGAGGTGAGTATTTTAACAAGCCACTGTACATATTTTTTAATTTAAGCAATGAAAAAAAAATCAGAAATTCTGAAAAAAAAAATGCTTGCGTCACCATTGTTGAAGACTTGTAACATTTTCACTTTTCGGCTGAGGTGAGGTCTTGTTTTTGGCATGGTGAGCTGACATTTTTACTCATACTATTTTGATGCAGATCTGCGTGACAGTGTGACAAATCAGGGATGTTCGTGGGCGGAACCGATTTTTTGGCGCGAACACGCCGGAACCCCGAACATGAACTCGAATTTGAAATGCCGAACAAATTTGCTCAACGCTAGTTTTGATTGCTTTTTATTGCACTTTTTTGTGTGTTGCGGCGAGTGAAAATCGCAATTCTGGGGTTTACATTTGTGTTTTTACCGTTAATTTACTTTTATAGTTTGATAGGCTGGATTTTTATGGACGTGGTGACATCTTAAGTGTATCTTTCTTTTTAATTTTTAATATTTTTATTTTTAATGTAGGGAAAGGGGGTGATTCCAATTTTTATGTTCTTTTTTTATTTTTTTTCCCAGTAATTTTTTTTTTTTACTTTTTACCTTATTTTTTAACCTCTTTAGGGCACTTTAATCTATCATAGTCCGATTGCTTATGCTATATATATAGTAAAATTGATAGTCTCCTTGTCACAAGCTCGTTGTCATAGGAGCACAGTCATGGCATGTATTGAGGGGGGGTCTTCAGCAGACCCTTGTTTGCAACGACAGTCCATTGGCACCCTGAGATCGTGCCACAGGGGAGCAGAAGGGTGTGCTTGAACGTCACGCCACAATGCTGCTAGTTGTAATTGCCGCTGTTAGAAATTGACAGCGGTATTTAACAGGTTAACAGCAGTGGACAAAGCTCCACTCCACCTGCGGCTGTTAGAGGCAGATGATGGCTGAACAATTAGAACTATTAGAAATGGTGATGGCTTATCTCCTGAGCCGCTCCATATATACTTTCACGAAAAGTGTAATAAATCTCGTGGCTAAGGTGTTAAAGGGTAAAGTTGACATAGAATAAAGAGTGTTACAAAATAAAGAAATGAAAAAAAATAATAAGAATTTGTGGGATTTTTCAAAAATTAACAAGAAGTAAGAAATAGTAGAAAACAAAGAAGTATTTCTTACCCTTGACTCTCCCACCATTCTTGCACAAAAGCTCCAGTGTTTAACGCTGGTGCTAGAAATTATGATGTCCTCTCCGTCAGTCTTATGACCACTGCTGCCAATCACTAGTCTCAGTAGCTATGTGTGCATGTTTGACATGTGTTTGCTGAGGCCAGTGATTGACTAAGTGATGGACTGGACATAATACATTTTGATACCAATGGGAACAACCAGAAAGGTGCACTGGATCTTGTTCAGATCAAGGCATGAGTAATTCTATTTTATAACATTCCCTAGACTTTAGCCATATTGAAAAAATCCCCAAAAAAACCTTTAAGCGTTTTTTTAATTCAAGACCCGACAACGCTTTTGGATCAGGGTCCAATCAATGGTTCTACCCATTTTTTTACACGTAGTTATTAAAAAGTTTGAGCTCTTACTTAAGCAGTCAGCTAACGCATCAACGGCAGACAGACCTATAGCTCTGAGATTATTATGGTTCTGAGGGATCAACCCAGACATCAGTGGTATTCTGATTTTGGGAGAGATTTGAGGAACTTAAAATTGCACACTGCTTACAGCATGAATAATTATTTTATCTATTGAAGCCACGTCGAGGTAAAATAACTCATCCAAGGGCAAAGCATAACAACTTACTTACCAGGCAGTTTAATTCTGCATTATTTGGAGATTTGACACACCAGAGACTTTGTGGGAAAATATTTTTTTAACAGATAGAACAATCTTACAGACTTGAGACCAAAAGTAGAATGTAATCCTTCTTATCCTTCATTTGAGATAAGAGAAAAAGGAATCAAACAAACGCATCGCTCTGTTTTATGCCCGGCTCTATTAAAGGTTCTTAGATGTTTTTCACTTTTTTTTGGATTTCAATTTATATGGGATCTTTATACCTGTATCAAATATAACGAGGTATTACATATCAAATACATCTGGTTTCTTTAAATTGCCACAAAAAAATGGAGCGTTTTTCAAATAAAATCTCACTGTAGGAAGTTTTAATTGAATTATTAAAAGTTCCTGTAGTGAGATGTTTAAAGGGGAGTTACACCTTATCCAGTCATATGCCGTTTAGACTTGTTAGATGTTGTTTTTTTTGGGGCATCAGTGATTTTGACCTTTGTTTGTCAAAGCCTTTTAATTCAACTGGTTTTCTGATCAAGTGACGTTAACAGTCCTGAATTAGTTCTATTGGAAATGGTAAGGTTTAGCTTATTGATTCTACCACTTTAATATTGTTTCTTTCATCTTGTTTAACTTATTTGTCATCAAGGAATGAGAAATACAGATCAGTTACCTTAGGACATGCGCTGTTCACAGACGATTGTCTAAAAAGGTCTAAGCTCATCTTAGCTTTCAGAAGGCAAGGAGACGGATATAAAAGTTAGGGTTATACAAAGAACAGTTGGGTCCAAATTAAACTATAGAATGCAAAGACTACTCTTTTGTCCATCTGGGCCTGTTGTATAGAAGTTTGCTCTGCCCAGTTATGGAGGCTGAGTGTAATACAAGTTTATTATTTGGTTAGCTGTTGATAACTAGTGATGGGCGAACCTGAACACTAAAGTTCCTCAAGAAGTCTGTGTTAATGTTCGGGTTCGGATGTTTCCCGCGCTGCCACTTGCGTGACAGCACAGGGAACACAGGTTCTGACCGGCAGTAATAGCATTACCGCGGTCGGAGCGCTGTGGCAGTGACCCGCGGTAAAAAGCTTACCACGGGTCATAGGTGCCGGCCGATGGTGGTAGTAGTACCATCAGCCGGCGCCTCCTGCAATAAGAAACAGCGAGCGCAGGCACCGCTGGATGGGAGCAGTAGTCTCCCATCCGCCGGCGCCTGTGCCGTGCTGAATGTAAAAAAAATGCTAAAATTAATAAAAAAAATATTAAAATAAAAATACAACACATTATGCCCACCAACACCTTGTCCTCGATATTCTCCGCCCCTCCAAAAAATAAAAAATTAAAAAACACCATATACTCACCTTACAGCTAATCCCCGAAGCCCATGATCACCTGTAATAAAGGTAAAATGACAAAGCAACCTCATCCTCAGCTGTCCACCGCAGTCCAAATATCGAGGGTCCCACAAAGATTCCATGAACAGAACGGCCACATTGTAAAATGTGACCGCTCTGTTCATTTGCCGGCAATACACTGACGCTCAATGCCGGCAAATGAGGTCAGCGCGTGCGGTGAGTATTTTCCCACGCTTGCGTCAATGAGTTGAACTCAATTCAACTTATTGATGTCAGCTCAAGCATGGGAAAATACTGCATGCGCTGAACTCATTTTCCAGCAATACACTGAGCATCAGTGTATTGCAGGCAAATGAACAGAGCGGTCACATTTTACAATGTGGCCCTTCTGTTCATGGAATCTTCGTGGGACCCTCGATATTTGGACTGCGGTGGACAGGTGAGGATGAGGTTGCTTTATTATTTTACCTTTATTACAGGTGATCATGGGCTTCGGGGATTAGTTGTAAGGCGAGTATATGGTGTTTTTTTATTTTTTGCAGGGGCGGAGAATATCGGGGACAAGGTGTAGGTGAGTATAATGTGCTTTATTTTTATTTTAATTTTTTTTTATTAATTTTAACATTTTTTTTTTACTTTCAGCAGAGCACAGGCACCGGCGGATGGGAGACTACTGCTCCCATCCAGCAGTGCCTGCGCTCGCTGTTTCCTATGGCAGTAGGGGCCGGCTGATGGTGGTAGTAGTACCATCAGCCGGCGCCTATGACCTGCGGTAAGCTTTTTACCGTCGGTCACTGTCACAGCTGTGGCATCATGCTGACACCTGTCAGCATGATGCCACAGCGCTCTGACCGTGGTAATGCTATTACCGCCGATCAGAACCTGTGTATCCTGTGCTGTCACACAAATGACAGCTCGGGAAACTAGGTAAATTCGGCTCCCCCATTCACATGAATGGGATCCATGTTTGCGTTCGGGGTTCGGGTACTGTTCTGGTACCCGAAACCGAACTTTTAATAAGCTGTTCGGCATTCGGCTCAATTAGCCGAACCCGAACAGTCACGGGTTCGCCCATCACTATTGATAATATCTTTGGATATATTTACATTTTTGCTATCTTGTATGTTTCCAACATTCTTTTGCATATATTTTTCAGTATCATTTTGGTAACTGAATTTTTTGATTCAGCCATGGTGTGTGAATAAATTTATGCTTGCATCTTCAGGTCCATTATAAATCAGTAGACTTGAGTGTTAGTAGGGTTTCTTTGGAGAAGTCGTAATGTTGCCAAGGTTCCTTAATATAATCTTGTTAAGCTTTTTTTTAGATGGATCCATTTTAGGTCAATTCTACAGTTAATATACCAGACTTCGCATGGCCTTAGAACAGGCCAACAAAGTGTTGAAATCATTATTAATATTCTATAGCTAAAGATAGGAACAGGACTCCAGTCCATTGGCCAGGTCAGTAATCTGTGACCACTGTAAGGGGGGTCTTCAAATCTCCTTATCTCTTAGCATTCCAACACTTCTTTTTGATTAAGCATATGGAATTATGCACACAAGACATTGTGTCAGCTCCTATAATCAAAAGAAGAACCGGGAATGCCAGGAGTTAAGGAGATTTTCAGGTTTCACATTCAGTGGTCACAGATAACTGACCAGGACAGAAACAAAGCATTATCAGTGATATCCATTTCAAGCCTGGGCTATCCCCTACTCTACTGAGCACCTATCAATTGTAAATTATGATGTATGCTTAGTAGGATCTTGTCACTGTGCTGTATTCTTTTTAATGCATAATGACAGTGCGCTCCCTTGCAGGCTCTGATGAGAAGTGATGAGCTGGAAAGAGAGCGCATGTCAGTGTGCATTGTAAGCAGTGATGTGGGTTTCGGGGGAAGGGCTGGTCTACCCTTTTCCTGATAAATGGATTTTCTCCTTACAATGCGCACCGGCAGTGCACTCTCTTGCCGACTCGTCACTTCTCATAAGAGCTGGCAAGGGAGCCAGCTGTCAGTATACATTAAAAATAATATTGCTGGGTCAGAATGCGGCATGTCAAAACCGCCTGATCATGTCATCAGAGGCCTCTTAATGAATTAGGTGCATCTTATTCTGCATGTATGAAACGCCATGTCTTAATCAATAAGGCTCTTTTTGTGCAGAATTTCTTTCGGATTTTATCCTCTGTGAAGCAAGAGGTTTAGTCAGCTGCAAATCCATAAGTAAAACATGCAACTATTGCCACAGAGTGGGATTAGGATTGGTTTTGTGGGGAAATCTGAGCCGGATTCATGTCTGATGAATCCCCCCATGTATATGTAGCTAGTCTTCATGTAACAACTTTGTCCCGTCCTTGATAATTCAGTTTAACAATGTAAATTTCTATGACCCAGTAAATTTCCGCACCGTATAGACAGTCCTGTATATCGTCAGGGGATGCAGTTCTTTTACGAAGAACTGGAAGAACTGAATGAACAATTATTTTCTCGTCTATTCATTTTCCTTGCTGTGGTAAGTAGCTTCCATCTGAGAGTCATATTTCTCAAGAACTGACAGACATATTATGCATGTAATGAGATTTGCGCTAAACCTCCCTAGCGGTAATGAATTATATCTACAGCCATTCAGGTTTTTTCGGTTAGCCTGCATTTACTTAAGTGAGAAATAAAGACATTTATTTACAATAAGCCGCCATGATATGTTACATAATGTCGCCTCTACCATGTATCACATCAGGGTCACTGAGGGAAAGAAAAGGAAGCTGTCTTGTCACCCCTGCCACTTCTTCAAGTGCTTATTGCTACAGATGAGCTTTAATGTTTTTGGATTTTGCCAACTTGGAAGCCTTTCATAGTCTCGCTGTGAATTTATAATTCAGCACAGACTTGAAGCTTCTGTGCACCTTGGAGGCTAATCGCAAAATGTCACCATACTCTTTGACTGCTGCAGGACGTTACAACATAATGATTTTCTAGAGCTCACTTGTATGGTGTCACACAGGTACAAGGTTCTCTGCAATTTCTGAAAAGCAGTCAATGGAAGTAATCGTAGCTACAGGCATTGTGCAATGCAGCAGAAAAGTCTGTGCTGGAGACATTAAAGTCTATACATACGCAGGTATCTAAAGTCTGATTATGAATCGATTAATTGAACAATCTAAAATAACAACATTGATACCATCAATAATAGTTATGAAAACATGCTGTGATATTGTTACTGGAAATAATTGGATCCATGTGCCGCCAATCGAATTCGAAATGCATATTCTGAAACTCACAGGTTCCCGCATATTCAAACAGTTTGCAATTCGATTTGTGCGGATTAGGCAGAAAAAAAAATCTCTCTCTCTTCTTTTCCTAGACAGTTAAACTACTTTGAATTCTCTGCAAATTAAATATCATTTAAAAAAAATTTCAGAATATGGCGAATTTGAATTTCAAAAGGTCGAACACCTCTAATGCTTACCTTTTCTTTTTTTCAGTGGAACCTGTCAGCTGATTCATCTTGCTACGTTATTGCAGGCATGTACTGTACATTCCAGTCTTTGATCTAAGGGGTAACGTTTATCAGATCTCATACTTAGCACTGACGAGGGGCAATACCCTGAAAACTGTATCTGAAAACTATCTGGTTTGGATTTCATCCTAAGTCATATGGCAAGGCTTGTTAATGAGTCGATATTGACTTTTAGGATTACTACTTCCAATTGGTGGCTCTAGAGTTCTAGTCCTCTTCCTCACTGAAGAGGTAATTTGCATGTTCTAGTCTTTGTAACATCTCTTGTATATTTTTTATAAGCACTGCCTAATTGTTGGATTTAATATATAAAATTGATTTGCTTTGTTCTTTTATTGGTCTTTCCCAATAAATCGCACCCTTGAAGCCTCACGAGGCTCAATATTACCAGTAATGGTGTGCAATCGGCTTGTAATAAATGATTGATGATGTCAGCTAGTTCTTTGGTAACTTATTAATAATTAACATAATGCAGAAGACTCCATAAGACAGAGAAGACTCACATGACCTTGGGAGTCGGGACTCATCTCTACTCGGGAGTGACCGAGCAACCTACCCAATAATGCCTTGCAGTTATCAAATTACGTAATATAGGGCAGCCATCACATAGTATAACACAGATCATTAGCACAAAAATAAAACAAAAGGTATTTATCCAGCTCACCCAAAAAATCTTCTGTTGTACCGGTAGTGCAGGGATGTGAAGCTTGAGTTGGCAGCAAGTCAAGATATGGTTTCAAGGAGTGTATCCAGCAACAATTCCAGGGTGAATTTCAATTAATAAAAAACAACTCTTTATTTGACAAAATGATTTTAAAAAATTCATGAAAAAAAAATTCAGTTCATCAGGGCATGCACAAACTTACACGTTTCAAACTGAATGTTCTTAATGATATTATAGCATGATTAAGAACATTCAGTTTGAAACGTGTACGTTTGTGCAAGCCCTGACGAACTGATTTTTTTTATAACCATCATGAATTTTTTAAATAATTTTTTTAAATAAAAGGTTATTTTTAATTAATTGAAATTCACCACAAAATTGTTGCTGGATACACTCCTTGAATACATGTAACACATATCATTGTAGCCTGTATAAATATTCAAGGCAGGGAATGCAGCTCTACAAACCATTTGACCATTTGTTTTTTGAGTGGATATCTAAGCAATAGAAATAGGGAAAAACATCCAAAAACTCTGAATGTTCTGTACAAATAGTGTGTGACAAAACAGTGGTGAAGAATGGTTGTCATTAGTGTTGTTGCTTGACACTGCTTGTTACTCGCCCGAGCATCACGCTACTCGGGATGTTCGGCGAGCACCGAGCATTTCCGGGTTACTCGGGCGGGAGCTCGGGTCTCTGCCCTGCATGTTTGTCGCTCTTTACAGAGCCAATGAACATGCAGGGATTGCCAGCCAGTCACTGTAATGCTGCAGCCATGTTGTTTGTGGGCATTACAGTGATTGGCTGGCCGCACAGCGTCACCTCGAGTATTTAAAACCGGGCGCCGCCATCTTGGACACAGTTGCTCTGGATCAGACAGTGTAGGGTCAGTGCTGCTAAGTTAGGGAGAGATATATAGTGCGAAATAGATAGTGTAGGGTCTCTAAAGGCTGCCAAATCAAACAAACAGTCCTTCTCAGGACTAATATCCATCCCAGATATCAGGCAGGCAGGCTGTATAGGAGACGCAGTGGTTATACCAGCAAACGCTGCATTACAGTCCTATGTGCTCCTGTTGGTCAAATTGCTAGACTTATCACCTCGGTCTCAGGGGCCAGGAAATTTTTTTTTTTTTTCATCTAAATCCTGTTTTTTTTTTTTCCTCAGTCAGACTGTACAAATACCCGTCTTAACCTTTTTGTATTTTTTCCCCCTTCCAAAAAAAATTGAGTGTGTCTGTGACTGTTCAGACACCAATATATCTGTTTAAAAGAGTCTGGTGTAGGTCAGAAAAATAGAACTGTGGTTTTGCAGTTCCACTGGTCAAATCTCTGTATTATCCTATTTTTGGCATTTTTTGCCATAAAAAAAACAGTAATAGTGTCTCCCTGACTGGTCAGACACCAATATATCTGTTTAAAAGAGTCTGGTGTACGCCACATAACTATAACTGTGGTTTTGCAGTTCCACGGGTCAAATCTCTGTATTATCCTGTTTTTGGCATTTTTTGCCGTAAAAAAAAAACTGTAATAGTGTCTCCCTGATTGGTCAGACACCAATATATCTGTTTAAAAGAGTCTGTTGTAGGCCAGACAAATAGAACTGTGGTTTTCCTCTTCCACGGTTCTAATCTCCTTTTTATTACCCTTTTTCCATTGATAGTGCGAGTGTAAGCTATTTTACTTTATTTACAATGGGCAAGGCGCGTGGCAAGGGACGTGGAACTGGATGTTCTGGTGATGGTGCGTGTAGAGGACGGGGCCATGGCCAAGGTAAAAATGTGCCACAACCAACACCCACATCTTCTCGCTCCCACTTCTTGACCGAATTACTAGGGAAGCACACTACAACACCAGTATTGCGAACTGATCAGTGTGAACAGGTTATTAATTGGATAGCAGATAATACTTCCAGTTACCTGAGCACCACCACCTCCAGTCTGTCTTCCACACGGTCAAGTTCTAGTAGCCGTGAGTCTCGACCGCATACTCCTCCTCACCCTAATGCTCCTTCCTCCCACCATGCCAAGTGTCGTCAGACAGCAACTGATCCCACAGTTGGACACTCTGATGAGTTGTTCACTGGTCTATTTTCATATTTGTACCCCTCGATTGCTCCGCTTGTAGTGGAGATCCTATGTAGCGATGCCCAAATATTTGAACAGCCACGGCCAGAGGAAGTCGTCGCTGGCAATTTGTCACAAGAGGTGGATGATGACGAGACACAATTGCTACGAAGTGAGGAGGAGGATCGTGGTGCGCAAGTGGAAGAGGAGGAGGTGGTGGATGATCTAGTAACTGACCCAACATGGCAGGAGGACATGCAGAGTGAGGCCAGCAGCACACAGGGAGAGGGAGGCAGAGTACCCCAACAGGCAGGAAGAAGCAGTGTGGTGGCCGCACACAGAAGGCGGGCAACAGTTCCCCGTAACACCAACAGGAGGGACGTTGCCAGTACAACCGGTAGGTCTTCCAGAGTCTGGAATTTTTTTAAAGACTCTGCTGATAACCCCAAAAAGGCCATTTGTACCACCTGCCATGCCAGCATCAGCAGGGCTGACAATACTACCAGCCTGACCACCACCAGCATGATCAGGCACATGTCAGCAAAGCACCCGACTTTGTGGGGCGAACCCCAGGGTCCACGACCAGTGTCAGCGGGTGTCACCACTGCTTCTTCCGCTGTTGTGCGTGTAATAGAACCCCCTGTTGTGCGTGCAAGGCAATCCCCTGTCCATACTGCATGCAAAGATGCCCCCTCCTTTCAGTCTTCACTTGTTATGGCAGTTTCTCAAGAAACAGCATCAACATCCACGTCCAGCTCCCACCGCAGCGTTCAATTGTGCATATCCCAGAGCTTTGAACGCAAGTGCAAATTCGCAGCCAAACCGCACCACAGACCACAGTCCTAAATTCGCACATTTCACGACTGCTTGCGTTTGAAATGCTGCCTTTTAGGCTGGTGGAGACGGAATCCTTATGGCGGTGGCCATCCCTCGGTACTCGGTCCCCAGCCGACACTATTTTGCCCGGTGTGCCATCCCAGCACTACACAAGCACGTGTCCCAAAACATCTGCCGTGCCCTTAACAACGCAGTTACTGGGAGAGTCCACCTGACAACAGACACGTGGACAAGTGCTTGTGGCCAGGGATGGTACATCTCCCTGACGGCACACTGGGTAAACATAGTAGAAGCCGGGACCCAGTCGGACCTTGGGACGGAACACATCCTCCCCACACCGAGGATTGCGGGCCCTAGGTCAATCAGAGTTGCCCCCACAGTGTACAGCTCCTGCGCATCATCCTCCTCCTCCTCCTCATGTTCAGCCTCCATCTCAGATATCACCACATCAGTTACAAGCTGGAAGCACTGCAGTACTGCCTCAGCCAAGCGGCAACAGGCTGTGCTGAAACTCATAAGCTTAGGTGATAAACCTCACACTGTTTGTGAGTTGTGGACAGCTGTGAAAGAGCAGGCAGATCTGTGGCTGAGACCGCTGAACCTACATCCAGGCATGGTCATGTGTGACAATGGCCGTAACCTGGTGGCGGCTCTGAGGTGAGGCAAGATCACACACGTACCATGCCTGGCTCATGTGCTTAAACTCGTGGTTCAGCGGTTTCTTAAATCGTACCCCGAGTTGCCAGATCTGCTCGTCAAAGTACGCCGCCTGTCAGCTCATTTTCACAAGTCGGCTACAGCTTCCGCCGCCCTTGCTGTGTTGCAGCAGCGTTTGCAGCTTCCGGCACACCGACTGGTGTGTTATGTTCCCACACGTTGGAACACTACCCTCCACATATTGCAAAGGATTTGTGAGCAGAAGAGAGCAGTTGTGGAGTACCAGCTGCAACAAGGCCGTCGATATTCAGGTCAGACTCCACACATAAGACCTCAGGAGTGGATGTGGATGTCTGACATATGTACCATCTTGACAAACTTTGAGGAGTCCACGAAGATGGTGAGTGGCGATGACGCCATCATTAGCGTCAGCATCCCACTTGTCTGTCTTTTGCAACGCTCTCTGCAGAGAATTAAAGAGGAGGCATTGCAGCCAGAGTATGATGAGATGGATCAAGAAGCCGTAGCGGTCGATTACACACAGCCCAGCCTCATCTCATCCGAATGTGCATGGGGGACAAGGAGGGAGAGGAGGAGGAGCAGGAGGAGGAGGAAGAACAGGAGCTGGTATCATGCGCTGTAGACGGTAATACCTGTACAACTATCATACAGTCGGTTCAGAGTGGGGGGCCTGAGGACAGGGGGGAGGAGGAGGAGGAGGAGAGCATGGTCAGTCATCATCTTGGTGAGGACACGGAAGTCTTGCCCGTTACCAGTCTGGCATGCATGGCTGACTTTATGTTACGCTGTCTTAACCGTGACCCTCGCGTTGCCAAAATGTTGGGTGACAGTCATTACTGGTTGGTGACACTTTTAGACCCCTGCTACAAGGAGAACTTTCACTCTCTTATTCCTGAGGTGGAGAGGTCTACAAAAATGGGGCAGTACCAGAAGGCCCTAGCTGCAGAACTGTTAAAAAAATTCCCATCTGAACACGCTAGCGGCAGAGGTCACAGTTCGTTGACCAACCAAGGCGTACAGGCGAGAGAGACGCAACTCCAATCCAGCAGAGGCAGGGGAACACTGTCAACATTCTGGGACAGTTTTCTGAGACCCGCCCAGCTTACAGGCCCTGAGGAGTGGGGTACTCTCACAAGGATTGGAAAGTTTCAAAAGATGGTGAGGGAGTACCTTGTTGACCATACCAGCATCCCCCGTGATTCCTCTGTGCCTTTTAATTATTGGGTATCCAAGCTGGACACTTGGAATTAACTCGCTCTGTACGGCTTGGAGGTCCTGGCCTGCCCTGCCGCTAGTGTGTTATCGGAGCGTGTTTTTAGTGCTGCTGGGGGAATTATAACTGATAAGCGCACTCGCCTGTCAACTGACAATGCTGACCAGCTGACCCTTATCAAAATGAACAAGGGCTGGATTGGGCCAGACTTCTCATCACCAAAAAATGACAGCAGATTAACATAAAGTCAAATCCACCGTGTTATTTCGGGAAGTGTATTCCCATGCACCGCTTGCACACCCACACATGCGTATACGCTTCCTCAATTCGGCTTTTTTTTGCTCCTCTCCTTATCCTCAGCCTCCACCACCACTATACCACCAGGGTGACTGTGGTCCGTGTTGCCAGCATTGCAAGTTCCTCCGTCCTAATTTTTGGCAGCTTTTGCTTGGAAGGCATAGGCAAAGACTATGGGAGACCCACTCCCCAATAATGTGAATAATGTTTTTAATATGCTGTACTGCATGGCTCTAAAACCGTCTTGTTAAACCACTCTGACCTCCACATCTCTTCCAAGGGGCATTTAAACCGTCTTGTTAAGCTACTGAAACCTCCACGTCTCTTCCAAGGGGCATTAAAACCGTCTTGTTAAGCTAATGAAACCTCCACCACTTTTCCAAGGGGCATTAAAGCTGTCTTGTTAAGCTTCTGCGACCTCCACCACTTTTCCAAGGGGCATTAAAGCTGTCTTGTTAAGCTACTGTGACCTCCACGTCTCTTCCAAGGGGCATTAAAACCGTCTTGATAAGCTAATGCGACCTCCACCACTTTTCCCAGGGGCATTGATATTGTCTTTTTATTCCACTGCGACCCCCACGTCTCTTCCAAGGGCATTAAAACCGTCTTGTTAAGCTAATGCGACCTCCACCACTTTTCCAAGGGGCATTAAAATCGTCTTGTTAAGCTACTGCGACCTCCACCACTTTTCCAAGGGGCATTTAAACCGTCTTGTTAAGCTACTGCAACCTCCACGTCTCTTCCAAGGGGCATTAAAACCATCTTGTTAATCTAATGTGACCTCCACCACTTTTCCAAGGGGCATTAAAACCATCTTGTTAAGCTACTGCAACCTCCACGTTGTTATGCACACGCCCGGGCGGACTAGCGTGTGCGTGATTTAGTGATTCCACTGTGCCATGAACTGGAGAGTGCCTGGAGGGGCATAACTAAGTATCAACCCGATCTGACCAAGGTCGCACGACGGCTACGACGCCATGCACCAGGGAGGAACCGAGCAGAGGGACCAGGTGCTACTCCAGGCCAGACCCCGGACACGGCTGTTGACCCACACCGGGGAATACAGGAACAGGCAGGTTAGGCTGGCACACAGACAAGTGGGTATTGGCAGGCATGGCTGGCATGCAGACAGGTGGGCACTGGCAGGCACGGCTGGAGTGCAGACAGGAGCATACAGGCAGGCACAGCTGGTATGCAGACAGGGGGGTACTGACAAGTACGGCTGGCGTGCAGACGGGGAGGTACTAGCAGGTTGGAGCACAGGCTGGATAGGGTCCAGTACAGACTGGGATTCAGGAACAGAACCGCAGATGCGGTAGACAAGCAGAGCAGGGAGAATCCGCCGGAGCGGTGAGCAAGGCAGAGCAGGCAGGAACCGCCGAAGCGGTGAGCAAGGCAGAGGAGGCAGGAACCGCCGGAGCGGTGAGCAAGGCAGAGCAGGCAGGAAACGCCGGAGCGGTGAGCAAGACAGAGCAGGCAGGAACCGCCGGAGCGGTGAGCAAGGCAGAGCAGGCAGGAACCGCCGGAGAGGTGAGCAAGGCAGAGCAGAGATAAACCGCCAAAGCTGTGAGCAAGGCAGAGCGGGCAGAAACCACTGCAGCGGTGAGCAAGGCTGAGCAGGCAGGAACCGCTGGAGCGGTGAGCAAGGCTGAGCAGGCAGGAACCACCGGAGTGGTGAGCAAGACAGAGCAGGCAGGAACCGCCGGAGCGGTGAGCAAGACAGAGCAGGCAGGAACTGCCGGAGCGGTGAGCAAGGCAGAGCAGGCAGGAACCACCGGAGCGGTGAGCAAGGCAGAGCAGAGATAAACCGCCGGAGCGGTGAGCAAGGCACAGCGGGCAGGAACCGCTGGAGCGGTGAACAAAGGCAAGAGCAGAGGGGACAGGGCTCTGTTCACACGGAACAGACTGGAAGGGAAAGGCAGAACCAGATACACACAAGATACTTGCAATGAAGTAGCGAGTGGACTCTAAACTCACAAACGGAAGTACAGCGACAATGAATAGGAGTTATGTGCAGGTTCAGACTCTGCAGAAAAAGGGAAGGTACTGACATAGAGAAAAACAGGTAACAGGCTAGGAGAGTGTTCAGACAGGAACTGAGTGTTCAGACAGGAACTGACACTGCAGCGAGATACAGGAGCGGGTCTGGGTATGCGGCCCCCAGAAGGCGGGACGAACAGTCTAGGAGCGTGTTCAGACTGGCCTGGAAATATAGCCTCCAGGATGGCGGACAGACAGGCAAGAAAACACAGAACAGGACCTGGCACATTCAGAGTGAAGGAGCACACTGAATGATAGAGTTGCACAGGCATCACCTCCCAGGTGGAGCTGGTTTAAATATCCAGTGACAGACAGCAATAGGCTGAGGACGCATTAGGGGTGTGCCCACTGCAGCTACAAGAAACAGGAAGTAACCGGGCCGCCGCCCTAAGCAGTCAGAACAGAGACAAACAGACAGCATGAATAGAAGCCAGGCTAGCAGACTGGACTGAAGATCAAGTTTGCGATCTTGCATAGTGAGAGATGGTGCACCATGCAAGCCCGCCACCAGGTATGTTACACACGTCTCTTCCAAGGGGCATTTAAACCGTCTTGTTAAGCTATTGCAACCTCCACGTCTCTTCCAAGGGGCATTAAAACTGTCTTGTAAAGCTAATGCGACCTCCACCACTTTTCCAAGGGGCATTAAAGCTGTCTTGTTAAGCTACTGCGACCTCCACCACTTTTCCAAGGGGCATTAAAGCTGTCTTGTTAAGCTACTGTGACCTCCACCACTCTTCCAAGGGGCATTAAAACCGTCTTGTTAAGCTTCTGCGATCTCCACCGCTTTTCCAAGGGGCATTAAAACCGTCTTGCTATGCTAATGCGACCTCCACCACTTTTCCCAGGGGCATTGATATTGTCTTTTTATTCCACTGCGACCTCCACGTCTCTTCCAAGGGGAATTAAAACCATCATGTTAAGCTAATGCGACCTCCACAACTTTTCTCAGGGGCATTGATATTGTCTTGTTATTTCACTGCAACCTCCACGTCTCTTCCAAGGAGCATTAAAACCGTCTTGTTAAGCTACTGCGACCTCCACGTCTCTTCCAAAGGGCATTTAATCCATTTTATTAAGCTACTGCAGCCTCCACGTCTTTTCCAAGGGGCATTAAAACCGTCTTGTTAAGCTAATGCGACCTCCACCACTTTTCCAAGGGCATTAAAACCGTCTTGTTAAGCTACTGCGACCTCCATCACTATTCCAAGGGGCATTAAAGCTGTCTTGCTAAGCTACTACGACCTCCACCGCTCTTCCAAAGGGCATTAAAACCATCAGCTAATGCGACCTCTACCACTTTTCTTAGGGGCATTGATAATGTCTTTTTATTCCACTGCGACCTCTACGTCTCTTCCAAGGGGCATTAAAACCGTCTTGTTAAGCTACTGTGACCTCCACCACTCTTCCAAGGGGCTTTAAAACAGTCTTGTTAAGCTACTGCGACCTCCACCACTTTTCTCGGCGGCATTGATATTGTCTTTTTATTCCACTGCGACCTCCACGTCTCTTCCATGGGGCATTAAAATCGTCTTGTTAAGCTACTGCGACCTCCATCACTTTTCCCAGGGGCATTGATATTGTCTTTTTATTCCACTGCGACCTCCACCACTTTTCCAAGGGGCAGTAAAACTGTCTTGTTAAGCTACTGCGACCTCCACCACTTTTTCAAGGGGCATTGATATTGTCTTTTTATTCCACTGCGAACTCCACCATTCTTCCAACGACATTGCATTTCCTCCTAATTTTAGTGAGCTTTTGCTTTTCAATGTATAGGCGAACACTAAGGGAGACCCACTCCCCAATAATGGGTAGAAGGATTTTAGTATGCTGTAATCCACGTCTGTTTCAAGGGGCATTGCAGTTCCTCATAATTTTTGGAAAGCCTTCCATTCACTGCTTAGGCCAACAGTGCACAGGAGACCCAGTTGCTATAAATGGAAAAAAAGGTTTAGTTAAGGCCCTCTGACCTCCATGTCACTTCCAAGGGGCATTGGAGTGCCTCAAAATTTTTGGTAGGCATTGCACTCACTGCATGGCCTATAACTGTGTAGCCGAACCTCTCCTTTTGGTACAGAAACATATCCTACTAGACATGTGTGGTTGACTGGCCTGATATTAATGTGAATGGTCCCTGTTCCTCCTGCTCTTTCTCATTTGCCACCACCTCATCCATCATTCATCACCTGAAGCTTTGTTTTAACGGGAGTCATAGAACTGGGATAGTAGCAGGAAAACATCCAGCAATCCTCTGAGGAGGTAGGATATGCGCCAAAACGCTGACCATCTCAGGCCTAGCCGCTACTACATACATGCGCTTGCATTCCAAAAAAACAAAGCAGATTCTAACTTCTATCATCATCATTATGCTCCTCACCTTAACACTCTCAACTGGGGACTGAGTATGGATACCAGGCCGCCGACGCAGCCATGACATGGTGGCTGGCGTCTGTCTCCACATGCCTAAAAGGCCCAATTTCAAGTGCAAGCAAGCTAGCAGTATGGTATTGCAGCCTGGGGGTGGGTGGGTGGCAGGTTGCACACTTACGCTTGCATTCCAAGAAAACAAAGCAAATGCTAACTTCTATCATCATCATCATGCTCCTCACCTTGGCACTTTCAACTCCCCTGATGGAGAAGCCAGGGCCCACCGGAGGAGTCTGGTTCTCTGGTGGGCTCATCCAATGCTGCCCTAAAGCAGGCCGGGCTAAGAAAAGTGTGGGGGGATATTCCAAGGAGAAATAAGGGCGGCTGGGGACTGTTTATGGACACCCTGCCGCCCCCAGGCGGCTGGGGACCGTGTGTGGACACACGGCTGCGGGGCTGAGTATGGACACCCGGCCGCCCCCTGGCGGCTGGGGACCGAGCGTGGACACCCGGCCGCCGGGCGGCTGGGGACTGAGTATGGATACCTCTCTGCCAAAGCAGCCATGATGTAGTGGCCAGCTTCGGCCTCCTCCAAACTAAAAGGCCCCATTTCAAGTGCAAGAAAGCTAGCAGTATGGTATTGCAGCCTGGGGGTGGGTGAGTGGCAGGTTGCACACTTACGCTTGCATTCCAAGTAACCAAAGCAGATGCTAACTTTTATCATCATCATCATGCTCCTCACCTTGGCACTCTCAACTCCCCTGATGGAGAATCCAGGGCCCAACGGAGGAGTCAGTTTCTCTGGTGGGCTCGTTCAATGCTGCCCTAAAGCAGGCCGGGCTAAGAAAAGTGTGTGGGGGGATATTCCAAGGAGAAATAGGGGCGGTTGGGGACCATTTATGGACACCCGGCCGCCCCTAGGCGGCTGGGAACCGTGTGTGGACACCCGGCCGCGGGGCGGCTGGGGACCGAGTATGGACACCCGGCCGCCCCCTGGCGGCTGGGAAACGAGCGTGGACACTTGGCCGCCAGGCGGCTGGGAACTGAGTATGGATACCTCGCTGCCGAAGCAGCCATGAGGTAGTGGCCAGCTTCGGCCTCCTCCAAACTAAAAGGCTCCATTTCAAGTGCAAGCAAGCTAGCAGTATGGTATTGCAGCCTGGGGGTGGGTGAGTGGCAGGTTGCACACTTACGCTTGCATTCCAAGTAACCAAAGCAGATGCTAACTTTTATCATCATCATCATGCTCCTCACCTTGGCACTCTCAACTCCCCTGATGGAGAATCCAGGGCCCAACGGAGGAGTCTGTTTCTCTGGTGGGCTCGTTCAATGCTGCCCTAAAGCAGGCCGGGCTAAGAAAAGTGTGTGGGGGGATATTCCAAGGAGAAATAGGGGCGGTTGGGGACCATTTATGGACACCCGGCCGCCCCTAGGCGGCTGGGAACCGTGTGTGGACACCCGGCCGCGGGGCGGCTGGGGACCGAGTATGGACACCCGGCCGCCCCCGGGCGGCTGGGAAACGAGCGTGGACACTTGGCCGCCAGGCGGCTGGGAACTGAGTATGGATACCTCGCTGCCGAAGCAGCCATGAGGTAGTGGCCAGCTTCGGCCTCCTCCAAACTAAAAGGCTCCATTTCAAGTGCAAGCAAGCTAGCAGTATGGTATTGCAGCCTGGGGGTGGGTGGGTGGCAGGCTGCATACTTGCGCTTGCATTGCAAGGAATGGGGAAGGTACAATTGAACACTGCCCTGGGACAAGGACTTGCACAGGGATAGTTGCAAGTCTGCATCTTCTGATGCGGAAAGGATCACTTCTGATGGGCACACTTTTAGGCAGTGACCTGGGTGTCAGAGATGCTTCCAGGGGTCTTCCCCATGCTGTTCCCATGTCTTTTCAGCACTGTATACATGTGTCACACAGCACATGGCCAGATAAGATTGTAAAGTGTTAAAATGACATTTCCCGGTGAATGCATTTGTCACGGTTGAAAGCAATACAAAAGTGCAAAAACGCATAAAAAATGCTACTTGTGAACATAGCCCAAGGTGTGGAGGAGTATTTTTGTTTTTGGTTATTTATTTTACCTTATACACAAGTCTTTACCCTGGAAAGGAAGTTCCTTAACATATTTCACAGGAAAACCGTTTCAGTTTTGTTTTTGAATGTTTTATTGTGAGCCCGTAAAAGTGGCTTAATACCTCTGACCACATTGCTGACAGCAGTGACCTGGGGGTCAGAAATGCTTCCTGGGGCGATGCCCATGCTGTCCCCATGTCTTTTGAGCACTGTCACTATCGTTTTGGGCACTTTTTAGGCTTTCTACAGACTGCCGGGGGTGCCGCCGCAAAAATGCTCGGGTCTCCCATAGACTAACATTGGGCTCGTTGCTCGGGTCGAGCACCCGAGTATCACGGCGAGCTCGGCCCGAGCTTTGAGCACCAGAGCATTTTAGTGCTCTCTCAACACTAGTTGTCATCGATGTTATCCATATGGTGAGGTCGCTTTGACATTTTTAAGGCTGTGCTTGCATTCAAGAGGTTGAAAGGGGTTGGGTACAGTCCTGGGAGACCACTTAATTTTATATATGTATTTTCTGTGCAATTGCAGTACCTGGAATTCACAACAAATTTAATTGCTGAGGATCTACTTTATTAGAAATCGAAATCCAAAAGATTGGATCCTCTTTAGTCTTAACCATTTGAACAAGATAGTGATACACTGGTCGCTCATGGGTTTCTTATCTTTTTATAAGGCAGTTCTGCCTGTATGCCCTGCACATTTGCTTTCCAAGGAGCACTATATATAGCACAGAGATCATTATGAATTAGTTTCTTTCTCAGAGAACATGGCACATCTCTTATCCTGATCGCTTAAATAGACAGTTTACCATTCCTTGACCTTTTCACGCTTATCTCCAGCTGAAAATCTTCTATGCTCCTGTATTCTTGTTTTAATCCCGCTTCATTGTGGATATGCCAAGTGTCAACCTGAGAAAGAGGTCCAGTGCTCGTGTCATGTGTAAGAGCTTTTTAGTAACAATCAAAACCATGCAGAGTTGGGTTATAGGGAGACACAAGGGGAATCCGTCTGTCTATCTATTTCTCTATTAGTCACTTTACTAGGCATACTATTATTAATTGTTTGATGAGGCACAAAATCTGGGTTTAAAAAAACAAAAGATGGCATTATATTATGTAAAGGGAACCTGTCTGTAAATTTAGTGTTAGGAAATGAAACACCTTGTTGTGTAGGGCATTAAGTTCCAGTATACCTTTCCTGCCCCAAAGTTATATTTAAAAGGAACTTGCCAACTCGGAAAACACTATTTATCTGCAGAATTTGGATTATTCTGCAAGTAAATAGCATCATAATGCTGTCCAGCCATGGTACTGAAAGTGTGGTTACCTGGAGAAAATTAACTTGTTTCCTCCAGAGAGCTGCCATCTTTCAGTTATAGGGTGTATATGGAACACCACTAACTGTACTGTGAGCAGCGGCTGTAAGCACGTCCCAGCACTTTGATTGACAGCCAGCTCTGCAGCTACTTATTTCCACAAACCTTGCATTATTCATTTATAAAACAAGCTAAATAAACAACTGCGATGAATAAAAAGAGAAAATGGTAACCTTAAAATGATAGATGAGTTCAGGCGCAGTGAGCCTGAGATGCCACAAAGGTCAGATCTGCTCTCCAGAAGGTCTGCTGTTAGACTGTGAGAACAGGTTTCATAGAGACTGCAAATAACTGGGAGAGTGGAGATTTTCTGATAATTTGGAGAGGAGAGAGAAACAAAACTAATTGAGTTGTGCCTGTCAGATCAGCTGCGCCTGATGAAGGGTTAACTGCTATAGCAGTATGCTTTGGATCATTCTCTTGTTGGGATGAAGTGACCGCGGGCAAGGCCGCGCATTGGTATCTATAATCTGGCCCAGCAAGATCCCCACACACAGACTCTATCTTGATAACCGTATCTTTACTCGTATACATTTTTAACACAGCAAAGAAAAAAAAAACAATAAATGACAACAGTAAATATGCACAGTAATAACGTGTAGTGATAAGCTGACCCTCACTGTCCCTACTCACACGTGACCAGTCCTTTACTCCAGAAGGATGTGTCCCCCGTCGCAGGCCTGTCTGTCTTTGCAGGAGGGCGTCCCAGCCGGAGAAAAAAATAGGAACAACAAATTACGCTGAAAGGAGGGAATACTTCGGCCTCTCGCCAGAGGTCCCGCTTACAGTCTCTCTGATCCGGATAGAAGCTCTGGTGGGTCCCCTTATGTAGTCCACACTCCAGTAGCAGGGAGTGTAATAGCTGTATCCCTCAGCAGTGCAGAAGCTGGGGAAGGCCCCGAGGATATGGTGTCAGGTAAAAGAAATCCCGTTGAGAGTCTCTCCTGCGCCACGCACGAGGGCCTGCACACCGTCCTGGCTCTTTTCACAGCCCACAGCAAACTCCTCGCGCGTTTTTTTTCTGCTTCCCACTTTGGTCACGTGACTCTCTAGGGCCGGACACAGGAGGCTCAGTCTTTTGCTCTGTCATCACACCCTGCGCAGGTGCAACCTCTGGCCACAAGGTGGCAACATCATCCTGTGTAATCACTTCTGTAACAGGCTCTATATCAATAATCACCGAACAGCCAGAGCCTGCCAGCTCACTACACGCCCCCCCACTCAAAGGTTGGCAGTCCCTGTCAACGACCGGCTCCAGGGCGGCGATGGCTGTGGATGTGACAGGGGGCGGCTGGGAAGAGGGCCACACATATTGGTCTCTGTAGGACTGTCCTGGAGGTACCCCTGCAGTGGTCCTCGTTGTCCGCCTAACGGGTTGGATCCCCTCTCTCCTATCAGTCACCCCACTCTCTTTCCCAGTCGACATGTCAGTAGAGGAGGTAATCGGTTCAAGTGCGTCAGTCGGACGGACAGGGGTAGGCATGCATTCAGTCTCTACATCCCCGGGGTCAGTGTCTCCGACAGTATTAGTGATATCCATCTCTCTAGGTATCACAGTAGGGGAGTCAGGCTGGGAACGGCAGGGGCGCAACATATTACGGTGCAAAGTTCGGATGCTGCCGCTGTCTTCGCCCTGCACTCGATAGACGGGGCCACCGGGGTACGGCTGTCCAATTACTCGATAGACTTCGGTCTCCCTCTTGGGCCGGAGTTTCCCTTGCGGCTTCTTTATTCGGACTAGGACCAGTTGACCTACATTCAGTGGGTCTTCTTGTACCGGAAGTGGGTCAGCGTGTACTTGATCCTGAATTTGTCGGCCTACTAGCCGGTAGACAGTCTCCATTCTCTGGCTGTGTGTTTGTAGCCAGGAAGGATAGGTACCACAGGTATCTTCTTCAGAGCTAGACAGTTGCAACTCATGGATGTCTTTGCCTGGACGGCCAAAGAGAAGGGTGTATGGGGTGTATCCGGTGACGGAATGGACCTGATTATTATAGGCCCACAGCAGTTCCGGGAGGAATCGAGGCCAGTCGGGCTTTTTGTCTTCAGCCAAAGTCCGGATCAGTTGTAAGAGGGTCCGGTTAAAGCGTTCACACGCGCCATTCCCTTGTGGATGGTAAGGGGTGGTCCTGGACTTCTTGATTCCATACATCCGTTGGAGTTCTTCAATGACTCGCCCTTCGAAACAAGCCCCCTGATCAGAGTGTAGCCGCTCCGGACACCCGTAGACCCGAACGAATTGCTGACAGATAGCCTGTGCAGCTGATTCAGCAGTCTGATCCTTCGTAGCAACAGCGACAGCGAATTTCGTGAAGTGGTCCACCATCACCAGACAGTACTGGTAGCCACTATTCGCCGTTCCGATCAATAGATAGTCCACCATCAACAGCTCGAGGGGCCTCGACGTCTTAATAGTCTGGACGGGGGCAAGCTGCTCCGCGGACTTGTGGAATTCACAGGTACGGCATGCTTGACAGACGTTTTCAACCAACTTACGGAGCCCCGGACAAAAAATGAACTGCTGGGTCCACCGGAGGGTCTTGTCTATGCCGAAGTGGCCGTTCCTTCTGTGAGCTTCGCCCACCATCTCATGGGCCAACTGCACCGGGACGACAATCTGCAAACACTCCTCCAGCATATGGGATAAAAGGGCCCTGCGACACAGGACTCCATCTTTCACGATCAGCCGATCCCACTGGGCAAGCAGAGCCAAGGCTCCGGTCGATAGTCGGGCCCTCACTTCGGAGGGCGGTTTCTCTTGTTTATTCACATACTGTTTCAGTAAGACGTGCTCGGGATCTCGATCTTGAAGCTTGGCCCATTCTTGCTGGGACAGGGGAGATCCCACTACGGCTTCAATCCCTCCTACCGCATACTGGCGGCTATCTTCTATTTGCTTTGCGAGCCGGGCAAAGTCAGGCATCTCATCTTCCTCCAACTCTTCATCCCGGTCCCCCACTGTCGGGGATGATGTCACTCTAGACAGGCTGTCAGCATTCTGATTCTCATTCCCCGCTCTGTATTTAATCTTGTACTGGAATCTAGAGAGCCTGGCCATCCAGCGCTGTTCCATTGCCCCTAGTTTGGCATTCTCTAGGTGGGCAAGAGGATTGTTGTCCGTCATGACCAGCACTTCCGCTCCTGTCAGATAGCCAGCAAATTTCTCCGTCATAGCCCAAGTCAGAGCCAGGAGTTCCAAGCGGAAGGAGCTGTAGTTGACGGGATTCTTTTCGGTGTCACGGAGAGACCTACTGGCATAGGCTATCACGCGTTCTTTATTATCTTGAACTTGAGAGAGGACCGCCCCTAGACCTTGAAGGCTGGCGTCGGTGTGCAACTGAAACGGTAATGTGTAGTCTGCATATGCCAGAACAGGGGGTGATGTTAGAGCAGCCTTAAGTGCCTGAAAGGATTTTTCTCGATCAGGCCCCCAAGTGATACGTCGCCCTCTGGGACTGTTCGCGGTCCCTTGGAGAACCTCATGCAGTGGTTCAGCAAGCCGAGCAAAGTCCTTGACAAACCGACGGTAGTAGCCTGCTAGCCCCAGAAAAGCCCGGACTTCCTTGACGGTAGTTGGCTGCGGCCACTCTTGAACGGCTGCTATCTTCTCCGGAGAGGGCTGGACGCCTTCGGCCGAGATCCGGTGACCCAAGTAGTCGATTTCCTGTTGGAACAGACGGCACTTGCTGGGCTTCAACTTCAATCCGTGTAGCCTCAAGCGCTGGAACACTTGGCCAAGCTTGTGAAGATGATCTTCAAAGGTGGCGGAGTATACCACGATGTCGTCAAGGTATATCAGCGTAAACTCAAAGTTAAAGTCTCCCAGACAGCGTTCCATTAGTCTCTGAAAGGTCCCCGGTGCGTTATTCAAGCCGAACGGCATCCGGTCGAACTCATACAGGCCCATGGGAAGGATGAAGTCGGTCTTTTCCCTGTCCTTCTCGCTCATTGGAACCTGCCAATATCCACTGGCCAGGACTAGGGACGAAAAATATTTGGCCTTCTTCAGGGCGGTTAGTGACTCTTCGATCCGGGGAAGTGGATATGAGTCCCGGATAGTGCAAGCGTTCAGCCTACGGTAGTCCACGCAAAACCTTAGGGAACCATATTTCTTTTTGACTATCACCACGGGTGCAGCCCACGGGCTCTGGCTTTCACGTACCACTCCGGCATGTAGCATAGATTCTAACAGACTTTTCACCTCCTGGTATTGCTGAGGTGGTATCTGCCGGTACCTCTCGCGGATAGGGGGGGTATCGCCCGTGGGTATCTCGTGCTGGATACTGGTGGTACACCCAAAGTCTGTGTCATGCTTTGCAAAGGAGTCTTGGTGTTCCCGCAGGAGTTCCTCCACTTGAAACACTTCTTGTTTGGTGTACTGAGACGTGTCTAGCTGCACTTTTTCCCGTAGTTTTCGCCCAATGTCTTCATCGTCTACTTGAGCGTTTATGGCTGAGACGGTTACCGTCCAGTCGCCTTCTGTAGACGGGGTGAATTCTAGGGGCCCAATGGGATTCACTTCCGTGGGTAGAGCATATACCCGGGCAAGTTGAGTGCCGGCTTCAAGGGCTAGGCCTACGTCTGCGGTGTTGTTTAGCCTGACAGGGACTCTCCCGTTCCTCACGACGGCTAGAGTGCGAGCAACTAGTGGGTTTAGCTTACCCCCACTTGGGGTCCTCGGCTCGATCAACACTTCAACCCCCTCAAGTTGTCGGTGGGTGTTAAGGGGTAAGGAAATGACTGTCTCTTTTTCAGCGGGCAAAGTAATCCGGGTACGGCGTGGCACCGTAATGGCGGCTAGGGGTAGTTGTTCCTCTGCCATCTGTTGAAGTCCAACGGTCCGGATTACGCGCTGGAACGCCAGATGAGTAGGCTTATGTTTGGTGACTTTCTGCCAGTATTTGGGTCCTTTTCTTGTCAACAGCATAAGATCCAGGTCTTTCAAAATGTTCATTCCAACTATCACTGGGGTCTCGGAGCCGAAACCTTCCTTGACGATGACAATCCCTCATTTCCCTAAGTCCTGTCCGCAGGCCTTTGTGTCCATCCAAGCAACTCCGGTCACTGGAATGGGTAGATTATTAGCCGCAATAATCTTAATGGCGGTGTCTGGGTCACGAGCAGTTCTTGGCTTGAGGTAATTTTCGTAAAACTGTTCAGAGATCGTGGTCACTTGTGACCCAGTGTCCATCAGTCCCTGTACGGCAATTCCCTCCAGGACAACGTCAAGTGTCGGGCTATTCGAGGCAAGAGCACCCCGCCATCGGCTCTGTTTTTCCACACCCCTCTCCTTGGCCTCCCCTGCTGCGCGAGCCTCAGCTGCAGGGGTGTCTAGTTTAACGGTGACCATTGTGGTGAGGCCCGGCGTGGTAGCTCTGCTTGTGGATATGGCTGGGGTTCAATTCGCTGGTCTGATCGAAATTCCCTTCGCTGGGGTGACTGAGGGTTTGTTCATTGGTGCGACGGAGGTTGTTGCGGAGGGAAGTGTTGAGGACAACAATTTGCCCTATGGCGAGGATCACCGCATGACCAACACTGTCCCACGGGACGACTAGGCTGTCTTCGCTGGTCTCCCTGTCGGTCTAATGTTAACTGTAATATCTGTTTCTGTAAGTCTGCTACCATCTGTTTCAGGTCTTCCGTGTCACTGTTCGGATTTTTAATGTCAGATATGGATCTGCACGCAGCACCTTGAATCCCCACATCCATGACGGGTCCCCTTGAACGTTCTATGGCTTCCTGGTTGACTTCAGCAAAAGTAAGAGCCGGCATCATCCGGATCAAGTCCTGTAACGTGCGGTTAAGATACTGGTCTCTCAGTCCTATTACAAATTGGTCTCTCAGTACCAGGTCACGAGAAGCCATACCAGCTAGCTGCTCCCCTTTTCCACAGGTTTGTTCAAGGAGTACCTGAAGGGCGTTCGCATATTGGGGAATATCCTCCCATTCAAGCTGCATCCGTCTAAAGAACATGTGTCGCAGTGTTCCCTAGTATGTGGTCGGCCCATAGGTGTTCTCCAGCACCCGCACCAAATCATCTACTGTACGCTGGCCCCTGACCGTCTCCAGTCTGACTGTCGTCCATGCCTCCCCCTCTAGCGTCAGTACCGCCATTTCTGCCAAGGTCTTAGGGTCAATATTATACATTTCCCCCAGTATCCGTACTTGTTCCGCCCACTCTGGTACAGGGTAGTTTCGACCGCCAAATTTCCTGACCTGATTCACAATAGACACCGGCGGGGGTTTCTGACTGTACACATGGCCTGGGTGGGAATCTTGTTGGTCACAGATCCTGCCGACTACGCCAGATGAAGTGACCGCGGGCAAGGCCGCGCATTGGTATCTATAATCTGGCCCAGCAAGATCCCCACACACAGACTCTATCTTGATAACCGTATCTTTACTCGTATACATTTTTAACAGCAAAGAAAAACAATAAATGACAACAGTAAATATGCACAGTAATAACGTGTACTGATAAGCTGACCCTCACTGTCCCTACTCACACGTTACCAGTCCTTTACTCCAGAAGGATGTGTCCCCCGTCGCAGGCCTGTCTGTCTTTGCAGGAGGGCGTCCCAGCCGGAGAAAAAAACAGGAACAACAAATTACGCTGAAAGGAGGGAATACTTCGGCCTCTCGCCAGAGGACCCGCTTACAGTCTCTCTGATCCGGATAGCAGCTTTGGTGGATCCCTTATGTAGTCCACACTCCAGTAGCAGGGAGTGTAATAGCAGTATCCCTCAGCAGTGAAGAAGCTGGGGAAGGCCCCGAGGATATGGTGTCAGGTAAAAGAAATCCCGTTGAGAGTCTCTCCTGCGCCACGCACGAGGGCCTGCACACCGTCCTGGCTCTTTGCACAGCCCACAGCAAACTCCTCGCGCGTTTTTTTTCTGCTTCCCACTTTGGTCACGTGACTCTCTAGGGCCGGACACAGGAGGCTCAGTCTTTTGCTCTGTCATCACACCCTGCGCAGGTGCAACCTCTGGCCACAAGGTGGCAACATCATCCTGTGTAATCACTTCTGTAACAGGCTCTATATCAATAATCACCGAACAGCCAGAGCCTGCCAGTTCACTACAGGAAGGTGAACCTCCGTCCTAGTCTCAAATCACCGACAGACTGAAACAGGTTTTGCTCAAGAATATCCCTGTATTTCACACCATCCATCTTCCCCTTGACTTGGGCCATTTTCTCTGAACCTGCTGTCGAAAAACATCCCCACAGCATGATGCTGCCACCACTATGTTTCACTGTGGGGATGGTGTCCTTGGAATGATGAGCTTTGTTGGATTGGCGCCAGACACAGCATTTACTTTGGTGTGCAAAAAGTTTAATTTTCGTCTCATCTGACCACAGCACCTTGCTCCAAAATTTGGGGAGTCTTCCACATGTCTTTTAGCAAACTCAATACGAACCTTACAATTTTTGTATGTAAGTAAAGGCTTTTTTCTGCCCCCTCTTCCATAAAGGTCACCTCTATGGAGTGTACGGCTTATTGTGACCATATGGGAGATACTCCAGTCTCTGCTAAGGGAACTCTGCAGCTCCTTCAGGGTTACTTTTGGTCTTTTTGCTGCCTCTCTGATTAATGTTCGGGCTGAGAGTTTTGGTGGGTGTCCCTCTCTTGGCAGGTTTGTTGTGGTACCATGCTATTTCCATTTGATGATAATGGATTTTATGGTGCTCCAGGGGATCATCAGAGATTGGGATATTTTTGTTTATAACCCGGGTTGACTTGTTCTTCTCAAAATCTTTCCCTGACTTGTTTAGAGATCTCCTTGGTCTTTATGGTGTTGTCTGGTTAGTGGTGCCTCTTGCTTCATGGTCTTGCATCCTCTGTGACCATTCAGAAAAGGTAAAGTATATATACTGACAGACCATGTAACACTTAGATTGCACACCGGTGGACTTCCTTTCATTAAGCAAATGACTGAAGAGTCTACCAGCGTGGTTGTAGTCCAGCATGTCTTTCTTAGAAATGCTGTGGCATAGAAGACATACATGGGAAAGAACTGTTAATCAACAGGGCTGGGGGCCTAACCGGACTAGTAAGGTCTCCTTCAATAGCCCCAGCCGGCTTTTCAAATTATACATGACTACAAAAATGCAGCCAGGCTCGTGATTCAGGAAGTATGGATCGAGGAACAGGTTCCCTTTAAAAGTCCTCTCCTTTTCTTGAAAACGGAGAGAGTTTTTAATAACAAAAAATTGCAAAGTTGCTGGGTTTTTACAAGCCCTTTGCAATTTTAACTATTTATAAAGTTGAAAATAACCCTTTAATGAAAATATGAAATAAATAAATAACCATAATAATTGCAAAAACAGCACCATATGTAATCAAGGCATACCCAGAGAGCATGACATGCTTGGAAAATTAAAAACCATTCATTTGGTTTAATTATAGTGTCGCTGTAAACAATATTGCAATATTTCTAGCATAAATCAAATAATCAGTGACGTGATTCGCATTGTCCTGCCGGTCTGTCGAATTAGATTTTATGTATCGTACCCTTCCTAAGAAAGGAATAGTATCCATATACAGAACATAAATGAGAGGGAACATGAGAGAAAAACAATTACAGAGGATACAAGGCTGTAAAAATGGAGGGGATTGGCAATAAATGTGAAATGTAGGACTGTAAATCTAATTTATCCCTTTAAAATAAACATGTGAAGATACATATTACAAACATTCTCATAAATCACAGTATGACGGGTGGGAGAGGCCTCATTTTATTTGTCTCGCGCATGATGTCAATGTATTTTCTCACAATTTTTTGATCACTCAGTAATGCCCAGAGGTAATACAATGGAAATATATATTCATCTGACAAACATCTATTTTGTAAGCCTTAAAGGAATATTCACCATTGAAAGCTATTTCACTTCTTATATATGGGATGAATCTAAATAACAGTTTGACTTACTTTTTAAACGCAAATTATTATTATTAATAATCTTCACTGTGTACATACATTATATTATTTATCCTGTACTGATCCTGAGTTACATCCTGTATTATACTCCAGAGCGGCACTCACTATTCTGCTGGTGGAGTCACTGTGTACATACATTACATTACTTATCCTGTACTGCTACTCAGTTACATCCTGTATTATACTTCAGAGCTGCACTCACTATTCTGCTGGTGCAGTCACTGTGTACATACATTACATTACTGATCCTGCACTGATCCTGAGTTACCTCCTGTATTATACTCCAGAGCTGCACTCACTATTCTGCTGGTGCAGTCACTGTGTACATACATTACATTACTGATCCTGTACTGATCCTGAGTTACATCCTGTATTATACTCCAGAGCTGCACTCACTATTCTGCTGGTGCAGTCACTGTGTATATACATTACATTACTGATCCTGCACTGATCCTGAGTTACATCCTGTATTATACTCCAGAGCTGCACTCACTATTCTGCTAGTGCAGTCACTGTGTACATACATTACATTACTGATCCTGCACTGATCCTGAGTTACCTCCTGTATTATACTCCAGAGCTGCACTCACTATTCTGCTGGTGCAGTCACTGTGTACATACATTACATTACTGATCCTGTACTGATCCTGAGTTACACCCTGTATTATACTCCAGAGCTGCACTCACTATTCTGCTGGTGCAGTCACTGTGTACATACATTACATTATTGATCCTGAGTTACATCCTGTATTATACTCCAGAGCTGCACTCACTATTCTGCTGGTGCAGTCACTGTGTACATACATTACATTACTGATCCTGTACTGGTCCTGAGTTACCTCCTGTATTATACTCCAGAGCTGCACTCACTATTCTGCTGGTGCAGTCACTGTGTACATACATTATATTACTGATCCTGTACTGATCCTGAGTTACATCCTGTATTATACTCCAGAGCTGCACATACATTACATTACATTAGTTTACCATTCCTTATATAAAGATTACGTTTAATTATCAGAACAAACTCGGTCCAGAAGTTGATTTAGCAAAAACGTGTGGACCAAGCGCTGCATGGGACAAGTAGAATTACATTGCGCTCATTCATACCTTTGTTAGTGACTCTTCAACTGAAATGAAAAAATAAATCTGTCACCACTAGGGGGCGCTAACTGCATACTGTTTTGTGGAGTGCAATTGAAGCACCTCCTTGTGGCAGCAGCAGGTATTAACTACTATAATATGTGATATTGTGCGTAGTTGAGAGTGAATCTGGAAGGTGAGGGGTCCGGATTTTTCTGTTTCTGCAATGATCACCATCACACTGGGAAAATGATCCGACAAACTAATCCTGGTCTGTCCATTGTTTGTGTTTCCAAAGCAGGAAAATGAAATAGAAGATTATCCACATCTATATGTATTTTGCGCTGAGCACTTAATAACCCTCGTCGGCAGCTGAATTAACCGGATACACAATTTGGATAGGAGATCTCATTTTAATTCACCTACTGTTCATCTCTGTCAGTTCTTTGTTGACTACTAAGCCAGATGGGTAGAAAGTATTTTGCCACAGAATGCTTTGCAGGCACCTCTGTCAGCAAAGATTTTACATACCCTAAGGGTGCAGCAACGTACAGGGATTTTAACATCAAGCTTAACAAATGGCTCTTTCTGCACAAAACTAACAGTGCGTGCACAGCAGCATCACTCGTGTCAGCCACTTGCCCCCTAGTAATTTTGTTAATTGTACTATTCTTTTTGCATTTACATACAATATTCTTATGTGTTTTTTAGGGAAAATCATTGGATTTTGGCATCAGAACCACATTATACAGCACTACTTTGGCCATTGTAAGGGAAATGTGCTTGGTTAATGGGATATCTTTGTGAATTCTGCCTCTTGTCCCCTCTCTGCAGCAGTTCAGCTACCGGCAATGACTGACAACTCGGGACCAGAGATGAGACAGGAACATAACGAGAGGAAGGCAGAGAAATGCCCATGAAAACAGCAATAAGGCTAGTCAGATTGGAAATGTGCAAGAACAACAAAACTCACTTGAATCATAGCTGTTCTTCTGACAGAGCGGAGAAAATCCTAATTAATTTGCTTTGACGTTGTCTTTTTTAATTGTCAAAGTTATGTCTTATCCGGTATATGATGCGTAAGCATTTTACTGCAAATTATGAATAAGAAGGCTTAACTATGTAATAGTGTAGGGGTTCACAAACTTTACCAGTGTAGAACGCTAATCCATTCCCCTGTGCATCATCAGATCCATGTGATTTAGATTTAAATTCATGTGATTGTGATTTAGAGTAGCTTGCAGCTGAAGCATTTCAATTACACTTTTTTTTCATTCTTTATGCAGAGATGAGCAGCAAGCCAACACAATATTACTTATAGAAGGAAAAACCTAAACTGAGTGTCTGCCAGAGAAATTGTATGTGTCACAAGCTATTGTACTTATATTTAGCATTTCTTGTTCAATCTATTTTGGGAAGGGGGAATAATTATGTTAACAAAATGCAAAAAAAAATCAAGATATTTAACTTTGAGTATCTACCTCTTAAAGTGTGAGTGTCACAAACTACTGTCTGCCAGTGTCTATTAGAGAAAAGAGTGTCTGTCAGAGAAACTGTATGTGTCACCAGCTACTGTACTTATATTTAGCATTTCTTGTTCAATCCATTTTGGGAAGGGGGAATAATTATGTTAACAAAATGCCAAAAAAAAATCAAGATATTTAACTTTGAGTATCTACCTCTTAAAGTGTGAGTGTCACAAACTACTGTCTGCTTTTTTTTGCACCTCGTATTAGCAGTCAAATTTGACATCCATACATGCCACACCAATCCCATGGCTTGTTGCCGCCGCTTGCTTTTTGGACTTGTACTTAGCATTTTTTTGTTTAGTCATTTGTGAGAAGATCAGAATTGAAATGGAAATCTGTGATGAGAGTTAATTATAGTGTAGTTAAAAATGTATGCTACAAGAAAAAGTGGCAATGGCAATGGCTAGAGTAATGTAAAAAGAAAAAGCCCATACCATGCCATCTGGCACAAGGAATGTGGGAGCTGCAAACAGCAGCACCAGTGCCACCACTGGCACCAGCCGTTAGGGCAATAGTCATACTACTAAATGCAGGTCAAAACTGGCCTCCTTTGCCTCCGGCAAGTATATTGGTGGAAAAGAAGCAGAGGACATTATGGAATATATAGCAAATCACTTATCTTTGTCAAAGTAGAATGATGTTACCTCTGACAATGACACCATCAGTGTTCTGCACAGTCCTCCTATTAAGCTACCATAACAGTTGATCTTTTACATTGTATCAATGAGACCTTCATTTTTTCTGCCTCTGAGATGCCTAAGCCATAGTTCTCCTGGGGTTAGGAAAGATATTTCCTAACAATAATTTCTTCTAGTTGAATTATAGGATGAGATGAACAATCAGCTTTTGTAGTTTGATGACAAGAGGCTTAGGACATGGAGGACAAATTTCAAACACCCAGCTATGTTGGTGGCTCTGTCAGCCATTGTGGCATGGCACTGGCAGTGGCTGCCAAGGTGGTAGTGGCACACTGAATGAGGGCACATCTAGAGGTGAGAATTGGGAGAAGAGGTGGGACAAGAAGCTCATGATATTTCCCAAACAACTGTCACCCAAGTCAGGAATGATGATAATGATTATGATAACGATGATGATTGTGTGGTGAACAGGATCTGGGGTGACAAGGGAGCCATGTCATTAGAGAGACGATAAAGAGCAGAATGTCTGGTCAAAATATCTTCCGGTGACAGATGTGCTTTGATTGCTTTCAGCTTTCAGCTCAGGAGCACACGATGTTTGTACTGCATTTTATGGAGGAGGCTCAAAGCCGTGGGAGTAGCGACGAGACCTACATAAGGGAATCTCGGGTGTAGAAATTTTTTCCCACATAGCTGCAAAACCAATCAATTGCAGTGTGTAAGCGCTACAGTAGAAAAATAAGCCATAGCCATCGCGGCACAACTTGGCTTTAACTATAGCTCTCCATCAGCACATGAAGCGGCATCAGCTTCTCTGGGAAAAGCAAGCTGGCCAGCTCTATGAACAAGGCCAGCCTACCCCTCTTGTTGCGCTTGTCCATTTGGTGGCCATGCTGCATCCTCAAGTTTGGTCTGGCTATTACTATCATCATCCTCATTTACTGATTTAAGTACTCTTCCTCCTCTTGCTCTGTTGTGTGGTTAATAAGCAAAATGTTTTCCTAGGAATCATGCACCCAGTTGTCTGATTGTGGTGGAAACTCTACTCCCACATGTCCAAGTCCACCACAATCGCTGCTGTACCATGTGGATTGCACTGCTTTTTGCAAAACAATGATGAACTTCTATTATTTGATAAAGACAACTGTCTTTGCTTTGCAAATTTAACATGGCAGAAACCGTGGGCCACTCCTTGGATTTGACATTGTGTGGCAAGGTGCACTCTACCATCAACAACAGCAATTATGGGCAAGAAGTCAGACTTTACATGTCATTCTTGGCCCTTTGAATGTCAAATGTCACACTGGATGACTCCTTGTAAGCTACAACTAGGCAACTTAGTTAGTGGCAATGCCAGAAACTTTATGTCTACCATGCATTTGGAAAAAGTGATACATGTTCGACGCTTGGCACACATCCTCAATTTCATTGAGAACAAAAAACGAAAAATGATTTTCAACAAAAATTCATGGGCTTCCATAACTACTTTTTTAACATCATCATCGATTTTAATAAATATAAGAAGTGTTGGGAGATCAACTGGTGTATATCGCCCATATAAAACACTGCATGGTGCTGGGCACAAAAGGCAAAATTAAAAAAAAAATCATGGGATTCCATGACTACAATTTTCATTACCATCATCTTCCTCAAAAAAAAAAAATATATATTTTGTGTGCATCGACAAAAATTCAGGGCTTTCATGATTGGCATCATCCTTATTGTTTACTAAAATAAGGATTTTTGGTGCCTCGAGTTCTGTGAACTCCACTGATAGGCCCCTGTGTAGGATTGGGAACATAAAAGACTATTGTAGTCAATAATTTACATGATTGAAGAGGATAATCAGACAAAGATTTGATCCCTGACTCTATGTTTCCTGTGGCAATAATTCAGCTCCACATTCCAGGGTCTTTTTTCTCATATCATAATGCGCCAAATGTTTTGTATTAGTGAAAGGTCTGGACTGCATGTGACTGGTTCATCACCTGAACTCTTCTTCTGTGTAGCCATGTTTTGGTGATAGATCCAGTTTTAGGTTTAGCATTGTCTTACTGAAATATGCAAGATCTTTCCTAAAAGAGACATTGTCTGGATGTCTGGATGGAGAATATGTTTTTCTAAAACCTCTATATAATGCTCAGCATTGATAGTGCCTGTGAAGATCTGAGATTGTGGGTTTTAATAATCACCTTGGCAGGTTAATCATGCAGCAATATTTTATTCCTTACATCCATGGTAATACAGCAATTCCAGGTAAATGTCCAAAATACAATTGTCTAAGTCCACAAGATCCCCTCCCAGGGGCGATAGTTCTACTGCCTTTGTGCCAGGCGATACTCATTGTTCCCCAACTTTTGGTTGGCCTACAGATTTTGTATCTCCAGCCAGTATAGTCTGCAGTCACAGTCCACGATCCTTCACATGACAGATAAAACGATAGAAGCACAGGTATCCAGTAGCAACAGTCCTTTAAGAAAGTTTAAATCCCAACGACATATCCCACAACTGTAGCAAGTTTATCCAGCCCAGTCGGTACTGATCTCCATATGCCATCGATCCATCTATGGTCCAGGTCCTCAGATTAGATCCTCTCCCTTCGACGACATTCTACCAACACCCCGCTAAACATGTGGCTTCTTTTCTCCTTCACTGGGACCAGTCCCCTGAATGGGCAGAACTGCTCTCACCCTCCTCCCCAAAGCTAAGTATGCATTCACTGAGGTATTTTTCTCAGGTTGAACCCATCATCTGGGTCTGCATGTGAGACTCCCTGTGGTGATGACTCCACCAGATCTACTTTCAACACTCACACAATCTGCCTAAATGCTGTTTGAACTATCGCTTAAGATTCCTGAGATACTGATGAGATTACTGGAATGCTGGACACTTTACAAGTAAAATTAGTGCACATAAACTGACGAACAAGCAGAATATTAAATAAAACACTGCAAGCAAATCTCTAATAAAACACAATAATAATATCGACAGAAAAGGAGGTCCCTGCTGGAAAAGTCTCACAGTCTTTAGTAAGTGGGCAGCTCCTCGTAGTTCCTTTCAAGGTGTATAAGCTGCCCATGACATAGCCACTAATACAGCCCAATACTATCAGAGATGCAGTAACTGTGTGCTGATAAACTGGAAGGTCTGTCTCCTCGATAAAAGCTGGATGGTCCAACTCTGCTGAGCCTGCAATACACGGCATCCATGGTTTCCATAAAGTATTTCATATATTGGTTCATCTGACCATAGAAAAGTTTTCCAGTTAGTCTCATTAGTCCATTTTGTGAGCTGTGACCCAGAGAAGATAGCAGCTATTCTGGATTCTGTTGATATATGGCTTCTTCTTTGCATGATAGAGCTTTAATCTTCATTTGTGGAAAACACCTTGAACTGTTTTCACAGGCAATGATTTCTGGAAGTATTCCTGAGCCCATGCAGTGATTTGTATGATCGAATCATACCTGTTTTTAATGCAGTGCCTGCTGATGGCCTGTAGATCACGACCTTCCAATATTGACCGTCCCTTGTGCACATGGATTTCTCCAGAATTTCTGAACCTTTTGATAATATTCTGTACTGTAGATGGTCGAATATTCAAAATCTCTGCAATTTTACGTTGACAATATATTTTTCTGAAATCGTTCCACACTTATTACACCCAGTTGTTCACAGATTGGTGAATATCTGACCATCTTTGCTTCTGAGAGACTCTGCCTCTCAAACATGCTCTTATTTTTACAATCATGTGGCTTAATTGAAATTTGACCCTCCAGCTGTTTTTCATTAATACCATTAACTTTTCTAGCCTTTTGTTAACCCTGTCCCAACTTGTCTGAAAAGTGTTGCTGCCATCGATTTCTAATTTTTTCAAACAAAATGGAAAACTTTCCAATGTTCACCTTCATAGTTTCATAGTTTCATAGTTTATAAGGCCGAAAAAAGACAATCGTCCATCCAGTTCAGCCTGTTTCTTGTGCACTGCAGCTATTCCGCAGCGTTGATCCAGGGGAAGGCAACAAAAAAACATGCGGTATAGGCCAATTTACATCATTGAGGAAAAATTCACTTCCCGACACCAATCTGGCAGTCAGATTAAATCCCTGGATTAATTAACTAAGCATAAGATGTAATTTTATTGTTCTCAAGAAAGGCGTCCAGGCCTCTCTTGAACTCGTTAAGTGAGTTGGACATCACCACTTCCTCTCCCAGAGAGTTCCAGAGTCTCACGGCTCTGACTGTAAAGAATCCCCTTCTATGCTGGTGCAGGAACCTCCTTTCCTCCAGACGCATAGTGTGCCCTCTCGTCTTTGTCACCATCCTTGGTATAAACAGGTCATGGGAGAGATCTCTGTACTGCCCCCTGATGTATTTATACATGTTTATGAGGTCTCCCCTAAGCCTTCTCTTTTCCAACGTAAATAGGCCTAATTTTGACAACCTCTCTGGGTATTCTAGTCCCTCCATTCCCTTTATTACCTTAGTCGCCCTCCTTTGTACCCTCTCTAGCTCCAATGTCTTTCCTGAGCACCGGAGCCCAGAACTGTGCACAATATTCTAAGGGCGGCCTTACCAGCGCTTTATACAGAGGAAGAACAATGTTCTCATCACATGCTCCTATTCCTCTTCTGATGCATGCCATGACTCTATTTGCCTTCGCAGCTGCTGCCTGACACTGGGCACTCCAATTTAATTTGCTATTAACCAAGACGCCCAGGTCCTTCTCCATGTCAGATTTCCCCAACGGTTTCCCATTTAATATGTATGGGTGACTGCTGTTTTTCTTTCCCATGTGCATGACCTTACATTTATCGGCATTGAACCCCATTTGCCATTTTTTGGCCCAACTCCCCAATTTATCTAAATCCTCCTGTAGCTGTGCCCTATCCTCATCTGTATTAACTACTTTACAAAGTTTAGTATCATCTGCAAATATTGCTATTTTACTATGCAACCCTTCCACTAGATCATTAATAAATATATTAAATAATATAGGGCCCAAGACAGACCCTTGAGGCACCCCGCTAGTAACCCTGACACACCCTGAGCTTACTCCATTGATAACCACCCTCTGCTTTCTATCACTCAGCCAGCTATTTACCCACTTGCACACATTATCCCCCAGACCAAGCATTCTCATTTTATATACCAACCTTTTGTGTGGCACGATATCAAACGCTTTGGAGAAGTCAAGGTATACAACATCCACTGACTCTCCCCGGTCCAGCTGTGAGCTCACCTCCTCGTAGAAGGCCATCAGGTTTGTTTGGCAGGAGCGATCCCTCATGAATCCATGTTGATATGGAGTTAGACAGTTATTATCATTAAGATATTCTACAATAGCATCTATAAGAAATCCTTCAAACAATTTACCCACAACAGACGTTAAGCTGACTGGTCTATAGTTCCCAGGGTCACTTTTAGACCCCTTTTTGAATATTGGTACCACATTTGCTTGGCGCCAGTCTAGTGGGACAGTCCCTGTCCATAAAGAGTGCTTGAATATAAGATACAGCGGTCTGTCTATCACATTACTTAATTCTTTTAGTACCCGGGGGTGTATGCCATCTGGGCCTGGTGACTTGTCTATTTTGATATTATTTAGGCGTTTCTGAACTTCCTCCTGGGTTAGGTGGGTGAAATTTAGCGGAGGGTTTACTTTATCACTCTGCATTTCCTCCGATAAATTGTTTTCTTTTGTGAAAACAGTGGAGAAGAAGCTATTGAGTAGGTTTGCTTTACCCTCATCGCCCTCTATGATTTTACCCAGGTTATTTTTCAATGGGCCAACTCCATCAGTTTTAATCCTTTTACTATTTATATAGTTAAAGAACAGTTTGGGATTCGTTTTACTTTCTTTGGCAATTAGTCTCTCTGTCTCCTCTTTTGCTATTCTTATTTGTTTCTTACAGATTTTGTTTTTTTCCCTATAAGATATTAGCGCTTCCTCTCTGCCTTCTTGTTTAAGTTTACCGAAAGCCCTTTTTTTGTTTTCCATTGCCCTCTTGACTTCCTTATTTAGCCACATTGGCTTCCTCCTATTCCTAGCCCTTTTATTCCCATAAGGTATGTACCTTCTACAGTGACTATGTAGGACTGTTTTGAAAATGTCCCATTTTCTATCCGTGCTCCTATTACTAAAGATACTATCCCAGTCTATAAGGTGAAGGGCATCTCTTAGCTGATCAAACTTTGCCCTCCTAAAGTTCAGTGTTTTTGTGACTCCCTTGCTGGGCACCTGTAGTGCCGGCGTCCCTGCTCTCTGATAGGCAGGGACGCTGTTCCCCTCACCGCTCTGCTCCGTGCCCGGCGTCCCTCTCCCGCTCTGCTGGCAGCGCGCGCTCCTTCCCGGCCACTGTGCTTAGGGCGCGCGCGCGCGCCCTCCCTCCCTCTTAAAGGGGCCGCGCGCGCCGTCCTAAGGAGTCCCCGGCCAATGGCCGGAGGACTTTACCATATATAAGGCACCTCCTCCAAAATGGAGGTGCCCGAGCAATGTTGTTGCATCGTTCTACTCTGCTTTAGCCCTCAGGTCCCTTGCCAGTTACCTGCCAGATTCCTGCCAGCTTGCTGTCCTAATCCTGCCTGATTTCCTGTTACCTGCCTGCCTGCCTGAGGTCCGACGGTCTGCCTTACAACTCCGGTCAGTCTGTCTAAGGACCAACTTGCCCGCTCACCTGGGAGCGCACATCAGCTACCTGCCTGCTTGCCTGAGGTCCGACGGTCTGCCTTACAACTCCGGTCAGTCTGTCTATGGACCAGCTTGCCCGCTCACCTGGGAGCGCTTCTCCGCTACCTGCCTGCTTGCCTGCCCGGAGGCTCCGCTGTCACGTGCTGTGACCACCAGCTATTCCAGACTCTTGCCCGCTCACCTGGGAGCGCTTCTCCGCTACCTGCCTGCTTGCCAGCCCGGAGGCTCCGCTGTCACGTGCTGTGACCACCAGCTATTCCAGACTCTTGCCCGCTCACCTGGGAGCGCTTCTCCGCTACCTGCCTGCTTGCCTACCTGGAGGCTCCGCCGTCACGTGCTGTGACCACCTGCTATTCCAGAGACTCTCGCTTGCTCACCTGGGAGCACACATCCTCCATCTGCCTTGCTAGCCTACCTGGAGGTTCAGCCATCACAGGTCGTACCTACCCTTTACCTAGAGACTGCCCCGGTCACTTGCCGTGACCTCCAGCCCGTTCTTCCAGAGACTGCCCCGGTCACTTGCCGTGACCTCCAGCCCGTTCTTCCAGAGACTGCCCTGATCACTTGCCGTGACCTCTTGCCCGTACACCCAGAGACTGTCCCGGTCACCTGCTGTGACTGCCTGCCTGGTCGCCACCCGCTCCCTTACAAGGACCGCTCCCTTGTATAGTAGCCCAGAGGTTCCGCCTCCCAGACCCGTTACAGTTTGCTCGGGCCATGGAACCCGGTGGCACCCAAGCTCCCTCGCTCTCGGACCTGTGTCACGAACTGTCCCGTCAGAGGTCCCAACAGGAGTCCATCCTGGGTCACCTGCGGAATGTCAATACTCGCCTGGACACTCTGACTGCTCCACCAACAACCTCCGCCAGTGCCATGTCTCGCAATCCGGCAGCTCCGCTGTCCACTAACACCATGATATCCTACCCCGGACCTCGGCTTTCTGCACCTCCTCGCTTCGGAGGCGACTCAGCCCAGGCTCGGGGCTTCATAAATCAGTGCACCCTGCACTTTGAACTATTGTCCCACCAGTTTAACTCCGACCGAGCCAAAATTGCATTCATCATGTCCCATCTCACCGGGGAGGCCCTGGCCTGGCTAAATCCTCTATGGGAGAGAGGAGACCCCCTGGTTGTTAGAACCTTGCTGTTAGGTTTTTTTTTTCCTTTGCTGGTCACATGACCTTGTTGGCCTATTTAATCCTGCTCCGCCCTTCTGGCTTTGCTGGACTTCATTGTATATCTACTTTCTAGCTAGCCTGTGCTCTGTATCTAACTCTGTTAGTTTGCTTGGTCTACGGACCTCTATGTTTTATCTATTTTGTTTGTTCGTCTGTCTGCTACTATTTCTGTTAGGAGGTGTCCCATATTCCTCCCAGTCCTTAGTACTTGTAGGGATTCCCTCCCCGCATCTATAGGTCTCCGTACAGACTAGATTAGGACTTTAGCAGGTCTGATCGCAGGATCAGGTTCCCTGTTACATCGTAGGGATTCAGCTGAGTCCTATAGTAGGGACAGATCTCCTCTCTTTCCTTAGCTTTGGTAGCAGAACATAACAGTAAGTCCAGCCTGCAAATTCTCTAAGGAAAGATTTTTTTTTTTTTTTTTTGTTCCATCATGGTGTCGGTTCAGGATTTGGCTAAACACCTGCAGGGACTCTCTCTGGAAGTGGCCGAGCTCCGTCAGCACGTGAGTAACTGTCCTGGAGCATATTTCTTGGAGCCTAAGGTATGTTTGCCGGATTTATTTTTTGGTGAACATCGAGAATTTTTTTCATTTAAAAATGCTTGCTTATTGTATTTTCGTTTGAGACCCAAGTCCTCTGGGGATGAATCCCAGCGCGTAGGGTTCATAATGTCACTTTTGCGCAAAGAGCCTCAGGAGTGGGCCTTTTCTTTGCAACCTAGTGATACATGCTTCAGATCAGTGGATAGTTTTTTTTCTGCTTTAGGACTATTATATGATGATCCTGACCGTGTGGCATCAGCTGAGACTGAGTTGAGACGTTTAAAACAAGGATCAGGTAATGTCGAAAAATATTGTACTCATTTTCGTCGTTGGTCCACTCAAACAGGGTGGAACGATTCTGCTCTGAAAAGTCTATTTCTTGCTGGGCTCAGTGAAAGGGTTAAAGACCTGCTAATTGCTTATCCTACACCTGAGGATTTGCAACAGGCTATGCAATTAGCTATACGGGTGGATAGAAGACTGCGTGCTAGGGTTAATGAGAGCAAATCCTCTGCTATGTCAGTTTCTGGTTATGATAATGTGTGTACTAACAGTGGTGAACCGATGGAGATTGGATCGGTGGCACCTCGCTCTCAAGAAAAAGACCGTCGTTTTTCGGAAGGCTTGTGTTTCTATTGTGGAAAATCTGGTCATTTGATTAAAGGCTGTGAGCTTCGTATGAAGAAAGAAAAAACAATGGTCAGTCACGCCCGTATTGCCTGTTTAAATTCCAAGGGTATATTTTTAGCTGCTTCCACGATTGCTCAGGAAAAATTAATGGAATTTCGGGTGTTTGTTGATTGCGGGTCTACACTGAATGTAATTGATGGGGGATTCGTGGAAAAACTCAATTTAAAACCTGAACCTTTATCATCCCCCATTGCTGTGGTTTCTGTGGATGGCTCCCCTTTGAAGAATATTACTCTCAAGGTCAGTGAATTTCCTCTCACTATTAATGGTGTTCACCATGAGAAATTGGATTTGGTAGTGTTGAATAACTTGCCTTCTCCAGTAATATTGGGTTTGCCCTGGTTAAAATTTCACAATCCTGTACTGGATTGGTCTACCAGTGAAATTAAATCCTGGAGCCATAAATGTTATGACAAGTGTTGTAACGGGCGTATTGCAGCTTTGGATAGGGGAGAATTGCCTGTTCCTATTCAGGATTTTTGGAGAGTTTTTTCTGAGAAGGAATCGCAGGTTTTGCCTCCCCATAGAGACTATGATTGTTCTATTGAATTTGTCCCTGGAGCGACTCTTCCTAAAAGTCGTTTATTTAACCTTACTATTCCTGAGAGGAAGGCTTTGGAGGAATACATACAGACAAGTTTGGCCGCCGGTCACATTAGGCCCTCTAAGTCTCCTGTGGCGGTTGGATTTTTTTTTGTAAAAAAAAAGGACGGCGGTTTACGTCCTTGTCTGGATTTTCGTTAGATTAACAAAATTACGGTACGCAATCCTTACCCACTGCCATTGATTCCTGATCTGTTTAACCAGTTATTGGGGGCCAAGTGGTTCTCTAAAATTGACCTTAAGGGGGCATACAATCTGTTGCGCATGAAGGAGGGTGATGAATGGAAGACTGCTTTTAACACTCCTGTGGGTCATTTTGAGAATCTGGTTATGCCTTTTGGTCTTACTAATGCTCCTGCATTTTTTCAGAATCTGATTAATGACATCCTTAGACCTTTGATCGGTAAAAATGTGGTTGTGTATTTGGATGACATTTTGATTTATTCGCCAGATCTGGAGTCTCATTGGCGGAGCGTGCGTGAGGTATTACAGTTATTAATGGACAATTCGCTTTTTGCTAAGCTGGAGAAATGTGAGTTCGCTGTACAGAGAATTAGTTTTTTGGGCTACATTATCTCCAGCAAAGGTTTTGAGATGGATCCGGTTAAGGTTCAGGCTGTGCAGGAATGGCCTAGGCCTATTGGTTTGAAATCGATACAGAGGTTTTTGGGTTTCGCCAATTACTACAGAAAATTCATAAAAAATTTTTCTAGTATTGTCAAACCTCTGACTGATCTCACCAGGAAAGGTGCTGATGCGGTTCAGTGGTCTTCTGAGGCCATTGAAGCTTTTGTGTATCTCAAGGAGAGGTTCACCTCTGCTCCCATCCTTATGCAGCCTGATGTTACTAGGCCGTTTTTGGTTGAGGTTGATGCTTCCTCTGTGGGGGTTGGCGCAGTATTGTCTCAGGATAACGGGGATGGATTACATCCCTGTGCCTTTTTTTCAAAAAATTTTTCGGAGACTGAACTGAATTACGATATTCGTAATCGGGAATTATTGGCTATTAAACTCGCATTTGAACACTGGCGCCACTTCTTGGAAGGTGCGGAATTTCCCGTTCAGGTTCTTACGGATCATAAAAATCTGATATATCTTGATGCTGCCAAGCGCCTGAATGCCCGTCAGGCTAGGTGGGCACTGTTTTTCTCGCGGTTTAATTTCTCCGTTACTTACATCCCTGGTACTAAGAATGTTAAGGCGGATGCCTTGTCTCGCAGTTTTTCTCCCATAGTCGGTGCTGAGAAAGAGGAAAACATTTTACAAGAAGGTGTTGTGATAGCTGCTTTAGACTCCGTTTTGGAAGATGAGATTCTTAAAGCTCAGGAGAATGCCCCATCTAACACTCCTCATGGGAGGTTGTTTGTGCCTGGGACCTTTAGGAGAGATTTGTTTGTTGAGTGTCACGAATCTCGGTTGGCAGGTCATCCCGGAATCTCTAAGACCAAGAGACTGGTGGGTCGCAGTTTTTGGTGGCCTGGATGGCAGAAGGAAGTCATTAAGTGGGTGCGCCAATGTACTATATGTGCTAGATCTAAGTCCTCACATACTCCTGCTGCGGGGTTGCTTTGTCCTTTGGAGATCCCCAGTGCTCCTTGGACACATTTGGCTATGGACTTTATAACTGACCTTCCCCCCTCTGAGGGTTTTACTGTCATCTGGGTGGTCGTGGACCGTTTTAGCAAGATGTGTCACTTGGTTCCCTTCGTCAAACTGCCCTGCGCTAAAACTCTCGCTAAGGCCTTTGTCAAGGAAATTGTCAGACTTCATGGCGTTCCTACTGACATTGTTTCTGATAGGGGTCCTCAGTTCGTGGCTCGTTTTTGGCGTGCCTTTTGTGACAGGTTGGGAATTCATTTGTCGTTTTCGTCCGGATATCATCCTGAATCTAATGGCCAGACAGAAAGGAAAAACCAGGATGTTGAGCAGTTCTTGCGTTGTTTTGTGGCAGACAATCAAGAGGGGTGGTCTGAGTTTCTGCCACTTGCTGAATTTGCTCTGAACAATCATACATCTTCTTCTGCTGGTTGTTCGCCTTTTTTTTGTTGTTCTGGGAGACATCCGTCGTTTGGGTCGTTCTCCAAGTTGGGATCTGCCGTGCCTGAGGAGGAGAATTTTTCCGGTGATTTGGAAAGAGTTTGGACGGATGTGCGTGGTAATCTTCAGGAGGCCAACAGAAAATCTAAAGACTACTTTGATAGGAAACGACAGGAGGTTTTGTTCGCTGTTGGTGACATGGTTTGGTTGTCCTCTAGGAATCTGCGGTTGAGGATTCCTTCTAAGAAATTGGGTCCCAAGTTTGTAGGGCCCTTTAAGGTGCTTCAGGTTGTCAACCAATCTGCTGTTAGGTTGGAGGTTCCTACCTCCTGGAGAATTAATCCGGTCTTTCATGTCTCTCTGTTAAAAAAAGCTGTTGTGTCGGATGGTGACGCCTCTGCCTCTGTTCCTCCGGTGGTGGAGGACGGGGAATATGAAATTTCTCGCATCCTTGACTCTAGACGGTATAGAGGTAGTTTGCAGTATCTTGTGGCCTGGAAAGGTTTCGGACCCGAGGATAACTCTTGGGTGAGGTCAGATGATGTTTCCGCGTCCAGACTTATCAGAGCGTTTCACAGGAGATTTCCTGATAAGCCTGGTCCTAGGGGATCCGGAGGATCCTCTTAGAAGGGGGGGTACTGTTAGAACCTTGCTGTTAGGTTTTTTTTTCCTTTGCTGGTCACATGACCTTGTTGGCCTATTTAATCCTGCTCCGCCCTTCTGGCTTTGCTGGACTTCATTGTATATCTACTTTCTAGCTAGCCTGTGCTCTGTATCTAACTCTGTTAGTTTGCTTGGTCTACGGACCTCTATGTTTTATCTATTTTGTTTGTTCGTCTGTCTGCTACTATTTCTGTTAGGAGGTGTCCCATATTCCTCCCAGTCCTTAGTACTTGTAGGGATTCCCTCCCCGCATCTATAGGTCTCCGTACAGACTAGATTAGGACTTTAGCAGGTCTGATCGCAGGATCAGGTTCCCTGTTACATCGTAGGGATTCAGCTGAGTCCTATAGTAGGGACAGATCTCCTCTCTTTCCTTAGCTTTGGTAGCAGAACATAACACTGGTGTCCAACTTGCCTGCTTTTCTCACGGCTTTCCGGAAAGTCTTCGACGAACCCGGACGGAAGACCTCATCCGCATCATCGTTGCTACGCCTCCGTCAGGAAAGTCTCACCGTGGGCCAATATGCCATACGGTTCCGTACCCTTGCCTCGGAGCTGGCCTGGGATAACGACGCTCTGGTTTCCGTCTTCTGGGAGGGTCTGTCCGGCCGTATTAAAGATGAACTTGCCGGTCGGGACATTCCTACCACTACGGTTCCAGGAGCGTGCCAGAGAGGTCACCCGTGAGAGGAGGTTACCACGTCTAGCTCCTACTTTTCAGAAACTCATCACTCCTTCTGTCTCTAACCAGGTACACCCTCTTGAGCCTATGCAGGTCGACCAGACCAAGATGGTCAAGACCCGTCAGGACTTACGCCGTGCCGAGGGGACCTGCTTCTACTGTGGCAGTAAGGAGCACCGGATCCGTGCCTGCCCGGAGAGGTCGGGAAACGCCTGTGTCTAGGTTCGCTCAGAGAGGTCCACCTAGACAAGAATAAATCCTCTCCATCCCTGCTGTTGTCAGTTTCAATCGTCTACGGGGAGAACCGTTATTTCGAACTAGCCCAACTGGACTCTGGAGCAGCCGGGAATCTTATTTCACAGTCCCTGGTAGAGAAATACCACATCCCCACCAAACCTCTGGCTGTACCCTTGTCTGTTGCTGCCGTGGATGGGGGGCTCTTACCACGCCCCATCCAACTCATCACCGAATCCATTACTCTGCAGGTGGGAATGCTGCATTCTGAAAGTATCTCCTTCCATGTTCTGCCTGGACTCTCTCACGCCCTCTTGCTAGGCCTACCTTGGCTCCAGAAACATGCACCCGTTCTTGACTGGCAGACCGGAGAAGTCCTTCGCTGGGGACAGGGCTGCCATAAGACCTGTCTGGTTCCCGTTCATCCCGTCCGTCCTTCTCCTACCCCAGCTAATCTACCTGGACTTCCGATTCCTTATTGGTCTTATGCTGATGTCTTTAATAAAAAGGAGGCAGAGACACTACACCGTCATAGAACATACGACTGCCCTATCGACCTGTTACCTGGTACTTCTCCTCCCCGTGGGCGTATTTATCCATTATCCGCTGCTGAGACCCGGTCGATGTCCGAATATATTGAGGAGAATCTGGCCAGGGGATTCATCCGGAAATCTACCTCCCCGGCGGGAGCAGGCTTCTTTTTCGTCAAAAAGAAGGACGGCTCTCTCCGTCCCTGTATAGACTATAGAGGCCTTAACCAGATCACGGTGAAGAATAAGTACCCCCTTCCGCTCATTCCGGAGTTATTTGATCGTCTGAGGGGGGCTAGAATCTTCACCAAACTGGACCTCCGTGGGGCGTACAACCTGGTTCGTATCCGTCAGGGGGATGAATGGAAGACGGCATTCAACACCCGGGACGGCCACTATGAATATCTGGTAATGCCCTTTGGTCTCTGTAACGCTCCTGCCGTCTTTCAAGAGTTGGTCAATGACATCTTCCGGGACCTTCTCTTCTCCTGCGTAGTGGTGTACCTGGACGACATCTTGGTCTTCTCTCCGGATCTCCAGACTCACCGGAGGGATGTTCGTCAGGTCCTGCTCAGGCTCAGGCAGAACCATCTCTACGCTAAATATGAGAAGTGCCTCTTTGAGCAGACCTCGCTTCCGTTTCTGGGCTACATTATCTCTCAGACCGGCCTACAAATGGATCCTGAGAAACTGTCTGCCATCGAGAAATGGCCCCGACCAGAGGGGTTGAAGGCTATTCAACGGTTCCTGGGCTTCGCCAACTATTACCGCCTCTTCATCCCGCACTTCTCTTCCCGGACTGCCCCAATTTCCGCGCTCACCCGTAAGGGTACTAATCCCAAAGAATGGCCGCCCGAAGCAGAGGAGGCCTTTCTTTCCCTAAAACAGGCCTTCTCTTCCGCCCCGGTGCTGCATCGCCCGGACGGCAACAAGCAGTTCTTCCTGGAAGTTGACACCTCCTCACCTGGAGCCGGAGCGGTACTTACTCAAAAATCATCTTCCGGGAGAATGGTAACTTGTGGCTTCTTCTCCAAACTCTTCTCCTCTTCTGAGCGCAACTATTCCATAGGAGACCGAGAGTTATTGGCCATCAAGCTGGCGTTGGAGGAGTGGCGTTACCTACTCGAGGGGGCTCTTCATCCGGTAATAATTTACACTGACCACAAGAACTTGGCTTACCTCCAGCATGCCCAGAGACTTAACCCGCGCCAAGCCCGGTGGTCCTTGTTTTTTGCTCGCTTTGATTTTGTTCTTCATTTTCGCCCGGCTGACAAAAACGTCAAAGCAGACGCCTTGTCCCGATCCTTTCTGGTGTCCGATCTCGAGGAAGAACCTAAACATATCATCGATCCCGCCAGAGTGGCTCCCGTGGCTCCCGTGAGTCTAAATCGTCTCCCTCCCGGTAAGACGTTTGTTTCAGTACCTGATCGGGAGAAGATCCTACACTGGGGCCATTCGTCTAAACTAGCTGGCCACGCCGGTCAGAAAAAGACCCTCCAGCTTATTGCCCGGCACTATTGGTGGCCTACCCTGCACAAGGACATAATAGACTTTGTTTCTGCCTGTGTGTCCTGCGCCCGCAACAAAGTCCCGAGACATCTGCCAGCCGGACGCCTCCTTCCGCTTCCTGTACCTGCTGCCCCCTGGCAGCATATAGCAATGGACTTTATAACTGATCTCCCCGTCTCTGCCGGTTGTACGGTCATTTGGGTGGTCGCTGACCGCTTTTCCAAGATGGCTCACTTTATTCCCCTGCCAGGCCTTCCGTCTGCACCCGAGCTGGCTAAAGACTTTATCCGCCACATCTTCCGTCTTCATGGCCTGCCCCTCCACATCGTGTCGGATCGTGGGGTACAGTTCACCTCACGTTTCTGGAGAGCCACTTGTAAACTACTAGACGTCACCCTGGACTTCTCTTCCGCTTACCACCCACAGTCCAATGGTCAAGTGGAGCGGATCAATCAGAACCTGACCAGTTACCTCCGGCACTTCGTTAATGCCCACCATTCTGACTGGGTGGATCTCCTACCATGGGCCGAGTTCTCTTATAATAATCACGAGAGCGAATCCTCCACCAAATCCCCGTTTTTTGTAGTCTTTGGTCAGCATCCTCGGATTCCTTTTCCTGTCTCCACCTCTGTGGACAACCCGGCTGCGGAATCTCTCGTTAGCAAATTTTCCTCCATATGGGAGAGTACCCGGTCCGCACTCCTTCTGTCATCCGAGCGTATGAAAAGACACGCTGACAAAAAACGCCTGGATCCTCCACAATTTCGTCCAGGAGATAAAGTCTGGCTCTCATCTAAATATGTTCGACTCAAGATACCTTCTTACAAGTTAGGACCTCGGTTCATCGGTCCTCTGGAGGTCATCAGTCAGATCAACCCGGTGGCCTATAAATTGAAACTCCCGGCCAACTTACGGATCCCTAACTCCTTCCATGTATCTCTCCTCAAACCCGTGGTGCTTAACTCTTTTTCCAAGTCTACAGGTACGCCTCCTGCTCCGGTTTCTGCTGAGGACGAGTTTGAGGTAGAGAACATTCTTGCCACCAAAAGGGTAAGAGGAAAGACCTTTTTTCTGGTAGATTGGAAGGGGTTTGGTCCTGAGGAGAGAACGTGGGAGCCCCGGGAGAACATCCATGCCCCTCTCATCCTAGCTAAATTTCTATCTGGCCTAAAAAAGGGGGGGCCTAAAGGGGGGGGTACTGTAGTGCCGGCGTCCCTGCCCTCTGCTAGGCAGGGACGCTGTTCCCCTCACCTCTCTGCTCCGTGCCCGGCGTCCTCCTCCCGCTCTGCTGGCAGCGCGCGCTCCTTCCCGGCCACTGTGCTTAGGGCGCGCGCGCGCGCCCTCCCTCCCTCTTAAAGGGGCCGCGCGCGCCGTCCTAAGGAGTCCCCGGCCAATGGCCGGAGGACTTTACCATATATAAGGCACCTCCTCCAAAATGGAGGTGCCCGAGCAATGTTGTTGCACCGTTCTACTCTGCTTCAGCCCTCAGGTCCCTTGCCAGTTACCTGCCAGTTACCTGCCAGATTCCTGCCAGCTTGCTGTCCTAATCCTGCCTGATTTCCTGTTACCTGCCTGCCTGCCTGAGGTCCGACGGTCTGCCTTACAACTCCGGTCAGTCTGTCTAAGGACCAACTTGACCGCTCACCTGGGAGCGCACATCAGCTACCTGCCTGCTTGCCTGAGGTCCGACGGTCTGCCTTACAACTCCGGTCAGTCTGTCTATGGACCAGCTTGCCCGCTCACCTGGGAGCGCTTCTCCGCTACCTGCCTGCTTGCCTGCCCGGAGGCTCCGCTGTCACGTGCTGTGACCACCAGCTATTCCAGACTCTTGCCCGCTCACCTGGGAGCGCTTCTCCGCTACCTGCCTGCTTGCCAGCCCGGAGGCTCCGCTGTCACGTGCTGTGACCACCAGCTATTCCAGACTCTTGCCCGCTCACCTGGGAGGGCTTCTCCGCTACCTGCCTGCTTGCCAGCCCGGAGGCTCCGCTGTCACGTGCTGTGACCACCAGCTATTCCAGACTCTTGCCCGCTCACCTGGGAGCGCTTCTCCGCTACCTGCCTTCTTGCCTACCTGGAGGCTCCGCCGTCACGTGCTGTGGCCACCTGCTATTCCAGAGACTCTCGCTTGCTCACCTGGGAGCACACATCCTCCATCTGCCTTACCTGGAGGTTCAGCCATCACAGGTCGTACCTACCCTTTACCTAGAGACTGCCCCGGTCACTTGCCGTGACCTCCAGCCCGTTCTTCCAGAGATTGCCCCGGTCACTTGCCGTGACCTCCAGCCCGTTCTTCCAGAGACTGCCCTGATCACTTGCCGTGACCTCCTGCCCGTACACCCAGAGACTGTCCCGGTCACCTGCTGTGACTGCCTGCCTGGTCGCCACCCGCTCCCTTACAAGGACCGCTCCCTTGTATAGTAGCCCAGAGGTTCCGCCTCCCAGACCCGTTACAGCACCCTACTGAAGCACATGTGGAATTGTATAATGTTGTGGTCACTGTTTCCCAGGTGCCCCCCGACCTGCACCTCAGTTATTCTGTCTGGCCTGTTAGTTAATATTAAGTCTAAAAGGGCCGTCCCTCTAGTTGGTTCCTGCACAAGTTGTGACAAATAATTGTCTTTGATAATTGATAGAAACCTGTTTCCTTTCTGAGATCTACAGCTTTCGGTTTCCCAGTCTATATCGGGGTAGTTGAAGTCCCCCATAATAATCACCTCGTTATTTTTTGCTACTTCGTCTATTTGTCTCATTAGTAGACTTTCCGTGGCTTCTGCTATATTTGGTGGTTTATAACAGACTCCTATGATAATTTTATTATTGTTTTTTGCCCCATGTATCTCCACCCATAAGGACTCGACCTCCTCATTTCCCTCCCATACATCCTCCCGTATTGTAGGCTTTAGACACGTCTTTACATATAGACAGACTCCACCCCTTTCCGACTTCTTCGATCCCTTCTAAACAGACTGTAACCCTGTAAGTTAACTGCCCAGTCATAGCTTTCATCTAACCATGTCTCCGTTATTCCCACTATGTCATAGTTACCTGTAGATATTTCTGCTTCCAGTTCATCCATCTTGTTTATCAGGCTCCTGGCATTTGCTAGCACGCAGTTTACACGATTTTGTTTTGTTCCAATCTTCTCCCTGTGGATTGTATTAGAAATTTTCTTACCTCCCTTCCAAGTATCTTGTCTTGGACCTTCTTTGTCGCACTTCATATCTTTCATTAGTATGTTCTCTGGTTGCATGTTCGTGTTCTGCGTTTTTCTTCCCATCCCCTCTTCTGATATGTGTTTGATCTGCTAAATAAAATATGGTTATAAGAGATATCCAAACTTGTTTTTTTTTTTAGCTGGATGGTCTATATTAGCAAGGGATGGTATATGTTTAGTTAGGGGCATGAATCGCCTGACAGGTTCCCTTTCAGATAATGAAGCTGGGGAAAATTCTTCTTGTGCCACATGCAGAACATTGTGAATTATCACACAGACGGCCGTAATGAAAAGCTTGCCCTGCCCCAAAACTATACCTTTCTTTTTAGTATACAGGAAGGCGGTAGAACCATTCCAACATTTGCTCTTTCATTAAGGACTGGCCACTGTGCTAAAAGGAGAGATTACTTCTGATTCTACGTCCTATATCACACAGCATAATGGATGTGTATTTATGTGAGCTCTCCTTTCTTCCTGTTAGTTTGCAGCATTATTTTTCCAATAAATAAATTATTTCATTTTTTGACACCAAGCTTTTGGCCTTGTGAAATATTTTTTTCTCTTTGTTTTTTTGGCTGCGAATAAAACTCTCAACCAGCATATTTTGTCTTTATTCACTGGCATCATTAAACTAAAGCCCATCTGTTCTAACTGAATGATGCATGTTATAAAATTGCTGAGACCCTTGGCAGGAGAATTGATGGAAGCCATTGAGAGGGGCTTTCACGGGATTCAATGATTGCTCAGCAAGGGACATCTGTTCCCCAATAATAAATAAATATATACAGAAAAATGAAACAAATTGTGTAATTGCCAGCAAATGTCCCTTCAACATGGCTTTTCCTGCAAAATCTCGGGCCAAAAATTAAAGAGTGACAATTAGAAGTTAAGATACGTGGAATATGCTGAGCATTAATACAGTAGAGAACGGTTTAAGCCACATTTCCTTGTTCATTGAGGTAACTCAAGAAATTATTCATGTCTCGATGACTCAAATACCGGCGGAATACTAAACCCAGTATGAAATAAGCAAGTAACGAAGGGAACATTTCAGAAATCCTGTTTATTGAGTCTCTAAAGCGCTACATGGAAGAGTAATACGGAAAAGGGAAAATTGTTGAGATGGGACATTTATTTAGCTCATTTACAATGAAAGGATCTTAGTCAAATGAGACAATGTCCATAACAGAATGCCAGTGTTCGGAGAGCAGAGGGTACATCCACGTGTGATGAGTACACAATTCCATGTGCACGTAAGTAGAGTATGACAAGTGGAAGAAGTATTGTGCCAGTAGATTTGGCTTAGCCACCAGCTCAGTCCTGGTGTATGGAGACCAGTTTTGGATTGAGCAAACCTGACAATTATATAAGAAAAATAAAGTTACAAAAAAAAATTAAGTGAACCCTTTGGAATCAATTGGATTTCTAAGTTAATTACTCTTAAAAATTAATCTGATTGTTAGCTAAGTGACTATTATAGACTAACACAATGTAGTTAAACCAATAACCAATAATATCCGTTTAAGTTGAGCATTATAACTAAACATCTACAACGCTGGGGGGAACAAGTGTGGGAAAAAAAATGGTAATCTGCTCCGCTCACCTTCCAGGGAGAATATTTCAATATGAAAACCACTTGAATTCACATAGGTACACACTGTTATGACCTTGCTTGGTCAGGGTGTGGTGCAAGGAGTGTAGGAAAACACAAAGCTGGTGTCCAGATCAGAAATGGAAGTAGGGACTGGGCACCCGCATCAATGAGGAAGTATTAAAACAACTTTTACTGGGCAAATGTTATCAGTTATGAATAAGGGTTGCTGCTAACCCAAAATGAGTAAGCTTATTGACCCTTAATCTGTTTTATCTTTTTGATTTTTCTCACCATGCTTTAAATTGAACAGTAAAAGTTATGACTTAAAATGTTCTCATTTTGGTGCTGGACACAGCTATAGAAATTGCACTGATGTAATAAATTAGATGTCACAATTCCACCTCTAATGGTGTCCTAGGGACTTAGTGAGTGACAGCTCAGCCACTCTATAGAATCAGGGGCATGATGGGCTGTCAGTATTGTGAGTGAAAGCCCATCTGCCCAGTCTAGCCAGGCCTGCTGGGTTTTCTCCAGATGTCCCCCGTTCAGGTAGATTACCTATCTATTTAGCTGACTGACAATGGTTCAACCATTGCCAGCCATAGCTTTGCTTGGTGGTGTGTGTGCCTTACAGTTCTGCTATTCTGATCTTTGTTGTCTGACCTCGGACTTGCCTTTTGTCCATTCTTTTGAATTGCCCCTTTACCTTTGATGTACACTGACCTTTACTACTTGACCTCGAACTTCTGAACATTCTTTTGCCTTACCCTTTTACCATCGATATTATATTTAACCCCGAACTTCTTGACTCCCTTGTCTCACGGCTTGCCCGTGAATAATGACTCAGCATCTTATCAGGACTGTTACTAATCTTACTAGGAATAACTGTCATTAAAATTAGTCCAAGAACACACCTGGCAATCTTTGTCCTTTGTACACCCCATGTATTATCTTTCCAGAAATTACTTGTTATATTCATATTGGCGATTTATGGCTTTTTTAGTGGTTTCTAAGCATTCAATACTTGCTAAAATCATTTCCATCAGCTATTTTCCTGTTGGGATTGTGGTGGGCTTGTTCTCATGCACAGCAGCCAGTCAGATTTGGCAGAGCTTCAGTTTATAAACTAATGCAAAAAGCAAAGATAAAAAGAATTCAGACAGGCAACAATGACATAATAAATAGCAGGTATGCCTTTCCCATGAGTGGTGGTAATTTGTAAGACCCCCGGCTGGAGATCTCTTTTTTACTTTCAGTGCAGTCAATAATATGAAATATTAAATCTATGGATGAAATACATTTTTAACTTTCATCTTTGCAGCATTGCAAGAGATTTGAAAGTCATATGAAATTAAATGTAGCATAGGTAAGACATTGAAAGAGAAATGTCTAATTTTCTATCCACACTGCACGGAAGGCAGAATCCATATCTTCTTTTATTAAAATGTCCTGTGAAGTGAGATGGATTCAACAGAACCTCTGATAACAGTTATTATAAGCAAGTGACACGCATATAAATACATCAGTCTATCATGCCACATGCTGGTAAAGACCATGAATTTTCGCTTTCAGAGTGCCCCATGCAAAACCCGATTTTCTCACAATCCTTATTGCACTTTGCTCTAATTATCAGCTACAAATGTGATATGTAAACAACACCTAATAAAAGTTGTCACTGCAAAGACTGCACATTATGTAAAATTCACAAGAAAGGCAGTCAAGAATAGAAACAGCTCACAAAATATAATGGGTCTTTGCTTTTTTTTTTTTAGAGAGCATTAGATATATAAACAACTACAATATCTGTTCAAAATGAAACACATTTAGAGTGTATGTGTAATCATTAGGTGTGAATGGGTGGGGGAGTATACATTAGACTATTTTTTGTACTTTTGTACTTTTTGTATATGTGTATATTGTTTATATACTTTTATTGTGTTAGCCTGCATGGTGCACTGCATGTTGCCATGAAACTGACACCTCTTAGAAGCCTTGTATGAGAGCAATTACAATCCTGAGTATCCACCCCCTTATAAATGATAGTTATGTGACTAAATCTTTAGCAGTATTTTGCACGTGTGACCTCCTCCGTGAAGTATTGTGAACTAGTATTATACCCTGCTCTTGCATTAGTGAGTATGGTCATTTATGCTGATGTGTTGTTCATTTGTTTCTGTAACGCTGGTGGGTGTGGACCCATTGCGCCATGGGCCGGTTTTACTCTGGAGGGGCGTGACAAAGCCACTACCTGATTTTCGCTAGAGCCTCTGGTGGTGAGGATAGACTTGGCCCCAGGTAGTTGCCAGGTATTACTCCAGGGCAGTCCCCGGGTCTGCAGCAGCTGACTGGAGGGTCAGAGGCACAAGTATGCGATTCAAGAGGGCAAAGACAAGACGGGGTCAGACGGTCCAAGGTTGGTGCATGCAGCACAGGGTCAGTAGCTGTATCCGAGGTCAGGAACAGAGAGGTCAAGCAGAATGGGTAAGCAGGCCAGGTGGTTAACGGAAAGCGGAATCCAGAAGAATGCAAAAAACAGGTAGCAATCAAAGTTCGGGCAGAGAGTGGTGGATGGAGATGCCTAAGATATGACCAGCTGTCATGGGATATGCTGGGGAGCCAAATCTCTGCAGGACACAGCAGGGTTAAATTTCTGCACAGACCGGCCATGCCCCCTTAAGGCTAAATGGATACCACATGTAAATGCAGCAGTGCTGAGGAGTGATGAGCGAATGTGCTCGCCACTATTCGGTACTCGATTGAGTATCACGGTGCTGGACAAGCTCGGTGCTCGGCGAGCATTTCCGAGTTACTCGGGCGGGAACTTGGGTCTCTGCCCTGCATGTTTGGCGCTCTTTAGAGAGCCAATGAACATGCAGGGATTGCTTGCCACGCACTGTAATGCCGTAGCCATGTTGGTTGTGGGCATTACAGTGATTGGCTGGCCGCATAGCATCATCAGTTCTATTTAAGACCTAGAGGCGCTAGGCTCGTCACAGTCTACCCCAGAAACAGGCAGAGTAGGGAGAGCTCCTGCTGAGTCAGGGAGAGATTTGCTTGTTTATAGTTAGTATAGTTATTCCACTGCATATCTACAGTGGGTACGGAAAGTATTCAGACCCCTTTAAATTTTTCACTCTTTGTTTCACTGCAGCCATTTGTTAAATTCTAAAAAAGTTAATTTTTTGTTCTCATTAAAGTACACTCTGCATCCCATCTTGACTGAAAAAAAACAGAAATGTAGACATTTTTACAAATTTATTAAAAAATAAAAACTGAAATATCACATGGTCATAAGTTTTCAGACCAGTAGCGTAGCTATCGGGGGGCAAAGGGGGCGCTCTGAGGGGGCCCACCCGGATCTATGCCAGTAGAACTGTATCCAGCGTGCACGCCGATACAGTTACACTCCAGGCAGATCAGGGAGACTCTGTCCTTGCACTCTCCGGCAGCCACTATGGGGCCCTCGAGCAGGAGGGGGGCCCCCGTTACCAGCATCAGGCCCCCCTGCCTGTCCCCACCGCAAGTTTACTGATGAGGGAGGGAGCGCGACGCTACCCTCTCCCATCAGTCCCCTCTCTGTGACGGGAGTCTCTAATGTCATCACTAGGCGCCCGGCCCGCTGTGCTGAAGATTTGTGTGGGCCTGGTGCTCGGAGCATTGAGGGAACCAGGAGGAGAAGTGAGTACTGTGTTTATTTCTTTTTTGCCGGGCGGGTGGCATTATATTACAGCCTCTGCCTATGGGGAGGGGGGGAGAGCATTATACTAAAGACTCTGCCTATGGGGAGGGAGGGAGCATTATACTGAAGACTCTGCTTATGGGGAGGGGGGGAGCATTATACTAAAGACTCTGCCTATGGGGGGGAGCATTATACTAAAGACTCTGCCTATGGGGAGGGGGGAAGCATTATACTACAGACTCTGCGTATGGGGAGGGGGGAAAGCATTATACTAAAGAATCTGCCTTTGGGGAAGGTGTGAAGCATTATACTAAAGACTCTGCCTATGGGGTTGGGGGGAAGCATTATACTAAAGACTCTGCCTATGGGGAGGGGGGAAGCATTATACTAAAGACTGTGCCTATGGGGAGGCGGAGCATTATACTAAAGACTCCGCCTAGGGGGAGGGTGCATTTTACTACAGACTCTGCCTATGGGAGGGTGCATTATACTATATGAAGGACTATGGGGAGTGCATTATACTATATTGAGGACTATCTGGTTCATTATACTATATGTAGGCTATTTATACAGTGTGGGAGATAATGTGGGGTCTTTGCACAGTGTGGGGCCATAATACAGTGTGGGAGATAATGTGGGGCCTTTGTATAGTGTGGGGGCCATCATACAGTGTGGGAGATAATGTGGGGTCTTTGCACAGTGTGGGGGCCATCATACAGTGTGGGAGATAATGTGGGGTCTTTGTACAGTGTGGGGGCCATCATACAGTGTTGTAGCCATCGGATTGGAGGCTTCTAAGGGGTCAGTATACTGTGTGGGGGGTACTATACAGTTAGGGGGCATTATACTATGTATAGGAGAGCATCATACTGTGTAGAGGGGAGCTGTACATGGGGGGAGACTCAGGACATTATTAAATCTTAAGTGGGCACTTATCGTTATAGGGGAACTCAGGTTATTGTGACTGTCAAAGGGGCACACAGAGGGCATTATTACTTTCTAGGGGGCACAATGTGGGCACTGTTTTCTAGGACACTTGCACATGGCATTACTATATTCTAGAGGCTTGTTTTACCATCTAGAGGACACTCAGCAGGTGCAGTAATAGGGACACATACAGCAACAGACGCTCAGTATTGGGGTATCAGCAGGATGAGGAGTTTGTGCAGGTTGGGACTAGATGGAGACAGTACCTGAAATGTAAGGAGTCAAATGTGTCTTTGTTGTGATCTCTGCAGACCTGAGACTCTGAGTCCTGGATGGAGGAGTTGTCGTGTCGGTCTGGGCCAGATAGCAAAGATGGGAAAAGTGAACAATTTAATCAGAAAGAACGTCACCTGTAAGGTACTATATATAACTGTGCTGTGATCTCTTATATGTTCTGCAGGACTGGTATCTATCAATATATGTCACCATATGGCTGTAGTATCAGTGCTGATCTTTGTATAGAGATTATTTTCAGTAAGGCTGTGTGCCCACAATGCGTTTTTTAAGTGTTTCCGCAGCGACAATTCCGCTGCAGAAAAGCTTAAAAAACGCATGGTAGAAGGTCTGCCATGTTCCCCAATGATAATCCGCATGTGCTGTGCACATGCTACGGAGATTTCCACTGCGGGTTATCATTGCGGAAAAAAACGCAGCACTACCAATTATTTTGCGGAAGCGCTGCGTTTTCGCCCCCATTGAATTGCATTGGAATGCTTGGATTACGCATCACTGCATCTGTACATGTGAAATCCATGCATTTCAATGTGCGGATGGTACCCGGGTTTGGAGAAGAGGAGACTCTCCTACAGACGCGGGTACCATAGAACCTGTAAAAAAAAGAATAAAATAAAAAATAAATATTATATTTACCTTCTGATGGCCCCCGGTGTGCTTGTCTTTGCTTGCCAGCAGATTGCGGTGGACTGAAGGACCTGCGCTGACGTCATTTAGTCATGTGACGGCAGGTCCTTCAGTATACCACGAGCTGCCGGCAAGCCAGGACGGATCGAATAAAGACTCCGGGGCCCATCAGAAGGTAAGTATAGATTTATTTTTTATTTTTTGTCATTCTTTCGATCGCACTATATAAATCCATGCCGTTTGCATGGATTTATATAGTGTGACCAAGTTGTCAAGCACTTTCCAAGTGATGCTAAAATCGCTTGGAAAACGCTTGTCAACCCTCATGCGGAAATGCATGTGAATAACGCTTCACATCCGCATGTCCCTGGCAGGAAAAACGCATGTACAATCCGCATGTACAATCTGCATGTACAATCCTCATGCGTTTTTTCTGGCAGGGAGATGCAGAAGCGCTCAGGAAAAAATCCAGAGCATTTCGGCATCGTGGGTACATAGCCTAACAGTGCGGTCATCTGCTGTGGTTCTTCTACATCCACTATTAGGGTTAGTGCCCACGATGCAGATTTGATGCAGAGCCTTTTTTCCTCTCTCTGGCAGAAAAAAACGCATGCAGATTTACATGCGTTTTTTCTTCCAGGGAGAAGTGTTTTTTCAGCGTTTTATACATGCGTTTTTCGCATGCGTTTTTTCAAGCACTTTTCCAAGCAATTTTGAGCATCACTTGGAAAAGTGCTTTGACAAGTTGGTCACACAATATAAATCCATGCAACTGGCATGGATTTATATTGTGTGACCAACTTAGATGCTTTAAATGCTGCATCTATAGAAAAAAAAAAAAAGAATTAAAAAGTTAAAAATAAGAAAAAAACTGTATACTCAACTCTCCAGTCTCCTCCAGGCCGCGTACTCTCTCCTCGACATCCCGCGGTGTACTTGCAGGACCTGCGGTGACGTCATTTAGTCAGCTGATGGTCACGCGACCATCACCTGACCTCTGACGTCAGCGGTCTCGTGACCATCAGCTGATTAAATGACGTCACCGCAGGTCCTGCCAGTACACCGTGGAACACCGAAGAGAGAGGATCGCCGCCGAGAGGATACCGGTAAGGTGAGTATACAGTTTTTTTTTATTTTTAACTTTTTTATTTCTTTTTTTCACTGTGTGGTAGCCGGGATGAAGAGGAGTTGTAGTCTCCTCTTCATCCTGGGTACCACACGCACCGCGATTACGCAGCAAATTCGCAGCCATTGAATTTAATTGAAACGCAGCAAATCCACATATACCTGCGGGTTTGCTGTGTTTCAATGTTCCTCAATGGCCGCAAATTTGTGGCGTAATCGAGGTAGAAATGGTCATGCTGCGTTTTGCAACGCAATGCTAATTTGGCGCGATAATGAGCGCATCATGTGCACAGCACATCGAAATTCACATTGCTTTACATGGCAGAGGGTTTTACAAGCGTTTTCGCAGCCGTAAAAACACTGCAAAAATGCTACAAGAACGCTACGTGGGCACATAGCCTTAGGGTGTGCCACCATAGCTGTAACCAGGATTACCTGGTTAGGGGCCCATTCAGAAGTTCCATTCCCCCTGAACCAAAACCATAGCTACGCCTCTAATTCAGACCCTTTGCTCAGTATTGAGTAGAAGCACCCTTTTGAGCTAGTACAGCCATGAGTCTTCTTGGGAATGATGCAACAAGTTTTTCACACCTGGATTTGGGGATCCTCTGCCATTCTTCCTTGCAGATCCTCTCCAGTTCCGTCAGGTTGGATGGTGAATGTTGGTGGACAGTCATTTTTAGGTCTCTCCAGAGATGCTCAATTGGGTTTAGGTCAGGGCTCTGGCTGGGCCAGTCAAGAATGGTCACAGAGTTGTTCTGAAGCTACTCCTTTGTTATTTTAGCTATGTGCTTAGGGTCGATGTCTTGTTGGAAGGTAAACCTTCGGCCAAGTCTGAGGTCCAGAGCACTCTGGAAGAGGTTTTCATCCAGGATATCTCTGTACTTGGCCGCATTCATGTTTCCTTCAATTGCAACCAGTCGTCCTGTCCCTGCAAAAACACCCCCATAGCATGATGCTGCCACGACCAAATTTCTCTGTTGGGATTGTATTTGGCAGGTGATGAGCAGTGCCTGGTTTTCTCCACACATACCGCTTAGAATGATCGCCAAAAAGTTCAATCTTCGTCTCATCTGATCAGAAAATCTTATTTCTCATAGTCTGGGAGTCCTTCATGTGTTTTTGAGCAAACTCTGTGCGGGCTTTCAAATGTCTTGCACTGAGGAGAGGCTTTCATCAAGGTACTCTGCCATAAAGGCCCGACTGGTGGAGGGCTGCAGTGATAGTTGACTTTGTAGAACTTTCTCCCATCTCCCTACGGCATCTCTGGAACTCAGCCGCAGTGATCTCGGGGTTCTTCTTTACCGCTCTCACCAAGGCTTTTCCCGAATGATTGCTCAGTTTGGCTGGACAGCCAGGTCTAGGAAGATTTCTGGTTGTCCCAAACTTCTTCCATTTAAGGATTATGGAGGCCACTGTGCTCTTAGGAGCCTTGAGTAATGCAGAAATTCTTTTGTAACATTGGCCAGATCTGTGCCTTGCCACAATTCTGTCTCTGAGCTCCTTGGGCAGTTCCTTTGCGCTCATGATTCTCATTTGGTCTGACATGCACTGTGAGCTTTCAGGGCTTATATAGACAGGTATGTGCCTTTCCAAATCAAGTCCTTTCAGTTTAATTAAACACAGTTGGACTCCAAAGAAGGAGTAGAACCATCTCAAGGAGGATCACAAGGAAATGGACAGCATGTGACTTAAATACGAGTGTCTGAGCAAAGGATCTGAATACTTATGACCATGTGATATTTCAGTTTTTCTTTTTTAATAAATTTGCAAAAATTTCTACATTTCTGTTTTTTTTCCAGTCAAGATGGGGTGCAGAGTCTACTTTAATGAGAAAAAAAAAAGATCTTTTTAGAATTTACCAAATGGCTGCAATGAAACAAAGAGTGAAAAATTTAAAGGGGTCTGAATACTTTCCGTACCCACTGTATATATATATCCATCTGAACTAACAGAGCTTCTGAGGACTAATCCAGCTGCATATTTTCAGTGGTGAAAGTGATAGCAGGAGTTAGGCAGGCAGGGTATGTGACAGACTGCAGTGCATGATACAGCACAAGAGGGTCCATTGCATGTTCAACTTCTGTTCTGACTGATCCTGCTGCGACAAATATTTGTAGACATAGCCCCAGATATCAGGGGCCAGGGCTAATTTTTTTTTTAATCTTAATCCTGATAATTTGCTTAAGGCTATGTGCCCATGATGCAGAAATGCTCAGGATTTTTTCCTGAGCGTTTCTTCATCTCCCTGGCAGAAAAAACGCATGCGGATTGTACATGCGTTTTTCCTGCCAGGGACATGCGGATGTGAAGCGTTCTTCACATGCATTTCCGCATGCGGGTTGACAAGCGCTTTCCAAGCGATTTTAGCATCACTTGGAAAGTGCTTGTCAACTTGGTCACACTATATAAATCCATGCAAACCTCATGGATTTATATACTGTGACCTTAAAGAATGTTAAAAAATAAAAAAATAAATCTATACTTACCTTCCGATGGCCCCCGCAGTCTTGCTTCGCTCCGTCCTGGCATGCTGGCAGCTCGCGGTACACTGAATGACCTGCCGTCACATGACTATGACGTCAGCGATGGTCCTTCAGTCCACCGCGAGTTGCCGGCAAGCGAAGACAAGGAGACCGGGGGCCATCAGAAGGTAAATATAATATTTATTTTTTATTTTATTCTTTTTTTTACAGGTTCTATGGTACCCGGGTCCGGAGGAGAGTCTCCTGTCCTCCACACCAGGGTACCATCCGCACATTGAAACGCATGGATTCCGCATGCACAGATGCAGTGATGCGGAATCCAAGCGTTCCAATGAAAGTCAATGGCGGGGAAAACGCAGCTCTTCCGCAAAATAATTGGTAGTCCTGCGTTATTTTCCGCAATGATAACCCGCAGCGGAAATTTCCACAGCATGTGCGGGTTATCATTGGGGAACATGGCAGGCCTTTCACCATGCATTTTTTAAGCGCTTCTGCAGCGTTTTTGCCGCTGCGGAAATGCTTACAAATGCATCGTGGGCACACAGTCAAAAAAGCAATCCAGAGTACACCATTTTTCTGCTCCATTTGCTTGTTAGCAGTGCAAAATACAGCCAGATCTTTTCCATATTATAGCGATAAAAATCCAGAAATTTGAACTGAACGTGGAAAATATTGGCCTCCATTTCCATTTTGTTGCAGTGTGTCGGTGAAGCTATTCACACGAGGTCTCTGTGAAGAATAGTGTTAGTAAACTATAGGCCTGCTATTTAAAACCGTGGTTCTCTGTCAGACGTATCACATATAACTGCGTTCCAAAATCAGCCATTTATGGCTTCCAATTTCATTTTGTTGCAGTGTGTCGGTCAAGCTATTCACACTAGTTCTCTGTGAAAAATAGTATTAGTAAACTACAGGCCTGCTATTTAAAACCATGGTTCTCTGGCAGACGTATCACATATCACTGAGTTCCAAAATCAGCCATTTCTAGTGAACGTGGAAAATATTGTCCTCCATTTAAAATGGGCAAGGGACGGGGAAGTGGACCTGATGATGATAGTGCATGCAGAGGCCGAGGCCGAGGACGTGGCTGTAGACAAGATGAAATTGTGCCACAACAAACACCCATATCTTGTCGCTCGACCTTCCTGTCTCAACTACTAGGGGACTGCACAACACCACTATTGAATACAGAGCAGTGTCAAAAGGTTGTTGGTAGGACAGCAGATAATGCTTCCAGTCACTTTGAATCCACCACCACCACCACAACCCTGTCTTCCACACACAGTCAAGTCTCAGTAACCATGAGTCTGGACCGCATATTCCTCACCCTGATCCTCCTTCCTCCCACCATGTTAATTGCCCAGAGACAACTGATCCCAAACTTGGGCACTCAGAAGAGCTGTTCACTTTTCCATTTGTAGATTCGGGCCTTTCGCCCGGCCAGCTTCAAGCAATTCAAGAGGAGAACACGTGTAGCAATGCCCAAATATTTGAGCAGCCTTGGTCACATGAAGGCAACAGTGGGAAATGGCAATTACTGTCGCAAGAGGTGGATGATGATAATGAGACACAATTGCCAGAAAGTCAGGAGGAGGACCAGGGTGTGGAAATGGAAGACAAGGTGATGGATTATATAGTAACTGACCCAACCTGGCAGGGGAACATGCAGAGCGAGGACAGCAGCACACAGGTGGAGGGAGGCGTAGCAGCACAACAGGCAGGAAGAAGCAGTGTGGTGGCCACAGACACAAGGCGGGAAAGTGTTTCCCGTGACGCCAGTACGAAGGAAGTTGCCATTACAACTGTTAGGTCTTCCCGAGACTCGTTGTTTTTTAAAGACTCTGCAGATAACCCCAAAAAGGCCTTTTGCACCACCTTCCAGGCCAGCATCAGCAGGGGTAGCAAAACTAGCTGCCTGACCACCACCAGCATGATCAGGCACATGGAAGCAAAGCCCCCGACTAAGTGGGACGAACCCCAGGGTCCAGAAACAGTGTCTGCGGGTGACACCACTGCTTCTTCTGCTGTTGTGCGTGCACCCCAATCCCCTGTCCATGGCGCATGCGAAGATGCCTCCCACCCTGCACGTGTCGTTGCACACTCTCAACTAGCACCATAAGCAAGAAAGTCCATGTCCATGTCCCAGCACAGCGTTCAGTTGTCCCTACCCCAGTCCTTGGTCCGCAAGCACAAATACACAGCCAACACCCCACAGGCCACACTACTAAATTCACACATTTCGCGAATTGCTTGCATCTGAAATGTTGCCTTTTAGGCTCATGGAGACGGAAGATTTCCGCAACCTGATTGCGGCGGCTGTCCCTCGGTACTTGGTCCCCAGGCGCCACTATTTCTCCCGGTATGTCATCCCCGCATTACACGAGCATGTGTCCCACAACATTAGCCGTGCCCTCAACAATGCAGTTACTGGGAAAGTCCATCAAACCATGGACAAGTGCTCGTGGGCAGGGACGGTACTTTTCACTGATGGCACACTGGGTTAATATAGTGGAAGCCGGGATCCAGTCGGACCTAGGGATGAAACATGTCTCCCTGACGCTGAGGAATGTGGGCTATGGGTCAATCAGGGTTGCCCCTACATTCAACAGCTCCTGCACCTTCCCCTCCTCTTCATCTTCTGCCTCCATCTCCGAAATGACCTCATCAGTCAGAATTTGGAAGCACTGCAGCACAATGGTGAAGAGTTGTGGACAGCTCTGAAAGAGCAGGCAGACAGGCAGATCTGTGGCTGACACTGCTGACTCTACAGCCGGGTATGGTCATGTGTGACAATAGCCGGAACCTGGTGGCGGCTCTGAGACAAGGCGAACTCACACACATACCATGACTGGCCCATGTGCTTAACCTCGTGGTTCAGCGGTTTCTCAGATCTGCCAGATCTGATTGTCAAAGTACGCTGCATGTGTGCCCTTTTTAAAAAGACAGCTTCCGCCTCCCTTGCCGTGCTTCAGCAGCGTTTGCAGCTTCCAGCTCACTGTCTGGTGTCCAATGTCCTCACGCATTGGAATTCTACATTTGAATATGTTGGGAAGGATTTGTGAGCAGAAGAGGGCAGTTGTTGACTACTAGTGTTGAGCCACCCCCGTAGTGTTCGAGTTCGGTTCGGTTCGTTGAACACCCGTGTGTTCGCCGAACTGTTCGTCGAACTGTTCGTCGAACACCTTCGAACACCGTTAAAACCAATGGCAGGCAAACAAAAACACATAGAAACACATAGAAAACACCTTCAAAGGTGTCCAAAAGCTGACAAACTGCTCAGAAGACATAACTAACACATGGAAAAGTGACAAGTACATATAGTCATGCGAAAATAAAAGAGGTGGAGGAGTAAAAGGAGGGGGAGACACAGATATAGGCATGTCATGCCCTTCTAAAATCCAAAAAGTGAGAAGCCGACACGGCCAGTCCGCTCCTGCCCGTGCCACCTCCGTGTCGCCGGGTTTGTGCCAGAGCCGCGGTGAACCCTGATGGCCAGCCCCCCTCTCCCAATACTGGTGCCTGTCCGCTGGTGGGTCGAGCGAGCCCCCCTGTGGTGGAGGCAGCTCTAAGCTTTTTAATTTAAATTGTCTCTCTAATTTGAATGAATACACTTTAAATCCATTTACAAGGATCTATTGGAGGGCAAGTCTCATGCCAGCAGCCGCGTAATTCCAGCTCCAGTAGCGTCCACTAAAGCTGCTGCAGTTAAAAAGCTTTTATAAGGATCGAGCTCGGCTGTCCACCGCAAGGCATCCTACTGCCAGTCCCAGCCCCTATGCCTTGGGGTGCCTCCTGATGCTCTTCACTAAGTATCCCATGGTCCCGAAGCATTTCCTTTGAAAAAATTAAGTGTCTAAACTACAGGTGATGTAGCTTGCTTAACAGCCGGGATAATCCGCTGACTAGCAGACACTGCTACTAGGCACAAAGTATTTCCTGGGCTAGATGCAGTTAAAAATTTGTAATTAGATACTCTCGTTGGATGCTGAGAAAGCATTCCATAGAGTCTCCTGGCACGCCATATATGATTCTCTTAAAAAGCTTGGGGTAGGGGTCTAGGGGACCCTTTTATAGCCAAAATCACGGCCCTGTATCACAATACGTCACCTAGGCTGAAGATAAAATGAACTGTAGCACCCTGAGGGCTCGGTTGCTACAGACGTATTGCACCTCACCCAGAGGTGTGATATCTCACTCTCAGGTAAGGATGGAGTGTGGATCAGGACCCGACACCTGCATGCATTACACCACATTGCCGTGGGGCAGGGCGACCAATATGCCCCTGAGATGGGCACGACAGTCCCTGTCCCTGGCTGGAGTGGGGGGAGGGAACACTGAGGAAGGGGAACCCGGTAGTGCAGGAGCAGGGAGGAAGCAGTTCCTGGGTGCATTGAGAAGGGAGTATAAAAGGTGGGCACCATCTTAGTTCAGTGCAGAGAAGTCTGAGCAGAAGTGGCAGGGAGCAGGGGCTCTGCATGAGCTCTGCTCCGGAGGCGGGCCTAGTAACAGAGGCCCAGGCCTGGAAGAGGGAGAAGGAAGGAAGAGGAGCGGAGAAGGCTCCAGGAACGAGGAATGAAGGGATCCCAGGGGTGCGGACGGGCGAGTCGCCACCGCACGCCCGAATCCACCTGCGTGGAGGGGTCAGGCCAAAGGGGGAGACCGGTCCCCGAACTAGTGGAGGCAGGAAACGACCCTCAGCTAGAAACCGGAGGCTCTGACATTTTATGTGGTGCAGCCCCTCGCTACACCCGCTAGGAAGGCACCACATAGGGTCAGGGAAACTGGCGCCAAGTTTACCAAGAGGAGACCCGAGGCAGCCGGACAGAAGTGTTGGTAAGAAAGGCCAGACAAAGGACACACAAAGGGGGTCCTGTGAAGTGCTCCAAAGTTATCTGGGAGTTGTCTGAGCCCCTCACCTGGTGAGCACAGTACGACGTGGGCAGCCGTTACCTGCAGACGTGGTCTGGATAATAAGAACTGTGAGTAAAGGCCCTGAACTGCATCACTGACTCCGTGTCGTTACTGCTGCTGCCCTGCACCATCACCCCCATCCTCTGCATACACTGCCCTGAGGCTATACTCCTCCCGTGGGGAGTTATGCTACGCTCTGCTGCACCCACAACACCAGCCTCAGCGGTCTGCCCTGTAGCGGCGGTTCACTCTGACCGCAATCCACGGGTGGCGTAGTCGTACATTTAAACATCAAAACCACATAAATAGTTCCGCCACTGGTTTGACCGCCCTGAGCCACGGAAACGGGTCGCCGCCACGAAGACTACAACCACCAGCATCCACCAAAAAGGGTCCGGCTCCGGGTGTCCCAAGGCCCAGGGGGTGCGTCAGAACATTTTCATCACCTTTCACAATCACCAATGGGACAAGGCAGGGATGTCCTCTGTCCCCTCTCTTATACATCCTAGTGACGGAGCACCTGCTGTCATCAATTCGCCATAACCCCAATATTAGGTGGATTGAGGTGGGAGTCACCGAGTACAAGTGCTCTCTATTTGCTGATGATGTCCTAGTATATATCACTCAATCACATATATCCATCCATGCTGTTATGGCTGAAATAGATCACTTTGTTACATGGTCAAATTTTAAAATCAATGCAGCGAAGTCTGAGGCCCTCGATGTCTCCCTCCCCAAATCCATATAGGATTCCATCCAGTCCAACTTTCCCTTTGCCTGTCCCTAACAGGGTATCAAATACTTAGGAATTCCTATTCATAGAGACCTCTCCCATCTATGTTATCTTAATTTTGGGCCCTTTATTGAACAACTCCATACAGACCACGGTTGGCAAGTTAGAACTGTAAGATTCACTACGTGAACCGCTGGTGTTTTGTGGAAAAGCACATGTACACTGCGTTCCAAATTATTATGCAAAAAGTGTTTAGGAGTGATAAGGGAAGAATTTGTTTGTTTGTCAGTTAAACTCATTGATGGTGATGTGTGTCAGGGCTCTTTATATCACTGTAAGCAATTGCAGACACCTGTGCTAATTAGTTTGGCAGGTGTGTCCAATGAAAGGCAAGACTACTTAAGAAGGCTCTCTCACATTATTAAGCAGCCTACATTTTCTGCCAAAATGGGAAAGAAAAAGGATGTGTCGGCTGCTGAGAAGCAACAAATTGTGGAGTGTTTAGGTCAAGGCATGACTACAATCAACATTGTGCGATGATCAGGATGAAGTGTCTTGGCAATCAAGAAGTATGTAGCTGATTCACAGTACACACGTGTGCGTGCTGATAAGGGCAAATTGAGGACTCTTTCCTACAGGCAATTACGTCAGGTTGAAAGAGCAGCTTCAAAAAAGCCTTGTCATAGCAGCAGACAAGTTTTTGAAGCTGCTTGTGCCTCCAACGTCCCCCGAACAACAAGATGCAGGGTCCTTCAGAGGTTTGCAGCTGTGCATACGCCATCCTGTCGACCTCCTCTATCCACTTCACACAAGCAGAAACGGTTCCAGTGGGCCAAACATTACATGAAGACTGATTTCAAAACAGTTTTGTTCACGGATGAGTGCCGTGCAGCGCTCGATGGTCCAGATGGATGGAGTGGAGGATGGCTGGTTGATGGACACCCCACGCAAACACGGCTACAGCACCAACAAGGAGGAGGTGGAGTAATGTTTTGGGCTGGAATCATGGGGAGAGAGATTGTCGGCCCCTTTAGGATCCCTGAAGGCGCTAAAGATGAACTCCATAATGTGTGTGGATTTTCTCAAACAGCACTTCCTGCCATGGTTCAAGAAGAAGAACCGTGTATTTCACAGCAAGATCATTTTTCTGCATGATAATGCACCATCTCATGCTGCACATAAAACATCTGCATCTCTGGCTGATATGGGCATAAAAGGGGACAAACTTATGGTGTGACCCCCATGCTCCCCTGACCTCTACCCCATTCAGAACCTTTGGAGCATCATTAAAAGGAGTGTCTATGATGGCGGGAGGCAGTTCACATCTAAGCAACAGCTCTGGGAGGGTATTCTGTCCTCATGCAAAACAATTGAAGCAGAAACCATCCAAAACCTGACAAATTCAATGGACGAGAGAGTTCAGAAGCTCCTTTCGAACAAGGGGTCCTATGTGAAAATGTAACATCACCTAGAATAAAGTTTTGAGTTGAAAACTGTTTGATTTCAGTTTCTAACAACCTGCTAATGCTTATAATTTCAAAAATGACCATTTTTTTGGTCTTTATTAAAATGAAAAGGTTGATCGAAAAGTTTGGGGGATCTAAGAGTGTGGCAACCCAGTAGTCATGATTACTTCGAATTCTGACAATATGAGGGTCATGCTGCAGGTAGTGCAGCAAGAAGGCACTTATGTGTCTTGCGCATCTCGGAGCCCCAAAATTATTTTCCGGGCTAGATGCAGCTAAAAATTATTATTAATTTTAAATCTGGTGAAGCTTTAGTATAGATGGCCTAATAGGATGAGTGCTGCACACTGCTACAAAGCCCAAATTATTTTCCAGTCAAGATACAGATAAACATGATTAGTAATTTTAAATCTGGTGGAGCTTATTATAGATGGCCTAATAGAATCAGTGCTGCACACTGCTACAAAGCCCAAATTATTTTCCAGCCAAGATACAGATAAACATGATTAGTAATTTGAAAGCTTAAAACGGTTGGTAGGGTGATTTTAACCAATCATCAAGCTTTTACTCTCCCCAGGATGACACAGGGGTAGAAAAGTCGTTTCGGATCCATGATTTGTTCATCTTTATGAACGTGAGTCTGTCTACATTATCAGTGGAGAGCCGCGTGCGCTTATCTGTCAGCACACCACCAGCAGCGCTGAACACACGTTCAGACAGAACGCTGGCTGCGGGGCATGACAAGATCTCCAAGGCGTAAGTGGCTAGCTCCGGCCATTTATCCAGATTGGAAGCCCAAAAAGAGCAAGGGTCCAGTGACACAGTCGTGGCTTCAATGTTTACTTGGAGATACTCCTGTACCATCGTCTCTAGGCGTTGACTATGTGTCAGACTTCTTGTCTCCTGTGGCCTTGCAAAGGATGGGCTAAAAAAGTGGTGAAATGATTCCGCAAAATTGATGTTACCAGCAGATACTGTGGTTCTGTTACGGTTTGAGTGCTGAACACTTGACGGTCCCACGGTTGGCAAGTTGGAACTGTGAGATTCACTACGTGCACCACTGGTATTTTGTGGAAAAGCACATGTAAGATTCTGCAACAGTCTCTGCTGATACTCCTGCATGCGTGCATCCCTTTCTATGGCAGGAATAATTTCTGCAAATTTAATTTTGTACCGGGGATCTAACAGTGTGGCAACCCAGTAGTCAGGATTATTTCTAATTCTCACAATTCGAGGGTCATGTTGCAGGTAGTGCAGCAAGAAGGCACTCATGTGTGTTGCGCATCCAGGAGCACCAAGTCCCTGTTGTGTTGGTGGCCAGGTAACAATCATGCTTCCTTCCTCTGTCCTCTCCCCCCAACCTCGCACAACAGAAATGTGATCAAGGTCTCCCTCATCTGATGAGTCTTCCATCAGTTCGTCCTCCACTTCTTCCTGGGCTCCTGCACCTTCCTCACTAGTTTGGCTGCTACCATGCGCCCTGGTAAAACCATCTCCCCCACCCTCACATGCCTGCCGCCTTGGTGCTGCCGACCGTCTGGATCTTGCAGATGTTAGCCCTTCCGCATACAACTCCTCCTCCTCTACTTCCTCCACCTCCTCTTGTGCCACCACCTGACTCCGAATTCTGTTTAACATGTGCTCCAGCATGTAAATCACCGGAATAGTCATGCTGATAATGGCATCGTCAGCACTAAACATCTTCGTCGCCATTTCAAAACTGTGCAGAAGGGTGCATAGGTCCCTGATCTGAGACCACTCCTCCAGCGTGATTTGCCCCACCTCTGAATCTCGTTGGCCCAGGCTATACGTCAGAACGTATTGCACCAGGACTTGTCGGTGCTGCCACAGTCGCTGCAACATGTGCAGAGTTGAATTCCACCGGGTAGGCACATCGCATTTTAGCCGGTGAAGTGGCAGGCCCAACGACTTCTGTAGAGATGTAAGTCGCTGAGCTGCGGGATGCGAACGGCGGAAGTGAGCACACAGCGACCGTGCCCTCTGCAGAAGGCCATCTAGTCTGGGATAGTGGGCTAAAAATTGCTGGACAACCAGGTTCAACTCGTGAGCCATACAAGGCACGTGTGTGACATTTCCCCGGTGAAGGGCCGCACCCAGGTTTGCAGCATTGTCGCACACGGCCTTCCCTGGTTTCAGGTCCAGTGGAGACAACCATTCATGAAATTGGTTCTCCAGAGCTGACCACAAACTCCTCAGCTGTGTGACTCACATTTCCCAGACATTTCAATGTAAAAACCGCCTGATGACGTTGAGCCCTACTGCCAGCATAGTAAGGAGGTGTGCAGGATCCCTTCTGCGCAGTTAGAAAGCTTGTGGCATGACCAGACAGGCTTTGGGTGCAGGTGGAAGACCGAGAGGAGGTTGAGGAGGCAGAAGCAGTGGAGGAACTTTGACATAAAGAGGATTGACGCACAACTCGTGGGGACGGCAAGACTTGGACAGCAGCCCCTTGTCCTGCTGTCACCATAGTTACCCAGTGCCCAGTCAGCGACATGTAACGCCCCTGTCCATGCCTACTCGTCCAAGTGTCTGTGGTGAAATGCACCCTGTCACACACAGAGTTTCTCAAAGAAGCGGTGATGTTGTGTGCGACATGCTGGTGGAGCGCAGGCACACCTTTCTTTGAGAAGTAGTGCCGACTGGGCATCTGGTACTGGGGCACTGCGACGGACATAAGGTCTCGAAAATCCTCTGTGTCCACCAGGCGGAAAGGCAGCATTTCTGTAGCCAAGAGCTTGCAGATGGTGAAATTCAACCTCTTAGCTTTCTCATGGCTAGGAGGAAATGGTCTTTTACTTGTCCACATTTGAGGGACCGAGGGCTGGCTATTGTGCTTAGACGGGGTTGATAAGGGTGTCCCCGGCAAACTGCCGGTCTGTGAGGAAGATGCAGGCGGACATGTTAGGTTGCCTTGATCCAAAGGTGGTGCTATCGATGTCGGACAGCTGGTGTTCCCACCTCCAAAGAAAATGATGACCTGCCAATCACGCTGGCTGTTGCGGGTAAAGAGGTGGCAGGTCTGCGCCCCAAAACAGGTGTGACTGCTGTCCCCCCAGTCACAGAGGATGAAGAGGCCGCGGATGCACAAGATATGGCAGACGGTGGTTGGCCCGGCCGGCTAGGCCGCATTGTAGCACACTGAGCTTCCCACTGCAACTTATGCTTCATGTCCATGTGTCGGTTCATGCATGAAGTACTCAAACTATGTATTTTTTGGCCTCTACTTAGCTTTTGCTGACAAATGTTACAGATAACACGAGTTGGGTCATCTTTATCTATCTGAAAAAATGCCCAGGCTATGCAAGGCTTAGCACCCATGCGACCTGAAGAGCCACCACGACTTGTGGTGAGAGGCAGAGTTGTGTTTGAGGATGCAGTTGTTGACGTGCTTCCAGTACTACGTCTCTGTCCAGGAAGGCGCAACCTGACCTCGTCGTCACTAGCATCTTCCTCCACCTCCTCTGCTGACCTCATCTCTTGGCTGACTGTGGGTTGACAGTAAGTGGGATCTCCAACCTCATCATCATCACCCTGTGCGTTATCACACCCGTCGTCCTCAGAGCCAACCTGTTCCTGCCCTGACAAAAAACTAAAGTTGTCGCTCCAATCAGGTATTTGAGTCTTATCATCATCTTCCTCATTGTCTCCACCAACAGGAGTTACAGTTTGGGAATGAGGGTCTACATTATGGTCAGAACCTTCTGCGTCTGGTCCTGGATCCGACTCATAAAGATTCTGGGCATCAGTGCAGATCATTTCCTCGTCTGGATTCACAGAAGCGCTGGAGTCGACCTCTGATTCCCAGGCTATAGTATGAGTAAACAGCTCTGCAGACTCAACCATCTGTTCTACCTCATACTCAGACGGGCAGCTAGAGATTTGGGAGCTGTGAGGAAGCAAGTGCGATTGGGGTGACACCTTTGAGGACTGGAGTATTTGTGATGTTGAAGTTGATGTGGAGGAGAGCCCACTTAAAGGAGCACTTGATATCCGTTGAAGCACCTGCTGTTTTTGTGCCTCATCTGGAATTTGTAGCGATTGGCGTGGCCGTAAGAAAGGGATCTTATCACATTGTCCGCTAAAAGAAGTAGACATTTTAGTTTGGCTGGAAGATGGTCTTTCTTCTGCAGATGTTACTGTTGCTTTAACACCTACCCCACGGACACAACCTTTTTTCCCCTTCCCAACACGCCTATTCCCCTTTCCACCAGCAGCAGGCCTTTTTCCACTCATTTTGGTGGTTAACTAATTCACAACTCTGGAGTTGTTTGCACAAAAAAACAATGGATGGTAACCGAGCAGAGCTGAGTGGCCAAACTGTGGTATTAGGCCAAAACTATTGGCTGGGTTAGATGCAGAAAAAAATTATATTCAATTTGCAACCTGATGAAGGTCAGTATAGATGGACTAATACAACAAGTCTCACACACAGCTAGAAGCCCAATATTTTTTCAGAGGTAGATGCAGAAAAAAATATATTCAGTTTGCAACCTGATGGAGGTCAGTATAGGTGGACTAATAGAACAAGTCCCACACACTGCTAGAAGGCCAAATATTTTTTCAGAGCTAGATGCAGAAAAAAATTATATTCAGTTTGCAACCTGATGGAGGTCTGTATAGATGGATTAATAGAACAAGACCCACACAAAGCTAGAAGCCCAATATTTTTTCAGAGGTAGATGCAGAAAAAAATATATTCAGTTTGCAACCTGATGGAGGTCAGTATAGATGGACTAATACAACAAGTCCCACACACAGCTAGAAGCCCAAATATTTTTTCAGAGGTACTGTAGATGCAGATAAAAATTATTTTTAATTTGCAACCTGATGGAGGTCAGTATAGATGGACTAATAGAGAAAGTCCGACACACTACTAGAAGGCCAAATATTTTTTCAGAGCTAGATGCAGAAAAAAATTATATTCAGTTTGCAACCTGATGGAGGTCAGTATAGATGGATTAATAGAACAAGACCCACACACAGCTAGAAGCCCAATATTTTTTCAGAGGTAGATGCAGAAAAAAATATATTCAGTTTGCAACCTGATGGAGGTCAGTATAGATGGACTAACAGAGAAAGTCCCACACACTACTAGAAGGCCAAATATTTTTTCAGAGCTAGATGCAGAAAAAAATTATATTCAGTTTGCAACCTGATGGAGGTCTGTATAGATGGATTAATAGAACAAGACCCACACACAGCTAGAAGCCCAATATTTTTTCAGAGGTAGATGCAGAAAAAAATATATTCAGTTTGCAACCTGATGGAGGTCAGTATAGATGGACTAATACAACAAGTCCCACACACAGCTAGAAGCCCAATATTTTTTCAGAGGTAGATGCAGAAAAAAATATATTCAGTTTGCAACCTGATGGAGGTCAGTATAGATGGACTAATACAACAAGTCCCACACACAGCTAGAAGCCCAAATATTTTTTCAGAGGTACTGTAGATGCAGATAAAAATTATTTTTAATTTGCAACCTGATGGAGGTCAGTATAGATGGACTAATACAGAAAGTCCGACACACTACTAGAAGGCCAAATATTTTTTCAGAGCTAGATGCAGAAAAAAATTATATTCAGTTTGCAACCTGATGGAGGTCAGTATAGATGGATTAATAGAACAAGACCCACACACAGCTAGAAGCCCAATATTTTTTCAGAGGTAGATGCAGAAAAAAATATATTCAGTTTGCAACCTGATGGAGGTCAGTATAGATGGACTAACAGAGAAAGTCCCACACACAACTAGAAGGCCAAATATTTTTTCAGAGCTAGATGCAGAAAAAAATTATATTCAGTTTGCAACCTGATGGAGGTCTGTATAGATGGATTAATAGAACAAGACCCACACACAGCTAGAAGCCCAATATTATTTCAGAGGTAGATGCAGAAAAAAATATATTCAGTTTGCAACCTGATGGAGGTCAGTATAGATGGACTAACAGAGAAAGTCCCACACACTACTAGAAGGCCAAATATTTTTTCAGAGCTAGATGCAGAAAAAAATTATATTCAGTTTGCAACCTGATGGAGGTCTGTATAGATGGATTAATAGAACAAGACCCACACACAGCTACAAGCCCAATATTTTTTCAGAGGTAGATGCAGAAAAAAATATATTCAGTTTGCAACCTGATGGAGGTCAGTATAGATGGACTAATACAACAAGTCCCACACACAGCTAGAAGCCCAATATTTTTTCAGAGGTAGATGCAGAAAAAAATATATTCAGTTTGCAACCTGATGGAGGTCAGTATAGGTGGACTAATAGAACAAGTCCCACACACTGCTAGAAGGCCAAATATTTTTTCAGAGCTAGATGCAGAAAAAAATTTGATTCAGTTTGCAACCTGATGGAGGTCAGTATAGATGGACTAATAGAATGATGCTATGCCCAAAAGATTTTACTTCACTAGGTACAGTAAAAAAATTGGTATTCTATACACAGGTGGTATATCTTGCAACACAGATAGGCTACTCCACTGACTAACACACTCTGCAATAGGCCAAAAAGGATTAGCTTTGCTAGATTCAGCCAAATGCTGTGAAAAAAACTTGCACAGCACTGGCACAGACCTGCCTGGCAAAAACTGATAGGAACTGATGTAACCTAGTCCTGAAAAGGACTCCAATTACAATTAGTCTTTACTCCCACAACCTATCTATTTAAGAGCACAGACCTGCCTGATAAAAGTCGTAGGAAATGCTGTAACCTAGTCCTTAAAAGGACTGCAATCACAACTATTCCCTACTCCCAAGCTATCTGTATATTTGTGCGAAAATTGGCTTGAAATTAACAAGGTATAGCGCACACAGCAACAGCGGTGCCGTCTAACACACAGCTGCAGCAGTGAGAAAATGGTGGCGACGGGGAAAATGGCTTGGTCTTATAGGGCAAGGACATGTGACATACACTGCCAATGACACATGCCCTTGCTTGTGTGAAAAAAAGCACTTCGCTCCGTGTGTGCGCTGCTGATAGGCTGACAGATTGCACCTCCCCACTGTAAATGCGGGAAAGAGAAAAAAAAATGGAGATCTTCATTGTTCCTGCAGAGATCCATCCCCTGCCCCTCCCCCCACCCCGCTGTACACTCAAACTGCGTATTAACATTAATTTTCATCATTACTGAGAAAAAATCCAGTTATGATTTTGGTGCACGAACAGTTATCGAACATAACCTCGAACAGCCGAATTTTTCTCAAATTATTCGTGTTCGCCGAACGGCTCGAACACCGCCCAAAACAGCTCGAATTTGAGATTGGCGAACAGTTCGAGTAGAACAACGCTCATCTCTATTGACTACCAGCATCACCAAAACGTCGGTATTCAGGTCAGACTCCACACATAAGACCTCAGGAGTTGACATGGATGTCAGACATCTGTACCATCCTCCAAAACTTTGAGGACTCCACCAAGATGGTGAGCGGCGATGACGTCATAATTAGCATCACCATCCCACTTCTCTGTCTTTTGAAACCCTTTCTGAGATGCTGAGATGGAGCAAGGAACCACACAGGGTGATTCCACACAGCCCAGCCTCATCTCATCCCAATATGAATTGGGTGACAATGAGGAAGAGGAGGAGGAGGAAGAACAGGAGCTAGTTTCCTGTGCTATAGACGGTACTACCTGCACAACTGTCAAACTGTCTGTTCAGCATGGATGGCCTGAGAGCAGGGAGGAGGAGGATGAGGAGGACAGCATGGTCATCCATCCTCTTGGTGAGGACACGGAAGTCTTGCCTGTTAGCAGTCTGGCACGCATGGCTGAGTTTATGTTACACTGTGTAATGCACACGCCCGGACTGACTGGCGTGTGCGTGTTTAGTGGTTCCACTGTGCCATGAACCGGAGAGTGCCTGGAGGGGCGTAACTAAGTATCTCCCCGATCCAACCAAGGTCGCACGACGGCATACGACGCCAGTGCACCAGGGAGGAACCGAGCAGAGGGACCAGGGTCTACTCCAGGTCAGACTCCGGACACGGCTGTTGACCCACACCAGGGAATACAGGAACAGGCAGGCTGGGTAGGGTCCAGTACAGACTGGGAGACAAAATTCAGAGCCGCAGATGCGGTCAACAAACAGAGCAAAGTGAAACCGCAGGTGCGGTAGACAAGGCTGAGCAGAGCAGAACCGCAGGTGCGGTAGACAAGGCAGAGCAAAGCGAAACCGCAGACACGGTAGACAAGGCTGAGCAGAGCGAAACCGCAGACGCGGTAGACAAGGCTGAGCAGAGCGAAACCGCAGACGCGGTGGACAGGGCGGAGCAAAGCGAAACCGCAGACGCGGTGGACAGGGCGGAGCAAAGCAAAACCGCAGACGCGGTGGACAGGGCTGAGCAAAGCAAAACCGCAGACGCGGTGGACAGGGCTGAGCAAAGCGAAACCGCAGACGCGGTGGACAAGGCTGAGCAAAGCGAAACCACAGACGCGGTTGACAAGGCTGAGCAAAGCGAAACCGCAGACGCGGTGGACAGGGCTGAGCAAAGGGAAACCGCAGACGCGGTGGACAGGGCTGAGCAAAGCGAAACCGCAGACGCGGTGGACAGGGCTGAGCAAAGCGAAACCGCAGACGCGGTGGACAGGGCTGAGCAAAGCGAAACCGCAGACGCGGTGGACAGGGCTGAGCAAAGCGAAACCGCAGACGCGGTGGACAAGGCTGAGCAAAGCGAAACCGCAGACGCGGTGGACAGGGCTGAGCATAGCGAAACCGCAGACGTGGTGGACAGGGCTGAGCAAAGCGAAACCGCTGACACGGTAGACAAGGCTGAGCAGAGCGAATCCGCAGACGCGGTAGACAAGGCTGAGCAGAGCGAAACCGCAGACGCGGTAGACAAGGCTGAGCAGAGCGGACAGGGCTCTGTACACACGGAACAGACTGGAAGGGAAAGGCAGAACCAGATACCCACAGGGTACTTGCAGTGAAGTAGCGAGTGGACCACAAACTCACAAACGGAAGTACAGTGACAAAGAACAGGAGTTAGGTACGAGTTCAGACTCTGCAGAAAAAGGAAAGGTACGGACATAGAGAAAACAGGAAACAGGCTAGAAGAGTATTCCGACAAGAACAGACACAGTAGCAAGATACAGGAGCGGGTCTAGGTATGCAGCCCCTAGAAGGCGAAAGGAACAGGCAAGGAGCGAGTTCAGACAGGCCTGGAAATACAGCCTCCAGGAAAGGCAGGCAAGCAAACACAGAAAGGGACCAGGCGCATTCAGAGTGAAAGAGCACACTGAATGAAACACAATGCTCAGGCAGGGATTCATTGGAGCAGCTGGGTTAAATACCAGGTGACAGACAGCAATAGGCTGAGGACGCAGAAGGGGTGTGCCCGCAGCAACTACGAAAAGCAGGAAGTGATCGGGCGCCGCCCTTAAGCATCAGAAACAGAGGCAAGCAGACAGCATGGAGGGAAGCCAGGCTAGCAGACCGGACTGGAGATCAAGTGCGTGCCCTTGCACAGTGGGAGATGGACCACCATGCAAGGACGCCGCCAGGTATGTTACAGTACCCCCCCCTTACGCCCCCTCTTCTTCAGGCCTTCCAGAATGTTCTGCAGGGAATTTGAGGGCCAATCCTTCACTTCAAGGGGATCACTTCCACTGTCCACAGGAAAAACTGGTCTCATCTGAGTAGTTAGGATGTTACCTCCTATCCAGCCATCCTCAGCAACAGACGAAACGGGTGGGGTGCCAAGAACAACACAAAAGGAAGTCTCTCTCCACTTATTATCAGGTAGCACCCCAGAGGGTTCAGGAGACAACTGGAAGTCCTCCGCCAGGTTGGAGGGGTGCAGAGACTCGGGGGTAACCTCTGCTTCGGGGTACATCTTGTCAAGCTCACAGGAGGAAATGGGCGAGGTATCAGGTACAAGGTGTAGAAAAGTCACTGTCTCTTTGTTATCAGGTGGTACCCCGGAGGATTCAGGAAACAACTGGGGATCCTCCGCTGGGTAGGAAGAATGCAGAGACTCGGGGGTAACCTCTGCTTCAGAGTATACTAGGTCGAACTCGCTGAAAGAAGCGGGTGAGGTATCAGGTACCGAGTATAGGAGAGTCTCTGTCCATTCGCTATCAGGTAGCACCCCGAAGGGTTCAGGAGACAACTGGAAGTCCTCTGCCTGGTCGGAGGGGTGTAGAAACTCAGGGATAACCTCTGCTTCGGAGTACCCTAGGTCGAACTCACTGGAAGAAGCGGGCGAGGTATCAGGTACTGAGTATGGGAGAGTCTCTGTCCATTCGCTATCAGGTAGCACCCCGAAGGGTTCAGGAGACAACTGGAGGTCCTCCGCCTGGTTGGAGGGGTGTAGAGACTCGGGGATAACCTCTGCTTCGGAGTACACTAGGTCGGACTCACTGGACGAAGCGGGCGAGATATCAGGTACAGAGTATAAGGAAGACTCTGTCCATTCACTACTAGGTAGCACCCCGAAGGGTGAAGGAGACAACTGGAAGTCCTCCGCCTGGTCGGAGGGGTGTAGAGACTCGGGGATAACCTCTGCTTCGAAGTACCCTAGGTTGAACTCACTGGAAGAAGCGGGCGAGGTATCAGGTACCGAGTATGGGAGAGTCTCTGTCCATTCGCTATCAGGTAGCACCCCGAAGGGTTCAGGAGACAACTGGAGGTCCTCCGCCTGGTTGGAGGGGTGTAGAGACTTGGGGATAACCTCTGCTTCGGAGTACACTAGGTCGGACTCACTGGACGAAGCGGGCGAGGTATCAGGTACAGAGTATAGGGAAGACTCTGTCCATTTGCTACCAGGTAGCACCCCGAAGGGTTCTGGAGACAACAGGAGGTCCTCCGCCTGGTTGGAGGGATGTAGAGACTCGGGGTTAACTACCACTTTGAGGTACCCATTGTCAGGCTCACAGGACGGAGCGGACGAAGTATCGCGTACCGGGTGTAGGGAAGTCTCTCTCCATTTGTCATCAGGTGGTATCCCGGAGGATTCTAGGTGGGCAGAAGTCTCTTCGGGCAGGAGAACTGGTGCGCTACCCACGCATATCACCCGTCGGGGCTGCTCCAGGATACAGGGAAATGAAGCTTCAGCAGGGACTTCAAGGTTGGGATCAGGAGGTCTTTGGGAGGACTGACCCAGGAGTGACGGCTTGCCTCTATGCCTAGCACGTCTGGACTGCCTCTTGAGGTTAGGACAAGTATTCTGGAGAGCGTAGTCATCCTGTGTGGATTCTGGATGGGCAGGAGTCTCTTCGGGCAGGAGGACTAGTGCGCTACCCACACAGATTACCCATCGGGGCTGCTCCAGGATATTGGGAAGTGAAGCTTCAGCAGGAGCCTCCGGGTTAGGGTCATCGAAGACCATTAGAAAGGCCACCAGGAAGGCCTGCAGGTCCAGGAGGATAGGATCCTGTGTTTCCCATAGGGGGTTGATCCATTCCAAGGCATCACCCGCTAGGTTAGACATCATGAATCCCACCTTAACCCGATCGGAGGGAAAACAAAGAGGGTAGAACTTGAAGTGTAGCAAGCATTGCTCCACAAAAGCACGACTCTGTCTTGGATCCCCATAATACCGTGGCGGATCCGCAGGAACGAGTGCAGAAAGATCCATCTGGACGGGTGCGTAATTCGCCTGGAACTCAGCTAAAGAAAAAAAAAATATATATATATTTTTTTGGTTTTGTTTTTATTTATTTTTAATGCACGTATTCGCTGTAAAACGTCTCAGACAGCGAAGGCCGTGGGGCTCAATGGGAACTATGGCCTGAGCATGCTGTAATGCACACGCCCGGACTGACTGGCGTGTGCGTGTTTAGTGGTTCCACTGTGCCATGAACCGGAGAGTGCCTGGAGGGGCGTAACTAAGTATCTGCACGATCCGACCAAGGTCGCACGACGGCATACGACGCCAGTGCACCAGGGAGGAACCGAGCAGAGGGACCACGGACTACTCCAGATCAGAATCCGGACACGGCTGTTGACCCACACCAGGGAATACAGGAACAGGCAGGCTGGGTAGGGTCCAGTACAGACTGGGAGACAAAATTCAGAGCCGCAGATGCGGTCAACAAACAGAGTAAAGCGAAACCGCAGGTGCGGTAGACAAGGCTGAGCAGAGCAGAACCGCAGGTGCGGTAGACAAGGCAGAGCAAAGCGAAACCGCAGACACGGTAGACAAGGCTGAGCAGAGTGAAACCGCAGACGCGGTAGACAAGGCTGAGCAGAGTGAAACCGCAGACAGGGTAGACAAGGCTGAGCAGAGCGAAACCGCAGACGCGGTGGACAGGGCGGAGCAAAGCGAAACCGCAGACGCGGTGGACAGGGCTGAGCAAAGCCAAATCGCAGACGCGGTTGACAGGGCTGAGCAAAGCGAAACCGCAGACGCGGTGGACAGGGCTGAGCAAAGCGAAACCGCAGACGCGGTGGACAGGGCTGAGCAAAGCGAAACCGCAGACGCGGTGGACAGGACTGAGCAAAGCGAAACCGCAGACGCGGTGGACAGGGCTGAGGAAAGCGAAACCGCAGACTCGGTGGACAGGGCTGAGCAAAGCGAAACCGCAGAAGCGGGGGACAGGGCTGAGCAAAGCGAAACCGCAGACGCGGTGGACAAGGCTGAGCAAAGCGAAACCGCAGACGCGGTGGACAGGGCTGAGCAAAGCGAAACCGCAGACGCGGTGGACAGGGCTGAGCAAAGCGAAATCGCAGACGCGGTGGACAGGGCTGAGCAAAGCGAAATCGCAGACGCAGTGGACAGGGCTGAGCAAAGCGAAACCGCAGACGCGGTGGACAGGGCTGAGCAAAGCGAAACCGCAGACGCGGTGGACAGGGCTGAGCAAAGCAAAACCGCAGACGCGGTGGACAGGGCTGAGCAAAGCGAAACCGCAGATGCGGTGGACAGGGCTGAGCAAAGCGAAACCGCAGACGTGGTGGACAGGGCTGAGCAAAGCGAAACCGCAGACGCGGTGGACAGGGCTGAGCAAAGCGAAACCGCAGATGCGGTAGACAGGGCTGAGCAAAGCGAAACCGCAGACGCGGTGGACAGGGCTGAGCAAAGCGAAACCGCAGACGCGGTGGACAGGGCTGAGCAAAGCGAAACCGCAGACGCGGTGGACAGGGCTGAGCAAAGCGAAACTGCAGACGCGGTGGACAGGGCTGAGCAAAGCGAAACCACAGACGCGGTGGACAGGGCTGAGCAAAGCGAAACCGCAGACGCGGTGGACAGGACTGAGCAAAGCGAAACCACAGACGCGGAGGAGGCTGACCAAAGCGAAACCACAGACGCGGTAGACAAGGCTGAGCAGAGCGGACAGGGCTCTGTACACACGGAACAGACTGGAAGGGAAAGGCAGAACCAGATACCCACAGGGTACTTGCAGTGAAGTAGCGAGCGGACCACAAACTCACAAACGGAAGTACAGTGACAACGAACAGGAGTTAGGTACGAGTTCAGACTCTGCAGAAAAAGGAAAGGTACGGACATAGAGAAAAACAGGAAACAGGCTAGAAGAGTATTCAGAAAAGAACAGACACAGTAGCAAGATACAGGAGCGGGTCTAGGTATGCAGCCCCTAGAAGGCGAAAGGAACAGGCAAGGAGCGAGTTCAGACAGGCCTGGAAATACAGCCTCCAGGAAAGGCAGGCAAGCAAACACAGAAAGGGACCTGGCACATTCAGAGTGAAAGAGCACACTGAATGAAACACAATGCTCAGGCAGGTATTCATTGGAGCAGCTGGGTTAAATACCAGGTGACAGACAGCAATAGGCTGAGGACGCACAAGGGGTGTGCCTGCAGCAACTACAAAAATCAGGAAGTGATCGGGCGCCGCCCTTAAGCAGCAAAAACAGAGGCAAGCAGACAGCATGGAGGGAAGCCAGGCTAGCAGATCGGACTGGAGATCAAGTGCGCGCCCTTGCACAGTGGGAGATGGACCACCATGCAAGGACGCCGCCAGGTATGTTACACACTGCTTTTTCAGTGACCCTCTTGTTGTCCAAATATTGAATGACAGTCATTACTGGTTGTTGACACTTCTAGACCCACGCTACAAGGAGAACTTTCTATCTCTTTTTCCCACACCGGACAGGCTTAAAAAAATGGGGCAGTACCAGAATGCCCTTGTTGCGGAATTATTAAAAAAATTCCCATCTGAAAATTCTGTTGGCAGAGGTCACAGTTTGTTTGACAACCAAGGAGTACAGGCGAGAGAGACACAAATCCAATCCAGCAGAGGCAGGGGAACACTGTCAAAGTTCTGGGACAGTTTTCTCAGTTACTCCCATCACACAGGCCCTGAGGCGCGGGGTTCTCTCCCAAGAAGGGAAAAGTTTCGGAAGATGGTGAAGGAGTACCTTGCCGACCATACCAACATCCTCCGTGACTCCTCTGTGCCTTATAATTATTGGGTATCCAAGCTGGACACATGGCATGAACTGGCTCTCTATGCCTTAGAGGTCCTGGCTAGCCCTGCCGCTAGCATTTTGTCAGAGCGGGTTTTTAGTGCCGCTGGTGGAATTATAACTGATAAGCGCATCCGCCTGTCAACTGAAAATGCTGATAGGCTGACTCTTATAAAAATGAACAAGAGTTGGATTGGGCCAGGCTTCTCAACACCACCTAATGATTGCAGCATAACATAAACTCAAATACAGTGTCTTTTTTTGGGGATGTCTAACTCTATTCCCATGCACCTCTGTCTTCAAACCCAGACATGGGTATACGCTTCCTAATTTTGTCTATTTTCTCTTGTCCTTCTCCTTCTCCTCATCCTCATCCTCCACCACCATATTACCACCATATGTACCATATCACGATATCTACTTCTCTTTCAAGGGGCATTGGAGTTCCAAACAGTATGGGAGACCCACTTCCTAATAATGGGAACATTGTTTTCAGGAGGCCCTCCGATCTCTACGTCTCTTGCAAGGGGCATTGGAGTTCCTCCAAATTTTTGGCAGCTGTTGCATTCACTGCATAGGCAAACAGTATGGGAGACACTTCCAAATAATGGGAACATTATTTTCAAAAGGCCCTCTGACCTCTACGTTTCTTGCAAGGGGCATTGGAGTTCCTCCTGCCGTTGCATTCACTGTATAGGCAAACAGTATAGGAGACCCATTTCCTAATAATGAGAACATTGTTTTCAGGAGGCCCTCCGACCTCTATGTCTCTTGCAAGGGGCCTTGGAGTGCCTCCAAATTTTTGGCAGCCATTGCAGTCACTGCATATGCAATAGCAATATGGGAGACCCACTCCTTTCTAATGGGAACATGTCATTACTGAGGCCCACCTCTTTGTGTCTTAAATTGCTATTGGGTTTTTTCCTAAATTTTGACAGCTGCTGTAGTCACTGCATACCGTATAACTGTATAGCAGACCCGCTCCTTTCTAATGGGAACATGTCGTTACTGTGGCCAAGCTCTATGTGTCACTGCAGACACAATAACAGTATAGGAGACCCAATCTTTAATAATGGGAACAACAAAGCATAGCCAACAGCTGGTCCTTTAAGAATAGTAAGGGCCACCTGATGGCCCTATAAAAATAGTCTTTGTGACTTTCAGAGTCACTCCCTCATAAATGAAACAGGATGTGTCTGATCACGTCTCACACACTACATGGCAAGATAAGGTAGTAAAATGTTAAAATGACATTTACCAGTGAATGTATTTTTCACCGTTGAAAGCAATGCAAAAGTGCCTTAAAAACGCTACGTGTGAACATAGCCCAAGGTGTGGAGTAACATTTTAGTTTTTGTATATTTATTTTGCCTTATCTACAAGTCATTACCCTGGAAAGGATGTTACTTAACATTTTTTCCTAGGAAAATTTATTTTGGTTTCGTTTTTGTATGTTTTATTGTGAGTCCGTATAAGGTAAAATTGGCGTAATACCACTGATAACATTGTTGACAGCAGTGACTTGGGAGTCAGAGATGCTTCCAGGGGTCTTCCCCATGCTGTTCCCATGTCAATTGAGCACAGTTCCCATCAATTTGGGCAATTTTTAGGCCTTCTGCAGACCGTCGGGGGGAGCCGCCTGAAAAATGCTCGAGTTTCCCATAGACTTACATTGGGCTCGTTGCTCAGACTGAGCACTCGAGTATTCCAATTTGCTCGAACCGATCATTTTAGTGCTCTCTCATCACTAGTGCTAATATTTATGTATACAATGGCAGAGGATTGGCTGTAAGTAGTATTTATGTAGTGCACTGTGGTATTGCCATGTCCCCTGATATTTTTCTCCAGCTTTATCTCTCTGTGCCCAGTTTTCATCTCTTCTCTATGGGCTCGTGCACATGACCATATTTTTAGTCCAAGTGCGTTCCGACAAAACATCGAATCACACTTGGACCAATGTTATTCTATTGGGCAGATTCGGTCAAATGAAAAAATTGCAGCATACCCCAGATGGATCCGAATTGGATCCATGCAAGAAAATGAGTAGGTGTAAAAAGTCAGACCGCACTCAGGAAAATCAGATCACACTATGCTGACACTCTTGTCACATTCTGATCAGAGTGTGATTATCATAATCAACCCAATTCTCTCAGATGAGAGAATATACACTGGTGTGACAGTATCCTGCTTGGCATCCCACTCACCTCCAGTGACCTGTACGTTCTTCTGATGGTGCCACACACACAAATGATCTGACTATTAGCTTTTTTTTTTTACCACCGACACCACATATACACACACTACATCTTATTGCCTAATGGGAGGTTTTCCAATATGTAGCTTCATGGCTATTTACCAGCTATAGGTTTGGGTGAAGTAGGCGCTATTAGGCTAGTCACTACCAATGGCGGCGAATTTCTGGACAGGGAACCACTGGGTGTCCGTAATGTAAATGAGCTAAGGATAATAAATATAAATTCGCGCTAGCGGTAGTGAAGGAAATCCGGGAGAGGTGTTTGGTATAGATATAAATAGAAGCTTTTATCAATTGAGACAAGTGGAATTCTTAAAAATATATAGGTTAAAATGCACCTTAAAAACAGTGATATACAAGGATATCAAGGAGATAGACAATATAGAGAATAAAAACAAGTAGTAAAAATTAATAAATAGATAAATAGATAAATAAATAGTTAGGAGATATAGCGTATACTCCTCAGGGTCTTGAGGTAATTGAGTTGAAGTCAATGAGTTGAGAGGCAGAGGCACGTTGACCTAGTAGGAGAGATATAGGTGTTAGGTTTGATAGATAGGGATATAATGTGATGGAATTAGTTTTAGTTTTTGTTTTTTTGGTTTTATCTAGATTACCTGCTGTGATCGGTAGGTTAGTACTTGCAGCAGGTAGGGCGATTTATGGGCGATGAACTTTGATGGTACCTGTGGTAGAAGACAAATGGTACCTGGGGTAGAGGACAAATGTTGTTAGAACCGTGAGAAATGGTGTTCAGTGGTCAATTGTTGACCAATCTGTGAATGGGTGATAGTGTACCTGCTATTTGTTTGGCAATCAGCAGGCTACCAGTGTGGTTGTGCGGGTATCTTGCTTGGGCAGTGATCCTATGGATTGGCTTCTCCAGAGTTTGTTCCAGAGTTTGTCTAGGAGAGACAATTGAGATAATACCCGATTAATATATGCTATGGTATTGGAACAATAGGGGACAATAAATTACCTGCTTAGTAGGCTATAGAAGGTATCCAGAGAGAGCCCAATAGTAGTACGATAGTATGGGCCCGTAGGTAGTTTGCTAGGGTCAGTTTTGATCAAAGTCCTAAGGAGATAAGTAAAAGGGTTAGTGGAAGCAGTGTCTCTGGTAATTGTCCAGAGGGTAGTCTGGTATTGCTAATTGCTCACCCTTGTGGTGGACGTGTCCTGCTCAGGGTGTGGTGAACCTGTGTAGGTTCAGAGGGGATAATGCAGTCCTGATAGTTGTCCCCGCTGGATAGATGCAGCAGGAGGCTCTAGCTGCACTGTCAATGTCAAGTCGGAGGTTAGCCAACGTCCTATTGGGAAAGTAATTGGTTGTGACTGAGATTAAAGGCTGCGGTATTGTTGAGAGTGGTCCGCAGTTTAGTGTTACTTACACTGTAATAGACGTATCCTGGTAGGGGGTCTATTGGTGGTTCAAGTGGGTAGAGAGGAGAGGTTTATAGTTGGATCACCGTTTGGGGAGGTGGGTGCAGCAGGAGGGTCTGGCTGAAAGGTCAGGTGGCAGCATGTAATTGTAGGATCGAGCTGCAGCAGGAGGCTCAGGCTGCACGGTCAGGCTGCAGTGTCTCACTGCAGGGTCTGCGGAAGATGTATAGGCTACTCACTGTTAAGAATTCAGTTTGTACCTGTAGGGGCCGTGGCCCGATTGTACTTACAGTCCGTGGTCCAGCGGTAGCGTCGGGAGGTGCTGGGGCCCGGAGCGAGAGCGGAGTCCCGGCCGGTGACTACAGCGAGCTCACGTACTTCCCGGTAGAGGGAGGGAGAGAGATGGGGGAGGACGTGCTTCCCGTAGAAAGCGCGCGAGACGAGCAGCGTGACGCAGTGTCACGTGGTGCGCAGGGTGCACTTGGTACGGAGGCCTGTGAGCGACCTCCTCAACTGGGTTAGGGACAATCCAACGCGTTTCGACAGCTGCGGCTGTCTTCATCAGGGATAGTTTGACCCAGTTTGGTGGTGTTCTTATGTACCTAAGGGTAGTGTCGTCATTGCAGTTCGCCTGTCAATCATTAAAGGCAAATAACTCAATTTCACTATTCAGTCCCTGCGGTTTTAGGGTATTTAATTTAATGATCCATTCACTCTCTTTTTTGGACATGCTTTTAATAAAATCGCCTTGTCTCCAATGTTTATGGACTAATTGTATGCCTACCACTTGGATCCCTTGGGTAGATCCGTTGTGCTTCTCCATAAAATGCTTAGAGAGAGGGTGACCTATGTATTTGTTCTTAATATTTCGTAGGTGTTCATTAATCCTAGTGTTCATAGGTCGTTTTGTTCTACCTACAGTGCTGGCCAAAAGTATTGGCACCCCTGCAATTCTGTCAGATAATACTCAGTTTCTTCCTGTAAATGATTGCAATCACAAATTCTTTGGTATTATTCTCTTAATTTATTTTGTCTTCAATGAAAAAAAACCAAAAAGAATTGTCCTAAAGCCAAATTGGATATAATTCCACACCAAACCTAAAAAAGGGGGTGGACAAAAGTATTGGCACCCTTTGAAAAATCATGTGATGCTTCTCTAATTCGTGTAATTAACAGCACCTGTAACTTACCTGTGGCACCTAACAGGTGTTGGCAATAACTAAATCACACTTGCAGCCAGTTAACATGGATTAAAGTTGACTCAACCTCTGTCCTGTGTCCTTGTGTGTACCACATTGAGCATGGAGAAAAGAAAGAAGACCAAAGAACTGTCTGAGGACTTGAGAAACCAAATTGTGAGGAAGCATGAGCAATCTCAAGGCTACAAGTCCATCTCCAAAGACCTGAATGTTCCTGTGTCTTCCATGCGCAGTGTCATCAAGAAGTTTCAAGCCCATGGCACTGTGGCTAACCTCCCTTGATGTGGACGGAAAAGAAAAATTGACGAGAGATTTCAACGCAAGATTGTGCGGATGGAGGATAAAGAACCTCGACTAACATCCAAACAAGTTCAAGCCGCCTTGCAGTCCGAGGGTACAACAGTGTCAACCCGTACTATCCGTCGGCGTCTGAATGAAAAGGGACTGTATGGTAGGATACTCAGGAAGACCCCACTTCTTACCCCGAGACATAAAAAAGGCAGGCTAGAGTTTGCCAAAACTTACCTGAGAAAGCCTAAAATGTTTTGGAAGAATGTTCTCTGGTCAGATGAGACAAAAGTAGAGCTTTTTGGTAAAAAGCATCAACATAGAGTGTACAGGTAAAAAAAGAGGCATTCAAAGAAAAGAACACGGTCCCTACAGTCAAACATGGTGGAGGTTCCCTGATGTTTTGGGGTTGCTTTGCTGCCTCTGGCACTGGACTGCTTGACCGTGTGCATGGCATTATGAAGTCTGAAGACTACCAACAAATTTGGAAGCATAATGTAGGGCCCAGTGTGAGAAAGCTGGGTCTCCCTCAAAGGTCATGGGTCTTCCAGCAGGACAATGACCCAAAACACACTTCCAAAAGCACTATAAAATGGTTTTAGAGAAAGCACTAGAGACTTCTAAGGTGGCCAGCAATGAGTCCAGACCTGAATCCCTTAGAACACCTGTGGAGAGATCTCAAAATGGCAGTTTGGAGAAGGCGCCCTTCAAATATCAGGGACCTGGAGCAGTTTGTCAAAGAAGAATGGTTTACAATTCCAGCAGAGCATTGTAAGAAACTCGTTGATGGTTACCGGAAGCGGTTGTTCGCAGTTATTTTGGCTAAAGGTTGTGCAACCAAGTATTAGGCTGAGAGTGCCAATACTTTTGTCCGGCCCTTTTTTGGAGTTTTGTGTGAAATGATCAATGATTTGATTTTTGCTTCATTCTCTTTTGTGTTTTTTCCTTGCAAGCAAATAAAATGAAGATAATAATACCAAAGAATTTGTGATTGCAATCATTTTCAGGAAGAAACTGAGTATTATCTGACAGAATTGCAGGGGTGCCAATACTTTTGGCCAGCACTGTACATACATTTTCTCACATGGGCATGATAACCTGTAGATGACCCCTGTGGTAGTGCATGTTATAAATTCTGTAATGGGATATTACTCCTTCTGGTGGCTAACTGTATGTTGTTTGCGTGTTTTTAATGTTTTACACATCTTGCATTTTTTACATGGGAAAAAAACTTTTATCTTTTGTTGGAATGGGGTAAGTGGTTGTTTTATAACAATATTGTTTCTAACGGTGGGCGCTATAATTGACCCTAAGTTACGTGCCTTCCTAAATATAAACTTAGGTCTGTTCGGCATCTGGTCCCCTATTACCTTATCATCTTTTAATGTGTGCCAGTGTCTTTCTACGATTTTTCTAAAGATGTGGGTATTAGCAGAATAGGGTGTGATAATGGGGATAGCAGTATTAGGATTAGAATTGCCTTGTTTCAATTTATTTGTGCTTGCCTCAGTTAGGAGGTTTTGTCGTGGTATTGTGGCTATTTTCTCTTTTTTGTTTTTAAGGAACTGTGCATTATATCCCTTTTCCAGGAGTTTATTGGTGAGTAGTTCTGCTTCCATGCTGAAATCTTGGTATTTTGAGCAGTTTCTGTGCAGTCGCAGATATTGGCTGCGGGGAACATTGAGTAGCCAGTTTGGAAGGTGGCAACTGTCTATTGGGATGTAGCCATTTGCGTCAGTTGGTTTGTGGTAGGTACTAACTGAGGCAAGCACAAATAATTTGAAACAAGGCAATTCTAATCCTAATACTGCTATCCCCATTATCACACCCTATTCTGCTAATACCCACATCTTTAGAAAAATCGTAGAAAGACACTGGCACACATTAAAAGATGATAAGGTAATAGGGGACCAGATGTCGAACAGACCTAAGTTTATATTTAGGAAGGCACGTAACTTAGGGTCAATTATAGCGCCCACCGTTAGAAACAATATTGTTATAAAACAACCACTTACCCCATTCCAACAAAAGAGAAAAGGTTTTTTCCCATGTAAAAAATGCAAGATGTGTAAAACATTAAAAACACGCAAACAACATACAGTTAGCCACCAGAAGGAGTCATATCCCATTACAGAATTTATAACATGCACTACCACAGGGGTCATCTACAGCAGAGGTCCCCAACCGCCGGTCCGCGGACCAGGACCAGGCCGTTGGGGTTTTTCAGCCGGTCCGCGGCACCGCCACAGACAATCACTAAACATTGACAGTGTGATCTGGTCTGCGGTGGCTCAGAGCACACTGTGTGGGGTGGATGCTGCCCGCTGTTCTAGACTCCCGCAGGGTAGACCTGTAGAGGACCTGTGATGACATCAAGGTACATAACTGTGATGTCACCACAGGTCCTGAAGCAGGATGAAGCAGGGGCGGAACTACCGCCCGTGCAGCCGGTTCATTGAACGGAGGCCCCGAGGGAGAGGAGGCCCCTCCAGCCTCCAGCAGGGCCGCCATCAGGGCATGACTGCCCTGACTCCAGTATGGGGCCCGGCCGGTAGGAGCCCCCTTGGAGCCCCCCTCTTGTGCGTCTCTCTCCTCATGGGGCCCCCGGCCCCATGCAAAGCGCCGGGTCCAGGACATCTCATAATTCCTCTGACTTCCGGTCATGTGACGGCGCCGTCACATGACCGGAAGGCATGAGAACCTGGTGTCAGCGATTTGGACGAGCGCCAGGATTCTGCAGGGATCGCATGGGGGTAAGTATAAAAAGTTTTATTTTTTTTTAAATACAATTAACTAGGAGTGGGGGGAAATGGGAGATGCACATGGGGGGGGGGGAATGGGAGATGCACATGGGGGGGGAATGGGAGATGCACATGGGGGGAGGGGAGAGATGAGAGATGCACATGGGGGAGGGGAGAGATGAGAGATCGACATGGGGGGGAGGGGAGAGATGAGAGATGCACATGGGGGGGAGGGGAGAGATGAGAGATGCACATGGGGGGGAGAGGAGAGATGAGAGATGCACATGGGGGGGAGATGAGAGATGCACATGGGGGGGAGGGGAGAGATGAGAGATGCACATGGGGGGAGGGGAGAGATGAGAGATGCACATGGGGGGGAGGGGAGAGATGAGAGATGCACGGGGGGGTGAGAGATGCACGGGGGGGATGAGAGATGCACGGGGGGGATGAGAGATGCACAGGGGGTGGATGAGAGATGCACGGGGGAGATGAGAGATGCACGGGGGGATGAGAGATGCACGGGGGGGATGAGAGATGCACGGGGGGTGGATGAGAGATGCACGGGGGGGTGAGAGATGCACGGAGGGGGATGAGAGATGCACGGAGGGGGATGAGAGATGCACGGGGGGTGAGCTGCACATGGGGGGGTGAGAGATGCACATGGGGGGGTTATGTTTACATAACTTTGTTGCCTTATGAAGGGCGGGGGGGGCCCCAAAAAATTTCTTGCACAGGGGCCCACTACAGTCTGTGTCCGCCCCTGGGATGAAGTAAATGCAGCTGAACAGCAGCTGTCAGGACAGCTGCCCTGTCCTGCTGCAGGGCATGATGGGGCCTCAGTGATGCGGCTCCTGGCACAGCACATTATGTGGGGCTCCTGGCATAGCTCCTGGCGGGGACCTGGTCTACACTATATGATAAGTATGCACTAAACTCCAAATCCCTCCATTACCCCGCCCCCATATGACCAAAGCCCCGCCCACCCCACCCCCTCCTTGCTGGGCCATGGAAAAATGATCTTGCTTCAAGCCGGTCCCTGGTGCAAAAAAGGTTGGGGACCACTGATCTACAGGTTATCATGCCCATGTGAGAAAATGTATGTAGGTAGAACAAAACGACCTATGAACACTAGGATTAATGAACACCTAAAAAATATTAAGAGCAAATACATAGGTCACCCTCTCTCTAAGCATTTCATGGCGAAGCACAACGGATCTACCCAAGGGATCCAAGTGGTAGGCATACAATTAGTCCATAAACATTGGAGACAGGGCGATTTTATTAAAAGCATGTCCAAAAAAGAGAGTGAATGGATCTTTAAATTAAATACCCTAAAACCGCGGGGACTGAATAGTGAAATTGAGTTATTTGCCTTTAATGATTGACAGGCGAACTGCAATGACGACACTACCCTTAGGTATATAAGAACACCACCAAACTGGGTCAAACTATCCCTGATGAAGACAGCCGCAGCTCTCGAAACGCGTTGGATTGTCCCTAACCCAGTTGAGGAGGCGCTCACAGGCCTCCGTACCAAGTGTGCCCTGCGCACCACGTGACACTGCGTCACGCTGCTCGTCTCGCGCGCTTTCTACGGGAAGCACGTCCTCCCCCATCTCTCTCCCTCCCTCTACCTGGAAGTACGCAAGCTCGTGGTAGTCACCGGCCGGGACTCCGCTCTCGCTCCGGGCCCCAGCACCTCCCGACGCTACCGTTGGACCACGGACTGTAAGTACAATCGGGCCACGGCCCCTACAGGTACAAACTGAATTCTTAAAAGTGAGTAGCCTATACATCTTCCACAGACCCTGCAGTGAGACACTGCAGCCTGACCCTGCAGCCTGAGCCTCCTGCTGCAGCTCGATCCTACAATTACACGCTGCCACCTGACCTTTCAGCCAGACCCTCCTGCTGCACCCACCTCCCCAAACGGTGATCCAACTCTAAACCTCTCCTCTCTACCCACTTGAACCACCAATAGACCCCCTACCAGGATACGTCTATTACAGTGTAAGTAACACTAAACTGCGGACCACTCTCTACAATACCGCAGCCTTTAATCTCAGTCACAACCAATTACTTTCCCAATAGGACGTTGGCTAACCTCCGACTTGACACTGACAGTGCAGCTAGAGCCTCCTGCTGCATCTATCCAGCGGGGACAACTATCAGTACCGCATTATCCCCTCTGAACCTACACAGGTTCACCACACCCTGAGCAGGACACGTCCACCACTAGGGTGAGCAATTAGCAATACCAGACTACCCTCTGGACAATTACCAGAGACACTGCTTCCACTAACCCTTTTACTTATCTCCTTAGGACTTTGATCAAAACTGACCCTAGCAAACTACCTACGGGCCCATACTACCGTACTACTATTGGGCTCTCTCTGGATACCTTCTATAGCCTAGTCAGCAGGTAATTTATTGTCCCCTATTGTTCCAATACCATAGCATATATTAATCGGGTATTATCTCAATTGTCTCTCCTAGACAAACTCTGGAACAAACTCTGGAGAAGCCAATCCATAGGATCACTGCCCAAGCAAGATACCCGCACAACCACCCTGGTAGCCTTCTGATTGCCAAACCAATAGCAGGTACACTATCACCCATTCACAGATTGGTCAACAATTGACCACTGAACACCATTTTTCACGGTTCTAACAACATTTGTCCTCTACTCCAGGTACCATTTGTCTTCTACCACAGGTACCATCAAAGTTCATCGCCCATAAATCGCCCTACCTGCTGCAAGTACTAACCTACAGATCACAGCAGGTAATCTAGATAAAACCAAAAAAACAAAAACTAAAACTAATTCCATCACATTATATCCCTATCTATCAAACCTAACACCTATATCTCTCCTACTAGGTCAACGTGCCTCTGCCTCTCAACTCATTGACTTCAACTCAATTACCTCAAGACCCTGAGGAGTATACGCTATATCTCCTAACTATTTATTTATCTATTTATCTATTTATTCATTTTTACTACTTGTTTTTATTCTCTATATTGTCTATCTCCTTGATATCCTTGTATATCACTGTTTTTAAGGTGCCTTTTAACCTATATATTTTTAAGAATTCCACTTGTCTCAATTAATAAAAGCTTCTATTTATATCTATACCAAACACCTCTTCCGGATTTCCTTCTCTACCGCTAGCGTGAATTTATATTTTTTAACCATGGCTATTTACCAGTTGCCTTTATGTTTGCGATGTTTGACTTTTTACCGATGTCATGTATAAACACACTATACTCTTTGTATCTATGGATTACCAAATGGGAAGTTTTCTGAAATGCAGGATCTTTGTCTTACTTTTATTTAAGGTCTAATGTGTTAAACACAACTAATGCGAATTTGGAGTATTTCGTTTCAGTACTTTATGTGTTTTATTTTAATCTGCTTGGGATTTTTGTATTGATGTTATTAGTGGTTGTCTACGTTTGTTCACACTGTGCGGTTTTACACCGGTTTTACCCATGAAATAGTAAATGAAAGTTTTGAGTCTTTGATTGCTTTTTAAACTGTTCTTTTTTATACATTTATCTTGCTTTGAATTGGTTCTTTTGCATTTCTAAATAATATCATTAGTGGCTGGGGTAATGTATTTATATCGGGGCTGTGCTGTCATTGTACTTATAAGGGAAAAGTGTAACATCAGTAAAGTAATATCACCGTATTTTTTGGACTATAAGACGCACCGGACCATAAAACGCACCCCAAATTTTGGGGTGGAAAATAGAAAAAAATGTTTTTTATAAAATAGGGGTCCATCATATAATCTGAATAGGTACGGTATCTTACGTGGGGGGCGGTGGAGCGAGAGACACAGGAGGCATGGTCCCTCAGGAAGCCGGCGGCTGCAGCAGAAGAGGTGAGATGCTGTGGAGCCTGTGCTAGGCCGGGGCCTGTGCTAGGCCGGGGCCTGTGCCTGGCTGGGGCCCATAGCCTGGCCGGTTCCTGTGCTGGATCCTGTGGCTGAGGCCAGGGCTTGTGGCTGATGCTGAGGCCTGTGGCTGAGGCTGAGGCCTCTGGTTGGGGCTGAGGCTTCTGGCTGGGGCTGAGGCTGAGGTCTCTGGCTTGTGCTGGGGCCAAGGCCTCTGGCTGGGGCTGAGGCTGAGGTCTTTGGCTTGTGCTGAGGCCAAGGCCTCTGGCTGGGGCTGAGGCTGGGGCCTTGGGCTGGGGCTGAGGCCGGGGCCTGTACCGGGCTGGGGCTGGTGCCGGGCTGTGAGCTGCATCGGGTGGTGAAGCAGGTTTCCGGTGCGCGCTGCCATCATCCTAGAGCAGTGATCTACAGGAAAATGGCCGCCGGAGCTATAGGTCTGCACATGCATCGGCTTGGGCGGCCATTTTCCTGTAGATCACAGCTTTAGGAAGATGGCGGCGCACATCAGAAAGCTACGCAGGCCACTCTGCTTCGCCGCCCGACACCACTCACAGCCCGACATCGGCCCCAGCCTTAGTAAAGGCCAGGCACAGGTCCCGGCCCCAGCCACCCTGCCTCACCTCTGCTGCCGCTGCCGCCGCTGCCACCACTGCGTTCCTGAAGTAGGGAGGGCCCCGCGATCCCGTTTCACCACCACCGCAGGTAACGTTCAGACCATAAGAAGCACGCCCCATTTTCCTCCCAAATTTGGGGGAAAAAGGTACGTCTTAGGGTCCAAAAAATACGGTAGTTTAAGTCTGTCATTCACACGACTGTCACTACACAAAGGACTTAACCTCTATTTACACTTATTACAGGAACTCTGAATTATAGGGTGTGAAAAGTGTGGGAGGATACAGCATATGCAGCTGCAACAAGACACCTAGCCAGCTTCAAAGAAGGAATTGACACCCCCACCAGCTGGCTAGTATGCCGCCTTCTACAGGAAGACCACTTGTGTATCCAAGCCGCATAGTCTAAAATTGCTTTGTTAAGGCAGCTATAGTTTCATAAGGGTTTATGAAGGTACCATACATCCTAGCTGTACATCGAGTATATTTCCGAGACACATACTCCTTCCAGGATCTCGATCCATTCTAGTAGAAGCCAGGTAGCAAAATGTGCTTAGTCTCCATGCGTAGCAGGGACCTGGCTGAATCCAATGGCGCCAGAACCGCCACCCTAGGACCGTCCAGAAAAGAGTTATGATCTTTAAAAGGTTTTGGGTGATTGAGCTACAAAATTCCAGAGAAGGGGATTTAGGTTCCGTTCAGAGGGAAGGAGGGGAGTGACCCAAAAAGGGATAAAAACTAGTGTAAGGACATGTGGTCGCTCTCTCTCTCTGATGCATGCAGTCCACTTCGAACGGGGTTCACGTCCAGTAACGTGCTGTGAAGAATGTAGGACCCAGCTGGAAGTCGATGCCCCTGAGACTGAGCGCACACATGGTTGGACTTCACACTGGTAATTGGCATGATCCATCGGCTTATATCTTTTGTTCTACCACTATTTGTATTTGCATATCTGACCATTGTATATGTATAACCATCATGTATATTGTCCAGTGTGCCCTTAAGCCGATTAAATATATAATTTAATCTTGGGCTCCTCTTTTATCTCGATCCACAAATCCACACGTCATTTTACCTTGCTATGGTACCGGTGCTGGTTTCTGGCCTGATATAACCCTGTTAACGAGGAGTTGGTGGCAGTCCTACCGTGCTGATAAGGTTCTGTTTCACTTGGGCTAGTGAAAGGGGCCTCTCAGCCTATCAGGGGCGTGAGCGAGTGTCTTGTCACGTCAGTGACTGAATGGGCCTCCTCCTCTCCCTGTGCATTCCTGTGCCTGTGTGGACAGAGAGTGTCTGTGTAAAACTGTACCAATCTGACATTATGTGTCCCCAAGGGGGTGCTTGAATGCCACGTTGATGAATGTGGGGAGACCGCATTACGTGATCTGTTTTACGTAATAGTGACGTCAGACGGGGTGACGAGGTGCGGATCCTTCACATGTGGTGGCAGCGGTGAGATACTGCGCAATCTCTCTGGCGTCATCCTTTACATGTGATGGCAGCGTGGTGGGATCAAGATAATTGTGTATGCGAGTGTGGAATCCATTCTCCCAGACACTAAAGACTACTGGCAGTAGCTTTTGCCACAGGGGTCTTAAGATCAGCTCAGCACTAGACAGTCCGAGTGCAAATACTGTAAGCTGTGTTGGTGCAACAGCATGCAGCTCTGTATCAGTGAACAAAAATTGCAAGGATGGCCAGGTTCACCAGGGGCAGAGCCCGAGAGATGGAAGATGATGTTGCTCAAGCAGGGGGGGAATCAAGCCCAGGCTCCCCAAGGAGCCAATCGCCAGCAGCCAGTCCTGCAGTGGGCCGCTCACCACCTGTACATCCCCCAGCCAGGCAGGCTCAGAGACACTGCGGCAAGCTGCCCTGGTCAGACTCGAGACGGGAGACAAGGTCACCTATGAGACCCTCATAGCAGCAGAATGTCACGAGGCAGCAGCAGCACATTACAAGGAGGCTGCAGAACGTCAGCGGGAGCGCGAGCACCAGAAAAAAATGCTTCAGCTTCAACTCCAGCTACAGCTGCAGATCCTAGCCAGTCGCGAGTACCCTGAGACCCGAGTCCCAAAGCTATGGGCAGAGGACTTCCCCCTGCTTAACAAAAGAGGGGACTTGGACACTTTCTTGCTGGCATTTGGAAAACCTTGCCATTAGTACCATCTGCTTGAGGACCAGTGGGTCAGATTCTTAACCCCTCACCTCAGGGGTAAGGCCCTAGAAATATTTAGGTGCCTGCCAGAGAGATCATCCTGAGCTATGAGGACATCAAGCAGGCTCTGGTCTGGCAGTACAACTTGACCCCTGAGATGTATGAAAAGAAGCTCCGGAGTTTGCAGCAAGGTCCTGCAGACATGCTGGCCCTACTGAGAGCAGTTAACCAATGGACCACGGGACTGGAACTCACCACCGTCCATCAGCTGAAGTAGCTCATCGCTACTGATCAATTTTTGTGGAACTGCCCAGAGGACCTCCAGCAGTACCTCCGTGACCGGAAGTCAAAGGGGGCCTCTGCAACAGCGACACTTGCCGATGAGCACTCCAACAATAGGACTCCAGAAGCCAAGAAACTTGCCGGCTGGAGAGGGAGTAAGATGAACGTGGTCCCTGCTGTCCCAGCCCCCAAGCTGTTGGTTGACTGTTGGTTGACTCCCCCGGGCATGGCTGGTAGCGGTACCTCCCGCACCTGCTGTTTGCCTACCGGGAGGTTCCAGGTCCTCAACGGGGTTCTCCCCCTTCGAGCTCCTATACGGGCGATGTGTACGGGGTCCACTGGCTCTGGTGAAAAAGGTCAGGGAAGGGGACTTAGCCACCCTTGGAGTGTCAGTCATCGAGTATGTTGTTTGCTAGGGGGCACCTGTCCATGCTTCCCTCTCCACGTCGGTGGGGGAACTCCGACTAAGTCATCTCTGAAAACAGCCAGGACACTTCAAAGCCATGTGTCCCCAGCACCAGAAGGGCCCATCCCAGAAACCATCCACTGTTTTGTTTGTGGGTGGGGGTAATGGGAGGTCCCTTGACAACCTTCAGCCCATAGCCATAGGCTATAGCCATGGCTATGGGACTACGGGACACTGGCACTAAGATGACTCTTGTGTGGCCTGAGCTGGTGCACCCACAGGATTGGTACCCGGGAAAACCCTTGCTGTCTCCGGGATTGGAGGCATTGAACCGGCGCTGCCCATCACCAAGGTGTATTAGGACTGGGGCACCAGGAGGGGAGTGCAGGAGGTGGGGGGTAACCTCGAATGTCCCCACAAATGTTTTTCTTGGGACAGACTTGGGGCGACTAGTGTCCCGGTATGTGGCTACTGAAAACCCAAGGCCTGATCCTCTAGATAACAGCAGAATGTCCACTCCTGTTGATGTCAATGTGATTAACATGCCTACTGATGGGGATGTGTGTGTGGGTAATGTATTGTGTCCCTCTTCCCTAGGGGGAGGCAGGGGAGATCAAAAATTCCAGCTGTGATAATGCCTTAGAGTGTGGCCAGCAGGCATGCTGGAACAGTTTGTCCTGTGAGATTGTCACAGAGGGGACAGACAGGAGGCAGACAGCTGCAGAGGGTGAGCATGCTGTCTCCGGGATTGGAGGCATTGAACCGGCGCTGCCCATCACCAAGGTGTATTAGGACTGGGGCACCAGGAGGGGAGTGCAGGAGGTGGGGGGTAACCTCGAATGTCCCCACAAATGTTTTTCTTGGGACAGACTTGGGGCGACTAGTGTCCCGGTATGTGGCTACTGAAAACCCAAGGCCTGATCCTCTAGATAACAGCAGAATGTCCACTCCTGTTGATGTCAATGTGATTAACATGCCTACTGATGGGGATGTGTGTGTGGGTAATGTATTGTGTCCCTCTTCCCTAGGGGGAGGCAGGGGAGATCAAAAATTCCAGCTGTGATAATGCCTTAGAGTGTGGCTAGCAGGCATGCTGGAACAGTTTGTCCTGTGAGATTGTCACAGAGGGGACAGACAGGAGGCAGACAGCTGCAGAGGGTGAGCATGCAATTAAGGGTGGGGAGGTCCCAGGAAAGGCAGGGTTCCCAGGTAAGGCCTCATTGCAGGTTTCCTCCAGTCAGAGATTTCAGGCTGCGTTTGAAACTAATGACAGCCTGAAAGCTCTTAAGGAGCAAGTGACACAGCCTCCCTCAAACTCATACCTTGTGCGGGTGGTCTGGACGGCTTTACCGGGTAACAGTCTAGCGAGGTTCACCGGAGGTGTGGCCTAAGGACCGACAGTTAGTGGTACCTTATCCGTTTAGGGCGGAGTTGTTGCGGATTACACATGAGAGTCCGATGGCCGGGATCGTTAATACCAAGGCCAGGCTAGCCCAGTATTGCTACTCGCGAAGGATGGAGGCCGATGTGGCTGCCTACTGTCGCTTGTGCAACACTTGTCAGAGTGTGGGGAAGGTGGGGTGGCGACCCACAGCCCCACTGGTAACTCTTCCCATTATTGAAGTGCCTTTAAGGAGGGTGGATGTGGATTTGGTTGGCCCGATGGCCACTCCCAGCAGCTCTGGAAAACTCTTCATACTGATGGTAGTAGACTATGCCACCCAGTAACCGGAAGCGGTAGCGTTGTTGTCCATTAGGGCTGACAAGGTGGCCACCGCCTTGCTGGAGATTTTCTTTCGAGTGGGTTTTCCCCAGGAAATGCTCACCGACTGGAGAACCCAGCTCATGTCGCAGATGATGGAGTCACTCTGTAAGCAAATACAGGTGCAACATCTGGTGACCAGCAGGTACCACCCACAGACCAACGGCCTGTGCAAATGGTTCAATGGCACCATGAAGTGGATGCTTAAGATGTTGGTTGACTCCTGTAGGCATGGCTGGGAGCGGTACCTCCCGCACCTACTATTTGCCTACCATGAGGTTTCACAGGCCTCAACAGGGATTTCCCCCTTCGAGCTCCTGTAAGGGCGATGTGTGCGGGGCCCCCTGGCTCTGGTGAAAGAGGTCTGGGAAGGGGACTTAGCCACCACTGGAGTGTCAGTCATCGAATATGTTGTGCGCTTCCGTGACAAGATGCAGATGGTGCACGATAATATGACGCTAGCCCAGGCCGACCAGAACCGATGGTATGACCAGAATGTTTGTAAGAGGACCTACTAGATGGGTCAAAAGGTGTGGGTACTGGTCCCCTTACCACAGGATAAGCTTCATGCGGCCTGGGAGGGCTCATACTTTGTGCACCAGCAGCTCAACACTGTAACATACCTGGTCACCCTGGACCACGCCCGGGGAAGGCAGAAGGCCATCCACGTGAACATGATGAAGGCACATCATGAGTGGGTGGCCTGCGCCTTCCCCTTATGAAACATGCCAGAGGAGGGAGAGGCAGAGACCCTCCCGGACATACTCACCCAGGCTAGGGTTTGTGGGACTATACAGGAGGTTTGCAACCACCTGTTATCGGACCAACGGTCCCAGCTGTGGGCAACCTTACACCCCTTCCTGGATTTGTTTAGCAACAAGCCTGGAATAACAGAGTCAGCTGTCCATCACGTGGACACCGAGGATCACCTCCCAATCCAGCGTTCAGCATATCAGTTCTCCCTGGAGGTACAGCAGCACATGTGTCAGGAGACTGACGAAATGCTGAAGCTGGGGGTCATCTAACCATCCAGCAGCACTTGGGCCTCGCCTGTAGTCCTCGTCCCAAAGAAGGACCAGACAACCCAGTTCTGTGTGGACTACAGGGGGCTCAATGCTGGCAAGGTCACCAATGCATACCCAATGCCATGCATCAAAGACCTGCTCTACCAGTTGGCCGGGGCCAAGTACCTGACCATCAGGAATCTGAGCCGGGGATAATGGCAAAGTCCCTTGACCCATAAGGCACGGGAACGGTCTGCCTTTATCACCCCATTCGGACTGTATGAGTCCACAGTGATGCCATTTGGCATTGAGAATGCCCCTGCCAGTTTTCAGTGGATGGTCAACATGCTGCTCAAGGGAATTGAAGGGTACACGGCTGCGTATCTGGATGACATTGCCATCTTCAGTCCCACTTGGGAGGATCACCTAGCGCATCTGGTGCAGGTGCTTGGGTGGATCCGCCGGCAGGCTTGACCATTAAGCCGGAAAAGTGCCAGCTGGATATGAGTGAGGTCCACTATCTGGGACACCAGGTAAGTTGGGGGGGGGGGGCGCTAAAGCTGGAGCCCGGGAAGGTTAATGCCATTGCATCCTTGCCCACCCCCAAGATCAAGAAACAGGTGATTTCCTTCCTGGGCACCGCCGGGTACTGTAGGAGGTTCGTCCCTCACTATAGTAGCCTGGCAAAGTCCCTGACGGACCTCGTCAAGAAGAAGCTGCCGTCTGCAGTCGATTGGGCAAACAACTTAGACAGCCTTCCAGCTTCCCGGTACTACTGGCAGCTGACTTTACATGGCTATTTGTAGCACAGACTGACACCAGTGACTTTGGCCTTGGTGTTGTGCTTAGCCAGGTTGACACTATGGGCAAAGAACACCACATTTTGTTCCTGAGCCGGAAGCTCCTGCTGAGGGAGGTGGCCTACTCCATGATGGAGAAGGAACTTCTGGCAATTCTGTGGTCCCTGTAGCGTCTGCAGCTATAGTGACTTCAGGCAGGGTAACGAGGTATGGATCTTTCACATAGGGGGTTTCCCTGAAGCTACAGAGGGTGTCATTTGTGACACCTGGGCCTGCTGAGTCTGCATTTCAAAGCATGGGCAGATGGTCATTGCAGCAAGTTTAGACAATTCCTATTTACCATAGGAAAGGGAATGGTTGGAAAAAACAAAGTATCTAAAATACATGTTGCTCGCCCCTAAATTAACTTATGGCCCAGTTACATACCAGCAATTTGAATATTACAATCTAGGCTATTCTGGAAACTTGAGCACAGGACCAGGCATAGAAAAAATGGGTTATACAATGCAAAGGGGTTCACATGTGGGCATCAGCCTGAGGTCGATGTGATCCATAAATCATTTCTTCTTCCCTCAAGGAAACAGAAGAATAACTTTAGACCAAAATGTTTTGGTATTTCTGTTATTTCTCCATTGTTATTTTATAACTGTATTGCATGCTTGTGTGTCGCTTTATTTTTCTCTTTTTATACCTTTTCCCGTAAGCATTGTATTTTTTTATTAAAGCTTAAAACTTTAATAAGCATGATCCTTGTATGCTGTAAAAAATCCATAGCCTTTCAAAGAGTGTATGACCTTTCGACTGTCAGAAAATAGTATATATTTTGGGGATTCATCACCTTGTGTGTTTGATGAGTGGTGACTTTTATGATTGGGTATGTGGTTATATTCAGAATTTTCCAATAACATGTAAACTCATGTTAAATATTGCGCTAATAAAAGCTTCCTTATCTGTCGGATACTTCTCTTGGCATTTCAAACCTTCTGTTTCTCATATTTTACTATTCAAGAGACAAAGAAAGAAACATTTTTCCATCTAAAAAGGCCGTGCCACATTCCACCTATGTAACAGATCCCTTTTATGGTAGGAAGTTCTTAGGAACAACTCTATTGGATGGTGGCTTCTTTCAAACAATACACTTTAATGTGTTCAAAAGGTTATTTGAAATGTATTTAGCTTTGGCAAGTTTTTATTAGCACACTCATTTCTGTATATATTATTTTATCTATTTCTGAGCACAACCAAAGCTAGTGCTTGTTGTGAGAGCGGCTCTGTTAACTTCAGGTGGGAGCACTAGTGTTTCATATAAAGCTCATGTTAAAAAGCAGTCAGTACTAAGCTGCCATCATTTAGAGATTCTGATTAAACTCATAAAAAGTTTAACTGTTCTTGGAGGATTTTCCTGACATTTTCTTACAGTAAAATCCATGGTCTGTAAACAGCTTACAACACAACAAAGGGATCTCATTGTTGAAAGTTATCCGTCAGGAGAAGGGTACAGATTTTTTTCCAAGGCATTAAATATGCCATGAAAAACTGAGAAGACAGTTATTAAGAAGGAGCTTAAAATTTGGCACACCAGTGACATTGCCTAGAACTGGACGTTCCACAAAAATTTATGAAAAAATAAGAAAAAAATTGTTTCGGGGGCTGCCAACAGGCCTACAGGAATATTAAAGGAGCTGCATGAATTTCTGGTAAGTACTGGTTGCGTACTGCATGTAACAACAATCTCTTGTATCCTTCATATGTCTGGCCTGTGGAGTTGGGTGGAAAGATGGAAGCCACACTGTGTTTTACCAAAACCTAAATCAAGTATGTCAATAGCATGTGGGAAACCCTGTTATGGTCTGATAAGGCTGAGGTTGATTTTTTTAGCCATAATTCCAAAAGATATGTTTGCGCAAAGCCAACATTGCACATCACCACAAGATCACCATACCAACATTGAAGCAGCTGGAAGGAGGCTTTAATCAAGGGGGAGGAAAATATGAATAGTTTAAAATATTGGTCAATTTTGCAACAAAACCTTCAGGCCACTAATAAAAAATTGAACATGAAGAGAAATGTCACCTTTTAACACAAAAATTATCTTTAGCATATGTCCAAATCAACAAAAGAATGGCTTTGCCAGAATAAGATCAAAGTTTTGTAATGGTCCAGCCAGAACGGATACCTGAATTCAATAGAAAATCTGCATGTTGACCTGGAGAGGGCGCTGTACCCAGGAGATGACACGCTATCTGACAGATTTGAAGCACTGCTGCAAGGGAAGAGCGGGTAAAGCTTGTCAATTCTAGATGTGCCATGCTAATAGACTCCTACTAAAATAGGCTGAATGCTGTCATAAACTAAATACAGTTTTTCAGCAAAGTATTAATTTAAGGGTGTGCAAATTCATGCAACCACAGTATTTTAGTTCTTTATTTTTTTTTCCACTCCATTTAATACCAAGAAATTGATATAGAGAGAGAAAAATAGAGAGATAGAAGTAGTTTTCAGGGAGGCAGGGAGCATCTACAAGAGCTAGTGTCACGATTCCACCACTCACAATGTTTTAGGGATGCAGTGAGTGACAGCTCAGTCGCCCTATAGAATCAAGGGCATGCTGGGCTGTCAGTATTGTGAGTGACAGCCCAGCCACCCAATCAGAGATAGGGGCATGCAGTGCTATCAGTATTGTGAGTGAGTCACCCAGTCTGGCCGGGCCTGCTGGGTTTCCTCCAGGTGTCACCCATTCTGTGTGATTATCTGGCTATTTAGCACTCTGACAATTGTCAGACCATTGCCAGTCGAAGCCTTTGCTTGGGGGTGTGTGTGCCTTGAGCAATGTCCTCAGCTATTCAGATCTTTGTTGCCTGACCTCGAACTTTGCCTTTTGACCATTCTTTTGAATTGCTCCTTTGCCTTTGACATACTCTGACCTTTTCTGCCTGACCTCGGACTTTGTCTTTTGACCATTCTTTTGCCTTACCCTTTTGCCTTTGACGTGCTCTCCTGGTATCTGACCCCGGATTCCTTGACTTCCTAGTCTCAAAACTTGTCCTTGCCTTGTCTCATGACTTGTCCTTGAGAAGTGACTCAGCGTCACAGCTACAATTCACAATCACAGTGTATGTGACTTATTCAGTCTGCGCTTTGTCCAAATGGAGTGACAAATTAGTACAACACTTATTTTTTGTACCTGTGCAGTGTCTGTAAGTGCCGCACCCAATAATGCATTATTAACTTTCTGCATCAAACTTGCAGATTTAAGCACTGCAGTTAAGTTTAGTTTAGTCTGTGAAAAACGTGTGTCCCATGGTTTTTATTTATTCTGCATCTGTTCAGTGTCTGAATGCCACACTCAATATTGCTTTTGTATTTTCTGCCTCAAACTAGCCACTCTTTTTATGTTCCACACTGTACTGCTGCTACTTCATGTTTCACCCTACGCTGCACATGTTAAATCTAACAATAAACCTGAAACTGCTCCCAAAATATTTTTGATGGCTAAAAGAAGCCTTTGTGTCTTCACTTTCTAAATATCAAACCTATTGCTACTTTCCAAAAAGGTATAATTTTATAACCAATTGTTAAAACACGTTTTCAAACATAAAATGAATGCAATCTTTAGTTATTTGATGAGCAATTGCTCATCTTCTCACCCCTTTAGTAGGGCATATAAGCTGACGCACAAAGTTATTGTTTTAAAACTGAACTGAACAAAGTTATTGTTCCAAAACTGAACTTCTTCTGCTCCCGCCATCTACTCACCTCCCTAAATCTGACATCTCCCTCTCCATGTGTGGCACCACAATAACTCCGAGCCTGCAGGCGCGTTGTCTGGGCGATGTGTTTGACACCAATCTTTCCTTTACCTTCCATATACAATCTCTTGTCGCTTGCACCTAAACAACATCTCTAGAATCCGCCCCTTTCTCACCATGAAAACAATAAAAACCCTCACTTTTGCCCTGATCCACTCCCACCTTGACTACTGTAACTCTCTATTAATTGGCCCCCCCCTCACTCGACTTTCCCCTCTCCAGTCCATCCTTAATGCTGCAGCCAGGGTCATCTATCTGGCTAATCGTTACTCAGAAGCTTCCGCTCTATGCCAGTCATTGCACTGGCTGACCTTGAATTACAGGATCCAATTTAAATTGCTTATTCTCACCCACAAAGCTAGGTGAGGCACAGTGAGGCACCCCCTACATCGCCTCCCTCATTTCTGTTTATCAGCCTACCCGTTCTCTGTGCTCCGCAAGCAACTTTCAGCTAACGTCTGCACTAATCTGTACCTCCCACACCCGGCTCCATGACTTCTCCAGAGCTGCACATATTCTTTGGAATGCTCTACCCCAAGAAATTAGGGCAAACCACAACTTACACAGTTTTAGGTGCTCCCTAAAAACACACCTGTTTAGGGTGGCCTATCACATTCCCTAATCGAAGTCCTTTTTATATTTTTACAGCCCATTCATTATTTCTCCAAACATAAGTCTCCACCAAACCCAAAAACACTACAAATACTGGCTGGTGATGAGCTCATGCAGCCTTTATCTATCCCTCATCCCCTCAAGATGGCTGGACCATCATTGTAAATAAGCCCCTGTACTTTGTGTCACCCCCACCTTGTTGTAGATTGTAAGCTCTTACGAGCAGGGTCGTCATTATTTTTGCGGTAATTATTGTAATATCTTTAGCTATGTTACTTATGCCTGTTGTATATGAACCTCTGAATTGTAAAGCACTACGGAATATGTTGGCGCTATATAAAGATTATTATTATTATGTGTCTTTTTCTTCATTTTACTTTTTTATTCCTATTTTACTATTACCTGTGCTATCTCATTCCTTTGACAACACATTAGTAATTATAGAATGTTTCTCATTTTATGTAAGGTCATATTGAAGTTGTTTCATTACTTGCTAAGATAAAGTTTCATCCTAAGTAATGTGAAAATTTCCTGGCTCATCTTCTTGGCAATACTAGACCACCTGGTGGTTGGTCAGATCAGACTGTCGGGCATTTTCTACTTTTGGTAGCTGACCTTCTTCTGAGGAAATACTCTGCTGTACTAAAGATATTGAAGTCACAACATGTTTTTCAGCTAAAAGCTGCATTAATTTGTCGCTAAAGGAATACAATAATGTATTATGTTGCATGCGGACACAAATGACCTATTTAGAGGTGAAAAAGCACTCCATCTAAAAAAAATCTGGATGACCTACTTAGATGGATGTATCAATCTGGAGGAGCTTTATTTCCTTTTCGATCTTACAACATTTCAGTAGTTCTTTACTATACAAGCTAAATGTGTATAATTATGTTTTCTCCTTTAGTGAAGACAAATCGGAAAATATATTTTTCATTTTGGCTATGAATATATCAATGTTACACCTAGTATAAGATTTTATTCTATCTTCAGCTTTCAATAAAAAAAATGTCCTACATCTTCTCTCCGTAGAGGGTATTTGGGCAGTTTTATAGGTAAAAAAATCGATTGTGGTAAAGGTGGAAATCTCAGTGGTCAGATGTTCTTATAGTTTTGTCCTATGATATTGACAACCCAAAAAAAGGTGACATGGAATAACTACTATCATTTGATGACTAGATCAATTTTCATTCTGGTGGTCACACTGTATATACTACTTTTTTAATGTATGTAATGAAAACTGGAAACAATGGGTTAACATGCCATCAAAGGATGATAAGAAGATAGGAATTCAATTCTGGGGGTCGACTTACCGTGGTGGGATGGCTTTTATGCTATTTTTGATCAAAAACAGTGTTACTAAGAGGCCTACGTTATTTAAATGCACTTTTGCTTTTTATTTACTTACAGCAGGGTTTTTGTTCATTTTGCTTCTTGTAGGTTTTTTCTGATTTATGGCCATTGTGAACATGCATTTATGTGCTGCATGTATACCAACTTAAACCAAGATCAATTATTGTGTTTTTTTATTTGTATCTTTGCATTCTGTACAAGCCAGGGTGTGGCCTCCCTTCCTTGAGCTGGAAATTACATTCAAATAGCTTCCCTAGGCTGGTGTCCACAGTTCGGAACCCGGTCCTTTGCCTGCCCTTATTCACACACTGAGGTCAAGTCTCTTGGTCAGGTAGATGCAGTGTCATACTGGGTTTTTGGGCTATAGAAGCTGACTATAGGCATTGTGGATGTAGCAGTTCCATCTGGACCCTGGACTAAGGGGGCCAAAACTAACATCACACAAGTAGACAGCAGAATTTGAAAGAGCACACAGTGAGGGCCCTGTTACTGAAGCTTCTAGGCTGAAAGCTTAAATTTATGCAAGCGAGTAGGTCAGATGGCAGCTCTTCGAAGGAGCAGAAAACAGACAAAGTCAAAGATAAAGCCAAAGGGTCGGAATGGTAAGTCATCAGTAGAGTCACACCTGGGACTAGTGCAGAAATAGAAACAAAGCAAAAAGAGGGAAAAGGGCGGAAATTAGTGGAAAATCAAGACTTCTTGCTCAGGGCAGACACAAGACACCAAGATCCTTATGTAGTCAATAAAATTTCCTGGTTAAGTGATGAGTGCAGGTTGATGTGGCAATATATATAAAATAACCAGAGGTTTTATGACTTTAATGGAAAAGTATAGTAATAGCTGAAATCAACTTTTGATATGTTGATCTGCCTAACTGAGAATGCATGTTAATGGCCCTGAGTTAAAAGGGTTTTACCCATCTTCCTCAAAAGAGCACAACTCTATAGTCAACCCAAATTTTTGTGGTGCCGGATAAGGTGCAGAAGCACATAAAATTGCTCTTACGTTACTTCACTTGCCCAGAACGGGTTGTATACCAATCAATATACAGACAGTCAGGATTAGAAGCTAATTATTTATGTGTTATGGTTGTTGTTCAACTCTATCTGACCACTATCTAGAAATTACTCTTTACAAGGGCTGGATTAAAATACAAATAGTGTCATACATACGGACACATGCTTTGGTGCTCTCAATTACCTAAAAGCCATATCTATCCAGGCAATGAATGGCAGCAGATTAGATAAAAGTCTTTGGTCCTGCTATTGTTAGAACCTCCTGTTTGTTTTTTCCATCTTGTGTTTTGCGGTCACGTGACCATCTACCTTTATATTCCAGCTCCGCCTTTTTGGCTGTGCTGGACTTCAGTGTTGTTTGACTGTTTTGCTAGCCAGGTGCTTCGGTGCCTATCTCTCAGTTCGCTTGGTCCTTTGGGACCTCTAGTACCTTTTTGTCAGTTTATCTTTTGTTTTCTGCAACAACTTTCTCTGTTCAGGAGGTGTCCCTTTTTTGTTCCAGTCCTTAGTTCTTTTAGGGACTCCTTCCCTTTATTCTATAGGTCTTCGCTCAGACTAGTCTAGGACTAAGGCGGGTCTGCTCGCTAGGAACAGGCATCCCGCTACATCGTAGGGATTCAGCTTAGTCTTACTGTAGGGAAAGCTTGCCCCTTCTTACCTTAGTTCTTGTTGCAGATCATAACAGTAAGTCCAGCCCAAAAAAAAAAATTTAGGAAATATTAATACGGGGATCAGTATGGCTTCCGTCCAGGATTTGGCTCAAGGCTTGCAGTGGTTGACTCTGGAGGTGGCCGAGCTCCAGCAACACGTGAGTTGCTGTTCCGGAGTGCATTTTGTGGAACCCAAGGTAGGACTGCCGGATGTTTTTATGGTAAACAGCAAGATTTTTTTTCCTTTAAAAATGCTTGTTTGTTATATTTTAGTTTGAGACCAAGGTCTTCTGGGAATGAATCACAGTGCATTCGTTTTATTATGTCACTTTTGTTCAATGAACCACAAGGGTGGGCCTTTTCTCTTCAACCTAATGATCCATGTTTGAGGTCGGTAGAAGATTTTTTTCTGCTATGGGTCTATTATATGATGATCCTGATCAAAACTCATCTGCTGAGGCAAAACTCAGGTATTTGAATCAGGGGTCAGATGATGCTGAGATTTATTGCACACACTTTAGAAGGTGGGCTTCTGAAGTCAGATGGAATGATCCTGTTCTGAAATTTCTATTTCTTGCTGGTCTGAGTGAAAGGATTAAGGATTTGCTAATTGCATTCCCTGCACCTGAAATTCTGCAGGATGCCATGCAATTAGCTGTTCCTGTGGATAGGAGGCTGAGATCTAGGCAGAATGAGGTAAAGACTCCTGTAATGCCAGGTCCTAGTCCCCAGAAAATCTGCTCAGACGGCGCAGAACCGATGGAGGTTGGGGCGATGTCACTCCTCTCTCAGGAAAGAGACCGGAGGTTTGCCAAGGGATTGTGTCTTTATTGTGGTAAAGCTGACCATTTGATTAAGTATTGTGAGCTTCGTTTAAGTAAAGAAAAAAAAAAGGTCAGGTACGCCCGTATATCTTGTTTACGCTCTGCAGGAGTATTTATTTCAGGGAGCACTACTTTGCAGGAAAATTTGATTGAATTTCAGGTATTTGTGGATTATGGTTCAACACTTAATGTGATTGATAAAGGTTTTTGGAAAAACTTAAATTGAAATCCAAACCTTTGTCATCACCTATTTCTGTGATTGCAGTTGATAACACTCCCTTGAAATGTATTACTCACGAGGTTGCTGCATTTCCCCTCACTATCAATGGTCTTCACTAAGAAATTTTGGACTTGGTTGTATTAGATAATTTACCCTCTCCGGTCGTTCTAGGATTGCCTGGGTTAAAACTGCACAATTCTTTGCTGGACTGGTCTACTAATATGATTAAGTCTTGGAGTCCAAAATGCTATGATAAATGTTGTAATGGTCACATTGCGGCTGTGGAAAAGGGGAATTATCTGTACCTATTCAAGATTTTTGAAGGTTTTTTTCAGAGGAGGAGTTGCAAGTTTTACCTCCTCATAGAGATTATGATTGCGCCATTGAGTTTATTCCAGAGCTACTCTTCCCAAGAGTCACTTGTTTAATCTAACTATCCCTGAAAGAAAGACCTTGGAGGAGTGCATACAGACTAGCCTGGCTGCTGGTCACATTAGACCTTCTAAGTCGCCTATGGCAGTTGGATTTTTCTTTGTTAAAAAAATGGATGGGGGTTTGCGTCCGTGTCTGGATTTTCGTGAAATTAATAAGATTACCATACGCAATTCCAACCCATTGCTGTTAATTCCTGACTTGTTTAACCAGTTAGTGGGGGCCAAGTGGTTCTCTAAGATTGATCTCCGGGGGCATACAATTTGTTACGAGTGAAGGAGGGTGATGAGTGGAAAACTGCTTTTAACACTCCGGTAGGTCATTTTGAGAGTCTGGTGATGCCTTTCGGTCTTACCAATGCACCTGCATTTTTTCAGAATCTTATTAATTACATCTTGAGACCTTTGATTGGTAAGAATGTAGTTGTGTATTTGAATGACATTTTGATTTATTCGCCAGATCTGGAGTCCCATTGGCAGAGTGTACGTGAAGTTTTGCAGTTATTGAGTGATAATTCACTCTTTGCTAAGCTGGAGAAATGTGAGTTTGCTGAGCAGAAAATTAGTTTTTTGGGCTACAATGTCTCCAGCGAAGGCTTTGAGATGGACCCGGCAAAGGTTCAAGCTGTGCAGGAATGGCCTAGGCTTATTGGTTTGAAATCTATACAGAGATTTTTGGGTTTTGCCAATTATTACAGGAAATTCATTAAGAATTTTTCTGTAATTGTTAAGCCTCTAACCGATATCACCAGGAAAGGTGCGAATACGGTCCAATGGACTACTGAGGCCATTGAAGCGTTTAAGTATCTCAAAGAGAGGTTCAATTCAGCCCCTATCCTTATGCAGCCTGATGAGACCAAGCCTTTTTTGGTTGAGGTCGATGCTTTGTCTCAGGAGAACAGGGATGGAGTACATCCTTGTGCCTTCTTTTCGAAAAAAAATTCGGAAACCGAATTGAATTATGATGTTGGAAATCGGGAGTTGCTGGCTATTAAACTCGCGTTTGAACATTGGCATCATTATTTGGAGGGCGCTAGATTTCCTATTCTATTCAGGTTTTCACAGATCATAAGAATTTGATCTATCTGGATGCCGCCAAGCGCTTTAATGCCCGTCAAGCTAGGTGGGCACTTTTTTTTTCTCGGTTTCATTTTTCTGTTACCTATATCCCTGGTACTAAGAATGTTAAAGCTGATGTTTTATCTCGCAGCTTCTCTCCTGCGGTCGGTGCTGAGGAGGAGGAGAAAGGAGTTGTGGTGGCGGCATTGGACTCCGTTTTATAGAATGGGATTCTAAAAGCTCAAGATGATGCTCCATCTAACACCCCCCATGGGAGGTTGTTCGTGCCTAGAACCTTTAGGAGAGATTTGCTTGTGGAGTGTCATGAGTCTCTGTTGGCAGGTCATCCAGGAATTTCTGAGACTAAGAGACTTATCAGTCGCAGTTTTTGGTGGCCTGGATGGCAGAAAGAAGTCATCAAGTGGGTGCGTCAATGTACGGAGTGTGCTAGGTCAAAGGCTTCACATACTCCTGCAGTGGGGTTGCTTTGTCCTCTGGATGGTCCTAGTGCATCTTGGATGCATCTCACAATGGATTTTATTACTGATCTGCCCGTGTCCAAGGGTTTTACTGTCATCTGGGTGGTCGTGGACCATTTTAATAAGATGTGTCATTTGGTTCCATTCATTATGTTGCACTGCGCCAAGACACTTGCTAAGGCGTTTGTTAAGGAGATTGTCAAGCTTCATGGCGTTCCCACGGATATTGTTTCTGATAGAGGACCTCAGCTCGTGGCTCGCTTTTGGTGTGCTTTTTGTGACAGGTTGAGAGTCCATTTGTCATTTTCGTCTGGTTATCATCCTGAGCCTAATGGACAGACTGAAAGAAAGAACCAGGATGTAGAACAGTTTTTTTTTTTGCTGTACTGGGAGACATCCGTCTTTTGGTTCGTTCTCCAAATTGGGGTCGGCGGTGCCAGTGGAGGATAATTTTTCCAGTGATTTGGAGACAGTTTGGACTAATGTATGTTGCAACCTTCAAGAGGCTAACAAGAAGTCCAAGAAGTATTTTGACAGGAAACGAAAGGAGGTTTAGTTTACTGTGGGTGACATGGTTTGGTTGTCCTCAAGGAACCTGCGGTTGAGGATTCCCTCTAAAAAACTGGGTCCTAAGTTTGTGGGTCCATTTGGAGTACTTCAGGTTGTTAACCCATCTGTGGTTAGGTTTGATATTCCTACTTCCTGGAAGATTAATCCTGTGTTTCATGTTTCCTTGTTGAAAAAGCAGATGTATCTGATAGGGACGCCACTGTCTCAGTTCCTCCTGTGGTGGGAGACGGCGAATATGAAATTTCACGTATCTTGAATTCTAGATGGCATAGAGGGAGCGTACAGTATCTGCACTTTCCCTCTATGCACTGTGTGCATATTTATTAGGCAGTGAGTATTTGACCATATCATGATTTTTATGCAGCTTTTTCGACTCTGAATCTAAGGTAACAATAATAATACTGATTCTTTAGGGATGAATATAACAGGCAGTTATGGGATACATTATGTGTCTGTATGTGGTTAGAAATGTCCCAGGGGATATGCATGGCATTTCATCATGACATAAGCAAGGAATACAATAAGAGATGCAAAAAATGTAATTAAAGCATATTATGTATCTTTTTCTATTTCTAGTAAAAAATGTCCTTGGGCTTGGTGGGATGTGCAGAGTTTTTCATAGTAACATCATTTAGGAATGCACAACATAATTAGGGCTTAAAATAAACATGATTTCATGAACGGAGGAAGAGTACACCGGTCAGAGAGAGCATGGGGTATGGAAAACAGGATATAGTACAACAGGGAGGTAAATTAATATGGGTCAAAGAGAGGAAGAGATCCAGGTGTAGTGAATGGAGAGAGGGATAAGAAACCCACCAGGTGACAAATGTGGTGTCATAATAGTGATGGAAAGAAGCGATTATCTTGAAGAAATAACTTGCCAACTCTCTGATACCAAGACATTCAAACTAGTTTCACATCACCCTACAAGAATCATCAGACAGAAGATACAACACTTCCTCAACATTTACTGACATAAAGGCATCATAGACAAGAAGGCAGTCACTTTCCTCACTAACCCATTATCCTGTTACCTCAGTGTTGTACATTTTTCCTTAGATTCACAAAATTCTATACAAACCACCAGGTTGCCCAATAGTGTCTTCCACCGACTCAGGTTTGCCACTGTTATCCATCTTACTCAAAAAAGTCTCACCTCACTAACTAAAACCACTAGGTTATTCATAGTTGACACAGTACTTTTCCTACAGATCATTCACAACCTCAACTCAGTCCTCACAGAGAATTCTTGTCACCTTAGATGTTAATAGTCTTTACACCTCTATACAACATACAACAAGTAGTCAGAGAACTTCTTACCAACACCAACCACTCAATAGACAGGAGTGAATTCTGCATTCAACTTTTGCCCCTACTGCTGCATGAAAATTATTTTCTTTTTGGGGACAGCTATTATATACAACTATGCGGGACCACTATGGGATCTCATGTAGCACCAATCTATGCCAACAGCTATATGAATCATTTTAAGGAGGAATTCAGATACACGCACCAACTGCTCAAACAATTCCTCCCCTGTTGGCACCAATACATTGTTTTTGACGTGGCCAACTGATTCCATCCTATCATTTGTTTCTAATCTCAACCACAAGAGACCACATTTACTTTTTACTTTGCACTTCCTTTAGAATCAGATTAATTTTCTTGACACTCTCATCAAGAATGAGCAGGGCCACTTATCTTCTGATCTATACACCCAAACAACAGACAGAAACAGTCTACTACACTTTTCTAGTTGTCACCTTAAAGCCACAAAAAACTCCCTGCCTGTTCCCAATTCCACAGAGTATGAAGGATAGTGACTGATCCAACACCCTGCAACAAGAGACTTACTGACATGAAAGGCACATTTCTGGAAAGGGGCTACCCAAGGAAATTGCTCCACTAGGAGATAATTAACACCATTCCACGCACGCCGAATATCAACAACCAAAAAGCTCCCTTTTATATACACATACCATCTGAAATGTCCCTTTCATCCAACATGTCATAAGGAAACACTGGTTACTTCTGAGTGGGGCTCATTCCCAGATTCCTGAATTTCAAGATATTTTCCCATGATATGTCTCAAGAGACCACAGAAAATCCATGACCATTTATTAAGGGCAAACATTTGCAGCTTCAATCAAAAAACAACTCAACAATTCTTAGACAGAAGGCCCCATCCACCGTCATCATCCTATGATGAGCAATGACACTACTTCCGCCCATGAGCATATTTAAATGCCACAAGTTACCAATGGTGCTGTTAAGCGCCCTGTAGAATGAGAAACCTCATGGTGAACAGTTCTGGTGAGTCTCTTATCCTTCTCTCCATTCACTACACCTGGATCTTTTTCTCTCTCTGACCCATATTCTATTTACCTCCCTCTTATTCTGTATCCTATATACAATACCCAGTACTTTCTCTGTACTCTTCCTCCTTTCATGCAAACATGTTTATTATAAGCCCTAATTATGATGGGCATTCTTAACTGATGTTCTAATGAAATACTCTGCACGTCCCACCAAGGACATTTTTTACAAGAAATAGAAAAAGCCACATAATAATGCTTTAATTACAATTTTTGCATCCCCTATTGTATTCCTTGCTTATGCCATTATGAAATGCCATGCATGGCTTCCAGGGACATTTCTAACCACATAAAGACATACAATATATCCCATAACTGCTTTTTATATTTATCCTTAAAGATTCAGGATTATTATTTTTTTTATTATATTCTACACTATAGTTTGGCTATAGCATTTATCATTTTATTTATGTACCTTAGTTGACTTCGATCTTTATATATATGTAAATACTTTTTTCTTTATGTAGTCATGGCCGAAAGTGTTGGCACCATTAAAATTGTTCCAGAAAATGAAGTATTTCTCCCAGAAAATTATTGCAATTGCAAATGTTTATTTCCTTTGTGTGTATTGGAACAACACAAAAAAAACAGAGCAAAAAGGCAAATTGGACATAATTTCACACAAAACCTTCAAAATGGGCTGGACAAAATTGTTGCATTTACTATTTGGAAGCACACCCTTTGGAATAAATAACTGCAATCAATCGCTTGCGTTATAACTTCTCCCTTTTTATATGGTTTCAGGTGTGATTTTCATATTTCCCATACCTGTTACTTGCCAAAGGTGAGTTTGAATGAGCATCACATGCTTGAAACAAAGTTGTTTACCCACAATTTTGGAAAGGTGGCAATAATATTGTCCGGCCCATTTTTGGGGCTTAGTGTGTTTTTTTGTGTTGTTCCAATACACACAAACAAAAGAAAATAGTGTAGCACTGAACACAGTTAGGGCAATGCTAACAAAACAATCAAAAGAATATTTATAATAGACATAATCATCATCACTCATCATTGTGAACACTCCTCCAGTACCATCAACAAAAGGCTAATATGTTGTCATAAGTTAAGCTACAGTCCAAGCCTCAAATAATTATAAAATGAATAAAAAGAAATCATTTACCTTAAAAATCAAAACTTTTTGTTTATAGAGTGGATAGACAAAAATACACTGTATACTTAGAAAAAAATATTATACATCGTAGCGGTAATATTTCTATGCTAATCTTCATCACTAAATGTGTGAATAGCCTGTGGTAGTAGTATCTAGTATATTTTTGGACAACGATACATTTCACACTCTGAGAAATTTGGCATACTGAGTTAAGTTGTTTTTTGATGACAACCACCACATGTGATAATTATATCTGTCTTTTTATAGTGACAATCTGAATAAATCAAGTGTCTTTCATTTTTTTTAACTAAATATCTGAAAGGGAATTTTTCAATCACATTTAGTTAACTAAAATAACATTTTTTTAATGTACATTTTAAATAAAAAAAATTCCTTGGTGGCTTTGATATTGAAGTAGCACTCATGCAAAGGGGGTGAATTGTGTAACCCCCATTTGAGGTCTACGCCTGTGACCTTTTGTTGATGGTTTTAATTTGGGGACTGCAGGTTTGCAATACACTGCTCAGATTTTGGTGGTTATACCATGAACATTATTTTAGTTGCTTTGTTTTGCAGGTCAGCTGGTGGACTGGCTATGGTTCAAAGAGCCACTGTCGAGTGGGGCGGTTTCTGGTTAAAAGAATGAGAGCTTTTTGGGCGACATTCACAGACGAGGTATGAAGGACTGGCTGGACTCGATGATTGCTGTGGATAATGAGTGGTGATGATGATACCTTGTGAGACCACAGAGTCTAGAGGAGGCTTGACATAAAACAGGGAGAGTGTGGACAAGAGTACAGAAGCAGCAATTAGGCAGACATCTCGGTCATTTAAAGGAAAGAAATTGTCCCCCTGTGCTGAGATGGATTAGAGATGGGCTGACATGATGCGAGGCCTGCAAGAAGCTAAATAGTGGGGCTGTTTGTCTAATAGACCTTCGAGAAGAGACCAACATAGCTGCTTTGCCAAGCTGGGTTCAGAGAGTGTAGTAGAAAGTGGACGGCGACCTACCAAAGTTACTACTAGTAGTCTGATGGCTGTAATAAATAAACACCAATGTCTATATGTAAAGAAAAATGGCACTCTAACATAAACTCCAACAACAAAATGCTCAAACTCAATCTATTAAAGCAAGAGCCATAGAGAGACCCATCATTAAAATAACCAATGTTTATTGAAAATTATTAAAATCATATAAAAAAAGCAAAGTACCATATTGGGGACATAGAAATAAAGTATACAAGCAATCAATTAGGGAAAAAAAACAAGTAAGGTAATATTGGTGCCGTGACCTCCCTACACACACACACACACACACACACATATATATATATAATGATTTATCAGGACAATATGCCAACATGCTAAGGGTAAATAATAACAATATATAGCAGCAATCCAAATAAAGTGACCTGTGCAATCATTAACTATGCACCTCACTAAAGACTAGATAGGAGACATGTTTAATAATATGTATAATAAGCCCCAATGTAAGGCACCTGAAATACACAATCCCTTCAGTCCAACAGACGAGTGTCAAACAGTTCAAGGTAAGTAGCCTCAACATATTATTATAACTGGCAAAATACCCAGAACGAATACCCCCTAACATAAATGTATGGGAGATAAATGCTTATCAAACAACAAGAGATGCCAAATGATGGTGGATGCCGCTGGCCAGAGTGTGCTCCTATGTCCCCTCACCCCGACGCGCGTTTCGCCGGCAGCTTCTTATTCCTCTCACCCCCACACCTCCGGAAGAAGCTGGCGGCGAAAAGCGGATCTCTCTATGGCCTTGCTTTAATAGATTGAGTTTGAGCATTTTGTTGTTGATGGCTGCAATAGTCTGGCCATGGAAAAGATAGGCCTACAAGTGCTGTACATGCACCTGTGCTGAAACAGTACTGAATGAGTGCATCATTAGATCTACACAGTGTACTGGAACTGTGGAAAAGTAATCAGATAGGAGAACCAGCATTTGGTAGGATGGTGTGCTCAAACTGGCAAGGCTGTTGTTAGTGTCTGTAGAGGACCAGTAGAAACTACCCTGAGGTCTAGTTTCTCTGGAGGCTAGAGATTGGCTTGGTAGTACAGTCCTGCACTAGACTAGACTGGGAGGAGTAAACCATGAGAGAGGTGATGTTAAGAACCAAGGTGAGAAGGCTTCCATATTGTCGGAATAAATGTGGAGTGGGCCCTAAATTTGGTGTAATTGTCCCTTGGTGAGACGCTTTACTGAAATTCTTGAATTCGCATGGACAGTGCTCATGAGAAACAGTCTGAATTTGAGAAATTTAGCCCTTGAGCACAAGGACTATTTGTAGAGACAGGGTCCTAGAGAGTAGGGTCTGTGTGAGAGACTGTGAAGTATTACATTACTAGTAGGGTCCCTGTAAAAGGAAAAGAGGTCTTAATGTGAAAATTAAGAAAATTGTCTTTTTTTCTGTTTGGTAGTAGTAGCATTGAAGAATTAATCCCCTTTAAAGGGGAATCTGTCACCAGGATTTTGCTATCCCATTGGAGAGCAGTGATGTATCACTTACTTGGCTGTTTTCTGCAGTTTTGATAAAATCACTGTTTTGGCTGCTGCAGATCTAGCAGTTATGAGTTCTGAACCCTGTATAACCTTGCCCAAACCACTAATTGACATCTTTCTGTGAACTGTGCACTGTGTATAGGCAGAAAGCTGTGATGGGGATAAGGTTTATACAGAGCTCATGAATACGGGGGACTACATGTAAAATAACCTGAAGATATGGGGTTTATCTGCAGGTTAGTAGCGTTTAGACACTGTGCGGCGCCCACACTAAGAACCACGCTGCCAGGAGGAAATGAACTTTATTCCTCCAGTTATAGGGGTGGCGCCGGTATGGTTTTTGTTACCACTCAGTGCATAGAGAGTGGCTGTAACCGATCACCTGGCACTGACTGACAGCTGGCCATAATGAAAAGCCTGCTGTCAGTCAGTGCTGGGGGCATGGTTACAGTCATCACTATCTATGCACAGAGCGGTGACTGAAGCCACGCCGGCGCCACCCCTATGACTGAAAGAGTGAGGCTGTTGGGGGAAATAAAGTTCAGTTCCTCCCAGCAGTGGGGCTCTCAATGTGAGTTCCACATGGTGTCAAAACTCTACTAACCAGCAGATTAACCCCATATCTGAAGGTTAATAGGTATATTTTACATGACAGGTTCCCTTTAACCCTTTTAGAATCTCATAGTTATTTGCCCCAAGTTCCTGAAGATTTGTTTTAGTATTTGCTTTTGCTCTTCTGATCTTTCTAACTTTTTTTTTTGCTTTTTGTGAGAGAAGTTGTAATTTGTTAGCATTTGTTTAAAAAGTTCTCCTGGCTTTTGATATTGATAACCTATTTTGAGGATGGGTGATCAATATCAGTTTAGTAGGGGTCCGTCCACCAATCAGCTGTTTGCGACTCTTGCAGCATCTGGAAGTGAACAATGGACTGGACTGGAACTTAAAAGATCCATTCACAGTGTAGTGGCCATGGACAAAAATTGTACCTCAAGTCACATTTACTACAATAGTAGTAGAACTGTTGTTCTCGGTAATAGCCACTTCACAGTAAACCGCTTTCTATAGGAATATAGCTTTCATACATTTTTTATTAACAGTTAAATCATTTATTTTTGTCTTAATTTTTTGCAATCTTAGTTTTTATTTAATTCCATTAAGGTATTTTCTTTTTTTTATCTCCTTTTTCATTTGCAATATGCTAGCATATATTGTATATGAGACATAAATGTCAACATATTACCCTTTGTATCTTACATAACCAGGTATTTGCTGGGGTATTCACTTAATGCCATTTAACAATTCCTCCTATTTAACCAAGAATTTATTTACCTCGAAATCCCTAATTCCCAGTCTTTCATGGCAGGGAACAGCTGCTAGATTCGATACAAGCAGAATGTGCTTAAAACACCTGATCTATTCTGGCCATTGACCACTGAATAAAAAGTCAAATTGGTCCAAGACCTTAGATGCATCTGGCTAAAAGCCTAGCGCTGAACGTTTAGTTCTTTGCTGTTTTTCATGCAAAGAGATATTATTCGATTTTAGAGGATTTAATTTTGTTCTGTGTGTTGACTATTACAATTCTACCAACACTGGATGATTGAGATTTTAATTATTTGCAAAACTTTGTGGAGAGACTTAGACGACCCATTATCATAAGTTAAATAGTTGAATGGGTATTTTTAGTTTGCTTTCCTTATTTGAAACCATTTACAATAAAATGATAGCCTGGGCCTCAGTGTAAATCTATAACAGGTTCCACACCCACTAGGTGCCATTTACAATATTGGTGTCTTCCAATGTGGCATAAAGGAATTTAGGCCCCCTAAAGCACCAAGGCCAAGATGTAACTGCTATCTCTGCACACCCTATAGACAGACCCAAGTGTCTTTAACTCCTTGCCCTGGAGCCTGTTTTCCCCTTCCTGACCAGGCCAAATTGTACAATTCTGACAAGTGTCAATTTATGAGGTAATAACTCTGGAACGCTTCAACATAGTGATTCTGAGAATGTTTTTTCGAGACACATTGTACTTTATGTTAGTGGTAAATTTAGGTAAATTTTTTTTTATTTATTTGTGAAAATATGGGAATTTTGACCAAAATGTAAAAAACTTTGGAAATTTTCAAACTGTTTTTTTATGCCCTTAAACCAGAGAGATAAGTCATACAAAATAATTAATTAATACCATTTACCACATGTTTACTCTACATCAGCATCATTTTTTAAACATAATTTTTTGTTAGGAAGTTAGCAAGGTTTAACATTAACAGAAATTTCTAATTTTCTCAACAAAATTTACAAATCCATTTTTTAAGGGACCACGGTCACATTTGAAGTGGCCTATATTATAGAAAATACTCAAAAGTGACACCATTTTAAAAACTTCACCCCTCAAAAGCACATTCAATAAGATTATTAACCCTTCAGGTGCTTCACAGGATTTAAATCAATGTGGAAGGAAAAAATGAAAATTTTATTTTTTCCCACAAAAATGTTGCTTTAGTCCCAAATTTTGTATTTTTACAAGGGTAACAAGAGAAAATAGACCATACAATTTGCTGTGCGATTTCTCTTGCATATGCCGATACCCCATATGTGGTGGAAACCACTTTTTTGGGGGCTCGGCATGGCTTGGAAGGGACGGAGTATCTTTTGACCTTTGGAGTGCAAAATTGCCTGGAATCGATAGTGGATGCCTTGTCGTATTTTCAGAACTTCTGATTTGCCTAAACAGTAGAAACCCCCATAGTGAACCACATTTTGGAACCTACATCCCTCAAGGAATTTATCTAGATGTGTGGTGAGCACTTTGAAAGCCCTGGTGCTTCACAGAATTTTATAACGTTGAGCCGTGAAAATGAAAAATCAAATTTTTCCCACAAAAAATGTTGCTTAAGCCCCATTTTTTTATTTTCACAAGTGTAACAGGAGAAAATTAACCTCAAGATTTGCTTTGCAATTTCAGTTGCGTACACCGATACCCCATTTGTGGTGAATAACTACTGTTTTAAGTACAAAATTAGCTGGAATAGAGAGTGGATACGACGTCGCATTTACAGAGTCTTGATGTGAATACACAGTGGAAACCCCTCATAAGAGACCCGAATTTGGAAATTATAATGTTGGTTTTCCCCAAAATGTTCATTTTCACAAAGGTAACAGGAGAAAATGGACCATACAATTTGTTGTGTAATTTCTCATATGTGGTAGAAAATTACTGTTTGGGCACATGGCAGGGTTCGGAATGGAAGGAGCACCAACTGAATTCTGAAGCTCAATTTTGGCTAAAGTAGCTTGCGGATGCCATGTGTTATGAACATAACACACACTCATTCATTAATGGGTAACGGAAAAGCAAAGACCTACTACAGGGAGATGATGCACTCACACTCAACTGTTTCCTGTACAGACTAGTCATAGATGCACAACTCAAAAACAGTACCTCGGTCCCCATTGGGGGTTTCTTGTGCCTCCTGAGGAACCAGAGGGGTATTTGCAATACACTGCCAAAAAAGGAAAGGAAAATGTGCAGAAGGATACGAAAACCCAGGGTGAGAATATTAAAACACGATCATAAGGGGTAGAGAGGGGAAGCTAAGGAAAGCCAAAAGTAGACGGAACAAGTATAACCTCCCAGAAACCTAAGTAAGTGAAAAGAAGAGAAACTGGGAAGGAAAACAAACAGACTCACTTCAGGAATTCAACTGGTGTTTACCATGCAAGGTAAATCCCTTAGCTGAACAGCTGGAGCTCTTAAACCCAAGTCCACCTAGAGGTATAGCCAGCAAGGAAGTGCAGTGAAGGATGAACAGATAAAACCCAACCCAGAATGTGATAGGGCAGACCAAAATGGTAAAATATTCTAAACTGAGCGATTACACCATGTCACGTTTGGAGAGCCTTTAACATGCCAAAACAGCAGATAATCCAATAAGTTACCCCATTTCGGAAGCTACACCTCTTGAGGAATTCATCTAGGGGTATAGTGAGCATTTTTACCCTTCAAGTGATTCTAGAATTGAATAACATTGGGCTGATTAATAGGAAAATTACAATTTTTCCACTAAAATGTTGCCTTGGCCCCAATTTTTAAATTTTAAAAAGGGATAATAGGAGAACATTAATGGTACAATTTGTTACGCAATTTCTCTTGAGTACGCCATAACCCCACATGTGGTCAAAACTACTTTAGTGTCACAGTGCAAAGCTCAGAAGGGAAGAAGCGCCATATTGAAATTCAGATTTTGCTGGAATGATTTGAGGATGCCATGTCACATTGGCAGAGCCCTTAAGGTGGCAGAATAACAAAACCCTCTATAAGTGACCCCATTTTACAAACTACACCCCCAATCAATTAATATAGGGGTGCAGTGAGCATGTTGGCACCACATGTGTCTCGCAGAATTGTATACCATTGGGTGGTGAAGAAAGAATAATTAGATTTTTATCACTAAAATGTTGTTTTAGCCCCAAGTTATTTATTTGTTGTGTAATTTTTCTTGAGTGCACCAATACCCTACTTGTAATTGTAAGCTACTTTTCAGGCACACTCAAAACCTCAGAGGGGAAGGAGCACCATATCAAAATGCAGATTTTGCTGTTATGGTTTGCGGGTGCCATGACTCACTGGAACATACCCTGCGGTGCCAGAACAGTAGAACCCCCCCATAATTGATCCCATTTTACAAACTGCACCTCTTAAGGAATTCATCTAAGGGTGCAGTGAGCATATTGACACCACAGGTGTGTCGCTGAACTTTATACCATTGGGTAGTGAAGAAAAAAAAATTACATTTTTACCACAAAAAATGTATTTTAGCCCCAAACTTTACATGTTCACACAGGAAAATGGGTAAAAATGCACCAAACTTTGCCACACAATTATTGCTGAACGTGGCAATACCCCATATGTGGCTATACAGTACTGTTTAGCCACATGGCAATACACAGGAACGACAGAGTTCTATTTAACTCTTGGAGATCAAATTATAGTAGAATAGTTTGTGGACTCCATATACGGAGGCCCTAAGTGCCAGTACAGCAGAATCCCCCTCAATTGACCCAATTATAAAAATTACCCCATCTGGCAATTTATCTACAGGTATAGTGATGATTTTGACTCCATGGGTACATTTTAGTGCCCAGTACATTGTAGTGCCCATACATTATGGCCTGCTCATACTTCTGGAGACATGCACCAGTTAATTAAGCGGGCTCTCATAGCTCCAGAAATGTCAAACATGTGGACGCTAAATATGCGGCTCAGTAGAGAGGGAGGCATTTGGATTTGGGAGTACAGAATTTGCTGGATTTAATTTGGGGGGTCAGCAGCCATTTTGGTTTTCCAGAGCCTTTGTTCTACCAGTAACGTGGATCCCCCTATATTTTCATTGACAGATGACGGACGTGAGTGGGTACTTGCTTTTTTGGTGGATTAAGTTGAAGCTTTTGATGGGAAAATTTTACATAATATTTTGGATCACATTTATCCTGCGCTCTACGTTGAGCACTTACATCGGGGTTTCCATCTAAACCTCCGAATTACATGATTCAGGTGAAAACTCTGAGTGATCCATTCACTATAATGAGACAGAAGAGTTACTCTGTACTCCGTCTGGCCTCTGCTCAGCGGTTTCCTTCTTTTTAGATGTGCACAAAACTGTGGCTGACCGCACTTTTATGCTCACATAGGACAGACGGCTTCCACAGTGCCTCCATTTGCCTCATTATAGAGAATATTTCATCAGGGGTTCCGAATCACGTATTTCAGAAATGTACACAGAAACCTCGGTGTAAGTGCTCAGGGTAGAGCACAGGATAAATGTGAGCTGAGCTTTACTACGATCTTTGGGAGGCAGAATGAACAAATCAACAGCAGATGATGAATTGGTTTTATTTATTTTTTACTCCATTCCTCATGCAGTATAAGTTATTAGATGACTCTATTTTTCGGGTCTGTACGATTACTGTGATACCAGATTTATATCGGTTTTTATGTTTGGCTGCTTTCACACACTAAAAAATGCTTTTTTTTGCAAAAATTTTTGTTGCATCACCATATTTTGAGAGGCATAATTTTTCTATATTTCTACCAACAGCCATGTGAGAGCTTGTTTTTTTTTGTGGGACAAGTTGACCTTTTTTTGCTACCATTTTCGGGCATGTAACATTTTTTGATAGCTTTCTAGTCTAAGTTTTGAGAGGCATGCTTTTTTTAATGCCATTCACCGTGTGGTAAAAGTGATAAGGCAGGTGTTTTTCTTCGGGTCAGTACGATTACTACGATAAAACATGTATATCATTTTTTCACGTTTTGTCTCTTTTACACAGTAAAAACTATTTTATAAAAAAATTATTATTTTGCATTGCTTTATTTTGAGAGCTATAATTTTTTTATTTATCCACTCATGGAGCTACAGTGGTGTTCAAATGTCCTGCATAGGCGTGAAGAAAACTATATATTTCATACTTCTGCATCTCTACAGTGAAACTGGTGCAACATATATGTTTTTGTAATCCCTCATTGTATGCCATACTCATTTTTGAATGTCCCAAGTGTATAAATTGTTATGGTATGCGCATTTTTGATAATTTTTTTTACAGCATAACCATACCTACACCAGTACAGTGTGTAGAATGGTGAACAGGTTTCTAAGTTCATTAACTTCCAATGCAAGTTCACACAGACTTAAATTTTACTTTTTAAGATTTATTATTTTTTATTTAATTCAGAGTCCTGAAAAGGGCCTTTTGAGTGCATCTTTAGCTTCTAATACTTTATTGGCCAGCCTTTGCTCTTGAGCACCAACTTGCATCTCTGTGGCATTGAGTGAACAAGCTTCTGCAGATGTTCACGAGTGATGATGTGGTTCCAGGCCAGTATCAGAGACTCAATCAACTCTCTCTTGGTCCTTGGCTGTTTTTTAGATATCTCTATTGATACCTTGTGCCGCAAATTTTCAATTGGATTGAGGTCCGGGGACTGGGCTGGCCAGTCAATAGTAGCCACCTTGTTCTTTTTTTTTCCATTCCGTTACTGTCTTAGCTCTGTGACAAGGAGCATTATCATCCTGGAAGCATTTTCTTATTAAGGATGTCTATGTATTTTTTTGCATTAACCATACCCTCCACAATATGAAGCCTTCCAACACCATTGGCTGCCATACAGCCCCAGACCATTACCTTCATCGGATGTTTCACAGAGAAGCTCAAACACTCTGGCTTGTACTCTTCATGTGGAAACCTTCTCACATAAGACTTGCCATCATGTCCTAAAATGCAAAAAGTGCTTTCATCACTAAATAGCACTTTTTCCCACTCTTCCTTCCTCCATTTTGAATATTTCAATGCCCACAGTTTTCGCCTTTGTCTTTGTATGGCTGTCATCAATGGCTTCTTTCGGGCCTTGCACCCTCTCAATCCTGCTTCCAAACATCTCTTCCTAACAGTTGATGTTGATTCCTCAATATTGCACTTTTCTTGCCATTCTCGCAGAAGCTGAGGAGAGGTGAGCTTTCGATTGGCAAGGGATGTTCTTATCAGTACTCTATCCTCCCTTTTAGTTGACTTTCTGGGCCGACCAGATCTGGGCCTGTCCTGGGTAATTCCAAGCTGCTTATGTTTCTGCAAAATTCTTACGACTGTACTCTGATTACAGCCGACCTTCCTTGCGATCTGGGGGCCAGTATAACCCTCTTCATGTAGCACCACAACTCGCACACGATCCTCCGCTGACAAAAATCTGAAGGCTCCCATCATAAAGCTCTACAGTATGATTCACTAGATAGACCACCAGATAAAACAAACAAACAAAGCAGCAGATGTGAAGCAATGTAATGGAATGTGATTGGCTGCCATATCCAGGTTATGATTGGTCACAAGAACCTCATCTGTGATTGGCTAATTTTGGATCTGAAGCTGTACAATATTTAGTTGTGCTTTCAATTCCCATATTGTTGCAATAATTTCAGGCAAAACTGCTTCAAAAGCTAAAAATATTACAGGGAGAGAATGCAAAATTGTATTCTGAACAAAACCATATACAATATGTCATATTAGCATCGAAGATATTCGACAGAACACGTTTAAAACTTGAAAAATCAATTTATCCTTTTCCTATGCAGGACTTTTGAACACCACTTGTATATGGCAGCTTGTTTTTTGCTGGACAAGATGACGTTTTCAGTGATACTATTATTATTTACATTCGTATTTTTCAATGCGTTTTATTCCATTTTTTGTTCAACGGTAATATGAAAAAGTATAGTTTTTTTCCACATTTTTTGTTACGCAGTTCACTGAAGGGGTTAACTAGTGTTACACATTTATAAATCAGGTTGTTCCGGACGCTGCAATACCAGATACAGATGCATCTCACTAAATTAGAATATCATCAAAAAGTTAATTTATTTCAGTTCTTCAATACAAAAAGTGAAACTCATATATTATAGAGTCATTACAGACAGTGATCTGTTTCAAGTGTTTATTTCTATTAATGTTGATGATTATGGCTTACAGCCAATGAAAACACAAAAGTTATTATCTCAGTAAATTAGAATACTTTATAACAACAGCTTGAAAAATGTTTTTAAAATCTGAAATGTTGTCCTACTGAAATGTATGTTCAGTAAATGCCCTCAATACTTGGTCGGGGCTCCTTTTGCATCAATTACTGCATCAATGCGGCGTGGCATGGAGGTGATCAGCCTGGGGCACTGCTGAGGTGTTATGGAAGCCCAGGTTGCTTTGATAGCAGCCTTCAGCTCATCTGCATTGTTGGGTCTGGTGTCTCTCATCTTCCTCTTGACAATACCCCATAGATTCTCTATAATAGATTCTCTATAGGGTTAAGGTCAGATGAGTTTGCTGGCCAATCAATCACAGTGATACTGCTGTTTTTAACCAGGTATTGGTACTTTTGGCAGTATGGTCAGGTGCCAAGTACTGCTGGAGAAGGAAATTTCCATCTCCAAAAAGCTTGTCGGCAGAGGGAAGCATGAAGTGCTCTAAAATTTCCTAGTAGACAGCTGCCCTTACTTTGGTCTTGATAAAACACAGTGGACCTACACCAGCAGATGACATGGCTCCCCAAACCATCACTGATTGTGGACACTTCACACTAGACCTCAAGCAGCTTGGATTGTGGCCTCTCCACTCTTCCTCCAGACTCTGGGACCTTGATTTCCAAATGAAAATTGGAACTCTGGGACCTTGTGGAGTGTGTCAATGACTGCCTTCTGGACATCTGTCAAGTCAGCAGTCTTCCCCATGATTGTGGAGCTTACTCAAACAGACTAAGGGACCTTTTTAAATGCTTAGGAAGCCTTTGCAGGTGTTTTTTGTTAAATATTCTAATTTCCTGAGATAATGGCTTTTGTGTTTTCATTGGCTGTAAGCCATAATCATCAACATTAACAGAAATAAACACTTGAAATAGATCATTCTGTTTGTAATGACTCTACATAATATATGAGTTTCACTTTTTCTATTGAAGAACTGAAGTAAATTAACTTTTTGCTGATATTCTAATTTAGTGAGATGCACCTGTATGTGAACTTGTTTTGTTTCTTTTATTTTTTTTTTACAAATATATGTCACAGTATTTATTGGTATAATATTTTTTCACATTTTTGTTCTTTACATTTTTTTTTTACTTTTTTTAAATAAACATTTTTATTTAGTCCCTCTATGGGACTTTTAGTACTCTGATCACTGGTATAAGGCACCAGCATTGCAATGCATCATAACTGTCAGCATTACACTGACAGAAGCCTTTTAGACCATGCTCCTGGCAAATTCAGATTCATTGTTGTAAATCATTCTTTTTTCAATTGCTAGATTTACAAGAGTTGACATCTGATGGGCACCTGTCTTGGTCACGGTCAAAATAACCACCAAAAAGATCAGTTCCTCCATTCCAAGCTCTGTCACAATAGTAAGTATCAGTCACAATAGGTTCCATGAAGTCCAGAATTAAGTTACTTCCTCAAAAACTATCAAAAAAAGTTAGTTACTGTCTTGGTTTATTTCATGGTAGCTTTCTCACTGAACAAAAGAAACCTCTCGAGTGCCGCCCATTGTTAGGGAATTTTATAATAAAGCAAATTATAAAAGTGGTTAGGGCTTAAGGATAGATATTTATAAAGGGCATTATTGGTTTTGGACAACCCCTTTGAGACGAGTGGAGTGGATATCGCAGTGGATAGCCCTGACCTCAATCCCAAAAAAAGTAATGGACTTAGCTGAAAAAAAAATGAAAATTTATGTCAGGGCAAGGAGGAATACAAGCCTGAGTTAGTTACACTAGTTATGTTGGAAGAAATTAAAAGCTGCTTGAAAAGTGTGACCCAAGTTATGCCACCAAATACTAATCTATACTAAGCTATCAAATACTACAGGATTTGGGAATGTTTAGCTTGCAAAAAAGAAGACTGAGAGGAGACTTAATAGCTGTCTACAAATATCTGAAGGGCTGTCACATTGTAGAAGGATCATCTTTATTCTCATTTGCACAAGGAAAGACTAGAATCAATGGGATGAAACTGAAAGGGAGAAGATACAGATTAGATATTAGAAAAAAACTTTTTGACAGTGAGAGTGATCAATGAGTGGAACAGGCTGCCACGAGAGGTGGTGAGTTCTCCTTCAATGGACGTCTTCAAACAGAGGCTGGACAGACATCTGTCTGAGATGGTTTAGTGAATCCTGCTTTGGACCAGATAACCCAGGAGGTCCCCTCCAACTCTACCATTCTATGATTCTATGATAATCATATGTATGTAAACCTCGGAGTGGCCGGGAATGTGGTCAAAGAAATAAAAGCTGAAATAAATCATTGTTATAAATTATTAAAAATCATTATTATAAATGATGAATATTATTCTGACATTTCACATAGAGGATATATAATGATGATCAGAACTGATTAAAGTGAGGATATGTGTACTACGACTTAGACCCCATTCAGGCATTAGTGATTTTTCTCGTATGCAAAAAAGGTCCAATTTCATCAGTGTTTTGGATCAGATTTCCATCAGTGTTTGGTCAGTTTGTCAGTTGTTACCATCTGTGTTTCATCTGTGATTTTCCTATATGCTAAAAAAAAATTGCAAAGCTTCTCCCACCCATTACAATGTTAAAAACGCATAGCACATGGATGACACATCATAGTAACATAGTTTTTAAGGTTGAAGGAAGACTAAGTCCATCTAGTTCAACCCATAGCCTAACATGTTGATCCAGAGGAAGGCAAAAAAAAAACATGTGGCAAACACCAAGCTCCACATTGGGGAAAAAAATTCCTTCCTGACTCCACATACGGCAATCAGACTAGTTCCCTGAATCAACGCCCTATCAAGGAATCTAGTATATATAACCTGTAATATTATACTTTTCAAGAAAGGCATCCATGCCCTTCTTAAATTTTTGTAGTGAATCACTCATTACAACATCATGCGGCAGAGAGTTCCATAGTCTCACTGCTCTTACAGTAAAGAATCCCCGTCTGTGATTATGATTAAACCTTCTTTCCTCCAGACGTAGAAGATGCCCCCTTGTCCCCGTCTCAGGCCTCAGAGTAAAAAGATCAGTAGAAAGGTCTTTGTACTGTCCCCTCATATACTTGTACATAGTAATAAGATCACCCCTAAGCCTTCTTTTTTCCACAGTAAATAACCCCAAGTGTAATAACCTGTCTTGGTATTGCAGACCCCCCAGTCCTCTAATAACCTTGGTCACTCTTCTCTGCACCCGCTGTAGTTCTCTGCACCCGCTGTAGTTCATCATCGATGGCGCCAAGTGTTATCCATGATTTTCATGGACGCACAGATTTAGGAGTATTTTGATCAATGACTGGGATCAAAACCAGACATGTTTCCGTATTTTGTTGCGCAGTTAGGTCCATAAAAAACACATACAGTACATGTGAACAGCCCCTCCACTATAAGGCTAGTGTCAGAAGAGTGTAAATTATTTCATCCAAGAGAATTGGGCCGATTATGCAAGTCACACTCTGATCGAACTCTCTTCACGGTGTGATCACAGTGTGAGCCGATCCTGTTGGATGAGGAGACGATGGAGAAAAACATTTCCCTATCTTCTCCATTCTGGAATACTGTGAAAATCGGACCTCACTCAGATGTCATCTGAGTGCAGTTCAACGGTTTCCATGGATATATTGACTTGCATGGCAATTCGAATATAGGAAGCTACTGGGGCATGCAGTGATCTTTTTTCCTAGACCGACTCTGTCTGAAGTAAAAATTGGACATGTGCATGGCCCCACAGCATAACATTGATCTGGATGTGATCCCTTGTTTTTTCGGAATGCGCTCGGACAGAAAATACGGTCATGTGCATAAACCCTAATGAGTATGTGTTCTATCCATAAAAATCACAAATAGAACACTTATGTAAAAAAATGGACTTTTGAATTATTATTATTTATTATTATTATAGCACCATTTATTACATGCCGCTTTATATGTGAAAAGGGGTATCCATAATAAAAACAGGGACAATAATCTTAAACGAGTCAGCGACTGGTACAGGAGGAGAGAGGACCCTGCCCGCGAGGGCTCACTGTCTACAAGGGATGGGTGAGGATACAGTAGGTGAGGGTAGAGCTGGTCATGCAGCGGTGTGGTGGAGCGAGGGTTACTGCAGGTTGTAGACTTGTCGGAAGAGGTGGGTCTTCAGGTTCTTTTTGAAGGTTTCCACTATAGGCGATAGGCTGGTATGAGACCTAGATGTCAGCAATTGTGAAAAGCTAAGTTTAATCTATATAACTAATGTGAATATACTCTTATGAGTTCAAATATGTACGGAAAAGCAAGTCCTTTATTATAGAGCAGATTTGGTGCTCCTGTGCGGAAAGCTGGGAAGTGTGATCATTAAAACGGCAAAGTAAATAAAATAATACATCCTGACTGTGTGACCTGAAATCTACACACGGGTGAGAGAGAAATGAATTGTGCTCATGAGTGAATTCAGTTCTTCGGTATATCAGCTTTCCTAATGTTCTTGTTCCGACTCCCATGGTTTGCACAAATTGTACAACTCCTGCCTTTTTGCAGAACCCTGATGTTTGTAATTTATTTGTTCAATGTAGAACAATTTGGGCTGAGCAATAAAGCTCTTTGTAAAGGTGATTTATATTTTATAGCCTGGGTCCAATTTTTAAACAATGCATTCAGCATTTATATGCGGTGAGTGGCTCGCGGGCTACGGAGCGGGCACAGCCTGACCGCGGTCCTGTGTTTTTGGAGTGCTGCACTGTCTTCAGGGGGTTTCATTAAGCTTGTCTTTCACAGCCGAGATAATAATCCTATTCAACTTTTTTTTTACTCTTCTAATGCTTAGAATCAAGATCAGTAGGAGAATTGTGGAGTTTCCTTGAAACCTTATAACATGTATTTGTTAAATGAAGTTGTGTTCTTACTGGAAAGCCATCGCTAAAAATGTGTAGCAACTAATGAGCTTAATGTTTCGCTGGAAAATTGCACTGTTCTGCATGAAGATGCTCAATTTGAGAGGGGAGGCGTAACTGGCATGTCTGAGATGGTTTCCATGATAACAGTTAGGGCTCCTGAAGATCACCACATTTTCAGTCTAAGTGCGATCCAGCAAAACATCAGATTGTACTCGGATCATTGTTATTCTATGGGGCCGTGTACATGTCCAATTTTTTTTCCTCTGACCAAGTCTTTAAGAGGAAAAAAATTGCAGCATACACAATTTGCAACTGTAAATTGGATTGGACTCGGTCATGCAAGTCAATGAGTCCATCAAAAAAAATTGGACGGCACTCAAATGACATCTGAGTGCAGCCCGATTTTCACGGACTTACAAAATCGAGAAGATGGAGAAATTTTTTCTTCCTTCTTCTCCACATCCAATAAAATTGGATCACACTATAATCACACTCTGATCAAACTCTGGTCAGTGTGATTAATATAATTGGACTGATTTTCTCGGATGAGAGAAAATGCGGTTGTGTGACCCTAGCCATAAATGAACGCTCACTGATCCTTTAGACGTGATCTTCAACCTTTTTTTTAACATGTGGAAATTGACATGCACTTTTGTACATATAAATGATTTATGTCAACCCTAAAATAATCAGTACAAAATATTGAATCTATTTTTTTTTTTTTTTGGAAGGAGAAGGAGAACAGGGAGGGGGTAAGCATTTGAAAAATAACAGCAGTTTTTCAATTTGTGGGGTTTGTTTTTTAGATTTTAGTTTTACAGCATTCATGACATGATATAAATGGTGTGTTAACATTATTTAAGAAGATGCCAAATTTATATAGTTTTTTTTAAATGTTTTATTACTTTTACATATCAAAGATAATAAAAAATGTACTTGTTTTTGTGTCTCCATTTTCTTCAATCCATAAAGTTTTATTTTTTCTAATGATGGAGCTGTGTGAGGGTTTTGTTCGTTTGCGTGACAAGTTGACATTTTTGATAGATGAATATATATAGTGGCGCTGGTAGGTTGGTCGGGTAGACCTGGTGCGAATAGGACAATTACCACAGGGTTGTCAATGCAAGAAGGGTTAAACAAAGAAAGTTAAGTGCTCTTATCCTCCATCCCGTGACTTTACTTGCAGCTTGAGGATACCTCTCCTCACTTCGACGGCATACCATCACGGGCCCACCGCTTGCTGTTAGCAGCGGTATCTGAAACCATGGTTCCCTCTACTACGAGCTGAACCTCATCAGCACAAAGAAGCACTGGCCGCAGCTACAAAGGGGCTTTACTTATATCCAGTGCCAGCACTCCTCTCCAGGTAATGAGTACGCCAGGTCCACCACCAAAGGACCTTCAGGGTGCAACCAGCAGCTCAAGTACACACAAAGGGCGCATCCCTATACAGCCCTACATACATGAAGACCGCCACGTGGAAGACTACACCAGGCACCAGTGATATCCACCTAATAGGTAAGCTCCAACATTTATCCTTAATTGACACATACTTTGTAGTATCCTAACCATGTTACCCCTTCATTTCTCATCCAGATTAACCTGCTGGACCCCCACCAAAGCAGGAGGCAAACTGCCCTTACCAACTCTACGGCTACTCTTAGACCTACCCTCCCCAGGTAACCATCCTTAGGGAACTCCCTACCCTCAACCACTGCCACAGGCAGTTTTTTATTTTAAAACCCTTATTGCTTTTATTTCAGCCCATCATTGTTCTATCCACCAACCAGCCATCCAACGCTGAGCCCCCCAACGCTGAACGCCCCCCACATACCCACCAGGTACTGCCAAATTATACACGGCACACACATGTACATGGCACACACTTATACACACATGTACACAGCACATACATGTACACGGCACACATTTATACACACATGTACACAGAACACACTTATACACACATGTACACGGCACACACATGTACACGGCACACACTTATACACACATGTACATGGCACACACTTATACCCGGCACACACATGTACACGGCACACATTTATACACACATGTACACGGCACACACTTATACACACTTGTGCATGGCACACACATACACACATGTGCACGGCACACACACGCTGCACAACAAATGCTCAGCAATTACACATATTACACACAGCACATGTATGCAGGACAACAAACATTCATATAAACAGATACAATTATCTCACAGACAGCACACACCTCACATACATACATTGCTTTATTTTGGAGGGAATGAAGATGTCCACACTATGAGCTGCAGCTTCTCTTGATCACAGCAGCACTGTCCCAGCAGACACCTCCCTGCCCTCTCCTCTGCTGGGTCTGCTGACAAGAGCAGGAGGAGCTGACAGGACAGGAGCCGCTTCCACCATCACCAGGAGCAGCACAGTACACAGCTGGATACAAGGCAACTTATCTGACTGCTCAGCTTGGTAGGTGCCGGGTCTCTGGCTCTCACTCCCCCTCAGAGGCGCCATGCAGGAGGACAGGAGCACTGGCCAATGTGCCCTTCAATCAGTCTGATGGGGGAGGTTCAGTGGCCAGTGATCTTGTACTTCACTGCACGCTCCTCTTTCAATGCCAGGCCCTCATCAACGGTTCTCAAGTCCCCCAGAATGCAAGACCTGTGGTGACATCATGGTCACATGACCATGATGTCATTACAGGTCCTGAACCAGTCCTTACATTGGAAGCTTCACTGATAATGCTATTATCAATGAAGCTTCTGCTGTAGATGCTGGGGGCCCCAAGGGAGTGGGGGCCCTAGGCAGATGCCTAGTCTGCCCTGCCCTAACGCCGGCCCTGTTTGTACTTTACTTCGATCTACTGGTCAGTGTATGCATATGAAAGTTAGGTATTTAATCTCCTCACAGCAACCTGCCATAGAAATGGCTGGGAGGAGCCTCCTAGCTCAGTGCTGACATACTTCCAGTTAGCTGGTACAAACCAGTTCAGTCCTCTGTAGTCAAAATAGAGGAGGGAAGTGTAATGACCCAGAAGGCCATTACAAACATTTATTTCTGCATTCATAAGTGCCTGTGAATAATTAATGCTTTGATGTTTTGCCTGGTGTCTTTCTGTTAAATTAAATGTAAATTGTTGCTCTGTAATACCACTGGAGACCAGCAGGTGGTGGTATAAGGGTCAGCAATGGACTGTTTTGGGGGATGTCTGATCAACATCCTCTATTGTCTGGTGACCAGAGGGAGTTGGCAGTTGGCGGTTAGAGAGAGTCAAGCCCGACTAGAGGTGAGCCGTAGGGTACAAGGGTGCCAGGATTAAGTATCTTGCCAGCCAATCTTTTTAGAGCCCATCACAGTAAGGCCAAGCCTTTTCCCATATCAGAGTATCAGTCCCGTTGCCGTCCGGCTGGGACCTGTATTGAAAACCAGTGCTGAAGCTAAATGCTGGAGAAGCTGTGGCTTCTTAATCTGTGATGCAGTAAACCATTTGAACTGTTCATACCAAGGTCTGGTCGGCCTTCTTCCTACCTACCTCTAAATCTGCTAGATGTACCCTGTGAATGGGTCTGGAGCACCAGGAACCAGGTAGGAGCAACGTGACACCCCAAACTGCACAACATCGCAGAAGAGGTACATCACCGCTCGGCACCTACGTCTGGTCCTAATAGCGCCTCCTGACCCTACCACTCTGGTACATTACATCTGAAAGTTCTGGCGTCACGAACAGGATATTTACTTCTGTGCCTTATGTTCACCTTGTACTGAATGGACCCCGTCCTGTTTTAAAAGAACTTTATTTGCCTGAGAATAGGGTAAGATCCTGCCGCCATGGGTGCTTCAGCACGCACCTGGGTCATCCACCATTTTGCACTTTCCTATGCACCACTGCAATTTCTGAATCACTGGAGCTTGGAGTATCGTGCTACAGAGGCCTGAGTGAATACTGCAGGGAAAATCAAAGGGGGAGAGACTGAACCTTTCTGTCCTCTGGTATAGCCGACTTTACAGAAAAAAGTTGGTACTGCAACTCTTAAAGGGGCCATGCTCCTATATCCCGGCTGTTGCCCATTGCAACGCCTCCCAAAATTTTGAGTTCACTGAAAATTGATCCATCTGGTCTGGTGCAGGATATCAAAAGCAATGTCTCACAGTGAAGATAGCTACACCATGGACCAGGAGGACTCATCAGCAACCCAAGTGATGCGGCCACGGAGAAGTTTACCTAGTACCCCAGCGAATGCTTGTCCATCCTCAGCAGCCATAGCAGCCAGCTGTATCATGCCCCTGACCATGCCATATTACTTCGGGAACCTGGTTTCCCTGCTATGAAGGAGAGCCTCTCACCTACAGAGAGTTCAGAGAGAGAATGCAGGCTACCTTCAAACTGTACCCTGTCTCTGAAGAGACAGTAGCTGCGGTATTAAAATAAGAGGTGGTGCTTTATGAATGGTAATATTCTGAGTGACAGTGTGAAGGCACACTCACTTTGGTAGATAGACTGCTGCATCTAATGCCTTCTGTTATGTCCGCTGATCAGGTTCTAGTAAATGAATTTCGGGTGTGTCAGGATGAGACTGTGCACTGTCAACTTTGCATAAAGAAGCAATGGCTGGATGGTTTCTTTAAGGCAATTATTTTCTTGTATATGCAATATACACAGAAAACGGTTTATGTCTATTGCATAAACAATAAAATAATTGCCTTAAAGAAATCATCCAGCCAATGCTTTTTTATGCAAAGGTGACAGCACACAGTCTCATCCTTAAACACCAGTCATCCAAGTAGCAATGGTGGAAGAGAGATGCACTATCAACAAAGTTAGAACACAACATGGACTGATGGCATAGGTGGAGTAGGGCAGTCTTGTTATAACTACGGAAGCTGTAGAGATTGACTGGCCACTGAAGATGTAGGGCAGTAGTGGCAAACCAGAATAGATCAGGGAGTGATGTTGATGTTATGTCAGTAGGCATACTGTGTAAATTTAGCTGAGCCCAATGACAAAGAGTGGGGTATGTGTTACGGATACGGGTGGTGGAACCTCTGTGTTGTGATGCAAGGAGGGACAAGAGGGGCGCAACTAAGTGCCTACCCGGACTCACCCTGGCCACACGGCGGCTTAGTCGACTCCGTGAACCAAGGAGGGACCAGGAAGGTGAACCAGGTGCCACTCTGGGACTGACCTTGTGTGAGAGCAGGTGACTCCCACAGGTTTGATGGCAGAAGCTGACAGGCACAGCAGATGAGCACGACTGGTAGACAGGCAGGTGATGCAGGTAGGCAAGCAGGCAGGCACGGCAGATAGACAGGCAGGCAGGCATGGCTGATAGACAGGCAGGCGGGCACGGCTGATAGACAGGCAGGCGGGCACGGCAGATAGACAGGCAGACGGGCACGGCTGATAGATAGGCGGGCACGGCAGATAGACAAGCAGGCGGGCACGGCTGATAGACAGGCAGGCGGGCACGGCTGATAGACAGGCTGGCGGGCACTAGAAACCTGAGGGCTGAGGAGAGTGTTAGCACACAAACAACAACCTTGCACAGACACCTCCATTTTGGAGGAGGTGCTTAATATAGGAGCAGTCCTCCAGCCATTGGCCGGGGACTCTTTAAGACGACTATGGGGCCCTTTTAAGAGGGAGGGAGCGCGTGCCCTAAGTACAGTGCCCAGGGAAACTGCATGTAGTGTGTGCAACCTGGGCAGAAGCAGCAGGGGAGCTGGAGGACGCCGGACCGGGACCGCGGCGGTGAGAGAATCGGCGTCTCTGCCCGGCACGAGGCTGAGACGCCGACGCTACAGTATGTTAGGGTATGTTATGAGGCAAACAATGTCTATGTACAGTATTAGAGCATATGGCTAAGGAGAAAAGTGCAAGAATGTAGCAGGACTGAGTCTGTCTGAAGAGGTACAGACAGTGTAGCTGAGACCAGCAACTTAGCAGAACTTATGTATGTGAGGAGGCACACAGTGTCAATGTAACAGAATGATGTAGAAGAGGTGGATGTGAAAGAAACACTCACGGCTATGGAAAATAATCCAGCAATGAGTATGTCAGGAGACATTCACTAGCTATGGTGATGAAGCCAGCAAGGTAGAAGAGCCCAGCAATGCAGCAGAGCTTGGTATGTCAAGAGGCACGCTGTAGCACTATAACAGAGCTAAGTAAGTTAGGATGTACAGTACAGACCAAAAGTTTGGACACACCTTCTCATTTAAAGATTTTTCTGTATTTTCATGACTATGAAAATTGTACATTCACACTGAAGGCATCAAAACTATGAATTAACACATGTGGAATTATATACTTAACAAAAAAGTGTGAAACAACTGAAAATATGTCTTATATTCTAGGTTCTTCCAAGTAACCACCTTTTGCTTTGATGACTGCTTTGCACACTCTTGGCATTCTCTTGATGAGCTTCAAGAGGTAGTCACCGGTAATGGTCTTCCAGCAATCTTGAAGGAGTTCCCAGAGATGCTTAGCACTTGTTGGCCCTTTTGCCTTCACTCTGCGGTCCAGCCCACCCCAAACCATCTCGATTGGGTTCAGGTCTGGTGACTGTGGAGGCCACGTCATCTGGCATAGCACCCCATCACTCTCCTTCTTGGTCAGATAGCCCTTACATAGCCTGGAGGTGTGTTTGGGGTCATTGTCCTGTTGAAAAATAAATGATGGTCCAACTAAACGCAAACCGGATGGAATAGCATGCCGCTGCAAGATGCTGTGGTAGCCATGCTGGTTCAGTATGCCTACAATTTTGAATAAATCCCCAACAGTGACACCAGCAAAGCACCCCCACACCATCACACCTCCTCCTCCATGCTTCAAGGTGGGAACCAGGCATGTAGAGTCTATCCGTTCAACTTTTCTGCATCGTGCAAGACACGGTGGTTGGAACCAAAGATCTCAAATTTGGACTCATCGAACCAAAGCACAGATTTCCACTGGTCTAATGTCCTTTCCTTGTGTTCTTTAGCCCAAACAAGTCTCTTCTGCTTGTTGCCTGTCCTTAGCAGTGGTTTCCTAGCAGCTAATTTACCATGAAGGCCTGCTGCACAAAGTCTCCTCTTAACAGTTGTTGTAGAGATGTGTCTGCTGCTAGAACTCTGTGTGGCATTGACCTGGTCTCTAATCTGAGCTGCTGTTAACCTGCGATTTCTGAAGCTGGTGACTCGGATAAACTTATCCTCAGAAGCAGAGGTGACTCTTGGTCTTCCTTTCCTGGGGCAGTCCTCATGTGAGCCAGTTTCTTTGTAGTGCTTTATGGTTTTTGCAACTGCACTTGGGGACACTTTCAAAGTTTTCCCAATTTTTCGCACTGACTGACCTTCATTTCTTAAAGTAATGATGGCCACTCGTTTTTCTTTACTTAGCTGCTTTTTTCTTGCCATAATACAAATTCTAACAGTCTATTCAGTAGGACTATCAGCTGTGTATCCACCTGACTTCTGCACAACACAACTGATGGTCCCAACCCCATTTATAAGGCAAGAAATCCCACTTATTAAACCTGACAGGGCACACCTGTGAAGTGAAAACCATTTCCGGTGCCTACCTCTTGAAGCTCATCAAGAGAATGCCAAGAGTGTGCAAAGCAGTCATCAAAGCAAAAGGTGGCTACTTTGAAGAACCTAGAATATAAGACATATTTTCAGTTGTTTCATACTTTTTTGATAAGTATATAATTCCACATGTGTTAATTCATAGTTTTGATTCCTTCAGTGTGAATGTACAATTTTCATAGTCATGAAAATACAGAAAAATCTTTAAATGAGAAGGTGTGTCCAAACTTTTGGTCTGTACTGTACATTGTGGCGGTATAGCACAGCTGAATGTGTCTGGAGGCACCGTATAGCAGAATGGAGCTACTGGATCAGCTGCAGTAATGGTGGAAGCCAAATACCTGAATTCTCTTGGGCTAAATGGCCTGGGTGAGTGATATAACAGGAGCTCACTGGCTTCCCATCTCGAGCTAGTGGATGTAATGGGTGGCCAGAGCACTTCATGCTGGTTCCAAGAGATGTGAGAAACACTACCAAGGGCCACAAGATCTGATTAATGTCAGATGTGGTCCTTAGTAGTGGTGCAATCTTCCAATTTGGCCCTTATACAGTACCATAAACGCTTGTGCTGCTTGAGCACTTTGCTCTATTTTAACAAAATAAAAAGTTTGAAAAGCAAGTGATTGCTATCTAACAACTTGCTAAGTACAAAGCCCAAGGCATTTCAGTCCTGACATACGTAGGTAATTAATATTTATAAGCTTTACAGATAATGAAGGAGTTTATCACATTAATATGGAAGATAAATTAAGATGTTTATTTATAATATTCAGCAGCCGTAGTCGCGGTGCCAACTTGAGATCTGATGTCATTTCTGTTCCAAACACCTGTGAAGAATAGAGACCATCACCTGGGGCGAGAGGACGATTTATATGCCGTTCACTGACAGGCGTCTGCAGATGTTAAACTATAGAATAGAAAAACTTCAGTGATATAAAATTCTGATCAGAGACATACAAATGATTACACGTAGTAAGCGGCTTAAGCATCAAAAATCTTTTATAAGATACTTGGATCTAGACTCGTCTCCTGCACTTATCAAAGCCTGTCAGCGAGCACATCAAATCCGCTCTGTTTGGATCAGACATTTCTATATTTCAGTTAAATGCTATGCATCTGTATCTCTGCCGCTGTGATTGAAAAGGAAATAAACAAAGATTAGCATAAAGGGCTAGGTTAGGAGAAAATGGACAAGGAGATTAAATTGTATTTTTATCTGCATTCATTGGAGGTTCTGCATTTCCGCAAGAGCGGACTAGGCAGACTCTGAGAAGTAATAGTGTACTAAAAAGGTAAAGAATAAGAAAAATTTAAAGGGGATTAGAAGAACACTAGTTCTTTCTTTCAAGAACAGCACCACACCTGTCTGTGGGTTGTGTCTAGTATTGCAGCTTAGCCTTCAGGCATTAGTGGTGCCGTTTATGGAATACAGCATTTATGTTATTCTAATCCTAATTAGTAACTACCACTTTTATTTAAATTGTGTTATTAAAGGGAATATGTCAGCAGGTTTTTTTTTATGTGAAATCCGAGATTCCAGAAATATATCATTTACTGGGATGCTTGATGCAGTTTTGATACAATCCCTATTTTCTCCGCTGTACACCTAGCAGTGGTAAGAATGCTGAGCTGTGTATAACCCCACCCACACCACTGATTGGTAGCTACCTGCCAATCAGTGGTATGGGTGGGGTTACATGGATTAGTTGGGACTGGTTGGCAGGAGACACCTAGTCCTGCAGTGATAATCTCCTGCTGATAAAATACTGATCATATTGACGCTACAGCAAGCTGCTGAGCAAGTGACACATTCCTGGAATTAGGCTTTCTGCCCCTACTTTATACTGCTGGACTGTGGGCACCTACCCGATCCCTTGAACTAGGGGTGCCCTAGTCTATCCCTGTCCACCGGATTACTCCTGAAGGTGGAGACACCGGGTTCTCGTACCTATCTATCCTCCTAACTTAACCCTTATCTGATCCCTCCCCTACCCAGGGAGTTGAGGCGCTGAATTGTGAATCCACTAACCAGACAGACAGGGTTAACAGACAGGAATAAAGGAAAACTACAGTCATACAAATACACTCACAAATCAACAGAGTGGGAAATAGAGAAGGTATAGGGAGTGGAAACCAAATGTGAGAGGATAAGGAAAAACATGCAAACCAACTCCATGCAACAATCTCCAGAAAAACTATCCAATCGTCAACTCCAAACACTGAACTTTCTCCTTCACCACCAAACCAGGAAGTACAACTATCACTGGCAACTCCCAAGTGCCTGTGGTGAGCATATATACCAGAGGGGAGTGGCCAACACTGAACAGCTGAGACAATTCAGGATGGAGATCTCCAGGAGATCAACTGAACTGATTAACCCTTGCCATGACAGCAAGGAAACCTGCACTATTTAATAGGATGGTGAAGCAGTTCTATGAAGTGCAGAAGTTCTTGTAACCATCCTCTATCCCCTCTCTGTTGTGGTATCCTCGTCACAACTGCTTTCAGACTGAATAGCAAAATGCTGCTGACAGATTCCCTTTAAAATGTATGGCTGTATGTATTACTCTACTTTTTATACTCTAAGGTCAGACTCATATGGGGAGCATTGTGGGATTCTTTTGTGGAACCATTGCGGCTGACATTTGGACTGAAATCAATTCGGACATTTTTGGGGCACTTTGGCTATGCAGTATTAACAGTTGGCATTAGAGATGAGCAGGTAGGCCAAAATTCGAAATCTCCAAATCACGATATTTTCATCGGAACATTGATTTACAGGAAAATTATTCTCCCCAAATTGAATGTCCCTTATTATGCTTTGGGGCAGTGTTCCCCAACTCAAGTTCTCAAGGCCCATCAATAGATCATGTTTTCAAGATTTAGTATTTAATCATTCGTTGTTCAGAGGTTCTTCAAATTCAACAAACGTAAATATCAAATCTGATATTTATATAATACATTTATAAAAAAAGAGACAACATAATACTAAAACTAAGCATGAGGACTCCATTACCACTCCAGAACTTGGTTCACATGGCCTATTCATAGGCCTGAGCTGTAGGAGATTGACGCTGATTGCTCAGCTATGCCTTTAATGCATGAATAGCCTTTTGGGGGTTTTCATATCAGGCCCAATAGATTTAGTGAAGTGTGGAAGAGATATTGTTATAGAATCTGTACTCAAATCTACAATGAATTGATGTGATCTGTGTCTCATATTTAAAGATTTTATTTTTGACCATTTCCTTGAGGGAGACTTGTAATTAATCTCTCTGCACCCATTCAATCCTCTCTTTTAAATTAGTTTTCTAATTATGATTGTAGTGAAGTCTTCTAAACTATTCCTCAACTTTTTTTTGCCAGTTTTAATTACTTTTAGTTTTGCTGTTTCTGAGTAAAATCTAACACTGTGACCTACATCCATAAATGTTAATTACAGCGTGTCCCAAGTCATAGCTGTGCAGAATTTGTCCTATTTATGTGCATGTCTACGAAATAAACATTTTCTTTATGGATTTGCTTGTCAGAATTTATATTTAGTAAATATCAATTTAGTTGAATAAAAGCCAAATGCATGGAGTCAACACACACGATTTTCCTGGGTAAAAAAAAGTAAAAGTAGTAATACTAAAAAAATCTATACATTTTCTCTTGAATGTTTCCAATTAATAATCCTGTTATGCTATAGAGTTTAAAGGGTTACGCTCAGCGTTATTGTAAATGATCACCTATCCAAAGGATAGGTTGTAACTTGCTGATCACTGGAACAACCACTGGGACCCCTGAGAGGAATTGGATACCCCAAATGGCATTTCAGAACTCCATTGTCGAGATCTGTGATTGGCCCGGCAGTTGGGTCCTCATTAATTAGCAAGCTGTCACCTATCCTGTAATTACCTATCCTGTGGATGTGTTATTCATGGGAATAACTTGAATTGAGCAAGGAGATTTGTACTTCCCTATTTCGGAGTACAGTACAGTCCAGACCAGAGCAGTCTTCTCTTTTGAGCCACTTTTAGGCAGAACAATTCTTTTTGCTCAACTCTAAAAATAACCCTTTATGTGCATTTGAAGATTATTTATAATAATTACAAAAGTTAAATAAATTTTCCGGGAACAAAAAATGAAAATAAAAACTATCTGGCTGTCCCATAAATGAGTGACTAAACCTCTCTGTTACCTTTATTTATGTTTTTTAGCTCCATTCAGCCCCGTGCCACCATCCTTGTGGTATTGTGTACATCTTGAACTTCCTGCCAGCTTTCCCTCTGTGCCTCTAGATTACTCTTCCCATGAGGCAGAGCTGTGTCTGTTCTACAACTCCATCACTCCCACACTTAAGAGAGCCCACTTCACCTACACAACACCATCTAGAGACTCCCATACAGTCTCAAGTTGGATAAATAGATGCAAAGTTTTTCCTTCCTAACAACCCTCCCATTTCAACTTTTATGTGCTATCCTGATAGTCTCCTTCAATCAATGTTACATGTGCTGTCACCGGCTGGCTCAGTGTACTACAGGGGAGCAATTATGTATTTGTTTTTTAACATAATCTAGCAATCTTGAACACCCAGCACCATTCCTTCGTGCTAAATTTAGAAGGTGGCAAGATTGCTAGTTCTGTTTGGAGCCTGCAATGTCCTCTCACTGCTCTCTCTCCCTGTGCACATCCCTAGTCACTGTAGGATTGCTGAGGACTAGTGATGAGCGAGCACTAAAATGCTCGGGTACTCGTTACTCGTGTCAAGCAAACTGGAATGCTCGAGTGCTCAGTGTGAGCAACAAGCCCAATGTAAGTTTACGAGAAACTCAAGCATTTTCCGAGGGGGAGCCGCCGGCTTAAAAAGTGCCCAAATTGATGGGCACAGTGCTCAAATGACATGGGAACAGCATGGGAAAGACCCCTGCAAGCATCTCTGATTCCCAGGTCACTGCTGTCAACAATGTTGTCAGAGTATTACGCCATTTTTACGGACTCACAATAAAACATACAAAAGCAAAACCAAAATGAAGTTTCCTGGGAAAAATGTTAAGGAACATCCTTTCCAGGGTAATGACTTGTATATAAGGCAAAATAAATAACCAAAAACAAAAATGCTCCTCCACACCTTGGGCTATGTTCACATGTAGAGTTTTTGATGCGGTTTTGCACTTTTGCATTGCTGTCAACGGTGAAAAATGCATTCACCTGTAAATGTAATTTTAACATTTTACTACCTTATCTTGCCATGTGGTGTGTGATACATCATCAGACACACCCTGTTTCTTTTAAGAAGGAGGGACTCTGAAAGACAAAAAGACAATTTTTATAGGGCCATCATGGGGCGGCCCTTACTATTCTTAAAAGGCCAGCAGTCGGCTATGCTTTGTTGTTCCCATTATTAAAGAGTGGGTCTCCTATACTGTTATTGCATCTGCAGTGACTACAAGGGCTGCCAAAAATTTGTACGCACCCCAATACCCCTTTGAAGAGACATAGAGGAGAGCCTCAGTAAAAAAATGTTCCCATTATAAAGGAGTGGGTCTCCTATAGTGGTAATGCCCATGCTCTGACTGCAAGGGCTGCCAAAATTTGGGAAAAATCCCAATAACAATTTAAAGACACATAGAGGTAGGCCTCAGTAATGAGTATAACATGTTCCCATTAGAAAGGAGCGGGTCTGCTATCCAGTTCAAATTTTGGCAGTCCAGAGTCCAATGGCTGCCAAAATTTAGGAAAAACCCCAATACCAATTTAAAGACACATAGAGGTGGGCCTCAGTAATGACATGTTCCATTAGAAAGGATCGGGTCTGCTATACAGTTATATGGTATGCAGTGAGTACAGTGGCTGCCAACATTTAGGAAAAACCCCAATAACAATTTAAAGACACATAGAAGTGAACCTAAGTAATGACATGTTCCCATTAGAAAGGAGAGGGTCTGCTATACAGTTATAGGCTATGCAGTGAGTCCAACGGCTGCCAAAATTTAGGAAATACCCCAATAACAATTTAAAGACACATAGAAGTGAACCTAAGTAATGACATGTTCCCATTAGAAAGGAGAGGGTCTGCTATACAGTTATAGGGTATGCAGTAAGTTCAACGGCTGCCAAAATTTAGGAAAAACCCCAATTAAAATTTAAAGACACATACAGCTTGGCCACAGTAACAACGTGTTCCCATTAGAAAGGAGTGGGTCTCCCATGCTGTTCTTGCGTATGCAGTGAATGCAACGGCTGCCAAAAATTTGGAGGCATTCCAATGCCCCTTGCAAGAGACATATTGGTCGGAGAGCCTCCTGAAAACAATCTTGTCATTATTAGGAAGTGGGTCACCCATACTGCTTGCCTATGCAGTGAATGCAGGGGCTGTCAAAAATTTGGAGGAACTCCAATTTCCCTTGCAAGAGATGTAGAGGTCGGAAGGCCTCCTGAAGACAATCATGTCATTATTAGGAAGTGGGTCACCCATACTGCTTGCCTATGCAGTGATTGCAGAGGCTGTCAAAAATTTGGAGGAACTCCAATGCCCCTTGCAAGAGATGTAGAGGTCGGAGGGCCTGTTGAAAACAATGTTCTCATTATTAGAAAGTGGGTCTCCCATAGTGTTTGCCTATGCAGTGAATACAAAGGCTGCCAAAAATTTGGAGAAACTCCAATGCCCCTTGCAAGAGACGTAGAGGTCGGAGGGCCTTCTGAAATTTTTTTTCACATTATTAGGAAGTGGGTCTCCCATACTGTTTGCCTATGCAGTGAGTGCAATGGCTGCCCAAACTTTGGAGGAACTCCAATGCCCCTTGCAAGAGATGTAAATATGGTGATATGGTTGATATGGTGATGATATGGTGGTGGTACATGAGGATGAGGAGGAGAAGGAGGATAAGAACAAACAGACAAAATCAGGAAGTGTATACCCATGTCTAGGTGTGAAGACAGAGGTTCATGGGAATAGAGTTAGACCTCCCCAAAAAAAAAAGACACAGTATTTGAGATTGTTATGCTGCTATCATTCGGTGGTGTTGAGAAGTCTGACCTAATCCAGCCCTTGTTCATTTTTATAAGAGTCAGCCTGTTGGCATTTTCAGTTGACAGGCGGATGCGCCTATCAGTTATAATTCTACCAGCGGCACTAAAAGCCCGCTCTGACAAAACGCTAGCACCAGGGCAGGCCAGGACCTCCAAGGCATAGAGAGCCAGTTCATGCCACGTGTCCAGCTTGGATACCCAATAATTATAAGGCACAGAGAAATAATGGAGGACGTTGGTATGGTCAGCAAGGTATTCCCTCAGCATCTTCTGAAACTTTTCCCTCCTTGTGAAAGTACCCCGCATCTCGGCCTGTGCGATGGGAGGGTCTGAGAAAACTGTCCTAGAGCTTTGATAGTGCTCCCCTGCCTCTGCTGGATTGGATTTGTGTCTCTCTCGCCTGTACTCCTTAGTTGTCCAACGAACTGTGACCTCTGCTGCCAGCGTTTTCAGATGGGAAATTTTTTAACAATTCCGCATTATGGTACTGCCCCATTTTATTAGTCCTGTTCAGCGCGGGAATGACAGACAGAAAGTTCTCCTTGTAGCGTGGGTCTAGAAGTGTCACCTAAAAGTAATCACTGTCACCCAAAATTTGAAGAACACGAGGGTCACGGGAAAGGCAGCATAACATAAACTCAGCGTTGTGTGCCAGACTGCTAAGAGGAGGACTGACCATGCTCTCCTCCTCATCCTCCTCCCTGTCCTCTGGCCATCCACGCTGAACAGACGGTATGACAGTTGTGCAGTTATTACCGTCTAGAGCGCAGGAAACTAGCTCCTGTTCTTCCTCCTCTTCTTCCTCATTTTCCCCAATCCACGTTGGGATGAGATGAGATGAGGCTGGACTGTGTGGAATCACCCTGTATTGTTCCTTGCTCCATCTCATCTTGCAATGCATCCTCTTTAATTGTGAGCAGAGAGCATTTCAGAAGACAGAGAAGCAGGATGGTGACGCTAATTATGGCGTCATCGCCGCTCACCATCTTGATGGAGTTTTGGAGGAAGGTACATCCATGTTCACTCCTGAGGTCTTATGTGTGGAATCTGATCTGAATACAGACGGCCTTGTTGATGCTGGTAGTCAACAACTGTCCTCTTCTGCTCACAAATCTTTCCCACATCTGCAATGCAGAGTTCCAATGTGTGGGGACATCGCATACAATTCTGTGAGCTGGAAGTTGCAAATGCTGCGGAAGCACGGCAAGAATGCGGAAGCTGTAGCTTACTTTCTAAAATGGGCACACACACGGCATACTTTGACAAGCAGGTTCGGCAGATCCGGGTAGGTTTTGAGAAACCTCTGACTATGAACCATGAGGTTAAGCACATGGGCCAGGCATGGTATGTGTATGAGCTCGCCTCGCCTCAGAGCAGCCACTAGGTTCCGGCCATTGTCACACACGACCATGTCTGGCTGTAGGTTCAGCGGTGTCAGCCACAGATCTGGCTGCTCTTTCAGAGCTGTCCACAACTCTTTAGTGTGGTTTGTCACCTAAGCACATTAGCTTCAGCACAGCCTGTTGCACTTGGCCGAGGAAGTGCTGCAGTGCTTTCAGCTTCTGACTGATGTGGTCATTTCGGAGATGGAGGCTGAAGAGGCGGAGGAGGAGGTGCAGGAGCTGTAGAATGTGGGGGCAACCCTGATTGACCCAGGGCCCACAATCCTCGGCGTCGGGAGGACGTGTTCCGTCCCAAGGTCAGACTGGGTCCCGGCTTCCACTATATTAACCCAGTGTGGCGTCAGCGAGATGTACCATCCCTGCCCACAAGCATTTGTCCACGTGTCCATGGTTAGGTGGACTTTCCCAGTAACTGCGTTGTTGAGGGCACGGCTAATGTTTTGGGACATGTGCTCGTGTAATGCGGGGACGGCACACCAGGAGAAAAAGTAGCTGCTGGGGACCGAGTACTGAGGGATGACTGCCGCCATCAGCTTGCGGAAAGATTTTAAGAGTCTTTTAAAACAGCCTGACTCGGGAAGACCTAACAGTTGTATTGGCAACTTCCGTCGTGTTGGCATTACGGGAAACACTTTCCCGCCTTGTGCCTGCGGCACTACACTGCTTCTTCCTGCATGTTGTGGTGCTATGCCACCCTCCCCATGTGTGTTGCTGTCCTCGCTTTGCATGTCCCCCTGCCAGGTTGGGTCAGGTACTATGTGATCCTCCACCTCGTCTTCCACTTCCGCACCTTGGTCCTCCTCCTGACTTTCTGGCAATTGTGTCTCATCATCATCCACCTCTTGCGACAGTAATTGCACTTTCCCACCGTTGCCTTTGTGTGACCGTGGCTGCTGAAATATTTCGGCATCGCTACACGCGTTCTCCTCTTGATTTGCTTGAAGCTGCCAGGGCAAGAGGCCCGAATCTACAAGTGGAAAAGTGAAAAGGTCTTCTGAGTGTCCAAGTGTGGGATCAGTTGTCTCCAGGTACTCGGCATGATGGGAGGAAGGAGGATCAGGGTGAGGAATATGCGGTCCAGACTCATGACTACTGAGACTTGACCATGTAGAAGGCAGGGTGGTGGTGGTAGTGGCAAAGTGACTGGAAGCATTATCTCCTATCCAACCAACAACCATTTGACACTGCTCTGTGTTCAATAGTGGTGTTCGGCATCCCCTAGTAATTGGGACAGGAAGGTCGAGCGACAAGATGTGGGTGTTTGCTGTGGCACAATTTCAGCTTGCCCACGGCCAAGGCCTCGGCCTCTGCATGCACCATCACCATCACGTACACTTCCCCGTCCCTTGCCCCGCACCTTGCCCATTTTAAATGGAGGACAAAATTTTCCACGTTTACTAGAAATAGCTGATTTTGGAACACAGTTATATGTGATACGTCTGACAGAGAACCACGGTTTTAAATTGTGGGTCTGTAGTTTACTAATTCTATTCTTTACAGAGACCTCGTGTGAATAGCTTGACCAACACACTGCAACAAAATGGAAATGGAAGCCAGAAATGGCTGATTTTGGAATGGAGTTATATGTGATATGTCTGACAGAGAACCACAGTTTTAGATAGCAGGCCTCTAGTTTACTAATACTATTCTTCACAGAGACCTCGTGTGATTAGCTTGACTGACACACTGCAACAAAATGGAAATGGAGGGCAATATTTTCCACGTTCAGATCAAATTTCTGAATTTTTATCGCTGTAATATAGAAAAGATCTGGCTGTATTCTGCAGTGCTAACAAGCAAATGAAGCAGAAAAATAATCAGGATTAAGATAAAAATAAATTAGCCCTGGCCCCTGATATTTGGGGCTATGTCTACAAATAATCGTCACAGCAGGATCAGTCAGAAGTTGAAAGTGCAATGGACCCTCTTGTTCTGTATCATGCACTGCAGTCTGCCACATACACTGCCTGCCTGCCTAACTCACCTTCACCACTGAAAATATGCAGCTGGATTAGTCCTCAGAAGGACTGTTAGTTCATATGGAGATATATGTGTGTGTGTGTGTGTGTATATATATATATATATATATATATATATATATATATATGTTTGTTGTGGAATACCTATACTAACTATAAACAAAGATATAATCAAAGACCCCACCAGATGTTCTATTTGCTCCTGGTGGTAATTAGAAGTGACACAGATTAGTTCAATAAAATAGTTTTTTATTTGAAAATATTTTGAAAAAATCATTATATTAAAAAACAGAAAAAGGTGCAGGAAAAAAGGTACAGGAGCTGTCATTCACAGAAAGTGAAAGCGATAATTGTAAATACAACCTCAATTATAGTTCTAAACCGTATTCAAAAAATGTATATTTATCTAAGTTTTCATTTGCATATTGCACCTTGACTTGAACTACTAATGCACAGTGTCCCAAACAATATTAGGATACTGCTAACCCTCCTGATACAAAAAAATGCTATTTTAGGCTCAAAAAGGTCATATATTAATTAAACCTAGGAGGTAAAGTTTCGTGCATAAAAGGTGCTAGTGCAATTGCTAATATAGTTTTGTCCCATGTATTTTATTGCATACTGCCCACTGGCCTCAAAAACTAGTATACATTCCCCAAAATCTCAGTCCTATATTACTGCAGAACCTTTATGGGCAGTCACAACATTTGGGCTCACAGGTGGATGTGAAAATATAAAGGTCAAGCTGGATGTCACAGGGACTCTTTTTCATAAAGACATACCCTCCATATTATCAAAACATATCAGCTGTAAACACCTGAGGGATAAGAGACTTACATATATATATATTCAAAAAATATGCACTTAGGGACAGCCACACTCATGGGAATAAGTCATTTAGAGACACAACGGTCAATATGACCACTCCACCATAAATTGTATGTAATGTGTGGACACAATAAATGGCAGACCATTCGGTTCAGAACACAAGAGGAAGGAGAACCACCGAATATCCAGTCCAATATTTCCAAAAACATGAACCAATATTTATATAAAAGACCTTTATTGAGAGAATTGGTCAAAGTGGTGCTACAAACACATGAAAAGCCGCCATACCAAATTTTGTACATGCAACATTGCTGGAAATAAATACCACAATAAATATACAAATAATTGTGATAGATATAACAATTTGCAAACCCACAGAAGATTGTTACATATATATATATATATATGAAAGGTATGCCAGAGATAAGTATTATCCTAAACATAAAGCAAGGATGGTACCATGTATAAACAAACTGTCGAGCACTTTACAACATTACATTACAGCAATTTGCACTCGGCATTATCTCCATCAACCTTATGATCTTCTCTTTCTCCAGTTTGTGCAGTTACCCTGCGATTATACAGTTATATGAAAAAGTTTGGGCACCCCTATTAATCTTAAGTAGTGTTGAGCGATACCTTCCGATATCAGGAAATATCGTATCGGATTGGATCGGACCGATACCCAAAAAGTATCGGATATCGCCGATTCCGATACCGGAAACCAATGCAAGTCAATGGGACACAAATATCGAATGAAAATAAACCCTTTCTTTTCTTGTAGGTTAATTCTACATGAAGGAAAACAACTAAGAATAATGTAGAATGTATTACATGAAAAGCCGGCAATTCATCAGCGGCATACACCGGTACCCGACAATTTAGAACAGAAAGAATAGAGCTTCACACATAGATTAGATAGATAGAAACATGTCAGTCACATATATATGAAGTACAGTGACAGTGTTGCTTACTGTACTTGTCATTTAGTGTAAAGGATTTATTTAAAAAAATAATTGTGTTTTCATGCACTGTCTCTTTAAAAAAGCCGGCCGGCAATTCAGCAGCGGTACCCGACAATTTATAACAGACAGAATAGAGCTTCACACATAGATTAGACAGATAGAAACATGTCAGTCACATATATATGAAGTACAGTGACAGTGTTGCTTACTGTACTTGTCATTTAGTGTTAAAATAAAGGATTTATTTAAAAAAAAATTGGCGTGGGGTTCGCCTTAATTTTAGTCTCTAGCGGAGGTTAAGCAGACGGCTGGGGCAGATGTTTGAAGCCTGGGAAGGGGGTAATACCCACGGAGCTTCCCAGGCTACTAATATCAGCCCCCAGCTGAATACCTAGCCTTTACTAGCTATTAAAATGGGGGACCCCCTCAAAAAAATGACGTGGGGTCCCCACTAATTTAATAGCTAGCAAAGGCTAGGCAGACAGCTGGGGGCTGACATTAATAGCCCAGGAAGGGTGCCATGAATATTGGCCCCCTCCCAGGCTAGAAACACCAGCCGTCAGCCGCCCCAGAAATGGCGCATCCATAGGATGAGCCAATTCTGGCACTTAGCCTCGCTCTTCCCACTGCCCTGTAGCGGTGGCAGTGGGGTAATAGGCCTGGGGTTGATGTCAGCTTATAATGCCAGCTGACATCAAGCCCAGGTTAGTAATGGAGAGGCGTCTATAAGACACCCCCATTACTAACCCCATAGTCAAAGTTAAAAAAAAAACACAAACACCCAGAATAAAGTCCTTTAATTGAAATAAACACACAATTCTTTATTGTTCTAAATTAAACTCTACTTACCATCACGCCCATTCCAGCTGAAGCCAACGATCTCCTGCAATAAAAGAAAAATAATAAAGCAACCTCATCCTTACCTTTCCATGGTTCCCAGGACAGCTTCAGCTCTGCTACATCGAGATGACAGGCTGGACCGCAGCAGAACGCTGTCATCCAGCCTGTCATCCCGCAGACACTGAGAAGCGCAGGCATGCTTGCGCTCCTCAGTGTCTCTCTGTGACGGCATCCAGATGAGCCGAGTTCATGTCCAATGAACTCAGCTCACCTCATGCACGTCACTGACAGCGTGGGAGAATTCTCCTGCACTCAGCGCTTCAGCGTGAGAATTTTCCCACGCTGTCAGTGACGTGCATGAGGTGAGCTGAGTTCATTGGACATGACCTCACCTCATTCACGTCACTGACAGCGTGGGAAAATTCTCACGCTGAAGCGCTGAGTGCAGGAGAATTTTCCCACGCTGTCAGTGACGTGCATGAGGTGAGCCGAGTTCATTGGACATGAACTCGGCTCATCTGGATGCCGTCACAGAGAGACACTGAGGAGCGCAAGCATGCCTGCGCTTCTCAGTGTCTGCGGGATGACAGGCTGGATGGCAGCGTTCTGCTGCGGGCCAGCCTGTCATCTCGATGTAGCAGAGCTGAAGCTGTCGTGGGAACCATGGAAAGGTAAGGATGAGGTTGCTTTATTATTTTACTTTTATTGCAGGAGATCGTTGGCTTCAGCTGGAATGGGCGTGATGGTAAGTAGAGTTTAATTTAGAACAATAAAGAATTGTGTGTTTATTTCAATTAAAGGACTTTTTTCTGGGTGCTGTGTTTTTTTTAATACTTTACTAGAAATTCATGGTGGTCATGTCTAATATTGGCGTGACCCCATGAATTTCGGGCTTAGGGCCAGCTGATAATGCCAAGCTGGCCTTAGCCCCTTTATTACCCAGTGAGCCACCGCACCAGGGCCCTGGATGAGTTGGGTACAGCGCCAGAAGATGGCGCTTCTATGAACGCGCCATTTTCCGGGGTGGCTGCGGACTGCAATTTGCAGCGGGGGGGGGGCAGAAAGCTTGGGCCTCCCTGCGCTGCAGATTCCAGCCCCCAGCTGCCTAGTTGTACCTGGCTGGACACAAAAATAGGGCGAAGCCCCACGTATTTTTTTTTTTATTATTTCATGAAATTCATGAAATAATTAAGAAAAAAAGGGCTTCCCTATATTGTTGTGTCCAACCAGGTACAAATAGGCAGCTGGTGGTTGGGGGCAGCCCGTTCCTGCCTGCTGTACCTGGCTGGACACAAATATAGTGCGAAGCCCCACGTCAATTTTTTTTAAATTATTTCATGAAATAATTTTTTAAAAAAAGGGCTTCCCTATATTGTTGTGTCCGGCCAGGTACAAATAGGCAGCTGGTGGTTGGGCGCAGCCCGTTCCTGCCTGCTGTACCTGGCTGGACACAAATATAGGGCGAAGCCCCACATCAATTTTTTTTAATTATTTCATGAATTTCCTGAAATAATTAAAAAAAATTGACGTGGGGCTTCGCACTATATTTGTGTCCAGCCAGGTACAGCAGGCAGGAACGGGCTGCGCCCAACCACCAGATGCCTATTTGTACCTGGCCGGACACAAAAATATAGGGAAGCCCTTTTTTTCTTTATTATTTCATGAATTTCATGAAATAATTGAAAAAAAAAATATGTGGGGCTTCTCCCTATTTGTGTGTCCAGCCAGGTACAACTAGGCAGCTGGGGGCTGGAATCTGCAGCTCAGGGAGGCCCAAGCTTTCTGCCCCCCACCCCCCGGTGCAAATTGCAGTCCGCAGCCACCCCGGAAAATGGCGCGTTCATAGAAGCTGGATGCTGTACCTGGCTGGCATACAAAAATATGGCAAAGCCCACGTCAAAATTTTTGGGAAAAATTAATTAAAAATAAATAATAATTTAGGGACTGCATCTTTATTAACTCCTCAAATGTCATTTAGTGTTAAAATAAAGGATTTATTTAAAAAAAAATTGGCGTGGGATCCCCCATAATTTTAGGCTCTAGCGGAGGTTAAGCAGACGGCTGGGGCAGATGTTTGAAACCTGGGAAGTGGGTAATACCCACGGAGCTTCCCAGGCTACTAATATCAGCCCCCAGCTGAATACCTAGCCTTTAATAGCTATTAAAATGGGGGACCCCCCCAAAAAAATGAAGTGGGGTACCCCCTATTTAATAGCTAGCAAAGGCTAGGCGGACAGCTGGGGGCTGATATTAATAGCCCAGGAAGGGTGCCATGAATATTGGCCCCCTCCCAGGCTAGAAACACCAGCCGTCAGCCGCCCCAGAAATGGCGCATCCATAGGATGCGCCAACTCTGGCACTTAGCCTCGCTCTTCCACGCTGCCCTGGTGCGGTGGCAGGGGGTAATAGTGGTGGGGTTCATGTCAGCGCCAGCTGCCATGAAGCCCTGGTTAGTAATGATGGGCGTCTATAAGACACCCCCATTGCTAACCTACAAAGTGTTAAAAAGAAAAAACACACTACACCCAGAAAAAAATAATTTATTTGAAATAAAACACACAATTTTATTTAATTCTTAGTTTACTAAAAAAAATAGTTACCTGTCCATGTTCCTGCGATGATCTCCCATGCACAACTGTCACATCTGGAGATGGTGACAGCTGTGCATGGCTGCTGTAAGCTCACACTGCCAGGAACACGTCCGCTCCCGGCAGCGGGAGCCACTGACTGAGGTCACCGGAGTGCATTCAGGCAGCGCAGCTCCGGAGACCTCCTTTACGGCACTGCTGTACCGTGGGAATTTCTCACGATACAGCAGGGCCGTAAAGGAGCTAACCGGAGCAGCGCTGCCCGAACTCCGGCGAACCCGCTTATGCAATGACGGGGCTGCTTTACCGCCCTGTCATTCTAGCGGCGGCAGCGGTTCAGAGCGGTCACATTCTATGTGGCTGCTCTAAACTGGAGATCATCGTGGGACACTCGTGGACTACTACGGAGGGGTAAGGATAAGGTTGTGGTTTATTATTTTATATTTTATTACAGGAGATCGATGGCTTCGGGGAATTAGGTGTCTAGGTGAGTATAGGTGCAGTTTTTTATTTTTTACTTTATTTTAGGTGGCGATCGGCGGGGACAGGTAATGTATAAACTAATTTATTTTAGGTAACCACTGGCCACCAATGACATGTATTTAAAATTTATTGGGGACACAGTAGGGCAATTTAAATAGCAGGATCAGGCTGATGGGAACTACTGCTCCCATCGAGCTGATCCTGCTGGCACGAGTGGACGGGGGACAGACATAGGCCGATGGGAGTAGTAGTGTCACATCGGCCTATGTCTGCCTGCACGCACACACCCACAGACATCGCACAGACACCGCACACACTCGCAGACACACGCACAGACACCCCGCACACACTCGCAGGCACCGCGCACAGACACCCACACACACCAATCATGACGGGCTGATCGTCTGGGAGGTGAGGCTGACCTGTGCGGCCGTGGGAAAGTTCATGTGAGTTCATGCAATGCAGTCAAGCATGAACTCACGTGAGCCCTCTGAGGGCACCGCGGCGACTTCAAATGAACAGCTGATCAGCATCACCTGATACCTCAGCTGTTCATTTGAAATAACCGGCGGGAAAGCGCAGCACAGAATGGGAAAGCCGGCGGTGAAGTCTTTTCACTGCCGGCTTGCCCGCCCGGGTCCTTCGCTCCCCGCTCCTTGGTGCTGCGCTCCCCGCCCGGTCCTAACTTACGATCGGGATGGGAGGTGGCGAGGGGAGCGGAGGATCGGGGTGGTAGGCTGTGGGGAAGCAGTATGGGGCTGTGTGATTGTTTAAAAGCCGGCGGCTTTTTACCGCCCGCCGGCTTTTAAACGATCAGGAGAATTCTCCCACGCTGGGATGGCATTCTGATGACAGGCTGGATCTCAGCTGAGCGCTGCCATCCAGCTTGTCATCCTTCAGAGACACTGCAGAGCGCAGGCATTATGGGAACTTCCGATTCCGGTATTCGATATTGTAAAAGTATCGGAATTAAGTATCGGAATTCCGATACCGCGAATATCGGCCGATACCCGATATTTCAGTATCGGAATGCTCAACACTAATCTTAAGCTTAATGTTTTATAAAAATTGGTGTTTTTGCAACAGCTATTTCAGTTTGATATATGTAATAACTGTTGGCCACAGTAATGTTTCTGCCTTGAAATGAGGTTTATTGTACTAACAGAAAATGTGCAATCTGCATTCAAACAAAATTTGACAGGTGCATAAGTATGGGCACCTCACCAGAAAAGTGACATTAATATTTAGTAGATCCTCCTTTTGCAAAAATAACAGCCTCTAGTCGCTTCCTGTAGCTTTTAATGAGTTCCTGGATCCTGGATGAAGGTATTTTTTTTTTTTGTTTAAATGGTTTTTATTAAGGGAAATTTTACATAATGGGGAATAAAAACAAAAAGGGATAAAATACATAAGAATAATGAAGAATATCAAACAATGGAAGAATATTAGCTTGGAAATGAGAAAAACAAGCTATACCTTAACCTATCTAAACTAATGGAAAGGTAACGAAAGGGAGAGGAGAAGGGGAAGGAAAAAAGAGGAAGGGAGGGGAGAGGAAAAGGGGTAGGGAAGGGAAGGAAAATAGAAAAAGGAAAGTGGGATGGAGAAGAGGAGAGACAATAGGGGGAGAGGTTAAATGAGGAAAGAATAAACTGTGAAGGGAAAAGGAATGAAAGGAGGGGTAGAACAAAGTAAATTATCTGAGAAGTGCTTAACACAAATAAAACAATGTACATTATAATAAACCTAAAACACCTTTCATGTTTTAGAGAGAAAAACAAAAAACAAAAACATAAACAACAACTGGCTAACAGTTTTAACAGGATTTATCATAAGAAAGGTAATCTACATTTAAAGGAAAGAGTAGGTTCCATAGAGACCATCTGGCTTCATATTTTGGAAGAATATTGTTTTTTGGGGCAAAGGTTAGTTCAAATGTGTTATGTGTTGACACTCTATCAATTATATCATTAATGGTAGGGATAACAGGAGATTTCCATTTGGTTCCAATGAGCAGTTTAGCTATTGCAAAAAGATGGAGAGAAATAAATCTCATTTCCCTAGGAAGGGAATCAGTTTCAAGGGAGAGAAGACAAAGATAAGGAGAGATAAGTATCTTCCTTTTCCCTATTTTATATAGTAGAATATTGATCTCTTCCCATAAAGGTCTTATTTTTGGACAAGACCAAAAAATATGTATAATACTACCAGTTTGCCCACAATCTCTCCAACACAGATCAGACAAGGCTGGGAAGGCTTCTTTAAGCCTAACAGGAGTGAGATGCCAACGAGAGAGTATTTTAAAGTAGTTCTCATGTATATTTGCATTAACGTTAAATTTGTACATGAGTTTAAAAGCTTGTTGCCAATTATAAGAAGAAAATATTTTATTTAGATCTGTTTCCCATTTTATAATCGATTTAGGTTTTTTAAACTCGAGATCTGAGTTAACCACTTCGCGCCAGAGCCTGTTTTTGCCTTCGTGACCGGGCCAATTTTTTCAATTCTGACCACTGTCACTTTATGAGGTAATTACTCTGGAACGCTTCAACGGATCCCCCTGATTCTGAGACTGTTTTCTTGTGACATATTGTACTTCATGATAGTGGTAAAATTTCTTTGATATCACTTGCGTTTGATTGTGAAAAAATCGGAAATTTGGCGAAAATTTTGAAAATTTTGCAATTTTCAAACTTTGAATTTTCATGCCCTTTAATCAGAGAGATATATCACACAAAATAGTTAAAAAATAACATTGCCCACATGTCTACTTCACATCAGCACAATTTTGGAACCAAAATTTTTTTTTGTTAGGAAGCTATAAGGGTTAAAAGTTGACCAGCGATTTCTCATTTTTACAACAAAATTTACAAAAACATTTTTTTAGGGACCACATCTTATTTGAAGTGACTTTGAGGAGCCTTTATGACAGAAAATACCCAAAAGTGATACCATTCTAAAAACTGCACCCCTCAAGGTGCTCAAAACCACATTCAAGAAGTTTATTAACCCTTCAGTTGCTTCACAGGAATTTTTGGAATGTGGAAGAAAACAATGAACATTTAACTTTTTTTCACAAAACTGCTACTTTAACCTCAAATTTTTAATTTTCACAAGGGCAGCCAGAAAAAATGGACCCAAAATGTGTTGTGTAATTTCTCCTGAGCACGCTGATACCCCATATGTGGTGCAAAGCCACTGTTTGGGTGCACGGCATGGCTTGGAAGGTAAGGAGCGCCATTTGACTTTTGGAATGGAAATTTGACTGGAATGGATAGCGGACGCCATGTTGCATTTGGAGAGCCCCTGAGGTGCCTAAACAGAGGAAACCCCCAACAAGTGACCCCATTTTGGAAACTAGACCCCTCAAGGAACTTATCTAGATGTGTGGTGAGCACCTTGAACCCCCAGGGGCTTCACAGAATTTTATAATGTTGAAGTGTGAAAATAAAAAAACACATTTTTAACAAAAAACTGCTAATTTAGCCTCAAATTTTTAATTTTCACAAGGGCAGCCAGAAAAAATGGACCCCAAAATGTGTTGTGCAATTTCTCCTGAGCACGCTGATACCCCATATGTGGTGCAAAGCCACTGTTTGGGCGCACGGCATGGCTTGGAAGATAAGGAGCGCCATTTGACTTTTGGAATGGAAATTTGACTGGAATGGATAGCGGACGCCATGTTGCATTTGGAGAGCCCCTGAGGTGCCTAAACAGAGGAAACCCACAACAAGTGACTGAATTTTACAATCTACTCCTCTGTATAAATTAATCTAGTGGTGGGAAAATAAGTAGATAGGTAAATGGTCACTAAACCCATAGATGAATTCCCACAGAGGTGTCATTTCTATAATGGGGTCACTTCAGGGGGGATTATGCTGTTCTGGCACTTTTCAGAGTACCAGAGCTAAAGAATCCCCCCTGAAGTGACGCCATTTTGGAAATGAAACCCCTCTGGGAATTCATCTATGGGTTTAGTGACCATTTTAACTCAATGGATGATTTCCAGAAACAAGCACGCAATGGAAGGTTTAGATTCTGGAGAACCCCCCATGGAAATTAAGTGAGCTCTACTCGAATGTGTCATTCACTAAATGAACCAAATGTTTGAATGACAAATTGGGATACATTTTTACAGTTTAAAAAGTGGTTCTGTGTGGAAGATTTTAAAGCAGTCAGTGACGCATAAGGCTGGCAATGATGGGCATTGTGGGCAATAGTAGCGGGTATCACGCCTCATTCCTCTCTTAGTACATACACGACATCTTTTCTGGGGGTTCCTTCTTGTTTCCGTTGCTGGAATAAGTGCAATAAAATGTCGCTCAGTGAGTCTTTTCACATCCTCAGATTCTAATGGATGAGCGGGGCTAACACTTTGAAAGACAAGATTTTCAAATACCTTTTCCTGATAATCAAGAAAAGGATCTGAATTTCCTGCTTTTTTGTACAACACAAAAGAATTGTATGTGGCCACCTGAAACAAATAAATAACCAACTTTTTATACCAGGTATAGGACTTTCTTGATACCTGGTATGGCTGTAGAACCTGGTCTGCAAGGTCAACACCCCCCATGTGTTTGTTGTAGTCAATGACTGACACAGGTTTTTGCTTCGGAGTGGTGGATCCTAGTTCTACAGTGGCCCTTGTGGCATCTGTGTGGATCGAGCTGAGGACAAAAATATCCCTCTTATCCCTATATTTCAGGGCAAGCAGCTCTCCGTTGCGTACAGCCCCTGACTGCCCCTTTTGAAACTTTTGGTTGACCAATGGTTGTGGAAACCCCTGACGGTTTTTACGATGGTCCCACAAGCCCCGATGTTGTGTTCAACCAGACTTTTAAATAGGGGTATGCTGGTGTAATAATTGTCCACATATAGATTGTAGCCTTTTTGAAAAAATGGACTTATCAGCTCCCAAACAATTTTTCCAGATGTCCCCAGATAAGTATGGCATCCTGGTGGGTTTAGTTGGCTATCTTTCCCCTCATATATGCGAAAAGCGGATGTGTATCCGGTTAAACTTTCGCACATTTTATAGAGCTTTATTCCAAACCTTGCCCTTTTAGATGGGATAAATTGCTTGAGGTGCAGTCTTCCTTTGAATTTTACAAGGGACTCGTCTATAGAAATATTTTGTGTTGGGGTGTAGAGGCTTAAGAATTTTTCTGACAAATTTTCTATGATGGGTCTAATTTTATATAACCTGTCATGTTCTGGGGCATTTCTGGGCAGGCATTGACTATTGTCGTTAAAATGCCAAAACCGCATGAGCATTTCATAACGGGTACTAGGCAGAATGACTGAAAACATAGGGGTGGCTTGAACAGGGTGGTTGGACCAGTAGGATCGAATGCTCGGTTTTTTAACAAGCCCCATGGCAAATGTAAGTCCTAAAAATTTTTTTATTTCCGGGACATTAGTTGGTGTCCATAAATTTGCCCTAGCATAGTAAGATCGGGGATTCTGGCTTATGAATTGGGACGCGTATAAATTTGTTTGCACGACAATATGCTCTAGCAAGCTGTCTGTAAAAAACAAATTAAAAAAATGAATTGGTCCAAAATCTTCCACCTCCACATTTATACCAGGAATGGCGTTGAAATCAGGGCTGAATGGAGCAGCCGAATCTGAAGCCTCCCATCTGGGAAATGCTAGATCATGTGGCAACGCCCCTTGTACACTGGCGTGCGCCAATTCACTAGTAGCAGGGACAGCGCTTGTACTGGGCAGTGTTCCCTGATTTGGAGACGTTTCTCCAGTAGCGCTATTTGCCCCTATTGCTGTACTGGTCCTTGGGCTTGAGGATGGAACAGAATCACTGCTCATTTCTGAGCTCTCAGTGTCGCCGCTACTAAAGCCCTCAAAATCCATATCTCCATCTGAGATTGCGCTGTCATCAGTGTCAGAACACAGCAGGGCATACACCTCCTCTGCGGTATAAGTCTGACGGGCCATTTTATTTTTATATTTTTTGACTGGACTGAACGGACCGGACTGAAAGGACGGGACCGGACTGGACTGACCGGACTGATCTGACAGGACTGACTGACTGATCTGACAGGACTGACTGATCTGACAGGACTGACTTTCTGATGTGACAGGACTGACTGGACTGATCTGACAGGACTGACTGACTGATCTGACAGGACTGACTGATCTGACAGGACTGACTGACTGACAGATCTGACTGACTGACAGATCTGACAGGACTGACTGACTGACAGATCTGACAGGACTGACTGACTGACAGATCTGACAGGACTGACTGACTGACAGATCTGACAGATCTGACAGGACTGACTGACTGACAGATCTGACAGGACTGACTGACTGACAGATCTGACAGAACTGACAGATCTGACTGGACTGATCTGACAGGACTGACTGACTGACAGATCTGACTGGACTGATCTGACAGGACTGACTGATCTGACAGACTCACTAACCCTAACTCTTACTTTCTTTTTTATTTTATTTTTTTTTTACTTTCACAGTGGCAAGGCTGACAGCTCTTGTCACACTGTTTCTCCTCTGCTCTCTCACTGAGATCGGAGGAGAAACTGCATTTATCAGGCAGATCGCCCGGGAAAGTTTGTTGCTAAAACAAACTTCCCTGGTGATCTCTCTGATTGGCTGGTGTGACGCTGACATCATCGAGACCTGAGCCAATCAGGTCTCGATGATGTCAGAGGTCACAGCACCGGGATCCCCGCCGCTGACAGGTATGTGGGGGGTCCCGATCGCCGACCACTGGCTGTCCCTATCTTTTAAATGCCGCGATCGCTATGGATCGCGGCATCTAGAAGATAGGAACAGGTTAACATCATGGGGACCTGATCCAATCAGGTCCCCATGATGCCACATGTCAGAGCTATCGCTCTGAACCGGTACCGCAGCGCTAGCAGGACCCTGGGGGTCCTGAGCGCTGTGGGACCACCCACCGTTTTTAAACGTCGGCGCTGCACAGAGCCCAGGCAGCGCCGACGTTTATGTACAGTGGGCGGTCCTGAACCGGTTAAAGAACATATAAAGATTTTTCATGTTCCAAATTAAGTCAGATGAGGGGTTTTCTAACAATGTAATAATAGCTCTTGGGAGAGCTAAAGATAGTGAGAATTTTTTTCTTATATATTTTCTAAGATACAGTAGGTTTAAAAGTTCCTCATCTGGAAGTCCATAAGAAGTTTTTAAAGCTTGGAAGTTTACGATGGAGTCTTTATTGGGACCTGATAGCAGGAAGGAACAATTACTAATCCCTAGTTTTATCCATTTGCCGAATGGAAACTCTGGAAAAATCGTGTGAAAAACAGTGATGGGTACTTTCTCAGGGGGAAATATGGACAAATTATCTGATACCAACTTATATAGCTTTTTCCAATGTAGAATTGTTGAGAATAGTGTTGGCTGTTCTGGTAATGGAAGAGAAGAATCAAGTAGGTGTAACATAATAATGGATGATAAAGGTGAGTTTCCATATAATTCCTCTTCCAAAAAGACCCAGTTTGGTTTATTATTGGTTTGAAACCAGTTTTGACTCTGTAGGATGATGTTTGCCTCATAATATGCTTGGATATTTGGAAGGGCTATGCCTCCATTGCTCCTACTCTTGAACAGAAGAGCTTTTGAGATTCTAGGAGGTTTGTTTTGCCAAATACAGTTATATGAAAAAGTTTGGGCACCCCTATTAATCTTAAGCTTATTGTTTTATAAAAATTGGTGTTTTTGCAACAGCTATTTCAGTTTGATATATGTAATAATGTAGCACCCCGAGGGCTCGGCTGCTACAGGGGTATTGCACCTCAAACCAGAGGTGTGATATTCCACTCCCGGGTAAGGATGGAGTGTGGACCAGGACTCGGTAGTCTGCATGCACCACACACACCCCATTTCCGAGGGACAGCTCAACGGTGCTCCCACTAGACAGAAGTGCAGGCACGACAGCTTCTGTCCCTGTCTGGAGTGGGGAGGGGAAAGTACACCCAGTGGTGTAGGAGCAGATAGGGGTGGGTGTCTGGGCATAGGTAGGAGCCCATTGGTTGCTAGTCACCTGAGCTCACACATAGAGGGAGGTATTTAAGGTGGGCACCATCTTAGAGTTCAGTTCAGTCAGTTGAGCCAGTTCAGAGAGGAGTTCAGCCAGAGAGGGCTGACAGGTCGCTGTGGCTCAGTCTGGGCCCAGCTCCAGAGGTAGGCCTGGAGTGGAGGCCAGAAACAGCAGAAAGAGAGAGGAGAAGGAACGGAAAGGAAAGTAAGAAAGGAACTGGAACAGAGGAGAAAGGAAGCAAGGAACACAGAGAAAGGCCCAGAGACACGAGGACAGAAGGAACCCCATATGCCCAGGAGATACAGGGTGAAGGGTTGGCAGAACAGGGTAGCGGAACCCAAATTGGTGGAGGCAACAAATTCCTCAGCCAAAGACCGGAGGTTGTTACCACATCTTGGTGCGACCCCTCACTACATCCACCAGGAAAGCATACCGCATAGGGTCAGGGAAACCGGAGATAGGTTTCGCCAACAGAAGCCCCGAGGGAGCTGGACAATGGTGGGTCACTGGTGGGGACGGCCAGAGAAAGGAAAGGAAGGGAGCCCTGTGCCACGCTCTGGAATTGCCTGGGAGTTGGTCGAGTCCCTTGCCTGGTGAACACAGCACAGCTCAGGCGGTCCCTCCTGTTCAAAAGTGACCAGAATAACAACTGTGAGTAAAGCATTGGAAACTGCAATTACAAGTCTCTGTGTTTCATCGCCGCACCAGCACCATCGGTCCTGGGACACTCACACCATCACTCCCATCATCCACACTAGCTGCCCTGAGGCAATACTTCTCCCGTGGGGAGTTATTCCATACTCGGCTGCGCAAACTACATCAGCCTCAGCGGTCTGACTGGTTTGACCGCCCTGGGCACGGACCGGGTCCCCGCCACAGAGGACTACAACCCCCAGCGTTCCGGCTCCTGGTGTCCCCCTGCACAGCACAGGCCCAGGGGGCGCGTCAATAACTGTTGGACACAGTAATGTTTCTGCCTTGAAATGAGGTTTATTGTACTAACAGAAAATGTGCAATCTGCATTCAAACAAAATTTGACAGGTGCATAAGTATGGGCACCTCACCAGAAAAGCGACATTAATATTTAGTAGATCCTCCTTTTTCAAAAATAACAGCCTCTAGTCGCTTCCTGTAGCTTTTAATGAGTTCCTGGATCCTGGATGAAGGTATTTTTGACCATTCCTCTTTACAAAACAATTCCAGTTTAGTTAAGTTTGATGGTTGCCGAGCCTGGACAGCCCTCTTCAAATGATCCCACAGATGTTCAATGATATTCAGGTCTGGGGACGGGGATGGCCATTCCAGAACATTGTAATTGTTCCTTTGCATGAATGCCTGAGTAGATTTGGAGCGGTGTTTTGGATCATTGTCTTGCTGAAAGATCCATCCCCTGCGTAACTTCAACTTTATCACTGATTCTTGAACATTATTGTCAAGAATCTGCTGATACTGAGTGGAATCCATGCGTTCCTCAACTTTAACAAGATTCCCGATGCCGGCATTGGCCACACAGCCCCGAAGCATGATGGAACCTCCACCAAATTTTACTGTGGGTAGCAAATGTTTTTCTTGGAATGCTGTGTTTTTTTGCCGCCATGCATAACGCCTTTTTGTATGACCAAACAACTCAATCTTGGTTTCATCAGTCCACAGGACCTTCTTCCAAAAAGAAATTGGCTTCTCCAAATGTGCTTTTGCATACCTCAGCCGACTCTGTGGCATGCTTGCAGAAACGGTTTCTTTCGCATCACTCTCCCATACAGCTTCTCCTTGTGCAAAGTGCGTTGTATAGTTGACCGCTGCACAGTGACACCATCTGCAGCAAGTTGATGCTGCAGCTCTCTGGAGGTGGTCTGAGGATTGTCCTTGACTGATCTCACCATTCTTCTTCTCTGCCTTTCTGATGTTTTTCTTGGCCTGCCACTTCTGGCCTTAACAAGAACTGTCCCTGTGTTCTTCCATTTCCTTACTATATTCTTCACAGTGGAAACTGACAGGTTAAATCTCTGAGACAGCTTTTTGTATCCTTCCTCTGAACAACTATGTTGAATAATCTTTGTTTTCAGATCATTTGACAGTTGTTTTGAGGAGCCCATGATGCCACTCTTCAGAGGAGATTCAAACAGGAGAACAACTTGCAAGTGGCCACTTTAAGTAGCTTTTCTCATGATTGCATACACCTGGCTATGAAGTTCAAAGCTCAATGAGGTTACAAAACCAAAAAAAGTGCTTTAGTAAGTCAGTAAAAAGTAGGTAGGAGTATTTAACACAAGAAAATGATAAGGGTGCCCATACTTATGCACCTGTCAAATTTTGTTTGAATGCAGATTGCACATTTTCTGTTAGTACAATAAACCTCATTTCAAGGCAGAAACATTACTGTGTCCAACAGCTATTACATATATCAAACTGAAATAGCTGTTGCAAAAACACCAATTTTTATAAAACATTAAGCTTAAGATTAATAGGGGTGCCCAAACTTTTTCATATAACTGTATATATCCCAGCAATTTGCACTTTGCAACGATTTTTTCTTGAACAATGGTAATGGTACTCACTTTTCACATACACAGTTTGTTTATACATGGTACCATCCTTGTTTTATGTTTAGGATAATTCTTATCTCTGGCATGCCTTTCATATATATACAGTACAGACCAAAAGTTTGGATACACCTTCTCATTTAAAGATTTTTCTGTATTTTCTGGACTATGAAAATTGTACATTCACACTGAAGGCATCAAAACTATGAATTAACACATGTGGAATTATATACTTAACAAAAAAGTGTGAAACAACTAAAAATATGTCTTATATTCTGGGTTCTTCAAAGTAGCCACCTTTTGCTTTGATGACTGCTTTGCACACTCTTGGCATTCTCTTGATGAGCTTCAATAGGTAGTCACCAGAAATGGTTTTCACTTCACAGGTGTGCCCTGTCAGGTTTAATAAGTGGGATTTCTTGCCTTATAATTGGGGTTGGGACCATCAGTTGTGTTGTGCAGAAGTCTGGTGGATACACAGCTGATAGTCCTACTGAATAGACTGTTAGCTGCTTTTTTCTTGACATAAATCATTTCTAAGTAAAGAAAAATGAGTGCCCATCATTACTTTAAGAAATGAAGGTCAATCAGTCCGAAAAATTGGGCAAACTTTGAAAGTGTCCCCAAGTGCAGTTGCAAAAACCATCAAGTGCTACAAAGAAACTAGCTCACATGAGGACCGCCCCAGGAAAGGAAGACCAAGTGTCACCTCTGCTTCTGAGGATAAGTTTATCCGAGTCACCTGCCTCAGAAATCGCAGGTTAACAGCAGCTCAGATTAGAGACCAGGTCAATGCCACACAGAGCTCTAGCAGCAGACACATCTCTACAACAACTGTTAAGAGGAGACTTTGTGCAGCAGGCCTTCATGGTAAAATAGCTGCTAGGAAACCACTGCTAAGGACAGGCAACAAGCAGAAGAAACTTGTTTGGGCTAAAGAACACAAGGAATGGACATTAGACAAGTGGAAATCGGTGCTTTGGTCTGATGAGTCCAAATTTGAGATCTTTGGTTCCAACCACCGTGTCTTTGTGCGACGCAGAAAAGGTAAACAGATGGACTCTACATGCCTGATTCCCACCGTGAAGCATGGAGGAGGAAGTGTGATGGTGTGGGGGTGCTTTGCTGGTGACACTGTTGGGGATTTATTCAAAATTGAAGGCATACTAAACCAGCATGGCTACCACAGCATCTTGCAGCGGCATGCTATTCCGTTTAGTTGGACCATCATTTATTTTTCAACAGGACAATGATCCCAAACACACCTCCAGGCTGTGCAAGGGCTATTTGACCAAGAAGGAGAGTGATGGGGTGCTACGCCAGATGACCTGGCCTCCACAGTCACCAGACCTGAACCCAATCGAGATGGTTTGGGGTGAGCTCGACCGCAGAGTGAAGGCAAAAGGGCCAACAAGTGCTAAGCATCTCTGGGAACTCCTTCAAGATTGTTGGAAGACCATTTCCAGTGACTACCTCTTGAAGCTCATCAAGAGAATGCCAAGAGTGTGCAAAGCAGTCATCAAAGCAAAAGGTGGCTACTTTGAAGAACCTAGAATATAAGACATATTTTCAGTTGTTTCACACTTTTTTGTTAAGTATATAATTCCACATGTGTTAATTCATAGTTTTGATGCCTTCAGTGTGAATGTACAATTTTCATAGTCATGAAAATACAGAAAAATCTTTAAATGAGAAGGTGTGTCCAAACTTTTGGTCTGTACTGTATATGTAACAATCTTCTGTGGGTTTGCAAATTGTTATATCTATCACAATTATTTGTATATTTATTGTGGTATTTATTTCCAGCAATGTTGCATGTACAAAATTTGGTATGGCGGCTTTTCATGTGTTTGTAGCACCACTTTGACCAATTCTCTCAATAAAGGTCTTTTATATAAATATTGGTTCATGTTTTTGGAAATATTGGACTGGACATTCGGTGGTTCTCCTTCCTCATATATATATTCAATAAAGTAGTAGAACCTAAGTTGTTTTTACCTGATTCAAAATCGCTATGCTGTCAGTGTGGGAGCTCCTGTACACAGCCCTGACGTGCACGTTTCGCCCAGCTTCTTCGGGGGAGCTTCTTCACATGCCCCCGTGATGCTCGGGCGAGAATCGAGTAGTGGCGAGCACGTTTGCTCATCACTACTGAGGACCATAGGCTATGCTCTCATGACATCACCATTCAGATCACACTGCAGAGCAGCCGGCTGAATTTTCAAAGCTCAAGAACAGAGCAGAATTTTAACATCGAGTAAATTATGAAGTTCCTTTATTTCGAATAGGCATTACAATACTTTAATGATCTGTGCTTGAAACACCTCTTCAATGAGAAAATGACACATAAAAAGAAAATGGAGGTGCTCTATTGCTTTATTGGAGCACGACAGATCCTCTGACTGCCGGGGGAGTGTATGCTCCAGTAATGAGGGAGAGGGGGGAAGTGTAGGGCAGGCTAGACAGGTCCTGGTAGTGGGTGACTCTATTATTAGGGGGACAGACAGGGCAATCTGTCACAAAGACCGGGATCGCCGAACGGTGTGCTGCCTCCCTGGCGCTCGAGTCCGGCACATCGCGGATCGGGTTGACAGGTTACTGGGTGGGGCTGGCGAAGACCCAGCGGTCATGGTCCACATTGGCACCAATGACAAAGTGAGTGGTAGATGGAGGGTCCTTAAAAATGATTTCAGGGATCTAGGTAGGAAGCTTAGGGCAAGGACCTCCAAGGTAGTTTTCTCAGAAATACTACCAATCCCGCGAGCCACACAGGAGCGCCAACAGGAGGTTAGGGAGGTGAATAAGTGGCTAAAGAGTTGGTGCAAGGCAGAAGGGTTTGGGTTCATGGAGAACTGGTCCGACTTCGCTGTCGGCTACAGGCTCTACCGTAGGGACGGGCTGCACCTCAATGGGGAGGGTGCAGCGGTGCTGGGGAAGAAGATGGCTAATAGGTTGGAGGAGTTTTTAAACTAGAGACGGGGGTGGGAAACCAAGGAAATAGGTGGGATGTGAGGCAAGCAAGGGGGAAGGGGAGAAGTGAATATAATGAGGGTGGAGAGGGGGGTGGGGATAGTACAGTTAGATCGCTAGAGAAGAATAGGATGCTAAATAACCCCAAAGTTTTATCTTGCATGCTGACCAACGCAAGAAGCCTGAGCAATAAGGCGGATGAGCTGCGGGCGCTTAAATCGGAGGAGAGGTATGACATCGTAGGTATAACAGAGACTTGGCTAGACGATAGCTACGACTGGGCGGTAAATTTAACAGATTATAGTTTATTTAGAAGGGACCGGAAACAGGGGAAGGGCGGAGGAGTCTGCTTATATGTAAAGTCACGTCTAAAGCCCAGACTAAGGGAAGATGTAGGAGAGGGAGAAGAGGGGGTCGAGTCCATGTGGGTAGAGATAGAGGGGGCAAAAAATAATAATAAAATATTACTGGGGGTCTGCTATAAGCCACCAAATATAACAGAGGAGAATGAGAATCTGCTATTAGGACAAATAGACAAAGTAGCAAAACATAATGAGGTGATTGTAATGGGGGACTTCAACTACCCGGATATTGACTGGGAAACAGAAACCTGTAGATCGAAGAAAGGAAAAAGGTTCTTGACAAATATCAAGGATAATTATCTCTCCCAACTAGTGCAGGAACCAACGAGAGGGAAGGCCGTGTTGGACTTAATATTGACTAATAGGCCTGATAGAATAACTGAGGTACAGATAGGGGGGCACCTAGGTAATAGCGATCATAATATTATCAATTTCAAAATGCCCTTCAGTAGGGTTATCAATAAGGGAACAACTAAAACATTAAACTTTAGGAGGGCGAAGTTTGATCAGCTGAAAGAAAACCTTCAACTTATAGACTGGGACAAAGTTCTTAATCAAGGAAATACGTATAGTAAATGGGAAACCTTCAAAATAATTCTGAATACTCAGTGCGAGAGGTATATACCGTATGGGAATAAAAGGGCCAGAAATAAGAGGAAACCAATATGGTTGAATAAGAACGTAAAAGGGGCGTTAAATAGCAAAAAAGAGGCATTCAAGAGATTAAAACAGGAAAACAGCAAGGAGGCACTAATGTGTTACAAGGAAAAAACGAGAACCTGCAAAAAACAAATAAAAATAGCAAAGGAGGAAACAGAGAGACGTATTGCTAGGGAAAGTAGATCAAATCCCAAACTGTTCTTTACGTATATAAATAGTAAAAGGATTAAATCGAATAATATTGGACCGATAAAAAGTGATGAAGGCAAAATCATAGAGAAAGATGAGGATAAAGCTAATCTATTAAATAAATTTTTTTCGTCAACTTTCACAAAGGAAATAGAACTAACAGGAGAAATGAGAAGTGACAAGCTTAATCCTCCACTAAATATGACAAATCTAACCCAAGCTGGGGTACAGAAACGCCTCAGTAACATTAAAATAAACAAATCACCAGGACCTGATGGCATACACCCACGGGTACTAAGGGAACTAAGTAATGTGATAGACAGACCGTTATATCTTATATTTAAGGACTCTGTTGAGACTGGGTCTGTACCACTTGATTGGCGACAGGCGAATGTAGTGCCAATATTCAAAAAGGGAGCGAAAAGTGATGCCGGAAACTATCGGCCGGTGAGTCTGACGTCCGTTGTGGGCAAAATTTTTGAAGGCTTTATTAATGAGGCAATCATGGAGCATCTTGATGCTAATAATCTATTAACCCCGAACCAACATGGATTCATGAGGAATCGCTCCTGCCAAACTAACCTGATTGACTTCTACGAGGAGGTTAGCTCTCGAGTAGATCAGGGGGAACCAGTGGATGTCGTGTATCTCGACTTCTCAAAAGCGTTCGATAGCGTGCCACATAATAGGTTGGTATACAAAATGAGAATGATGGGGCTGGGGGAAAATGTTTGCAAGTGGGTAGCTAACTGGCTAAAGGATAGAAGGCAGAGGGTGGTTATAAATGGAATATACTCAGATTGGGTGAGCGTCACTAGTGGGGTACCACAGGGGTCTGTACTAGGCCCAATGTTATTTAATATCTTTATTAACGACATAGTCAACGGGATAAATAGTAAAATATCAATATTTGCAGATGACACAAAGTTATGTAAAACAATTAATACAAAAGAGGATAGTGAAGACCTACAGAGGGATTTGGATAAGCTGGGTAGGTGGAGCATTAAATGGCAAATGAGGTTTAACGAGGAGAAATGTAAGGTCATACATATGGGAAGGAAAAATGGAAGTCACCAGTACTCACTGAATGGGAAATCATTGGGGAATTCAGAGATGGAGAAGGACTTGGGCATCTTGATTGATAGCAAACTAAATTGGAGTGCCCAAAGTCAGGCCGCTGCTGTAAGGGCAAACAGGGGAATGGGATGTATCAGAAGAGGTATAGCTGCAAAGGATGAGAACATTGTTCTTCCACTGTACAAAGCTCTGGTCAGACCACACTTGGAATACTGTGCTCAGTTATGGGCCCCAATATATAGAAAGGATATAAATGAGCTTGAAAAGGTACAAAGGAGGGCAACAAAATTAATAAGGGGAATGGAGGGACTGCAATACCCAGAGAGGTTGGCAAAACTAGGACTATTCAGCCTGGAAAAGAGAAGGTTGAGGGGGGACATAATAAATGTGTACAAATATGTTAGGGGACAGTATAGAGACCTTGCCCGGGATTTGTTCAAAAGGAGGGATATTACGGTAACAAGAGGGCATTCACTAAGACTGGAAGAGAAAAGGTTTCAGCACCAGCATAGGAAGGGGTTCTTTATGGTAAGAGCAGTGAGAATATGGAATTCACTGAGTGAGGAGACGGTAATGTCGGATTCACTAAACCAGTTCAAGCGGGGACTGGATGCTTTTCTAGATACCAGGCAGATTTCAGCATATACTTAAAAATAAAATAAAATAGTAGGTTGATACAGGGATTTATTCTGACTGCTGGTTTCAGAGTCGGGAGGGAATTTTTCCTCAGGTGAAGATTGGCTAAATCATTTGGGGTTTTTGCCCTCCTCTGGATCAACTTTAGCAATTACAGAACTAACAGGTCGAACTTGATGGACGCAAGTCTTTATTCGGCTTTACTAACTATGTAACTATGTAACTATGCTCATAGCTTTCATACGTATAAGAAAGATGGATAATAGATAAGAGGTAATCATATTGGAGGCTCACCTATTGTGGTTGTGCTACAGTGCACCACAATTATGGTGGAAGGACAGCTACTGTCCATGTCTCCAAGATTGGTTTGCCAAGCCTTAGTTGACTGTGAATAGTCAAAGTAACAATGTAATATTGGTGGAATAACCACTATCCTTAGTAGAGTAGATAAGGCCAAATCTAATGGTACATAAAAACCCCAGAGAGTCCAGCTTGATAAGTTGAAGCGAAAGTTAAGTATCTAAATGACCTGGCACACTTATAGAGTTATTCCCTTCTTTGTGCTTCATGGTCAAGATGGGAATAGTTGCTTCTAGGTCCCAACTACCAAAAGGAGGGTTTACGAAAACATCTGAATTTAGTTGCCCTATGCGTATTACGTAACTCCCATAAAAGTGGATGGAAGGTACAGAAGCAGTGTAGCAAAGTGAGCCACTCTGTCTCTGCCATAGCTTCCAAGTTATAAAACAGTTCACACGAGCATCTAAAAATTTGCCCCGAGTTTCATCCAGAATAAAACAGGTCTTTTTCATCTCCGTTGTCATCCATATAGCATCTATTTTTATACATCAGCAGTTATTAAAATTTATAAGACCAAGTACAGTTTCCTAGGTTAATATTTACAATGTATCCGTAACAATTGGATGCTATATGGTTGATTTGAGTGGGATCCAATTTTTTTTTGCGCACTCATAGGCTTGAATAGGTGAGTCTCATCTGACATACGGAAGAGACTAGTCCGTACTGCGATTTTTTCCACTTGCAGATTTGGTCTGTGAAAAAAAGCTCATCTTGACAGTCCCATTGAATAACATTGGTCAAAATGCTGTCAGTTTTTCAATGGACAGTACTTGGACCAAAAGCACAGTCATGTGACCTTGGCCTAACTTTGCTAGATGTAATGCCTATTCATTTCTATTGGAGTTGCCGAAACTGTGTTTTGCAGCTGCGCTAGGCTGTTTTTGTTAAGGGCTGGACCAAGAAATAGTTACTCCTATCTTGGCCTTGAAAGCCAGAGAAGGAAATAACTCTCAGTGTACCAGGTCTTGAAATTATTTAACTGATACCTTAACTTATCCACCTGGGTTTTGTGGAAGTTTGTGCTCCAGATTTTTCCATATCTATTGTGGCTAGTGGTCTTTCCACTAGTATTGTACAGTTATTTTAATCTTGGCAATGAAAGTTCTCAGCAATTTTAAAGAGGATTGGTCACTAGTAGAGATGAGCAGATGAGACAAAACTCTAATTTTCTTGTTCTCCTGGGATTTCTTCTAAATTTTGATTAGCAGAAAAGTTTTTCTCTACAAATTGAATGACTCTTAATGTCTAGACCCAAAAGCATAATAAACGTAATACAGTCATGGCCGAAAACGTTGGCACCTTTGAAATTGTTCGAGAAAATGAAGTATTCTAGAAAATTATTGCAATTACATATGTTTTGTTATACACATGTTTATTTTCTTTGTGTGTATTGAAACAACACAAAAAAACAGAGAAAAAAGTCAAATTGGACATAATTTCACACAAAACCCCAAAATAAAAAAATGAGTAGGAAAATATTGTTGGCACCTTTCCAAACATGACGGTGAACAAATTTGTTTCAAGCATGTGATGCTCATTTAAGCTCATGCGTGGCAAGTAACTGGTGTGGGCAATATGAAAGTCACTCCTCAAAACACATAAAAAGGGGAGAATTTGACTTACTCTTTGCATTGTGTGTCTGCGTGTGCCACACTAAGCATGGAGAACAGAAAGAGGAGAAGAGAACTTTCTGAGGACTTGAGATCCAAAATTGTTGAAAAATATCAACAATCTCAAGGTTACAAGTCCATCTCCAGAGATCTTGATGATCCTTTGTCCACGTTGCGCAACGTAATCAAGAAGTTGGCACTGTAGCTAATCTTTCTGGATGTGGACGGCAGAGAAAAATTGGTGAAAGGTTGCAACAAAGGATAGTCTGGATGGTGGATAACCAGCCTCAATCAAGTTCCAAAGAAGTTCAAGCTGTCCTGCAGGCTCAGGGTGCATCAATGTCAGTGCGACCTATCTGCTGACATTTGAATGAAATGAAACTCTATGGCAGGAGATCCAGGAGGACCGCACTTCTGACGCAGAAACGTAAAAGAGCTAGACTGCAGTTTGCCAAAATGTACATGAGTAAGTCAAATATCCTACTGGGAAAGCTTATTGTGGACAGATGAGACCGAGATAGAGCTTTTTGGTAAAGCACATCATTCTACTGTTTAAAGAAACGGAATGAGGCCTACAAAGAAAAGAACACAGTATCTACAATCAAATATGGTAGAGTTTCAAAGTTGTTTTGGTGTTGTTTTGCTGCCTTTGGCACTGGTGGTCTTGACTGTGTGCAAGGCATTTTGAAATCTGAAGATTACCAAAGAATTTTGGGTCACAATTTAGTGCCCTGTGTCAGAAAGCTGGGTTTGCATCCTAGGTCATGTGTCTTCTATCAGGACAATAACCCCAAACATACTTCAAGAAGCCCCCAGAAAATGGATGGAAAGAAAGCGCTGGAGAGTTCTGAAGTGACTAGCAATGAGTCCAGATCTAAATCCCATTGAACACCTGTGGAGAGATCTTAAAATTGCTGTTGGGAGATGGCACCCTTCAAATATGAGGGACCAGGAGCAGTTTGCAAAAGAAGAGTGGTCCAAAATTCCAATTGAGAAGTGTAAGAAGCTTGTTGATGGTTTTAGGACGCGATTGATTGCAGTTATTCATTCTTAAGGGTGTGCAACCAAATATTAAGCTGAGGGTGCCAACAATTTCGTCCAGACCATTTTTGGGGTTTTGTGTGAAATTATGTCCAATTTGGCTTTTTTTCTCTTTTTTTGTGTTGTTCCAATACACACAAATTAAGAAAATATGTGTATAACAAAACATGTGTAATTGCAATAATTTTTTAGGAGAAATACTTCATTTTCTGGAACAATTTCAAGGGTGCCAACACTTTCGGACATAACTGTATGTAAAAGAAAAAAATCTTTATACTTACCTTATTGCTGAACTCTCCAGTCCCTCTACTCCTTACTGTTACCCATCCGATCCTCGTCGCATCTTAAGATCTCCTTTGTGAGCACCAAAATGCCTCTGATGAGGCCCGAGAGTGTCCTGAGCCATGCCCCCTTGGTAAAGACCATAAAATTAAGAGCTAAGTAAAAACGGCACATATCTCTGAAATTGTAGGGTGGATTTAAAAAAAAGAAAAATGAAGTCTAGACAAGGAAGAAGCCAGAATACATAAAATAAGAATCCAAACTGTTCACTTTGGACATGGTGACAGGTCCTCTTTAAGACTTTATCCTCAGGGCTGTATTATGGTTCTCTGTGGCGATGAGAAAAAGATTCACACTATTCTGGTCCACTTTAGTACTCCATGGCAGTCGTATCAGAGCACCGAGCGCAAACTTCCTCAGTCAGCACTGAAATGCCCACATCCTCCATGCCAATGTCAGTACTAAGCCTTTATGATGTCATAATGTTGCAGTAGCCTTGTAATTTCAAGTCGTGTCCGGGATGCTGGCATTCAAATGTTGGCTGAGGGAGTTTGGACTTCTCTGGTCCGACTGCCACTTAGTGCCAAAGTGTATGCCGGACCAGGGTTATCAACCATCTGAAATTCCAGGACAGTCCATAAAAATAAGGCACTTTTTTTCCCTATCCGTAAAAAAAAAGTAAGGCATCTCTAATTTTTTAGAAGCTGAAGAAATTTCTACAGAATTTTTTGACTGTACTGTAATTTTCATCATTTTACAGTTTACAGTGAATGCAGCTGATAATTCTTATCAGAATTATGGGCTGTAGACATGGATCACTTATAAGCCCAGCAATTTATTACAGTTTTCCAATGTGTCCGTAAAAAATGTTGGCTGTCCATAATTTTTTGATAAGCAGTCCCGAAAAAAAAAATGTCAAGTTGGCAACCCTGGCTGGAACAGGGCAGTGTGAATCTTTTTTTTTTATCTTCTGTTCCATGTAAATGTTCTATTTTTGGAAATAATGCAATAATGCCCTATGTTGTACAGTACCGCATTATAGGGCCCAAATATAAGTGCCAGATACATTAGCAGCCAAATAATGCTTGTATAAAAGTTGTCTTAATAATACAGCTATCCAAAGCTGCTTCCAATATTCATTGTACAAATACGATCCTGGTTTAACCTCTGATATAAGTGTTTAAGAGGAAACACAATGCCAATATTCTTCAGCACAACAGAGGATTAAAATCCTTCTGATACTTTGGGAACCACTGCTATACAGTGCTTAAGTAACAGCACCATATTATGCCTAAGAAAAGTGCACTTATTTCTCCGACATTCAGTTCATAAATAAAGTATTCTGCTATATAATGTGTAGATTAAACAGTTCTACTATTAATATTTGAATTTGTGACAATTTACCATCCATCGACTCTGCTTTCTGCACCCTTTGATCTCACGAGTAGCACAACCAAAGACTGGGGGTAACCTTTAGCAGAACTTATTACAACTACTATTGGACTATGCTGTGGAATCCCATGTTCATTGTTCTGCGTTCCTAGGTCTGTTCCAGGGTTGACCTTTCAGTTTTCTTTGCCCATAGCATTCATATCTCCAAACCATTGTTGTTGTATACAACAATCAAATATCGAACCAGTTAAGGACACTTAGTTCAGTGCCGTGACCCTAACTGCAGTCATGGGAAATAAGGGATTCTATAGGGGAAATGTGCCATCAGGCTGATGCCTTCTCTGAAAATGACAGAGAGAACAAAATTCCCAAAAAATCTCTAATATATAACAGCTAAATTATTCGACAGGGAGTGCTTTTTGTTTTTTTGGTTGGTGTGGTGCACTAGAATGCTCTTAAAAGATGCATAGGTGGCACAGTGGATATTGTCAATTTCGACTTTATCCATATTTTCAGGACATTGATACAGCTGAATACTATGACAAAGGCTTGAACCAAGATTAAGCACTGCTACAACTCCATACGCCTTTTTCTTCAGTATTACCTGCAACATTGGATTCTGAGGCAATGTCTGGAACTGTTGGGGATCCTGGAACAAGTAGCCACTACTAAAAGGAGAAATCAGCATCAGATCTTAGGTCAGATTTTTAGATCTAAATTATTTAGTTTGATGTTTGAATTTTTGCCTGAGGACATATTCATTTTGGAGCCTTGTCTGGAGTCTGAATACATCTTGGCTTAGTCCTGATATTACTTTTTTAGGGATCTTTTCTGAAGCCTGATTTAATTTAGGAGTCTTCTCTGAGTTGTCCCGTTTAAAAAAAAAACCCTTTCAAATAGGCTCAGTTACCTAAAAGACATGCAAATGTGGCGCCCCTGAGGGTTCGGTCGCCACAGGGGTACTGCATCTCTTTAATGAGGTGTGGTGTCTCTCCTTCGAGGTAGGGATGGTGTAACTGTCAGGACCCCACCGCTGCATTCATCACTACACCTCTCCCACCTGTAGGGGGGCTTATATGCACCATAGTGCTGCTCCAGCCGGGATAAGAGGAGATGGGGGGAGCCAAAGATAGGGGGAACCATGTAGTGGGTGAGGGTGGAGGACACACTTAGAGGTTACACGTACAAAATTCATATTTAATAACTAGCTATCTTGGGTTTATGGTCTTTGATTGTGATCTTCATCGCTGAACGTGGCTTTCTGTGTGAACCTGCAGTTGATGGGGACACGGTCCTAGTACTCTGGCTTTGAGTCGAGGAGCGGGCAAGAGTTAACGGCTGTCTCTACCCGGTCAAGGTCCTTACTTAAGAAGGCCTGGAGAGGAGCAGAGGAGTAAAGCTCCACAGGCAAAAGGATCCCGGAGAATACGGACAGAGCGGCATACGCCACCTGTACTCTTTATTCTAGCCTAGTCAGAGGGACTCCTGCTGCAAAAGGGGTACCGGCCCCCGACACCTGACTTGGTTACTTTACGTCCTAGTCAGGAAAGCCCGGAAGGCTCAGTGGATCCCACCGGGTAATGGACGGAGCGGAGTCGCCACCCATACCCTTGTTCTGTGCATAGACCAGAGGGAGACCCGGCCTTACCACACTTAGTAGCCCCGAACAGGAGAGGACTTAGTAAGAAGTCTAGGAACACTCTGGTGCGGGGTCCTGACCAAAGCACCTGCACTACCCGGAGGTTGTCGGACCCCCGGTCCTGGTGGCCGCAGCGCGCCATGAGGAGCAGGGAGAAGCCTTGCGGCTGTGCATTCTACCGTGAGTAAAGCTTGGAAGACTACCCCTATGGCCTCCGGTTCCTTATTGCAACGCGGCACCTCACGACACCGCACCACATCTCCCACTACAACTCCCATCCTCCTGTCCCCTCTGCCCTGAGGCCCTGCTCCGCCTGTGGGGAGTAGTACCATCTGCTGCTGCCACTACATCCCGCCTCAGAGGACTGAACGCAGCGCTGGTGGTGGATCACCAGAAACTACAGGTGGCGTAGTCATTTAATCCACTAGATTAACACCAAATCCTGATATCCCATTAAATCTTTTATGTGACGGCCCTGGACACGGAACGGGTCCAGGCCACGACTGCAACCCCCAACATCTGACACGGCTCCGAGTACCCCCATCTCCCAGGGTGGGCTGTGAGCGTCACACAAACAAACAAGAAAACAAACCAAATTTTACTTGACCTCACCTGGTCCAGAGTTGTACCTCTGTCTCTGGCTGCAATGGTAACATCACGTCAACTGCACTGCAGCCAATCACTAAGCTCAACGTCTGTTCTAATCTAGATGGCAGGAGCCGCTGACCTCAGTGATCGGCTGCAATGTAGTTTACTTAATGTTAATGCGAAATCAGAGTAAGATTCTAGTCTAGTGCTCCACCAACAGCAGCCATTTTATGAGTATGAGAGCTGTGCAGGAAAACCTTTAACCGGTTCCCGACCGCCCACTGTACTTAAACGTCGGCGCTGCCTGGGCTCTGTGCAGCGCCGACGTTTAAAAACGGTGGGTGGTCCCGCAGCGCTCAGGACCCCCAGGGTCCTGCTAGCGCTGCGGTACCGGTTCAGAGCGATAGCTCTGACATGTGGCATCATGGGGACCTGATTGGATCAGGTCCCCATGATGTTAACCTGTTCCTATCTTCTAGATGCCGCGATCCATAGCGATCGCGGTATTTAAAAGATAGTGACAGCCGGTGGTCGGCGATCGGGACCCCCCACATACCTGCCAGCGGCGGGGATCCCGGTGTTGTGACCTCTGACATCATCGAGACCTGATTGGCTCAGGTCTCGATGATGTCAGCGTCACACCAGCCAATCAGAGAGATCACCAGGGAAGTTTGTTTTAGCAACAAACTTTCCCGGGCGATCTGCCTGATAAATACATTGTTTCTCCTCCGATCTCAGTGAGAGAGCAGAGGAGAAACACTGTGACAAGAGCTGTCAGCCTTGCCACAGTAAAAGTGAAAAAAATAAAAAAGAAAGTAAGAGTTAGGGTTAGTCAGTCCTGTCAGATCTGTCAGTCAGTCAGTCCTGTCAGATCAGTCAGTCCTGTCAGATCAGTCAGTCAGTCCTGTCAGATCAGTCAGTCCTGTCAGATCTGTCAGTCAGTCAGTCCTGTCAGATCAGTCAGTCAGTCAGTCCTGTCAGATCAGTCAGTCAGTCCTGTCAGATCAGTCAGTCAGTCAGTCCTGTCAGATCAGTCAGTCCTGTCAGATCTGTCAGTCAGTCAGTCCTGTCAGATCAGTCAGTCAGTCAGTCCTGTCAGATCAGTCAGTCAGTCAGTCCTGTCAGATTAGTCAGTCCTGTCAGTCAGTCAGTCCTGTCAGATCAGTCCAGTCAGTCAGTCCTGTCAGATCTGTCAGTCAGTCAGTACTGTCAGATCAGTCCGGTCAGTCCAGTCCGGTCAGTCTAGTCCGGTCAGTCCAGTCCGGTCAGTCCAGTCCGGTCCCCTCCTATCAGTCTGGTCCATTCAGTCCGGTCCGTTCAGTCCAGTCAAAAAATATAAAAATAAAATGGCCCGTCAGACTTATACCGCAGAAGAGGTGTATGCCCTGCTATGTTCTGACACTGATGACAGCGCAATCTCAGATGGAGATATGGATTTAGAGGGCTTTAGTAGCGGCGACACTGAGAGCTCAGAAATGAGCAGTGATTCTGTTCCATCCTCAAGCCCAAGGACCAGTACAGCAATAGGGGCAAATAGCGCTACTGGAGAAACGTCTCCAAATCAGGGAACACTGCCCAGTACAAGCGCTGTCCCTGCTACTAGTGAATTGGCACACGCCAGTGTACAAGGGGCGTTGCCACATGAACTAGCATTTCCCAGATGGGAGGCTTCGGATTCGGCTGCTCCATTCAGCCCTGATTTCAACGCCATTCCTGGTATAAATGTGGAGGTGGAAGATTTTGGACCAATTCATTTTTTTAATTTGTTTTTTACAGACAGCTTGCTAGAGCATATTGTCGTGCAAACAAATTTATATGCATCCCAATTCATAAGCCAGAATCCCCCATCTTACTATGCTAGGGCAAATTTATGGACACCAACTAATGTCCCGGAAATAAAAAAAATTTTAGGACTTACATTTGCCATGGGGCTTGTTAAAAAACCGAGCATTCGATCCTACTGGTCCAACCACCCTGTTCAAGCCACCCCTATGTTTTCAGTCGTTCTGCCTAGGACCCGTTATGAAATGCTCATGCGGTTTTGGCATTTTAACGACAATAGTCAATGCCTGCCCAGAAATGCCCCAGAACATGACAGGTTATATAAAATTAGACCCATCATTGAAAATTTGTCAGAAAAATTCTTAAGCCTCTACACCCCAACACAAAATATTTCTATAGATGAGTCCCTTGTAAAATTCAAAGGAAGACTGCACCTCAAGCAATTTATCCCATCTAAAAGGGCAAGGTTTGGAATAAAGCTCTATAAAATGTGCGAAAGTTCAACCGGATACACATCCGCTTTTCGCATATATGAGGGGAAAGATAGCCAACTAAACCCACCAGGATGCCCTACTTATCTGGGGACTTCTGGAAAAATTGTTTGGGAGCTGATAAGTCCATTTTTTCAAAAAGGCTACAATCTATATGTGGACAATTATTACACCAGCATACCCCTATTTAAAAGTCTGGTTGAACACAACATCGGGGCTTGTGGGACCATCCGTAAAAACCGTCAGAGGTTTCCACAACCATTGGTCAACCAAAAGTTTCAAAAGGGGCAGTCAGGGGCTGTACGCAACGGAGAGCTGCTTGCCTGAAATATAGGGATAAGAGGGATATTTTTGTCCTCAGCTCGATCCACACAGATGCCACAAGGGCCACTGTAGAACTAGGATCCACCACTCCGAAGCAAAAACCTGTGTCAGTCATTGATTACAACAAACACATGGGGGGTGTGGACCTTGCAGACCAGGTTCTACAGCCATACCAGGTATCAAGAAAGTCCTATACCTGGTATAAAAAGTTGGTTATTTATTTGTTTCAGGTGGCCACATACAATTCTTTTGTGTTGTACAAAAAAGCAGGAAATTCAGATCCTTTTCTTGATTATCAAGAAAAGGTAATTGAAAATCTTGTCTTTCAAAGTGTCAGCCCCGCTCATCCATTAGAATCTGAGGATGTGAAAAGACTCACTGAGAGACATTTTATTGCACTTATTCCAGCAACGGAAACAAGAAGGAACCCCCAGAAAAGATGTCGTGTATGTACTAAGAGAGGAATGAGGCGTGATACCCGCTACTATTGCCCACAATGCCCATCATTGCCAGCCTTATGCATCACTGACGGCTTTAAAATCTTCCACACAGAACCACGTTTTTAAACTGTAAAAATGTATCCCAATTTGTCATTCAAACATTTGGTTCATTTAGTGAATGACACATTCGAGTAGAGCTCACTTAATTTCCAGGGGGGGGTTCTCCATAATCTAAACCTTCCATTGCGTGCTTGCTTCTGGAAATCATCCATTGAGTTAAAATGGTCACTAAACCCATAGATGAATTCCCAGAGGGGTGTCATTTCCAAAATGGGGTCACTTCAGGGGGGATTCTTTAGCTCTGGTACTCTGAAAAGTGCCAGAACAGCATAATCCCCCCTGAAGTGACCCCATTATGGAAATGACACCTCTGTGGGAATTCATCTATGGGTTTAGTGACCATTTACCTATCTACTTAATTTCCCACCACTAGATTAATTTATACAGAGGAGTAGATTGTAAAATTCGGTCACTTGTTGTGGGTTTCCTCTGTTTAGGCACCTCAGGGGCTCTCCAAATGCAACATGGCGTCCGCTATCCATTCCAGTCAAATTTCCATTCCAAAAGTCAAATGGCGCTCCTTACCTTCCGAGCCATGCCGTGCGCCCAAACAGTGGTTTTGCACCACATATGGGGTATCAACATGCTCAGGAGAAATTTCACAACACATTTTGGGGCCCATTTTTTCTGCCTGCCCTTGTGAAAATTAAAAATTTGAGGCTAAAGTAGCAGTTTTGTGTTAAAAATGTGTTTTTTTATTTTCACACTTCAACATTATAAAATTCTGTGAAGCCCCTGGGGGTTCAAGGTGCTCACCACACATCTAGATAAGTTCCTTGAGGGGTCTAGTTTCCAAAATGGGGTGACTTGTTGGGGGTTTCCTCTGTTTAGGCACCTCAGGGGCTCTCCAAATGCAACATGGCGTCCGCTATCGATTCCAGTCAAATTTCTATTCCAAAAGTCAAATGGCGCTCCTTACCTTCCGAGCCATGCCGTGCGCCCAAACAGTGGTTTTGCACCACATATGGGGTATCAGCCTGCTCAGGAGAAATTGCACAACACATTTTGGGGTCCATTTTTTCTGGCTGCCCTTGTGAAAATTAAAAATTTGAGGCTAAAGTAGCAGTTTTGTGTTAAAAATGTGTTTTTTTATTTTCACACTTCAACATTATAAAATTCTGTGAAGCCCCTGGGGGTTCAAGGTGCTCACCACACATCTAGATAAGTTCCTTAAGGGGTCTAGTTTCCAAAATGGGGTCACTTTTTGGGGGTTTACTCTGTTTAGGCACCTCAGGGGCTCTCCAAATGCAACATGGCATCCGCTATCGATTCCTGTCAAATTTCCATTCCAAAAGTCAAATGGCGCTCCTTACCTTCCAAGCCATGCCGTGCGCCCAAACAGTGGCTTTGCACCACATATGAGGTATCAGCGTGCTCAGGAGAAATTGCACAACACATTTTGGGGTCCATTTTTTCTGGCTGCCCTTGTGAAAATTAAAAATTTGAGGTTAAATTAGCAGTTTTGTGAAAAAAAGTTAAATGTTCATTGTTTTCTTCCACATTCCAAAAATTCCTGTGAAGCACCTGAAGGGTTAATAAACTTCTTGAATGTGGTTTTGAGCACCTTGAGGGGTGCAGTTTTTAGAATGGTATCACTTTTGGGTATTTTCTGTCATAAAGGCTCCTCAAAGTCACTTCAAATAAGATGTGGTCCCTAAAAAAATGTTTTTGTAAATTTTGTTGTAAAAATGAGAAATCGCTGGTCAACTTTTAACCCTTATAGCTTCCTAACAAAAAAAAATTTTGGTTCCAAAATTGTGCTGATGTGAAGTAGACATGTGGGAAATGTTATTTATTAACTATTTTGCGCGACATATCTCTTTGATTAAAGGGCATGAAAATTCAAAGTTTGAAAATTGCAAAATTTTCAAAATTTTCGCCAAATTTCTGATTTTTTCACAAATAAACGCAAGTGATATCGAAGAAATTTTACCACTATCATGAAGTACAATATGCCACAAAAAAACAATCTCAGAATCAGGGGGATCCGTTGAAGCATTCCAGAGTAATTACCTCATAAAGTGACAGTGGTCAGAATTGAAAAAATTGGCCCGGTCATGAAGGCAAAAACAGGCTCTGGCGCGAAGTGGTTAATGCTTATACATCAGTAAGGGTCACAAAATCATGTCCGCAACACATCTATTAAGCTAAAGTCAAAGTGGTCACTGGCCAATCACTTTATGTATCGTCTGAGGTCTGAATTAATTTAAAACAGCCTTCAGCCAGGAACAACTTACAGCTGATGAGAACTGCACTGAGTTTTAGTGCAGGGCTACTGATACAGTGAAAAGAGCCGGCCCTTAGCCATAAATTTTGTACTGGATTTTCTGACCAAATCAAGGACATGTTAGTTCAGTTCCTGTCTCATGACTCGCTTGACTCAGCCATATTCAAAGCAATCCATCTTGATAGGCAGTTACGCAAATGCAGACAGGAACGTACCTATTACCCTTAATGGGGAACCTATACGAAAGATTAGGATACTAACTCCAAACGACAAGAGGTCAGACATCAAAAACTGAATCTTGGCATCAACTGTAGAGAGTCTGGATGTCAAATGCAAGCCTGCAAGAAAGTCACCAGCTTCTACGTGGGTCGAGGGATGCCAACCTGGGCGCACAGGTATTTCCCTATGATTCTGCAAAATTATTGCTCCCTGTAAGGTTTTCTTATCTTGAAAAATCTGTGTAGCTTAAAAAAGTTACTGAATACATCTAGGAATAATAATAATTTCCACAAGTGGATGTGTTTTAAAAAAATGTTCCTGTGCCGAGATAATCTTATAAATGTGCCCCTGCTGTGTACTGTGTAATGGCTGTGTCTGACCGTACAGGAACATGGTCTGATCATACCACATCTCCTGGGCAGGGGAGGAAGCAAAAGAGTATACAGACATTACAGCAGGGGATCACAGCTGATTCTTTCTGTGAGATAAAGCATTTCCTGGCCTGTTTTTAAAAAATATTTTACCTCAAAGAAATAAATATTTGCGATCCCCTGTTGTAATGTCTGTATACTTTTTTGCTTCCTCCCCTGCCCAGGAGCTGTGGTATGATCAGACCATGTTCCTGTACAGTCAGACACAGCCATTACACAGTACACAGCAGGGGCACATTTATAAGATTATCTCAGCACAGGAACAATTTTTTAAACACATTCAATTCTGGAAATTATTATTATTATTCCAAGATCTATTGATTAAAATTAGTTTTGTTCATAGGACAACCCCTTTAAGGCCTTTATTGATTGTGGTTGGGGCTCTAATTTTCTTTATGCACAACTGGTTAAACATCTTGGTTTACTTTTACTAAAATTATGCTTTTCTATGAAAATCACTGCTATAGATAATATACATTTCACACAAGGCGTGGCCAAGTATGTCACTAAGGGGGTGTCCCTGCGTGTTGGTACATTTCATTTTGAATCCGTGTCATTTTTTTGTCCTTGAAATCCTGTTTATAGCCATGATCTTGGGCTTTGGTTCTGTAAACATAACCCAGTCATTGACTAGCACAAGGGTGATATTGTGCACTGGTGCCCTGAGCGTCAGGACAAATGTTTGACTTTATCTGTGAATGTGTCTGTGACACCCCAGGGGTCTGGTTGCCACAGTGATAGAGATGTTATGTCTGAGAGCAGGTGGGAGGTCCTTTGGTCAGGGATCCTGTGCATGCCACACCTCCTGCCCAGTCTTGGGAGGGGAAGAACTTCCCCTATATAAACCCGGGGCTGAAGCAGGGTTAGGAGTCAAGGAGAGTAGAGACAAGAGACAGTCATAGGAAGAAACAGCTGGAGCTCAGGGGGAGCAATACTACTACGAGTCAGGGGCTGGCAGCTGCAGAGCTCGCCCTGACTGAGAAGCTTTCTTACCGGACCCGGCGTCCGAGGCTGTGGGGACTAACTCTTACCCAGCAGCAGAAGCCGACCGGCAGGGGATTTCAGGTCCTCAGGCCCAGAAACCCGAAGGCACGGCCACACGTGTGGGACCAGCACCGCCATCGTGGAGCGGAAGCCAATAGAAGGCCCCGAGTCACCGGCCATACGGGTGAGCACCACACGGTACACTCAGGGACGTGGGCTACTTATATCCGCTTCTAGCAAGGTAGCCAGAAGAGTACAGTCAGTTTGGGAGGCCTACAACTCCGCCTGGCCAGGGGAGATCCCATCTGCTCAAGGACTGACCAGGCCCCGTTCGCTAGCAAGTACTCCGGGAGGGTCTATCGTTGTTACCAGTAAAGACCCTGAATTACACCGCACCGTCTCTGAGTGGTTCCTGCTACCCCCATCTTCCACGTCGGCTGCCCTGAGGCCATACCCCTCCCGTTGGGGGTTATACTATCACGCTGCACAATTCTACACCGGCCTCAGCGGTCTGCCCTGCAGCGGCAGCTCCATAGCTGCAAATCAACGGGTGGCGTAGTCGACACTCAAATAACATCTAACAAGACTGCCACACACTGAGTCTGACCCCCTGGGCACGGACCGGGTCCCCGCCACTCGGAGACTACAACCCTCATCTGATCCGGTTCCGGGTAAGCCCCCGTGCGCGAGACGCTGCGCGACACAGCAGGCCCAGGGGCGCGTCAATTTTGGCGTAGTCGGCAGGATTTCGTGCCCGCAACCACCGGGTACTGCGTGCCTGAAAAGCAAAGACTGTTCAAACTTACCAGTGGTGAGGTTTCCCGCCATCCGGCGCCATCTTCTGCCTTCTTCCCGCCATCCGCGAAGTTTTCCCGCCATCCGGCGCCATCTTCGGCCTTCTTCCCGCCATCCGTGGAGTTTTCCCGCCGTTGGACGCCATCTTGAGGACGCCGCGCGGGAAGAAGAGGGGCGTGGACTTCGAAAGTTCGCGAGAACTGAAGCCCCGCCTCACGTCCGGACGTTGCGTAAGGTCCTGGAAGGAGCCCAGCAGACGCCGACGTCACCGGAGCGCGACGGAAGGTCCTCAACCCTGACGATCTACTGCGGAGCCGCGGCCTACGGAACAGGATCATCGCAAGGTAGGCCACGGTCCACTAGGGGGGAGGAAGATGTCGGATACGGAGGAGAGCTTCACTGCCTCAACCCCCGCCAGCGCCACCGCTGCTGCAGTTATGCCCTTCACCATGCCCTATATCCCGGGAGCAGCTTGGCTACCCCAGTACTCAGGGGAGTCACATACCCTGCATGACTTTAGAGAAAAGCTGGATAGCCTCTTCCAGGTGTACCCCCTCACAGAAGAGCAAAAAGTGAGCATCCTGGTGGCCCAACTAACCGGGGCAGCTAAAAGGGAAGTAAAATCCTGGCCACCTGGGAGGAAGACTGTCGCAGGGATACTAACCCGGCTGAAGGATACCTTTGATACCCGCACATCAGCCGAGATTAAGCTTAGATTCTACGGGTGCAAGCAGCGAGCGCATGAGAGTATAAGGGACTATGCACTAAACCTACAAGAGGCCCTGAGGGCCATTAAGCAGACCGACCCTGATGGAGTGGGAAACGAGGACAGGCTGTTGACTGAACAATTTATAGAGGGACTGTATTGTAATGCCCACCGAACCCAGTTGCGGGCGATGGCCTTACAGGATCCCCATCTGGGCTTTGCCCAGTTCAAGGACAGAGCCATCCGGGTGCTCCGAGAACCGGCACCGGGTGGCGTTATGACCCACAGGCGCCCAGCTATTACTTACCACCAGGAGGCGGCGCCCTTGTCGCCAGGGCCTGTGGGAGCTGATGCGCAGGCTTTGGACAATGACCCGGCTCCAGACCTACACCATCAGGTCCAAGAGCTAGCTAAGAGCGTTGCTGCGCTAACCCGAACTGTGCACTCTTTACAGGTTTCCACCCCAGGGAAGATCCAGCTGGCATCCGGACCGGAGGACATCCCGTGGCGTCGACCAAGGAGGACCCCACCGGCCAGAGGAAGACCCAGTGACCGATACAGCGAGCACGGACGACCCATCTGCCGCCGCTGCAATCAACCCGGACATATGGCAAGGTACTGTTCTTTAAACGGGCACAACCTGGGGTAGAGGGCCAACCCCCAGGAAAAAGATCACCAGGCCCATCGAACTGGCGCGACAGATATGTGGGAGGACGTCCAGTCTTGCCGGTGGTACTGGATGGCATTCCCATGAGTGCCCTACTGGACACCGGGTCGCAGGTCACCACCATCCCGTACGTGCTCTTTAAGCAGTACTGGAATGACTCGGATATTACCCGCTACCCTGACGACGACTTGAGTATCATCGCCAGCAATGGCCAGCCCGTGCCACAGATCGGATTTAAAGAGGTGACCATCAAAATCGGTAGAGTCGAACTGGCAGCACAGGGACTGATCATTGTAGATATTGACAAACATGAGAGTCACCCAAAAATAACTCTAGGAACTAATGTAATTGAAAATTGTCTTGCAGAGGTGATTTTCCTTTTACAGCAGGTTGCCAAGAACGCCAGCTCCGGCGAGCAGCGGGTGCTCCAGAAAGAGATCCGGGCACTGATGCGACGGCAACAGGTGGAACTCTCCGGCGGTGAGATTGGTAGCGTAAGAATGTGTGACCCTTTTCCTATTGCCATGCCCCCAAAAAGTGAAATGATGATTTGGTGCCGGGCAGCTATTGGTCTGAGAGGTAGGGATTACCAGGCAATGGTAGAACCAGTTTACTCAGACAGTAGGCCCACCATTTTGACAGCACGGGGGGTGGTTGATGTACGCCATGGGAGGGTGCCCGTTCGCATAATAAATATCGGGGAGAGGGAAGTGTACCTGCCCTGGTATGCCACGCTAGCCAAATTATATACCATTAACCAAAATTCTATACAATCTGTGGAACCCTTGCCTCCATCTCACCCGGAGGAAGGTAACGGCTCTAAGAAAAACATGGAGGACTGGTGTCAGCAACTACATCTGGGTACTGACTCCACTCCCTCACACCAGAAACAAGGAGTCTATCGGGTGGTTCAGGAGTACGAGAGAGTGTTCAGTAAACACCCGTTAGGCTTCGGGCGAGTCAAGGGGGTAGAACACCACATCCCCACGGGAGACCATCCTCCTATAAAAGAGAGGTATCGACCCGTACCCCCTGCCCACTACCAACACGCCAAGGGGATGCTTAGAGACATGAAGGAGGCTGGGGTGATCAGGGATAGCTGTAGCCCCTGGGCAGCTCCACTAGTCTTAGTCAGAAAAAAAGACAACACCATGAGGATGTGTGTAGATTACCGGAAAATCAACCGTATCACACACAAGGATGCGTACCCCTTACCAAGGATAGAGGAGTCATTGGCTGCTTTAAGATCTGCTAACTTCTTCTCTACCTTGGATCTCACTAGCGGGTACTGGCAGGTTCCTGTAGCAGAGGCGGACCGGGAGAAGACCGCATTCACCACCCCGATGGGACTTAGCGAGTTCACCTGCATGCCGTTCGGACTCTGCAACGCACCAGGAACCTTCCAACGACTAATGGAGTGTTGTCTGGGCCACAGAAACTTCGAGACGGTCTTGTTGTACCTGGACGATGTCATCGTATATTACATGACGTATGAGGACCACCTGAAACACCTGGCGGAAGTGTTCGAAGCTCTGGCGAGTTACGGCCTAAAGGTGAAACCCTCCAAGTGTCACCTCCTGAAACCAAAGGTGCAGTACCTGGGACACGTGGTGAGCGCTGACGGAGTGGCTCCCGACCCTGATAAGATCACCGCAATTAAGGAATGGCCAAGCCCCTCCAGCGTAAAAGAAGTGCGGCAGTTCCTCGGGTTGGTAGGCTACTACCGAAGGTTTATTCCCGGTTTCACCAAAAAGGCAGCACCTATGCAGGACCTCCTGATAGGCCAGTCCCGGAAGGCCAAGAACCAGAAGCCGCCCTTCAAATGGGAGGAGTTGGAAGAAGAGTCCTTCCGCCAGCTGAAGATGGCCCTCACGGGGGACGAAATCCTGGCGTACCCGGATTATAGCCAGCCCTTTATCCTCTACACCGACGCCAGTAACATCGGGCTAGGAGCTGTACTGTCCCAGATCCAGCAGGGGAAGGAACGAGTAATCGCCTACGCCAGCCGAAAACTGCGACCCACCGAAAGGAACCCCGAGAATTACAGCTCATTTAAGCTAGAGTTCCTGGCCGTAGTATGGGCAGTCACCGAGCGCTTTAAGCATTACCTCGCTTCTTCCCGGTTCACCGTGTACACGGATAACAACCCGTTGACACACCTGGACACGGCAAGACTCGGTGCCCTGGAGCAGAGGTGGATGGCCCGTCTGTCCAACTACGAGTTCACAATCAAATACCGGGCCGGACGCTCCAATACCAACGCGGATGCCCTGTCCAGGATGCCCAACCTGCCGGACGAAGGAGAAGATCCGGAGGGACTGGAAGAAGTTGAACTCCCTGCGTTCCACCATCATGGGACTATCCAGTATTCCCACCGGGTAAGGAGTAAGCAGGCTGCTACGTTGAACCCCTTACCTCACTACAACTGGGCGGAAACGCAAGACAGCGACCCTGCCGTCCGACTGGTGAAGGAGATGCTGACTCGCCCGGAGGCTTGCCTTGAACCAGACGCTCCGGAGGAAGCCAAACAACTATGGGCAGAGAAGAGTCGACTGTTCCTTTACAAGGGGAAGTTGTGCCGCAGAATGGTTAACTCCCGGACGCATGAACTACTCTGGCAAGTAGTGGTGCCACGAAGAGACGCAGCCATGGTGATGGAGGCATACCACGACGGAGCTGGACACTTCGGGTGGAAGAAGCTGGAGTTCCTGCTGCGCGAGCGATTCCACTGGGTAGGCATGAGGGGAACCATTGAGAAGTGGTGCAGAGACTGTGGCCCGTGCAACCTGAGAAGGAAGGACCGTGCCAGCCAGAAGACTCCCCTGCAGTCCATCGTCACCCGGCAACCGTTGGAACTGGTAGCCTTGGATCATGTAAAACTGACCCCAAGCAGAAGTGGCTACGTCTACGCGTTAACCATCGTGGATCATTACTCCCGGTTCTTGGTTGTCGTCCCCGTCAAGGACTTAATGGCTCAAACAGCAGCTAGAGCCTTCCAGCAGCACTTTTGCCGTCCACTCGGGTACCCGGACCAAGTGCTGACGGACCAGGGACCTGCCTTTGAAGCGGAGGTCTTCCAGGAATTCTGCAATCTGTATGGCTGCCGGAAGATAAGGACGACACCCTACCATCCGCAAACTAATGGACTTTGTGAGAAAATGAACCAGGTGGTAATGGATCTTTTAAAAACGTTGCCCCTGGAAGAACGCAGTCTGTGGCCTGAGAAGTTGCCCGATCTGGTGGACCTATACAACCACATCCCGGTAGGTTCCACCAACTGTACCCCGGCTTACCTAATGAGGGCAAGACCTGGTAAGTTACCTGTTGACCTGGAAATGGGAGTCCTGACACCCGAGGACACTTCACCAGAAACAGACTGGGACACGGAGAGGCAGCAGCAGTACCGGAGAGTACAGGAGAGCGTGGAGCGAAGTCTCTGTCAGGCTAGGGAAAGACAAGAGAAAACTTACAACCAGTATGCTCCCACTGTTCCCCTGGTACCCGGAGAGCAGGTCTTGAAGAGGAAGAGACGGCTCCACAAGTTGGACGACCAGTGGGAAAAGGACCCGTACACCGTACTGCCCTCAAGCCACGAGAACCCGAAGGTTTGTACCATCAGTAAAGACGGAGGGGAAACCACAGCTATTGTATCCCGGGACCACCTGAAGAAGTGTCCCGAACAACTGAGGAACCCTGAAGAGGAACAAGAAGACCATCGACCCGTAGAGGAAAGGGAAGATATGGTTAGTACTGTGCTCGGGGACTTCCCTCGGTCTTGGACTCAAGTCAATGGTGCAGTTGTGGTACCCGTACTCACCTTCCTCCAACCAGCATCCCAAGCACCTACGGAGCAACAGGTAGAGCTGGAAGAACAGCCGGTCCAGGAGGCAGAAGACCCCACACCCGCAGACCAGGAGGATCAACCCTCTGCTTGCAGTGAGCCTGCCATATCCCTAGTGAGCCAAAGAGCCGGTAGACAGCTGCCCAGTTTACCCTTGACAGCTCCTACACCCTGTAGTTCAGGGCTAGGCAGTCAGCTCCGTAGGTCCACTAGGGCCACTAGAGGCCAGTTACCCGCACGGTGGAGGATTTGAAGTGTATAAATTGTTTTATTTATGTTTACCTGTGTATTGTTGCTTGTGTATAATTTTGTGTTTCTAGTTATTTGTAGGAGTCCTTGGTGGATTTACCAGGAATCCTTGTACATAGTTGGAGCGTAACCCAGGACGGACTAAAGACTGTTAAGGACTCGGGGTAGGACAAACCCCTACCTGGTTACGTCTCCCTGTTTTGGTGAAATGGACACCTTGCTTTTCTTCAAAGACTGCACCCGGTTACGGACATGCCGTAACCATCTTTATATGTTTTTCTTATTGTATTATTATTGTTTTTATCTTGTTATGTTTTTCTAAAATATGTTTAGTCCCGGAGTACTAAATTTCACTAGGGGGGAATGTGACACCCCAGGGGTCCGGTTGCCACAGTGATAGAGATGTTATGTCTGAGAGCAGGTGGGAGGTCCTTTGGTCAGGGATCCTGTGCATGCCACACCTCCTGCCCAGTCTTGGGAGGGGAAGAACTTCCCCTATATAAACCCGGGGCTGAAGCAGGGTTAGGAGTCAAGGAGAGTAGAGACAAGAGACAGTCATAGGAAGAAACAGCTGGAGCTCAGGGGGAGCAATACTACTACGAGTCAGGGGCTGGCAGCTGCAGAGCTCGCCCTGACTGAGAAGCTTTCTTACCGGACCCGGCGTCCGAGGCTGTGGGGACTAACTCTTACCCAGCAGCAGAAGCCGACCGGCAGGGGATTTCAGGTCCTCAGGCCCAGAAACCCGAAGGCACGGTCACACGTGTGGGACCAGCACCGCCATCGTGGAGCGGAAGCCAATAGAAGGCCCCGAGTCACCGGCCATACGGGTGAGCACCACACGGTACACTCAGGGACGTGGGCTACTTATATCCGCTTCTAGCAAGGTAGCCAGAAGAGTACAGTCAGTTTGGGAGGCCTACAACTCCGCCTGGCCAGGGGAGATCCCATCTGCTCAAGGACTGACCAGGCCCCGTTCGCTAGCAAGTTCTCCGGGAGGGTCTATCGTTGTTACCAGTAAAGACCCTGAATTACACCGCACCGTCTCTGAGTGGTTCCTGCTACCCCCATCTTCCACGTCGGCTGCCCTGAGGCCATACCCCTCCCGTTGGGGGTTATACTATCACGCTGCACAATTCTACACCGGCCTCAGCGGTCTGCCCTGCAGCGGCAGCTCCATAGCTGCAAATCAACGGGTGGCGTAGTCGACACTCAAATAACATCTATCAAGACTGCCACACACTGAGTCTGACCCCCTGGGCACGGACCGGGTCCCCGCCACTCGGAGACTACAACCCTCATCTGATCCGGTTCCGGGTAAGCCCCCGTGCGCGAGACGCTGCGCGACACAGCAGGCCCAGGGGCGCGTCATGTCCAAAGTCATACCCAGTGGACAGTTTACTTCATGTTATCAGAAATTTACTGATGTATTTTCTGTGCTGGAGTCAGAAAAATTGCCACCACACAAGGATTATGATTGTCCCATTGATCTGGTACCAAACTCACATCTCACCAAGGGTGCAATAAATAATCGTCTTGGTCCATAAAGGCAGATCCTGGATGACTATATAGCAGACAGTCTGCAAAAAGGGTTCATCAGACCGTCTATGCCACCAGCAGAAGCAGGTTTCGTTTTACTTGGTAAAAAAGATGGTTGTCTCAGACCATGTATTGACTATTGAGAACTTATCAAGATCACGGTAAAGAATCTATCCTCTGCCACTCATCCCTGATCTCTATAACCAGCTGTTGGGAGCCAGTTGGTTCAACAAGCTTGATCTCAAGGGTGCATATAGCCTGATCTGGATAAGAGAAGGAGATGAGTGAAAGGCATCCTTTAATATATCTGAGGATCACTATGAGTAACTTGTGATGTCTTTTGAGCTAAGTAATGTGCCGGCTGTTCAAAAATTTTGTTAACGACATATTCACAGATATAAATTGTCAATATGGGGTTGTCTATATGGATGACATCTTGGTTTATTCACCTGATATTATGTCACATATCGACATGCGCATACTGTACTCCAAAGACTGTATGATTGTTATTTGCTAAACTTGAAAAATGTGTGTTCTTAGTTTAAGAAGTAAATTTCAAGGAGTATACTTTGTCCGCTAAAACTTTTTGAATAGACCCCTCAAAGGTTCAAAATTTAAAGAGTGAGTACAATCCAAATCTCTGAAGACCCTGCAGCATTTTATTAGTTTTGCCAACTACTACTGTAAATTTATTAAAAAAAATGTAACATTGCCAAACCACTTACTGACTAGACCAAGAAGGGGGCAGATGTAGTCAACTGGAATCCTGGGCCATCCTTGCCTTGACTTAGTTAAAAGACCATTTCTTATGTGACATTGTATTGGTCTAGCCAGATCTAGAACTTTCTTTTGTATTAGAGATTGATGCCTCAGAAATTGGAGTGGGAGTTGTGTTGTCACATGGTACATCGTCTCTCACACCACTCCGTCCTTGTGCATTCCTTTCACACAAATTTTCATCTGTCAAAAAAAATTATGATATTGGCAATCGTAAATTGTTGGCAATCAAGTGAGCCTTCAAGGAATAGCGCTACTTCCTCTAAGGTGCCAATCAAGTGAGCCTTCAAGGAATAGCGCCACTTCCTCTAAGGTGCCAATCAAGTGAGCCTTCAAGGAATAGCGCCACTTCCTCTAAGGTGCCAAAGATACAATCACTGTTATCATGGACCACAAAAACTTTGCCTATCTTGAATTAGCCAAAAGACTAAATCTTAGACAAGCTATATGGGCTTTGTTCTTATCTAGGTTTGATTTTGTAGTGATATTTTGACCTAGTACAAAAACCATTAAAGCCAAAGCTCTTTCCCGAAATTTCTGCCCATCCCAAACTGAGGACTTAGAACAAGCTCCCATTCTAGCTGAGGATATAATTGTGCCTTTGGTTTCTCTAGATCTTAAGGAGAGCTCAAGAGTTATCCCTTGACAATACCTCTTCCCCAAAATTATTGGTGCCTCCCCATTTTCATCTACAAGTACTCTATGAGTCTCAAGATTCTGACCTTGCAGGTCATCTTAGGATTTACAATACTATTAGACTACATTTTTAGTAGCCATCCATTGTTCTGGATTCTAGGAAATATGTTAGTGCTTGTTAAATTTGTGCCCGAGCAAAAACACACTAAACCCTTCCAGCCGGGCTTCTTCTTTCCTTACCCACCCCTAAAAGTGCTTGAACACACCTCTCCATGGACTTTATTACTGATCTCCCATCCTCAAAAGGGAGGTCTGTTATTTGAGTAGTGGTGGACAGATTTAGCAAACAGTGTCATTTTGTTCCTTTGTCTGGGTTGTTCCTTTGTATGGTTTTTCTAATTCTCAACATTTAAGTAAGTTGTTTATCAAACATATTGTATGTCTGCATGGGATTCCAGAGATTATTGTTTCTGGTCAAGGAACTCAGCTTGTTTCTAAATTCTGGAGAACATTCTATAGTAAGATTAATATTGAATTGTCCTTTTAATCAGCTTATCAACCAAAGAGCCAATGATCAGACTGAACGGGCCAACCAAACACTTGCACAATATCTTCAGTGTTATGTCTCTGATTACCAATCAGACTGGGTGTAACACTTGCCTTTAGCTAAGTTTGCTATTCACAGGTTTAACATTTTTTTTTCAGGTGCCAAGGTTTTTTGAATGGATTTAGGGTATTTTTTGAAAACTAAAGTACTTGGGCCATCACAGATCACCGGTTCCCAGGGTAGCACAGTATGTATGGCAGAGTCGTTTTCCATCTCCAGAGTCACTATGTAAGTCTCTCTCTCCTGTAGAGTTTAAGCTTTTTTAGTTAGCAGGGTACTCTTTCTTGTAGAGTGTAAGCTCTTATGGCCAGTGTGGTGCTTTATCTCTCTTTGGCCTGTAAAGTGTAGGCTCTTAAGCTTACCAGTATGGAGATTCATGCGACATCTGTGACAGTTTGTCTTCTGTTTCCAATTCGGCTGCAGTGCGGTGCTGTGCCTTTTATTAAGAGTGACAGTCCTGTTTTATTACTGGGCCTTTTGTTGCTGCTAAATTAGGGAGCTATTGGATTAATTCTTGTATGCGTTTGAATAATCCTTCCTAAGAGCTCTGTGTGGGGCTTTCTGCTATTTAAACCCCTGAACTTCTGACTTCCACTGTCAGTCAATAAGTTCAGTTTATCTGGTCTACAGTCTATAGCCCTTGCTCCTGATTTATCCTGTTTTCTGCCATCGACTTGTATTTGTAGCTTTTTTATAAGATTTTTTTCATTATCTTTTTAACAGTTTTTATTTTTTTTGTGCTGAACTGAATTGAAAAACTGATCTTTATCCCCAAATACAGTTCTATGAAAAAGTTTGGGCACCCCTATTAATCTTAAGCTTAATGTTTTATAAAAAAAAATGGTGTTTTTGCAACAGCTATTTCAGTTTGATATATGTAATAACTGTGGGACACAGTAATGTTTCTGCCTTGAAATGAGGTTTATTGTACTAACAGAAAATGTGCAATCTGCATTCAAACAAAATTTGACAGGTGCATAAGTATGGGCACCTCACCAGAAAAGTGACATTAATATTTAGTAGATCCTCCTTTTGCAAAAATAACAGCCTCTAGTCGCTTCCTGTAGCTTTTAATGAGTTCCTGGATCCTGGATGAAGGTATTTTTGACCATTCCTCTTTACAAAACAATTCCAGTTCAGTTAAGCTTGATGGTCGCCGAGCATGGACAGCCCTCTTCAAATGATCCCACAGATGTTCAATGATATTCAGGTCTGGGGACTGGGATGGCCATTCCAGAACATTGTAATTGTTCCTCTGAATGAATGCCGGAGTAGATTTGGAGCGGTGTTTTGGATCATTGTCTTGCTGAAAGATCCATCCCCTGCGTAACTTCAACTTTGTCACTGATTCTTGAACATTATTGTAAAGAATCTGCTGATACTGAGTGGAATCCATGCGTCCCTCAACTTTAACAACATTCCCGGTGCCGGCATTGGCCACACAGCCCCAAAGCATGATGGAACCTCCACCAAATTTTACTGTGGGTAGCAAGTGTTTTTCTTGGAATGCTGTGTTTTTTTGCCACCATGCATAATGCCTTTTTGTATGACCAAACAACTCAATCTTGGTTTCATCAGTCCACAGGACCTTCTTCCAAAAAGAAATTGGCTTCTCCAAATGTGCTTTTGCATACCTCAGCCGACTCTGTTTGTGGCGTACTTGCAGAAACGGCTTCTTCGCATCACTCTCCCATACAGCTTCTCCTTGTGCAAAGTGCGTTGTATAGTTGACCGATGCACAGTGACACCATCTGCCGCAAGTTGATGCTGCAGCTCTCTGGAGGTGGTCTGAGGATTGTCCTTGACTGATCTCACCATTCTTCTTCTCTGCCTTTCTGATGTTTTTCTTGGCCTGCCACTTCTGGCCTTAACAAGAACTGTCCCTGTGTTCTTCCATTTCCTTACTATGTTCTTCACAGTGGAAACTGACAGGTTAAATATCTGAGACAGCTTTTTGTATCCTTCCCCTGAACATCTATGTTGAATAATCTTTGTTTTCAGATCATTTGACAGTTGTTTTGAGGAGCCCATGATGCCACTCTTCAGGGGAGATTCAAACAGGAGAACAACTTGCAAGTGGCCACTTTAAGTAGCTTTTCTCATGATTGCATACATCTGGCTATGAAGTTCAAAACCAAAAAAAGTGCTTTAGTAAGTCAGTAAAAAGTAGGTAGGAGTATTTAAAACCAGAAAATGATAAGGGTGCCCATACTTATGCACCTGTCAAATTTTGTTTGAATGCAGATTGCACATTTTCTGTTAGTACAATAAACCTAATTTCAAGCCAGAAACATTGCTGTGTCCAACAGTTATTACATATATCAAACTGAAATAGCTGTTGCAAAAACACCAATTTTTAAAAACATTAAGCTTAAGATTAATAGGGGTGCCTAAACTTTTTCATATAACTGTATATGCATTTAAAAGGAATTTGTCAGCAGGTTTTTGCAATTTAATCTGAGATGTAGTGGCTGAGACCTTGATTCCAGCAATGTGTCACATGCTCAGCAGCTTTCTGTAGTTTCAATAAAATCAGTGTTTTATCAGCAGGAGATTGTCACTGCAGGACTAGGTGTCTTGTGCCAACCAGTCCAAGTAATCTGTGTAATCCCGCCCCCACCACTGATTGGTTGCTATCTGCCTACGCACAAAAAGAAAGGAATTTGCCAATCATTATGGTGTTATAGAGAGCTCTGCATTCATACATCTACAGAAGAGAAAACTATGATTTTATCAAATCTGCACAAAGCAATCCAGTATTTGATACATCGCTGTAATCAGGCTGTCAGCCCTGACACCATTTTTGATGTCAGATTACATAGCAATAATCTTCTGACAAATTCTGACAAAGTAAATAAAATGCATAAAATTGTCTCCTGCTCATAACTGAATACATTCAGGTAGTAGAAAGACAACAGGAAATAAAGTGAATCTAGGGTTAGCAAAAAAACACAAACAAAAAAAACCTCAGTATATCCTTCGTGCTCTGTGTGCGCACACTTAGGCACATTTCACCTGCTAGATGTAGTGCACGGTTGTTGGTGGATTATTTAATAGAAAGTCACATGAATAACACAAACATAATAACACTGATGCTGAGAACTTGCAAATGTGACATGTGAATTGTATGGCTTAACCATCTCAAAATAAGCCCCACAGTATGGGGCAATCCAAAGAGTTTTATACACAAAGAAAGCTTTTCTTATTTCAACATCAAGTAAAATATATCACAAAAAAATGTAAATCCTGTCAATGGCTGAACTTAAATAGAAGTTTAGAACATTCTAGTCTAAGGCGAAAGAAAGCTAGGACCTGAATGCACACCAAAGGCCTCTCGGGAAGGTCGTGGTAAAGGCGTTATCCACTTTTATTTATTTTTATTAATATGTTGGGGACATGGTTTTGTGGCATTTAATAATATATAAGTAATACATGTTCTCCTCCTTTCTCTAAGACTGGCTAGTTCTCCTGTCCATAAAATGTGCACTGGCAAAAAGCTACACTATTACTACATGACCGCAGTGGCTTAGCGCCAATGGTGGCATGCCACGCAGCTACTATATGGCATGTGAGTCGACGGACCCGGTGCCAGTGCAGGCGCCAGGTCCCCCCTCCCATCATCGCACGTTCAACTGTATCGGCATCCTGAAAGCTGATACAGTTGAAAGTAATGGTGAAAGAGGGAGCATTAGCTGACGCTTCCTCCTCCATCATTCTTCCTCGGCATCTGGCGCAGCCGGCGAGATTATGTCACTGCATGGCGCCTGCTGCTCTGAGATGTGTGGCACTTCAGAGCGGTTGCTGCAGATACCGGAGATGCGGGGGAACGAGGAGGAATTTAGAACTATAGGGAGTACATTATACTATATGGAGGCCTATGGGGAGTGCATTATACTATATTTAGGACTATGGGGAGTGCATTATACTATATTTAGGACTATAATAATATAATACAAGAAAACCAAAGATATACCTCCGGTGGTAAATAATATAAGTATATATATGTTTATAATAATAAGTAATATTAAACCATCCGGAGTGAAGGACAAATATGGGCAAACGGGACAATCGGATGCGCGTTGCCGCCGTGCTGCCGTGGATGCCCGGCACCATACATGTCATTCCATGTCCCCTCCCATCATCCTGGAGTTGGCGGCACGCGGCTCTGCTCCGGCGTCCTGCGTGGTCTCCATGCCGGCTGCGTCTATTATATGTCCTGAGGTCTCTGGATCACGTGCACACGTGTGTCTCGTGACTCCGGGTCATGTGACGCGGCTGTCATGGAGACGCGGGGACGCTCGAGCTCATGTTGCGTCATACCACGCCCCCTCCATGCCGATTGGTTCAACCACACACACCCTCGACACACCTCTTCGTTTTCATTGGTTCCGGTCTCCTTTTTAAACTTACTGCTTCCTTGGTAGCTCCACTCCCTGACGAAGGCGCTCTGCCGAAACGCGCGTCGGGGTGGACGCATGTCTGACATGCGGGAGGCATTTATTTCATTGTAAGTTACTTTCTCCCTATTATTTTATACCTTATTATATAAATCTACCTATATTGGAGGATTTCTTATTACACTCGTTCTATACTCACGGTTGTCCCACTGCTTTTTTCTTTACTTTCATTGCATACTACTATGATATTTTCTGTAATGGGTTCTGATTAATACACTTATGTAATATTATTTGTTCGTATCCTGTTGTTCACTTTTTATATTATACATCTATATGTCTGTATGATATAATTTTTTATATTAATTATTTGCATCTTCTACTATTTATTTTACTTATTACTCACTAGTTAACACATTTTTTGTAATTTGTTTTTTATTTTTATTTATATTTTTTCCTCCACTCTAGTACTTACACTAATATCCTTCCTCCTTTGTCTTCTCCCGCATGAACTATTTGTCATCACCTTTTATTCAGACATTCGCCCCTGTTTTTAATATTTTTAATTTATTTCTTGTTGTCATCACCTGTTCATCAATAAAAATATAATTATTCACTGTACTCTGATATTTGGGACTTTATGATCGGTTTTCCTCTTTTTTGTTTGCTATATGTTTTTTCCGATTGTCCCGTTTACCCATATTTGTCCTTCACTCCGGATGGTTTAATATTACTTATTATTATAAACATATATATACTTATATTATTTACCACCGGAGGTATATCTTTGGTTTTCTTGTATTATATTATTATTGTATTATTGCTGTGTTCTGCACAGGTCTTTTCAACAAGAGCCATGGACTTCAAGGCCAGCGAACAAATCTGGCTGGGGAAAATTAACCAGGTTTTTGGCAATAATGAATCAGCTGATCCTAATTGTGTTGGTGGTCAGAGAATTGATGAAATTACTAATTCTATTAAGTCAATGCTTTCTAAACGCACCAGATTGTGGTGGAATAGAACGTTTCTTGAAAACTATATATTGAAGCAACTTATCCCTAGGGGTCTCAGAATTAAAGTTATACCATCCTTTCCTGTTGATGATGAGACATTCATAAAGGATTGGGAAGAAATATGTAACAATACTTCCATTAAATTCATGGAATTGCTTATAGGTCTCAACAATAGGACTCTTGTTGAGATCGATAAGGAATTGGAAAGTGTATATACTCAGGCCAAAACTGAACTATCGGCTGACAATTTACAACACATGAATATTCAAATGGAGAAGCATGTTGAAGGTTTGGCCAAAAATATACAAGACAATCAGTTGAATAAATACAATAGAGACATAAAAGACTTTCAATTTGGATCGGTCTATCGGTGGAGAAAAATTTCGACCCATACCAACCAGGTGAATCGTAAACCTTCGGTATCATCTTTTTCGTCCACAAGTGATACTTCTGATACTTCATCATATCCCTATGCCACTAGATTTGCGGCTAGGCCAAAACGTACAATGGAATCCAGACAACCCCCAAACAAAAGACAATATGACTCCGCCATGGAAAGAAATCATTACGATATGAAGGTAATTAACCTCAGTTCACATATTCTTTCTTCTACTGATTTGCGGGTACTTACATGTGGGTTGTCTTTTTCACCTACAGCTAAATTTGATCTTTTCACCCCCACTAAAGATCTACATATGTTTGCGAGATCGCTTATCTTTAAAAAACATTTTCATGATCACTCCTCTAATGTCATGTTTCCAACAGAGACCGAACAGGAAGCGTTGAGAACATTGGAGGGACTAGCCATCAAACATGTCACCCCAGATGGCGGTAAGATCCCATCCACAATAAGATCAAAATCAAAAAAATTTCCTGCCTTATCAACATGTCCCAACGTTGACTTATTTGTCCAGATTGTGGCTAAAGATCTGGAAACAGCTACCAAAGGGACAATACATCACAACTTGAGCAGGGCGGAACGCCTCTCCCTAGATAGACTTCAACATTTGGATGATGTGGTAATAAAACCATCAGATAAGGGCGGAAACATTGTCATCTGGCCCACCCATATGTATGAAGGGGAGGCTTTCCGCCAGCTTGGGAATACCACTTGTTACAAGAAGTTAACCTATAACCCCTCTGGTAGCTTCCAATCTCAATTAAGTAATTTACTATCACTTGCCAAGGACAATGGAGTGATAACCAAGGAACTTTTCCTGGCACTCCAGGTCAATGAGCACATCGTCCCCACATTGTATCTTCTCCCGAAGGTACATAAAAACATCAAGACACCACCGGGGAGACCAATCGTTTCAGGCATGGGCAACTACTTGGAAAATATTAATAAATTCATCGACGCGAAACTTCAACCGATGGTGGAATGTCTGCCATCATTTACGAAAGACACCAGTGATTTCCTTAAAAAGATAGATGGACTACATGTTGACAGCGACACACTGTTGGTCACATGTGATGTAGAATCACTTTACACCAACATTAGACACAAGGATGGATTGAAAGCTGTTCAATTTTTTCTTCAGACCTCCAGTGTGTCTTCTGCTATGTCTGTATTCATCCTACAACTTTTGGACTTTGCTTTATCGCATAATTTTTTCATCTTTAAAGGGTCCTTCTACCTGCAGCTCCAGGGAACAGCGATGGGTGCTGCATTTGCGCCTTCTTACGCTAATCTGTTCCTGGGGCTGTGGGAGAGGGACCTATTCCTGTCGGACCATTTTTCGTCAATCGACCGCGTCCTCTTTTGGACGCGGTACATTGACAATATTTTTATGATCTGGCAGGGGTCCATAGACTCACTTGTTGATTTTATGTCCGAACTTAACAATAATGATTTTAACATTCACCTCACTTTTGAGGCGGATGCTTTTTCTATTAATTTTTTGGACGTGAATATCAAACGTGACACGAATGGGGTACTACAAACCGATATGTACCGCAAACCTACGTTTGTCAACTCACTTTTACACGCCTCCTCAGCCCATCCTTCCTTTATGATTAATTCTATTCCGGTTGGTCAATTTTTGAGATTACGTAGGATCTGCTCGCTAGAGACAGACTTTGAGAGACGAGCTCCTGAACTGAAGACACGCTTCCATGAACGTGGCTACAGCCATAGGATGGTTAAACGTTCCTATCACAGAGCTAAACACACACCACGCCACCAACTTCTATATTCTTCCAGACAAAGAACTGATAAAAATTGCGTTCGGTTCATCACGACTCACAATGCCCATGCTGCTACTATGAGACAATGTCTGGATAAATCGTGGCCAATCCTCCTGTCAGATCCAACTTTATCGCAATACCTTCCGGAGAGACCCCAAATTACATTCCAGAGGTCAAGAAATCTATATGACCAACTTGTCTCTAGTCACTATCAACCCGTACCTGCGAAGACCTTTCTTGATAATTACCCTTTGACAGGTGGCTGTTCGCCATATGGGCGGTGTGTGGCATGCCCCAATATTGAACTTTCAAATACTTTTTGTGACTCTACAGGGACGAAGTCCTATAAAATCAATAAAAAAATTTCCTGCACTACTCGGGCTGTTATTTACTATGCCACCTGCCCGTGTTCTAAAATATATGTTGGGATGACATCCCGACAATTAAAGGTGCGGGTACGTGAACATATATTGGGTATCATCGCGGCTAGGGATGAAAAAGATATTACTACTTTGAAGACAATTCCTAAACACTTCAAAATCTACCACGACTGTGACAGTACCAAATTATTGGTTCGTGGCATTGACTCAATCTCCCCTACTATTCGTGGGGGCAACATCAATCGAAATTTGGCCCAGCGGGAAACCAAATGGATTTGGACCCTAAATACGGCCCAAAACAGACAGCATAGCCAGAACAATAGACAGAATTTTTAGAAAATAGCAAAAGGCAATGGTACTCACCAGCCAAGGTTTCAAGAAAAAATGCACACCAGGACACGGCCGGCCCCCTTTTGTTAGAAGGAGGTAACACAGCTGCAGAATGCTGATGAACAATCGCCCTCATCCACTCTCACTGGAGGGGCGACTGCCCAGCACTAAAACTGCACACAGATGAAACTTGCAGTAGGGTGCAATTCACACACTCGCGGCACCGTGCCCAGCCAGCATCCTATTACACGCCCCTACTATTCGACTAGGCGGGATGCCCGGCACCCTTTCCGTGCATCGCAGAGTTGTGAAGCCCCAACTCACAAGGTCACCATTATTGGGCCTGGCTGTGCCCTGGCAGATAAAAAACGTGCAAAAAATATCATATGAGGTATTAGTTGATATTTTGGCCAAAATACGCAAGCTCGCAACCCATCGTCAAGGGTCCTCACGGTTTTGCGAGTCCCTACTCTAACATTAAAAACAGACAGCATAGCCAGAACAATAGACAGAATTTTTAGAAAATAGCAAAAGGCAATGGTACTCACCGGCCAAGGTTTCAAGAAAAAATGCACACCAGGACACGGCCGGCCCCCTTTTGTTAGAAGGAGGTAACACAGCTGCAGAATGCTGATGAACAATCGCCCTCATCCACTCTCACTGGAGGGGCGACTGCCCAGCACTAAAACTGCACACAGATGAAACTTGCAGTAGGGTGCAATTCACACACTCGCGGCACCGTGCCCAGCCAGCATCCTATTACACGCCCCTACTATTCGACTAGGCGGGATGCCCGGCACCCTTTCCGTGCATCGCAGAGTTGTGAAGCCCCAACTCACAAGGTCACCATTACTGGGCCTGGCCGTGCCCTGGCAGATAAAAAAAAGTGCAAAAAATATCATATGAGGTATTAGTTGATATTTTGGCCAAAATACGTAAGCTCGCAACCCATCGTCAAGGGTCCTCACGGTTTTTCGAGTCCCTACTCTAACATTAAAAACAGACAGCATAGCCAGAACAATAGACAGAATTTTTAGAAAATAGCAAAAGGCAATGCATTTTTTCTTGAAACCTTGGCTGGTGAGTACCATTGCCTTTTGCTATTTTCTAAAAATTCTGTCTATTGTTCTGGCTATGCTGTCTGTTTTTAATGTTAGAGTAGGGACTCGCAAAACCGTGAGGACCCTTGACGATGGGTTGCGAGCTTACGTATTTTGGCCAAAATATCAACTAATACCTCATATGATATTTTTTGCACTTTTTTTATCTGCCAGTGCACGGCCAGGCCCAGTAATGGTGACCTTGTGAGTTGGGGCTTCACAACTCTGCGATGCACGGAAAGGGTGCCGGGCATCCCGCCTAGTCGAATAGTAGGGGCGTGTAATAGGATGCTGGCTGGGCACGGTGCCGCGAGTGTGTGAATTGCACCCTACTGCAAGTTTCATCTGTGTGCAGTTTTAGTGCTGGGCAGTCGCCCCTCCAGTGAGAGTGGATGAGGGCGATTGTTCATCAGCATTCTGCAGCTGTGTTACCTCCTTCTAACAAAAGGGGGCCGGCCGTGTCCTGGTGTGCATTTTTTCTTGAAACCTTGGCTGGTGAGTACCATTGCCTTTTGCTATTTTCAAAATACGGTCCACCCACAAGGCCTCAATGAGTATAATACTTTTGTCCCATTTCTCTGACCACCTACTTGATATCAGGTTGCTTTTAATTGTCTTGTCTTTTATGTGGTTATATAGGCGTTATTTTATATAGGCGTATTTATATAAAAAAAAATTTAACCTTTCTTGGAGACTGTGCTATTTACATACCTTTAAATATTCTTCTTTTGATTATAATTGTTTGATATATATTTATATTATTTTTTTCTTTTGTTCCCGCAGTATTTATCTCTCATATCTTCATTGATGTGGTGCATATCGTGGCGTGGTGGGTCCTTCTTTTTCTCCACTTGGGGTACCTGAAGGACCTATACAACATCTATGAACTCTATCCACCAACTTTGGCCATCTTGGATTTTTTTTCTGGAGTGGACATTATATTCTTTTGACCTTCATATTTTCTTTATATATATGCACATGCACTTTATGTATATTCACTTTTGTGTGATTATCAGATATGTTGTTTGTTTTATTTAATATGAAAACAACTGACTCATACCATATAATTCACTTTGATTCTTTTTCATTTATTTTTTATTTTTTATTATTTTTTATTATTTTTTATTATTTTTTATTTCACTTCTTTCATATATTTCATATTTATTATTTATTATTATTTTCTCCTTATTTTCTATCCATTTATTTCTTCACTGTCTCACTATTCACACTTGAATCTTTATTGTATTCATATCTCTTCTTTTGTCACACTTTCATACTTTTTTCTCATCTTTTCACTTATCTTTCACTATTCCACTTCACTACCACTGATAATTTATGTGGATGATGCGCGTTGCCGCCGTGCTGCCGTGGATGCCCGCGGCCCCCGTACCTATGCGTGACCCCTTCCAGGCTGCGTGGCGCGGTGGTCCCGGCTGCCGTCGGCCACCCGGCGCCATACATGTCATTCCATGTCCCCTCCCATCATCCTGGAGTTGGCGGCACGCGGCTCTGCTCCGGCGTCCTGCGTGGTTTCCATGCCGGCTGCGTCTATTATATGTCCTGAGGTCTCTGGATCACGTGCACACGTGTGTCTCGTGACTCCGGGTCATGTGACGTGGCTGTCATGGAGACGCGGGGACGCTCGAGCTCATGTTGCGTCATACCACGCCCCCTCCATGCCGATTGGTTCAACCACACACACCCTCGACACACCTCTTCGTTTTCATTGGTTCCGGTCTCCTTTTTAAACTTCCTGCTTCCTTGGTAGCTCCACTCCCTGACGAAGGCGCTCTGCCGAAACGCGCGTCGGGGTGGACGCATGTCTGGCATGCGGGAGGCATTTATTTCATTGTAAGTTACTTTCTCCCTATTATTTTATACCTTATTATATAAATCTACCAATATTGGAGGATTTCTTATTACACTCGTTCTATACTCACGGTTGTCCCACTGCTTTTTTCTTTACTTTCATTGCATACTACTATGATATTTTCTGCAATGGGTTCTGATTAATACACTTATGTAATATTATTTGTTCGTATCCTGTTGTTCACTTTTTATATTATACATCTATATGTCTGTATGATATAATTTTTTTATATTAATTATTTGCATCTTCTACTATTTATTTTACTTATTACTCACTAGTTAACACATTTTTTGTAATTTGTTTTTTATTTTTATTTATATTTTTTCCTCCACTCTAGTACTTACACTAATATCCTTCCTCCTTTGTCTTCTCCCGCATGAACTATTTGTCATCACCTTTTATTCAGACATTCGCCCCTGTTTTTAATATTTTTAATTTATTTCTTGTTGTCATCACCTGTTCATCAATAAAAATATAATTATTCACTGTACTCTGATATTTGGGACTTTATGATCGGTTTTCCTCTTTTTTGTTTGCTATATTTAGGACTATGGGGAGTGCATTATACTATATGGAGGACTACGGGAAGTGTATTATACTGTATGGAGTACTATGGAATTCACTATATTATATGAGGACTATGGGGAGTGCATTATACTATATGGAGGTCTATTGAGAATGCATTATAATGTATGGAAGACTATGAGGAGTGCATTCTACTATATCCCCACGACATCCCCACTATCATCATGGGTGACTTCAACATCCCCATTGACACTTCCCTCTCAGCTGCATCTAAGCTTCTATCCCTCACGTCCTCCTTTGGCCCTACTCAGTGGTCTTCCGCAACCACCCACAAAGATGGCACCACTCTGGACCTCATCTTCACCCGCTTCTGCTCCCAGTCTAACCTCTCTAACTTACCCCTCCCTCTTTCTGACCACAACCTACTTACATTCTCTACCCTCTCCTCTCCAGTGCAACAATCTCCACTCCACCAACTTGCACACCCTTGCAGAAATCTTAAACACCTTGACCTACACTCACTCTCTGAATCCCTTTTCCCTCTTATAGACATTAGCATGTTACACGATGCAGACGTTGCTGCCACTTTATACAACACCACAACAGCTGCAGCTCTCCATTCAGTTGCCCCCCTCACACATACCAAAGCTTGCACAATCAACAGGCAACCCTGACACACCAGCCTAACCAAAGAACTGCGATTGGCCTCCAGGGTTGCTGAGCGTAGATGGAAAAGGTCCCACTCCAATGAGCACTTCATCGCATTCAAACAGTCCCTCACTACTTTCAGGTCCACACTCACTGCAGGAAAACAAACATACTTCTCATCTCTCATATCCTCCCTGTCTCACAAACCCAAGCAACTATTCAACACCTTCAATTCTCTCCTCCACTCCCCAGTGCCTCCTCCCTCTCCACTGATTTCAGCTTAAGACTTTGCCTCATTCTTCAAGCAGAAGATTGACACCATCATACAAAGTGTTTGTCCTCACAGCCCCTCCTCAGATCCACTCAACCCTCCTCCTCCAAAACCACCTTCTCCACCATTAAGGAAGATCAACTTTCCTCTTTACTCTCCAAATCACACTTCACCACCTGTAAACTTGACCCAATCCCATCCCACCTCATCCCAAACCCTACCACTATCTTCATCCCAACCCTAACCCATGTTTTCAACCTGTCATTAACAACTGGAGTCTTCCCCTCATGCTTTAAACATGCCTCAATCACACCCATCCTCAAAAAGCCCTCCCTTGACCCTTCCTCTCTGGATAGCTATCGCCCCATATCACTTCTCCCCTATGCCTCAAAACTACTGGAACAACACGTCCATTCTGAACTGTCCTCCCACCTCTCCTCCTGCTCCCCCTTCGACCGCCTACAATCTGGTTTTCGACGACACCATTCTACTGAAACTGCACTGACTAAAGTCACCAATGACCTGCTAACTGCCAAATCCAAGCGACACTAATCTGTCCTCCTCCTACTGGACCTGTCATCTGCCTTTGACAAAGTGGACTGTTCTCTCTTACTACAGACTCTCTCATCTCTCGGCATCACAGACTTGGCCCTATCCTGGATCTCCTCATACCTAACAGACCGGACATTAGGTGTCTCCCTCTCACACACTACCTCCTCATCTCGCCCCCTATCTCTCGGTGTTCCCCAAGGTTCAGTTCTAGGACCCCTGCTCTTTTCTATCTACACCTTTGGCCTGGGACAGCTCATATAGTCTCATGGCTTTCAGTATCGCCTTTATGCCGATGACACACAGATCTACCTCTCCGGACCCGATATCCCCTCCCTACTAACTAGAGATGAGCGGTGTTGGACTCGAACTGTTCGCCAATCTCAAATTCGAGCTGTTTTGGGCGGTGTTCGAGCCGTTCGGCGAACACGAATAATTTGAAAAAAATTTGGCTGTTCGAGGTTATGTTCGATAACTGTTCGTGCACCAAAATCATAACTGGATTTTTTCTCAGTAATGCTGAAAATTAATGTTAATATGCAGTTTGAGTGTACAGCGGGGTGGGGGGAGGGGCAGGAGATGGATCTCTGCATAAATAATGAAGATCTCCATTTTTTTTTCTCTTTCCCGCATTTACAGTGGGGAGGTGCAATCTGTCAGCCTATGAGCAGCGCACACACGGAGCGAAGTGCTTTTTTTCACACAAGCAAGGGCATGTGTCATTGGCAGTGTATGTCACATGTCCTTTCCCTATAAGACCCAGCCATTTTCCACGTAGCCACCATTTTCTCACTGCTGCCGCTGCGTGCTAGACGGAACTGCTGTTGCTTGTGTGCGCTATACTTTGAGTGTTAATTTCAAGCCAATTTTCGCACAAATCTACTGATAGCTTGGGAGTAGGGAATAGTTGAGATTGCAGTCCTTTTGAAGACTAGGTTACATAATTTCCTACGACTTTTATCAGGCAGGTCTGTGCTCTTAAATAGATAGGTTGGGAGTAAAGACTAGAGATGAGCGTTGTTCTACTCGAACTGTTCGCCAATCTCAAATTCGAGCTGTTTTGGGCAGTGTTCGAGCCGTTCGGCGAACACGAACAATTTGAGAAAAATTCGGCTGTTCGAGGTTATGTTCGATAACTGTTCGTGCACCAAAATCATAACTGGATTTTTTCTCAGTAATGATGAAAATTAATGTTAATACGCAGTTTGAGTGTACAGCGGGGTGGGGGGAGGGGCAGGGGATGGATCTCTGCAGGAACAATGAAGATCTCCATTTTTTTATCTCTTTCCCGCATTTGCAGTGGGGAGGTGCAATCTGTCAGCCTATCAGCAGCGCACACACGGAGCGAAGTGCTTTTTTTCACACAAGCAAGGGCATGTGTCATTGGCAGTGTATGTCACATGTCCTTGCCCTATAAGACCAAGCCATTTTCCCCGTCGCCACCATTTTCTCACTGCTGCAGCTGCGTGTTAGACGGCACCGCTGTTGCTGTGTGCGCTATACCTTGTTAATTTCAAGCCAATTTTCGCACAAATATACAGATAGCTTGGGAGTAGGGAATAGTTGTGATTGCAGTCCTTTTAAGGACTAGGTTACAGCATTTCCTACGACTTTTATCAGGGAGCTCTGTGCTCTTAAATAGATAGGTTGTGGGAGTAAAGACTAATTGTAATTGGAGTCCTTTTCAGGACTAGGTTACATCAGTTCCTATCAGTTTTTGCCAGGCAGGTCTGTGCCAGTGCTGTGCAAGTTTTTTTCACAGCATTTGGCTGAATCTAGCAAAGCTAATCCTTTTTGGCCTATTGCAGAGTGTGTTAGTCAGTGGAGTAGCCTATCTGTGTTGCAAGATATACCACCTGTGTATAGAATACCAATTTTTTTACTGCACCTAGTGAAGTAAAATCTTTTGGGCATAGCATCATTCTATTAGTCCATCTATACTGACCTCCATCAGGTTGCAAATTAAAACTAATTTTTATCTGCATCTACAGTACCTCTGAAAAAATATTTGGGCTTCTACCTGTGTGTGGGACTTGTTGTATTAGTCCATCTATACTGACCTCCATCAGGTTGCAAACTGAATATATTTTTTTCCTGCATCTACCTCTGAAAAAATATTGGGCTTCTAGCTGTGTGTGGGTCTTGTTCTATTAATCCATCTATACTGACCTCCATCAGGTTGCAAACTGAATATAATTTTTTTCTGCATCTAGCTCTGAAAAAATATTTGGCCTTCTAGTAGTGTGTCGGACTTTCTCTATTAGTCCATCTATACTGACCTCCATCAGGTTGCAAACTCAATATAATTTTTTTCTGCATCTAGCTCTGAAAAAATATTTGGCCTTCTAGTAGTGTGTCGGACTTTCTCTATTAGTCCATCTATACTGACCTCCATCAGGTTGCAAATTAAAACTAATTTTTATCTGCATCTACAGTACCTCTGAAAAAATATTTGGGCTCCTAGCTGTGTGTGGGACTTGTTGTATTAGTCCATCTATACTGACCTCCATCAGGTTGCAAACTGAATATATATTTTTTCTGCATCTACCTCTGAAAAAATATTGGGCTTCTAGCTGTGTGTGGGACTTGTTGTATTAGTCCATCTATACTGACCTCCATCAGGTTGCAAACTGAATATATTTTTTTCTGCATCTACCTCTGAAAAAAAATTGGGCTTCTAGCTGTGTGTGGGTCTTGTTCTATTAATCCATCTATACTGACCTCCATCAGGTTGCAAACTGAATATAATTTTTTTCTGCATCTAGCTCTGAAAAAATATTTGGCCTTCTAGTAGTGTGTCGGACTTTCTCTATTAGTCCATCTATACTGACCTCCATCAGGTTGCAAATTAAAACTAATTTTTATCTGCATCTACAGTACCTCTGAAAAAATATTTGGGCTTCTAGCTGTGTGTGGGACTTGTTGTATTAGTCCATCTATACTGACCTCCATCAGGTTGCAAACTGAATATATTTTTTTCTGCATCTACCTCTGAAAAAAAATTGGTCTTCTAGCTGTGTGTGGGACTTGTTGTATTAGTCCATCTATACTGACCTCCATCAGGTTGCAAACTGAATATATTTTTTTCTGCATCTACCTCTGAAAAAATATTGGGCTTCTAGCTGTGTGTGGGTCTTGTTCTATTAATCCATCTATACTGACCTCCATCAGGTTGCAAACTGAATATAATTTTTTTCTGCATCTAGCTCTGAAAAAATATTTGGCCTTCTAGTAGTGTGTCGGACTTTCTCTATTAGTCCATCTATACTGACCTCCATCAGGTTGCAAATTAAAACTAATTTTTATCTGCATCTACAGTACCTCTGAAAAAATATTTGGGCTTCTAGCTGTGTGTGGGACTTGTTGTATTAGTCCATCTATACTGACCTCCATCAGGTTGCAAACTGAATATATTTTTTTCTGCATCTACCTCTGAAAAAATATTGGGCTTCTAGCTGTGTGTGGGACTTGTTGTATTAGTCCATCTATACTGACCTCCATCAGGTTGCAAACTGAATATATTTTTTTCTGCATCTACCTCTGAAAAAATATTGGGCTTCTAGCTGTGTGTGGGTCTTGTTCTATTAATCCATCTATACTGACCTCCATCAGGTTGCAAACTGAATATAATTTTTTTCTGCATCTAGCTCTGAAAAAATATTTGGCCTTCTAGTAGTGTGTCGGACTTTCTCTATTAGTCCATCTATACTGACCTCCATCAGGTTGCAAATCAAAACTAATTTTTATCTGCATCTACAGTACCTCTGAAAAAATATTTGGGCTTCTAGCTGTGTGTGGGACTTGTTGTATTAGTCCATCTATACTGACCTCCATCAGGTTGCAAACTGAATATATTTTTTTCCTGCATCTACCTCTGAAAAAATATTGGGCTTCTAGCTGTGTGTGGGTCTTGTTCTATTAATCCATCTATACTGACCTCCATCAGGTTGCAAATTCTAAATAATTTTTTTCTGCATCTAACCCAGCCAATAGTTTTGGCCTAATACCACAGTTTGGCCACTCAGCTCTGCTCGGTTACCATCCATTGTTTTTTTGTGCAAACAACTCCAGAGTTGTGAATTAGTTAACCACCAAAATGAGTGGAAAAAGGCCTGCTGCTGGTGGAAAGGGGAATAGGCGTGTTGGGAAGGGAAAAAAAGGTTGTGTCCGTGGGGTAGGTGTTAAAGCAACAGTAACATCTGCAGAAGAAAGACCATCTTCCAGCCAAACTAAAATGTCTACTTCTTTTAGCGGACAATGTGATAAGATCCCTTTCTTACGGCCACGCCAATCGCTACAAATTCCAGATGAGGCACAAAAACAGCAGGTGCTTCAACGGATATCAAGTGCTCCTTTAAGTGGGCTCTTCTCCACATCAACTTCAACATCACAAATACTCCAGTCCTCAAAGGTGTCACCCAAATCGCACTTGCTTCCTCACAGCTCCCAAATCTCCAGCTGCCCGTCTGAGTATGAGGTAGAACAGATGGTTGAGTCTGCAGAGCTGTTTACTCATACTATAGCCTGGGAATCAGAGGTCGACTCCAGCTCTTCTGTGAATCCAGACGAGGAAATGATCTGCACTGATGCCCAGAATCTTTATGAGTCGGATCCAGGACCAGACGCAGGAGGTTCTGACCATAATGTAGACCCTCATTCCCAAACTGTAACTCCTGTTGGTGGAGACAATGAGGAAGACGATGATAAGACTCAAATACCTGATTGGAGCGACAACTTTAGTTTTTTGTCAGGGCAGGAACAGGTTGGCTCTGAGGACGACGGGTGTGATAACGCACAGGGTGATGATGATGAGGTCGGAGATCCCACTTACTGTCAACCCACAGTCAGCCAAGAGATGAGGTCAGCAGAGGAGGTGGAGGAAGATGCTAGTGACGACGAGGTCAGGTTGCGCCTTCCTGGACAGAGACGTAGTACTGGAAGCACGTCAACAACTGCATCCTCAAACACAACTCTGCCTCTCACCACAAGTCGTGGTGGCTCTTGCATAGCCTGGGCATTTTTTCAGATCGATAAAGATGACCCAACTCGTGTTATCTGTAACATTTGTCAGCAAAAGCTAAGTAGAGGCCAAAAAATACATAGTTTGAGTACTTCATGCATGAACCGGCACATGGACATAAAGCATAAGTTGCAGTGGGAAGCTCAGTGTGCTACAATGCGGCCTAGCCGGCCGGGCCAACCACCGTCTGCCATATCTTGTGCATCCGCGGCCTCTTCATCCTCTGTGACTGGGGGGACAGCAGTCACACCTGTTTTGGGGCGCAGACCTGCCACCTCTTTACCCGCAACAGCCAGCGTGATTGGCAGGTCATCATTTTCTTTGGAGGTGGTAACACCAGCTGGTGTTGAGCGCTGTCCGAAATCGATAGCACCACCTTTGGATCAAGGCAACCTAACATGTCCGCCTGCATCTTCCTCACAGACCGGCAGTTTGCCGGGGACACCCTTATTAACCCCGTCTAAGCACAATAGCCAGCCCTCGGTCCCTCAGATGTGGACAAGTAAAAGACCATTTCTTCCTAGCCATGAGAAAGCTAAGAGGTTGAATTTCACCATCTGCAAGCTCTTGGCTACAGAAATGCTGCCTTTCCGCCTGGTGGACACAGAGGATTTTCGAGACCTTATGTCCGTCGCAGTGCCCCAGTACCAGATTCCCAGTCGGCACTACTTCTCAAAGAAAGGTGTGCCTGCCCTCCACCAGCATGTCGCACATAACATCACCGCTTCTTTGAGAAACTCTGTGTGTGACAGGGTGCATTTCACCACAGACACTTGGACGAGTAGGCATGGACAGGGGCGTTACATGTCGCTGACTGGGCACTGGGTAACTATGGTGACAGCAGGACGAGGGGCTGCTGTCCAAGTCTTGCCGTCCCCACGAGTTGTGCGTCAATCCTCTTTATGTCAAAGTTCCTCCACTGCTTCTGCCTCCTCAACCTCCTCTCGGTCTTCCACCTGCACCCAAAGCCTGTCTGGTCATGCCACAAGCTTTCTAACTGCGCAGAAGGGATCCTGCACACCTCCTTACTATGCTGGCAGTAGGGCTCAACGTCATCAGGCGGTTTTTACATTGAAATGTCTGGGAAATGTGAGTCACACAGCTGAGGAGTTGTGGTCAGCTCTGGAGAACCAATTTCATGAATGGTTGTCTCCACTGGACCTGAAACCAGGGAAGGCCGTGTGCGACAATGCTGCAAACCTGGGTGCGGCCCTTCGCCGGGGCAATGTCACACACGTGCCTTGTATGGCTCACGTGTTGAACCTGGTTGTCCAGCAATTTTTAGCCCACTATCCCACACTAGATGGCCTTCTGCAGAGGGCACGGTCACTGTGTGCTCACTTCCGCCGTTCGCATCCCGCAGCTCAGCGACTTACATCTCTACAGAAGTCGTTGGGCCTGCCACTTCACCTGCTAAAATGCGATGTGCCTACCCGGTGGAATTCAACTCTGCACATGTTGCAGCGACTGTGGCAGCACCGACAAGCCCTGGTGCAATACGTTCTGACGTATAGCCTGGGCCAACGAGATTCAGAGGTGGGGCAAATCACGCTGGAGGAGTGGTCTCAGATCAGGAACCTATGCACCCTTCTGCACAGTTTTGAAATGGCGACGAAGATGTTTAGTGCTGACGATGCCATTATCAGCATGACTATTCCGGTGATTTACATGCTGGAGCACATGTTAAACAGAATTCGGAGTCAGGTGGTGGCACAAGAGGAGGTGGAGGAAGTAGAGGAGGAGGAGTTGTATGCGGAAGGGCTAACATCTGCAAGGTCCAGACGGTCGGCAGCACCAAGGCGGCAGGCATGTGAGGGTGGGGGAGATGGTTTTACCAGGGCGCATGGTAGCAGCCAAACTAGTGAGGAAGGTGCAGGAGCCCAGGAAGAAGTGGAGGACGAACTGATGGAAGACTCATCAGATGAGGGAGACCTTGATCACATTTCTGTTGTGCGAGGTTGGGGGGAGAGGACAGAGGAAGGAAGCATGATTGTTACCTCGCCACCAACACAACAGGGACTTGGTGCTCCTGGATGCGCAACACACATGAGTGCCTTCTTGCTGCACTACCTGCAACATGACCCTCGAATTGTGAGAATTAGAAATAATCCTGACTACTGGGTTGCCACACTGTTAGATCCCCGGTACAAAAGTAAATTTGCAGAAATTATTCCTGCCATAGAAAGGGATGCACGCATGCAGGAGTATCAGCAGAGACTGTTGCAGAATCTTACATGTGCTTTTCCACAAAATACCAGTGGTGCACGTAGTGAATCTCACAGTTCCAACTTGCCAACCGTGGGACCGTCAAGTGTTCAGCACTCAAACCGTAACAGAACCACAGTATCTGCTGGTAACATCAATTTTGCGGAATCATTTCACCACTTTTTTAGCCCATCCTTTGCAAGGCCACAGGAGACAAGAAGTCTGACACATAGTCAACGCCTAGAGACGATGGTACAGGAGTATCTCCAAGTAAACATTGAAGCCACGACTGTGTCACTGGACCCTTGCTCTTTTTGGGCTTCCAATCTGGATAAATGGCCGGAGCTAGCCACTTACGCCTTGGAGATCTTGTCATGCCCCGCAGCCAGCGTTCTGTCTGAACGTGTGTTCAGCGCTGCTGGTGGTGTGCTGACAGATAAGCGCACGCGGCTCTCCACTGATAATGTAGACAGACTCACGTTCATAAAGATGAACAAATCATGGATCCGAAACGACTTTTCTACCCCTGTGTCATCCTGGGGAGAGTAAAAGCTTGATGATTGGTTAAAATCACCCTACCAACCGTTTTAAGCTTTCAAATTACTAATCATGTTTATCTGTATCTTGACTGGAAAATAATTTGGGCTTTGTAGCAGTGTGCAGCACTGATCCTATTAGGCCATCTATACTAAAGCTTCACCAGATTTAAAATTAAAATTAATTTTTAGCTGCATCTAGCCCGGAAAATAATTTTGGGGCTCCGAGATGCGCAAGGCACATAAGTGCCTTCTTGCTGCACTACCTGCAGCATGACCCTCATATTGTCAGAATTCGAAGTAATCATGACTACTGGGTTGCCACACTCTTAGATCCCCCAAACTTTTCGATCAACCTTTTCATTTTAATAAAGACCAAAAAAATGGTCATTTTTGAAATTATAAGCATTAGCAGGTTGTTAGAAACTGAAATCAAACAGTTTTCAACTCAAAACTTTATTCTAGGTGATGTTACATTTTCACATAGGACCCCTTGTTCGAAAGGAGCTTCTGAACTCTCTCGTCCATTGAATTTGTCAGGTTTTGGATGGTTTCTGCTTCAATTGTTTTGCATGAGGACAGAATACCCTCCCAGAGCTGTTGCTTAGATGTGAACTGCCTCCCGCCATCATAGACACTCCTTTTAATGATGCTCCAAAGGTTCTGAATGGGGTAGAGGTCAGGGGAGCATGGGGGTCACACCATAAGTTTGTCCCCTTTTATGCCCATATCAGCCAGAGATGCAGATGTTTTATGTGCAGCATGAGATGGTGCATTATCATGCAGAAAAATGATCTTGCTGTGAAATACACGGTTCTTCTTCTTGAACCATGGCAGGAAGTGCTGTTTGAGAAAATCCACATACATTATGGAGTTCATCTTTAGCGCCTTCAGGGATCCTAAAGGGGCCGACAATCTCTCTCCCCATGATTCCAGCCCAAAACATTACTCCACCTCCTCCTTGTTGGCGCTGTAGCCGTGTTTGCGTGGGGTGTCCATCAACCAGCCATCCTCCACTCCATCCATCTGGACAATCGAGCGCTGCACGGCACTCATCCGTGAACAAAACAGTTTTGAAATCAGTCTTCATGTAATGTTTGGCCCACTGGAGCCGTTTCTGCTTGTGTGAAGTGGATAGAGGAGGTCGACAGGATGGCGCATGCACAGCTGCAAACCTCTGAAGGACCCTGCATCTTGTTGTTCGGGGGACGTTGGAGGCACAAGCAGCTTCAAAAACTTGTCTGCTGCTATGACAAGGCTTTTTTGCCGCTGCTCTTTCAACCTGACGTAATTGCCTGTAGGAAAGAGTCCTCAATTTGCCCTTATCAGCACGCACACGTGTGTACTGTGAATCAGCTGCATACTTCTTGATTGCCAAGACACTTCATCCTGATCATCGCACAATGTTGATTGTAGTCATGCCTTGACCTAAACACTCCACAATTTGTTGCTTCTCAGCAGCCGACACATCCTTTTTCTTTCCCATTTTGGCAGAAATTGTAGGCTGCTTAATAATGTGAGAGAGCCTTCTTAAGTAGTCTTGCCTTTCATTGGACACACCTGCCAAACTAATTAGCACAGGTGTCTGCAATTGCTTACAGTGATATAAAGAGCCCTGACACACATCACCATCAATGAGTTTAACTGACAAACAAACAAATTCTTCCCTTATCACTCCTAAACACTTTTTGCATAATAATTTGGAACGCAGTGTACATGTGCTTTTCCACAAAACACCAGTGGTTCACGTAGTGAATCTTACAGTTCTAACTTGCCAACCGTGGTCTGTATGGAGTTGTTCAATAAAGGGCCCAAAATTAAGATAACATAGATGGGAGAGGTCTCTATGAATAGGAATTCCTAAGTATTTGATACCCTGTGAGGGCCAGGCAAAGGGAAAGTTGGACTGGATGGAATCCTATATAGATTTGGGGAGGGAGACATCGAGGGCCTCAGACTTCGCTGCATTGATTTTAAAATTTTACCATGTAACAAAGTGATCTATTTCAGCCATAACAGCATGGATGGATATATGTGATTGAGTGATATATACTAGGACATCATCAGCAAATAGAGAGCACTTGTACTCGGTGCCTCCCACCTCAATCCACCTAATATTGGGGTTATGGCGAATTGATGAGAGCAGGTGCTCCGTCACTAGGATGTATAAGAGAGGGGACAGAGGACATCACTGCCTTGTCCCATTGGTGATTGTGAAAGGTGATGAAAATGTTCTGACGCACCCCCTGGGCCTTGGGACACCCGGAGCCGGACCCTTTTTGGTGGATGCTGGTGGTTGTAGTCTTCGTGGCGCCGACCCGGTTCCGTGGCTCAGGGCGGTCAAACCAGTGGCGGAACTATTTATGTGGTTTTGATGTTTAAATGTCCGACTATGCCACCCGTGGATTGCGGTCAGAGTGAACCGCCGCTACAGGGCAGACCGCTGAGGCTGGTGTTGTGGGTGCAGCAGAGCGTAGCATAACTCCCCACGGGAGGAGTATAGCCTCAGGGCAGTGTATGCGGAGGATGGGGGTGATGGTGCAGGGCAGCAGCAGTAACGACACGGAGTCAGTGATGCAGTTCAGGGCCTTTACTCACAGTTCTTATTATCCAGACCACGTCTGCAGGTAACGGCTGCCCACGTCGTACTGTGCTCACCAGGTGAGGGGCTCAGACAACTCCCAGATAACTTTGGAGCACTTCACAGGACCCCCTTTGTGTGTCCTTTGTCTGGCCTTTCTTACCAACACTTCTGTCCGGCTGCCTCGGGCCTCCTCTTGGTAAACTTGGCGCCAGTTTCCCTGACCCTATGTGGTGCCTTCCTAGCGGGTGTAGCGAGGGGCTGCGCCACATAAAATGTCAGAGCCTCCGGTTTCTAGCTGAGGGTCGTTTCCTGCCTCCACTAGTTCGGGGACCGGTCTCCCCCTTTGGCCTGACCCCTCCACGCAGGTGGATTCAGGCGTGCGGTGGCGACTCGCCCGTCCGCACCCCTGGGATCCCTTCGTTCCTCGTTCCTGGAGCCTTCTCCGCTCCTCTTCCTTCCTTCTCCCTCTTCCAGGCCTGGGCCTCTGTTACTAGGCCCGCCTCCGGAGCAGAGCTCATGCAGAGCCCCTGCTCCCTGCCACTTCTGCTCAGACTTCTCTGCACTGAACTAAGATGGTGCCCTCCTTTTATACTCCCTTCTCAATGCACCCAGGAACTGCTTCCTCCCTGCTCCTGCACTACAGGGTTCCCCTTCCTCAGTGTTCCCTCCCCCCACTCCAGCCAGGGACAGGGACTGTCGTGCCCATCTCAGGGGCATATTGGTCGCCCTGCCCCATGGCAATGTGGTGTAATGCATGCAGGTGTCGGGTCCTGATCCACACTCCATCCTTACCTGAGAGTGAGATATCACACCTCTGGGTGAGGTGCAATACGTCTGTAGCAACCGAGCCCTCAGGGTGCTACAGTTCCATTTATCTTCAGCCTAGGTGACGTATTGCGATACAGGGCCGTGATTTTGGCTATAAAAGGGTCCCCTAGACCCCTACCCCAAGCTTTTTAAGAGAATCATATATGGCGTGCCAGGAGACTCTATGGAATGCTTTCTCAGCATCCAACGAGAGTATCTAATTACAAGTCTTTAACTGCATCTAGCCCAGGAAATACTTTGTGCCTAGTAGCAGTGTCTGCTAGTCAGCGGATTATCCCGGCTGTTAAGCAAGCTGCACCACCTGTAGTTTAGACACTTAATTTTTTCAAAGGAAATGCTTTGGGACCATGGGATACTTAGTGAAGAGCATCAGGAGGCACCCCAAGGCATAGGGGCTGGGACTGGCAGTAGGATGCCTTGCGGTGGACAGCCGAGCTCGATCCTTATAAAAGCTTTTTAACTGCAGCAGCTTTAGTGGACGCTACTGGAGCTGGAATTACCGCGGCTGCTGGCATGAGACTTGCCCTCCAATAGATCCTTGTAAATGGATTTAAAGTGTATTCATTCAAATTAGAGAGACAATTTAAATTAAAAAGCTTAGAGCTGCCTCCACCACAGGGGGGCTCGCTCGACCCACCAGCGGACAGGCACCAGTATTGGGAGAGGGGGGCTGGCCGTCAGGGTTCACCGCGGCTCTGGCACAAACCCGGCGACACGGAGGTGGCACGGGCAGGAGCGGACTGGCCGTGTCGGCTTCTCACTTTTTGGATTTTAGAAGGGCATGACATGCCTATATCTGTGTCTCCCCCTCCTTTTACTCCTCCACCTCTTTTATTTTCGCATGACTATATGTACTTGTCACTTTTCCATGTGTTAGTTATGTCTTCTGAGCAGTTTGTCAGCTTTTGGACACCTTTGAAGGTGTTTTCTATGTGTTTCTATGTGTTTTTGTTTGCCTGCCATTGGTTTTAACGGTGTTCGAAGGTGTTCGACGAACAGTTCGACGAACAGTTCGGCGAACACACGGGTGTTCGACGAACCGAATCGAACTCGAACACTACGGGGGTGGCTCAACACTAGTAAAGACTAATTGTAATTGCAGTCATTTTGAGGGCTAGGTTACATCAGTTCCTATCACTTTTTGCCAGGCAGGTCTGTGCCAGTGCTGTGCAAGTTTTTTTTCACAGCATTTGGCTAAATCTAGCAAAGCAAATCCTTTTTGGCCTCTTGCAGTGTGTGTTAGTCAGTGGAGTAGCCTATCTGTGTTGCAAGCTACACCACCTGTGTATAGAATACAATTTTTTTTACTGCACCTAGTGAAGTAAAACCTTTTGGGCACAGCATCATTCTATTAGTCCATCTATACTAACCTCCACCAGGTTTCAAATTCAAAATAATTTTTATCTGCATCTAGCTTTGAAAAAATATTTGGGCTTGTAGCAGTGTGTGGGACTTGTTCTATTAGTCTATCTATACTAACCCCCACCAGGTTGCAAATTCAAAATAATTTTTATCTGCATCTAGCTCTGAAAAAATATTTGGGCTTGTAGCAGTGTGTGGGACTTGTTCTATTCGTCCATCTATACTAACCTCCACCAGGTTGCAAATTCAAAATAATTTTTTTCTGCATCTAGCTCTGAAAAAATATTTGGGCTTATAGCAGTGTGTGGTACTCATTGTATTAGGTCATCTATACCAAGCTCCACCAGCTTTGAAATCAATAATAATTTTTAGCTGCATCTTGCCTGTGAAATAATTTTGGGCATATTAGCAGTGTGTGGTACGCATTCTATTAGGCCATCTATACTAAGCTCCACCAGCTTTCAAATTACTAATAATTTTTAGCTGCATCTTGCCTGGAAAATAATTTTGGGCATAGTAGTAGTGTGTGGTACTCTTTGTATTAGGCCATCTATACCAAGCTCCACCAGCTTTGAAATTAATAATAATTTTTAGCTGCATCTAGCCCGGAAAATAATTTTGGGCATATTAGCAGTGTGTGGTACTCATTCTATTAGGCCATCTATACTAAGCTCCACCAGCTTTCAAATTACTAATAATTTTTAGCTGCATCTTGCCTGGAAAATAATTTTGGGCATATTAGCAGTGTGTGGTACTCATTCTAATAGGCCATCTATACTAAGCTACACCAGCTTTCAAATTACTAATAATTTTTAGCTGCATCTTGCCTGGAAAATAATTTTGGGCATATTAGCAGTGTGTGGTACACATTGTATTAGGCCATCTATACCAAGCTCCACAAGCTTTGAAATTAATAATAATTTTTAGCTGCATGTTGCCTGTAAAATAATTTTGGGCTTAGTAGCAGTGTGTGGTACTCATTGTATTAGGCCATCTATACCAAGCTCCACTTGCTTTGAAATTAATAATAATTTTTAGTTGCATCTAGACCGGAAAATTATTTTTCTTCCCAATAGTGGTAGCAATAGAAATATGGGGCGCACTCCTGGCTAACAAAAATATACGCTTCATAACAAAAAACACCAGCCTAGTGCACTGCATTAATAAGATGGCATCATCGTCTCTCCCAGTGCTAGGCCTACTACGCCGGCTAGCATTCCTGTGCCTAAAACACAATGTATGGGTCCGCGCTAGCGACGATGCTGAGGGGTCTAAAGCTGCTGCTAACGCTTTATCACAATTCAATTGGCAGATTTTCACAGAGCTCCTCCCCAATGCCCACCCATCGGGCAACAGTTGCCCACCCTCCCTATGGGATCTAGTGGCGAATAGTTGATGCCATTAATCAGAGCGTCAGTTGCCCCGTTGATGTGTCAAGCATACGGTAAGGCATGGGAAGAGTGGACATGACTATTAGCAGCCAGACGGGTTGACCAATGTGAACAAGCCAGATTACAAGTCACCATAGAATTTCTCCACCAGTTAATGATGAGGGGCATATCAGGGGCGTCAGCGAAGCGGTGTCTGACCGGAGTAGCATTTCACTTCCAACTACTGAACTGGGGAGATGTGACAAAGAGATTCATCATCAGACAATCCATAAAAGTGTGGAAAAGAAGTCAGCCAAGTCAGTAGTGTAGACGTCCCGTCCCGTGTCACTAAAACTGAATATGATTGGACTGGACATATTCCTGTCAGGACTCCAGGACGGAGTGGAACAAGCGTTAAGAGTGATGGATAGGGGTCAGAGTCCTGCATACGAGTACGCAGGATCCTCCGTGGCCTGGAAATAGAAAGGACATGTTGGAGAGTTACACTTGTTGGCCAACTTGCCGGTGTGGAGACCCAGGGCATGCTGCAACAAGCTGAATTATTTTAGAAATAAAATGCCTTTCTAATGAAATGAGAATAAAGAGTTAATAAAGCTGTGACCGATCCTCACCCATCCAGTTGTAAGAGTTACATTATTGTATTGTCAAGGAAAGGGGGCGGTAGGGGGGCTGAGCGTCTGGGTTTGGTTGGGGGTCCCCACAGTCTGCCTAGGCTAGATGCATTTAAAAATTCTTATTAGATACACAGACGGTGCAGCTTGCTTCGCAGCTGGGCTACTACGCCCAAAGTATTGCCTAGGTTAGATGCAGTTAAAAATTCTACGCTGACTAGCAGACACTGAAGCTTTGGAGCAGACCTCTGAGTAAACAGCTCTTCAGACTCAACCATCTGTGTTACCCCAAGTCATAGTGTATGTAGTTTCTTACAGTTAAAAGGGGAGGGGTGACCCAACCCACCTGGAATTGACGATGCCAACGTCACGTAAAACACAGCAAGGGGACTCCAAAAAGAGTCTCCATTTTTTCCAAAAATTGTGGCACAGACACCGCATCAATTGCCCCAGAGTTGCTTAAAACGGTTGGTGAGGTGATTTTACCAAATCCTCAAGCTTTTAGTCTCCCCAGGATGACACAGGGGTAGAAAAGTCCTTGCGGATCCATGATTTGTTCATCTTTATGAACGTGAGTCTGTCTACATTCTCAGTGGACAGCCACATGCGCTTATCTGTCAGCACATCACCAGCAGCGCTGAACACACGTTCAGAGAGAACGCTGGCTGCAGGGCATGACAAGATCTCCAAGGCGTGAGTGGCGAGCTCCGGCCATTTTTCCAGATTGGAATACCAAAATGAGCAAGGGTACAGTGACACAGTCATGGCTTTGATGTTCACTTGGAGATACTCCTGCACCATCCTCTCTAGGCATTGACTATGTGTCAGACTTCTTGTCTCCTGTGGCCTTGCAAAGGATGGTCTAAAAAAGTGGTGAAACGATTCGACAAAATTGCTGTTACCAGCAGATACTGTGTTACTGTTATGGTTTGAGTGATGAAGACTCGACAGTCCCACGGTTGGCAAGTTAGAACTGTGAGATTCACTACGTGCACCACTGGTGTTTTGTGGAAAAGCACATGTAAGATTCTGCAACAGCCTCTGCTGATACTCCTGCATGCGTGAATCCCTTTCTATGGCAGGAATTATTTCGGCAAATTTACTTTTGTACCGGGGATCTAAGAGTGTGGCACTGGCAACCCAGTAGTCGGGATTATTTCTAATTCTCACAATTCAAGGGTCATGTTGCAGGTAGTGCAGCAAGAAGGCACTCATGTGTCTTGCGCATCCAGGAGGACCAAGTCCTTGTTGTGTTGGTAGCGAGGTAAGAATCATGCTTCCTTCCTCTGCCCTCTCCCCCCAACCTCACACAACAGAAATGTGATCAAGGTCTCCCTCATCTGATGAGTCTTACATGCCCATCGCCAGTTCGTCCTCCACTTCTTCCTTGGCTCCTGCACCTTCCTCAACAGTTTGGCTGCTACCATGCGCCCTAGTTAATCCCTCTCCCCCACCCTCCCATGCCTGCCGCCTTGGTGCTGCCGACCGTCTGTACCTTGGAGATGTTATCCCTTCCGCATACGACTCCTCCTCTACTTCCTCCAACTCCTCTTGTCCCACCACCTGACTCTGAATTCTGTTTAATGTGTGCTCCAGCATGTAAATCACCGGAATAGTCATGCTGATAATGGCATCGTTAGCACTAAACACCTTCGTCGCCATTTCAAAACTGTGCAGAAGGGTGTGTGGCGCCCCTGAGGGTTCAGTCGCCACAGAGGTACTGTATATCACCCAGAGGTGTGGTATCTCACCCTCAGGTAAGGAAGGAGTATGGCTCGCGACCCTAACACCTGCATCCAACACATGCCCGCAGTGGGGGTAGGGCGAGATTGCTCCTAAGGGAGAGCACAGTCCCAGGTCCCTAGCTGGCGGGAGGGTCCTATGTAGTGGGTGTGGGTGGAGAAAGCAGCTTAGGGGAGCACATGACAGGGAGAGTATAAATAGGAAGCCATCTTAGAAAGAGCAAGCCAGTCAGAGGAGGAGAAGTGACAGGAGCAGAGACTCTGCATGAGCTCTGCTCCGGAGGCGGGCCTAGCCTGGGAGGCCCAGGACTGAAGGAGAGAAGAGAGGAGTGGGAGAAGGAAGGCACCAGGAACCGAAGGGACCCTAGGGGTACGGGCCGTGCAGAAGGCCACCCGTACGCCCGCTGCTATCAGGAGGTAGAGGGGTCAGGCCAGATAAGGGGAACCGGTCCCTCAACTAGCGGAGAAACAGCAAGGCTCAACTAGAAACCGGAGGCTGCAGCATTTCATGTACTGCAGGCCAAAGTCCACACCAGTCTCACTAAGAAGGTAGCCACATAGGACCCAGGGAACGGAGCACACGTCGCCTGCCAAGGCCCGAGGATACCGGATAGAAGTGTCACTGGGTGTGAGGTGCAGGGACAAGGCCAGAGAAAGGACACACAGAAGGGGATCCTAATAAGTACTCCGGAGCTATCTGGGGGTGGACTGAGCCCCTCACTGAGTACGCACAGCACGATGGGGGAGATTGCTCTGGTACCTGTAATCTGGACTGCAACAACTGTGAGTAAAGATCTTGGGACTGCATCACACGGACTCTGTGTTCATTACTGACTCCCTGCACTACAACCACCATTATCCACCCACACTGCCCTGAAGCTACACTCTTCCTGTGGGGAGGAATAATACCATTGCTGCAAAACCACCAGCTTCAGAGGACTGTTCCGCAGTGGCACAGGTGGCGTAGTCGGACATTATAAAACCCATATATACAAATTACCCTTGGATTGACCGCCCTGGGTCACGGACCGGGTCGCCGCCACAGTGACTACAACCCCCAGCGTCTACCGGCCTGGCTCCGGGTACCCCAAGGCCCAGGGGGCGCGTCATCTTCATAGGTCCCAGATCTGAGACCACTACTGCAGTGTGATTTGCCCCACCTCTGGATCTCATTGGCCCAGGCTATACGTCAGAATGTATTGCACCAGGGCTTGTCGGTGCTGCCACAGTCGCTGCAACATGTGCAGAGTTGAATTCCACCGTGTCGGCACATCGCATTTCAGCCGGTGAACTGGCAGGCCCAACGACTTCTGTAGAGATGTAAGTCGTTGAGCTGCGGGATGCGAACGGCGGAAGTGAGCACAAAGCGACCGTGCCCTCCTCAGAAGGCCATCTAGTCCGGGATAGTGGGCTAAAAATTGCTGGACAACCAGGTTCAACACGTAAGCCATACAAGGCACTTGTGTGACATTGCCCCGGCTAAGGCCCGCACCCAGGTTTGCAGCATTGTCGCACACGGCCTTCCCTGGTTGCAGGTCCAGTGGAGACAACCATTCATGAAACTGGGTCTCCAGAGCTGACTACAACTTCTCAGCTGTGTGACTCACATTTCCCTGACATTTCAAAGTAAACACCGCCTGATGCCGTTGAGCCCTGCTGCCAGCATAGTAAGGAGGTGTGCAGGATTCCTTCTGCGCAGTTAGAAAGCGGGTGGCATTACCAGACAGGCTTTGGGTGCAGGTGGAGGACCTAGAGGAGGTTGAGGAGGCAGAAGCAGTGGAGGAACTTCTAGATAAAGAGGATGGACGTACAACTCGTGGGGACGGCAAGACTTGGACAGCAGCCCCTTGTCCTGCTGTCACCATAGTTGGCCAGTGCCCAGTCAGTGACATGTAACGCCCCTGTCCATGCCTACTCGCCCAAGTGTCTGTGGTGAAATGCACCCTGTCACACACAGAGTTTCTCAAAGAAGTGGTGATGTTGTGTGCGACATTCTGGTGGAGCGCAGGCACACCTTTCTTTGAGAAGTAGTGCCGACTGGGCATCTGGTACTGGGGCACTGCGACGGACATAAGGTCTCGAAAATCCTCTGTGTCCACCAGGTGGAAAGGCAGCATTTCTGTAGCCAACAGCTTGCAGATGGTGAAATTCAACATCTTAGCTTTGTCATGGCTAGGAGGAAATGGTCTTTTACTTGTCCACATCTGAGGGACCAAGGGCTGGCTGTTGTGCTTAGACGGGGTTGAGTAGGTGTCCCCGGCAAACTTGCCTCTCTGTGAGGAAGATGCAGGCGGAAAAGTTAGGTTGCCTTGATCCAAAGGTGGTGCTCTCGATGTCGGAGAGCGCTCAACACCAGCTGGTGTTTCCACTTCCAAATGAAATGATGACCTGCCAATCACACTGGCTGTTGTGGGTAAAGAGGTGGCAGGTCTGCGTCCAAAAACATGTGTGACTGCTGCCCCCCCCAGTCATAGAGGATGAAGAGGCCGCGGATGCAGAAGATGGGGCAGAAGGTGGTTGGCCCGGCCCGCTAGGCCGCATTGTAGCACAGTGAGCTTCCCACTGCAACTTATGCTTCATATCCATGTGACGGTTCATGCATGAAGTACTCAAACTACGGATTTTTTGGCCTCTACTTAGCTTTTGGTGACAAATATTACAGATAACACGAGTTGGGTCATCCTTATCGATCTGAAAAAATGCCCAGGCTATGCAAGGCTTAGAGCCCATGCGACCTGAAGAGCCTCTACGACTTGTGGTCAGAGGCAGAGTTGTGGTTGAGGATGCAGTTGTTGACATGCTTCCAGTTCTCCGTCTCTGTCCAGGAAGGTGCAACCTAACCTCGTCATCAATAGCATCTGTGACACCCAGCTGCGCTGGGTATCACAGTTCCTAGAAGAGTGCATTGATGGAATCCTCCACAAGAGGCCCCCATAAACATTCACACATCTCCACCTTCCCCCTCAGACCAGCAGAGGGAGCCCGTTAGGTATATAAATAGGGAAGGTGGAGCTAGGCAGTTCAGTTCCTCTGAAGAATTCCTGCAGTAGAGAAGCCTAAGAGAGGTCAGCCTGCAGTGGAGCTCAGTCTAGTCTAGAGAATTCAGTTAATAGTTCAGCAGTGGAGCACAAGGCTCCTGTTAGCTAGATTCAGGGAGCCCAGTTAGAGCTTAAGGTGTGCCGGCGCCATAAGATCGGTGAAGCGCGGCAAGCTGCCGTTAGTGTGTATAGCCTAGTGAGGGCCCGAGTAGCCCGAAGGCGAGTGGAGAGTTAGTACATAGGGGGCAGAGGAGCTTAACCAGCTCACCCCGAAGCATTTACCGGACACCGGATCCGAGCTTACCGGGATCTCTATGACCCAGTAATGCATAACCGGAATCCCTGGAGAACTACAAGTCCCAGGATCGCTAAGGTGCTGATACGTAACAGAGCCAGGAGACGCTTAGGCCCCGCATACTGGGAGCGTGAACTCCAAGACAAGGCCCTACTACAAGGTCAGCCAGCGCAGGACAGAGACAAAGTTAGGCCTAGGTCTAGGCAGGTCAGAAACTTACTACGCAGAGGCAATAAACAGGAGGCCCTACACCCGCTCATTGGGGAGGATCCTGATATGCACTCTTCACCCTACAGTGCTCCGGGATGTGCCTGAATTTCCACCAGTAAAAGGTACTGAAGTGACTACCGTGTCTGTTCCCGTTCTTGCTCTGACCCAGCTGGGTCTCGCCTGTCCTGCATTCCCCCTGCATACGCTTTTCTGAGGCCTAGCTCCACCTGTGGGGAGCTATACCATCGAGCTGCCTTATCACCGGCCTCAGTGGACTGCTGCAGCGCTGGTGCTTCTCACCAGATACCAGAGGTGGCGTCACGAACTCTTATAAAATTAACAATTATCCACCATTTTAAAGAGTGACCCCAGGGTACGGGCCCGGGAGCCGACCACCGCGGCATCCCAAAGGCCAGGCAAAGGCCCGGGTACCGAGTCATCCCCATCCCCTGGGCTAGTCACATCCTCCTCCACCTCCTCTGCTGACCTCATCGACTGGCTGACTGTGGGTTGACAGTAGGTGGGATCTCCAACCTCGTCATCATCACCCTGTGTGTTCTCACACCCGTCGTCCTCAAAGCCAACCTCTTCCTGCCCTGACCGAAAAGTCAAGTTGCCTCTCCAGTCAGGTATTTGAGTCTCATCATCGTCTTCATCATTGTCTCCACCAACAGGAGTTACAGTTTGGGAACGAGGGTCTACATTATTCTCAGAACCTTCTTCATCTGGTCCTGGATCCGACTTATAAAGATTCTGGGCATCAGTGCAGATCATTTCCTCGCCTGGATTAACAGAAGCTCTGGAGCAGACCTCCGTTTCCCAGGCTATAGTATGAGTAAACAGCTGTGCAGACTCAACCATCTGTGTTACCCCATACTCAGACGGGCAGCTGGAGACTTGGGAGATGTGAGGAAGCAAGTGCGATTGGGGTGGCACCTCTGAGGACTGGAGTATTTGTGATGTTGAAGTTGAGGTGGAGGAGAGCCCACTTGAAGGAGCACTTGATATCCGTTGAAGCACCTGCTGTTTTTGTGCCTCATCTGGAATTTGTAGCGATGGGCGTGTCCGTAAGAAAGAGATCGTATCACATTGTCCACGAAAAGAAGTAGACATCTTAGTTTGGCTGGAAGATGGTCTTTCTTCTGCAGATGTTACTCCCCTACACCGCGGGGGGGGCTCGACCCACCAGCGGACAGGCACCGGTATTGGGAGAGGGGGGCTGGCCGTCAGGGTCCACCACGGCTCTGGCACAAATCCGGCGACACGGAGGTCGCACGGGCAGGAACGGACTGGCCGTGTTGGCTTCGCACTCCAGCGTAGTCCCTCTGCCCGCTCGCGCCCGTAACCTCGAAGGGATCCGCAAGCGGCTTTTCTTCCCAGGGCTGTTCCCCGCCCGGCAGGAATGTGGGGGAGCTCAGGTCGGCCTTCCACTGTACTCCCTTACGTCCCTCGCCCTCTTTCCTTCTTCCGTTCTCCATCTAACCCCTCGGCTCTGTGGTGTCCGCTCTCCCCTTGGTTCCGCGTCAATGTTGTCGTTTACGGACCTGCCCCTTGGATATGACAAATGGTGGATTAGTCTGAATGTATTGGGTTCCGTTTTTGGCACAACTCACAACGGGGATACCACTACGTCTTGTAAGGAAAGTGTTCTGAATGGAACCGCCATTCTACCTAAAAATATTTATTTTTTTAATTTTCTTGTCGCGACGTCTGGGTGTTGGTAGGCTGATTTTAGATTTTTACTCCAGCCTTTCTTGATTTTAGAAGGGCATGACATGCCTATATCTGTGTCTCCCCCTCCTTTTTCTCCTCCATCTCTTTTCTTTTCGCATGACTTTATGTACTTGTCACTTTTCCATGTGTTAGTTGTGTCTTCTGAGCAGTTTGTCAGCTTTTGGACACCTTTGAAGTGTTTTCTATGTGTTTTCTATGTGTTTCTATGTGGTTGTTTTTGCCTGCCATTGATTTTAACTGTGTTCGAAGGTGTTCAACGAAAAGTTCGACGAACAGTTCGGCGAACATACGGGTGTTCGACGAACTGAACCGAACTCGAACACTACGGGGGTGGCTCAACACTACTACTAACCAAAATCCCACTATGTCTGTCCGCTATTTCATCCTTCTTCTCTGCTAGACTTCTAAAACTTGACATGGATAAAACAGAATTCATCTGTATACTGTATGGAGGACTATGGGGAGTGCATTGTACTATATGGAGGACTATAGGAAGTGCATTATACTATATAGAGCACTGTGGGGAGTGCATTATACCATATGGAGTATTATGGGGAGTGCATTATACTATATTTAGGACTATGGGGAGTGCATTATACTATATGTAGGACTATGGGACGTGTATTATGCCGTATGGAGGACTATGGGGTGCTTTATACTGTATGGAGATCTATAGGGAATGCATAATTCTATATTGGGTACTATGGGGAGTGCATTATATTATATGGAGGACTATGGGTAATGCATTATAATATATGGAGTATTATGGGGAGTGTATTATACTATACGGAGGACTATGAGGAGTGCATTATACTATATGCAGGACTATGAGGAGTGCATTATACTATATGGAGGACTATGGGGAGTGCATTATAATATATTTTGAGGACAATGGGGAGTGCATTATACTACAGTATATGGAGGACTATATGGGGGACTATGGGGAGTGTATTATACTATATGGAGGACTAAGGGAAGTGCATTACACTATATGGAGGAGTATGGGTAGTGCATTATACTATATGGAGGACTACGAGGAGTGCATTATACTATTTTGTGGACTATGGGGAGTGCATTATAGTATATCTAGGATTATGGAGAGTGCATTATGCTATATGGAAGACTATGAAAAGTTTGTTATACTTTATGGAGTACTATGGGGAGTGCATTATACTATATGTAACACTATGGGGATTGTATTATGTATGGAGGATTATGGGGTGCATTATACTATTTGGAAGACTTTGTGGAGGCCATTATAATATTTAGAGGGCTATGTGGGAGACTTTATACTTTATTGTTCATACCGTGTGAAGGTTTGTGTGGGGTCCATCATACTGTGTGGAGGGCTTTGTGGGAGCCTTTATACTGTTTGGATGGCTAGTAGGTGCCATTATACAGTGGGGTGAGATGTGGGGCAATTATACTGTATGTAGGCCCATAGTACTGCATGGAGGGCAGTGTGGTGGTCACAGTTGCGGGATCATACTGTGTTAGGGTCACCATACTTTGCTGAGAGAGTTGAGGTGGGGTACAGTAGAGTCATCATTCTGTGAATGTGGAGGGTACTGTGGAGGAATTTACCATGGGGGTATCCTATAGTATTTGTGTGGCACTTTTGTTGGCATCATACTTTATGAGTGCAATGAAAGGGGAATCTAGGGCTTCAGTCAAAGGAAAATTACTTTGTAAAGGCTGCAAATTTGTGAGATATGCTCTTCTGTGACCCCACCGAGTATTAATTATTTTTTTGTTTGTTGTGGGGGCCCAATTAGAACTTCTGCTATAGGGGCGAAAATATTTTTAGAGTAACCATCATTGTTATTTTATGAATCAATAAAATGGAAGAAAATAAGACACTTCGTAATATATTTTATCTGAGAAATTCTCAATTCACAGGTAAAATCTGTGTTCAGTGAAGATAGATTTTCCTATTACTGAGATAGCAGATGACAGTTGGTGCTCATACATTTCTATGTAGAAGGGAGGGGGAAGGAGGAGGGAGAAGCTAGAGGCAAAGCTCCTCCCTTCTGCATAAAACTTTATGAACACCAACTTTCATCTCCTATGTAGAAGGGAGAGGGAAGGAGGAGGGAGAAACTAGAGGCCAAGCTTCTTATTTTATCGCGTACTTTTGATTTACAAAATACAAATGGAAATGACAGTCACTCTAAGCTTTTTCAGTTTTTTTTTTAAATAATTTTTTGAATTTACAGTTCTAGGAAAGAACAAGGTAACTCTAAAGTACAAATGTGATACATTTTTTGCCATAGTACTTCTTGTGTTAATGTAGTTATTAGGTGTCATGAAGAGAGGAACAAAAATGTGTGCATTCTGTAGAATCTGAACAGGACAATATAAAAACCTTATAGATTACCTACAGAGTGTTTTATACACATTTAAGAGCTTCATATGCCATCACATTTTGCCACCATACTGTATGGCGTTGAATTTTCCCCTGGAATTATTTTCCCTTGGAAGCATTACTCTTGTGTCTGAATGTGTCACTTTGAGCCAATGGAAAAAACAACAAAAAACGTTGGTCTTGATAAGGGGCATTTTGGAATCATACACTCCTGATTCATTAGGAGGGGCACGCTTCTTAATGCATTAGGAGCATCTGACTAGTGACATGCGCCATGCCAGAAATCTTACTGGTGACCCTGGCCACAAGCACTTGTCCACGTGTTAGTCATTAAGTGGAGCTGCCCAGTAATTGCGTTGGTCAGGGTACAGGTGATGTTATGGGACACAGGCTCGTGTAAAGCTTGTGTAAAGGAAAAGGGTGCATGGAAATACAACAGAACATAAGGAACATTTGATTTGGCTTTATGTTCCGCTGCTGTCATCCACTGGGGTTGAGAAGTCTGGGCCAATCCAAGCCTTGTTCATTTTCAGAAGAGTCATCCTGTCAGCATTTTCAGTTGACAGGCGGATGCGTCTATTACTTACTCTGCCCCCGGTAGCACTAAAAACCCACGGAATCATCTTAAGCAGTGAGGGAGCACTAACTGATGCCTCGGATTTGCCTCAATTCTGTGTAAAATAAAAATAAAGATGCATTCATACAATGGGAAAACCTCTTGTGTGAATAAATGGACAAAGGACTTGTGGTGTTCTTTCTCCAGAATGGGTTGGAGAAGTTTTCCCCACATGGTTCATGAATGTTCATTTGCAAATGTCTCCAAGGAGAAAATGTTTTGAAACCCTTGCTTCAATCTATTTGAAGCCTCGGGGCTGCCTGAGGTCCTGAGTTGGTACAGGAGGAACTGCCACCCACCTTAGCAAAATCGGAGTTGGATGCCTTAAGGTCCTTATTGTGCCAGTTGTACCTTGAGCAGTGGCCTCCAATCCGGGACTCCTTGTTGTTGGCCACAGAAGTCCCACTCCTTATAAAAGTACATGTTTTCTGAGGCCCTACTCTAAGTGTGTTCCAGTGTGTATTCGAGTGCCTCCTTCTAAATTTTGGAAGCCCTTGCACATAGTGCATGCACTTTACCAGTCTAGGAGTCCAACTCCTTCCAAATGGGGAAAAAAAATTTTCTGAGGCCATCCCCTACGTGTATTCCAGGGTGTAATCCAGTCCCATCCTTTATACTTTTGATAGGCCTTGCACTTGGGGCATAGGCTTCACCAGTCTAGGACACCTACTCCTTACAAGTAGGAAAAATTTCAGAAATCTCATGCACACAATTCCCTTTTTTTCTTGACTGAAATGGAAAACTGCTGCCTTTTTAAAAGAAGGAGCATGTCAATTCTTTCAGCGCTTTTGCAGAGTTTTTTCACCATTGAAAGCAATGAGAATGTGCAAAAACGCAGCAAAAACGCTATGTGTGAACATAGCCTAAGGGGTAGAGGATGTCTTTTTTTCTCTCTTTTTAATTTTGCCATATATAGAAGTCATTATACAGAAAAGAATGTTTCCTAAAATCCGTTTTGTCTTCAGTTTGGTATGTTTTATTGTCAGTCCATAAAAGTGGCGTAATACTCTGAGAACATTGTTCCCTGCAGCGACTTGGGAGTCAGAGATGCATCCAAGTATCATCCCAATTCTGTTCCCATCCTATTTGAGCACTTTTTCCTTCCATTTCAGCTACTTTAATGCCCCTCCAGATCTCCTGGGAGGGTCTGCTGGAAAAATGCTCGAGTTTCCCATTGACTTCCATTATACTTGTTACTCGAGTCGAGCACCCGAGCATTTTAGTGCTTGCTCATCACTAGTTAAGAGGTATGTTCTTCTTTTACTGCACCTATGTGCTGTGACCCCACCTACGGTACAGAATCATTTTTTGGGGAGACTGGGGGGCGTAAAGAGGGGCTCAATTAGGACTTTTACTAGGGGCCCCCATGATTTCTTTATTTCTATATATATTCCTGGAAGAGATTTAACTAAATTATTGCAGTTAATTGAGATCGGTTCATTAAGTTCTGCATACGTCTTTTTCCAACCTATTTAACTATGAAAGTATTAAACAATAGCTTTTTTTAAATTAAGACTATATTAGATATTTTTTTTCATTGGTGTGAGACCTGTGACAAATGCCCCTTTAGTTCCATCCCAATCCATGTCCCTGAATTATAATCCTCACTATATAATACTAATGTTTGAAAAATGAATATGTTATTTTTCACAATTCATAGATAAAATGATAAAATCAAAGAAAAATAAAAGATGCCTCACATGGAAGCTAAACCTAAATACGTACTGTATAAATCAACTAGCCTCTCTTCAGAAAACAACTACCATTACATAGATATAGGGGAAGCACTCCTAGGAAAGGACATCAAGTAGAAGGGAGCATAGACATTTATATTGCCCTTCCCTGCCTCTACGAACAAGACAATTATGAGATAACGGAGTTGAAGAAAGAGAGGAAATTCTTTCATTTTTTCACCGCAAGCCAAAAAAGATCCAATAGCTTGTTTATGAGGAACAATAAAGAAGATACATGGCCAAAGGAAGAGATTATTACAAATATATTGCCCTATTTTGAAGGACCGCGTTTCACCCCCCCTCCAGTATAGAGCTGTCAGCTATGTTTAGAATTATATTTTCCACTAACGAAAAAAAAAATAATATCGCTTTCCGACACACTGCTCTCTAATAGCCAGACTTATCACTTTTAAATGGGGCTGACAATTATAGCTGACAAGAGTACAGAATGTCATTGTGCTTCAAAGGTGACACACGGCAGTAATGCAAAAATATTTCCATATATTTAAATCTCCGGATATCTCACCAAACCCAAACAGGACTCTCATCCCTTGAGATCCGATGACATATTATTTTTGTCTTTGCAGCCTAGCAGCGTATGGCGCTGAAGAAAATTGAGAGAAATGTGTTGTGTTGGTACGGGGCTTGAAGTCGGTGCGTTACAGAGAGAATGACATGCAGAGTTCTGGATTGTAAATCAGGATGTCAATGCTAGAAAACGTCTTAGCTTTGCTATTTATTTCTATAGATGACACTTGGATGATTTTATCGGTCACACTGCAGATCTGTGACTCTAGGAATATAGTCGTATGCCGGAAGATTTGCTCTGTATTTGTGATTCTATTTCTGTATTAGATTTATATACCCAGAAACAGACATTAGAAAGATGTGTGCAGGATGAAGCCCCATGGCGAAACTCAGAATGGATCTCAAAGCCCCCAAACATGTTAGACTAATGCCGGATGACTGTCTAATGGGTACGCCGGAGCCGGGCTATTGATCATAGAGAGGGATGTCGATTGGACGTGTTCGATTTCAGACTACCGATCATATGGTTCTCCTGAACATAATCCAACAAGTCAGTTGGCAGCTTCCTCGTAGATAACACAGGAGCGCTCAACCGAACAAGTGCTCCTGTGTATGGGAGAGTTGGCTGAGGTGGCTGTCGGACTGAAAGATCGGCCAAAGTATCGCTTGGCCAACGGCCATCTAATGTGCATGACTAGCTTTACTGCCCAATACTGATGATCGAGTATGTTCTGTTAATCCTTTCTGTGAGCATGCTCGGGTATTTTCCGAGTATCTTCAGTGTGCTCGGGTGTTATGTTTTAGTCACTCAGTGCTCATGATGTGCGACTGTTTGACAGTTTTAATACATGTGAGGAATGCCTAAGAAACAGGCATTCCTCACATGTATTAAAGCTGTCAAACAGTCGCAAATCATGAGCATGGAGTGAAGAAAACATAACACCCGAGCACGCTCAAGATACTCGGCGAGCACCTGAGCATGCTCGTAAATCTCGAGTAATGAGCATGCTCGCTCATCACTACTGCCCAATGTTCCTGTGCTTGAAGAAGACCTCCTTGGGTTTGGCTATCCTTTTGTGTCTGTGCTTGTTGCATTGGCTGAATTGTTATTATTGTCCATAATGGGGCAAATTTTTCTAAACTGACTACAAGGGAAACTGTCTTTGATGGCCAAAGGAACCAATCACAGAGCAGCTTTCAAGTTACCACAATCATTTAGGAAATAAAAGCGAAGCTCTGATTAGTTGTGAAGGGTAACAATGACAGTTTTTATACATTGCCAGCTGTGTTTATGGTGGATGGTGTTTTGTTTTTCTTACCAGGGACGTGCCCTCAAGATGTTGCTTAGGGGGACTTGCCTCAGCACCATGTTGTTGGATCCATATGTAGTTTTATACCAATACATACATTGTAGTGTATCTCAAGCTTGGTGTGGAGAAGTGATGGACTATAAATAGGTAGGACCCCAGTAGTAGGGTAGTGATACATGTGTGTACATGAGTAGGGAGTCTATAATAGGGTAAAAAGCATATTGATAGTAGCAGTACAAATGGACTGACTCTTTATGGTTTCCCCATTAACAATCGCCTTCATAAGGCAAAGAGGAAGCACCACCCCAGAAACTGCTGACATGCAGAGGGACCCTCTTCTGGATCTGTCTGCACTGATTAGAGGAGTTAAAGGCAGAGATACAGGTAATTTAAGCTGCTGCCACTGTGTGTAGAGTGGGTAACCATTAGAAAAGAGCAAATGTGCTGCAATTAAAATTCATCAGATCGCTCAAATTTGGTAGGAATATTTGATTCACTTTGAAATTATTCAAATGAATACTCTTTATTAAGATTTGGGGTGTAAATACTGTAGAAATAAAATAAATAGGTACATTTCACATTTGTAGATGTGGCACCCTGCTATTACAGGTACCACAGGACCCAAAAGGGTGCATGGACGGACTTCTCCACAAGAGGCCCTCATTACATAACATACACTTCCACCTCATACCACCAGAGGGAGCCCTGTTAGGGATATATAAACTGGAGGGTGGAGTTAGTTGGTGAGTAGTCTCAGTCTCAGTCTGAGAGAGTGTGCTGACACTGAGAGCAGTGAAGACGCAGTACGTCTGCTGCTGTACTGAGCGCCCCGAGTGTGGCCGAGGCAAGGAGAAAGGAGAGAGAATTTAAGGGGGCAGAGGAGCGTCTGAAGCTCACCCCAAGACACTAGCCGGACCGGACACCGGGTCCGCGCCTACAGGGTTCTCTACACCCAGTAGGGACAACCGGCATACCAGGAGGCTTCCAGACCCCTGGTTATCCTGAAGCTACCATCAAATACAGAACTGGGAACCACGTAGGCCCCGGCGTCCAGGGATAGTGGTTGCCAAAGAAAAGTCCTACTACCAAGTGGTCAGGTGAGAAAGCAACACAACATAGAAGCAAGGCCATTTTCCAGGCTGGCTAGAAGCTGAGAGAGAGGAAGACACGGATCAGGAGGCCTTATACCCGCTCACTGGGGAGAGTCCTGAAGTGCACCCTTCCTAGCAAGTACCCTGGACCATACCTGCCGTTACACCAGTAAAGGTACTGAAGCAAATCCCCTGTGTGCGTGTCCGTCATTCCCCCCTGGCCCGGCTGGGCCACCTCTCACCTGCATCCCTTCCATCAACTCTGCCCCGGGGGCCCGCTCCACCTGTGGGGAGCAGAAACATCCCAGCTGCCATCCCATCACCTCCGGAGGTCTGCAGCAGCGCCGGTACTCATTACCAGGAACCACAGGTGGCGTCACGAGACAAAAACTGTTAACAAAACCCCTTTTAAAGAGTGACCCCAGGGTACGGGCCCGGGAGCCGACAAACGTGACATCCCACAGAAGGTCAAGGCCCGGGTATCGAGTTTCCCTCCCATATCTACCCCTGGGCGAGTCATAGATGCCACTGCAGCCCACCATTCAGGTTCTTCTTTACATCTTCCCTGTCGTACAAGATCCTCTTTAGCCTTCTTCACTCCGCATTTGAGCTTCCAGCAGCCTCTGACGTCATGTAGCAAGTTGTAAAGTTACAGCGTTAGGACATACATATGCATGTCATTACACTGTGACATCAGAGACCTATTCGGCAATAGAAGCCCAGATTCAGAGTGAAGGTGGTCGAAGAGGATACCGCTCAAAGGGAAAAGGCACAAAGCTAGGGCCGCTGATCTCCCGACGGCAAAAGTGAAGGGAGGACAGGGGAGCGCCGCCGCCGGTCGGCATGCTTCGGCTGGAGATGGTTTTCACTTCACAGGTGTGCCCTGTCAGGTTTAATAAGTGGGATTTCTTGCCTTATAAATGGGGTTGGGACCATCAGTTGTGTTGTGCAGAAGTCAGATGGATACACAGCAGATAGTCCTACTGAATAGACTGTTAGAATTTGTATTATGGCAAGAAAAAAGCAGCTAAGTAAAGAAAAACGAGTGGCCATCATTATTTTAAGAAATGAAGGTCAGTCAGTCTGAAAAATTGGGAAAACTTTGAAAGTGTCCCCAAGTGCAGTTGCAAAAACCATCAAGCGCTACAAAGAAACTGGTTCACATGAGGACCGCCCCAGGAAAGGAAAACCAAGAGTCATCTCTGCTTCTGAGGATACGTTTATCCGAGTCACCAGCCTCAGAAATCGGAGGTTAACAGCAGCTCAGATTAGAGACCAGGTCAATGCCACACAGAGTTCTAGCAGCAGACACATCTCTTCAACAACTGTTAAGAGGAGACTTTGTGCAACAGGCCTTCATGGTAAAATAGCAGCTAGGAAACCACTGCTAAGGACAGGCAACAAGCAGAAGAAACTTGTTTGGGCTAAAGAACACAACGAATGGACATTAGACCAGTGTAAATCTGTGCTTTGGTCTGATGAGTCCAAATTTGAGATCTTTGGTTCCAACCACTGTGTCTTTGTGCGACTCAGAAAAGGTGAATGGATGGACTCTACATGCCAGGTTCCCACCGTGAAGCATGGAGGAGGAGGAGGTGTGGTGGTGTGGGGGTGCTTTTCTGGTGACACTGTTGGGGATTTATTCAAAATTGAAGGCATACTGAACCAGCATGGCTACCACAGCATCTTGCAGCGGCATGCTATTCCATCCGCTTTGCGTTTAGTTGGACCATCATTTATTTTTCAACAGGACAATGACCCCAAACACACCTCCAGGCTGTGTAAGGGCTATTTGACCAAGAAGGAGAGTGATGGGGTGCTACGCCAGATGACCGGCCTCCACAGTCACCAGACCTGAACCCAATCGAGATGGTTTGGGGTGAGCTGGACCACAGAGTGAAGGCAAAAGGGCCAACAAGTGCTAAGCATCTCTGGGAACTCCTTCGAGATTGTTGGAAGACCATTTCCGGTGACTACCTCTTGAAGCTCATCAAGAGAATGCCAAGAGTGTGCAAAGCAGTCATCAAAGCAAAAGGTGGCTACTTTGAAGAACCTAGAATATAAGACATATTTTCAGTGTGTCCAAACTTTTGGTCTGTACTGTATCTTCATACAGATTGTTCATCCATCAACTTGCCATGGTTCGATATCAAGTCAAAGGCTGTTGAAAAAATGGTGGTCAGTACCTGGGCCATCATAGTTTCCAGCAGAGCACAGTTTGTATGGCATATTCATTTTCCATCTCCAGAGTAACTGAGTAAGTCTCTCTCTTCTGAAGATTGTAAGCTCTTGTGGTCAGCAGAGTCCTCTCTCTCTTTTTTTGTCCAATGTGTTTTACAAGCAATTACAAGCTTTCCAGTATTGATATTCACACAAATGTATAAGTTGAAAATTAAATTTTTTGGAAAAACTCGTTGATATCGGCAAATTCAAATTTCAAAAAATTCGCTCTTGTTTAGTTGGCTCCTATATTGCTAAATTTGCACAGTGCATCCAATCCAATTGTTTCATAAAATTCTAGGAAAATGCAATAAAATTTTAACAAATTTTCTCATCTCAAGTATCTGTCTGAAGGGAGCTATTGTGCTTAATGCCTGAGCAGGCAACAAAACACCTGAAAGAAACCGTACTTCAGATGGAAAGGGTACCAGTACAGAGATGAAACAGAAGGAACTGTGGACTAATAATAATAATAATAATAATTTTTATAGCGCAGACAAAAAGACATTACAAAATAAGCATAACTCAGATATTAAAAGGAGTGAGGAGAACCAGGATAGAACAGTGTCCTTGAGGCCAATAGAGTGGAGCATAGTGAGCAAGACTTTGATGAAGAAGAAAGCCTGCCATGCTGTGGACCATTCTCTTTAGTAGGAGCTGATCAACAAGACCAAGCAGCATCCACTAAAGAGTGTACAGTGCTTCCAGGTGCTAAATGTTATGTTCTGCTACCAGAGCTAAGGAAAGAGAGGAGATCTGTCCCTACGATAGAACTCAGCTTAATCCCTACGATGTAACAGGGAACCTGATCCTGCGATCAGACCTGCTAAAGTCCTAAGCTAGTCTGTACGGAGACCTATAGATGTGGGGAAGGAATCCCTACAAGTACTAAGGACTGGGACGAATATGGGACACCTCCTAACAGAAATAGTAGCAGACAGACGAACAAACAAAATATATAGAACATAGAGGTCAGTAGACCAAGCAAACTAACAGAGCAAGACACAGAGCACAGGCTAGCTAGAAAGTAGATATACAATGAAGTCCAGCAAAGCCAGAAGGGCGGAGCAGGATTAAATAGGCCAACAAGGTCATGTGACCAGCAAAGGAAAAAAAACCTAAGAGCAAGGTTCTAACAGTACCCCCCCTTCTAAGAGGATCCTCCGGATCCCCTAGGACCAGGCTTATCAGGAAATCTCCTGTGAAACGCTCTGATAAGTCTGGATGCGGAAACATCATCCGACCTCACCCAAGAGTTATCCTCGGGACCGAAACCTTTCCAGGCCACAAGATACTGCAAACTACCTCTATACCGTCTAGAGTTAAGGATGCGAGAAATTTCATATTCCCCGTCCTCCACCACCGGAGGAACAGAGGCAGAGGCGTCACAATCCGATACAACAGCTTTTTTCAACAGAGAGACATGAAATACCGGATTAATTCTCCAGGAGGTAGGAACCTCCAACCTAACAGCAGATTGGTTGACAACCTGAAGCACCTTAAAGGGCCCTACAAACTTGGGACCCAATTTCTTTGAAGGAATCCTCAACCGCAGATTCCTAGAGGACAACCAAACCATGTCACCAACAGCGAACAAAACCTCCTGTCGTTTCCTATCAAAGTAGTCTTTAGATTTTCTGTTGGCCTCCTGAAGATTACCACGCACATCCGTCCAAACTCTCTCCAAATCACCGGAAAAATTCTCCTCCTCAGGCACGGCAGATCCCAACTTGGAGAACGACCCAAACGACGGATGTCTCCCAGAACAACAAAAAAAAGGCGAACAACCAGCAGAAGAAGATGTATGATTGTTCAGAGCAAATTCAGCAAGTGGCAGAAACTCAGACCACCCCTCTTGATTGTCTGCCACAAAACAACGCAAGAACTGCTCAACATCCTGGTTTTTCCTTTCTGTCTGGCCATTAGATTCAGGATGATATCCGGACGAGAACGACAAATGAACTCCCAACCTATCACAAAAGGCACGCCAAAAACGAGCCACGAACTGAGGACCCCTATCAGAAACAATGTCAGTAGGAACGCCATGAAGTCTGACAATTTCCTTGACAAAGGCCTTAGCGAGAGTTTTAGCGCAGGGCAGTTTGACGAAAGGAATCAAGTGACACATCTTGCTAAAACGGTCCACAACCACCCAGATGACAGTAAAACCCTCAGAGGGGGGAAGGTCAGTTATAAAGTCCATAGCCAAATGTGTCCAAGGAGCACTGGGAACCTCCAAAGGACAAAGCAACCCCGCAGCAGGAGTATGTGAGGACTTAGATCTAGCACATATAGTACATTGACGCACCCACTTAATGACTTCCTTCTGCCATCCAGGCCACCAAAAACTGCGACCCACCAGTCTCTTGGTCTCAGAGATTCCGGGATGACCTGCCAACCGAGATTCATGACACTCAACAAACAAATCTCTCCTAAAGGTCCCAGGCACAAACAACCTCCCATGAGGAGTGTTAGAAGGGGCATTCTCCTGTGCTTTAAGAATCTCATTTTCCAAAACGGAGTGCAAAGCAGCTATCACAACACCTTCTTGTAAAATGTTCTCCTCTTTCTCAGCACCGACTATGGGAGAAAAACTGCGAGACAAGGCATCCGCCTTAACATTCTTAGTACCAGGGATGTAAGTAACGGAGAAATTAAACCGCGAGAAAAACAGTGCCCACCTAGCCTGACGGGCATTCAGGCGCTTGGCAGCATCAAGATATATCAGATTTTTATGATCCGTAAGAACCTGAACGGGAAATTCCGCACCTTCCAAGAAGTGGCGCCAGTGTTCAAATGCGAGTTTAATAGCCAATAATTCCCGATTACCAATATCGTAATTCAGTTCAGTCTCCGAAAATTTTTTTGAAAAAAAGGCACAGGGATGTAATCCATCCCCGTTATCCTGAGACAATACTGCGCCAACCCCCACAGAGGAAGCATCAACCTCAACCAAAAACGGCCTAGTAACATCAGGCTGCATAAGGATGGGAGCAGAGGTGAACCTCTCCTTGAGATACACAAAAGCTTCAATGGCCTCAGAAGACCACTGAACCGCATCAGCACCTTTCCTGGTGAGATCAGTCAGAGGTTTGACAATACTAGAAAAATTTTTTATGAATTTTCTATAGTAATTGGCGAAACCCAAAAACCTCTGTATCGATTTCAAACCAATAGGCTAGGCCATTCCTGCACAGCCTGAACCTTAACCGGATCCATCTCAAAACCTTTGCTGGAGATAATGTAGCCCAAAAAACTAATTCTCTGTACAGAGAACTCACATTTCTCCAGCTTAGCAAAAAGCGAATTGTCCATTAATAACTGTAATACCTCACGCACGCTCCGCCAATGAGACTCCAGATCCGGCGAATAAATCAAAATGTCATCCAAATACACAACCACATTTTTACCGATCAAAGGTCTAAGGATGTCATTAATCAGATTCTGAAAAAATGCAGGAGCATTAGTAAGACCAAAAGGCATAACCAGATTCTCAAAATGACCCACAGGAGTGTTAAAAGCAGTCTTCCATTCGTCACCCTCCTTCATGCGCAACAGATTGTATGCCCCCTTAAGGTCAATTTTAGAGAACCACTTGGCCCCCATTAACTGGTTAAACAGATCAGGAATCAATGGCAGTGGGTAAGGATTGCGTACAGTAATTTTGTTAATCTCACGAAAATCCAGACAAGGACGTAAACCGCCGTCCTTTTTTTTTACAAAAAAAAATCCAACCGCCACAGGAGACTTAGAGGGCCTAATGTGACCGGCGGCCAAACTTGTCTGTATGTATTCCTCCAAAGCCTTCCTCTCAGGAATAGTAAGGTTAAATAAACGACTTTTAGGAAGAGTCGCTCCAGGGACAAATTCAATAGAACAATCATAGTCTCTGTGGGGAGGCAAAACCTGCGATTCCTTCTCAGAAAAAACTCTCCAAAAATCCTGAATAGGAACAGGCAATTCTCCCCTATCCAAAGCTGCAATACGCCCATTACAACACTTGTCATAACATTTATGGCTCCAGGATTTAATTTCACTGGTAGACCAATCCAGTACAGGATTGTGAAATTTTAACCAGGGCAATCCCAATATTACTGGAGAAGGCAAGTTATTCAACACTACCAAATCCAATTTCTCATGGTGAACACCATTAATAGTGAGAGGAAATTCACAGACCTTGAGAGTAATATTCTTCAAAGGGGAACCATCCACAGAAACCACAGCAATGGGGGATGATAAAGGTTCAGGTTTTAAATTGAGTCTTTCCACGAATCCCCCATCAATAACATTCAGAGTAGACCCACAATCGACAAACACCCGAAATTCCATTAATTTTTCCTGAGCAATCGTGGAAGCAGCTAAAAATACACCCTTGGAATTTAAACAGGCAATACGGGCATGACTGACCATTTTTTTTTCTTTCTTCATACGAAGCTCACAGCCTTTAATCAAATGACCAGATTTTCCGCAATAGAAACACAAGCCCTCAAAAAATCGACGGTCTTTTTCTTGAGAGCGAGGTGCCACCGATCCAATCTCCATCGGTTCACCACTGTTAGTACACACATTCTCATAACCAGAAACTGACATAGCAGAGGATTTGCTCTCATTAACCCTTGCACGCAGTCTTCTATCCACCCGTATAGCTAATTGCAAAGCCTGTTGCAAATCTTCAGGTGTAGGATAAGCAATTAGCAGGTCTTTAACCCTTTCACTGAGCCCAGCAAGAAATAGACTTTTCAGAGCAGAATCGTTCCACCCTGTTTGAGTAGACCAACGACGGAAATGAGTACAATATTTTTCCACATTACCTGATCCTTGTTTTAAACGTCTCAACTCAGTCTCAGCTGATGCGACACGGTCAGGATCATCATATAATAGTCCCAAAGCAGAAAAAAAACTATCCACTGATCTGAAGCATGTATCACTAGGTTGCAAAGAAAAGGCCCACTCCTGAGGCTCTTTGCGCAAAAGTGACATTATGAACCCTACGCGCTGGGATTCATCCCCAGAGGACTTAGGTCTCAAACGAAAATACAATAAGCAAGCATTTTTGAATGAAAAAAATTCTCGGTGTTCACCAAAAAATAAATCCGGCAAACATACCTTAGGCTCCAAGAAATGTGCTCCAGGACAGTTACTCACGTGCTGACGGAGCTCGGCCACCTCCAGAGAAAGTCCCTGCAGGCGATGAACCAAATCCTGAACCGACACCATGATGGAACAGAAAAATCTTTCCTTAGAGAATTTGCTGGCTGGACTTACTGTTATGTTCTGCTACCAGAGCTAAGGAAAGAGAGGAGATCTGTCCCTACGATAGAACTCAGCTTAATCCCTACGATGTAACAGGGAACCTGATCCTGCGATCAGACCTGCTAAAGTCCTAAGCTAGTCTGTACGGAGACCTATAGATGTGGGGAAGGAATCCCTACAAGTACTAAGGACTGGGAGGAATATGGGACACCTCCTAACAGAAATAGTAGCAGACAGACGAACAAACAAAATATATAGAACATAGAGGTCAGTAGACCAAGCAAACTAACAGAGCAAGACACAGAGCACAGGCTAGCTAGAAAGTAGATATACAATGAAGTCCAGCAAAGCCAGAAGGGCGGAGCAGGATTAAATAGGCCAACAAGGTCATGTGACCAGCAAAGGAAAAAAAACCTAAGAGCAAGGTTCTAACACTAAAAGAGCTGATAACAGCAGACCCCCACTTATCTACTGTTCCTAACTGGTGATGGGCGAACCCATTAAAGTTCGGGTTCGGCTAATTGAGCTGAACCCCTAACAGTTTATTAAAAGTTCGGGTTCGGGTACTAGAACAGTACCTGAACTCCGAACCCGAACATGGATCCCATACATGTGAATGGGGGAGACGAGTTTACTTGGTTTCCTTCTCTGTTATGACAGAGCAGGAAACACAGGTTCTGATCGGTGGTAATAGCATTACCGCGGTCAGAGCGCTGTGGCATCACGCTGACAGGTGACACTGATCCGCAGTAAAAGGTGTTCGGTACGCACCCCGTCGGGACTGGGGCAGAGGAAAGCATGTCAGCCCCTGCTAAACGTTGGGGCAGTGGCTGACATGCTTTCCTCTACCCCAGTCCCGGCGCCGCAGTGTTTAAATTTAATCGCGTCTGAAAGACGCAAATATGTTTGAATGTATAAAAAAGGAGCGGGCGCATCCCAGGCAGCGTCGGGGGCTGCACAACATTCTTCTTTGGGCCTCATGTTGTGCAGGCCTGACCTATTCTGTGGAAAGGTGATCGTTTTCCAAGGTGGGAAAAACCCAGTAATCTAATGAAGATACGTAGTTGTATTTAGTTTTATCATCTGTATTTTTTTCAGGATTTTATTTTGCTGTCTATTATACTATTTTACCAGAAAAAGTAAAAAAAAAAAGTCAAAACAATATTGGATAGGAACTATTGTTGAGTGGGTATGTTCTGTTCCGAGTATGCTCGGCCGAGCTCCGAGTATTTACAGCTGCTCGGTGATATGGTTGAATCGCTCCCGTGTGCATGATTTGCAACTGTTTGACAGTTTTATTACATGTGAGGAATGTGTAAGAAATAGACATTCCTCACATGTGATAAAACTGTCAAACAGTTGCAAATCATGCACACGGGAGCGATTCAACCATATCACTGAGCAGCTATAAATACTCGGTGCTCGGTCCAAGCATACTCGGCGAAAGGGTTAACAGAACATACTCGCTCAACACTAGATACGACCAATATGTTTTACTAAGTGTTTCAACACCTTAAGGTGACGGGTCAGAGAGAGGCGCCTTCATTATCACAGTAGCAGCACATCTCCATTATACCATTATACAAATTGTGTGACTCTACAACTCTGCCTCTTCTCACTGCGTTAGAATCCTGGCAGAAGCAATCCTGTTCTATTAAAGACCTGCGGCTGTGTCTATGAGAGTTAAAATAAGAAAGACATCACTGTGCCTAAGACTTAAATAAATACATTTTACAATGAGAGTTTAGAAACACCGTGACACTAATTATTTAACTGCTCAATAGCTTATTTAATAGGGATCGATTGATTAAAGTTTGTACATATCGGTTTTCACTGTTGAGACATAATAATATATATATTTTTTCTACTCCTCAGTTAGAATAATAGATGAATTATTGAATAGGAAATTCTTCCACCATATAATAAATGTAGGGAAACAAATATAATGAACAGGGGAAAGGCAATAAATCATAAATGGAATACCGGCTAGCAATGTGCCAATTCAATATCAGTAATTATCTGCTACTATGATGCCTTCGACACCTCCATTGTGTAAGTCTCACCTGACCAGTAGTTATAACTTATTTGACTATATTTTCCAGCAGGAAAAGTTTGTTCAAGGCAAACCCTTATTAGGGATATAATCAAAGGTAACTCACAAATCCAAAGGTAACTCACACATCAATTATTTTTGATTAAAACAAAATTGCGCTCCGATATTCTTCACATGGAATCCTTTTGGAGAGATCCCCTATCTTTCTCAATCCTGTGGCCTATTAGGTATGTGCACGTAACGTGGCACGGGGCAGTAGCCATAGCTGTGGACGAGGTACTCGTGCTTAACTGCCCAGCACGCTACATGAAAATGGGGGTCCTGGCTGGGTGTGTGGACTTTATGTCTGTGTTGTGTCTTTGGGTGTGTGGACTGTGATGGCGATACGCCCTTGCACACGGCATGGTGCTATTGTATTCAGCCGGAAAGGACCAGATGTTACAAAGTTGAGTGAGGGACATCATAGTTTATAAATAAACGTATTTTTACTGAATAATAACTTTTGAGGTACTACAGGTGCTTCTCACAAAATTAGAATATCATCAAAAAGTTAATTTAGTTCAGTTCTTCAATCCAAAAAGTGAAACTCATATATTATATAGAGTCATCATTGCAAACAGAGTGATCTATTTCAAGTGTTTATTTCTGTTAATGTTGATGATTATGGCTTACAGCCAATGAAAACACAAAAGTCATTATCTCAGTAAATTAGAATAATTAACAAAAAACACCTGTAAAGGCTTCATACACGTTTAAAAAGGTCCCTTAGCCTGTTTCAGTAGGCTCCACAATCATGGGGAAGACTGCTGACTTGACAGATGTCCAGAAGGCAGTCATTGACACACTCCATAAGGAGGGTAAGCCACCAAAGGTCATTGCTAAAGAAGCTGGCTGTTTACAGAGTGCTGTATCCAAGCATATTAATGGAAAGTTGAGTGGAAGGAAAAAGTATGGTAGGAAAAGGTGCACAAGCAACCGGGATAACCGCAGCCTTGAAAGGATTGTTAATAAAAGGCCATTCAAAAATTTGGGGGAGATTCACAAGCAGTGGACTGCTGCTGGAGTCATTGTTTCAAGAGCCACCACACACAGACATATCCAGGACATGTGCTACAAGTGTCGCATTCCTTGTGTCAAGCCACTCATGACCAATAGACAACGCCAGAAGCGTCTTACCTGGGCCAAGGAGAAAAAGACCTGGACTGTTGCTCAGTGGTCCAACATGTTGTTTTCAGATGAAAGTAAATTTTGCATTTCATTTGGAAATAAAGGTCCCAGAGTCTGGAGGAAGAGTGGAGAGGCCACAATCCAAGCTGCATGAGGTCTAGTGTGAAGTTTCCACAATCAGTGATGGTTTGGGGAGCCATGTAATCTTCTGGTGTTGGTCCACTGTGTTTTATCAAGACCAAAGTCAGCGCAGCCGTCTACCAGGAAATTTTAGAGCACTTCATGCTTCCCTCTGCCGACAAGCTTTTTGGAGATGGAAATTTCATTGTACAGCAGGACTTGGCACCTGTCCACACTGCCATAAGTACCTATACCTGGTTTACAAACAACAGTATCACTGTGCTTGACTGGCCAGCAAACTCGCTTGACCTTGTCAAGAGGAAGATGAGAGACACCAGACCCAACAATGCAGACGAGCTGAAGGCTGCTATCAAAGAAACCTGGGCTTTCATAACACCTCAGTAGTGCCACAGGCTGACCGCCTCCATGCCATGCCCCATTCATGCAGTAATTGATGCAAAAGGAGCCCCGACCAAGTATTGGAGTATTGGAGTGCATTTACTGAACATACATTTCAGTAGGCCAACATTTCGGATTTTAAAATCATATTTCAAGATGGTGTTATAAAGTATTCTAATTTACTGAGATAATGACTTTTGTGTTTTCATCGGCTGTAAGCCATAATCATCAACATTAACAGAAATAATCACTTGAAATAGATCACTCTGTTTGTAATGACTCTATATAATATAGGAGTTTCACTTTTTGTATTGAAGAACTGAAATAAATTAACTTTTTGATGATATTTTAATTTTGTGAGACGCACCTGTATGTACAGCAGGTAGTAGGTATTCATCTTCAGAAACATTTCTGTTATGACATGGGACATTATCACACCCTTTCTTCTCTCTTTCCTGGAATTCCTCTCACCTTCTACTTTGTTTAGCTCTTCTGCCTCAAGACAACCCAGCACACTGTATTCAGGGAGCCTTGTCATCCCCAAAACCGGCACTACAGTCCAGCAAGCAACAGTCCTATACTTCCACCCGCAGTTCCACATTATTCTCCCTTTAAGGGAGTTTTCTATACTGATATAGCTGCTACTTAGCTTTCCTATTATTGACACCTTTGGATTACCACACAAGGCTTTTCCTCTTTGTCTCGCTTATTCTTTCTTCTCTGCCACGTTACCCAACTGACAGACAACTCCGTATTGCCCCGTTAGGCTTCCTGCTCCAGGCCACAGTACTTCTTACCTTTCTCTCTTTCACTCTGGACTGGCTTCAGACCCTAACCAATTCCTTCTCATTGTCGCTTCTATCATAGAGGATTACTACTTGCCTTGGTCGTCTCCCTCTTGCCACAAACGCACTCACTGCATGTGGTTCTGATACTCAATCAGACCTGAGGTCTGCTACAACTGCAGGTTCAACCCTATCTAATGTAGTATCGGCGTTTCTGCCCGACAGGCAGAGACGCCGTCTCTCTTACAGCCGCACTCCCCGCCCGGTGTCCTCCGGCGCTCCTGCTTCAGATGCTGCCGGCGTGCGCAGCTTCCCGGGCACTGTGCTTAGGGCGCGCTCCCTCCCTCTTAAAGGGGCCGCGCGTGCCGTCCTAAGGAGTCCCTGGCCAATGGCCAGAGGACCTCTCATATAAAAGGCACCTTCTCCAAAATGGAGGTGCCCATGCAAGGTTGTAGCTTTGTGTGTTAAACTCTGCTTCAGCCCTCAGGTCCCGCTGCTAGCCTGACTACCAGTCCAGCCCGCCAGCCTGACTACAAGTGTGGCGCCCCTGAGGGTTCAATCGCCACAGAGGTACTGCACCTCACCCAGAGGTGTGGTGTCTCCCTTCTCTCAGGTAAGGAGGGAGTGCAGCTCAGAACCCTAAACACCTGCATCCAACAATACACAGCTCCAGGCCGGCTGGAGGGGCAACATGCAGAGCGCAGCTGCTGAGCCCTGACCCTGGCTGGAGTGGGGTAACCCAAAGGTAGGGGGAACCCGTAGTGGGTGTGGGTGGAGGAAGAAGTTAGAGGGAGCACTTTGGTAGGAGTATAAGATAGGGAAGCCATCTTGGGGTGGTGGTTAGATAGTTCTGGAGAGCAGTTCAGAAGAACAGCTCAGGACAGTTCAGAAGAACAGTCCGGGAGCAGAGACTCATTATAAGTTCTGTTCCATAAGTGGGGCCAAGTCAGGAGGCCCAGGAGGGGAGCAGGGAGTAGGCTCTGTTCTAAGAAAGGATCCTAGGGGGTACGGCGCGTGCAGGACGGCACCCGTATGCCCCGCATCTGTCAGAAGACAGAGGGATCGTAGACGCATTCTAGTCCCCTGAGGGTCAAGCAAGTGTGTGTAACTCCGACGGACAGGAGGGACTTCAGAGTACCCGAACAGGATTCAGAGTGGGCAGCGCAGGGCAGGAGGGAGAAAGACCCAGTGTGAAGACGGTCAAAATAGGAACATGAGAAAGTGGGGTTCTGCCAGGTATTCCCAAGCTGCCTGAGGACGGATTGAACCCCTGCCCGGTGAACGCAGAGCGACACAGGAGGCCTTCACCTGTACAGTGATCCTGTGGATTGTCTTAAGAACTGTGAGTAAAACCTCGGATGACTGCATTGTACTGCCTCTGTCCATTCTTTCATCGGCGCCATTGTTCCCCTTGCACTACAACGCCCAGCGCAACCCACGCTCTCTCACTTCACTGCCCTGAGGCCTGCTCCACCTGTGGGGAGCCGTGCCATCACAAGCTGCCCTAATATCTGCCTCAGAGGACTGTTGCAGCGCTGGTGATCCTCGCCAGGCACCACAGGTGGCATCACGAACTTTCTAAAAGTACCCCCCGTTCTTCACTGACCTCCCTGGGTCATGGACCGGGCCAGCCACCGTGAAATTCCCCGCCAACCGGCATCCAGAGGCCCGGCTGCCGAGTACCCCATGGCCCTGGGGGCACGTCACAAGTCCAGCCCGCCAGCCTGACTACAAGTCCAGTCCGCCAGCCTGACTTCCAGTCCAGTCCGCCAGCCTGACTACCAGTCCAGTCCACCAGCCTGACTACCAGTCCAGTCCGCCAGCCTGACTACCAGCCCTGTCCGTCAGCCTGTCTACTCTCCAGCCCGACAGTCTGTCTACAGTCCAGTCCGCCTGTCTGTCTATGGGCCCTGCTTGCCTGCTTACCTGGAAGCACCTGCCTGTTACCTGCTGTGCCTGCCAGCCCTCTTACCTGGAAGCATCAGCCTGTTACCTGCCGTGCCTACCAGCCAGCCTACCTGGAGGCTTCTGCTTGTTACCTGCCGTGTCTGACAGTCCGCCTACCCAGATCACCCATCAGCCTGCCTGCCGTGCTCTTCTGCTGTACCAGTCAGTTCCTGCCTTCTGACCCATGGGAGTCACCTGCTCTCATACAAGGTCTGGCCCAGAGTAGCACCTGGTCCCTCTGCTCGGTCCTTCCCTGGTCACGGAGTTGATTGAGCCGCCGTACGACCTTGGTTAGTCCGAGTTGATACCTAGTTACGCCCCTTTGGTCCCTCCTTGCACCACAGCACAGAGGTTCCACCACCTGGATCCGTAACATCTAACATTCTACCCTCTGTTGTGCCCTCACTTGACTCCTACCCTGTGGGTTAGTCCAAGCTATAAACTCCAACTATCACTGTCAACTACCAAGTGCTGCGCATGCTATAACTTAATGACTAACAAAATAAGTTACTATACATACTACACATCATAATGAATTGCAGCAATACACAGGTCTCCAGGGGAAGTGTGGGCAACACCTCCACTTTCTTACATTTGAACCTTCTTTAACGAAGGCCGACCTTGGCTATGCACAATCTGTAAAATGCCACCACACACATATAACACACTCTAGCTTTAAACATTTCTGAATTCTCTTCTTCTCAGTGAAGTTGGTCTGATCCTTCTCGTTAAGAACCCCGGAACAGAAACAAGCCAAGTCCTTTAATCTGGAACCAGTGCATTACATTTATCTGGCCCTTATTGGTAAGGGCCCTGGAACAAAGCAACATTACAGTCCATTCCCGTAACGACAGTCCATAGGATGAAGGCACAGTCCATCAACCCATCAACAGTCCTTGGACAGGGGTATAGTCCATTAGCTCCACAGCTGTCCATAGGAAAGGAGCACAGGCCATTAAGGGCTACAGTAGTCCTGCATTTGGCTCAGTCCATAACTGAGGGTGAAGGACCTTTCAGCTGCTTTAACGCCTTTTAATCCATCAGGAAAAAGTGCAACAGGCGCAACATAAACAAGGGATACAAGTAATTCAGCCATCCTTTGCTTTCAAGGCAAAAATAGTCCATCCATAGAGTTCTTGACTATTGGATTTATGCTACCCTGGAGCCTTGAACTGCTCCAGGCATAGGGGTGCAACAAGCATAACATTAGCTTCTTGCAGATTCCGGCTTACACTGGATACCTTCCTTCTTCTCCCCTTTTGGAGGTCTTAGGGATAACCTCCACATTCTCTCTGGGGCTCTGCCTCCCCACACCTGATCTTCAGACTGCTCGGCCTCCGACACCATGGGGGTCCAAGATATATAGATATGCACCACAGCCCCTTTCATTACTTGCACCACAGCCAGTTCTCTTGTCGGCGGGGGAAACCTTCAGCGCTCTCCTGGTGCCGTAGTTGCAGCACCTTCAGTTTGGTCCTCTTCCACAGCCTGCTCCTACACCCTCTCAGCCTTCCACCATATCATATCTGCCGCCATACAGTCATGCGTCACACTGACCACGTTCCACCCTCGTTTACCATTCAATTTGAGGGACATCAGCCGCTTGCCCGACAAGAGATCGTGTAGCCTTCAAGACAGGTACGCCTTAGCCACCATCCACTTCTCTACATATACACTTTGGCCAGTTTTTGTACTCACAAATTTATCCGTGCCTCCTTTGCGGGTCAACACTGATGACTTTTCCATGGGAAGCCCATTCCATGAAGTGCGTGGCTAGGGAATGCACCAATATATCCTTGGCTCTTATTCCAGCTCTTCTTTTCTCAGCTGCCAACAGACCAATGTTACGCAAGTCTCTCATGAACTGCTGGAACCTCACTTTAATTCACTTGACCTGCAGGGGGCCTGAAGGTATTGGTTGTGCTCTCACTACAGGCCCAGGTGCATGAGCTGGATTGGACTATTACAGACCTACCACACTGATCTCCACTACTTCTGCAGCCCGACACCTTCCCCATTCCCTTCCAACTTTTGACACATGGATGTTGGCTTCTCTGTGCTCCAAGACAGGGCATACTTCTCAGCCATGATATACTGCTTCCGCTTCAGCTGCCAGCAAAAATATAGTGCCGAACTCCTTGTTGTTGCACACTTGCTCAGCCTTTCACTTGGTGAGGCTCCTTTTGACACACCATCCTGCTTCGTTAGCGCCTCTGCCCATTTTCTCTAACCACATTTTGGTGGTCGGTCTTCCATCTCCATCTCACCTTCTTGCAGTGTGCATCTCTCACAATGGGCTCATCCTCTCTGTAAGACACTTTCTTCTGGATGCAAAAACTCTAAAGGGCTGGACGATCCTTTGCTCCATTTCATAACCTCTACGCCCACAATGGGTGGGTTCTCTATTTTTTGTACTGCACCACTAACCATTAGTGATGAGCGAGCACTAAAATGCTCGGGTACTCGATGCTCGGGTCAAGCTAATTGGAATACTCGGGTGCTCGACCCGAGCAACTAGCCCAATGTAAGTCTATGGGAAACTCGAGCATTTTTCAGGCGGCTCCCCCTGGCGGTCTGCAGAGGGCCTAAAAATTGCCCAAATCGATGGGAATAGTGCTCAAATGACATGGGAACAGCATGGGGAAGACCCCTGGAAGCATTTTTGACAGGTCACTGCTGTCAACAACGTTGTCAGAGTGTTACGCCACTTTTACGGACTCACAATAAAATATACAAAAACAAAACCAAAATGGATTTTCCTGGGAAATATGTTAAGGAACATCCTTTCCAGGGTAATGACTTGTATACAGTATAAGGCAAAATAAATAACCAAAACCAAAAATACTCCTCCACACCTTGGGCTATGTTCACACGTAGCGTTTTTGATGCGTTTTTTCACTTTTGCATTGCTTTCAACCGTGACAAATGCATTCACTGGGAAATGTCATTTTAACATTTTACAACCTTATCTGGCCATGTGGTGTGTGACACATCATCAGACACTTGCATACAGTGCTGAAAAGATATGGGAACAGCATGGGGAAGACCTCTGGAAGCATTTCTAACTCCCAGGTCACTGTCTAAAAATGTGCCCTTCATAAATGATCCTGGGAGCATGCGAAGATGCCTCCACCCATGCACCTGTCATTGCAGACTTGCAACAATCACCATCCACGTCCTTGTCCCAGTGCAGCGTTCAGTTGTCTCTACCCCATTCCTTGGAATGCAGGCGCAAGTATGCAGCCAGCCAGCCAGCCACCCACCCACAGGCTGCAATACTATACTGCCAAATTTTTGACAGCTGCTTGCACTTGAAATGTGGCCTTTTATGCTCGTGGAGGCGGAAGCTTTTCATAACCTCATGCCGGCGGCGGCCAGGTGTCCATACTTGGTCCCCAGCCGCCACTATTTCTCCCGGTATCGTCTCCGCCTTCCACAAGCAAGGGTTGCACAACATTACCCGTGCACTCCCCAGTGCACTTAATGGGAAGGACCGCCTAACCACAAACACGTGGACAGGTGAATGTGGCCAGGGACGGTAGGGAGCTAGTCCACAGCTTTTTTTGCTGAGTTGTATTTCACCACAGCCATATTCTTTAGCTTGGTGAAAGGACTTGGGAAAACATATCTACCCAGCTGTCATTTCTCACAGGAAGTCCTCTAAAGCTGCTTTCACTTGAAATGTGGCCTTTTAAGCTCGTGAAGGCGGAAGATTCTTTACAACCTCATGCCGGCGGCGGCCAGGTATTCATACTCGGTCCCCAGCCGCCATTATTTATTTTTCCCAGTATCGTCTCCACCTTCCACAAGCATGGGTTGCACAACATTAGCCGTGCACTCCCCAGTGTACTTACTGGGAAGGACCGCCTACCAACAAACACGTGGACAGGTGAATGTGGCCAGGGACGGTACAGAGCTAGTCCACAGCTTTTTTTGATGAGAGTTGTATTTAGCTCGGTGAAAGGACTGGCATAGAGGGAAACGGTATCTACTCTGGCTGTCATTTCTCCGTCACCAGGATCCGCCCATTGTCACACATGACCATGCCTGGCTGTATGTTCAGCGGTGAGAGCCACAGATCAGGCTGCTGTGTTACAGTTTTCAACAACTTTTCAGCACTGGGCAGTTTGTCAATTAAGCATGTTATCTTGCAGAGTGGGTCTAGAAGTGTCACCAACCAGTAATGACTGTCACCCAAAATTTTGAGAACACGAGGGTCATGGAAAAGGCAGCGTAACATAAACTCAGCCATGCGTACCAGACTACTAACAGTCAAGACTTGCATGTACTCACCAAGAGGATGACTAACCATGCTCTCCTCATCCTCCTTTCTGTCCTCTGGCCATCCACGCTGAACAGACGGTATGACAGCTGTGCAGGTAGTACCGTCTATAGTGCATGAAACTAGCTCTTGTCCTTCCTCCTCCTGTTCCTTATTGTCACCCAATCCACGTTGGGATGAGATGAGTCTTGGTTGTGTGTAATCACCCTGTATGGTTCCTTTCTCCATCTCATCGTGCTCTGCCTCATCGTGCTCCTCCTGCAATGCATCCTCTTTGATTGTGAGCAGAGAGTGTTTCAGAAGACAATGGGATGGTGACGCTAATTATGGCGTCATCGCCGCTCACCATCTTGGTGGAGTCCTCAAAGTTTTGGAGGATGGTACATATGTCTGACATCCATGTCCACTCCTGAGTTCTTATGTGTGGAGTCTGAACTAAATACCCATGGCCTTGTTGATGCTGGTATTCAATAACTGCCCTCTTCTGCTCACAAATCCTTCCCAACATCGGCAGTTTAGAGTTCCTACGCGTGGGGACATCACACACCAGTCTGTGAGCCGGAAGCTGCAAACGCTGCTGAAACACGGCAAGGGCGGAGGAAGCTCTAGTTGACTTTCTAAAATGGGCACATAGGCGGCGTACTTTAAAAAGCAACTCCGGCAGCTCCGGGTAGGATTTGAGAAACCGCTGAACCACAAGGTTAAGCACATGGGCCAGGCATGGCGCGTGTGTGAGGTCGCCTCGCCTCAGAGCTGCCACCAGGTTCCAGCCATTGTCACACACGACCATGCCTGGCTGTAGGTTCAGCGGTGTGAGCCACAGATCTGCCTGCTCTTTCAGAGCTGTCCGCAACTCTTCAGCATTGTGTGGTTTGTCATCTAAGCATATTAGCTTCAGCACGGCCTGTTGCCGCTTGGCCGAGGAAGTGCTGCAGTGCTTCCAGCTTGTGACTGATGTGGTCATTTTGGAGATGGAGGCTGAAGAGGAGGAAGAGGAGGAGGTACAGGAGCTGTAGACCGTGGGGGCAACCCTGATTGACCTAGGGTCCGCAATCCTTGGCGTTGGGAGGACGTGTTCCGTCCCAAGGTCCAACTGGGTCCCGGCTTCTACTATGTTAACCCAGTGTGCCGTCAGCGAGATGTACCATCCCTGCCCAAAAGCACTTGTTCACGTGTCCTTGGTTAGGTGGACTTTTCCGGTAACTGCGTCGTTGAGGGCACGGCTAATATTTTGGGACACGTGCTTGTGCAATGCGGGACGGCACACCGGGAGAAAAAGTGGCGGCTGGGGACTGAGTACCGAGGGACGGCCGCCGCCATCAGATTGCGGAATACTTCAGTCTCCACGAGCCTAAAAGTCAACATTTCGAGCACAAGCAGTCGTGAAATGTGAGAATTTAGTAGTGTGGCCTGTGGGGCATTGCCTGCATATTTGCGCTTGCGTTCCAAGGACTGGGGTATGGACAACTGAACGCGCTGCGCTAGGACAAGGACATTGACGTGCTTCCTGATGCTGCTATTTGAGAGTGCGCAACGACAGGTGCAGGGCAAGAGGCATCTTCGCATGCACCAAGGACAGGGGATTGACTTGCATGCACAACAGCGGAAGAAGCAATGGTGCCACCTGCAGACACTGTTCCTTGACCCTGGGGTTCACCCCACAAAGTCGGGTGCTTTGCTGCCATGTGCCATATCATGCTGGTGGTGGTCAAGCTGGTCGTTTTACCACCGCTGCTGATGCTGGCCTGGCAGGTGGTGCAAATCGCCTTTTTGGGGTTATCGGCAGAGTCTTTAAAAAACAACCGCACCCTGGTCCTCCTCCTGACTTTCTGGCAATTGTGTCTCATCATCGTCCACCTCTTGTGACACTTTTCCACCATCGCTTTCGTGTGACCATGGCTGCTCAAATATTTGGGCATCGCTACACGCAATCTCCTCTTGCCCCACTTCAAGTGGACCGGGCAAGATGCCCGAATCTATAAATGGAAAAGTGAACAGCTCTTCAGAGTGTCCAAGTGTGGGATCAGTTGTCTCTGGGCACTCGGCATGGTGGGAGGAAGGAGGATCAGGGTGAGCAATATGCGGTCCAGACTCACGGCAACTGAGACTTGACCATGTGGAAGACAGGGTGGTGGTGGTGGCTAAGTGACTGGTAGGATTATCCGCTATCCAACCAACAACCTTTTGACACTGCTCTAGGTTCAATCGTGGTGTGCTGTGGTACCCTAGAAATTGGGACAGGAAGGTCAGGCAAGAAGATGTGGGTGTTTGTTGTGGCACAATGTCATCTTGCCCACGGCCTTGTCCTCGGCCTCTGCATGCACCATTACCATCACTTCCAGTTCCAGTGCTTTGCCCATTTTAAATGGAGGACAGTATCTTCCACACTCACTACAAATGACTGAGTTTGGAGCAACTTATATGTGATCCGTGTGACGGAGAAAACAGAGTTTTAAATACATGGCCTGTAGGTAAGTAGTTTGAACAGCAAACTGCTGTGAACTGCTTCACTGACACACTAAAGGAAATTCTTACACTGGCTCTAAAATCTCTCGATAATTTCCTGATTTCATTATTCCTGTGATACGGTCAAGGCCTTCAGTACCATATGCAGCAAAGCAACCCCACAGTATTATGGATCCTCCACCATGCTTAACTGTTGGTAAGTAGTGTTGAGCGAGTGTGTTCTGTTCCGAGTATGCACGGGCCGAGCTCCGAGTATTTATAGCTACTCGATGATATGGTTGAATCGCTCCCGTGTGCATGATTTGCAACTGTTTGACAGCTTTATTACATGTGAGGAATGTGTAAGAAATAGATATTCCTCACATGTAATAAAACTCAAACAATTGCAAATCATGCACATGGGAGCAATTCAACCATATCACCGAGCAGCTATAAATACTCGGAGCTCGGCCCGAGCATACTCAGCGAAAGGGTTAATAGAACATACTCGCTCAACACTATTGGTATGGTATTATTTTCCTTGTAAGCTTCATTGCGCCGTCTGTAAACAAACTGTTGCTTTGCATTGCCAAAAAGCTCTATTTTTTTTCATCTGTCCACAGAACATTTTCCCAGAAGGATCGTGGTTTGTCAAGGTACTCTTTGGCAAAGATCAGTTGCTCCTTTTTATGTCTTTTCTTCAGCAATGGTTTCTTCCTTGGCCTTCACCCATAAAGGTCTGCTTGGTTTAGTGTGTGGTGTATGGTACTTGTTGAAACCATGACCCCAGACTGTTCCAAGCTGGCCTTCAGGTCTTTGAATGTTTGACGTGGTGTTTTTTTTCACCATTAGCACCAACCTTCAAAGACATCTCTTGTCAATCAATTTTCGTCTTTGCCCCCACTCTATACGGTTCCATGCTTTGAAAACTTCTTCATAACATTGTGCACTGTTGAAAATGGGATACCAAGGTCTTTGGAGATGGCCTTATACCCTTTGGAAGTCTTGTGTTTGCTAATAATGTCAGTTCTGATGTCATTAGACAGCTCCTTTGTCTTCACAATTGTGACAAAGGAACAGGGCCTACCATGTGGCTTTTTACAACACTGAAGTCATCATTCATTGGCTAATTAATGTCACATGATTCACAGGTGACTCTCTTTTGTGATTTACCACATGTGAGTAAAAATGTGTTTCCATACTAAATTAATGAAAAGGGTGCCTATACCAGTGTCACAGGAAGCTTTAGGTTTTTTCTATTTTTCCCTCCCATTGTTTTTTGTTTTAAAATAATTGTTTATCATTTGCTCTTTTGTATTTAAAACGAGTGCACTATTAGTGTTGAGCCACCCCCGTAGTGTTCGGGTTCGGTTCGGTTCGTCGAACACCGGGATGTTCGAGGAACTGTTCGTCGAACTGTTCGTCGAACACCTTAGAACACCGTCGAACACCGTTAAAACCAATGGCAGGCAAACAAAAACACATAGAAACACATAGAAAACACCTGCAAAGGTGTCCAAAAGCTGACAAACTGCTCAGAAGACACTCTCTTTAAAAAAGCCGGCCGGCAAATTCAGCAGCGGCATACACCGGTACCCGACAATTTAGACAAGAAGGAATAGAGCATCACACATAGATTAGATAGATAGAAACATGTCAGTCACACATATAAGAAGCACAGTGACAGTGTTGGTTACTGCACTTGTCATTTAGTGTAAAGGATTTATTAAAAAAAATATTAGTGTTTTCATGCACCGTCTCTTTAAAAAAGCCGGCCGGCAATTCAGCATCTGTACCCGACAATTTAGAACAGAAAGAATAGAGCTTCACACATAGATTAGATAGATAGAAACATGTCAGTCACATATATAATAAGTACAGTGACAGTGTTGCTTACTGTACTTGTCATTTAGTGTAAAGGATTTATTTAAAAAAATAATAGTGTTTTCATGCACTGTCTCTTTAAAAAAGCCGGCCGGCAATTCAGCAGCGGTACCCGACAATTTAGAACAGAAAGATAGAGCATCACACATAGATTAGATAGATAGAAACATGTCAGTCACATATATATGAAGTACAGTGATAGTGTTGGTTACTGTACTTGTCATTTAGTATTAAAATAAAGGATTTATTATTAAAAAAATTGGCGTGGGGTTCCCCTTAATTTTAGGCTCTAGCGGAGGTTAAGCAGACGGCTGGGGCAGATGTTTGAAGCCTGGGAAGGGGGTAATACCCACGGAGCTTCCCAGGCTACTAATATCAGCCCCAGCTGAATACATAGCCTTTACTAGCTATTAAAATGGGGGACCCCCCAAAAAAAATGACGTGGGGTCCCCCCTAATTTAATAGCTAGCAAAGGCTAGGCAGACAGCTGGGGGCTGATATTAATAGCCCAGGAAGGGAGCCATGAATATTGGCCCCCTCCCAGGCTAGAAACACCAGCCGTCAGCCGCCCCAGAAATGGCGCATCCATAGGATGCGCCAATTCTGGCACTTAGCCTCGCTCTTCCACGCTGCCCTGGTGCGGTGGCAGGGGGTAATAGGGTTGGGGTTGATGTCAGCTTATAATGCCAGCTGACATCAAGCCCAGGTTAGTAATGGAGAGGCGTCTATAAGACACCCCCATTACTAACCCCATAGTCAAAGTTAAAAAAAACACAAACACCCAGAATAAAGTCCTTTAATTGAAATAAAGACACAATCCTTTATTGTTCTAAATTAAACCATACTTACCATCACGCCCATTCCAGCTGAAGCCAACGATCTCCTGCAATAAAAGAAAAATAATAAAGCAACCTCATCCTTACCTTTCCATGGTTCCCAGGACAGCTTCAGCTCTGCTACATCGAGATGACAGGCTGGACCGCAGCAGAACGCTGCCATCCAGCCTGTCATCCCGCAGACACTGAGAAGCGCAGGCTTGCTTGCGCTGCTCAGCGTCTCTCTGTGACGACATCCAGATAAGCCGAGTTCATGTCCAATGAACTCGGCTCACCTCATGCACGTCACTGACAGCGTGGGAAAATTCTCACGCTGAAGCGCTGAGTGCAGGAGAATTCTCCCACGCTGTCAGTGACGTGCAGGAGGTGAGCTGAGTTCATTGGACATGAGCTCACCTTATGCACGTCACTGACAGCGTGGGAGAATTCTCCTGCACTCACCGCTTCAGCTTGAGAATTTTCCCACGCTGTCAGTGACGTGCATGAGGTGAGCCGAGTTCATTGGACATGAACTCGGCTCATCTGGATGTCGTCACAGAGAGACGCTGAGCAGCCCAAGCAAGCCTGCGCTTCTCAGTGTCTGCGGGATGAGAGGCTGGATGGCAGCGTTCTGCTGCGGTCCAGCCTGTCATCTCGATGTAGCAGAGCTGAAGCTGTCGTGGGAACCATGGAAAGGTAAGGATGAGGTTGCTTTATTATTTTTCTTTTATTGCAGGAGATCGTTGGCTTCAGCTGGAATGGGCGTGACGGTAAGTATGGTTTAATTTAGAATAATAAAGGATTGTGTCTTTATTTCAATTAAAGGACTTTATTCTGGGTGTTTGTGTTTTTTTTAACTTTGACTATGGGGTTAGTAATGGGGGTGTCTTATAGACGCCTCTCCATTACTAACCTGGGCTTGATGTCAGCTGGCATTATAAGCTGACATCAACCCCAGCCCTATTACCCCCTGCCACCGCACCAGGGCAGCGTGGAAGAGCGAGGCTAAGTGCCAGAATTGGCGCATCCTATGAATGCGCCATTTCTGGGGCGGCTGACGGCTGGTGTTTCTAGCCTGGGAGGGGGCCAATATTCATGGCTCCCTTCCTGGGCTATTAATATCAGCCCCCAGCTGTCTGCCTAGCCTTTGCTAGCTATTAAATTAGGGGGGACCCCACGTCATTTTTTTTGGGGGGTCCCCCATTTTAATAGCTAGTAAAGGCTATGTATTCAGCTGGGGGCTGATATTAGTAGCCTGGGTAGCTCCGTGGGTATTACCCCCTTCCCAGGCTTCAAACATCTGCCCCAGCTGTCTGCTTAACCTCCGCTAGAGCCTAAAATTAAGGGGAACCCCACGCCAATTTTTTTAATAATAAATCCTTTATTTTAATACTAAATGACAAGTACAGTAACCAACACTATCACTGTACTTCATATATATGTGACTGACATGTTTCTATCTATCTAATCTATGTGTGAAGCTCTATTCTGTCTGTTATAAATTGTCGGGTACCGCTGCTGAATTGCCGGCCGGCTTTTTTAAAGAGACAGTGCATGAAAACACTATTATTTTTTTTGATAAATCCTTTACACTAAATGACAAGTACAGTAACCAACACTGTCACAGTACTTCGTATATATGTGGCTGACATGTTTCTATCTATCTAATCTATGTATGATGCTCTATTCTGTCTGTTATAAATTGTCGGGTACCGCTGCTGAATTGCCGGCCGGCTTTTTTAAAGAGACAGTGCATGAAAACGCTATTATTTTTTTAAATAAATCCTTTACACTAAATGACAAGTACAGTAATCAACACTGTCACTGCACTTCTTATATATGTGACTGACATGTTTCTATCTATCTAATCTATGTGTGATGCTCTATTCCTTCTATTCTAAATTGTCGGGTACCGCTGCTGAATTGCCGGCCGGCTTTTTTAAAGAGTCGGTGCATGAAAACACTATTATTTTTTTTGATAAATCCTTTACGCTAAATGACAAGTACAGTAAGCAACACTTTCACTGTACTTCATATATATGTGGCTGACATGTTTCTATCTATCTAATCTATGTGTGAAGCTCTATTCTTTCGGTTCTAAATTGTCGGGTACAGGTGTATGCCGCTGCTGAATTGCCGGCTTTTCATGTTTCACTGTTGGCACTGTTCCCATCGATTTGGGCAATCACTGTAATGCCACAACCACCATGTCTGTGGCATTACAGTGAGTGGCAGACAATCCCTGCATGATTGGTGCTCTAAATAGCGCCAGACATGCAGGACACGCTTTTGGTGCACGAACAGTTATCGAACATAACCTCGAACAGCCGAATTTTTTGCAAATCGTTCGGGTTCGTCGAACAACTCGAACACCGCCCAAAACAGCTCGAATTTGAGATTGGCGAACAGTTCTAGTCGAACACCGCTCATCTCTATGCACTATACAAAAAAACTGTTTCACTTGATTCATTTTTTTCAGAAGATATTCCACATTATGTACTTAAACTTCATGCATGCCAATAGCGATGAGCAGGACTGTAACTCCTCACCTCTGGGATAGTCCAACTATCCCTGACAACTATCTAGTTTTGGACATATTATAACTAGAGATGAGCGGTGTTCGACTAGAACTGTTCGCCAATCTCAAATTCGAGCTGTTTTGGGCGGTGTTCGAGTTGTTCGACGAACCCGAACGATTTGCAAAAAATTCGGCTGTTCGAGGTTATGTTCGATAACTGTTCGTGCACCAAAAGCGTGTCCTGCATGTCTGGCGCTATTTAGAGCACCAATCATGCAGGGATTGTCTGCCACTCACTGTAATGCCACAGCCATGGTGGTTGTGGCATTACAGTGATTGCCCAAATCGATGGGAACAGTGCCAACAGTGAAACATGAAAAGCCGGCAATTCAGCAGCGGCATACACCTGTACCCGACAATTTAGAACCGAAAGAATAGAGCTTCACACATAGATTAGATAGATATAAACATGTCAGCCACATATATATGAAGTACAGTGACAGTGTTGCTTACTGTACTTGTCATTTAGCGTAAAGGATTTATCCAAAAAAATAATAGTGTTTTCATGCACTGTCTCTTTAAAAAAGCCGGCCGGCAATTCAGCAGCGGTACCCGACAATTTATAACAGACAGAATAGAGCTTCACACATAGATTAGATAGATAGAAACATGTCAGTCACATATATATGAAGTACAGTGATAGTGTTGGTTACTGTACTTGTCATTTAGTATTAAAATAAAGGATTTATTATTAAAAAAATTGGCGTGGGGTTCCCCTTAATTTTAGGCTCTAGCGGAGGTTAAGCAGACGGCTGGGGCAGATGTTTGAAGCCTGGGAAGGGGGTAATACCCACGGAGCTTCCCAGGCTACTAATATCAGCCCCCAGCTGAATACCTAGCCTTTACTAGCTATTAAAATGGGGGACCCCCCCAAAAAAATGACGTGGGGTCCCCCCTAATTTAATAGCTAGCAAAGGCTAGGCAGACAGCTGGGGGCTGATATTAATAGCCCAGGAAGGGAGCCATGAATATTGGCCCCCTCCCAGGCTAGAAACACCAGCCGTCAGCCGCCCCAGAAATGGCGCATTCATAGGATGCGCCAATTCTGGCACTTAGCCTCGCTCTTCCACGCTGCCCTGGTGCGGTGGCAGGGGGTAATAGGGTTGGGGTTGATGTCAGCTTATAATGCCAGCTGACATCAAGCCCAGGTTAGTAATGGAGAGGCGTCTATAAGACACCCCCATTACTAACCCCATAGTCAAAGTTAAAAAAAGCACAAACACCCAGAATAAAGTCCTTTAATTGAAATAAAGACACAATCCTTTATTGTTCTAAATTAAACCATACTTACCGTCACGCCCATTCCAGCTGAAGCCAACGATCTCCTGCAATAAAAGAAAAATAATAAAGCAACCTCATCCTTACCTTTCCATGGTTCCCACGACAGCTTCAGCTCTGCTACATCGAGATGACAGGCTGGACCGCAGCAGAACGCTGCCATCCAGCCTCTCATCCCGCAGACACTGAGAAGCGCAGGCTTGCTTGCGCTGCTCAGCGTCTCTCTGTGATGACATCCAGATGAGCCGAGTTCATGTCCAATGAACTCGGCTCACCTCATGCACGTCACTGACAGCGTGGGAAAATTCTCAAGCTGAAGCGGTGAGTGCAGGAGAATTCTCCCACGCTCTCAGTGACGTGCATAAGGTGAGCTCATGTCCAATGAACTCAGCTCACCTCCTGCACGTCACTGACAGCGTGGGAGAATTCTCCTGCACTCAGCGCTTCAGCGTGAGAATTCTCCCGCTGAAGCGCTGAATGCAGGAGAATTTTCCCACGCTGTCAGTGACGTGCATAAGGCGAGCTCATGTCCAATGAACTCAGCTCACCTCCTGCACGTCACTGACAGCGTGGGAGAATTCTCCTGCACTCAGCGCTTCAGTGTGAGAATTCTCCCACGCTGAAGCGCTGAGTGCAGGAGAATTTTCCCACGCTGTCAGTGACGTGCATGAGGTGAGCCGAGTTCATTGGACATTAACTCGGCTCATCTGGATGCCCTCACAGAGAGACACTGTGGAGCGCAAGCAAGCCTGCGCTTCTCAGTGTCTGCGGGATGACAGGCTGGATGGCAGCGTTCTGCTGCGGTCCAGCCTGTCATCTCGACGTAGCAGAGCTGAAGCTGTCATGGGAACCATGGAAAGGTAAGGATGATGTTGCTTTATTATTTTTCTTTTATTTCAGGAGATCGTTGGCTTCAGCTGGAATGGCCGTGATGGTAAGTATGGTTTAATTTAGAACAATAAAGAATTGTGTGTTTATTTCAATTAAAGGACTTTTTTCTGGGTGTTGTGTTTTTTTTAAATACTTTACTAGAAATTCATGGTGGTCATGTCTAATATTGGTGTGACCCCATGAATTTCGGGCTTAGGGCCAGCTGATAATGCCAAGCTGGCCCTAACCCCTTTATTACCCAGTGAGCCACCGCATCAGGGCCCTGGATGAGTTGGGTACAGCGCCAGAAGATGGCGCTTCTATGAACGCGCCATTTTCCGGGGTGGCTGCGGACTGCAATTTGCAGCGGGGGTGGCCCAGAAAGCTTGGGCCTCCCTGCGCTGCGGATTCCAGCCCCCAGCTGCCTAGTTGTACCTGGCTGGACACAAAAACAGGGCGAAGCCCCACGTCAATTTTCTTTAAATTATTTCATGAAATAATTAAGAAAAAAAGGGCTTCCCTATATTGTTGTGTCCGGCCAGGTACAAATAGACAGCTGGTGGTTGGGGGCAGCCCGTTCCTGCCTGCTGTACCTGGCTGGACACAAATATAGTGCGAAGCCCCACGTCAATTTTTTTTAAATTATTTCATGAATTTCCTGAAATAATTTAAAAAAATTGAAGTGGGGCTTCGCACTATATTTGTGTCCAGCCAGTTACAGCAGGCAGGAACGGGCTGCCCCCATCCACCAGCTGCCTATTTGTACCTGGCCGGACACAACAATATAGGGAAGCCCTTTTTTTCTTAATTATTTCATGAATTTCATGAAATAATTAAAAAAAATTGAAGTGGGGCTTCGCACTATATTTGTGTCCAGCCAGGTACAGCAGGCAGGAACGGGCTGCCCCCATCCACCAGCTGCCTATTTATACCTGGCCGGACACAACAATATAGGGAAGCCCTTTTTTTCTTAATTATTTCATGAATTTCATGAAATAATTAAAAAAAAATTGAAGTGGGGCTTCGCACTATATTTGTGTCCAGCCAGGTACAGCAGGCAGGAACGGGCTGCCCCCAACCACCAGCTGCCTATTTGTACCTGGCCGGACACAACAATATAGGGAAGCCATTTTTTTCTTAATTATTTCATGAATTTCATGAAATAATTAAAAAAAAAGTACGTGGGGCTTCGCCCTATTTTTGTGTCCAGCCAGGTACAACTAGGCAGCTGGGGGCTGGAATCTGCAGCGCAGGGAGGCCCAAGCTTTCTGGGCCCCCCCCGCTACAAATTGCAGTCCGCAGCCACCCCAGAAAATGGCGCGTTCATAGAAGCGCCATCTTCTGGCGCTGTACCCAACTCATCCAGGGCCCTGGTGCGGTGGCTCACTGGGTAATAAAGGGGTTAGGGCCAGCTTGGTATTATCAGCTGGCCCCAAGCCCAAAATTCATGGGGTCACGCCAGTATTAGACATGACCGCCATGAATTTCTAGTAAAGTATTTAAAAAAAACACAACACCCAGAATAAAGTCCTTTAATTGAAATAAAGACACAATTCTTTATTGTTCTAAATTAAACCATACTTACCATCACACCCATTCCAGCTGAAGCCAACGATCTCCTGCAATAAAAGAAAAATAATAAACCAACCTCATCCTTACCTTTCCATGGTTCCCACGACAGCTTCAGCTCTGCTACATCGAGATGACAGGCTGGACCGCAGCAGAACGCTGCCATCCAGTCTGTCATCCCGCAGACACTGAGAAGCGCAGGCTTGCTTGCGCTCCTCACTGTCTCGCTGTGACGGCATCCAGATGAGCCGAGGTCATGTCCAATGAACTCGGCTCACCTCATGCACGTCACTGACAGCGTGGGAAAATTCTCACGCTGAAGTGCTGAGTGCAGGAGAATTCTCCCACGCTGTCAGTGATGTGCATGAGGTGAGCTCATGTCCAATGAACTCAGCTCACCTCCTGCACGTCACTGACAGCGTGGGAAAATTCTCCTGCAATCAGCGCTTCAGCGTGAGAATTTTCCCACGCTGTCAGTGACGTGCATGAGGTGAGCCGAGTTCATTGGACATGAACTCGGCTCATCTGGATGTCATCACAGAGAGACGCTGAGCAGCGCAAGCAAGCCTGCGCTTCTCAGTGTCTGCGGGATGACAGGCTGGATGGCAGCGTTCTGCTGCGGTCCAGCCTGTCATCTCGATGTAGCAGAGCTGAAGCTGTCGTGGGAACCATGGAAAGGTAAGGATGAGGTTGCTTTATTATTTTTCTTTTATTGCAGGAGATCGTTGGCTTCAGCTGGAATGGGCGTGATGGTAAGTATGGTTTAATTTAGAACAATAAAGGATTGTGTCTTTATTTCAATTAAAGGACTTTATTCTGGGTGTTTGGGTTTTTTTTAACTTTGACTATGGGGTTAGTAATGGGGGTGTCTTATAGACGCCTCTCCATTACTAACCTGGGCTTGATGTCAGCTGGCATTATAAGCTGACATCAACCCCAACCCTATTACCCCCTGCCACCGCACCAGGGCAGCGTGGAAGAGCGAGGCTAAGTGCCAGAATTGGCGCATCCTATGAATGCGCCATTTCTGGGGCGGCTGACGGCTGGTGTTTCTAGCCTGGGAGGGGGCCAATATTCATGGCTCCCTTCCTGGGCTATTAATATCAGCCCCCAGCTGTCTGCCTAGCCTTTGCTAGCTATTAAATTAGGGGGGACCCCACGTCATTTTTTTTGGGGGGTCCCCATTTTAATAGCTAGTAAAGGCTATGTATTCAGCTGGGGGCTGATATTAGTAGCCTGGGAAGCTCCGTGGGTATTACCCCCTTCCCAGGCTTCAAACATCTGCCCCAGCCGTCTGCTTAACCTCCGCTAGAGCCTAAAATTAAGGGGAACCCCACGCCAATTTTTTTAATAATAAATCCTTTATTTTAATACTAAATGACAAGTACAGTAACCAACACTATCACTGTACTTCATATATATGTGACTGACATGTTTCTATCTATCTAATCTATGTGTGATGCTCTATCTTTCTGTTCTAAATTGTCGGGTACCGCTGCTGAATTGCCGGCCGGCTTTTTTAAAGAGACAGTGCATGAAAACACTATTATTTTTTTAAATAAATCCTTTACACTAAATGACAAGTACAGTAAGCAACACTATCACTGTACTTATTATATATGTGACTGACATGTTTCTATCTATCTAATCTATGTGTGAAGCTCTATTCTTTCTGTTCTAAATTGTCGGGTACAGATGCTGAATTGCCGGCCGGCTTTTTTAAAGAGACGGTACATGAAAACACTAATATTTTTTTTAATAAATCCTTTACACTAAATGACAAGTGCAGTAACCAACACTGTCACTGTGCTTCTTATATGTGTGACTGACATGTTTCTATGTATCTAATCTATGTGTGATGCTCTATTCCTTCTTGTCTAAATTGTCGGGTACCGGTGAATGCCGCTGCTGAATTTGCCGGCCGGCTTTTTTAAAGAGAGTGTCTTCTGAGCAGTTTGTCAGCTTTTGGACACCTTTGCAGGTGTTTTCTATGTGTTTCTATGTGTTTTTGTTTGCCTGCCATTGGTTTTAACGGTGTTCGACGGTGTTCTAAGGTGTTCGACGAACAGTTCGACGAACAGTTCCTCGAACATCCCGGTGTTCGACGAACCGAACCGAACCCGAACACTACGGGGGTGGCTCAACACTAATTATAACTACATGACTAGCGATACAAATTATTAAACATACTACACATCATAATGCATTGCAGCAATATACATGTCTTCTAGGGGAAGTGTGGGAAACGCCTCCATTTCCTTACATGCACACATCTTTTTCAACAGTGGCCACCACAGAGCAACAGCACCAAAGAAAAGGAACAAAAAAAACCAAAATAACTCATCTTGTACATGATCTCAGACAGAAAACTCAGAGTAACATAGGCAGAACCCCTCTTGTAGTCTCCTGCTAATTTAAAAACACCTGGGCCAAATGCGAGGAGTGTTGTGAAACAAAAAAAATAAGAGAGGACAGTGTTCAAGGTAAACTAAGAACCTCGTGTTCAGTCTTGTAAATGTTTTCTTAGCTGCAATAGATCAATGTATACATTTTTGGATGTGCAGTCCATGGTCCATATTCAGCATAGCGATAAATTTTGGGGTAAATCGTTTTCAGGCTAGTTTTGCCCAGCTCTGCCAAAATGGGCAACATGAGGGCACAACGTGGAGTGGCACCACAACTTAACAAAATCATGATGAGCAGGGGTGTACATTAAGACAGAAATCTGTGGTGTAATTTAATTCAGAGACTGGAGTAAGATTTATAGCAAGGCGCACAACACTTTTCTAGTGCTCCTGATTCATTATGAGGAGTATGCCTCTTAATGAATCAGAAGCATCTGACTCCAAAATGCCCTCTCATCAAGACCGGCATGAATATTGCCAGTCTTAATGAATCGGGACCCATGTCTTTTTCTAAAGCTATGGTATTTTACACTGTCTGTCCCTTCTTTTTTTTAACTTGGTACCAGCTCTCCTACCTATTGGTCCAGGTTTTTTTTAATTAGCAGGACACTGCAAGAGGGATTTCGCCTATTTTTGCTCTCAGCTCCTAGTCTGAGACCATATGGAAGTTGAGTTGTTTAGTTTCTTTGACTTGGCCGTTGCTGCTGTGATGTTGTGAATGTGGGGTGGTGTGGCCTGGAGCCGTAGGGACTTTGCTTTGCAACATTGGTCCTTTGGGGCATCCGGGTCGCTCCCCCTGCTAGTGCAGTATTGCTTCAGAGGTGGTTGGCACATGGCAGACCACATACAGTCTGATCAGAAAGTTAACTAAGAACCCTGTTCAGTTTTGTAAATTTTTGCTTAGCTGCAATAGATCAATGTATAAGTTTTGGATGTCTAGTCCATATCTTTTTCTACAGCTATTGTAATTCTTGATGATTCAGGGTCATCATGTTTACCTTATGGTTTTATAGGGCTAAGTGACGCTGCCTCCTAGTGCAGGAAACTGATTGCTCTGCTTCTGATGAGCACTCAGCACTCAACTGGTAGGGTATCCCTCCAGGAATCTCTCTACAAATCCAGCACTTATCATCATCAGCGCAGCAGTTAGTCAATGTGCATTCTTGCTGGCACTGTGACTGTAATAATACTGTATGTGCTGAGCGCTGCTGAGTTACTATTGAGGCTAAGCGATACCTATCGTGTGGGATAAGCAGCGCTACCTTCAAATGCTGGAGGCTGACTTCTTCACTGCTGATGAGCTTTCAATGCTAGAATGCTAGAGGCATGGATCGACATTGATAATGAAGGGTACCTGTGTAAGATTTATACCTGGGCCCCCATCAGCACCCAGCCATGTAAACACACACATTTGCATGCATATTCACGTTAGGCACAATGTAATAAAATGTGCACGTGCCAAGATATCACATGTTCTCATCTACACATTACGCACACATATACAGAGTACAAACATGCACCTTAGCATATGTGAAGCCCAGCTGTGCTTGGCATCACAGATCCTAGAAGGGTGTATTGAAGGATTCCTCCACAAGAGGCCCCCATAACCATTCACACATCTCCACCTTCCACCTCAGTCCACCAGAGGGAGCCCGTTAGGGAGATATATAAGGGAAGGTGGAGCCAGGCAGCCGTTAGTCTAGACTGGAGTCAACAGAAAGCAGAAGTCTGTTGAGAGAGTTCCTGCATTGCAAAAGCCTGAGAGAGGTCAGTCTGCAGTGGAGCACGTTCTAGACTCAGTTGTAGCTCAGAGGAGTGAGCTTTAGGTGTGCCGGCGCCATAAGATCGGTGAAGAGCGGCACGCTGCCGTTAGTGTGAGTAGCCTATTGAGGGTCCGAGTAGGCCAAAGGCGAAAGAGTAGAGAGTTAGTTCATAGGGGGGCAGAGGAGCTTATTTAGCTCACCCCGAAGAAGAAGCAGTTACCGGACACCGGGTCCGAAGCTTACCGGGATCTCCATGACCCTGTAAGATAAACCGGAATCCCTGGAGAACTACAGGTCCCAGGATCGCTAAAAGTGCTGATACGTACCAGAGCCAGGAGACACATAGGCCCCGTAGGTCGGGAGCGTGCACTCCAAGAGAAGGCCCTACCACAAGGTCAGCCAGCGCAGGACAGAGACAAAGTTAGGCCTAGCTCCAGGCAGGTCAGAAACTTATTACGCAGCAGCAAGAACCAGGAGGCCCAAAACCTGCTCATTGGGGAGGATCCGAGCATACACCCTTCACCCTACAGTGCTCCGGGGAGTGCCTGAATTTCCATCAGTAAAAGGTACTGAAGTGACTTTTGTGTCCGTCCCTGTTCTTGCTCCGACTTGGCTGAGTCTCCTTGTCCTGCATCCCCGTTCTTATACTGCCCTGAGGCCCAGCTCCACCTGTGGGGAGCCATAACATCTAGCTGCCTTATCACCGGCCTCAGTGGACTGCGCAGCGCTGGTGAATATCATCAGAAACCTTAGGTGGCGTCACGAACTTTTATAAACTTGATATCTATCAACGCCTTTTTAAAGAGAGACCCCAGAGTACGGGCCCGGGAGCCGACCACCGCGACCTCCTTAAGGCTAAAGGCCCGGGTAACCGAGTCATCCCCCATCCCCTGGGCTTGTCATCTCTCTTCTGGCGTCACGAACAGGATAGCGTGCCCGCTGCAACGACGCCGTGTTTTGCCCGTTGTCACCGGGTACTGTGCGCCTTTATTTTGAACTGTGTACGTAAAGTTGTGGTGAAGGTTGCCGCCATTGTTGGGCCGCTGAGCGAGAAGAAGGGCGTAACCGCGGGAAAATAAGGGGCGTACCTGCAAAAGAGCGCGAAGTCCCGGACACGCCCCACGCCTCGACGTCAAATCAGGAAGCGCCAGGTCCTGTAAGGAGCGTCTCTGAACGCTCTAACGTAGGACGCAAGCGACGCAAGGTCCTGAAGATAACCGTCGCCTGCGGAGCTGTGGCCTACCGGAAGAAAAACCAGAAGGTAGGCCACAGTTAAATAGGGGGGTGCTAAGATGTCCGTCGAGCAGCAGAACGCCAACCTACCGGTCAACGTCCCTGAAGTTCAGCCCGCGCCCGATAATGGGCAGGCAGAAGCCGCCGCTCCTCCAGCAGCGCCTGTAACACCTGTTATTCCTATGACTTTACCATACATTCCTGGAGCAAAGTGGCTTCCCCAGTACAACGGCAAACCAGATACCCTCTCTGGATTCAAACGGAAGATATGTGGTATTTTGGACATGTACTCTATGACCGGCAAACAAAGAGCTGCCGTTGTATTAGGACTACTGACCGGTGCTGCGGAGCGGGAAGTGGAAACATGGTCAGCCGCAGACCAGGAGTCAGTGTTCGTAATATTCCAAAAACTACAGACTGTATTTGAGGACCTTACTGAGGCGGACCTCCGGATGAGGTTCTACAGCTGCTCCCAACAACCAGAGGACAATGTTCGGGACTACGCCTGGCGTCTCCAAGGGGCCCTGCGGGCTCTGAACTAGGTTAGTCCAACCAGCGTTGAGAATGAGAACAAAATGCTGAAGGAACAGTTTGTCCGGGGACTAAAGTCTCCGGAGGAGAGCAGGACTGTGCGTTGGTGGTCCCTGGATCATCCGGATGCCACCTTTGACAATCTTAAGGACATGGCTATAAAAGAACTGCAGGCCCTGGAAACAAATGCCATCCAACGTTACCAGGGTGGGGCTACTCCAGAGCCTGCTACACCCACCTTATCCCCAGTGGCTGCTGAAGTTAAGGTTAGAGATGAGCGTTGTTCTACTCGAACTGTTCGCCAATCTCAAATTCGAGCTGTTTTGGGCGGTGTTCGAGCCGGTCGGCGAACACGAACAATTTGAGAAAAATTCGGCTGTTCGAGGTTATGTTCGATAACTGTTCGTGCACCAAAATCATAACTGGATTTTTTCTCAGTAATGATGAAAATTAATGTTAATACGCAGTTTGAGTGTACAGCGGGGCGGGGGGAGGGGCAGGGGATGGATCTCTGCAGAAACAATGAAGATCTCCATTTTTTTTTCTCCTTCCCGCATTTGCAGTGGGGAGGTGCAATCTGTCAGCCTATCAGCAGCGCACACACGGAGCGAAGTGCTTTTTTTCACACAAGCAAGGGCATGTGTGATTGGCAGTGTATGTCACATGTCCTTGCCCTATAAGACCAAGCCATTTTCCCCGTCGCCACCATTTTCTCACTGCTGCAGCTGCGTGTTAGACGGCACCGCTGTTGCTGTGTGCGATATACCTTGTTAATTTCAAGCCAATTTTCGCACAAATATACAGATAGCTTGGGAGTAAGGAATAGTTGTGATTGCAGTCCTTTTAAGGACTAGGTTACAGCATTTCCTACGACTTTTATCAGGCAGGTCTGTGCTCTTAAATAGATAGATTGTGGGAGTAAAGACTAATTGTAATTGGAGTCCTTTTCAGGACTAGGTTACATCAGTTCCTATCAGTTTTTGCCAGGCAGGTCTGTGCCAGTGCTGTGCAAGTTTTTTTCACAGCATTTGGCTGAATCTAGCAAAGCTAATCCTTTTTGGCCTATTGCAGAGTGTGTTAGTCAGTGGAGTAGCCTATCTGTGTTGCAAGATATACCACCTGTGTATAGAATACCAATTTTTTTACTGCACCTAGTGAAGTAAAATCTTTTGGGCATAGCATCATTCTATTAGTCCATCTATACTGACCTCCATCAGGTTGCAAACTGAATATAATTTTTTTCTGCATCTAGCTCTGAAAAAATATTTGGGCTTCTAGCGGTGTGTGGGACTTGGTCTATTAGTCCATCTATACTGACCTCCATCAGGTTGCAAATTAAAAATAATTTTTTTCTGCATCTAGCTCTGAAAAAATATTTGGGCTTCTAGCAGTGTGTGGGACTTGGTCTATTAGTCCATCTATACTGACCTCCATCAGGTTGCAAATTAAAAATAATTTTTTTCTTCATTTATCTCTGAAAAAATATTTGGGCTTCTAGCAGCGTGTGGGACTTGTTCTATTAGTCCATCTATACTGACCTCCATCAGGTTGCAAATTAAAAATAATTTTTTTCTGCATCTAGCTCTGAAAAAATATTTGGGCTTCTAGCAGTGTGTGGGACTTGGTCTATTAGTCCATCTATACTGACCTCCATCAGGTTGCAAATTGAATAAAAAAATTTTCTGCATCTAGCTCTGAAAAAATATTTGGGCTTCTAGCGGTGTGTGGGACTTGGTCTATTAGTCCATCTATACTGACCTCCATCAGGTTGCAAATTAAAAATAATTTTTTTCTGCATCTAGCTCTGAAAAAATATTTGGGCTTCTAGCAGTGTGTGGGACTTGGTCTATTAGTCCATCTATACTGACCTCCATCAGGTTGCAAATTAAAAATAATTTTTTTCTTCATTTAGCTCTGAAAAAATATTTGGGCTTCTAGCAGTGTGTGGGACTTGTTCTATTAGTCCTTCTATACTGACGTCCAGCAGGTTGCAAATTGAATATAATTTTTTTCTGCATCTAGCTCTGAAAAAATATTTGGGCTTCTAGCGGTGTGTGGGACTTGGTCTATTAGTCCATCTATACTGACCTCCATCAGGTTGCAAATTAAAAATAATTTTTTTCTGCATCTAGCTCTGAAAAAATATTTGGGCTTCTAGCAGTGTGTGGGACTTGGTCTATTAGTCCATCTATACTGACCTCCATCAGGTTGCAAATTAAAAATAATTTTTTTCTGCATCTAGCTCTGAAAAAATATTTGGGCTTCTAGCAGTGTGTGGGACTTGGTCTATTAGTCCATCTATACTGACCTCCATCAGGTTGCAAATTAAAAATAATTTTTTTCTGCATCTAGCTCTGAAAAAATATTTGGGCTTCTAGCGGTGTGTGGGACTTGGTCTATTAGTCCATCTATACTGACCTCCATCAGGTTGCAAATTAAAAATAATTTTTTTCTGCATCTAACCCAGCCAATAGTTTTGGCCTAATACCACAGTTTGGCCACTCAGCTCTGCTCGGTTACCATCCATTGTTTTTTTGTGCAAACAACTCCAGAGTTGTGAATTAGTTAACCACCAAAATGAGTGGAAAAAGGCCTGCTGCTGGTGGAAAGGGGAATAGGCGTGTTGGGAAGGGGAAAAAAGGTTGTGTCCGTGGGGTAGGTGCAGAAGAAAGACCATCTTCCAGCCAAACTAAAATGTCTACTTCTTTTAGCGGACAATGTGATAAGATCCCTTTCTTACGGCCACGCCAATCGCTACAAATTCCAGATGAGGCACAAAAACAGCAGGTGCTTCAACGGATATCAAGTGCTCCTTTAAGTGGGCTCTCCTCCACATCAACTTCAACATCACAAATACTCCAGTCCTCAAAGGTGTCACCCAAATCGCACTTGCTTCCTCACAGCTCCCAAATCTCCAGCTGCCCGTCTGAGTATGAGGTAGAACAGATGGTTGAGTCTGCAGAGCTGTTTACTCATACTATAGCCTGGGAATCAGAGGTCGACTCCAGCGCTTCTGTGAATCCAGACGAGGAAATGATCTGCACTGATGCCCAGAATCTTTATGAGTCGGATCCAGGACCAGACGCAGAAGGTTCTGACCATAATGTAGACCCTCATTCCCAAACTGTAACTCCTGTTGGTGGAGACAATGAGGAAGACGATGATAAGACTCAAATACCTGATTGGAGCGACAACTTTAGTTTTTTGTCAGGGCAGGAACAGGTTGGCTCTGAGGACGACGGGTGTGATAACGCACAGGGTGATGATGATGAGGTCGGAGATCCCACTTACTGTCAACCCACAGTCAGCCAAGAGATGAGGTCAGCAGAGGAGGTGGAGGAAGATGCTAGTGACGACGAGGTCAGGTTGCGCCTTCCTGGACAGAGACGTAGTACTGGAAGCACGTCAACAACTGCATCCTCAAACACAACTCTGCCTCTCACCACAAGTCGTGGTGGCTCTTCAGGTCGCATGGGTGCTAAGCCTTGCATAGCCTGGGCATTTTTTCAGATCGATAAAGATGACCCAACTCGTGTTATCTGTAACATTTGTCAGCAAAAGCTAAGTAGAGGCCAAAAAATACATAGTTTGAGTACTTCATGCATGAACCGGCACATGGACATGAAGCATAAGTTGCAGTGGGAAGCTCAGTGTGCTACAATGCGGTCTAGCCGGCCGGGCCAACCACCGTCTGCCATATCTTGTGCATCCGCGGCCTCTTCATCCTCTGTGACTGGGGGGACAGCAGTCACACCTGTTTTGGGGCGCAGACCTGCCACCTCTTTACCCGCAACAGCCAGCGTGATTGGCAGGTCATCATTTTCTTTGGAGGTGGTAACACCAGCTGGTCTTGAGCGCTGTCCGACATCGATAGCACCACCTTTGGATCAAGGCAACCTAACATGTCCGCCTGCATCTTCCTCACAGACCGGCAGTTTGCCGGGGACACCCTTATCAACCCCGTCTAAGCACAATAGCCAGCCCTCGGTCCCTCAGATGTGGACAAGTAAAAGACCATTTCCTCCTAGCCATGAGAAAGCTAAGAGGTTGAATTTCACCATCTGCAAGCTCTTGGCTACAGAAATGGTGCCTTTCCGCCTGGTGGACACAGAGGATTTTCGAGACCTTATGTCCGTCGCAGTGCCCCAGTACCAGATGCCCAGTCGGCACTACTTCTCAAAGAAAGGTGTGCCTGCGCTCCACCAGCATGTCGCACACAACATCACCGCTTCTTTGAGAAACTCTGTGTGTGACAGGGTGCATTTCACCACAGACACTTGGACGAGTAGGCATGGACAGGGGCATTACATGTCGCTGACTGGGCACTGGGTAACTATGGTGACAGCAGGACAAGGGGCTGCTGTCCAAGTCTTGCCGTCCCCACGAGTTGTGCGTCAATCCTCTTTATGTCATTTTTCCTCCACTGCTTCTGCCTCCTCAACCTCCTCTCGGTCTTCCACCTGCACCCAAAGCCTGTCTGGTCATGCCACAAGCTTTCTAACTGCGCAGAAGGGATCCTGCACACCTCCTTACTATGCTGGCAGTAGGGCTCAACGTCATCAGGCGGTTTTTACATTGAAATGTCTGGGAAATGTGAGTCACACAGCTGAGGAGTTGTGGTCAGCTCTGGAGAACCAATTTCATGAATGGTTGTCTCCACTGGACCTGAAACCAGGGAAGGCCGTGTGCGACAATGCTGCAAACCTGGGTGCGGCCCTTAGCCGGGGCAATGTCACACACGTGCCTTGTATGGCTCACGTGTTGAACCTGGTTGTCCAGCAATTTTTAGCCCACTATCCCAGACTAGATGGCCTTCTGCAGAGGGCACGGTCGCTGTGTGCTCACTTCCGCCGTTCGCATCCCGCAGCTCAGCGACTTACATCTCTACAGAAGTCGTTGGGCCTGCCACTTCACCGGCTAAAATGCGATGTGCCTACCCGGTGGAATTCAACTCTGCACATGTTGCAGCGACTGTGGCAGCACCGACAAGCCCTGGTGCAATACGTTCTGACGTATAGCCTGGGCCAACGAGATTCAGAGGTGGGGCAAATCACGCTGGAGGAGTGGTCTCAGATCAGGGACCTATGCACCCTTCTGCACAGTTTTGAAATGGCGACAAAGATGTTTAGTGCTGACGATGCCATTATCAGCATTACTATTCCGGTGATTTACATGCTGGAGCACATGTTAAACAGAATTCGGAGTCAGGTGGTGGCACAAGAGGAGGTGGAGGAAGTAGAGGAGGAGGAGTTGTATGCGGTAGGGCTAACATCTGCAAGGTCCAGACGGTCGGCAGCACCAAGGCGGCAGGCATGTGAGGGTGGGGGAGATGGTTTAACCAGGGCGCATGGTAGCAGCCAAACTAGTGAGGAAGGTGCAGGAGCCCAGGAAGAAGTGGAGGACGAACTGATGGAAGACTCATCAGATGAGGGAGACCTTGATCACATTTCTGTTGTGCGAGGTTGGGGGGAGAGGACAGAGGAAGGAAGCATGATTGTTACCTCGCCACCAACACAACAGGGACTTGGTGCTCCTGGATGCGCAACACACATGAGTGCCTTCTTGCTGCACTACCTGCAACATGACCCTCGAATTGTGAGAATTAGAAATAATCCTGACTACTGGGTTGCCACACTGTTAGATCCCCGGTACAAAAGTAAATTTGCAGAAATTATTCCTGCCATAGAAAGGGATGCACGCATGCAGGAGTATCAGCAGAGACTGTTGCAGAATCTTACATGTGCTTTTCCACAAAATACCAGTGGTGCACGTAGTGAATCTCACAGTTCCAACTTGCCAACCGTGGGACCGTCAAGTGTTCAGCACTCAAACCGTAACAGAACCACAGTATCTGCTGGTAACATCAATTTTGCGGAATCATTTCACCACTTTTTTAGCCCATCCTTTGCAAGGCCACAGGAGACAAGAAGTCTGACACATAGTCAATGCCTAGAGACGATGGTACAGGAGTATCTCCAAGTAAACAATGAAGCCACGACTGTGTCACTGGACCCTTGCTCTTTTTGGGCTTCCAATCTGGATAAATGGCCGGAGCTAGCCACTTACGCCTTGGAGATCTTGTCATGCCCCGCAGCCAGCGTTCTGTCTGAACGTGTGTTCAGCGCTGCTGGTGGTGTGCTGACAGATAAGCGCACGCGGCTCTCCACTGATAATGTAGACAGACTCACGTTCATAAAGATGAACAAATCATGGATCCGAAACGTCTTTTCTACCCCTGTGTCATCCTGGGGAGAGTAAAAGCTTGATGATTGGTTAAAATCACCCTACCAACCGTTTTAAGCTTTCAAATTACTAATCATGTTTATCTGTATCTTGACTGGAAAATAATTTGGGCTTTGTAGCAGTGTGCAGCACTGATCCTATTAGGCCATCTATAATAAGCTTCACCAGATTTAAAATTAAAAATAATTTTTAGCTGCATCTAGCCCGGAAAATAATTTTGGGGCTCCGAGATGCGCAAGACACATAAGTGCCTTCTTGCTGCACTACCTGCAGCATGACCCTCATATTGTCAGAATTCGAAGTAATCATGACTACTGGGTTGCCACACTCTTAGATCCCCCAAACTTTTCGATCAACCTTTTCATTTTAATAAAGACCAAAAAAATGGTCATTTTTGAAATTATAAGCATTAGCAGGTTGTTAGAAACTGAAATCAAACAGTTTTCAACTCAAAACTTTATTCTAGGTGATGTTACATTTTCACATAGGACCCCTTGTTCGAAAGGAGCTTCTGAACTCTCTCGTCCATTGAATTTGTCAGGTTTTGGATGGTTTCTGCTTCAATTGTTTTGCATGAGGACAGAATACCCTCCCAGAGCTGTTGCTTAGATGTGAACTGCCTCCCGCCATCATAGACACTCCTTTTAATGATGCTCCAAAGGTTCTGAATGGGGTAGAGGTCAGGGGAGCATGGGGGTCACACCATAAGTTTGTCCCCTTTTATACCCATATCAGCCAGAGATGCAGATGTTTTATGTGCAGCATGAGATGGTGCATTATCATGCAGAAAAATGATCTTGCTGTGAAATACACGGTTCTTCTTCTTGAACCATGGCAGGAAGTGCTGTTTGAGAAAATCCACATACATTATGGAGTTCATCTTTAGCGCCTTCAGGGATCCTAAAGGGGCCGACAATCTCTCTCCCCATGATTCCAGCCCAAAACATTACTCCACCTCCTCCTTGTTGGCGCTGTAGCCGTGTTTGCGTGGGGTGTCCATCAACCAGCCATCCTCCACTCCATTCATCTGGACCATCGAGCGCTGCACGGCACTCATCTGTGAACAAAACAGTTTTGAAATCAGTCTTCATGTAATGTTTGGCCCACTGGAGCCGTTTCTGCTTGTGTGAAGTGGATAGAGGAGGTCGACAGGATGGCGTATGCACAGCTGCAAACCTCTGAAGGACCCTGCATCTTGTTGTTCGGGGGACGTTGGAGGCACAAGCAGCTTCAAAAACTTGTCTGCTGCTATGACAAGGCTTTTTTGCCGCTGCTCTTTCAACCTGACGTAATTGCCTGTAGGAAAGAGTCCTCAATTTGCCCTTATCAGCACGCACACGTGTGTACTGTGAATCAGCTACATACTTCTTGATTGCCAAGACACTTCATCCTGATCATCGCACAATGTTGATTGTAGTCATGCCTTGACCTAAACACTCCACAATTTGTTGCTTCTCAGCAGCCGACACATCCTTTTTCTTTCCCATTTTGGCAGAAAATGTAGGCTGCTTAATAATGTGAGAGAGCCTTCTTAAGTAGTCTTGCCTTTCATTGGACACACCTGCCAAACTAATTAGCACAGGTGTCTGCAATTGCTTACAGTGATATAAAGAGCCCTGACACACATCACCATCAATGAGTTTAACTGACAAACAAACAAATTCTTGCCTTATCACTCCTAAACACTTTTTGCATAATAATTTGGAACACAGTGTACATGTGCTTTTCCACAAAACACCAGTGGTTCACGTAGTGAATCTTACAGTTCTAACTTGCCAACCGTGGTCTGTATGGAATTGTTCAATAAAGGGCCCAAAATTAAGATAACATAGATGGGAGAGGTCTCTATGAATAGGAATTCCTAAGTATTTGATACCCTGTGAGGGCCAGGCAAAGGGAAAGTTGGACTGGATGGAATCCTATATGGATTTAGGGAGGGAGACATCGAGGGCCTCAGACTTCGCTGCATTGATTTTAAAATTTTACCATGTAACAAAGTGATCTATTTCAGCCATAACAGCAGGGATGGATATATGTGATTGAGTGATATATACTAGGACATCATCAGCAAATAGAGAGCACTTGTACTCGGTGCCTCCCACCTCAATCCACCTAATATTGGGGTTATGGCGAATTGATGAGAGCAGGTGCTCCGTCACTAGGATGTATAAGAGAGGGGACAGAGGACATCCCTGCCTTGTCCCATTGGTGATTGTGAAAGGTGATGAAAATGTTCTGACGCACCCCCTGGGCCTTGGGACACCCGGAGCCGGACCCTTTTTGGTGGATGCTGGTGGTTGTAGTCTTCGTGGCGGCGATCCGGTTCCGTGGCTCAGGGCGGTCAAACCAGTGGCGGAACTATTTATGTGGTTTTGATGTTTAAATGTCCGACTACGCCACCCGTGGATTGCGGTCAGAGTGAACCGCCGCTACAGGGCAGACCGCTAAGGCTGGTGTTGTGGGTGCAGCAGAGCGTAGCATAACTCCCCACGGGAGGAGTATAGCCTCAGGGCAGTGTATGCGGAGGATGGGGGTGATGGTGCAGGGCAGCAGCAGTAACGACACGGAGTCAGTGATGCAGTTCAGGGCCTTTACTCACAGTTCTTATTATCCAGACCACGTCTGCAGGTAACGGCTGCCCACGTCGTACTGTGCTCACCAGGTGAGGGGCTCAGACAACTCCCAGATAACTTTGGAGCGCTTCACAGGACCCCCTTTGTGTGTCCTTTGTCTGGCCTTTCTTACCAACACTTCTGTCCGGCTGCCTCGGGCCTCCTCTTGGTAAACTTGGCGCCAGTTTCCCTGACCCTATGTGGTGCCTTCCTAGCGGGTGGAGCAAGGGGCTGCGCCACATAAAATGTCAGAGCCTCCGGTTTCTAGCTGAGGGTCGTTTCCTGCCTCCACTAGTTCGGGGACCGGTCTCCCCCTTTGGCCTGACCCCTCCACGCAGGTGGATTCGGGCGTGCGGTGGCGACTCGCCCGTCCGCACCCCTGGGATCCCTTCATTCCTCGTTCCTGGAGCCTTCTCCGCTCCTCTTCCTTCCTTCTCCCTCTTGCAGGCCTGGGCCTCTGTTACTAGGCCCGCCTCCGGAGCAGAGCTCATGCAGAGCCCCTGCTCCCTGCCACTTCTGCTCAGACTTCTCTGCACTGAACTAAGATGGTGCCCACCTTTTATACTCCCTTCTCAATGCACCCAGGAACTGCTTCCTCCCTGCTCCTGCACTGCAGGGTTCCCCTTCCTCAGTGTTCCCTCCCCCCACTCCAGCCAGGGACAGGGACTGTCGTGCCCATCTCAGGGGCATATTGGTCGCCCTGCCCCACGGCAATGTGGTGTAATGCATGCAGGTGTCGGGTCCTGATCCACACTCCATCCTTATCTGAGAGTGAGATATCACACCTCTGGGTGAGGTGCAATACGTCTGTAGCAACCGAGCCCTCGGTGCTACAGTTCCATTTATCTTCAGCCTAGGTGACGTATTGTGATACAGGGCCGTGATTTTGGCTATAAAAGGGTCCCCTAGACCCCTACCCCAAGCTTTTTAAGAGAATCATATATGGCGTGCCAGGAGACTCTATGGAATGCTTTCTCAGCATCCAACGAGAGTATCTACTTACAAATTTTTAACTGCATCTAGCCCAGGAAATACTTTGTGCCTAGTAGCAGTGTCTGCTAGTCAGCGGATTATCCCGGCTGTTAAGCAAGCTACACCACCTGTAGTTTGGACACTTAATTTTTTCAAAGGAAATGCTTCGGGACCACGGGATACTTAGTGAAGAGCATCAGGAGGCACCCCAAGGCATAGGGGCTGGGACTGGCACTAGGATGCCTTGCGGTGGACAGCCGAGCTCGATCCTTATAAAAGCTTTTTAACTGCAGCAGCTTTAGTGGACGCTACTGGAGCTGGAATTACGCGGCTGCTGGCATGAGACTTGCCCTCCAATAGATCCTTGTAAATGGATTTAAAGTGTATTCATTCAAATTAGAGGGACAATTTAAATTAAAAAGCTTAGAGCTGCCTCCACCACAGGGGGGCTCTCTCGACCCACCAGCGGACAGGCACCTGTATTGGGAGAGGGGGGCTGGCCGTCAGGGTTCACCGCGGCTCTGGCACAAACCCGGCGACACGGAGGTGGCACGGGCAGGAGCGGACTGGCCGTCTCGGCTTCTCACTTTTTGGATTTTAGAAGGGCATGACATGCCTATATCTGTGTCTCCCCCTCCTTTTACTCCTCCACCTCTTTTCTTTTCGCATGACTATATGTACTTGTCACTTTTCCATGTGTTAGTTGTGTCTTCTGAGCAGTTTGTCAGCTTTTGGACACCTTTGAAGGTGTTTTCTATGTGTTTCTATGTGTTTTTGTTTGCCTGCCATTGGTTTTAACGGTGTTCGAAGGTGTTCGACGAACAGTTCGACGAACAGTTCGGCGAACACACGGGTGTTCGACGAACCGAACCGAACTCGAACACTACGGGGGTGGCTCAACACTAGTTAAGGTTCCAGCAACATCCCCTAAAGAACTGGACAGTCTGCGTTCTGAGGTGCATCAGTTGAGCAAGACCCTGACCACCGTGCTGAGTGCCCTGCAGCTGCGGACGGAGCCTGAGGAAGGAGGGAAGATCCTGCTAGCCTACAGCCCTGAGGATGTCCCCTGGATGCGGAGGAGGAGGAGGCCAACAACACCCTCGCCAAGGAACAGTGACCAGCGCCATCCGCCGAGGGAACCAACCTGCTACTGATGCCGCAAGACTGGACACCTCGCCCAGAAGTGTCCTTTAAACGAGAAAACCCTGGGTCCGAGGGCTGACACCCAGGAGTAGACTCACCAGGCCCATCAGACTGGTACAACAGGTTCGTCGGAGGAAGACCTTTCCTGTCCATTGTACTGGACGGGATCCCGACGCATGCCTTGCTGGACACAGGATCTCAGGTAACCATCATGCCTGAAGTCCTCTACAAGAGGTTCTGGTCCATGGACGATCTACGTCCGCCAGCTCCAAATTTGTCTGTCTATGCTTCAAATGGACTCCCCCTTAACCTACCTGGGGTTAATAATGTGACTGTAAAGGTGGGGAGAGTGGAGCTGAAGGACCAGGGACTAATTGTAGTAGAGACCAATCCTGATGACACTAATCCGTACATGATACTTGGCACTAACATTGTTGATAACTGTTTGGGAGAGGTTGTGTTCTTACTCCAACAGATAGCTGACACTGCCAAACCAGGACAGAGGAGGGCGCTACAGAAGGAGATCCGAGTCCTGATGTATCAACAGCAAGTAAGGCTAACAGACGGTGAAATCGGTAACGTGAGGGTAACAGACCCCATACCCATTGTCATCCCCCCAATGAGTGAAATGCTCATCTGGTGTAGAGCTGCCATAGGTCTTAGAGGACAGAGCTACCAGGCGGTAGTAGAACCCCTTTGCTCCGAGCATAGACCCACACTCTTAACCGCCAGGGGAGTGGTAGATGTACGTAATGGGACGGTGCCTGTCCGTCTTCTTAACCTAGGGGAAGATGAGGTCAAACTGCCACGTTATGCTACTGTTGCCAAATTACATGCTGTCAATAATAACTGCATCCATGAGGCGGAGTCCTTAACCTCACCAGATGAAGTAGAGGATAATGACCCTGCAACCCAGGTGGAGGATTGGTGTCAGCAGCTCCATGTTGGGACAGACACCACTCCTGCCCATCAAAAACAGGGTATACACCGGGTGATTCAAGAATACTCGCAGGTGTTCAGTAGAGATGAGCGGTGTTCGACTAGAACTGTTCGCCAATCTCAAATTCGAGCTGTTTTGGGCGGTGTTCGAGTTGTTCGACGAACCCGAACGATTTGCAAAAAATTCGGCTGTTCGAGGTTATGTTCGATAACTGTTCGTGCACCAAAAGTGTGTCCTGCATGTCTGGTGCTATTTAGAGCACCAATCATGCAGGGATTGTCTGCCACTCACTGTAATGCCACAGCCATGGTGGTTGTGGCATTACAGTGATTGCCCAAATCGATGGGAACAGTGCCAACAGTGAAACATGAAAAGCCGGCAATTCAGCAGTGGCATACACCGGTACCCGACAATTTAGAACGGAAAGAATAGAGCTTCACACATAGATTAGATAGATATAAACATGTCAGCCACATATATACGAAGTACAGTGAAAGTGCTGCTTACTGTACTTGTCATTTAGCGTAAAGGATTTATCAAAAAAAATAATAGTGTTTTCATGCACCGTCTCTTTAAAAAAGCCGGCCGGCAATTCAGCAGCGGTACCCGACAATTTAGAATAGAAGGAATAGAGAATCACACATAGATTAGATAGATAGAAACATGTCAGTCACATATATATGAAGTACAGTGACAGTGTTGATTACTCTACTTGTCATTTAGTGTAAAGGATTTATCAAAAAAAATAATAGTGTTTTCATGCACCGTCTCTTTAAAAAAGCCGGCCGGCAATTCAGCAGCGGTACCCGACAATTTAGAATAGAAGGAATAGAGAATCACACATAGATTAGATAGATAGAAACATGTCAGTCACATATATATGAAGTACAGTGACAGTGTTGCTTACTGTACTTGTCATTTAGTGTAAAGGATTTATTAAAAAAAATAATAGTGTTTTCATGCACCGTCTCTTTAAGAAAGCCGGCCGGCAATTCAGCATCTGTACCCGACAATTTATAACAGACAGAATAGAGCTTCACACATAGATTAGATAGATAGAAACATGTCAGTCACATATATATGAAGTACAGTGATAGTGTTGGTTACTGTACTTGTCATTTAGTATTAAAATAAAGGATTTATTATTAAAAAAATTGGCGTGGGGTTCCCCTTAATTTTAGGCTCTAGCGGAGGTTAAGCAGACAGCTGGGGCAGATGTTTGAAGCCTGGGAAGGGGGTAATACCCACGGAGCTTCCCAGGCTACTAATATCAGCCCCCAGCTGAATACATAGCCTTTACTAGCTATTAAAATGGGGGACCCCCCCAAAAAAATGACGTGGGGTCCCCCCTAATTTAATAGCTAGCAAAGGCTAGGCAGACAGCTGGGGGCTGATATTAATAGCCCAGGAAGGGAGCCATGAATATTGGCCCCCTCCCAGGCTAGAAACACCAGCCGTCAGCCGCCCCAGAAATGGCGCATTCATAGGATGCGCCAATTCTGGCACTTAGCCTCGCTCTTCCACGCTGCCCTGGTGCGGTGGCAGGGGGTAATAGGGCTGGGGTTGATGTCAGCTTATAATGCCAGCTGACATCAAGCCCAGGTTAGTAATGGAGAGGCGTCTATAAGACACCCCCATTACTAACCCCATAGTCAAAGTTAAAAAAAACACAAACACCCAGAATAAAGTCCTTTAATTGAAATAAAGACAAAATTCTTTATTGTTCTAAATTAAACCATGCTTACCGTCACGCCCATTCCAGCTGAAGCCAACGATCTCCTGTAATAAAAATAAAATAATAAAGCAACCTCATCCTTACCTTTCCATGGTTCCCACGACAGCTTCAGCTCTGCTACATCGAGATGACAGGCTGGACCGCAGCAGAACGCCGCCATCCAGCCTGTCATCCCGCAGACACTGAGAAGAGCAGGCTTGCTTGCGCTCCACATTGTCTCTCTGTGACGGCATAAAGATGAGCCGAGGTCATGTCCAATGAACTCGGCTCACCTCATGCACGTCACTTACAGCGTGGGAGAATTCTCACGCTGAAGCGCTGAGTGCAGGAGAATTTTCCCACGCTGTCAGTGAGGTGCATGAGGTGAGCTGAGTTCATTGGACATGACCTCGGCTCATCTGGATGCCGTCACAGCGAGACACTGAGGAGCGCAAGCATGCCTGCTCTTCTCAGTGTCTGTGGCATGACAGGCTGGATGGCAGCGTTCTGCTGCGGTCCAGCCTGTCATCTCGATGTAGCAGAGCTGAAGCTGTCGTGGGAACCATGGAAAGGTAAGGATGAGGTTGGTTTATTATTTTTCTTTCATTGCAGGAGATCGTTGGCTTCAGCTGGAATGGGCGTGATGGTAAGTATAGTTTAATTTAGAACAATAAAGAATTGTGTGTTTATTTCAATTAAAGGACTTTTTTCTGGGTGTTGTGTTTTTTTTAAATACTTTACTAGAAATTCATGGCGGTCATGTCTAATACTGGCGTGACCCCATGAATTTTGGGCTTGGGGCCAGCTGATAATACCAAGCTGGCCCTAACCCCTTTATTACCCAGTGAGCCACCGCACCAGGGCCGTGGATGAGTTGGGTACAGCGCCAGAAGATGGCGCTTCTATGAACGCGCCATTTTCCGGGGCGGCTGCGGACTGCAATTTGCAGCGGGGGGGGGCCCAGAAAGCTTGGGCCTCCCTGCGCTGCAGACTCCAGCCCCCAGCTGCCTAGTTGTACCTGGCTGGACACAAAAATAGGGCGAAGCCCCACGTATTTTTTTTTTAATTATTTCATGAAATTCATGAAATAATTAAGAAAAAAAGGCCTTCCCTATATTGTTGTGTCCGGCCAGGTACAAATAGTCAGCTGGTGGTTGGGGGCAGCCCGTTCCTGCCTGCTGTACCTGGCTGGACACAAATATAGTGCGAAGCCCCACTTCAATTTTTTTTAATTATTTCATGAAATTCATGAAATAATTAAGAAAAAAAGGCCTTCCCTATATTGTTGTGTCTGGCCAGGTACAAATAGGCAGCTGGTGGTTGGGGGCAGCCCATTCCTGCCTGCTGTACCTGGCTGGACACAAATATAGTGCGAAGCCCCACTTCAATTTTTTTAAATTATTTCAGGAAATTCATGAAATAATTTTAAAAAAAAATGACGTGGGGCTTTGCACTATATTTGTGTCCAGTCAGGTGCAGCAGGCAGGAACGGGCTGCCCCCAACCACCAGCTGCCTATTTGTACATGGCCGGACACAACAATATAGGGAAGCCCTTTTTTTCTTAATTATTTCATGAAATAATTTAAAGAAAATTGACGTGGGGCTTCGCCCTGTTTTTGTGTCCAGCCAGGTACAACTATGCAGCTGGGGGCTGGAATCCGCAGTGCAGGGAGGCCCAAGCTTTCTGGGCCACCCCCGCTGCAAATTGCAGTCCGCAGCCACCCCGGAAAATGGCGCGTTCATAGAAGCGCCATCTTCTGGCGCTGTACCCAACTCATCCAGGGCCCTGATGCGGTGGCTCACTGGGTAATAAAGGGGTTAGGGCCAGCTTGGCATTATCAGCTGGCCCTAAGCCCAAAATTCATGGGGTCACGCCAATATTAGACATGACCACCATGAATTTCTAGTAAAGTATTTAAAAAAAACGCAACACCCAGAAAAAAGTCCTTTAATTGAAATAAACACACAATTCTTTATTGTTCTAAATTAAACCATACTTACCGTCACGCCCATTCCAGCTGAAGCCAACGATCTCCTGAAATAAAAGAAAAATAATAAAGCAACATCATCCTTACCTTTCCATGGTTCCCATGACAGCTTCAGCTCTGCTACATCGAGATGACAGGCTGAACCGCAGCAGAACGCTGCCATCCAGCCTGTCATCCCTCAGACACTGAGAAGCGCAGGCTTGCTTGCGCTCCACAGTGTCTCTCTGTGAGGGCATCCAGATGAGCCGAGTTAATGTCCAATGAACTCGGCTCACCTCATGCACGTCACTGACAGCGTGGGAAAATTCTCCTGCACTCAGCGCTTCAGCGTGGGAGAATTCTCACACTGAAGCGCTGAGTGCAGGAGAATTCTCCCACGCTGTCAGTGACGTGCAGGAGGTGAGCTGAGTTCATTGGACATGAGCTCACCTTATGCACGTCACTGACAGCGTGGGAAAATTCTCCTGCACTCAGCGCTTCAGCGTGGGAGAATTCTCACGCTGAAGCGCTGAGTGCAGGAGAATTCTCCCACGCTGTCAGTGACGTGCAGGAGGTGAGCTGAGTTCATTGGACATGAGCTCACCTTATGCACGTCACTGACAGCGTGGGAGAATTCTCCTGCACTCAGCGCTTCAGCGTGAGAATTTTCCCACGCTGTCAGTGACGTGCATGAGGTGCGCCGAGTTCATTGGACATGAACTCGTCTCATCTTTATGCCGTCACAGCCAGACACTGCAGAGCGCAAGCATGCCTGCGCTTCTCAGTGTCTGCGGGATGACAGGCTGGATGGCAGCGTTCTGCTGCGGTCCAGCCTGTCATCTCGATGTAGCAGAGCTGAAGCTGTCGTGGGAACCATGGAAAGGTAAGGATGATGTTGCTTAATTATTTTTCTTTTATTGCAGGAGATCGTTGGCTTCAGCTGGAATGGGCGTGATGGTAAGTATGGTTTAATTTAGAACAATAAAGGATTGTGTCTTTATTTCAATTAAAGGACTTTATTCTGGGTGTTTGTGTTTTCTTTTAACTTTGACTATGGGGTTAGTAATGGGGGTGTCTTATAGACGCCTCTCCATTACTAACCTGGGCTTGATGTCAGCTGGCATTATAAGCTGACATCAACCCCAGCCCTATTACCCCCTGCCACCACTACAGGGCAGCGTGGAAGAGCGAGGCTAAGTGCCAGAATTGGCGCATCATATGAATGCGCCATTTCTGGGGCGGCTGACGGCTGGTGTTTCTAGCCTGGGAGGGGGCCAATATTCATGGCACCCTTCCTGGGCTATTAATATCAGCCCCCAGCTGTCTGCCTAGCCTTTGCTAGCTATTAAATTAGGGGGGACCCCACGTCATTTTTTTTGGGGGGTCCCCCATTTTAATAGCTAGTAAAGGCTATGTATTCAGCTGGGGGCTCATATTAGTAGCCTGGGAAGCTCCGTGGGTATTACCCCCTTCCCAGGCTTCAAACATCTGCCCCAGCTGTCTGCTTAACCTCCGCTAGAGACTAAAATTAAGGGGAACCCCACGCCAATTTTTTTAATAATAAATCCTTTATTTTAATACTAAATGACAAGTACAGTAACCAACACTATCACTGTACTTCATATATATGTGACTGACATGTTTCTATCTATCTAATCTATGTGTGAAGCTCTATTCTGTCTGTTATAAATTGTCGGGTACAGATGCTGAATTGCCGGCCGGCTTTTTTAAAGAGACGGTGCATGAAAACACTATTATTTTTTTTAATAAATCCTTTACACTAAATGACAAGTACAGTAAGCAACACTGTCACTGTACTTCATATATATGTGACTGACATGTTTCTATCTATCTAATCTATGTGTGAAGCTCTATTCTGTCTGTTATAAATTGTCGGGTACAGATGCTGAATTGCCGGCCGGCTTTTTTAAAGAGACAGTGCATGAAAACACTATTATATTTTTTAATAAATCCTTTACACTAAATGACAAGTACAGTAAGCAACACTGTCACTGTACTTCATATATATGTGACTGACATGTTTCTATCTATCTAATCTATGTGTGAAGCTCTATTCCTTCTTGTCTAAATTGTCGGGTACCCGTGTATGCCGCTGCTGAATTGCCGGCCGGCTTTTTTAAAGAAAGCGTCTTCTGAGCAGTTTGTCAGCTTTTGGACACCTTTGAAGGTGTTTTCTATGTGTTTCTATGTGTTTTTGTTTGCCTGCCATTGGTTTTAACGGTGTTCGACGGTGTTCTAAGGTGTTCGACGAACAGTTCGACGAACAGTTCCTCGAACATCCCGGTGTTCGACGAACCGAACCGAACCCGAACACTACGGGGGTGGCTCAACACTAGTGTTCAGTAAACATCCACCAGACTTCGGGAGGGTTAAGGGGGTTCAACATCATATCCCCACAGGCAACCATTCCCCAATCAAAGAACGTTATAGGCCTACACCCACAGCTCACTACCAGAAGGCAAAAGAAATGCAGCATGACATGAGGAAGGCGGGAGTGATAAGGGATAGTTGTAGTCCCTGGGCGGCTCCCCTAGTGCTGGTTAGGAAAAAGGACGGGAGCATGAGAAAGTGTGTAGATTACCGTCAAGTAAATCGTATTACACATAAAGATGCATACTCTTTACCACGCATAGAGGAGTCCCTAGCTGCCTTGAAGTCTGCAAATTACTTTTCCACCCTTGACCTCACTAGTGGATACTGGCAAGTAGCTGTGGCTGAGGAGGATCGGGAGAAGACGGCCATCACCACCCCGATGGGACTCTGCGAGTTCAACAGCATGTCGTTTGGATTCTGCAATGCCCCCGGAATGTTCCAGAGATTGATGGAGTGCTGCCTGGGACACTGCAACTTTGAGACTGTGTTACTTTACTTGGATGACATAATTGTGTACTCCAGAACGTACGAGGACCACTTGAAACACCTGGCAGAGGTATTTGAGTCACTGTCCCGGTACGGGATGAAGTTGAAGCCCTCAAAGTGCCACCTGCTCAAGAAGAAGGTACAGTACCTGGGACACATTGTCAGTCCGGAAGGCGTAGCACCAGACCCGGAGAAAGTCACAGCCATCCAGAAGTGGCCGGAGCCGAAGAACCTCAAGGGGGTGCGTCAGTTCTTGGGACTAGTAGGATACTACCGGAGGTTCGTAAAGGACTACACAAAGAAAGCAGCTCCTCTGCAAGACCTCCTGGTAGGGCAGTCCCCCAAAGGCAAAAACCCTCCATTCCACTGGGGTAAGGAGCAAGCAGAGTCGTTTCAGGAGATGAAGGAGATCCTGACAGGTGATGAGATCCTAGCCTACCCTGACTACAGCCAACCGTTCCTGCTGTATACGGATGCCAGCAACGAAGGCCTGAGCGCTGTCTTAAGTCAGAAGCAGAATGGGCAAGAGAAAGTCATCGCATACGCAAGCAGGAAGCTCCATCCGACTGAGAGGAACCCAGAGAAATATAGCAGCTTCAAGTTGGAGTTCCTGGCCTTAGTCTGGGCCATCACTGAAAGATTCAAGCACTATCTGGCTTCCAACAAGTTCATTGCCTTTACTGATAACAACCCCTTGACCCATCTTGAAACAGCTAAGTTGCCTCACCAGTCAGACACAGAAGAAGAAGTGGATGACCTGGAAGAGATAGAGCTACCTGCCTTTCACCGGAGTGGGATGATCCATGAGCAACGAGCCTCCAGGAAGCAGCATGGAAAGACGTTAAACCCCCTGCCTCACCACAGCTGGAAAGAGACCCAGGACAGCGACCCGGTTGTCAGCCGCATCAAACAGCTGATAACCCAAGAAGGTGCCTCCCTGGAGAAAGATGCGTCTCTGCAAGCAAAGCAGCTGTGGAACGAGAGAAGCCGGCTGTTTATCTACCGTGAGAAGCTGTGCCGGAGGTACGTTAATCCAAGAACCCATGAGATGGTATGGCAGATAGTGGTCCCGAAGACATACATACAGATGGTATTGGAAGCTTACCACGATCAGGTGGGGCACTTTGGCTGGAAAAAGCTAGAGACCCTGCTGAAATGTCGATTCTACTGGGTAGGAATGCGCAGCTCCATCGAGAGGTGGTGCAGGGATTGTGGACCCTGCGGCCTAAGAAGGAAAGAATTTAGCAGCCAGAAGGCACTCCTGCAACCTATCAAGACGAATCGGCCCCTGGAGATCGTGACTCTGGACCATGTAAAGCTGTCCCCCAGCAGGTCAGGGTACTCCTATGCTCTGACTATGGTGGATCATTACTCACGTTTCCTGGTGGCCGCCCCTGTCAAAGACCTGACAGCAGAGACAGCAGCAAAGACGTTCCAAGCGTATTTCGGCAGACCCCATGACTACCCTGAGCAGGTGCTGATGGACCAAGGCCCGGCCTTTGAGGCTGAGTTGTTCAAGGAGTTCTGCCATCTCTACGGGTGTAAAAAGATAAGAACTACACCTTACCACCCACAAACAAACGGTCTCTGCGAAAAGATGAACAACATCATCATCGACCTGCTAAAGACCATACCACTTGAGGAGAGAAACCAGTGGCCAGACCTACTACCAGACCTAGTGGATCTGTACAATCATATACCAGTCAGTTCCACCAATTGCACTCTGGCATATCTTATGCGGGCAAGGCCAGGAAAGCTGCCCATGGATTTGGAGCTTGGTGTTGTTGAACCTGAAGCTGATATGACCACTGAGGACTGGGACAAGACCAGACAAGAGCAGTACAGAAGGGTACAAGCTTGTGTCAAGGACAGTCTTACTCGGGTGAGAGAAAAGCAGGAAATGCACTACAACAAAAATGCACCAGCAGAACCTTTCACACCAGGTGAAACAGTACTAAAAAGTCAAAGACGCAACCACAAACTCGATGACCAGTGGGAAAAAGACCCCTACACTGTGTTACCGTCAAGGTTTGACAACAAAAAGACCTGCGTAATTAGTCGTGATGGAGGAAGAACATCTGCTACAGTGTCCAGGGACCATCTAAAATTGTGTCCACATCTACTAAGAACTCAGGAAGAATTGTCTCTCACAATCCAGGAAGAACCTAAAGAAGCGGTGATACACACTGACCTAGGAGACTTCCCAGCTGATTGGCCTCAGAGAGGAGGTGCAGTAATCATTCCAGTACTCCAATTCTATGAACAACCAGAAAACCCTCCACAGCAAGTTGTACCTGTAAGTGCTGCAGAAGAGCCAGCTCAAGAAGTATCCCCGGATGAAGGATCCCCGGCAGGAGCAGAGCAAGAAGGCCCAGCCAATGGTAGACTTGCCAGTCCAAGAGAGAGGTTAAGGCAGTTTTACAACATGGTCACCCGTAGAACTGATAGAGTAACTGAGGACACAGACACTGATACTCCACCAACCACAGCACTACGCAGATCAGTACGCAGCACAAGAGGTAAACCTCCTGCTAGGTACACTGAGTAAAGTAGCAAAATTTCAGAGAGTGTAGATAGTTACCCCTGGGTTATTATATGTTAAATTGTAATGTACTGCATAATTGTGTATTTCCCATGCAAATGTACATTATTTTGTGTTTTGCTTATTTTTGAACAGTTTAAGTGATATGGACACTTTGCCTATTTACTTCTTTATTTACCAAAGAACTTCGTGGCTGAGGACTGTGTGCAGCCCAAAAACTCTTATTGTATATAATTGCGCTCCCTGGAGTGCCATTTAGGTGACCTCAGAAGAAAAACCTGTATGGAGTGGCTCTCTTGGAGGTCCAACTTGGGATCTTCATGCCCTGCAGCCACCCCAGGGTCTACGTAGAGGGTTAAGGACAGGTCCCTCAAAAACCACAAAGTACTCTACCTCGTGAGATAGACATCCTTTTTGGGAACCTCACCACAAGAGACTTGGATTCTGAGGACACTCTGTAATTGTTATTGTTAGGCAACATTTAAGATTTGTGCCTCCCATAAAGGGAAGATTGTTCTTGCATTGCTTAAGTTCCTATTGTTACTGTTTTTATAAAATGTAGTTCAGCCCGGGAGTGCTGAGTTTAACTAGGGGAGAATGTGAAGCCCAGCTGTGCTTGGTATCACAGATCCTAGAAGGGTGTATTGAAGGATTCCTCCACAAGAGGCCCCCATAACCATTCACACATCTCCACCTTCCACCTCAGTCCACCAGAGGGAGCCCGTTAGGGAGATATATAAGGGAAGGTGGAGCCAGGCAGCCGTTAGTCTAGACTGGAGTCGACAGAAAGCAGAAGTCTGTTGAGAGAGTTCCTGCAGTGCAAAAGCCTGGGAGAGGTCAGTCTGCAGTGGAGCACGTTCTAGACTCAGTTGTAGCTCAGAGGAGTGAGCTTTAGGTGTGCCGTCGCCATAAGATCGGTGAAGAGCGGCACGCTGCCATTAGTGTGAGTAGCCTATTGAGGGTCCGAGTAGGCCGAAGGCGAAAGAGTAGAGAGTTAGTTCATAGGGGGGCAGAGGAGCTTAATTAGCTCACCCCGAAGAAGAAGCAGTTACCGGACACCGGGTCCGAAGCTTACCGGGATCTCCATGACTCAGTAAGATAAACCGGAATCCCTGGAGAACTACAGGTCCCAGGATCGCTAAAAGTGCTGATACGTACCAGAGCCAGGAGACACATAGGCCCCGTAGGTCGGGAGCGTGCACTCCAAGAAAAGGCCCTACCACAAGGTCAGCCAGCGCAGGACAGAGACAAAGTTAGGCCTAGCTCCAGGCAGGTCAGAAACTTATTACGCAGCAGCAAGAACCAGGAGGCCCAAAACCTGCTCATTGGGGAGGATCCAGACATACACCCTGAATTTCCATCAGTAAAAGGTACTGAAGTGACTTTTGTGTCCGTCCCTGTTCTTGCTGCGACTCGGCTGAGTCTCCTTGTCCTGCATCCCCGTTCTTATACTGCCCTGAGGCCCAGCTCCACCTGTGGGGAGCCATACCATCTAGCTGCCTTATCACCGGCCTTAGTGGACTGCGCAGCGCTGGTGAATGTCATCAGAAACCATAGGTGGCGTCACGAACTTTTATAAACTTGATATCTATCAACGCCTTTTTAAAGAGAGACCCCAGAGTACGGGCCCGGGAGCCGACCACCGCGGCCTCCTTAAGGCTAAAGGCCCAGGTAACCGAGTCATCCCCCATCCCCTGGGCTAGTCACATATATAAAACACCCACATACACATAGACATAATGACATTTTGTGATGCATTTGCTCACACTACTAGACAATTTGTTTTGATCATTCATTCACAATAGTTGAAATAGCCATATTTTTCTCACATGAGCTTCCCAATATTGGGTCTTGTTTTTTGTGATTGTCCACTGTTGACCCCTTCCACCTCCCTCATTTCTGCAGAAGACTTTGCCGCACATTTCAAATATAAGATCGAGCAAATCAGTGTTTACTGTTCAACACCCACAGCCCCTAAGTATAACAGCCCAGGAAAACTTACTAATCTTCTCTCCAAATCATACATCACCACTTGTTCACTTGACCTCATCCCATCACACCTCCTCCCCAGTCAGATCACCACACTTATACCAGCCTTAACTCATCTATCCAACCTATCATTAACCTCTGGCGCTTTCCCTTCCAATTTCAAACATTCAACAATTACATCAATCCTGAAGAAGCCATCCTTGAACCCAACATCTACATCCCGCTATCACCCCATATACTCCCATTCACCTCCAAACTCCTCAAATAGCATGTTCATATTCAACTTTCCTCCTACCTCTTATCCAATGTGCTCTTCGACAACCTACAATCTGGTTTCCATCCCCACCACTACATTGAAACTGCCTTAACGAAAATTACAAATTACCACCAAAGCTAACAGACAATATTGTATATTTCTCCTTCTTGTCCTGCACTCTGCCTTCGACACAGTCGATCACTCCCTTCTACTACAGATCCTCTCCTCCCTTGGCATCAAAGAACTTACCCTCTCCTGGATCTCCTTATACTTCACTAACCGCACATTTTTGTCTCCCACTCCCATACTACTTCCTCATCCTGCCCTCTCTGTTGGTGTTTTTCAAAGCTCTCTCCTGAGACCCCTACTCTTTTCCATCTTTACCTTTTGGCCTAGAACCACTCATAAAGTCCCATGGCTTCCAGTACCACCTATACGCTGCTGACACTCAGTTCTACCTCTCTGGTGCAGACGTCATCTCTCTGCTGTCCAGCCATATCTTGCTTCTTCTCATTACGTTTGCTAAAGCTTAATGTGGACAAAACTGAACTCATCATCTTTCTTCCATCTCACCTAACTCCCCTACCTGATCTATCTATCACAATAAATTACATCATGCTTTTCCCTGTACCTCCTCAACTACTGTAATATTCTCCTTTGTGACATCCCAACTAACAGTCTCGCACCTCTCCAGTCCGTCTTTATCTTTGCAGCCTAATTTATCCACCTCTCCCCTCGTTACTCTTCAGCCTGTCCACTCTGTAAATCTCTTCATTGGCTCTCAATTTCCCAATGGATACAGTTTAAACTACTAACATTGACCTACAACGCCGTGCATAAAATGTTTCCTCCACATCTGCAAAGTAATCTCACCATATCTTCCCACACATAATCTTTGGCCCTCACAAAACCTCCTTCTCTTCTCCACATTTATACATTCCTCACCCAATCCAAGACTTCTCCAAAGTATCCCCCATTCTCTGAAATTCTGTGCCCCAACACATCTGACAGTCTTCAATATTCATAACCTTCAGAAAGAATATGAAATACATCTACTCAGGAAACTTACAACCTGCAGTGACCCACTGCCACCTCACCACCACCGGAGCTTCTGCAATCCCACAACCTACTGTCTCCTTCCCCATTACCTTATAGACTGTAAACCGGCAAAGGCAGGGCCCTCTCCCCCTCTGTACCAGTCTGTCACTGTTATTTTGTTCATTGTCATTTATATTTGTATTTTGTATGTAACTGTAACCAGGGCCACCAGCATGGCATTACTACATTTACTGCAGTATGAGGTCCGGTGAGCAGAAGTACAGAAGGGGGGCCCTGGGCCTCCGCCTCTTGTGCTTCTTCTCACTGGGCCCCAGGGTGCAACAAGGTGCTGTGTGCCAGGGCGCCGCCTCTGGTGGCGCACACCTTGCCGGTGGCGCCTTTCCCGGAGCTCCATGGCTGTCACACCTGAACAGCTTCGCAGCTCCCTTCACATTTTCTAGATTTTTGATCAGTTGATGGCACTTACATGATGATGTCATTGCATACGTGCCATCATGTACGTGGCGCTGACACCACTAGCCGTTGCCAGGACACCAGAAGTGGAGCTGCGCCTGTATGGGAGGTAAGTATAAAAACTTTTTTTTTATAAAATGAATTAAATGGGTGAGGGGGGGCTGCAAATGAAGAAGTGAGGGGGGCAGGGTATTGCAAATGATAAAGTGATAGTAAGAGGGCACAGGGGACTGAAAATGATGAAGTGAGAGGGGGGAGGAGGACTGCAAATGATGAAGTGGGAGTGAGGTGACAGGAGTCTGTAAATAATGAAATGAGGGGGACTGCAAATAATGAAGTGGGGGGACTGCAAATGATGAAGTGAGGGGAGACTGCAAATGATGAAGTGAGGGGGAGGGGGACTGCAAATGATGGAGTGAGAAGAGGACTGCAAATGATGAAGTGAGGGGGAGGAGGGACTGCAAATGATGGAGTGAGGGGGACTGCAAATGATGAAGTGAGGGGAACAGAGGACTGCAAATGATGAAGTGAGGGGGAGGAGGGACTGCAAATGATGGAGTGAGGGGGACTGCAAATGATGAAGTGAGGGGAACAGAGGACTGCAAATGATGAAGTGAGGGGGAGGGGACTGCAAATGATGAAGTGAGGGGAGACTGCAAATGATAAAGTAAGGGGGAGGTGGACAAGGGACTGCAACTGATGAAGTGAGAAAGGGATGGGACTGCAAATGATGAAGTGAGGGGACGACTGCAAATGATGAAGTGAGGGGTCAGGGGACTGCAAATGATGAAGTGAGAGGGGGAGAGGACTGCAAGTGATGAAGTGAGGGGGGACGGTGGACTGAAAATTATAAAGTGAGGGGGAGGGGACTTCAAAGATGAAGTGAGGGAGAGGGGACTGGAAATGATGAAGTGAGGGGAGACTGCAAATGATAAAGTAAGGGGGAGGTGGACGAAGGACTGCAACTGATTAAGTGAGAGGGGGAGGGGACTGCAAATGATGAAGTAGGGGGCAGGGGACTGCAAATGATGAAGTAGGGGGCAGGGGACTGCAAATGATGAAGTGAGAGGGGGAGAGGACTGCAAGTGATGAAGTGAGAGGTGGACGGGGGACTGAAAATTATAAAGTGAGTGGGGAGGGGACTGCAAGTGATGAAGTGAGAGGAGTAGGGGACTGCAAATGATGAAGTGAAGTGGGGACTGCAAATGAAGAAGTGAGAGGAGGAGGGGACTGCAAATGATGAAGTGAGGGGGAGGGATGGTGGACTGCTAATGATGTAGTGAGAGGGGGGACTGCAAATGAAGTGAGAAGGGGACTGCAAATGATGAAGGGGGACTGCAAATGATGAAGTGAGGGGAGGACAGGGGACTGCAAATGATGAAGTGAGAGGGAGAGGGAATGGGGGACTGCAACTGATGAAGTGAGAGGGGGAGGGAGACTGCAAATGATGAAGTGAGGGGGGAGGTGGACTGCAAATGATGAAGTTAGGGGGAGGAATGGGGGACAAAAAATGATGACTTAAGGGTGGGGGCAGCAATTAAATTGAAGGTGGGGGGTGGGGAAAGCAAATGATGAATTGAAGGTGGGGAGTGGGGAGAGCAAATGATGACTTGGGGGTCTAGGGGAAAGCAAATGATGAATTATTATGGTGGTAGGAGTAAATGATGAAGTATTGAGGCTGGGGGATGGGGGACAGTAAATTATGATGAATTAAGGGTGGGAGGCAACAAATGATGAATTGGGGGAAGGGCAGCAAATAATGATGAATTGAGGATGGGGGAGAGTAAATGATGCATTGAATGTAGGGGAGAGCAGTTCATAATGAATAAAGGGTGGGGGTGGGAGAGAGAGAGGACATGGCATAATGAATTGGGGCAGAGGGGGGCATGTAAATATAATGAATCAGGGGAGTGGGAAGTACAGAGTGGGGGGCGTTGAGGATGCAGGAGTGTGACTAGTAATGAATTGGGGAAAGACAACATGTTCTAATTAATTTATATATTTATTAGGTGGGAAAAGTGGCTATTTATAGTTAGTGGGGGCATAGTGATGGATTACAATTTATATTTGAAATGGTGGGTTGCATAATAACTAATTATATATTAATGGTGGGTGCACGTCTGTATTCAGCTGTGTAGAAGAAGGGGGAAAAGTGGGAAATGTGCTCTGGCAGCCGTGGTCTAGATAACCGTGTGTTTTTTTTTGTAGCGATGACTCCTGGCTGGAAGAAGTGATGGCGGTCTGCGCTGGATGAAGAAAAGCGAAGATGAATATGTTCAGCTAGAGATGTCACTGGTGAGTTAGTGTGTTACCTGTACACTTACACTATACACTGTATACTATGTACAGCGCTCCCGTATATAATGTCACTTGTAATGACTCTATTACCTGTACACTATACACTATATACAGAGTTTCTGTGTATAATGTCACCGGTGATCACTGTATTACCTGTACACTGACACTATATACAGAACTCCTGTGTATAATGTCACCAGTGATCACTGTATTACCTGTACACTGACACTATATACAGAACTCCTGTGTATAATGTCTCTGGTGATCACTGTATTACCTGTGCACTATTCGCTATAAACAGAGCTCCTGTGTATAATGTCACTGGTGATCCCTGTAGTACCTACACTGACAGAGCTCCTGTGTATAATGGCACTTAGTATTGTGTTTCTTTATATTAATGATCAATATTGTAATATTCAGTCATTATGTGGTCGTAATATGTGGTCTGGTCATGGTGTGGCAGTATTTTTTCCTTGTATGTGGTATTATTTAATTGCTATGTGGTGGTAATATGTGATCTGGCCATGATGTGGTGCTCTCAATCAGATTCAAGCATGTCTCAGCCGAAATCTGATCCCAGGTCTCTTCTACACTTTCCCACAGTTGGTGTATACTGGACAACTCATTTGGGTATGTATACAGCTTCAACTCTCCCCACAAGTATTTAATTGGGTTGAGGTCTAGGGAATGTGGGGGCCACTCCAGCACCTCTACTTCATTGTCATTAAATAATTTCTTCGTCAATCTCGACATATGCTTTGAATTGTTGTCCTGCTGGAACATTATGTCGCCCTTTTCATACTCATAGTACTCAAGTGTACGAAGTAACTCGTCTTGCAGGATACTCACATATAGCTCAGTATTGAGACCAGCATCGATCTGGGTCAAGTATCCAACGCCTTTGACTGTGAAACAACCCCATATAATCAGGCTTCCTCCACTGAACTTGACAGTTCCTTGCAGTGTTGGACTGGGGTGCCAAGAGCCTACCAGTACCCAGCTCCAAGGCACCCCTTTTAAGCTACATGCAAATGTGACATTATCCTCAATCACAAATTTATATAACAATGAACTGAAATGATGCCTTTGTCTGTACAGGGTGGGCCATTTATATGGATACACCTAAATTAAATGGGAATGGTTGGTGATATCAACTTCCTGTTTGTGGCACATTAGTATATGGGAGGGGGAAAACTTTTACAGATGGGTGGTGACCATGACCAACTTTATTTTTTTCAATGCTAAGAGGGTCATGTGACACATCAAACTTATTGAGAATTTCATAAGGAAATCAATGGTGTGCTTGGTTTTAACATAATTTTATTCTTTCATGAGTTTTTTACAAGTTTATGACCACTTATAAAATGTATTCAAAGTGCTGCCCATTGTGTTGGATTGTCAATGCAACCCTCTTCTCCCACTCTTGACACACTGATAGCAACACCGAAGAAGAAATGCTAGCATAGGCTTCCAGTATCCGTTGTTTCAGATGCTGCACATCTCGTATCTTCACAGCATAGACAATTGCCTTCAGATGACCCCAAAGATAACAGTCTAAGGGGGTCAGATCAGGAGACCTTGGTGGCCATTCAACTGGCCCACGATGACCAATCAACTTTCCAGGAAACTGTTCATGTAGGAATGCTCGAACCTGACACCCATAATGTGGTGGTGCACCATCTAGTTGGAAAAACTCAGGGAATGTGCCATCTTCAGTGCATAAAGAGGGCAACACATCATCATGTAGCAATTTCAGATATCCAGTGGCATTGAGGTTTCCATTGAAGAATGGCTCCACTATCTTTGTACCCCATATACCACACCATACCATCAAGATACGAGATGTGTATCCATATAGGTGTATCCATATAAATTTCCCACCCTGTACATAGTGATTCAAGTATATTGTGCCAAGTATTGCTCATTTAAGAGGGTGGTGGCTCACTCTTGCACAGGGGCCCACCGGAGGATTCTCCTGTTCACCTATGGGCCAGTCCAAGCCTGGTTCCTTCAATTTCTCAGTCCGTTAGTCTCTTTTTCCCTTGTTTCTTCCAGACCCATTTACACCCATCAGAGCCTAGTCAATTGACTTTCGTCTCATTGCTCCAAATCACCTGTTTTCAATCTTCTATTGTCCACTTTTCGTACTTTTTTGCAAACTCGAGTTGACTCTTCTTATGATGATATTTAAGTTGAGGCTTTTTCACCTTATTTTGGGCAACCATGCCAAACTTGTGTAATGTGCATTGCACGATGCTTGCATGGATGTCTGTGATCTCACTATTACAAAGCAAAAGAGCCACCTCCACTGCCGTTGTTTTTCACATCAGAACTGATAGACCTTGTGATGAGCCAGTTTTTTTACTCCAATATTTTGCCTGGACGTCCACCTCTTGGCTTTTGAATGGATGGACGGACTTCATTTTGTATTCATCCAACTGTCATTACACTCAAATAATGCAGTTTGTCAATTTTCTTTGCCGAGAGACAGCTATCGATGAGCTGGATAATGCTATTTCTCTTTTCTTGAGAAATCTTGTTCATTGCTGCTCCTCAATTCGAACCAGTGACCTTTTCACTTGGGAATCAACCTAATAACCTGTTCTCACATAAGGGAATGTGAGAACAGGTTGTAATTTGAAGTATACAAGAAGAAAAAGATTTTTCCACCACCAGAAGCAAAACAGTAACAATACAGTGACATGACAAGAATCTGCATAACTACATATATGCTATCAGGGGTCCCCAACCTGTGACTCGGGAGCCACATGTGGTTCATGGGGCCTTAATGTGTGGCACATGACTGTCTGCCAGCTTGGCATAGACATTAGCACCAAATCTAGCAAACAGCTATAAAGAACAGGTCTCCAGACAGTGACTTTTGTGATTAGTCCTGCACAGAAGAGCAGATCTGAATGCACATATACTGGCCATGGGGTTGGAGAGATAAATTAAGTATGGTAAGATGGAGACAGAATGATACTACCTGTTAAAAGAGGTACTTGAAGCTGGATGCGACAGTGTGGTGGGTGTGCTTGATGTGACAATACTGAATGGGGGTAGAGTTGGAAACCCTAGATCTAGGTATACGGCCTCAGTGTGATTTCTGTGGTAAAGCTTTGACGATCATTGTGGGGGTCACTACTAGGGGGGAACGGGAGCTGGATGTGGCTCTCAAGGTCAGAAAGGTTGGGGACCACTGTGCTAAATAATTGCAAGTCAAATTTATGTCTGAGGTAGTCAATATGATTGTCTTTAAAATGATGGTAGTGTCACGTTCGAAGCAGTAGTGGATGGTGAGATATGAGCGTGAAAGTCAAAAGTTTAAAACATTGTTACCCTTTTGCTCGTCAGTGTATGGGGTATCGGTGTTCTTAGGCGAAATCACACAACAAATTGTATGGTCCATTTTCTCCTGTTACCCTTGTGAAAGTAAAAAATTTGGGGAAAAACAAATATTTTTGTGTGAAAAATGTTCTGTTTCATTTTCACAGCTCAATGTTATAAACTTCTGTTAACCCACCTGTTGGTTCAAGGTTCTCACAACACCTCTAAATAAATTCCTTCAGGGTTGTAGTTTCCAAAATAGGGTCACTTGTGGGGGGTTTCCACTGTTCAGGCACATCAGTGACTCTGCAAATGCGACATGGCATCCTCTATCTATTCCAGCCGATTTTTCACTGGAAAAAAGTCAAGTCGACCCCTGCCGTCCACCCAATCAGTAGTTTTCTACCATATATGGGGTGTTATGCACACGCCCGGACTGACTGGCGTGTGCGGGTGTTGTGGTTCCACTGGACCATGGACCGGAGAGTGCCTGGAGGGGCGTGACTAAGTATCTGGCCGATCCGACCAAGGTGGCACGACGGCATACGACGCCAGTGCACCAGGGAGAAACCGGGCAGAGGGACCAGGTGCTACTCCAGGTCAAACTCCGGACACGGGGGTTGACCCACACTGGAATTACTGGAACAGGCAGGTTAGGCTGGCACAGACTGGTGGATGTAAGCAAACACGGCAGGTATGCAGAGGGGTGGATACAGGCGAGTATGCAGGCAGGGAGGTACTGGCCGAAAGGACGGGCTGGAGCACAGAAAGGTTAAGACCCAGTACAGACTGGGTCACAGAACCGCAGATGCGGTAGACAACCACAGCAGAGAGGGAACGCCCAAAGCGGTGGGCAAGAACAGAGCAGGACGGGGCTGCAGGAGCAGCGAGCAGAAGCAGGGCAGGACAGGACTGCCGGAGCAGCGGGCAGAAGCAGGGCAGGACAGGACTGCCGGAGCAGCGGGCAGAAGCAGGGCAGGACAGGACTGCCGGAGCAGCGGGCAGAAGCAGGGCAGGACAGGACTGCCGGAGCAGCGGGCAGAAGCAGGGCAGGACAGGACTGCCGGAGCAGCGGGCAGAAGCAGGGCAGGACAGGACTGCCGGAGCAGCGGGCAGAAGCAGGGCAGGACAGGACTGCCGGAGCAGTGGGCAGAAGCAGGGCAGGACAGGACTGCCGGAGCAGCGGGCAGAAGCAGGGCAGGACAGGACTGCCGGAGCAGTGAGCAAAAGGGTAAGAGCGGAGCAAGGCTGCCGGAGCAGTGAGCAAGGAGTCAGAGCAGGACGGACAGGGCTCTGTTCACACGGAACAGACAGGAAGGGAAAGGCAGAGCCAGATACCCACAGGGTACTTGCAGTGAAGTAGCGAGGGGACCACAAACTCACAAACGGGAGTACAGAGACAACAAGCAGGAGTTAGGTACGAGTTCAGACTCTGCAGAAAAAGGAAAGGAACGGACATAGAGGCAAAACAGGTAAAGGATAGGAGAGAGTTCAGACTGGAACTGAGTGTACGGAAGAGACCGACACTGCAGCGGGATACAGGAGCGGGTCTGGGAATACGGCCCCCAGAGAGGCGGGACGAACAGGCAAGGAGCGTGTTCAGACAGGACAGACAAGATACAGGAACGGATTTAGGTAATCGGCCCCTAGAAGGCGGGAGGAACAGGCTAGGAGCGTGTTCAGACAGGCCTGGAAATACAGCCTCCAGGAAAGGCAGCAGGCAAGAGTACACGGACAGGACTCAGTTCAGACACGGGAACAGATACTGCAAGACAGGAGAAATAGACAGGACTCAGTTCAGACAGGAACAGATACCGCAAGGCAGGGACACAAACAGGACTCAGTTCAGACGGGAACAGATACCGCAAGGCACAGACAGGCAGATCTAGGAATACGGCCCCTAGAAGGCGAAAGAACAGGCAAGAAGCGTGTTCACAAGAACAGACCACAGTTCAGACACAGAACTGGAAAACAGGCAGGAAAACAGGATAGGACCTGGCATGTCAGAGACAAAAAGCCAACTGACAGGACACAATGCTCAGGCGCCATCTTGAGGAAGAAGGTGGCATAAATACCCAAAGATGGACAGCAATAGGCTGAAGGTGCAACAGGGGCATGTCCGCAGCAGGTACAAGAAACAGGAAGTTCAGCGGGCGTCGCCCTATGCAGCCAAAACAGACAAACAGACAGCAAGGAGGGAAGCCAGAGAGACATTCTGGACTGGAGATCAAGTGCGCGCTCTTGCACAGTGGGAGATGGACCACCATGCAAGGACGCCGCCAGGTATGTTACAGTACCCCCCCCCTTACGCCCCCTCTTCTTCAGGCCTGCCAGAATCTTCCGCAGGGAATTCGAGGACCAGTCGTTCACTTCAAGGAGATCACTTCCACTGTCCACAGGAAAAATTGATCTCATCTGGTTAGCTAGGATGCTACCTCCTATCCAGCCATCCCTAGCAACAGACGAAACGGGTGGAGTACCAGGAACAGCACACAAGGAAGTCTCTCTCCACATATTTTCAGGTGGCACCCCAGAGGGTACAGGAGACGACTGGAAGTCCTTCACCGGGTTGGAGGGGGACAGAGACTTGGGGGTAATCTCTGCTTCGAGGTACATCTTGTCAAGCTCACAGGAAGAAATAGACGGGTTATCAGGTACATAATGAGGAAAAGTCACTGTCTCTTTGTTATCTGGTGGTACCCCGGAGAATTCAGGAAACAACTGGAGGTCCTCCGCCGGGTCAGAAGAGTGCAGAGGCTCAGAGAAAACATCTGCTTCAGAGTACACTAGGTCGGACTCACTGGAGGAAGCAGGCGAGGTATCGGGTACCGAGTATAGGAAAGTCTCTGTCCATTCACCACCAGGTGGCACCCCGAAGGGTTCTGGAGACAACTGGAGGTCCTCCGCCTGGTCAGAGGGGTGTAGAGACTCAAGGGTAACCTCTGCTTCAGAGTACACAAGGTCGGACTCACTGGACGAAGCAAGCGAGGTATCAGATCCAGGATATAGGAAAGTCTCTGTCCATTCACCACCAGGTGGCACCCCGAAGGGTTCTGGAGACAACTGGAGGTCCTCCGCCTGGTCGGAGGGGTGTAGAGACTCGGGATTAACCTCTGCTTCGGAGTACACTAGGTTGGACTCACTGGACGAAGCGAGCGAGGTATCAGGTACAGAGTAAAGGAGAGTCTCTGTCCTTTCACTACCAGGTAGCACCCCGAAGGGTTCTGGAGACAACTGGAGGTCCTGCGCCTGGTCGGAGGGGTGTAGAGACTCGGGAGTAACCTCTGCTTCGGAGTACACTAGGTTGGACTCACTGGACGAAGCGAGCGAGGTATCAGGTACAGAGTATAGGAGAGTCTCTGTCCTTTCGCTACCAGGTAGCACCCCGAAGGGTTCTGGAGACAACTGGAGGTCCTCCGCCTGGTCGGAGGGGTGTAGAGACTCGGGGGTAACTACCACTTTGGGGTACCCATTGTCAGGCTCACAGGACGAAGCGGACAAAGTATCGAGTACCGAGTGTAGAGAAGTCTCTCTCCATTTGTCATCGAGTGGTATCCCGGAGGATTCAGGAGGCAACAGGGGGTCCTCCGCCAGGTAGTAGAGGTGCACAGACTCAGAGGTAACCACAGCTTTGGAGCATCCTTGGACATGCACACTGGTTAAAGTGGGTGAAGCATCTGATGCTGGGTGCAGGAAGTTCTCCTGTGTGGAGTCTGGATGGGCAGAAGTCTCTTCGGGCAGGAGAACCGGAGCACTACCCACGCACATTACCCGTTGGGGCTTCTCCGGGATACAGGGAGATGAAGCTTCAGTAGGGACTTCAAGGTTGGGGTCAGGAGGTCTCAGGGAGGACAGACCCTGGCGTGACGGCTTGCCTCTACGTCTAGCACGTCTGGACTGCCTCTTGAGGTTGGGAGAAGTATTCCGGAAAGCGTAGTCACCCTGTGAGGATTCTGGGTGGGCAGTAGTCTCATTGGGCTGGAGGACTATTGCGCTACCCACACACATTACCCATCGGGGCTGCTCCGGGATATTGGGAGGTGAAGCTTCAGCAGGAGCCTCCGGGTTAGGATCATCGAAGACCATTAGAAAGGCCACCAGGAAGGCCATTAGGTCCAGGAGGATCGGATCCCGTGTTTCATATAGGGGGTTGATCCATTCCAAGGCATCACCCGCCAGGTAAGACATAATGAATGCCACCTTAACCCGATCGGTGGGAAAACATAGAGGGTAGAACTTGAAGTGTAGCATGCATTGCTCCACAAATGCACGACTTTGACTTGGATCCCCATAGTAACATGGCGGATCCGCAGGAACGAGAGCAGATAGATCCATCTGGACGGGTGCGTAATTCGCCTGGAACTCAGCTGAGAAAAAAATAAATAAATTTTATTTATTTATTTTTAATGCATGTATTCGCTGGAAAACTTCTCAGAGAGCGAAGGCCGTGGGGCTCAACGGGAACCATGGCCTGAGCATGCTGTTATGCACACGCCCGGACTGACTGGCGTGTGCGGGTGTTGTGGTTCCACTGGACCATGGACCGGAGAGTGCCTGGAGGGGCGTGACTAAGTATCTGGCCGATCCGACCAAGGTGGCACGACGGCATACGACGCCAGTGCACCAGGGAGAAACCGGGCAGAGGGACCAGGTGCTACTCCAGGTCAAACTCCGGACACGGGGGTTGACCCACACTGGAATTACTGGAACAGGCAGGTTAGGCTGGCACAGACTGGTGGATGTAAGCAAACACGGCAGGTATGCAGAGGGGTGGATACAGGCGAGTATGCAGGCAGGGAGGTACTGGCCGAAAGGACGGGCTGGAGCACAGAAAGGTTAAGACCCAGTACAGACTGGGTCACAGAACCGCAGATGCGGTAGACAACCACAGCAGAGAGGGAACGCCCAAAGCGGTGGGCAAGAACAGAGCAGGACGGGGCTGCAGGAGCAGCGAGCAGAAGCAGGGCAGGACAGGACTGCCGGAGCAGCGGGCAGAAGCAGGGCAGGACAGGACTGCCGGAGCAGCGGGCAGAAGCAGGGCAGGACAGGACTGCCGGAGCAGCGGGCAGAAGCAGGGCAGGACAGGACTGCCGGAGCAGCGGGCAGAAGCAGGGCAGGACAGGACTGCCGGAGCAGCGGGCAGAAGCAGGGCAGGACAGGACTGCCGGAGCAGCGGGCAGAAGCAGGGCAGGACAGGACTGCCGGAGCAGCGGGCAGAAGCAGGGCAGGACAGGACTGCCGGAGCAGTGAGCAAAAGGGTAAGAGCGGAGCAAGGCTGCCGGAGCAGTGAGCAAGGAGTCAGAGCAGGACGGACAGGGCTCTGTTCACACGGAACAGACAGGAAGGGAAAGGCAGAGCCAGATACCCACAGGGTACTTGCAGTGAAGTAGCGAGGGGACCACAAACTCACAAACGGGAGTACAGAGACAACAAGCAGGAGTTAGGTACGAGTTCAGACTCTGCAGAAAAAGGAAAGGAACGGACATAGAGGCAAAACAGGTAAAGGATAGGAGAGAGTTCAGACTGGAACTGAGTGTACGGAAGAGACCGACACTGCAGCGGGATACAGGAGCGGGTCTGGGAATACGGCCCCCAGAGAGGCGGGACGAACAGGCAAGGAGCGTGTTCAGACAGGACAGACAAGATACAGGAACGGATCTAGGTAATCGGCCCCTAGAAGGCGGGAGGAACAGGCTAGGAGCGTGTTCAGACAGGCCTGGAAATACAGCCTCCAGAAAAGGCAGCAGGCAAGAGTACACGGACAGGACTCAGTTCAGACACGGGAACAGATACTGCAAGACAGGAGAAATAGACAGGACTCAGTTCAGACAGGAACAGATACCGCAAGGCAGGGACACAAACAGGACTCAGTTCAGACGGGAACAGATACCGCAAGGCACAGACAGGCAGATCTAGGAATACGGCCCCTAGAAGGCGAAAGAACAGGCAAGAAGCGTGTTCACAAGAACAGACCACAGTTCAGACACAGAACTGGAAAACAGGCAGGAAAACAGGATAGGACCTGGCATGTCAGAGACAAAAAGCCAACTGACAGGACACAATGCTCAGGCGCCATCTTGAGGAAGAAGGTGGTATAAATACCCAAAGATGGACAGCAATAGGCTGAAGGTGCAACAGGGGCATGTCCGCAGCAGGTACAAGAAACAGGAAGTTCAGCGGGCGTCGCCCTATGCAGCCAAAACAGACAAACAGACAGCAAGGAGGGAAGCCAGAGAGACATTCTGGACTGGAGATCAAGTGCGCGCTCTTGCACAGTGGGAGATGGACCACCATGCAAGGACGCCGCCAGGTATGTTACATGGGGTATCTGTGTACTTAAGAGAAATTGCTCAACAAATTTTGCTTCCATTTTTACCTTTTACCGTTGTGAAAATTAAAAATTTTGGGCTAAAGCCATATTTTTGTGGGAAAAATGTGATTTTTTTATTTTCACGGCTCAACATTCTAAAATTCCGTGAAGCACCTGCAGGTTCAAGGTGCTCACCACACAGCTAAATAAATTCCTTGAGGGGTATAGTTTCCAAAATGGGGTCACTTGTGCGGGCTTTCAACTGTTTAGGCACATTAGCAAGACAACATTACAAACACAACATGGTGTCTGCTATCTATTCCAGCGAATTTTGCATTCCAAAAGTAAAATGGCGTTCTTTCCCTTCCGAACCCTATTGTGTAAACAAACAGTGGCTTTCCACCACATATGGGGTATCGGCATACTCTAGAGAAATTGCCCAACAAATTGTGCAGTCAATTTTCTCCTGTTACCCATGTGAAAATGCAAAATTTGGGGCTAAAGCAACATTTTTGTGAGAAAAAGTAACATTTTCATTTTTCCTTCCAAATTGCTTTAATTCCCGTGAAACACCTGAAGGGTTAATAAACTTATTGAATGTAGTTTCGGGCACTTTAAAGGATGGAGTTTTAAAATGCTGTCACTTTTGGGGATTTTCTGTCACATAGGCCCTCAAAGCCACTTCAAATGTGATGAAGTCCCTAAAAAATTGATTTTGTAAATTTTGTTGGAAAAACGAGATTGATGATAAACTTTTAACCTTTCTATCTTCTTAAAAGAACAAGTTATGTTTCAAAAATTATGTAAAGTAGGCAAGGAGTAAATGTTATTTATTAACTATTTCGTGTGATTTAACTATCTGGTTTAAGGATATAAAAATTAAAAGTTTGTAAATGCAAAATTTTCTACATTTTCCCCAAAATTCTGATATTTTTACAAATAAACACAAAAAATATTGACCTAAATTTACCACCAATATAAAGTACAATGTGTCCTGAAATAACAATCTCAGAATCACTGGAAAACGTTGAAGCGTTCTAAACTTATTATCACATAAAGTGATACTGGTCAGAATTGTAAAATTTGGCTTGGTCATGAAGGTGAAAACAGGCATGGGGGTGAAGGGGTTAAGCAAGTACTTAGTTCCTATTAAAAGTATGTTGGTGCACAATGCTGACATGAACCAGTGCAAAGAAGTGAGCCCATATTAAAATTCGCTCTGGTTGCTCCATATTTATAATTTACTCCCTCAATCTGATAATTTTTATTGCAAGATATAATTAGTACAATAATTAACAGCAATGCTTTTCAATAAAGTGACATTGACAGGTGGTTATTGGTTAGGTGTTTTGAAGTGTAACTTATTGTGTGACTCCAGGGAACCATACATGTGATTATCTGCAAATAATTCTATAGAACATAATGTACAGTCAAAAAACGCCACATTTCCCCCACCATTACATTTCTGATAGTACACAGAAATGATATTCTGAAAAATATTGTTTTCTGGGATATGAGTTTGAATAACTGTATCTCAAATAATGAAAGTACATTAACAGCAGAAGATAATGGACAACGGCAAATACTATATTGTTGACCAGTGTGGTCATATCATCTGAATGAAGACTGATCGGTCCAGGTCTATAATGAAAAAATAAATAAAAAAATCTGTATAAATAATAGTAATACGAAATTATAATGTTTAATTCCTTAAGACAAGATCACTTAAATGTACATTTGGAGATGCGGTGCCTTATGTTTTCCCCCGTACAAGCATGTGATTGAATTAAACTGTCACTGCACATAAACGCACAATAACAGTTTAGTGCAAACTGCTGTTCCAAACACCAGAGATATGCAGCTAGTGAGCCTTGGACCAATCAGCTTTGGTAAAGCCCGATGATTGCTGTGATTGGTCTGTCAGTACAGACAGACTAATCACTGTGAAAATTGTTGCTTTAGCCTGCACTTCCAGCTCTGATTTTCTCAGTGATGTCACAAAGAAGATCGGAGCCGGCTCTCAGGTACCTCCTGCCTTGGTCCCAATTAGTGTTATCACTGATCATGGCCTTTCAACTTTCTATATGCCACTGTTAATAGTGACAGTGGCATCTAAATGGTTAAGCTCATCCTTGTCCCACAGGGTCCCGATCGTCACAGAAGTACCGCAGTGTATGAAAGCAGTAATAATATATGTCAAGTAAAAATGGGAAAAAAATATAGGATTTATACAACCCCTGACAAAAATTATGGAATCACCAGGCTCGGAGAAGGTTCATTCAGTTGTTTAATGTTGTTGAAAAAAAGCAGATCACAGACATGGCACAAACTAAAGTCATTTCAAATGGCAACTTTAGGGCTATAAGAAACACTAAAACAAATCAAGATAAAAAATGTGGTACTCAGTTAGCGCAATTTTTTTCAGACCAAGCAGAGGGAAAAAATTATGGAATCACTCAATTCTCAGGAAAAAATATGGAATCACCCTGTAAATTTTCATTTCCAAAAGTAACACCTGCATCAAATTAGATCTGCTCGTTAGTCTGCATCTAAAAAGGAGTGATCACACCTTGGAGAGCTGTTGCACAAAGTGAACTGACATGAATCATGGCTCCAACACCAGAGATGTCAATTGAAACAAAGGAGAGGATTATTAAACTCTTAAAAGAAGGTAAATCATCACGCAATGTTGCAAAAGATGTTGGTTGTTCACAGTCAGCTGTGTCTAAAATCTGGACCAAATGCAAACAACATGGGAAGGTTGTTAAAGGCAAACATACTGGTAGACCAAGGAAGACATCAAAGCGTCAAGACCGGAAACTTAAAGCAATATGTCTCCAAAACAGGAAATGCACAACAAAACAAATGAGGAGCGAATGGGAGGAAACTGGAGTCAATGTCTGTGACCGAACTGTAAGAAACCGCCTAAAGGAAATGGGATTTACATACAGAAAAGCTAAACATAAGCAGTCATTAACACCTAAACAGAAAAAAACAAGGTTACAATGGGCTAAGGAAAAGCAATCGTGGACTGTGGATGACTGGATGAAAGTCATATTCAGTGATGAATCGCGAATCTGCATTGGGCAAGGTGATGATGCTGGAACTTTTGTTTGGTGCCATTCCAATGAGATTTATAAAGATAACTGCATGAAGAGAACATGCAAATTTCCACAGTCATTGATGATATGTGGCTGCATGTCAGGTAAATGCACTGGGGAGATGGCTGTCATTACATCTTCAATAAATGCCCAAGTTTACATTAATATTTTGGACAGTTTTCTTTTCCCTTCAATTGAAAGGATGTTTGGGGATGACGACATCATTTTTCAAGATGATAATGCATCCTCCCATTGAGCAAAAACTGTGAAAACATTCCTTGAAAGAAGACACATAAGGTCAATGTCATGGCCTGCAAATAGTCCGGATCTCAATCCAATTGAAAATCTTTGGTGGAAGTTGAAGAAAATGGTCCATGACAAGGCTCCAACCTGCAAAACTGATCTGGCAACAGCAATCAGAGAAAGTTGGAGCAATATTGATGAAGAGTACTGTTTGTCACTCATTAAGTCCATGCCTCAGAGACTGCAAGCTGTTATTAAAGGCAGAGGTGGTGAAACAAAATACTAGTGATGTATTGGAGAGTTCTTTTGTGTGTTTGTTTTTCATGATTCCATAATTTTTTCCTCAGAATTGAGCGATTCCATAATTTTTTCCCTCTGCTTGGTCTGGAAAAATTACCCTTACTGAGTACCATATTTTTTATCTTGATTTCTTTTAGTTTTTCTTAAAGTCCTAAAGTTGCCATTTAAAATGACTTTAGTTTTGTGCCATGTCTGTGATCTGCTTTTTTTCAACAATATTAAACAACTGAATGAACATCCTCTGAGCCCGGTGATTCCATAATTTTTGCCAGGGGTTGTACAATTGTAAAAAACAAAACAAAACCTCCAAAAACATGTTAAAATGTTACTCCACTAATAGCGTAGCAAAAACAAACAAAAAATGCACACATAATTGGTATTGTCACGTCCAGAATGGCCCAAAGTGTAAAACTGTTAGATTATTTAGACAGTATAGTGAACAACGTAAAAAAATAAGTAAACGCCATCAAAAATTTCCCTTTTCTAATTATACTGACTCAGAAAAGATGGATTAAAAAGATTAAGAATTCATATGTAAAAAAATTGGTAGAGCTGGAAATGTTATCTCATTTCACAAAAAAACAAGGCATTATACAGCTCTCTCAGCAGAAAAAAAACTAAAAAAAGCAATGGCTCTCAAAATATGGAGAAAAAATGTTATAATGTGTAAAAGTAGCAAACTATGAAAAAATATATAAAAGTATGGCTGTAATAATACTGACTTGAAGAATAAAGCTCTTACCACATATACCGCACGGTGACTGGTGTAAAAAAAAATAAAATAAAAACAATTCTTGAATTGCTGTTTATTTGCTCATTCTATAAAATCAGTATAAGGGCTCATGCAGATGTGCATGAACTCAGTCCGAGAATTGTACGGGCACATACATGTGTATGAGGCAGTCTAATTCAGATTGGGAGACCCAGGGTGCAGACTGCATATTGCAGTTCGTTGTTTAATTTCCAAAATAAAGACATTTATAGATTTTTTCGCTCTCACGGGTGTGTCAGTGGTGACAGAGAGTCACCCTGGAGTTGGTTGCAGGAGATCTCTACGTTTGTCATTGCAGACATCTTCTTAGAGGCTGGCTGTCTCTAGGACCCAGTGGATACTTCTCTCTGGCTAATTATCTCCCTGGCCTGGGTTTATAAATACCTGGTGTGTCTGAGAGGGAGGTGCCGGCAATATTCATTACAACTTGTGAGGCTTTAGCAAGAGCAGTACTTCGTCCTCTCTGGAGCTTGAGGATGTGTGCGCATTTGTTTGGAGTCTTCTAAAGCTAAGCAATTTCCCCCTGTTTGTCTTCCCTTGTTTATAGAGTTTAGTGGAGATCGACTATTGCTCATCTCCTTCCTTCCCTATCCTTAGCCATACGCAAGGGAAAGTCAGGGTGAGGCATGCGTGCGGCGATTGGTGAAGAGCCAATGTAGGTACGCTAGTTGAGACAGGGTGACACTAGACCAGACTAGGACATCTCCACTCCCCCCTTTCCCTAGTATCTGAGCTCCCTTTCCCTCTTCCCTCTGAGTTGCACTAAGTCTTTGCCACACCTTGCATGACATTATCGCCGACCGAGTATGTTTTGAAAAGGAAAAAAAAAAAAAAACTACCATTTTTTTTTTCTCTGTGTGTTTTTGGGCGTGGAACTTTTTTTTTCCTTTCTCCTTTGGTATGGGTTCAGTTGCAGAGCTTGCAGAGTGGCTACACAGGCTGACTCTGGAGGTGAATGACCTCTGCGGTGAGGTACAGCAGCAGCATCAGCGACTACAGGTCACCAATATGGGGGTCTCTGCAGGTAGGCCTGCTCAGCCTGAACCAAAGGTTACCCTCCCGAACAGGTTTTATGGAGGTAGGGACAAGTTTTTTGTATTCTATGAGGCCTGCAAATCGTATTTTAAACTTCGTTCCTATTCCTACTGGAAATGAGGAACAGCGGGTTGGAATTGTGATCTCTCTACTGCAGGGCGATCATCAATCCTGGGCGTTTTCTTTACCACAGAAATCGGTTTGTGTCCAGTCTGTGGAGGGGTTTTTCGGGGCTCTTGCCCTTATCTATGATGAACCTGACCGAGTCGCCTTGGCTGAGTCTAGGCTACGTTGCCTTCAGCAGAGGAATCGGTCAGTAGAGACGTACAATTCGGAATTCCGTACATGGGCAACGGATTTCAAATGGAATGACTCAGCCTTTAGAAGTTAATTTTGTGAGGGGCTTACTGAAAGGTTAAAAGATGCCTTGGCTGTATATGAAACCCCTCAGTCCTTGGAGGCTGCCAAGTCTTTGGCCATACGTCTTGATAGACGCCTTTGGGATAGACGGGTGAGACCACCTTCTCCAGGGCCTTCTTGTTGGAGTTATGTACCTCTTCCAGGGGAGCGATCTGGGTGTGAACCAGTACTGGGGGAGGTGGAGGAACCCATGCAGTTGGTGGGTATCTCTGCATCATACATCTTCCCGGAGATTCGCAAGAAAAAAGGCGTATGATTTTTTTGTGGGAAAAAGGGACATTTTGTTGGGACCTGTCCTTCAATTTCTAAACAAAAGGAGACTTGATTAACTCTTGGTGGTCTGGAGTTGGATAAACAAGGGATGCACTTGTGGCCAAACTGCTGTTCCCGCTTTGTCCTGACAGCAGAGGTGCTGCTAGAGAGCAAAACCGAGAAAATTTCTGTGTCTGTTGACAGTGAAGCCGGAGTCAGCATGGTAGATGCTGTGTTTGTGAAAACTCATGGTTTTGCTTGCTGTACTTTAGATAAACCTATTTACATTTTCACCATCGACTAGGCACCACTTGCACAGAAAGCATTTACTCAGATTGTACATAATGTAAAACTGAGGGTGGGGTCAGTTCATTGTGAAATATTCTCTTGCTTTGCTCTGGACAATCTTCCCACACCGATTGTCTTGGATATCCCTTGGCTTGTTAAACATAATCCGTTGGTGGATTGGCAAACCGGGGAGATTATTGAATGGGGAGATTACTGCCAGGAGAACTGTTTAGATATTTCCCTTGCTACTGTCTCTACTGAAATATTACCTGCTTTTCTGTCTTGGTTTGAGGGCGTTTTTTCTGAGAGGGGGTGCCAGGATTTGCCTCCTCATTGTGCTTATGACTGTCCTATTAACCTGACCCCTGGAGCTAAACTACCGAAGTCCAGACTGTATAATCTTTCTGACCCTGAGAGACAAGCCATGAAGGATTTCATTGCAGAAAGTCTGGAGAAGGGACATATCAGACCCTCATCTTAGCCCATGGCGGCAGGGTTCTTCTTTGTGAAGAAAAAAGATGGTGGTCTACGTCCCTGTTTAGATTTCTGGGAATTAAATCAAATTACCGTCCGTGATCAATACCTTCTTCCTTTGATTCCTGATTTGTTCAGCCAGGTTTTGTGAGCTAAGGTATTATCCAAGTTGGATTTAAGGGGAGCCTACTACCTGGTTACAATCAGAGAAGGGGATGAATGGAGAACAGCGTTCAGTACCCCGGAAGGACATTTCGAGAGTCTGGCTATGCCGTTTGGTTTGACCAATGCACCTGCGGTATTCCAGCATTTCATAAATAACATTTTCCATCATTTGGTGGCGAGGTTTTTATTGGTCTATCTGGATGATATTTTGGTTTACTCATCTGATTTTGAGACTCATCAGGGGCATGTTAAGCAGTTGCTACAGATATTAAAGGATAACAAATTTTATGTCAAACTAGAAAAATGTGTTTTCGCTGTTCAGGAGGTGCAGTTTTTGGGGTGCTTGTTGTCATCTTCGGCTTTTCGGATGGATCCGGAGAAGATCCGTGCAGTCCTTGACGGGGAACGTTCCGAGAACCTGAAGGCTCTACAACGTTTTTTGGGCTTTACTAATTTTTACCGGAAATTCATCCAAAATTACTCTGTTATAGTGAAACCCCTTAGTGACATAACTAAGAAGGGGTCTGATTTTTCCAAATGGTCGGATGCTTCCCTCCATGCTTTTTCTTCCTTAAAGAATCATTTTGCCACTGCACCTATACTCAGTCAACCCGATGTTTCTCAACCCTTTATTGTGGTGATTGATGCGTCGGATGTCGGAGTTGGGGCTGTGTTGTCTAAGGGTTCGTCCCCTGGTAAATGGCGTCCATGCGCCTTCTTTTCTAAAAAATTGTTATCGGCTGAGAGAAATTATGACATGGGTAATAGGGAACTTTTGGCGATCAAATTGGCGTTCGAGGAATAGCGACATTGGTTGGAGGGGGCTGTCCATCTTATTACTGTTATTACTGACCATAAGAACCTGCCATATCTCCAGTCAGCTAAATGTCTCAACCCTAGGCAAGCCAGATGGTCCCTGTTTTATACTAGGTTCAATTTTGTTGTCACTTTTCATCCAGAGGTCAAAAATGTCAAGGCTGATGTTTTGTCTCGGAGCTTCCCTGGTGGTGGTGACCATGAGAACCCTGCCCCGATATTACATAAAGAAGTAGTCATTTCGGCACTTTATCCTGAACTGGAGGGTGAGGTGATGGAGGCACAGGGGGATGCCCCTGCCTCCTGCCCTTCAGGAAAGTTATTTGTACCATCTAATCTGCACCGCAAAGTAATTAAGGAACATCATAACTCTGTGCTTGCTGGGCATCCCGGTGGTAAGGCAACCGCGAACCTCCACTTTCGTCATTTTTAGTGGCCGTGGTTGCATCGGGATGTACTTGAACACGTAGCAGCCTGTAGCACTTGCGCACGTTCTAAGGTTTCGCTTACCCGTCCGTCTGGTCCTCTTCTTCCGCTACCTATTCCTAGTAGGCCATGGACACACTTGTCCATGGATTTTATTACTGACCTACCATTTCCGCAGGCAAAACAGTGGTTTTGATGCTAGTAGATAGGTTCAGTAAAATGGTTCATTTTGTCGCATTGCCTGCATTTCCAAATGCCAAGACACTTGCTCAGGTTTTCATAAATGAGATTGTGAAGCTTCACGGGGTTCCTCCGATGTGGTGTCTGATCGGGGGGACCCAGTTTGTTTCCAATTTCTGGAAGGGATTCTGTTCTCGACTGTGGGTGTAGCTCTCCTTTTCCTCTGCCTTCCACCCTCAGTCGAATGGACAAACCGAGTGTGTCAATCAGAATTTGGAGACCTACCTCAGGTGTTTCATTTCTGAAAATCAAGAGGATTGTGCGTCCTACCTACCGCTGGCAGAATTTGCCATTAATAATCATCATCAAGAATCCACTGGCAAGTCACTATTCTTTGGTGTATACGGTTATCACCCACAGTTTAGTACCTTTAGTGGGGGAGGAGCTTCAGGATTTCCTGAGGAGGAGCTGTTTGCTTCGTCGCTCTCCTCGGAATGGCAGGGTGTGCTGAGTAATTTAAAGATCATGGGAGACAGGTATAAAAGTATGGCTGACAGAAAACTCTTGCCAGGTCCGGACCTGAATGTGAATGACTTTGTGTGGTTGTCTATCAGGAATATAAGATTGAAAGTTCCTTCTTGGAATCTGGGACCTAGGTTTATTGGTCCCTTTAAAATAACCGCAGTCATTAACCCAGTGTAATGCACACGCCCGGACTGACTGGCGTGTGCATGATTAGTGATTCCACTGTGCCATGAACCGGAGAGTGCCTGGAGGGGCGTAACTAAGTATCTGACTGATCTGACCAAGGTCGCACGACGGCATATGACGCCAGTGCACCAGGGAGGAACCGAGCAGGGGGACCAGGTGCCACTCCAGGTCAGACCCCGGACACGGCTGTTGACCCACACCGGGGAATACAGGAACTGGCAGGCTAGAGTGCAGGCTGGGTAAGGTCCAGTACAGACTGGGAGACGGGTTCAGAGCCACAGATGCGGTAATCAAGCAGAGCAAAGCGAAACAGCAGGTGTGGTAGACAAGGCCGAGCAGAGCAAAACCGCAGACGCGGTGGACAAGGCCGAGCAAAGCAAAACCGCAGATGCGGTGGACAAGGCTGAGCAGAGCGAAACCACAGACGCGGTAGACAAGGCTGAGCAGAGCGAAACCGCAGACGCGGTAGACAAGGCTGAGCAGAGCGAAACCGCAGACGCGGTAGACAAGGCTGAGCAGAGCGAAACCGCAGACGCGGTAGACAAGGCTGAGCAGAGCGAAACCGCAGACGCGGTAGACAAGGCTGAGCAGAGAGAAACCGCAGACGCGGTAGACAAGGCTGAGCAGAGCGAAACCGCAGACGCGGTAGACAAGGCTGAGCAGAGCAAAACCGCAGACGCGGTGGACAAGGCTGAGCAGAGCAAAACCGCAGACGCGGTGGACAAGGTTGAGCAGAGCAAAACCGCAGACGTGGTGGACAGGGCTGAGCAAAGCAAAACCGCAAGTGCGGTGGACAAGGCTGAGCGGGCAGGAACCGCCGAAGCGGTAAGTAAGACAGGATAGAGATAAATCGCCGAAGCGGTAAATAAAGACAAAGCAAAGGGGACAGGGCTCTGTTCACACGGAACAGACTGGAAAAGAAAGGCAGAACCAGATACACACAAGGTACTTGCAAAGAAGTAGCGAAAGGACTCCAACTCACAAACGGAAGTACAATGACAATGAGTAGAAGTTAGTTGCAGGTTCAGATTCTACAGAAAAAAGGAGCAAACGGACATAAAGACAAAACAGGTAGGAAGCTAGGAGACAGTTCAGACAGGAACTGTACTGCAACAAATACAAGAGCGAGTCTGGGTATGCAGCCCCCAAAGGGCGAGACGAACAGGCAAAGAGCGTGTTCACACGGGCCTGGAAATACAGCCTCCAGGAAAGGCAGAAAAACAGCTGGCTAGAGTACACAGACAGGACACAGTTCAGACACGGGAACTGATACCGCAAGGCAGGAAACATAGACAGGACCTGGCACATCAGTGACTAGAAGCCAACTGACAGAACAAGATGCTCAGGCATGGATTCCAAGGAGGAGCTGGTTAAAATACCAGGTGACAGACAGCAATAGGCTGAGGACGCATTAGGGGTGTGTCTGCAGCAGCTACAAGAAACAGGAAGTTCAGCGGGCATCGCCCAAAGCAGCCAGAGCAGATCAAAGCGGACAGTATGGAAAGAAGCCAAAGTGGCAGTCTGGACTGGAAATCAAGTGCGCGCTCTTGCACAGTGGGAGATGGATCACTATGCAAGGACGCCGCCAGGTATGTTACAGTACACCCCCCCCTTACGCCCCCTCTTCTTCAGGCCTGCCAGAATCTTCCACAGGGAATTTGAGGGCCAATCCTTCTCTTCAAGGAGATTACTTCTACTGTCCACAGGAAGAGACAAAACTGGTCTCGTCTGGGTAGCTAGGATGCTACCTCCTATCCAGCCATCCTCAGCAACAGACGAAACGGGTGGAGTACCAGGACAGCACACAAGGAAGTCTCTCTCCACTTATTATCAGGTAGCACCCCAGAGGGTTCAGGAGACATCTGGAAGTCCTCCGCTGGGTTGGAGGGGTGCAGAGACTCGGGGGTAACCTCTGCTTCGGGATACATCTTGTCAAGCTCACAGGATGAAATGGGCGAGGTATCAGGTACAAGGTGTAGAAAAGTCACTGTCCCTTTGTTATCTGGTGGTACCTCGGAGGATTCAGGAAACAACTGGAGGTCCTCCGCCGGGCCGGAAGAGTGCAGAGACTCGGGGGTAACCTCTGTTTCGGAGTACACTAGTTTGGACTCACTGGACGAAGCGGGCAAGGTATCAGGTACTGAGTATAGGAAAGTCTCTGTCCATTCGCTACCAGGTAGCACCCCGAAGGGTTCAGGAGACAACTGGAGGTCCTCCGCCTGGTCGGAGGGGTGTAGAGACTCGGGGGTAACCTCTGCTTCGGAGTACACTAGGTCGGACTCACTGAACAAAGCGGGCGAGGTATCAGGTACCGGGTGTAGGGAAGTCTCTCTCCATTTGTCATCAAGTGGTATCCCGGAGGATTCAGGAGGCAACAGGGGGTCCTCCGCTAGGTTGTAGAGGTGCACGGACTCGGAGGTAATCACTGCTTTGGAGTACCCTTGGACAGGCTCACCGGGTGAAGTGGGTGAAGTATCAGATACCGGGTGCAGGAAGTCCTCCTGTGTGGATTCTGGGTGTGCAGCAGTCTCTTTGGGCAGGAGAACTGGTGCACTACCCACGGCCATTACCCGTTGGGGCTGCTCCGGGATACTGGGAAGTGAAGCTTCAGCAGGGACTTCAAGGTTGGGGTCAGGAGGTCTTTGGGAGGACAGACCCTGGTGTGACGGCTTGCCTCTATGCCTAGCACATCTGGACTGCCTCTTGATGTTGGGAGAAGTATTCTGGAGAGCGTAGTCATCCTGTGTGGATTCTGGGTGGGCAGTAGTCTCTTCGGGCAGGAGGACTAGTGCGCTACCCACACACATTACCCATCGGGGCTGCTCCGGGATATTGGGAAGTGAAGCTTCAACAGGGGCTTCCGGGTTAGGGTCATTGAAGACCATTAGAAAGGCCACCAGGAAGGCCTGCAGGTCCAGGACAATAGGATCCTGTGCGTCCCATAGGGGGGTGATCCATTTCAAGGCATCACCCGCTAGGTAAGACATCATGAATCCCACCTTAACCCGATCGGTGGGAAAATAAAGAGGGTAGAACTTGAAGTGTAGCATGCATTGCTCAACAAATGCACGACTCTGTCTTGGATCCCCATAGTACCGTGGCGGATCCGCAGGAACGGGTGCAGAAAGCTCCATCAGGACGGGTGCGTAATTCGCCTGGAACTCAGCTAGTAGCAAAAAAAAATTAAAAATTTCTTCTAGATGCACGTATTTGCTGGAAAACGTCTCAGAGAGCGAAGGCAGTGGGGCTCAACGGGAACCATGGCCTGAGCATGCTGTAATGCACACGACCGGACTGACTGGCATGTGCGTGATTAGTGATTCCACTGTGCCATGAACCGGAGAGTGCCTGGAGGGGCGTAACTAAGTATCTGCCCGATCCGACCAAGGTCGCACGACGGCGTACGACGCCAGTGCACCAGGGAAGAAGCGAGCAGAGGGACCAGGTGCCACTCCAGGTCAGACCCCGGACATGGCTGTTGACCCACACCGGGGAATACAGGAACAGGCAGGCTAGAGTGCAGACTGAGTAAGGTCTAGTACAGACTGGGAGACAGGTTCAGAGCCGCAGATGCGGTAATCAAGCAGAGCAAAGCGAAACAGCAGGTGCGGTAGACAAGGCCGAGCAGAGCAAAACCGCAGACGCGGTAGACAAGGCTGAACAGAGCGAAACCGCAGACGCGGTAGACAAGGCTGAACAGAGCGAAACCGCAGACGCGGTGGACAAGGCTGAGCAAAGCAAAACCGCAGATGCGGTGGACAGGGCTGAGCAGAGCAAAACCGCAGATGCGGTAGACAAGGCTGAGCAGAGCGAAACCGCAGACGCGGTAGACAAGGCTGAACAGAGCGAAACCGCAGACGCGGTAGACAAGGCTGAGCAGAACGAAACTGCAGACGTGGTAGACAAGGCTGAGGAGAACGAAACCGCAGACGCGGTAGACAAGGGTGAGCAGAGCGAAACCGCAGACGCGGTAGACAAGGCTGAGCAGAGCAAAACCGCAGACGCGGTAGAGAAGGCTGAGCAGAGCAAAACCGCCGACGCGGTGGACAAGGCTGAGTAGAGCAAAACCGCAGACGTGGTAGACAAGGCTGAGCAGAGCGAAACCGCAGACGCGGTGGACAAGGCTGAGCAGAGTGAAACCGCAGACGCGGTAGACAAGGCTGAGCAGTGCGAAACCGCAGACGCGGTGGACAAGGCTGAGCAGAGCAAAACCGCAGACGCGGTGGACAAGGCCGAGCAGAGCAAAACCACAGACGCGGTGGACAGGGCTGAGCAGAGCAAAACCGCAAGTGCGGTGGACAAGGCTGAGCGGACAGGAACCGCCGAAGCGGTAAGTAAGACAGGACAGAGATAAATCGCCAAAGCGGTAAATAAAGACAAAGCAAAGGGGACAGGGCTCTGTTCACACGGAACAGACTGGAAAAGAAAGGCAGAACCAGATACACACAAGGTACTTGCAAAGAAGTAGCGAAAGGAGTCCAACTCACAAACGGAAGTACAATGACAACGAGTAGAAGTTAGGTGCAGGTTCAGATTCTACAGAAAAAGGGAGCAAACGGACATAAAGACAAAACAGCTAGGAGACAGTTCAGACAAGAACAGTTACTGCAACATAATGCAGGAACGAGCCTAGGTAAAGCCAAGTGCTGGTTCAGACACTGCAGAAAAAGGGAGCAAACGAACATAAAGACAAAACTGGTAGGAAGCTAGGAGACAGTTCAGACAGGAACTGTACTGCAACAAATACAAGAGCGAGTCTGGGTATGCGGCCCCCAAAGGGCGAGACGAACAGGCAAAGAGCGTGTTCAAGCGGGCCTGGAAATACAGCCTCCAGGAAAGGCAGAAAGACAGCTGGCTAGAGTACACAGACAGGACACAGTTCAGACACGGGAACTGATACCGCAAGGCAGGAAACATAGACAGGACCTGGCACATCAGTGACTAGAAGCCAACTGACAGAACAAGATGCTCAGGCATGAATTCCAAGGAGGAGCTGGTTAAAATACCAGGTGACAGACAGCAATAAGCTGAGGACGCATTAGGGGTGTGTCTGCAGCAGCTACAAGAAACAGGAAGTTCAGCTGGCGTCGCCCTAAGCAGCCAGAGCAGAGCAAAGCAGACAGTATGGAATGAAGCCAAAGTGTCAGTCTGGGCTGGAAATCAAGTGCGCGCTCTTTCACAGTGGGAGATGGACCACTATGCAAGGACGCCGCCAGGTATGTTACACCCAGCAGTGTTTCGTCTTGAACTTCCTCAGGCCTTTAAAGTCCACAACGTGTTCCTTAGGTCCTTACTTAAAAAATATGAGGAACCTCTTCAGCCCTCGCCTCTACCACCGCCCCCAGTAATGGTTGATGGTAATCTGGAGTTCCAGATTTCGAGGCTTGTAGATTCTCGTCTCCAATGTCGTTCTCTACAATACTTGGTGCACTGGAAACGCTATGGTCCAGAGGAGAGGATGTGGGTTTAAGCATCAGAGGTGAACGCTCCCAGATTGGTTCGCTCATTTCACATCTCTTTTCCTGAGAAACCTGGTGCTGAGTGTCCAGAAGCCACTCGTAGAGGGAAGATACTGTAACAGGTGTGTCAGAGGTGACAGACAGTCGCCCTGCAGTTGGTTGCAGGAGATCTCTACGTTTGGCATTACAGACATCTTCTTAGAGACTGGCTGCCTCTAGGACCTAGCGGCTACCTCCCTCTGGCTAATTATCTCCCTGGCCTGGGTGTATAAATACCTGGTGTGTCTAAAAGGGAGGTGTCGACGATTTTCATTACTATTTGTGAGTCTTTAGCAAGAGCAGTACTTCGTCATCTCTGGAGCTTGAGGCCGTGTGCGCATTTGTTTGGAGTCGTCTAAAGCTAAGCAATTCCTCACTGTTTGTCTTCCCTTGTTGTCTATAGAGTTTAGTGGAGATCGACTATTGCTCATCTCCTTCCTTCCCTATCCTTAGCTATACGCAAGGGAAAGTCAGGGTGAGGCACGTGTGCGGCGATTGGTGAAGAGCCAATATAGGGACGGTAGTTGAGACAGGGTGACACTAGACCAGACTAGGAGGTCTCCACTCCTCCCTTTCCCTAGTGTCTGGGCTCCCTTTCCCTCTTCCCTCTGAGTTGCACTAAGTCTTTCCCACATCTTGCGTGACGTCTGCCACCTCAGGGGCTCTGCTATTGCGACATTGCATCAGCAATTTATTCCACCCAAAATTGCACTTCAAAAGTCAAATAGCGAGCCACTTACGGAAGTATCACTATGTTCAGGAGAAATTGCAAAACAACCTCTTGTAAGAATGAAAAATTTGAGGCTACAGTAACATTTTTGTGGAAAAAACAATAATTTTTCATTTTCACAACACAATTTTGTAAAATTCTTTGAAGCACCTGTGGATTAAAAATGCTCACCAAACCCCTACATATATTTCATGAGAAGTTTCCAAAATGGGGTCATGTTTGGGTGTGTTTCTGCTGTTTTGGCATCTCAAGGGCTCTGCATATATGACATGGCGCCAACACGCTGTTCCACTGTTATGCGCTACAAAGAGGGACCAAAAAAAACTGGCACCAAACCAGCAAAGGTGCACCCACAGACACACTTGGCACAAACTGCACAGCTAGGCGAGCCCTTGAGGGCCAGGAATACTTTTTACCCAGCTCCCATTAAATGGAAGGGGGACCTATCCAGGCCCACTGTTACCGAACAGCTGGCGTCTGGTGATGCAACTGATGCCCTGTCTAGGATCAGGTGAGTACTAGTGTTGAACGAGCACTAAAATGCTCGGGTGCTAGAAGCTCGGGCCGAGCTCGCCGTGATACTCGGGTGCTCGACCCGAGCAACGAGCCCAATGTTAGTCTATGGGAGACTCGAGCATTTTTGCGGTGGCACCCCCGGCAGTCTTTTAAAAGCCTAAGAAGTGCACAAAACGATAGTGACAGTGCTCAAATGACATGGGGACAGCATGGGGATCGCCCCAGGAAGCATTTCTGACCCCCAGGTCACTGCTGTCAACAACGTGGTCAGAGGTATTAAGCCACTTTTACAGGCTCACAATAAAACGTTCAAAAACGAAAGTGAAACTTTTTTCCTGTGAAATATGTTAAGGAACATCCTTTCCAGGGTAAAGACTTGTGTATAAGGTAAAATAAATGACCAAAAACAAAAATACTCCTCCACACCTTCGGCTATGTTCACAAGTAGCATTTTTTATGCGTTTTTGCACTTTTGTATTGCTTTCAACTATGACAAATGCATTCACCGTGAAATGTCATTTTAACATTTTACAACCTTACCTGGCCATGTGCTGTGTGACACATGCATAAAGTGCTGAAAAGACAAGGGAACAGCATGGGGAAGACCCCTGGAAGCATCTCTGACTCCCAGGTCACTGTCTAAAAGTATGCCCATCATAAGTGATCCTTACTGCATCAGAAGATGCAGACTTGCAACTATCCCCATGCAAGTTCTAGTCCCAGGGCAGTGTTCAATTCCTTGCAATACAAGCTCAAGTATGCAGCCTGCCACCCACCCACCCCCAGGCTGCAAAACCATACTGCTTGCTTGCTTGAACTTGAAATTGGGCCTTTTAGGCATGTGGAGGCGGAATCTGGCCACCACGTCATGGCTGTGTTGGCGGCCTGGAATCCATACTCAGTCCCCAGCCGCCCGGCGGCCGGGTGTCAATACTCGGTCCCCAGCCGCCCGGCGGCCGGGTGTCCACACATGGTCCCCAGCTGCCTGGGGGCAGCCGGGTGTCCATAAACGGTCCCCAGCCACCCCTATTTCTCCTTGGAACATCCCCCCACACACTTTTCTTAGCCCGGCCTGCTTTAGGCTGCATTGGACGAGCCCACCAGAGAACCAGACTCCTCCGGTGGGCCCTGACTTCTCCATCGGTGGAGTTGAGAGTGCCAAGGTGAGGAGCATGATGATGATGACAGAAGTTAGCATCTGCTATGTTTTCTTTGAATGCAAGTGTAAGTGTGCAGCCTGCCACCCACCCACCCCCAGACTGCAATTCCATACTGCTAGCTTGCACTTGAAAAGGGGCCGTTTAGTTTGGAGGAGGCCGAAGCTGGCCACTACCTCATGGCTGCTTCGGCAGCGAGGTATCCATACTCAGTCCCCAGCCGCCCATATTTATCCTGGTGTGCCTTATACATAAGATTAAGCACGTATACCAAAACATTACCTGTGCCCTCCCTAGTGCATTTAGTGGGAAGGAGAGCCTATTCCGCTGTAGTGTGTGCATGCCAAACCCCTGTTCATGGTACATGCGAAGATGCCTCCCACCTTGCACCTGTCATTGCAGACTTGTAACTATCCCCATTCAAGTCCTTGTCCCAGGGCAGTGTTCAATTGTACCTCTCCCATTCCTTGCAATGCAAGCGCAAGTATGCAGCCTGCCACCCACCCACCCCCAGGCTGCAATACCATACTGCTTGCTTGCTTGCACTTTAAATTGGGCCTTTTAGGCATGTGGAGGCGGAATCTGGCCACCACGCCATGGCTGTGTCGGCGGCCTGGTATCCATACTCAGTCCCCAGCCGCCTGGTGGCCGGGTGTCCCCGCTTGCTCCCCAGCCTCCAGGGGGTGGCCGGGTGTCCATACTCGGTCCCCAGCCACCCCTATTTGTCCCGGTAACCTTTCTCACACTTTTCTTAGCCTGGCCTGCTTTAGGGCAGCATTGGCCGAGCCCACCGGACTATCAGACTCCTCCGGTGGGCCCTGGCTTCTCCATCAGGGGAGTTGAGAGTGCCAAGGTGAGGAGTATGATGAGGATGATAGAAGTTAGCATCTGCTTTGTTTTGTTGTAATGCAAGCGCATGTATGTAGTAGCGGCTAGGCCTGAGGTGGTCAGCGTTTTGGCGCATATCCTAACTCCTCCGAGGATTGCTGGATGTTTTCCTGCTACTATCCAAGTTCTATGACTCCCGTTAAAACAAAGCTTCAGGTGATAAATGATGGATGAGGTAGTGGCAAAGGAGAAAGAGCAGGAGGAACAGGGACCATTCACATCAATATCAGGCCAGTCAACCAGATATGTCTTGTAGGATATGTTTCTGTAACAAAAGGAGCGGTTCGGCTACACAGTTATAGGGCATACAGTGAGTGCAATGCCTACCAAAAATTTCGAGCCACTTCAATGCCCCTTGGAAATGACATGGAGGTCAGAGGGTGTTAACTAAACCTTTTTTTCCATTTATAGCAACTGGGTCTCCCGTGCACTGTTGGCCTAAGCAGTGAATGGAAGGCTTTCCAAAAATTATGAGGAACTGCAATGCCCCTTAAAAGAGCCATGTGTGGCACCTCAGGGGTCTGGTCACCACAGTAATAGAGATATTACGTCGGAGAGCAAGTGGGAGGTTTCCTGGTCAGGATCCCTTAAACATGCAACATCCTCCTGCCCCAATCCTGGGAGGGGAGAACTCTGCCCTTATAAACTGGATCTGGGGCGGGGTTGAGTGAGTCAGAGAACAGTCAGAGTCAGAGTGGAAAGTAACAGCAAGGAGCTCTGTAGTAGCTAGGAGCTAAAGACCAGGGGCTGGAAGCTGAGCAGAGCTCGCCCTGGCAGAAGACAATAGGAACAGGACACAGGAGTCCGAAGCTGTGAGGACTTATATATCCAGCAGCAGAAACCAGCCGGCAGGGAATTTCAGGTCCTCTGGCCATAGAAGCCCGGAGGCTCAGTCACAAGCAAGGGACCAGCACCGCCGTCGTGGAGCGGAGGCTAACAGAAGGCCCCAAGTCACCAGCCATACGGGTGAGCACTAGACGGTACACTCAGGGACGTGGGCTACTTCTACCCGCTTACAGAAAGGTAGCCAGGAAGAGTGCAGACAGACGGGGAGGCCTACAACTCCACCTGGAAAGGGGAACCCCTGCTTGCTCACCGACTGACCAGGCCTCTTATGCTAGCCAGTACTCCCGGGAGGGTCTACCTTATAATCATCAGTAAAGACCCTGAACTGCACTGCAAAGACTCTGAGTCATTCCTGCTGCGCTCGTGCACCATCACCCCCATCATCCACACTCACTGCCCTGAGGCTATACTCCTCCCGAGGGGAGTTATCCCATTCTATGCTGCGCACACAACACCAGCCTCAGCGGTCAGCCTCGCAGCGGTGGTACTCCCTGGCAGCAATCCACGGGTGGCGCAGTCGGACAATTAACCTCAAAACCTAAGAAAGACTGTCACTGGTTTGACCAGCCTGAGCCACGGGACCGGGTCACCGCCACGGAGACTACAGACCCCAGAGACCCAGCACCGGGTATCCCACACACGTGTACACATGGCCCAGGGGGCGCGTCACATGCAGTACAGCATATTACAAACATAAGTCCCATTATTGGGGAGTGGGTGTCCCATGGTATTTGCTTATGCTTTCCAAGCAAAAGCTGCCAAAAATTAGGACGGAGCAACTTGCAATTCCCCTTACAAGAGCCATGCAGTACAGCATATTACAAACATAAGTCCCATTATTGGGGAGTGGGTGTCCCATAGTATTTGCTTATGCTTTCCCAGCAAAAGCAGCCAAAAATTAGGACGGAGCAACTTGCAATGCCCCTTACAAGAGCCATGCAGTACAGCATATTACAAACATAAGTCCCATAATTGGGGAGTGGGTGTCCCATGGTATTTGCTTATGCTTTCCCAGCAAAAGCTGCCAAAAATTAGGACGGAGCAACTTGCAATGCCCCTTACAAGAGCCATACAGTACAGCATATTACAAACATAAGTCCCATTATTGGGGAGTGGGTGTCCCATAGTATTTGCTTATGCTTTCCCAGCAAAAGCTGCCAAAAATTAGGACGAAGCAACTTGCAGTGCCCCTTACAAGAGCCATGCAGTACAGCATATTACAAACATAAGTCCAATTATTGGGGAGTGGGTGTCCCATAGTATTTGCTTATGCTTTCCCAGCAAAAGCTGCCAAAAATTAGGACGGAGCAACTTGCAATGCCCCTTACAAGAGCCATGCAGTACAGCATATTACAAACATAAGTCCCATTATTGGGGAGTGGGTGTCCCATAGTATTTGCTTATGCCTTGCAAGCAAAAGCTGCCAAAAATAAGGACGGAGGAACTTGCAATGCTGGCTGGAGAAGAAGATTAAACAGCCGAAACGAGGAAGAGTATACCCATGTGTGGGTGTGAAGCGGTGCATGTGAATACACCTCCCGAAATAACACAGTGGATTTGACTTTATGTTACTCAGCTGTCATTTGGTGGTGATGAGAAGTCTGGCCCAATCCAGCCCTTGTTCATTTTGATAAGGGTCAGCTTATCAGCTTTGTCAGTTGACAGGCGAGTGCGCTTATCAGTTATAATTCCCCCAGCGGCACTAAAAACACACTCCGATAACACGCTAGCGGCAGGGCAGGCCAGGACCTCCAAGGCGTACAGAGCGAGTTCATTCCAAGTGTCCAGCTTGGATACCCAATAATTAGAAGGCACAGAGGAATCACGGAGGACGCTGGTACGATCGGCAAGGTACTCCCTCACCATCTTTTGAAACTTTCCACTCCTTGTGACAGTCCCCCGCGCCTCAGGGCCTGTAAGCTGGGCGGGTGTCAGAAAACTGTCCCAGAATGTTGACAGTGTTCCCCTGCCTCTGCTGGATTGGAGTTGCATCTCTCTCGCCTGTACGCCTTGGTTGGGCAACGAACTGTGACCTCTGCCGCTAGCGTGTTCAGATGGGAATTTTTTTAAGAGTTCTGCAGCAAGGGCCTTCTGGTATTGCCCCATTTTTGTAGACCTCTCCACCTCAGGAATAAGAGAGTGAAAGTTCGCCTTGTAGCGGGGGTCTACAAGTGTCACCAACCAGTAATGACTGTCACCCAACATTTTGACAACGCGAGGGTCACGGTTAAGGCAGCGTAACATAAAGTCAGCGGGGTTGAGTGAGTCAGAGAACAGTCAGAGTCAGAGTGGAAAGTAACAGCAAGGAGCTCTGTAGTAGCTAGGAGCTAAAGACCAGGGGCTGGAAGCTGAGCAGAGCTCGCCCTGGCAGAAGACAATAGGAACAGGACACAGGAGTCCGAAGCTGTGAGGACTTATATATCCAGCAGCAGAAACCAGCCGGCAGGGAATTTCAGGTCCTCTGGCCATAGAAGCCCGGAGGCTCAGTCACAAGCAAGGGACCAGCACCGCCGTCGTGGAGCGGAGGCTAACAGAAGGCCCCAAGTCACCAGCCATACGGGTGAGCACTAGACGGTACACTCAGGGACGTGGGCTACTTCTACCCGCTTACAGAAAGGTAGCCAGGAAGAGTGCAGACAGACGGGGAGGCCTACAACTCCACCTGGAAAGGGGAACCCCTGCTTGCTCACCGACTGACCAGGCCTCTTATGCTAGCCAGTACTCCCGGGAGGGTCTACCTTATAATCATCAGTAAAGACCCTGAACTGCACTGCAAAGACTCTGAGTCATTCCTGCTGCGCTCGTGCACCATCACCCCCATCATCCACACTCACTGCCCTGAGGCTATACTCCTCCCGAGGGGAGTTATCCCATTCTATGCTGCGCACACAACACCAGCCTCAGCGGTCAGCCTCGCAGCGGTGGTACTCCCTGGCAGCAATCCACGGGTGGCGCAGTCGGACAATTAACCTCAAAACCTAAGAAAGACTGTCACTGGTTTGACCAGCCTGAGCCACGGGACCGGGTCACCGCCACGGAGACTACAGACCCCAGAGACCCAGCACCGGGTATCCCACACACGTGTACACATGGCCCAGGGGGCGCGTCACATGCAGTACAGCATATTACAAACATAAGTCCAAGTGTCCAGCTTGGATACCCAATAATTAGAAGGCACAGAGGAATCACGGAGGACGCTGGTACGATCGGCAAGGTACTCCCTCACCATCTTTTGAAACTTTCCACTCCTTGTGACAGTCCCCCGCGCCTCAGGGCCTGTAAGCTGGGCGGGTGTCAGAAAACTGTCCCAGAATGTTGACAGTGTTCCCCTGCCTCTGCTGGATTGGAGTTGCATCTCTCTCGCCTGTACGCCTTGGTTGGGCAACGAACTGTGACCTCTGCCGCTAGCGTGTTCAGATGGGAATTTTTTTAAGAGTTCTGCAGCAAGGGCCTTCTGGTATTGCCCCATTTTTGTAGACCTCTCCACCTCAGGAATAAGAGAGTGAAAGTTCGCCTTGTAGCGGGGGTCTACAAGTGTCACCAACCAGTAATGACTGTCACCCAACATTTTAACAACGCGAGGGTCACGGTTAAGGCAGCGTAACATAAAGTCAGCCATGCGTGCCAGACTGGTAACGGGCAAGATTTCCGTGTCCTCACCAAGATGACGACTGACCATGCTCTCCTCCTCCTCCTCCTCTTCCTCCTCACCCCTGTCCTCAGGCCACCCACGCTGAACCGACGGTATGACACTTGTACAGGTACTACCGTCTACAACGCATGATAGCAGCTCCTGTTCTTTCTCCTCCTCCTCCTCCTCCTCCTCCTCTCCCTCATTGTCCCCCAATGCATGTTGGGATGAGATGAGGCTGGGCTGTGTGTAATCGCCTGCTACGGCTTCTTGATCCATCTCATCATACTCTGGCTGCAATGCCTCCTCTTTAATTCTCTGCAGAGAGCATTGCAAAAGACAGACAAGTGGGATGCTGACACTAATGATGGCGTCATCGCCACTCACCATCTTGGTGGCCTCCTCAAAGTTTGTCAGGATGGTACATATGTCAGACATCCAGGTCCACTCCTGAGGTCTTATGTGTGGAGTCTGACCTGAATATCGACGGCCTTGTTGCAGCTAGTACTCCACAACTGCTCTCTTCTGCTCACAAATCCTTTGCATCATGTGGAGGGTAGAGTTCCAACGTGTGGGGACATCACACACCAGTCGGTGTGCCGGAAGCTGCAAACGCTGCTGCAACACAGCAAGGGTGGCGGAAGCTGTAGCCGACTTGCGAAAATGAGCTGACAGGCGGCGTACTTTCACGAGCAGATCTGGCAACTCGGGGTACGATTTAAGAAACCGCTGAACCACGAGGTTAAGCACATGAGCCAGGCATGGTACGTGTGTGATCTCACCTCGCCTCAGAGCCGCCACCAGGTTACGGCCATTGTCACACACGAACATGCCGGGATGTAGGTTCAGCCACAGATCTGCCTGCTCTTTCACAGCTGTCCACAACTCACAAGCAGTGTGAGGTTTATCACCTAAGCTTATGAGTTTCAGCACAGCCTGTTGCCGCTTGGCGAAGGCAGTACTGCAATGCTTCCAGCTTGTAACTGATGTGGTGATATCTGAGATGGAGGCTGAACATGAGGAGGAGGAGGAGGAGGTGGATGCGCAGGAGCTGTACACTGTGGGGGCTACTCTGACTGACATAGGGCCCGCAATCCTCGGTGTGGGGAGGATGTGTTCCGTCCCAAGGTCCGACTGGGTCCCGGCTTCCACTATGTTTACCCAGTGTGCCGTCAGAGAGATATACCATCCCTGGCCACAAGCACTTGTCCACGTGTCTGTTGTCAGGTGGACTCTCCCAGTAACTGCGTTGTTGAGGGCACGGCAGATGCTTTGGGACATGTGCTTGTGTAGTGCGGGGATGGCACACCGGGCAAAATAGTGTCGGCTGGGGACCGAGTACCGAGGGACGGCCACCGCCATAAGATTGCGGAAGGATTCCGTCTCCACCAGCCTAAAATGCAGCATTTCCAATGCAAGCAGTCGTGAAATGTGCGAATTTAGGACTGTGGCCTGTGGGGCGTTAGCTGCGAATTTCCGCTTTCGTTCAAAGGTCTGGGATATGGACAATTGAACGCTGCGGTGGGACGTGGACGTGGACGTTGATGCTGTTTCTTGAGAAACTGCCATAAAAGTGAAGACTGAGAGGAGGGGGCATCTTTACATGCAGTAAGGACAGGGGATTGCCTTGCACACACAACAGGGGGTTCTATTGCACGCACAACAGTGGAAGAGGCAGTGGTGACACCCGCTGACACTGGTCGTGGACCCTGGGTTTCGCCCCACAAAGTCGGGTGCTTTGAAGCCATGTGCCTGATCATGCTGGTGGTGGTCAGGCTGGTAGTTTTGTCACCCCTGCTGATGCTGGCATGGCAGGTGGAACATATGGCCTTTTTGGGGTTATCAGCAGAGTCTTTAAAAAAATTCCAGACTCTGGAAGACCTACCGGTTGTACTGGCAACGTCCCTCGTGCTGGTGGTACGGGGAACGGTTGCCTGCCTTCTGTCTGCGGCCACCACACTGCTTCTTCCTGCCTGTTGGGGTACTCTGCCTCCCTCCCCCTGTGTGCTGCTGGCCTCACTCTGCATGTCCTCCTTCCACGTTGGGTCAGTTACTAGATCATCCACCACCTCCTCCTCTTCCACTTGCGCACCACGATCCTCCTCCTCACTTCCTGGCAATTGTGTCTCGTCATCGTCCACCTCTTGTGACAGATTGCCAACGTCTACTTCCTGTGGCCGTGGTTGTTCAAATATTTGGGCATCGCAACATGGGATCTCCTCTTCCACCACTTCAAGCGTATCAGGCGAGGGGCCCAAATATGGAAATGGACCAGTGAACAGCTCTTCAGAGTGTCCAAGTGTGGGATCACTTGCTGTCTGACGACACTCGGCATGGTGGGAGGAAGGAGCATCAGGGTGAGGAGGAGTATGCGGTCGAGACTCACGGCTACTAAGAGTTGACCGTGTGGAAGACAGACCGGAGGTGGTGGTGCCCAGGTAACTGGAAGTATTATCTGCTATCCAATTAATAACCTGTTCACACTGATCAGTTCTCAATACTGGTGTTGTTCTGTGCTTCCCTAGTAATTCGGTCAAGAAGTGGGAGCGAGAAGATGTGGCTGTTGGTTGTGGCACATTTTCACCTTGGCCACGGCCCCGTCCTCTGCACGAACCATCACCAGAACGTCCACTTCCACGTCCCTTGCCACGTGCCTTGCCCATTGTAAATGAAGTAAAATAGCTTACACTTGCACTATCAATAGAAAAATGGTAATAAAGAGTAGATTAGAACCGTGGAAGAGGAAAACCACAGTTATTGTTTACTGGGATATACCACACTTTTTTAAATAGAGATATTTGCGGCTGAACAGTGAGCGACACACTCAAACTGCTTTTTTTTTAGATACCAAAGGCCCAAAACTGGATAGTACAGCGATTTGACCCGTGGAACTGCGAAACCACACTGGGATGTCGGGCCTACACAAGACTATTTTCAACAGATATATTTTTGTGTCACAACAGTCAGGAGACACTACTGTTTTTCTTTACGGAAAAAACTACAAAAAGCTGAATAATAGAGATTTTTTACCGTGGGATGGCAAAACCACAGTTATTGTTTACTGGGGTATACCACACTTTTTTAAATAGAGATATTTGCGGCTGAACAGTGAGCGACACACTCAAACTGCTTTTTTTAGATACCAAAGGCCCAAAACTGGATAGTACAGCGATTTGACCCGTGGAACTGCGAAACCACACTGGGATGTCGGGCCTACACAAGACTATTTTCAACAGATATATTTTTGTGTCACAACAGTCAGGAGACACTACTGTTTTTCTTTACGGAAAAAACTACCAAAACCTGAATAATAGAGATTTTTTACCGTGGGATGGCAAAACCACAGTTATTGTTTACTGGGGTATACCAAACTTTTTTAAATAGAGATATTTGCAGCTGAACAGTGAGCGACACACTCAAACAGTTTTTTTTTTAGATACAAATGGCCCAAAATGGATAATACAGAGGTTTGAACCGTGGAAGTGCAAAACAACATTTCTGTTTCTCTAGCCTACACCAGACTATTTTCAACAGTTATATTTCTGTCTGAAAAATCAGAGACACGCTTTTTTTTTGGGGGGGGGAGGGGGACACACACCAAAAGGTTAATAAGACGGGTATTTGTACAGTGTGAAGGAGGGAAAAAAAAGGAGGATTTAGATGAAAAAAAACGGATTTTTCCTGGCCCCCGACACCTGGTCCTAAGTCCAGCAATTTCAGCAACAGGAGCACACAGGACAGTAATGCAGCGTTTGCTGGTATAACCACTGTGTCTCCTATACAGCCTGACTGCCTGGTATCTGGGATGGATATTAGTCCTGAAAAGGACTGTTTGCTTGTTCTGGCAGCCTTTACAGACCCCACACTAACTATTTCGCAGTTTATATCTCTCCCTAAATCAGATTTGCGATTCATCACTGAATATGACTTTCGTCCAGTCATTCACAGTCCACGATTGCTTTTCCTTAGCCCATTGTAACCTTGTTTTTTTCTGTTTAGGTGTTAATGATGGCTTATGTTTAGCTTTTCTGTATGTAAATCCCATTTCCTTTAGGCTTTTTTTTACAGTTCGGTTACAGACATTGACTCCAGTTTCCTCCCATTCGTTCCTCATTTGTTTTGTTGTGCATTTCCTGTTTTAGAGACATATTGCTTTAAGTTTCCAGTCTTGACTCTTTGATGTCTTCCTTGGTCTACCAGTATGTTTGCCTTTAATAACCTTCCCATGTTGTTTGCATTTGGTCCAGATTTTAGACACAGCTGACTGTGAACAACCAACATCTTTTGCAGCATTGATGATTTACCTTCTTTTAAGAGTTTGATATTCCTCTCCTTTGTTTCAATTGACATCTCTGGTGTTGGAGCCATGATTCATGTCAGTTCACTTTGTGCAACAGCTCTCCAAGGTGTGATCACTCCTTTTTAGATGCAGACTAATGAGCAGATCTAATTTGATGCAGGTGTTACTTTTGGAAATGAAAATTTACAGGGTGATTCCATAATTTTTTCCTCAGAATTGAGTGATTCCATAATTTTATCCCTCTGCTTGGAGGAGTGAGGAGGAGGACCGTTGTACGGAAGTGGAACAGGAGGAGGTGGTGGATGATCTAGTAACTGACCCAACGTGGCAGGAGGACACGCAGAGCGAGGCCAGCAGCACACAGAGGGAGGCAGAGTACCCCAACAGGCAGGAAAAAGCAGTGTGGTGGCAGCAGACAGAAGGCTGGCAACAGTTCCCCGTAACACCAACACGAGGGACGTTGCCAGTAGCGTTGAGCAAGCACTAAAATTCTCGGGTGCTTGAAGCTCGGGCCGAGCTCACCGTGATACTCGCGTGCTCGACCCGAGCAACGAGCCCAATGTTAGTCTATGGGAGACCCGAGCATTTTTGCGGCGGCACCCCCGGCAGTCTGTAGAAAGCCTAAGAAGAGCCGAAAACGATAGTGACAGTGCTCAAATGACATGGGGACAGCATGGGGATCGCCCCAGGAAGCATTTCTGACCCCCAGGTCACAGCTGTCAACAAAGTGGTCAGAGGTATTAAGCCACCTGAAACTGAAACTGTTTTCCTGCGAAATATGTTAAGGAACATCCTTTCCAGGGTAAAGACTTGTGTATAAGGTAAAATAAATAACACAAAACAAAAATACTCCTCCACACCTTGGGCTATGTTCATAAGTAGCATTTTTTATGCGTTTTTGCACTTTTGTATTGCTTTCAACCGTGACAAAGGCATTCACCGGGAAATGTCATTTTAACATTTTTACAACCTTATCTGGCCATGTGCTGTGTGACACATGCATACAGTGCTGAAAAGACATGGGAACAGCATGGGGAAGACTCCTGGAAGCATCTCTGACACCCAGGTCACTGTCTAAAAGTGTGCCCATCAGAAGTGATCCTTGCCGCATCAGAAGATGCAGACTTGCAACTATCTCCCTTGTTAACAGTTTGTCTCGTGACGCCATCTGTGGTTCCTGGTAATGGTTACCAGGGCTGCTGCAGACCTCCGGGGGGTGATGGGATGGCAGCTGGGATGTTTCTGCTCCCCACAAGCGGAGCGGGCCCCCGGGGCAGGGTTGATAGAAGGGATGCAGGTGAGAAATGGCCCGGTCGGGTCAGGGGGAATGACGGACACGCACACAGGGGGATTTGCTTCAGTACCTTTACTGTTGTAACGGCAGGTATGGTTCAGGGTACTTGCTAGGAAGGGTGCACTTCAGGACTCTCCCCAGTGAGCGGGTATAAGGCCTCATGCTCCGTGTCTTCCTCTCTCTCAGCTTCTAGCCAGCCTGGAACTTGGCCTAGCTTCTATGTTGTGTTGCTTTCTCACCTGACCGCTTGACAGTAGGCCTTTTCCTTGGCAACCACTATCCCTGGACGCCGTGGCCTTCGTGGTTCCTAGTCCTGTTATTTCTGGTAGCTTCAGGATGTCCCTACTGGGTGTAGAGAACCCTGTAGGCGCGGACCCGGTGTCCGGCTTGTGTCTTGGAGTGAGCCTGTGATGCTCCTCTGCCCCCTCATCTCCTCTCTCCTCTCTCCTTTCCTCGGCCACACTCGGGGCCCTCAGTACACAGCAGCTCACGTTCTGCTTGTTCACTGCTCTCAGTGTCAGCACACTCTCTCTCAGACTGAGAGACTGACTGCCTAACTCCACCCTCCAGTATATATATCCCTAACAGGGCTCCCTCTGGTGGTATGAGGTGGAAGGGTGGAGGTGTCTGTTTGTAGTGAATAGAGATGAGCGTTGTTCGACTCGAACTGTTCGCCAATCTCAAATTCGAGCTGTTTTGGGCGGTGTTCGAGCCGTTCGGCGAACAGGAACGATTTGTTCGAGGTTATGTTCGATAACTGTTCATGCACCAAAATCATAACTGGATTTTTTCTTAGTAATGATGAAAATTAATGTTAATACATAGTTTGAGTGTACAGCGGGGCGGGGGGAGGGGCAGGGGATGGATCTCTGCAGGAATAATGAAGATCTCCATTTTTTTTTTCTCTTTCCCGCATTTACAGTGGGGAGGTGCAGTCTGTCAGCCTATCAGCAGCGCACACACGGAGCGAAGTGCTTTTTTTCACACAAGCAAGGGCATGTGTCATTGGCAGTGTATGTCACATGTCCTTGCCCTATAAGACCCAGCCATTTTCCCCGTCGCCACCATTTTCTCACTGCTGCAGCTGCGTGTTAGACGGCACCACTGTTGCTGTGTGCGCTATATCTTGTTAATTTCAAGCCAATTTTCGCACAAATCTACAGATAGCTTGGGAGTAGGGAATAGTTGTGATTGCAGTCCTTTCAAGGACTAGGTTCCAGCATTTCCTATGACTTTTATCAGGCAGGTCTGTGCTCTTAAATAGATAGGTTGTGGGAGTAAAGACTAATTGTAATTGCAGTCCTTTTCAGGACTAAGTTACATCAGTTCCTATCAGTTTTTTGCCATGCAGGTCTGTGCCAGTGCTGTGCAAGTTTTTTTCACAGCATTTGGCTAAATCTAGCAAAGCTAGTCCTTTTTGGCCTATTGCAGAGTGTGTTAGTCAGTGGAGTAGCCTATCTGTGTTGCAAGCTACACCACCTGTGTATAGAATACCAATTTTTTTACTGCACCTAGTGAAGTAAAACCTTTTGGGCATAGCATCATTCTATTAGTCCATCTATACTGACCTCCATCAGGTTGCAAATTAAAAATAATTTTTATCTGCATCTAGCTCTGAAAAAATATTTGGCCTTCTAGCAGTGTGTGGGACTTGTTCTATTAGTCCATCTATACTGACCTCCATCAGGTTGCAAACTGAATATAATTTTTTTCTGCATCTACCTCTGAAGAAATATTTGAGCTTCTAGCTGTGTGTGGGACTTGTTCTATTAGTCCATCTATACTGACCTCCATCAGGTTGTAAATTGAATATAATATTTTTCTGCATCTAGCGCTGAAAAAATATTTGGCCTTCTAGCAGTGTGTGGGACTTGTTCTATTAGTCCATCTATACTGACCTCCATCAGGTTGCAAACTGAATATAATTTTTTTCTGCATCTACCTCTGAAAAAATATTTGGGCTTCTTTCTGTGTGTGGGACTTGTTCTATTAGTCCATCTATACTGACCTCCATCAGGTTGCAAACTGAATATAATTTTTTTCTGCATCTACCTCTGAAAAAATATTTGGGCTTCTAGCTGTGTGTGGGACTTGTTCTATTAGTCCATCTATACTGACCTCCATCAGGTTGCAAATTCAAAATAATTTTTTGTCTGCATCTAGCTCTGAAAAAATATTTGGCCTTCTAGCAGTGTGTGGGACTTGTTCTATTAGTCCATCTATACTGACCTCCATCAGGTTGCAAATTAAAAATAATTTTTATCTGCATCTAGCTCTGAAAAAATATTTGGCCTTCTAGCAGTGTGTGGGACTTGTTCTATTAGTCCATCTATACTGACCTCCATCAGGTTGCAAACTGAATATAATTTTTATCCGCATCTACCTCTGAAAAAATATTTGGGCTTCTAGCTGTGTGTGGGACTTGTTCTATTAGTCCACCTATACTGACCTCCATCAGGTTGCAAACTGAATATAATTTTTTTCTGCATCTACTTGTGAAAAAATATTTGGGCTTCTAGCTGTGTGTGGGACTTGTTCTATTAGTCCATCTATACTGACCTCCATCAGGTTGCAAATTGAATATAATATTTTTCTGCATCTAGCTCTGAAAAAATATTTGGCCTTCTAGCAGTGTTTGGGACTTGTTCTATTAGTCCATCTATACTGACCTCCATCAGGTTGCAAACTGAATATAATTTTTTTCTGCATGTACCTCTGAAAAAATATTTGGTCTTCTAGCTGTGTGTGCGACTTGTTCTATTAGTCCATCTATACTGACCTCCATCAGGTTGCAAATTAAAAATAATTTTTATCTGCATCTACCTCTGAAAAAATATTTGGGTTTCTAGCTGTGTGTAGGACTTTTTCTATTAGTCCATCTATACTGACCTCCATCAGGTTGCAAATTGAATATAATTGTAATGCACACGCCCGGGCTGAGCGGCGTATGCGTGTGATTCCACTGGACCGTGCCGGAGAGTGAATGCCTGGAGGCGCGTAACTAGGTATTCACCCAATCCGACCAGTGCATACGACGCCAGTGCACCAAGGAGGAACCGAGCAGAGGGACCATGTGCTACACCAGGACAGACCCCGGACACTGCTGTTGACCCACACAGGGGAATACAGGAACAGACTGGTTAGGCTGGCACACAGACTGGTGGATATAGGCAGGCACGACTGGTATGCAGGCAGGCGGGTATGCAGACAGGCGGGTACAGGCAAGCACGGCTAGAGTGCAGACAGGGAGGCACTAGCAGGTAGGAACACAGGCGGGATAGGACCCAGTACACACTGGGACTCAGGAGCAGAACCACAGATATGGCGGACAAACACAGCCGAGTGAGGCCGCCCAGAGAGGTGAGCGAGAGCAAGGCAGGACGAGACCGCCTAGAGCGGTGAGCAAGAGTAGAGCAGGACGAGACCGCCTGGAGCGGTGAGCAAGAGTAGAACAGGACAAGGCGCCTCGAGCGGTGAGCAAGAGTAGAGCAAGAGTAGAGCAGGACAAGGCCGCCTGGAGCGGTGAGCAAGAGTAGAGCAGGACAAGGCCGCCTGGAGCGGTGAGCAAGAGTTGAGCAGGACAAGGCTGCCTGGAGCGGTGAGCAAGAGTAGAGCAGGACAAGGCCGCCTGGAGCGGTGAGCAAGAGTAGAGCAGGACAAGGCCGCCTGGAGCGGTGAGCAAGAGTAGAGCAGGACAAGGCCGCCCGGAGTGGTGAGCAAAGGCAGAGCAGGCTAGAGCCGCCGGAGCGGTGAGCAAAGGCAGAGCAGGCTAGTACCGCCGGAGCATTGAGCAAAGGCAGAGCAGGCTAGAACCGGCGAAGCGGGTTTAGGAATGCAGCCCCTAGAAGGCGGGAGGAACAGGCCAGGAGCATGTTCAGACAGGACAGACAAGATACAGGAGCGGGTCTAGGTAATCGGCCCCTAGAAGGCGGGAGGAACAGGCTAGGAGCGTGTTCAGACAGGCCTGGAAATACAGCATCCAGGATAGGCAGACAAGAGAACACAGAAGGGGACCTGGCACATTCAGAGTGAAAGACCACACTGAATGAAACACAATGCTCAGGCATGGGTTAATTGGAGCAGCTGGTTTAAATACCAGGTGACAGACAGCAATAGGCTGAGGACGCACAAGGGGTGTGCCTGCAGCAGGTACAAAAAGCAGGAAGTGATCGGGCGCTGCCCTTAAGCAGCAGCACACAGAAGCAAACAGACAGCATGGAGGGAAGCCAAAGAGACATTCTGGATTGGAGATCAAGTGCGCGCTCTTGCACAGTGGGAGATGGACCACTATGCAAGGACGCCGCCAGGTATGTTACAATAATATTTTTCTGCATCTAGCTCTGAAAAAATATTTGGCCTTCTAGCAGTGTGTGGGACTTGTTCTATTAGTCCATCTATACTGACCTCCATCAGGTTGCAAATTAAAAATAATTTTTATCTGCATCTAGCTCTGTAAAAATATTTGGCCTTCTAGCAGTGTGTGGGACTTGTTCTATTAGTCCATCTATACTGACCTCCATCAGGTTGCAAACTGAATATAATTTTTTTCTGCATCTACCTCTGAAAAAATGTTTGGGCTTCTTTCTGTGTGTGGGACTTGTTCTATTAGTCCATCTATACTGACCTCCATCAGGTTGCAAATTGAATATAATATTTTTCTGCATCTACCTCTGAAAAAATATTTGGCCTTCTAGCAGTGTGTGGGACTCATTGTATTAGGCCATCTATACCAAGCTCCACCAGCTTTTAAATTAATAATAATTTTTAGCTGCATCTAGCCCTGAAAATAATTTTTCTTCCCAATAGTGGTAGCAATAGAAATATGGGGCGCGCTCCTGGCTTACAAAAATATACGCTTCATAACAAAAAACACCAGCCTAGTGCACTGCATTAATAAGATGGCATCATCGTCTCTCCCAGTGCTAGGCCTACTACCCAGGCTAACATTCCTGTGCCTAAAACACAATGTATGGGTCCGCGCTAGACACTATGCTGAGGGGTCTAAAGCTGCTGCTAACGCTTTATAACAATTCAATTGGCAGATTTTCACAGAGCTCTTCCACAACGCCCACCCATCGGGCAACAGTTGCCCACCTTCCCTATGGGATCTAGTGGCGAATAGTTGATGCCATTAATCAGAGCGTCAGTTGCCCCGTCGACGTGGCAAGCATACGGTAAGGCATGGGAAGAGTGGACACGACTAGTAGCAGGCAGATGGGTTGACCAATGTGAACAAGCCAGATCACAAGTCACCATAGAATTTCTCCACCATCTAATGATGAGGGGCATATCAGGGGCGTCAGCGCAGCGGTGTCTGACCGGAGTAGCATTTCACTTCCAACTACTGAATTGGGGAGATGTGACAAAGATTCATCATCAAACAATCCATAAAAGGGTGGAAAAGGGGTCAGCCAAGTCAGGAGTGTAGACGTCCCGTCCCGTGTCACTAAAACTGATTTCTCACATCATATCCCTAACACCATTAACATGACACTCACAATTTGAAGCAACACTACTGTCTACTGCATTTGTGATCGCCTTCTTCGGGGCGCTATGCATAAGCGAATTAGTCGCTCAATGCAAAATTACCACCAGTGGAGGCTTATTACACCAGGACGTAGCCATAGCCAATAATGCAATACGTCTACGCATACACAAATCGAAAACGGTTCCAGCGGGCAGGGGCACTTGGGTACTTCTACAACCCACAAACGGTACACTGAGTCGGGTAACAATAGTAAAAACATATCTAACCTTCAGATCACAAAGTAATTTCTTCCTATCACACATTGATGGAACGCCATTATCAAGATACCAGTTCAAAGCTATATTTAATAAATGCATAACATCGGCAGGGAACCACCCCAAAGATTACGGGACACACTCATTCCGCATAGGCGCGGCCACGTAAGCAGCAAGAGCAGGACTGTCAGAAACGGAAGTTCAGAGCATAGGGAGATGGCGATCCACGTGTTTGGCAAGATACATAAGACTGGACTTGTTATTCTAACGTGGTTTGTTTCTTTTACAGGTGACGCTAAGCCAACAGTGTGGGTGATAGGCCACTCGTATATATATTGTGCAGAAAAAAGGGCGAAAGTCCGCCCAGGCGGGAGGAAATTAGAGTTTCATAACACATATTTCAACTGGAGAGGTATTAGAGGCCTTCTATGGCCACAGGTACTGATGGAGGTAATCAAGGTAGGGAGAGAGGCAAGAAGTCCGGTCATCTTAGTTATACAGGCCGAGGGAAACAACCTAGGTCATCACAAGAGAGCATAACTAATGGCAATAATGAAACTAGACACTGAGCACTTCAGAGAATTTTTCACAAAACTAGCTATAGTATGGTCAGAGATTGTGCCGATAGCGGTATGGCAAGGTGCGCGAGACATCACAGCCATCGAACGGACAAGGCGGGTAATAAATATTCGGATGGCAAAATTTAGAAGAGACAGAGGCAGTGTAGTGGTACGACACCGACAACTGGAAGGAGATAAAGCAGGCCTCATACGGCCCGACGGTGTTCACTTAATGGATATTGGACTGGACATATTCCTGTCAGGACTCCAGGACGGAGTGGAACAAGAGTTAAGAGTGATGGGTGGGGGTCAGAGTCCTGCATACGAGTGCGCAGGATCCTCCGTGGCCTGGAAATAGAAAGGACATGTTGGAGAGTTACACTTGTTGGCCAAGTTGCCGGAGTGGAGACCCAGGGCATGCTGCAACAAGCTGAATTATTTTAGAAATAAATGCCTTTCTAATAGAATGAGTATAAAGAGTTAATAAAGCTGTGACCGATCCTCACCCATCCAGTTGTAAGAGTTACATTATTGTATTGTCAAGGAAAGGGGGGCGGTAGGGGGGCTGAGCGTCTGGGTTTGGTTGGGGGTCCCCACAGTCTGCCTAGGCTAGATGCATTTAAAAATTCTTATTAGATACACAGGTGGTGCAGCTTGCTTCGCAGCTGGGCTACTACGCCCAAAGTATTGCCTAGGCTAGATGCAGTTAAAAATTCTACGCTGACTAGCAGACACTGAAGATTTGGAGCAGACCTCTGAGTAAACAGCTCTTCAGACTCAACCATCTGTGTTACCCTAAGCCATAGTGTATGTAGTTTCTTACAGTTAAAAGGGGGGGGGAGCGACCCAACCCACCTGGAATTGACGATGCCAACGTCACACAAGACACAGCAAGGGGACTCCAAAAAGAGTCTCCATTTTTTCCCAAAATTGTGGCACAGACACCACTTAACCCTAGAACGCATACATGGGGCCTCGCAGTCCCGCCCTGTTAATTGTTTTCTATTTTCTGCAAGATTACTTTAGTTAGAATTTTGAAACTCTAGGTATTCTTCATGTATATAGTTGTTTGTCATTTGAGTTTGAGTTATTCCATGTTATTTGCACACGGGCCTAAAAGGCCCCAGGTATATGAAAGTGTAGATTTTTATGGTCATGCGTTCTAGGGTTAAGTGGCATCAATTGCCCCACAGTTGCTTAAAACGGTTGGTGAGGTGATATTACCAAATCCTCAAGCTTTTAGTCTCCCAAGGATAACACAGGGTTAGAAAAGTCCTTGCGAATCCATGATTTGTTCATCTTTATGAACGTGAGTCTGTCTACATTCTCAGTGGACAGCCGCGTGCGCTTATCTGTCAGCACACCATCAGCAGCGCTGAACACACGTTCAGAGAGAACACTGGCTGCAGGGCATGACAAGATCTCCAAGGCGTGAGTGGCGAGCTCCGGCCATTTTTCCAGATTGGAATACCAAAATGAGCAAGGGTACAGTGACACAGTCATGGCTTTGATGTTCACTTGGAGATACTCCTGCACCATCCTCTCTAGGCATTGACTATGTGTCAGACTTCTTGTCTCCTGTGGCCTTGCAAAGGATGGTCTAAAAAAGTAGTGAAACGATTCGACAAAATTGCTGTTACCAGCAGATACTGTGTTACTGTTATGGTTTGAGTGATGAAGACTCGACAGTCCCACGGTTGGCAAGTTAGAACTGTGAGATTCACTTCCTGCACCACTGGTGTTTTGTGGAAAAGCACATGTAAGATTCTGCAACAGCGTCTGCAGATACTCCTGCATGCGTCAATCCCTTTTTATGGCAGGAATTATTTCGGCAAATTTACTTTTGTACCGGGGATCTAAGAGTGTGGCAACCCAGTAGTCGGGATTACTTCGAATTCTGCAATCTGAGGGTCATGTTGCAGGTAGTGCAGCAAGAAGGCACTCATGTGTCTTGCGCATCCAGGAGGACCAAGTCCTTGTTGTGTTGGTAGCGAGGTAAGAATCATGCTTCCTTCCTCTGCCCTCTCCCCCCAACCTCGCACAACAGAAATGTGATCAAGGTCTCCCTCATCTGATGAGTCTTCCATGCCCATCGCCAGTTCATCCTCCACTTCTTCCTCGGCTCCTGCACCTTCCTCAACAGTTTGGCTGCTACCATGAGCCCTGGTTAATCCCTCTCCCCCACCCTCCCATGCCTGCCGCCTTGGTGCTGCCAACCGTCTGGACCTTGGTGATGTTATTCCTTCCGCATACGACTCCTCCTCTACTTCCTCCACCTCCTCTTGTCCCACCACCTGACTCTGAATTCTGTTTAATGTGTGCTCCAGCATGTAAATCACCGGAATAGTCATGCTGATAATGGCATCGTCGTCAGCACTAAACATCTTCGTCGCCATTTCAAAACTGTGCAGAAGGGTGTGTGGCACTCCTGAGGGTTCAGTCGCCACAGAGTTACTGCATCTCACCCAGAGGTGTGGTATCTCACCCTCAGGTAAGGAAGGCGTACGGCTCGGGACCCTAACACTTGCATCCAACACATACCCGCAGTGGGGGTAGGGCGAGATTGCTCCTAAGGGAGAGCACAGTCCCAGGTCCCTAGCTGGTTTGAGGGTCCTATGTAGTGGGTGCTTAGGGAAGCAGCTTAGGGGAGAACATGACAGGGAGAGTATAAATAGGAAGCCATCTTAGAAAGAGCAAGCCAGTCAGAGGAGGAAAAGTGACAGGAGCAGAGGCTCGGCATGAGCTCTGCTCCGGAGGCGGGCCTAGCCTGGGTGGCCCAGGACTGAAGGAGAGAAGAGAGGAGTGGGAGCAGGAAGACTCCAGGAACCGAAGGGACCCTAGGGCTACGGGCCATGCAGAAGGCCACCCGTACTCCCGCTGCTACCAGGAGGTAGAGGGGTCAGGCCAGATAAGGGGAACTGGTCTCTCAACTAGAGGAGAAACAGCAAGGCTCAACTAGAAACCGGAGGCTGCAGCATTTCATGTACTGCAGGCAAAAGTCCACACCAGTCTCACTAAGAAGGTAGCCACATAGGACCCAGGGGACGGAACACAAGTCGCCCGCCAAGGCCCGAGGATACCAGATAGAAGTGTCACTGGGTGTGAGGTGCAGGGAGAAGGCCAGAGAAAGGACACACAGAAGGGGGTCCTGCTAAGTACTCCGGAGCTATCTGGTGGTGGACTGAGCCCCTCACTGAGTGCGCACAGCACGACGGGTGAGATTGCTCTGGTACCTGTAATCTGGACTGCAACAACTGTGAGTAAAGATCTTGGGACTGTATCACACGGACTCTGTGTTCATTACTGACTCCCTGCACTACAACCACCATCATCCACCCACACTGCCCTGAAGCTACACTCTTCCTGTGGTGAGTAATAATACCATTGCTGCAAAACCACCAGCTTCAGAGGACTGTTCCGCAGCGGCGGCCCCTTTGGCCGCACTCCACAGGTGGCGTAGTCTGACATTATAAAATCCATATATACAAATTACCGTTGGATTGACCGCCCTGGGTCACGGACCAGGTCTCCGCCACAGTGACTACAACCCCCAGCGTCTACCGGCCCGGCTCAGGGTACCCCATGGCCCAGGGGGCACGTCAACTTCATTGGTCCCTGTTCTAAGACCACTCCTGCAGCGTGATTTGCCCCACCTCTGGATCTCGTTGGCCCAGGCTATACGTCAGAACGTATTGCACCTGGGCTTGTCGGTGCTGCCTCAGTCGCTGCAACATGTGCAGAGTTGAATTCCACCGTGTCGGCACATCGCATTTCAGCCGGTGAACTGGCAGGCCCAACGACTTCTGTAGAGATGTAAGTCATTGAGCTGCGGGATGCGAACGGCGGAAGTGAGCACACAGCGACCGTGCCCTCTGCAGAAGGCTATCTAGTTCGGGATAGTGGGCTAAAAATTTATGGACAACCAGGTTCAACACGTGAGCCATACAAGGCACGTGTGTGACATTGCCCCGGCTAAGGGCCGCACCCAGGTTTGCAGCATTGTCGCACACGGCCTTCCCTGGTTGCAGGTCCAGTGGAGACAACCATTCATGAAACTGGGTCTCCAGAGCTGACCACCAGTCCTCAGCTGTGTGACTCACATTTCCCAGACATTTCAAAGTAAACACTGATGCCGTTGAGCCCTGCTGCCAGCATAGTAAGGAGGTGTGCAGGATTCCTTCTGCGCGGTTAGAAAGCAGGTGGCATTACCAGACAGGCTTTGGGAGGAGGTGGAGGACCGAGAGGAGGTTGAGGAGGCAGAAGCAGTGGAAGAACTTCGAGATAAAGAGGATTGGCGCAAAACTCGTGGGGACGGTAAGACTTGGACAGCAGCCCCTAGTCCTGCTGTCACCATAATTACCCAGTGCCCAGTCAGCGACAAGTAACGCCCCTGTCCATGCCTACTCGTCCAAGTGTCTGTGGTGAAATGCACCCTGTCACACACAGAGTTTCTCAAAGAAGCGGTGATGTTGTGTGCGACATGCTGGTGGAGCGCAGGCACACCTTTCTTTGAGAAGTAGTGCCGACTGGGCATCTGGTACTGGGGCACTGCGACGGACATAAGGTCTCGAAAAATCCACTGTGTCCTCCAGGCGGAAAGGCAGCATTTCTGTAGCCAACAGCTTGCAGATGGTGAAATTCAACCTTTTAGCTTTCTCATGGCTAGGAGGAAATGGTCTTTTACTTTTCCACATCTGAGGGACCGAGGGCTGGCTGTTGTGCTTTGACGGGGTTGAGTAGGGTGTCCCCGGCAAACTGCCGGTCTGTGAGGAAGATGCAGGCGGACATGTTAGGTTACCTTGATCCAAAGGTGGTGCTCTCGATGTCAGAGAGCGCTCAACACCAGCAGGTGTTTCCACTTCCCAATGAATTGACGACCTGCCAATCACACTGGCTGTTGCAGATAAAGAGGTGGCAGGTCTGCGTCCAAAAACATGTGTGACTGCTGTCCCCCAGTCGCAGAGGATGAAGAGGCCGCGGATGCACAAGATGGGGCAGACGGTGGTTGGCCCAGCCTGCTAGGCCGCATTGTAGCACAGTGAGCTTCCCACTGCAACTTATGCTTCATATCCATGTGATGGTACATGCATGAACTACTCAAACTATGGATTTTTTGGCCTCTACTTAGCTTTTGGTGACAAATATTACAGATAACACGAGTTGGGTCATCCTTATCGATCTGAATAAATGCCCAGGCTATGCAAGGCTTAGAGCCCATGCGAACTGAAGAGCCACTACGACTTGTGGTCAGAGGCAGAGTTGTGGTTGAGGATGCAGTTGTTGACGTGCTTCCAGTACTCCCTCTCTGTCCAGGAAGGCGCAACCTAACCTCGTCGTCAAAAGCATCTGTGACGCCCCGCTGCGCTTGGTATCACAGATCCTAGAAGAGTGTATTGATGGAATCCTCCACAAGAGGCCCCCATAAACATTCACAGATCTCCACCTTCCACCTCAGACCAGCAGAGGGAGCCCGTTAGGGATATAAATAGGGAAGGTGGAGCTAGGCAGTTCAGTTCCTCTGAAGAGTTCCTGCAGTAGAGAAGCCTAAGAGAGGTCAGTCTGCAGTGGAGCTCAGTCTAGTCTAGAGAACTCAGTTAATAGTTCAGCAGTGGAGCACGAGGCTCCTGCTAGCTAGATTCAGGGAGCCCAGATAGAGCTTAAGGTGTGCCGGCGCCATAAGATCGGTGAAGCACGGTAAGCTGCCATTAGTGTGTATAGCCTAGTGAGGGCCCGAGTAGGCCGAAGGCGAGTGGCGAGTTAGTACATAAGGGGCAGAGGAGCTTAACCAGCTCACCCCGAAGCATTTACTGGACACCGGATCCGAGCATACCGGGATCTCTATGACCCAGTAAGGCATAACTGGAATCCCTGGAGAACTACAAGTCCCAGGATCGCTAAGGTGCTGATACGTAACAGAGCCAGGAGACGCTTAGGCCCCGCATACTGGGAGCGTGAACTCCAAGAGAAGGCCCTACCACAAGGTCAGCAAGCACAGGACAGAGACAAAGTTAGGCCTAGCTCCAGGCAGGTCAGAAACTTACTACGCAGAGGCAAGAAACAGGAGGCCCTACACCCTCTCATTGGGGAGGATCCTGATATGCACCCTTCACCCTACAGTGCTCCGGGATGTGCCTGAATTTCCTCCTGTAAAAGGTACTGAAGTGACTACTGTGTCCGTTCCCGTTCTTGCTCTGACCCAGCTGGGTCTCGCCTGTCCTGCATTCCCCCTGCATACGCTGCCCTGAGACCTAGCTCCACCTGTGGGGAGCTATACCATCGAGCTGCCTTATCACGGGCCTCAGTGGACTGCTGCAGCGCTGGTGCTTCTCACCAGATACCACAGGTGGCGTCACGAACTCTTATAAAATTAACAATTATCCACCCTTTAAAACAGTGACACCAGGGTATGGGCCAGGGAGCCGACCACTGCGACATCCCCAAGGCCAGGCAAAGGCCCGGGTGACCTCATCGACTGGCTGACTGTGGGTTGACAGTAAGTGGGATCTCCAACCTTGTCATCATCACCCTGTGTGTTATCACACCCGTCGTCCTGAAAGCCAACCTCTTCCTGCCCTGACCGAAAAGTCAAGTTGTCGCTCCAATCAGGTATTTGAGTCTCATCATCGTCTTCACCATTGTCTCCACCAACAGGAGTTACAGTTTGGGAACGATGGTCTACATTATGCTCAGAACCTTCTTCATCTGGTCCTGGATCCGACTTATAAAGATTCTGGGCATCAGTGCAGATCATTTCCTCATCTGGATTAACAGAAGCTCTGGAGCAGACCTCCACTTCCCAGGCTATAGTATGAGTAAACAGCTCTGCAGACTCAACCATCTGTGTTACCCCATACTCAGACGGGCAGCTGGAGACTTGGGAGCTGTGAGGAAGCAAGTTCGATTGGGGTGACACCTCTGAGGACTGGAGTATTTGTGATGTTGAAATTGAGGTGGAGGAGAGCCCACTTGAAGGAGCACTTGATATCCGCAGAAGCACCTGCTGTTTTTGTGCCTCATCTGGAATTTGTAGCGATGGGCGTGTCCGTAACAAAGGGATCGTATCACATTGTCCACGAAAAGAAGTCGACATGTTAGTTTGGCTGGAAGATGGTCTTTCTTCTGCAGATGTTACTCCCCCCCACCGGGGGGGGGCTCGACCCACCAGCGGACAGGCACCAGTATTGGGAGAGGGGGGCTGGTCGTCAGGGTCCACCGTGGCTCTGGCACAAACCCGGCGACACGGAGGTGGCACGGGCAGGAACGGACTGGCCGTGTCGGCTTCTCACTTTTTGGATTTTAGAAGGGCATGACATGCCTATATCTGTGTCTCCCCCTCCTTTTACTCCTCCACCTCTTTTCTTTTCGCATGACTATATGTACTTGTCACTTTTCCATGTGTTAGTTATGTCTTCTGAGCAGTTTGTCAGCTTTTGGACACCTTTGAATGTGTTTTCTATGTGTTTCTATGTGTTTTTGTTTGCCTGCCATTGGTTTTAACGGTGTTCGAAGGTGTTCGACGTACCGAACTCGAACACTACGGGGGTGGCTCAACACTAGTAGTGAAGGCCTCTTGTGGATAAGTCCATCCATGCACGCTTTTGGGTCCTGTGGTACCTGTAGTAGCAGGGTGCCACAGATATTAGTCCTCAGAAAGACTGTTTGTTTGATTTTGCAGGCTTTAGAGACCCTACACTACCTATTTCGCAGTATAAATCTCTCCCTAGCGCAGCAGCACTCTCCCTACACTGTCTGATCGGAAGCCACTATGTCCAAGATGGCGGCGCTGGGTTTTAAAAATTCGAGGTGACGCTCTGCGGCCAGCCAATCACTGTAATGCCCACAAACAACATGGCTGCGGCATTACAGTGACTTGCTGGCAATCCCTGCATGTTCATTGGCTCTGTAAAGAGTGCCAAACATGCAGGGTGGAGACCCGAGCTCCCACTCGAGTAACCCGAAAATGCTCGGTGCTCGTCAAACATCCCGAGTAGTGAGATGCTCGAGCGAGTACCGAGCAGTGTCGAGCATGCTCGATCAACACTAATAGAAACATGTCAGTCACATATATAATAAGTACAGTGACAGTGTTGGTTACTGTACTTGTCATTTAGGGTTAAAATAAAGGATTTATTTAAAAAAAAATTGCCGTGGGGTTTCCCATAATTTTAGTCTCTAGCAGAGGTTAAGCAGATGGCAAGGGCAGATGTTTGAAGCCTGGGAAGGGGGTAATATCCACGGAGCTTCCCAGGCTACTAATATCAGCCCCCAGCTGAATACCTAGCCTTTACTAACTATTAAAATGGGGGACCCAAAAAAAAAATTACGTGTGGTCCCCCCTATTTTAATAGCTAGCAGAGGCTAGGCAGACAGCTGGGGGCTGATATTAATAGCCCAGGAAGGGTGGCATGAATATTGGCCCCCTCCCAGGCTAGAAACACCAGCCGTTAGCCGCCCCAGAAATGGTGCATCCATAGGATGTGCCAATTCTGGCACTTAGCCTCGCTTTTCCCACTGCCCTGTAGCGGTGGCAGTGGGGTAATAGGGTTGGGGTTGATGTCAGCTTATAATGCCAGCTGACATCAAGCCCAGGTTGCTAATGGAGAGGCGTCTATAAGACACCCCCATTACTTACCCCATAGTGAAAGTTAAAAAAACCACAAACACCCAGAATAAAGTCCTTTAATTGAAATAAAGGCACAATTCTTTAATGTTCTAAATTAAACTCTACTTACCGTCACGCCCATTCCAGCTGAAGCCAATGTCTTCTGCAATAAAAGTAAAATAATAAACCAACCTCATCCTTACCTTTCCATGGTTCCCAGGACTGCTTCAGCTTTGCTACATTGACATGACAGGCTGGATCGCAGCAGAACGCTGCCATCCAGCTTGCCATGCCGCAGACACTGAGAAGCTCCTCAGTGAAGCTCCTCAGTGTCTGGCTGTGACGGCATCCAGATGACCCGAGTTCATGTCCAATGAACTCAGCTCATCTCATGCACATCACTGACAGCGTGGGAGAATTCTCCTGCGCATGCGGTGCCGGCAAATGACGTCACCGCTTGAGCAGGAGATTCTCCCACGCTGGGACGGCATTGATATGGCAGGCTGGATGGTAGCAGCACGCTGCCATCCAGCGTGCCATCCTTCAGAGCACTGGGTGACCGATGCACAGTATTGGGACGGTGACCTGTGCGCAGTATAGGGCAGGTGATCTGTGCGCAGTATTGGGTGGGTGACCTGTGCGCTGTGTTGGGTGGGTGACTTGTGCGCTGTATTATGTAGGTAAAAAAATGGTATCACTAAAAATGTCACTTTGTCCTGCAAATAATGCGGCCCCCCAAATTAAATGTTTTTACGTGTGCGGCCCATATACCCAGCTGAGTTTGAGACCCCTGGTGTAGGGAGAGTGCTGCTGAGCTAGGGAAAGATTTATACTGCGAAATAGGTAGTGTAGGGTCTCTAAAGCCTGCAAAATCAAACAAACAGTACTTCTGAGGACTAATATCCATCCCAGATAGACAAGGACTTGCACGGGGATAGTTGCAAGTCTGCATCTTCTGATGCGGCAAGGATCACTTCTGATGGGCACACTTTTAGACAGTAACCTGGCTGTCAGAGATGCTTCCAGGGGTCTTCCCCATGCTGTTCCCATGTCTTTTCATCACTGTATGCATGTGTCACACAGCACATGGCCAGATAAGGTTGTAAAATGTTAAAATGACATTTCCCGGTGAATGAATTTGTCACGGTTGAAAGCATAGGCGGATTATAATGAGGGCAATCCGGGCTACCGCCAGGGGCCCCGGGACTGCAGGGGGCCTGCGGCTCCGGGCGGGGTGTCTAATGCCGGATTGCCCTCATTATATGTGTGGGCCGCCGTGGCACATACCGGTAGCAGTGGCGGGAGGGGGGGCCCCGGACCGCTCCCCCAGCAGCGGCCGCTGCTACTTCTTCTCCGGCCGGGCCAGCACTGCAGCAGTTAACTTCCCTGTGCTGGCCCGGCCGCATCACTGCTAGGAGACACGGCCCTGTGCGCGGCCGTGTCTCCTAGCTGTGACGTCACGCAGTGCGCGCCCGGCCTGCACTGCTGCAATGGAGAAGAGAGAGCAGGCAGGAGGAATGGAGCGGGGGGATGGTGAGTCTGTGTGTGTGTATGTGTGTATGTATGTATGTGTGTGTGTATGTGTGTGTGTGTATGTGTGTGTTTGTGTATGTGTGTGTGTGTATGTGTGTGTGCGTTTATGTGTGTATGTATGTGTGTGTGTATGTGTAGGTGTGTGTGTATGTGTGTGTATCTATATATGTGTATGTGTGTGTGTATGTGTGTGTGTGTGTACGTGTGTGTGTATGTGTGTGTATGTGTGTGTGTATATGTGTGTGTGTGTGTATGTGTGTGTATGTGTATGTATGTGTGTGTGTATGTGTGTGTGTGTGTATGTGTGTGTGTATGTATATATGTATGTGTGCATGTATGTATATATGCATGTGTGTGTACAGTACAGACCAAAAGTTTGGACACACCTTCTCATTTAAAGATTTTTCTGTATTCTCATGACTTTGAAAATTGTACATTCACACAGAAGGCATCAAAACTATGAATTAACACATGTGGAATTATATACTTAACAAAAAAGTGTGAAACAACTGAAAATATGTCTTATATTCTAGGTTCTTCAAAGTAGCCACCTTTTGCTTTGATGACTGCTTTGCACACTCTTGGCATTCTCTTGATGAGCTTCAAGAGGTAGTCACTGGAAATGGTCTTCCAACAATCTTGAAGGAGTTCCCAGAGATGGTTAGCACTTGTTGGCCCTTTTGCCTTCACTCTGCGGTCCAGCTTACCCCAAACCATCTCGATTGGGTTCTGGTCTGGTGACTGGAGGCCAGGTCATCTGGCGTAGCACCCCATCACTCTCCTTCTTGGTCAAATAGCCCTCACACAGCCTGGAGGTGTGTTTGGGGTCATTGTCCTGTTGAAAAATAAATGATGGTCCAACTAAACGCAAACCGGATGGAATAGCATGCCGCTGCAAGATGCTGTCGTAGCCATGCTGGTTCAGTATGCCTTCAATTTTGAATAAATCCCCAACAGTGTCACCAGCAAAGCACCCCCACACCATCACACCTCCTCCTCCATGCTTCACGGTGGGAACCAGACATGTAGAGTTCATCTGTTCACGTTTTCTGCGTCGCACAAAGACGCGGTGGTTGGAACCAAAGATCTCAAATTTGGACTCATCAGACCAAAGCACAGATTTCCACTGGTCTAATGTCCATTCCTTGTGTTCTTTAGCCCAAACAAGTCTCTTCTTCTGTTGCCTGTCCTTAGCAGTGGTTTCCTAGCAGCTATTTTACCATGAAGGCCTGCTGCACAAAGTGTCCTCTTAACAGTTGTTGAAGAGATGTGTCTGCTGCTAGAACTCTGTGTGGCATTGACCGGGTCTCTAATCTGAGCTGCTGTTAACCTGCGATTTCTGAGGCCTGTGACTCGGATAAACTTATCCTCAGAAGCAGAGGTGACTCTTGTTCTTCCTTTCCTGGGGCGGTCCTCATGTGAGCCAGTTTCTTTGTAGCGCTTGATGGTTTTTGCAACTTCACTTGGGGACACTTTCAAAGTTTTCCCAATTTTTCACACTGACTGACCTTCATTTCTTAAAGTAATGATGGCCACTCGTTTTTCTTTACTTAGCTGCTTTTTTCTTGCCATAATACAAATTCTAACAGTCTATTCAGTAGGACTATCAGCTGTGTATCCACCAGACTTCTGCACAACACAACTGATGGTCCAAACCCCATTTATAAGGCAAGAAATCCCACTTATTAAACCTGACAGGGCACACCTGTGAAGTGAAAACCATTTCCGGTGACTACCTCTTGAAGCTCATCAAGAGAATGCCAAGTGAGTGCAAAGCAGTCATCAAAGCAAAAGGTGGCTACTTTGAAGAACCTAGAATATAAGACTTTTTTTCAGTTGTTTCACACTTTTTTGTTAAGTATATAATTCCACATGTGTTAATTCATAGTTTTGATGCTTTTAGTGTGAATGTACAATTTTCAAAGTCATGAAAATACAGAAAAATCTTTAAATGAGAAGGTGTGTCCAAACTTTTGGTCTGTACTGTATGTGTGTGTATATGTGTGTGTGTATGTATATATGTATGTGTGTGTATGTATGTGTGTATGTGTGTGTATGTATATATGTATGTGTGTGTATGTATGTGTGTATGTGTGTGTATGTATATATGCGTGTGTGTATGTGTACGTGTGTGTATGTGTGTGTGTTTATTTGTGTGTATGTGTGTGTGTGTGTATGTGTGTGTGTATGTGTGTGTCTGTTTATATGTATTTTTGTGTTTCAAATGTGTTTATGTGTGCATGTATATGTCTGTATATGTTTGTGTGTATGCGTGACTGCATGCGTGACTGCGTGCGGCCTCCTGCTGAGTATAGTTGGCACCGTGCGGCCTCCTGCTGTCTCTGGGGGGGGCGCCGTGCGGCCTCCAACTATGTATAGATGGCGCCGTGCGGCCTCCCACTATGTATTGATGGCGCCGTGCGGCCCCCTGCTGTGTATAGATGGCGCCGTGCAGCCCTCTTCTGTGTATAGATGGCGCCGTGCGGCCTCCTGCTGTGTATAGATGGCGCCGTGCGGCCTCCTGCTGTGTATAGATGGCAACGTGCGGCCTCCTGCTGTGTATAGATGGCGCCGTGCGGCCTCCTGCTGTCTCTGGGGGGGCGCCGTGCAGCCTCCTGCTGTGTATAGATGGCTCCGTGCGGCCTCCTGCTGAGTATAGATGGCGCCGTGCGGCCTCCTGCTGTCTCTGGGGGGGGCGCCGTGCGGCCTCCCGCTGTGTATAGATGGCGCCGTGTGGCCTCCCACTGTGTATAGATGGCTACGTGCAGCCTCCCGTTGTGTATAGATGGCTACGTGCGGCCTCCCGCTGTGTATAGATGGCTACGTGTGCTCAATATTGAGTCATACAATTAATACAATACAATTAATTGAGTCATACAATTAATGTAAGGCTATGTGCCCACAATACAGAAATGTTTCAGATTTTTTTTGATCGTTTCTGCATCTCCCTGGCAGAAAAAACGCATGTGGATTTTACATGCGGATTGTACATGCGGATTTTACATGCGTTTTCCTGCCAGGGACATGCGGATGTGAAGCGTTCTTCACTTGCATTTCCGCATGCGGGTTGACAAGCGATTTTAGCATCACTTGGAAAATGCTTGACAACTTGGTTACACTATATAAATCCATGCAACCGGCATGGATTTATATAGTGTGACCGTAAAAGAATGGTTAAAAATAAAAAATATATACTTACCTTCTGATGGCCTGCCGACGTCAGCGGTCGCGTGCCCCGTCACATGACTAAATGACGTCACGGCAGGTCCTTTTCAGACCATCGCGAGCTGCCGGCAAGCCAGGACGCATCGGATAAAGACACCGGGGGCCATCAGAAGGTAAGTATAATGTATATTTTTTATTTTATTCTTTTTTTTACAGGATCTATGGTACCCGGGTCCGGAGGAGAGTCTCCTCTCCTCTAGACCTGGGCACCATCCGCACATTGAAACGCATGGATTCCGCATCTACAGATGCAGGGATGCGGATTCCATGCGTTCTAATGCAAGTCAATGGCGGCGAAAATGCTACGCTTCCGCAAAATAATTGGTAATGCTGCGGATTTTTCCGCAGCGGAAATTTCCGCAGCATGTACACAGCACATGCGGATTATCATTGGGGAACATGGCAGACCTTCTACCAAGCGTTTTTTAAGCGTTTCTGCAGCGGAATGGCCGCTGCAGAAACGCTTAAAAAACGCATAGTGGGCACGCAGCCTAAAAAAAAATATTATAATTAATATTGTGCCAAATTAATTTCACGTGAACTATCACATGATCTATCACAGGGGATCATGTGACATGTCACGTGATAAATCAGGTGTGGGTGGGGGCCCGCGCCTTCTAAACTGCCCGGGGCCCTTGCTACTCTTAATCCATCCCTGGTTGAAAGCAATACAAAAGTGCAAAAACGCATAAAAAATGCTACTTGTGTACATAGCCCAAGGTATGGAGGAGTATTTTTGTTTTTGGTTATTTATTTTACCTTATATACAAGTCTTTACCCTGGAAAGGATGTTCCTTAACATATTTCACAAGAAAACAGTTTCAGTTTAGTTTTTGAACGTTTTATTGTGAGCCCGTAAAAGTGGCTTAATACCTCTGACCACGTTGTTGACAGCAGTTACCTGGGGGGCAGAAATGCTTCCTGGGGTGATCCCCATGCTGTCCCCATGTCATTTGAGCACTGTCACTATCGTTTTGGACACTTTTTAGGCTTTCTACAGACTGCCGGGGGTGCCGCCGCAAAATGCTCGGGTCTCCCATAGACTAACATTGGGCTCATTTCTCGGGTCGAGCACCCGAGTATCACGGTGAGCTCGGCCCGAGCTTCGAGCACCCGAGCATTTTAGTGCTCGCTCAACACTAGTTGATAGTTGATCAGATGATAGTTTCATAAATGTATAAATGCATTTTTTATGTAAATTTACCATTTAAATAAAGTACAATTTGTCACAAAAACCAGTCTCAGAATTATTGGGATATGTAAAAGCATTCCAGAGTTATTAACACATAAAGTGACACATACATAAGGAAGGACTCATTTATATTTACAAATAGTAAGGAAAAAGAGGGAACAGCATGCCATGGTTTAATAATTTAAAATCAATTTTAGGGGGGTATAAAGTATAATGTTGCAACATTTCAGACATAAGGTCCTTGCTCATGCATAAAAAAATTCCTTTGTGGAACCCGAGGAGGAGTTACTCATGCATCGCCAGATGATGGACGGACCTTAGGTCTGAAACGTTGTACTATAAGGACTTACAACAACAAAAAATTATTCTAAAATGCCTGAAGTGAAATTTCTTCTTTTTGTCTACTACACAATAGTAAATCCCCAAAGTTGGGAATAAGACCTCACGCACTACTACAATATTGCATAATATAATATCATGTAATCTGTTTTGCACGCTTTGGCTCCATATTTTCCAATAAACCTAATGTGCCCTTACATTGCACATTATTTTATGATAATGTAATGAAATTCTATTAAGGCTCCCACACTTCTATAACAATGGCTTATGTTATGACTTTGCAACAAAGGAGAAATTGTACTTTATTCTGCTAAGGGATGATTACAACTAAATGCACTAATTCATGTAAATAAGGTATTCAGCTCTCAATCATTGACTGCATTGTGTAATCACAGGGAATATAAGGTCTGAGAAGTGTGAGGCCACGCTCACAACTGAAGTAACATTATTGGAGGCCTTTGGAGAAGAAAAGAGTGGTGCCAGTGTCATTCATCTTGCTGCAAATTTTTTGCAATTTTTTAGCAACTCCGCACCAAAATTTGTATATAAAAAATTTAGGATTGAGCTGCAAATTTACAATGGATTTCACCCTATGCATTGCAATGTGGATATGACCTAGATAAGTCAAGAATGGGAGTACACTTTACACTTTTGTCTTTAGCATATCATAGAATCATAGAATGTTGGAAGGGACCTTAAGGGTCACCGTGTCCAACCCTCTGCTCAATGCAGGATTCACTAAACCATCTCAGAGAGATCTCTGTCCGGCCTCTGTTTGAAAACTTCCATTGAAGGAGAACTCACCACCTCTCATGGCCGCTTGTTCCACCCATCAATCACCCTCACTGTCAAAAAGTTTATTGCAATATTTAATCTGTATCTTCTCCCATTCAGTTTCATCCCATTACTTCTAGTCTTTCTTTGTGCAAATGAGAATAAAGCTGATCTTTCCAGGGGGTGATGGTGTGTCACCCCAGGCCTGGAGGCAAAAAAAAAAAAAAAAAAGGCTGTGTCTGAGAGCAGGAGGGAGGTTCCCTGGTTAGGAACAATTAGCATACAGCACCTCCTGTCCCAGGCCAGTAGGGGGAGCTGGCTGCCCCTATAAAAGCTGGAACTGGGGGCAGGGTTAGAGAGAACTGGACGACCTAGCTCAGGAGTGAGACTAGTCCCAGAGAAGGAGAGACAGTTCAGCTGTAGCTGAGGAGGTCGTGAGGCAGTGGAGGAACTGCTAGCTAGGGACGTACGGCGCCGCGAGCCTGTGCTGGCAGAAAGGGAGAATAATCTACCGAACATTGGGGTCCGAGGCTGTAAAGACTCTTAGTCCAGCAGCAGAGAACCAATCCGCGAGGGATTTCATGTCCTTTGGCCTAAAAAGCCACAACAGAAGGGACCAGCAAAGCCAAGAGAGGCCAGAGGTAAAAGGAGCCCAGGTTGCAAGCCATACGGGTGAGAATACACGGCACGCTCAGGGACGTGGGCTATTTTACCACTAAAGGGGGAAATAGACAGAAAGAGCTTAGAGAGCACGGTAGGCCTACACCCTCACCCTGACCAGAGGGGCTTCCCGAGAGTTCTCAGACATCCAGGCCCCCTCCTAGCCGGTACTGTTGTTGGGTCATTACCATCTGTTATAATAAAGACCCTGAACAGTTTAAGCGGACTCTGCATTCTGACCGTCGCGGACGGAACTATCACCCCCAACATCCACCTACACTACCCTGGGGCTACTCTACCTCTGTGCTGCACACCAACACCAGCCCCAGTGGCCAGCCCTGCAGCGGCGGTTATACCTGACCGCAATCCACGTGGGGCGTAGTTGGACATTCAAAACACTGATAAATAGACTGCCACAATTTGGTCTGACCACCCTGAGCCACGGGATCGGGTTGCCACTACTATCCCCAGCATCGTACAGAAGCCCGGTTCCGGGTACCCCACGGCCCAGGGGGCGAGTCAATGGAAAGTCTACGCTAAGGCTTTTCCAGGGGTGAATTTAGGCTACATAGAACCCATCTTGGAGCTCCAGACTAAAAGTTAATTAATCAATCTAGATCTTCAATGCTCCTTGCTTGGAATTTAGAATCATTGATTCATCGAATGTTAGAGTTGGAATGTACCTCTAGGGTCATCGTGTCCATCACTAAACCATCTCAGACTGATGTCTGTCCAGCCTCTGTTTGAAGACTTTCATTGAAGAAGAACTCACCACCTCTCGTGGCCACTAGTGATGAGCGAGCACTAAAATGCTTGGATACTCGTTGCTCGGGTCGAGCAAATTGGAATACTCGGGTGCTCGACCCGAGCAACGAGCCCAATGTAAGTCTATAGGAAACCCGAGCATTTTTCAGGCGGCTCCCCCCAGTGGTCTGCAGAGGGCCTAAAAATTGCCCAAATCAATGGGAACAGTGCTCAAATGACATGGGAACAGCATGGGGAAGACCCCTGGAAGCATTTCTGACTCCCAGGTCACTGCTGTCAAGAATGTTGTCAGAGTATTACGCCACTTTTACGGACTGACAATAAAACATACAAAAATTAAACCAAAATGGATTTTCCTGGGAAATATGTTAAGGAACATCCTTTTCAGGGTAATGACTTGTATATAAGGCAAAATAAATAACCAAAAACAAAAATGCTCCTCCACACCTTGGGCTATGTTCACACGTAGCGTTTTTGGTGCGTTTTTGAACTTTTGCATTGCTTTCAACCAAGACAAATGCATTCACCGGGAAATGTCATTTTATCTGGCCATGTGGTGTGTGACACATTATCAGACACATGTATACAGTGCTGAAAAGACATGGGAACAGCATGGGGAAGACCTCTGGAAGCATTTCTGAATCCCAGGTCAGTGCCTAAAAGTGTGCCCATCATAAGTGATCCTTGGTGCACTCGAAGATGCCTTCCGCCATGCACCTGTCATTGCAGACTTGCAACAATCACCATCTACGTCCTTGTCCCAGTGCAGCGTTCAGTTGTCCCTACCCCATTCCTTGGAATGAAAGTGCAAGTATGCAGCCAGCCACCCACCAACCCACAGTCTGCAATACTAAACTGCCAAATTTTTGACAGCTGCTTGCACTTGAAATGTGACCTTTTAGGCTCGTGGAGGCGGAAGCTTTTCATAACCTCATGCCGGCGGTGGCCGGGTGTCCATACTCGGTCCCCAGCCACCACTGTTTCTCCCGGTGTCGTCTCCACCTTCCACAAGCACGGGTCCCACAACATTACCCGTGCCCTCCCCAGTGCACTTACTGTAAAGGACCGCCTAACCACAAACACGTGGACAGGGACGATACGGAGCCAGTCCACGGTATTTTTTGCTGAGAGTTGTATTTAGCTCGGTGAAAGGACTGGCATAGAGGGAAACGGTTTCCACCCTGGGTGTCATTTCTCCCAGGAAGTCCTCTAATGCAGCTTGTTGCAGAAGCAATGGCAGCCCGTCCAACATCAACTCGCACTTGTCGGTGGTGCTTTGACACAGAAACATCTTTCTTTGCGCATTTAATTTCATAAATATAGAGTTGGACAATGGCCTGATTTGTAATGCGGTTTAAGAAATAACATGCATAAGCATGTCGATCCACATTAAAAAAGCAGACAGAGAGTGTCCGGGAACCTTCCCCCACACTTTTCTTAGCCAGGACTGCTTCTCGACAGGGTTGGACGGGCCCACCAGAGAACCGGAGACTCCTCCGGTGGGCCCTGGCGTCTCCTTCAGGAGAGTTCATAGTGCCGAGGTGAGGCCATGATGATGATAGAGGCCAAAATCTGCTTAGTTTTCTGTTACTTGGAATGCAAGTGCAAGTATGTAGCCAGCCACCCACCCACCCACAGGCCGCAACACTAAACTGCCAGATTTCTGGGCAGCTGCTTGCACTTGAAATGTGGTCTTTTAGGCTTGTGGAGGCGGAAGCTGTCCACAATCTTATGGCGGCGGCGACGGGGTATCCATACTCGGTGCCCAGCCACCATTTTTTTTCCCGGTATCGTCTCCGCCTTCCACAAGCACGGGTCCCACAACATTACCCGTGCCCTCCCCAGTGCACTTACTGCGAAGGACCGCCTAACCACAAACACGTGGACAGGTGAATGTGGCCAGGGATGGTACGGAGCCAGTCCACGGATTTTTTGCTGAGTTTTATTTCACCACAGCCATATTCTTTAGCTGGTGAAAGGACTTGGGAAACCATATCTACCCAGCTGTCATTTCTCCAAGGAAGCCCTCTGTAACGGGTCTGGGAGGCGGAACCTCTAAGCAACTTCTACAAGGGGGCGGTCCTTGTAAGGAAGCAGGTGGCGACCAGGGAAGACAGGCAGGTAGTCACAGCAGGTGACCGGGACAGTCTCTGGGTAAACGGGCAGGAGGTCACAGCAAGTGACCGGGGCAGTCTCTGGGTGAACGGGCAGGAGGTCACGGCAAGTGACCGGGACAGTCTCTGGGTGAACATGCAGGAGGTCACGGCAAGTGACCAGGACAGTCTCTGGGTAAAGGGTAGGTACGACCTGTGACGGCTGAGCCTCCAGGTAGGCTAGCAGGCAGATGGCAGATGTGTGCTCCCAGGTGAGCAGGCGAGAGTCTCTGGATAAGCAGGTGGTCACAGCATGTGACGGCGGAGCCTCCAGGTAGGCTAGCAGGCAGATGGCAGATGTGTGCTCCCAGGTGAGCAGGCGAGAGTCTCTGGATAAGCAGGTGGTCACAGCATGTGACGGCGGGGCCTCCAGGTAGGCTAACAGGCAGGTAGCAGATGAGCGCTCCCAGGTGAGCGGGCAAGAGTCTCTGGACTTGCAGGTGGTCACAGCACGTGACGGCGGAGCCTCCAGGTAGGCTAGCAGACAGGTAGCAGATGAGCGCTCCCAGGTGAGCGGGCAAGCTGGTCCATAGACAGACTGACAGGTGTCGGAAGGCAGACCGTCGGACCTCAGGCTAGCAAGCAGGTAAGCGGATAACAGGCAGGAATCAGACAGCAATCTGGCAGGAAACTGGCAGGTAACTGGCAGGTAACTGGAAACGGGACCTGAGGGCTGAAGCAGAGTAGTGAACAGTGCAACAACATTGCTCGGGCACCTCCATTTTGGAGGAGGTGCCTTATATATGGTGAAGTCCTCCGGCCATTGGCCGGGGACTCCTTAGGACGGCGCGCGCGGCCCCTTTAAGAGGGGGGGAGCGCGCGCGCGCGCGCGCCCTAAGCATCGTGGCCGGGAAGGAGCGCGCGCTGCCAGCAGAGCGGGAGGAGGACGCCGGGCTCGGAGCGGAGAGGTGAGGGGAACAGCGTCCCTGCCTAGCAGAGGGCAGGGACGCCGACGCTACAGTACCCCCCCCTTTAGGCCCCCCCTTTTTTAGGCCAGACAGAAATTTAGCAAGGATGAGAGGGGCATGGATGTTCTCCCGGGGCTCCCACGTTCTCTCTTCAGGACTAAACCCCTTCCAATCTACTAGAAAAAAGGTCTTTCCTCTTACCCTTTTTGTGGCCAGAATGTTTTCTACCTCAAACTCGTTTTCAGCGGAAACCGGAGCAGGAGGCGTACCTGTAGACTTGGAAAAAGAGTTAAGTACCACGGGTTTGAGGAGAGATACATGGAAGGAGTTAGGGATCCGCAAGTTGGCCGGGAGTTTCAATTTATAGGCCACCGGGTTGATCTGACTGATGACCTCCAGAGGACCGATGAACCGAGGCCCTAACTTATAGGAAGGAATCTTGAGCCGGACATACTTGGATGAGAGCCAGACCTTATCCCCTGGACGGAATTGAGGAGGATCCAGACGTTTTTTGTCAGCATGTCTTTTCATACGCTCGGACGACTGAAGGAGTGCGGACCGGGTACTCTCCCACAAGGAGGAAAATTTGTTAACAAGAGATTCCACAGCCGGATTATCCACCGAGGTGGAGATGGGAAATGGGATCCAAGGATGCTGACCGAAGACTACAAAAAACGGGGATTTGGAGGAAGATTCGCTCTCGTGATTGTTGTAAGAGAATTCGGCCCATGGCAGGAGATCCACCCAGTCAGAATGGTGGGCATTAACGAAGTGCCGGAGGTAACTGGTCAGGATCAGATTGATCCGCTCCACTTGACCATTAGACTGTGGGTGGTAAGCGGAGGAGAAGTCCAGGGTGACGTCTAGCAATTTACAAGTGGCTCTCCAGAAACGTGAGGTGAACTGTACCCCACGATCCGACACGATGTGTAGGGGCAGGCCATGAAGACCGAAGATGTGGCGGATAAAGTCTTTAGCCAGCTCGGGTGCAGACGGGAGGCCTGGCAGGGGAATAAAGTGAGCCATCTTGGAAAAGCGGTCAGTGACCACCCAAATGACCGTACAACCGGCAGAGACGGGGAGATCAGTTATGAAGTCCATAGCAATATGCTGCCAGGGGGCAGCAGGCACAGGAAGCGGAAGGAGGCGACCGGCTGGCAGGTGTCTCGGGACTTTGTTGCGGGCGCAGGACACACAGGCAGAAACAAAGTCTATTACGTCCTTGTGCAGGGTAGACCACCAGTAGTGCCGGGTAATAAGCTGGAGGGTCTTTTTCTGACCGGCGTGGCCAGCTAGTTTAGATGAATGGCCACAGTGTAGGATCTTCTCCCGATCAGGTACTGAAACGAACGTCTTACCGGGAGGGAGACGATTTAGACTCACGGGAGCCACTTGCATTACTCTGGCGGGATCGATGATATGTTTGGGTTCTTCCTCGAGATCGGACACCAGAAAGGATCGGGACAAGGCGTCTGCTTTGATGTTTTTGTCAGCCGGGCGAAAATGAAGAACAAAATCAAAGCGAGCAAAAAACAAGGACCACCGGGCTTGGCGCGGGTTAAGTCTCTGGGCATGCTGGAGGTAAGCCAAGTTCTTGTGGTCAGTGTAGATTATTACCGGGTGAAGAGCCCCCTCGAGTAGATAACGCCACTCCTCCAATGCAGCTTGATGGCCAATAACTCTCGGTCTCCTATGGAATAGTTGCGCTCAGAAGAGGAGAAGAGTTTGGAGAAGAAGCCACAAGTTACCATTCTCCCGGAAGACGATTTTTGGGTAAGTACCGCTCCGGCTCCAGAGGAGGAGGCGTCAACTTCCAGGAAGAACTGCTTGTTGCCGTCCGGGCGATGCAGCACCGGGGCGGAAGAGAAGGCCTGTTTTAAGGAAAGAAAGGCCTCCTCTGCTTCGGGCGGCCACTCTCTGGGATTAGTGCCTTTAGGGGTGAGCGCGGAAATTGGGGCAGTCCGGGAAGAGAAGTGCGGTATGAAGAGGCGGTAGTAGTTGGCGAAGCCCAGGAACCGCTGAATAGCCTTCAACCCCTCCGGTCGAGGCCATTTCTCGATGGCAGACAGTTTCTCTGGATCCATTCGGAGGCCGGTCTGAGAAATAATGTAGCCCAAAAACGGAAGCGAGGTCTGCTCAAAGAGACACTTCTCATATTTAGCGAAGAGGTGATTCTGTCTGAGCCTGAGCAGGACCTGACGAACATCCCTCCGGTGAGTCTGGAGATCCGGAGAGAAGACCAAGATGTCGTCCAGGTACACCACTACGCAGGAGTAGAGAAGGTCCCGGAAGATGTCATTGACCAACTCTTGAAAGATGGCAGGAGCATTACAGAGACCAAAGGGCATTACCAGATATTCATATTGGCCGTCCCGGGTGTTGAATGCAGTCTTCCATTCATCCCCCTGACGGATACGGACCAGGTTGTACGCCCCACGGAGGTCCAGTTTGGTGAAGATTCTAGCCCCCCTCAGACGATCAAATAACTCCGGAATGAGCGGAAGGGGGTACTTATTTTTCACCGTGATCTGGTTAAGGCCTCTATAGTCTATACAGGGACGGAGAGAGCCGTCCTTCTTTTTAACGAAAAAGAAGCCTGCTCCCGCCGGGGAGGTAGATTTCCGGATGAATCCCCGGGCCAGATTCTCCTCAATATATTCGGACATCGACCGGGTCTCAGCAGCGGACAATGGGTAAATACGCCCACGGGGAGGCGTAGTACCGGGTAACAGGTCGATAGGACAGTCGTAAGGTCTATGAGGGGGTAATGTCTCTGCATCCTTTTTATTAAAGACATCAGCAAATGACCAATAAGGAATCGGAAGTCCAGGTAGATTAGTTGGGGTAGGAGAAGGACAGACGGGATGAACGGGAACCAAACAAGTCTTATGGCAGTCCTGTCCCCAACGAAGGGCTTCTCCGGTCTTCCAGTCAAGCACGGGTGCATGTCTCTGGAGCCAAGGTAGGCCTAGTAAGAGGGCGTGAGAGAGTCCAGGCAGAACATGAAAAGAGATGCTCTCAGAATGCAGCATTCCCACCTGCAGAGTAATGGATTCGGTGATGAGTTGGATGGGACGTGGTAAGAGGCCCCCATCCACGGCAGCGACAGATAAGGGTACAGCCAGAGGTTTGGTGGGAATGCGGTGTTTTTCTACCAGGGACTGTGAAATAAGATTCCCGGCTGCTCCAGAGTCAAGTTGGGCTAGTTCGAAAAAACGGTTCTCCCCACAGATAATTGAGACTGACAGCAGCAGAGATGGAGAGGATTTATTCTTGTCTAGGTCGACCTCTCTGAGCGAACCTAGACACAGGCGTTTCCCGACCTCTCCGGGCAGGTACGGATCCGGTGCTCCTTGCTGCCACAGTAGAAGCAGCTCCCCTCGGCATGGCGTAAGTCCTGACGGGTTTTGACCATCTTGGTCTGGTCGACCTGCATAGGCTCAGGAGAGTGTACCTGGGGAGAAACGGAGGGAGTGACGGGTTTCTGGAAGGTAGGAGCTAGACGTGGAAACCTCCTCTCACGGGTGACCTCTTTGGCACGCTCCTGGAACCGTAGGTCAATCCGGGTGGCAAGAGTTATTAAGTCATCGAGAGTGGTAGGAATGTCCCGACCGGCGAGTTCATCTTTAATACGGCCGGACAGACTCTCCCAGAAGACAGACACCAGAGCGTCGTTATCCCAGGCCAGCTCCGAGGCAAGGGTACGGAACCGTATGGCATATTGGCCCACGATGAGACTTCCCTGACGGAGGCGTAGCAGAGACGATGCGGATGAGGTCTTCCGGCCGGGTTCGTCGAAGACTTTCCGGAAAGCCGTGAGAAAGGCAGGCAAGTCGGACACCAGGGGGTCTCCTCTCTCCCATAGAGGATTTAGCCAAGCCAGTGCCTCCCCCGTGAGATGGGACATGATGAAGGCTACTTTGGCCCGGTTGGAGTTAAACTGGTGGGACAGGAGTTCAAAGTGCAGGGTGCACTGGTTTATGAAGCCCCGAGCCAGAGCGGAGTCGCCTCCGAAGCGAGGAGGTGCAGAAAGCCGGGGTCCGGAGCAGGATACCATGGTATTGGTGGGCAGCGGAGCTGCCGGGTTGCGAGTCAAGACACTAGCGGTGGTTGCTGGTGGAGCAGTCAGAGTGTCCAGGCGAGAATTGACATTCCGCAGGTGACTCAGGATGGACTCCTGTTGGGACCTCTGACGGGACAGTTCATGACAAAGGTCCGAGAGCGAGGGAGCTTGGGTGCCACCGGGTTCCATGGCCTGAGCAAACTGTAACGGGTCTGGGAGGCGGAACCTCTAAGCAACTTATACAAGGGGGCGGTCCTTGTAAGGAAGCGGGTGGCGACCAGGGAAGACAGGCAGGTAGTCACAGCAGGTGACCGGGACAGTCTCTGGGTAAACGGGCAGGAGGTCACAGCAAGTGACCGGGGCAGTCTCTGGGTGAACGGGCAGGAGGTCACGGTAAGTGACCGGGACAGTCTCTGGGTGAACAGGCAGGAGGTCACGGCAAGTGACCGGGACAGTCTCTGGGTAAAGGGTAGGTACGACCTGTGACGGCTGAGCCTCCAGGTAGGCTAGCAGGCAGATGGCAGATGTGTGCTCCCAGGTGAGCAGGCGAGAGTCTCTGGATAAGCAGGTGGTCACAGCATGTGACGGCGGAGCCTCCAGGTAGGCTAGCAGGCAGATGGCAGATGTGTGCTCCCAGGTGAGCAGGCGAGAGTCTCTGGATAAGCAGGTGGTCACAGCATGTGACGGCGGAGCCTCCAGGTAGGCTAACAGGCAGGTAGCAGATGAGCGCTCCCAGGTGAGCGGGCAAGAGTCTCTGGACTGGCAGGTGGTCACAGCACGTGATGGCGGAGCCTCCAGGTAGGCTAGCAGACAGGTAGCAGATGAGCGCTCCCAGGTGAGCGGGCAAGCTGGTCCATAGACAGACTGACAGGTGTCGGAAGGCAGACCGTCGGACCTCAGGCTAGCAAGCAGGTAAGCGGATAACAGGCAGGAATCAGACAGCAATCTGGCAGGAAACTGGCAGGTAACTGGCAGGTAACTGGAAACGGGACCTGAGGGCTGAAGCAGAGTAGTGAACAGTGCAACAACATTGCTCGGGCACCTCCATTTTGGAGGAGGTGCCTTACATATGGTGAAGTCCTCCGGCTATTGGCCGGGGACTCCTTAGGACGGCGCGCGCGGCCCCTTTAAGAGGAGGGGAGCGCGCGCGCCCTAAGCACCGTGGCCGGGAAAGAGCGCGCGCTGCCAGCAGAGCGGGAGGAGGACGCCGGGCTCGGAGCGGAGAGGTGAGGGGAACAGCGTCCCTGCCTAGCAGAGGGCAGGGACGCCGACGCTACACCCTCTAAAGCTGCTTTCACTTGAAATGTGGCCTTTTAGGCTCGTGGAGGTGGAAGCTTTTCATAACCTCATGCCGGCGGTGACTGGGTGTCCATACTCGATCCCCAGCCGCCACTATTTCTCCCGGTATTGTCTCCGCCTTCCACAAGCATCGGTCCCACAACATTACCCGTGCCCTCCCCAGTGCACTTACTGGGAAGCACCGCCTAACCACAAACACGTGGACATGTGAATGTGGCCAGGGACAGTACGGAGCCAGTCCACAGCTTTTTTTGCTGAGAGTTGTATTTAGCTCGGTGAAAGGACTGGCATAGAGTGAAACCGTATCTACCCCGGCTATCATTTCTCCGTCACCAGGTTCCGCCCATTGTCACACACGACCATACCTGGCTGTATGTTCAGCGGTGAGAGCCACAGATCAGGCTGCTGTGTTACAGCTTTCAACAACTCTGCAGAGCTGGGCGGTTTGTCAATTAAGCATTAAGCATGTTATCTTCAGCACAGCCTGTTGCTGCTTGGCCAAGGCAGTGCTGCAGTGCTGTCAGCTTGTGACTGATGTGGTCATTTCGGTGAAGGAGGAGGAGGTGCAGGAGCTGAACAATGTGATTACATTGAGGCTAAATTGGTGACGCTGTTTTTTATACTAAAGAAATATCCTTTTGTTTTGTTTTTTTTACGTTATTTTCTAAGACAAATGATTCACTGGGAAATGTCATTTTAACATTTTACAACCTTATCTGGCAATTTGGTGTGTGACACATCATGAGACACATCCTGTTTTATTTATGATGGAGGGACTCTGAAAGTCATAAATAGTGTTGAGCCACCCCCGTAGTGTTCGAGTTCGGTTCGGTTCGTCGAACACCCGTGTGTTCGCCGAACTGTTCGTCGAACTGTTCGTCGAACACCTTCGAACACCGTTAAAACCAATGGCAGGCAAACAAAAACACATAGAAACACATAGAAAACACCTTCAAAGGTGTCCAAAAGCTGACAAACTGCTCAGAAGACACAACTAACACATGGAAAAGTGACAAGTACATATTGTCATGCGAAAAGAAAAGAGGTGGAGGAGTAAAAGGAGGGGGAGACACAGATATAGGCATGTCATGCCCTTCTAAAATCCAAAAAGTGAGAAGCCGAGACGGCCAGTCCGCTCCTGCCCGTGCCACCTCCGTGTCGCCGGGTTTGTGCCAGAGCCGCGGTGAACCCTGACGGCCAGCCCCCCTCTCCCAATACTGGTGCCTGTCCGCTGGTGGGTCGAGAGAGCCCCCCTGTGGTGGAGGCAGCTCTAAGCTTTTTAATTTAAATTGTCCCTCTAATTTGAATGAATACACTTTAAATCCATTTACAAGGATCTATTGGAGGGCAAGTCTCATGCCAGCAGCCGCGTAATTCCAGCTCCAGTAGCGTCCACTAAAGCTGCTGCAGTTAAAAAGCTTTTATAAGGATCGAGCTCGGCTGTCCACCGCAAGGCATCCTAGTGCCAGTCCCAGCCCCTATGCCTTGGGGTGCCTCCTGATGCTCTTCACTAAGTATCCCGTGGTCCCGAAGCATTTCCTTTGAAAAAATTAAGTGTCCAAACTACAGGTGGTGTAGCTTGCTTAACAGCCGGGATAATCCGCTGACTAGCAGACACTGCTACTAGGCACAAAGTATTTCCTGGGCTAGATGCAGTTAAAAATTTGTAAGTAGATACTCTCGTTGGATGCTGAGAAAGCATTCCATAGAGTCTCCTGGCACGCCATATATGATTCTCTTAAAAAGCTTGGGGTAGGGGTCAAGGGACCCTTTTATAGCCAAAATCACGGCCCTGTATCACAATACGTCACCTAGGCTGAAGATAAATGGAACTGTAGCACCGAGGGCTCGGTTGCTACAGACGTATTGCACCTCACCCAGAGGTGTGATATCTCACTCTCAGATAAGGATGGAGTGTGGATCAGGACCCGACACCTGCATGCATTACACCACATTGCCGTGGGGCAGGGCGACCAATATGCCCCTGAGATGGGCACGACAGTCCCTGTCCCTGGCTGGAGTGGGGGGAGGGAACACTGAGGAAGGGGAACCCTGCAGTGCAGGAGCAGGGAGGAAGCAGTTCCTGGGTGCATTGAGAAGGGAGTATAAAAGGTGGGCACCATCTTAGTTCAGTGCAGAGAAGTCTGAGCAGAAGTGGCAGGGAGCAGGGGCTCTGCATGAGCTCTGCTCTGGAGGCGGGCCTAGTAACAGAGGCCCAGGCCTGCAAGAGGGAGAAGGAAGGAAGAGGAGCGGAGAAGGCTCCAGGAACGAGGAATGAAGGGATCCCAAGGGTGCGGACGGGCGAGTCGCCACCGCACGCCCGAATCCACCTGCGTGGAGGGGTCAGGCCAAAGGGGGAGACCGGTCCCCGAACTAGTGGAGGCAGGAAACGACCCTCAGCTAGAAACCGGAGGCTCTGACATTTTATGTGGCGCAGCCCCTTGCTCCACCCGCTAGGAAGGCACCACATAGGGTCAGGGAAACTGGCGCCAAGTTTACCAAGAGGAGGCCCGAGGCAGCCGGACAGAAGTGTTGGTAAGAAAGGCCAGACAAAGGACACACAAAGGGGGTCCTGTGAAGCGCTCCAAAGTTATCTGGGAGTTGTCTGAGCCCCTCACCTGGTGAGCACAGTACGACGTGGGCAGCCGTTACCTGCAGACGTGGTCTGGATAATAAGAACTGTGAGTAAAGGCCCTGAACTGCATCACTGACTCCGTGTCGTTACTGCTGCTGCCCTGCACCATCACCCCCATCCTCCGCATACACTGCCCTGAGGCTATACTCCTCCCGTGGGGAGTTATGCTACGCTCTGCTGCACCCACAACACCAGCCTTAGCGGTCTGCCCTGTAGCGGCGGTTCACTCTGACCGCAATCCACGGGTGGCGTAGTCGGACATTTAAACATCAAAACCACATAAATAGTTCCGCCACTGGTTTGACCGCCCTGAGCCACGGAACCAGATCGCCGCCACGAAGACTACAACCACCAGCATCCACCAAAAAGGGTCCGGCTCCGGGTGTCCCAAGGCCCAGGGGGTGCGTCAGAACATTTTCATCACCTTTCACAATCACCAATGGGACAAGGCAGGGATGTCCTCTGTCCCCTCTCTTATACATCCTAGTGACGGAGCACCTGCTCTCATCAATTCGCCATAACCCCAATATTAGGTGGATTGAGGTGGGAGGCACCGAGTACAAGTGCTCTCTATTTGCTGATGATGTCCTAGTATATATCACTCAATCACATATATCCATCCCTGCTGTTATGGCTGAAATAGATCACTTTGTTACATGGTAAAATTTTAAAATCAATGCAGCGAAGTCTGAGGCCCTCGATGTCTCCCTCCCTAAATCCATATAGGATTCCATCCAGTCCAACTTTCCCTTTGCCTGGCCCTCACAGGGTATCAAATACTTAGGAATTCCTATTCATAGAGACCTCTCCCATCTATGTTATCTTAATTTTGGGCCCTTTATTGAACAATTCCACACAGACCACGGTTGGCAAGTTGGAACTGTGAGATTCACTACGTGCACCACTGGTATTTTGTGGAAAAGCACATGTAAGATTCTGCAACAGTCTCTGCTGATACTCCTGCATGCGTGCATCCCTTTCTATGGCAGGAATAATTTCTGCAAATTTACTTTTGTACCGGGGATCTAACAGTGTGGCAACCCAGTAGTCAGGATTATTTCTAATTCTCACAATTCGAGGGTCATGTTGCAGGTAGTGCAGCAAGAAGGCACTCATGTGTGTTGCGCATCCAGGAGCACCAAGTCCCTGTTGTGTTGGTGGCGAGGTAACAATCATGCTTCCTTCCTCTGTCCTCTCCCCCCAACCTCGCACAACAGAAATGTGATCAAGGTCTCCCTCATCTGATGAGTCTTCCATCAGTTCGTCCTCCACTTCTTTCTGGGCTCCTGCACCTTCCTCACTAGTTTGGCTGCTACCATGCGCCCTGGTAAAATCATCTCCCCCACCCTCACATGCCTGCCGCCCTGGTGCTGCCGACCGTCTGGACCTTGCAGATGTTAGCCCTTCCGCATACAACTCCTCCTCCTCTACTTCCTCCACCTCCTCTTGTGCCACCACCTGACTCCGAATTCTGTTTAACATGTGCTCCAGCATGTAAATCACCGTAATAGTCATGCTGATAATGGCATCGTCAGCACTAAACATCTTCGTCGCCATTTCAAAACTGTGCAGAAGGGTGCATAGGTCCCTGATCTGAGACCACTCCTCCAGCGTGATTTGCCCCACCTCTGAATCTCGTTGGCCCAGGCTATACGTCAGAACGTATTGCACCAGGGCTTGTCGGTGCTGCCACATTCGCTGCAACATGTGCAGAGTTGAATTCCACCGGGTAGGCACATCGCATTTTAGCCGGTGAAGTGGCAGGCCCAACGACTTCTGTAGAGATGTAAGTCGCTGAGCTGCGGGATGCGAACGGCGGAAGTGAGCACACAGCGACCGTGCCCTCTGCAGAAGGCCATCTAGTCTGGGATAGTGGGCTAAAAATTGCTGGACAACCAGGTTCAACACGTGAGCCATACAAGGCACGTGTGTGACATTGCCCCGGCGAAGGGCCGCACCCAGGTTTGCAGCATTGTCGCACACGGCCTTCCCTGGTTTCAGGTCCAGTGGAGACAACCATTCAAGAAATTGGTTCTCCAGAGCTGACCACAACTCCTCAGCTGTGTGACTCACATTTCCCAGACATTTCAATGTAAAAACCGCCTGATGACGTTGAGCCCTACTGCCAGCATAGTAAGGAGGTGTGCAGGATCCCTTCTGCGCAGTTAGAAAGCTTGTGGCATGACCAGACAGGCTTTGGGTGCAGGTGGAAGACCGAGAGGAGGTTGAGGAGGCAGAAGCAGTGGAGGAAAAATGACATAAAGAGGATTGACGCACAACTCGTGGGGACGGCAAGACTTGGACAGCAGCCCCTTGTCCTGCTGTCACCATAGTTACCCAGTGCCCAGTCAGCGACATGTAACGCCCCTGTCCATGCCTACTCGTCCAAGTGTCTGTGGTGAAATGCACCCTGTCACACACAGAGTTTCTCAAAGAAGCGGTGATGTTGTGTGCGACATGCTGGTGGAGCGCAGGCACACCTTTCTTTGAGAAGTAGTGCCGACTGGGCATCTGGTACTGGGGCACTGCGACGGACATAAGGTCTCGAAAATCCTCTGTGTCCACTAGGCGGAAAGGCAGCATTTCTGTAGCCAAGAGCTTGCAGATGGTGAAATTCAACCTCTTAGCTTTCTCATGGCTAGGAGGAAATGGTCTTTTACTTGTCCACATCTGAGGGACCGAGGGCTGGCTATTGTGCTTAGACGGGGTTGATAAGGGTGTCCCCGGCAAACTGCCGGTCTGTGAGGAAGATGCAGGCGGACATGTTAGGTTGCCTTGATCCAAAGGTGGTGCTATCGATGTCGGACAGCGCTCAAGACCAGCTGGTGTTACCACCTCCAAAGAAAATGATGACCTGCCAATCACGCTGGCTGTTGCGGGTAAAGAGGTGGCAGGTCTGCGCCCCAAAACAGGTGTGACTGCTGTCCCCCCAGTCACAGAGGATGAAGAGGCCGCGGATGCACAAGATATGGCAGACGGTGGTTGGCCCGGCCGGCTAGACCGCATTGTAGCACACTGAGCTTCCCACTGCAACTTATGCTTCATGTCCATGTGCCGGTTCATGCATGAAGTACTCAAACTATGTATTTTTTGGCCTCTACTTAGCTTTTGCTGACAAATGTTACAGATAACACGAGTTGGGTCATCTTTATCGATCTGAAAAAATGCCCAGGCTATGCAAGGCTTAGCACCCATGCGACCTGAAGAGCCACCACGACTTGTGGTGAGAGGCAGAGTTGTGTTTGAGGATGCAGTTGTTGACGTGCTTCCAGTACTACGTCTCTGTCCAGGAAGGCGCAACCTGACCTCGTCGTCACTAGCATCTTCCTCCACCTCCTCTGCTGACCTCATCTCTTGGCTGACTGTGGGTTGACAGTAAGTGGGATCTCCGACCTCATCATCATCACCCTGTGCGTTATCACACCCGTCGTCCTCAGAGCCAACCTGTTCCTGCCCTGACAAAAAACTAAAGTTGTCGCTCCAATCAGGTATTTGAGTCTTATCATCGTCTTCCTCATTGTCTCCACCAACAGGAGTTACAGTTTGGGAATGAGGGTCTACATTATGGTCAGAACCTTCTGCGTCTGGTCCTGGATCCGACTCATAAAGATTCTGGGCATCAGTGCAGATCATTTCCTCGTCTGGATTCACAGAAGCGCTGGAGTCGACCTCTGATTCCCAGGCTATAGTATGAGTAAACAGCTCTGCAGACTCAACCATCTGTTCTACCTCATACTCAGACGGGCAGCTGGAGATTTGGGAGCTGTGAGGAAGCAAGTGCGATTTGGGTGACACCTTTGAGGACTGGAGTATTTGTGATGTTGAAGTTGATGTGGAGGAGAGCCCACTTAAAGGAGCACTTGATATCCGTTGAAGCACCTGCTGTTTTTGTGCCTCATCTGGAATTTGTAGCGATTGGCGTGGCCGTAAGAAAGGGATCTTATCACATTGTCCGCTAAAAGAAGTAGACATTTTAGTTTGGCTGGAAGATGGTCTTTCTTCTGCACCTACCCCACGGACACAACCTTTTTTCCCCTTCCCAACACGCCTATTCCCCTTTCCACCAGCAGCAGGCCTTTTTCCACTCATTTTGGTGGTTAACTAATTCACAACTCTGGAGTTGTTTGCACAAAAAAACAATGGATGGTAACCGAGCAGAGCTGAGTGGCCAAACTGTGGTATTAGGCCAAAACTATTGGCTGGGTTAGATGCAGAAAAAAATTATTTTTAATTTGCAACCTGATGGAGGTCAGTATAGATGGACTAATAGACCAAGTCCCACACACTGCTAGAAGCCCAAATATTTTTTCAGAGCTAGATGCAGAAAATTTTTTTATTCAATTTGCAACCTGATGGAGGTCAGTATAGATGGACTAATAGACCAAGTCCCACACACTGCTAGAAGCCCAAATATTTTTTCAGAGCTAGATGCAGAAAAAAATTATTTTTAATTTGCAACCTGATGGAGGTCAGTATAGATGGACTAATAGACCAAGTCCCACACACCGCTAGAAGCCCAAATATTTTTTCAGAGCTAGATGCAGAAAAAAATTATATTCAATTTGCAACCTACTGGAGGTCAGTATAGAAGGACTAATAGAACAAGTCCCACACACTGCTAGAAGCCCAAATATTTTTTCAGAGCTAAATGAAGAAAAAAATTATTTTTAATTTGCAACCTGATGGAGGTCAGTATAGATGGACTAATAGACCAAGTCCCACACACTGCTAGAAGCCCAAATATTTTTTCAGAGCTAGATGCAGAAAAAAATTATTTTTAATTTGCAACCTGATGGAGGTCAGTATAGATGGACTAATAGAACAAGTCCCACACGCTGCTAGAAGCCCAAATATTTTTTCAGAGATAAATGAAGAAAAAATTATTTTTAATTTGCAACCTGATGGAGGTCAGTATAGATGGACTAATAGACCAAGTCCCACACACTGCTAGAAGCCCAAATATTTTTTCAGAGCTAGATGCAGAAAAAAATTATTTTTAATTTGCAACCTGATGGAGGTCAGTATAGATGGACTAATAGACCAAGTCCCACACACCGCTAGAAGCCCAAATATTTTTTCAGAGCTAGATGCAGAAAAAAATTATATTCAATTTGCAACCTGCTGGAGGTCAGTATAGAAGGACTAATAGAACAAGTCCCACACACTGCTAGAAGCCCAAATATTTTTTCAGAGCTAAATGAAGAAAAAAATTATTTTTAATTTGCAACCTGATGGAGGTCAGTATAGATGGACTAATAGACCAAGTCCCACACACTGCTAGAAGCCCAAATATTTTTTCAGAGCTAGATGCAGAAAAAAATTATATTCAGTTTGCAACCTGATGGAGGTCAGTATAGATGGACTAATACAATGATGCTATGCCCAAAAGATTTTACTTCACTAGGTGCAGTAAAAAAATTGGTATTCTATACACAGGTGGTATATCTTGCAACACAGATAGGCTACTCCACTGACTAACACACTCTGCAATAGGCCAAAAAGGATTAGCTTTGCTAGATTCAGCCAAATGCTGTGAAAAAAACTTGCACAGCACTGGCACAGACCTGCCTGGCAAAAACTGATAGGAACTCATGTAACCTAGTCCTGAAAAGGACTCCAATTACAATTAGTCTTTACTCCCACAATCTATCTATTTAAGAGCACAGACCTGCCTGATAAAAGTCATAGGAAATGCTGTAACCTAGTCCTTAAAAGGACTGCAATCACAACTATTCCCTACTCCCAAGCTATCTGTATATTTGTGCGAAAATTGGCTTGAAATTAACAAGGTATAGCGCACACAGCAACAGCGGTGCCGTCTAACACGCAGCTGCAGCAGTGAGAAAATGGTGGCGACGGGGAAAATGGCTTGGTCTTATAGGGCAAGGACATGTGACATACACTGCCAATCACACATGCCCTTGCTTGTGTGAAAAAAAGCACTTCGCTCCGTGTGTGCGCTGCTGATAGGCTGACAGATTGCACCTCCCCACTGCAAATGCGGGAAAGAGAAAAAAAAATGGAGATCTTCATTGTTCCTGCAGAGATCCATCCCCTGCCCCTCCCCCCGCCCCGCTGTACACTCAAACTGCGTATTAACATTAATTTTCATCATTACTGAGAAAAAATCCAGTTATGATTTTGGTGCACGAACAGTTATCGAACATAACCTCGAACAGCCGAATTTTTCTCAAATTGTTCGTGTTCGCCGACCGGCTCGAACACCTCCCAAAACAGCTCGAATTTGAGATTGGCGAACAGTTCGAGTAGAACAACGCTCATCTCTAGTCATAAAGCCTATTTTCATAGGGCCATCAGATGGCCCTTACTATTAATAAAAGGCCAGTAGTCGGCCCTCGCTATTGTTAGGGAGCCATCAGCTGGCTATTCTTTGTTGTTCCTATTATTAACAAGTGGGTCTCCTATACTGTTATTGTATATCCAGTGACTGCAAGGGTTGCCAAAAATTTGAACTCAACCCAATACCCCTTTGAAGAGACATAGAGGAGGGTCTCAGTAAAAAAAATTTTCCCATTATTATTATAAAGGAGCGGGACTCCTATAGTGGTAATACCCATGCTGCGACTGCCAGGGCTGCCAACATTTGGGAAAAACCCCACTAAGAATTTAAAGACACATAGAGCAGGGCCACAGTAATGATAAATTACATTTAGAAAGGAAAAAGTCTGCTATACAGTTATAGGGTATGCAGTGAGTCCAATGGCTGACCAATTTTAGGAAAAACCCCACTAAGAATTTAAAGACACATAGAGCAGGGCCAAAGTAACAAGGCACGACATGTTCCCATTAGAAAGGAGAGGGTCTGCTATACAGTTATAGGGTATGCAGTGAGTCCAATGGCTGACCAAATTTAGGAAAAATCCCACTAACAATTTAAAGAGACATAGAGCAGGGCTACAGTAATGACAAATTCCCATTAGAAAGGAAAGAGTCTCCCATAGTGTTGGCCTATGCAGTGAATGCAAGGGCTGCCAAAAATTTGGAGGCATTTCAATGCCCCTTGGAAGAGACATGGAGGTGGGCCTCATAAAAAAATGTTCCCATTAGAAAGGAGCTGGCCTCCTATACTTGTAATGCCCATGCACTAAGTGTATGGGCTGAGAAACATTTAACCCTGGGGGGTATACATGAACATACTGTATAAAAATTTTTTTTTACGGGCATCATAAACACCCTTTAAAAAAATTATGTGGGTGTTGCATCACAGACCACGGTCACCCTGGTGATATGGTGGTGGAGGATGAGTAGAAGGAGGAGGACAAGAGCAAATAGCCAAAATCAGGAAGCGTACACCCATGTGTGGGTGTGAAAAGGTGCATGGGAACACAACTCCCAAGGAAAGACACTGGATTTGAGTTTATGTTATGCTGCTATCATTTGGTGGTGTTGAGAAGTCTGGCCCAATCCAGCCCTTGTTCATTTTTATAAGAGTCAGCCTGTCAGCATTTTCAGTTGACAGGCGGATGCGCTTATCAGTTAAAATTCCACCAGCGGCACTAAAAACCCGCTCTGATAAAACACTGGCGGCAGGGCAGGCCAGGACCTCCAAGGCATAGAGAGCCAGTTCATTCCACATATCCAGCTTGGATACCCATTAATTATAAGGCACAGCGGAATCACGGAGGACGTTGGTGCGGTCGGCAAGGTACTCCCTCAGCATCTTCCCAAAATTTGCACTCCTTGAGAGAGTATCCCGTGCCTCAGGGCCTGTGCGATGTGAGGGTCTGATAAAACTCTCCCAGAACTTTGACAGTGTTCCCCTGCCTCTGCTGGATTGAAGTTGTGTCTCTCTCGCCTGTACTCCTTGGTTGTCCAATGAAGTGTGCCCTCTGACGCCAGCGTTTTCAGATAGGAATTTTTTTAATAGTTCCGCTACAAGGGCCTTCTGGTACAGCCCCATTTTTGTAGACCTGTCTGCCTCAGGAATAAGAGATATAAAATTCTCCTTGTAGCGTGGGTCTAGAAATGTCACCAACCAGTAATTAATCACAACGCGTTTCGGCGGAAAAAAACGCCTTCATAAGGTAAACGCTTTTTCCGCCGAAACGCATTGTGATTAATAAGTAAAATTTTTTAATTCCACTTATTTTCCTCATCCTAGCTATTTGGCGCTCCTTCTAAACCACCTTTTCTTTTCCTTGTTGCCTACTTCCCTCTTTGAGGGTTGCGGTGGAGCTGCCTATTGCTTGGAGATTTTCCAGGACCTTGCCTTTACCCATTGGTTCTCCAGGACCTTGCTGATGCTTGGTCACATGACCGCTGGAATCCAACCCTCCAGTGGTGTGTGTGCTGCCAGCGGCATGCGATCGCTCCAGGAACTGTGCTGACGCTGGGACATGTGACTGCCGGTCTACAGCCCTCCTGCGGCGTGTGAGCTGTGTCAGCATCTCCCTCTTGTCTTTTCCGAGGTTGTGCAGGGGTGCACAACCTAGTAAGGTGAGCCCCACCAGTTTCTTTTAACCCCTTCATGTCCAGGTTTCACCTATTTGCGCCCCTTTGTCCTTTATTCTTTTCACCAACCAGTAATGACTGTCACCCAAAATTTTGAGAAAACGAGGGTCATGGGAAAGGCAGCGTAACATAAACTCAGCCATGCGTGCCAGACTGCTAACAGGCAAGACTTCCGTGTCCTCACCAAGAGGATGACTGACCATGCTCTACTCCTCCTACTCCTCTCTGTCCTCTGGCAATCCGCATTGAAGAGACGGTATGACAGCTGTGCAGGTAGTACCGTCTATAGGGCATGAAACTAGCTCCTGTCCTTCCTCCTCCTCCTCTTCCACATTGTCACCCAATCCACGTTGGGATGAGATGAGGCTTGGCTGTGTGTAATCACCCTGTATGGTTCCTTGCTCAATCTCATTGAGCTCCGCCTGCAATGCATCCTCTTTGATTGTGAGCAGAGAGCGTTTCAGAAGACAGAGAAGCGGGATGGTGACGCTAATTATGTCGTCATCGCCGCTCACCATCTTGGTGGAGTCCTCAAAGTTTTGGAGGATGGTACATATGACTGACATCCATGTCCACTCCTGAGGTCTTATGTGTGGAGTCTGAACTGCTGTCCTCGCTCTGCATGTCTTCCTGCCATGTTGGGTCAGTTACTATATCATTTACCACCTCGTCTTCCACTTCTGCACCCTGGTCCTCCTCCTGACTTTCTGGCAATTGTGTCTCATCATCGTCCACCTCTTGTGACACTTTCCCACCATCGCCTTCTTGTGACCATGGCTGCTCAAATATTTGGGCATCGCTACACGCGATCTCCTCTTGTCCCGCTTCAAGTGGACCAGGCGAGAGGCCCGAATCTATAAATGGAAAATTGAACAGCTCTTCAGAGTGTCCAAGTGTGGGATCATTTGTCTCCAGGCACTCGGCATGGTGGGATGAAGGAGGATCAGGGTGAGGAATATGCGGTCCAGACTCACGGTTACTGAGACTTGACCGTGTGGAAGACAGGGTGGTGGTGGTGGTGGTGGCTAAGTGACTGGAAGCATTATCCGCTATCCAACCAACAACCTTTTGACACTGCTCTGGTTCAATAGTGGTGTGCTGCGGTCCCCTAGGAATTGGGGCAGGAAGGTCAGGCGAGAAGATGTGGGTGTTTGTTGTGGCACAATATCAGCTTGCCAACGATCTTGTCCTCGGCCTCTGCAAGCACTATCACCATCAAGTCCAGTTCTCCTTCCCTTGCCACGTGCCTTCCCATTTTAAATGGAGGACAGTATCTTCCACGCTCACTACAAATGACTGAGTTTGGAGCAAACTTATATGTGATCGGTGTGACAGAGAAAACAGAGTTTTAAATACCTGGCCTGTAGGTAAGTAGTTTGAACAGCAAACTGACATACTAAAGGAAATTTTTAATGGAGGCCAGAAATGGCAGTATTTTCTGACAACGTATATGTGATCGTTGTGTGACGGAGAAAACAGAGTTTTAAAAACCTGGCCTGTAGATAAGTAGTTTGAACAGCAAACTGCTGTGAATTGCTTCACTGACACACTGAGAGAAATTTTTAACGGAGGCCAGAAAAGGCAGTATTTTCTGGCAACGTATATGTGATCCGTGTGACGGAGAAAACAGAGTTTTAAATACCTGGCCTGTAGATAAGTAGTTTGACCAGCAAACTGGTGTGAATTGCTTCACTGACACACTAAAGGAAATTTTTAATGGAGGCCAGAAATGGCAGTATTTTCTGACAACGTATATGTGATCCGTTTTATGAAGAAAACACAGTTTTAAATAACTGGATTTCTAGCGCTGTAATATGGAAAGGACCTGGCTGTATTCTGCAGTGCCAATTAGCAAATGGCGCAGGAAAAAGGTGTTCTCTGGATTGCTTTTTAAGCAAATAATGAGTATCAAGATCCAAAAAAAAGTATTCCTGGTCCCTGAGACCTGGGCCTTTGTATACAAATATCTACCAGCAGCAGAAGGCAGAATTGGAATTGAGCCTCTTGTGCTATATGCACTGCAGTCTGCTATATACCCTGCCTGCCTGCCTATATACACTGCCTGCCTGATATCTCTGCAGATTGATTAGTTAGTCTTCAAAAGGACTGTTTGTTAAGATGGATATGTGTAATGTACGGTTTTTCTCCCTACACTACCTAATACACAAGCAAATATCTCCCTGACACAGCAGCACCTCTCCCTACACTGTCTGATTCCGGAGTGACTGTGACGAGCATGGCGGCGCCAGGTCTGATATAGATCTGATGACGCTGTGCGGCCAGCCAATCACTGTAATGCCACAACCAACATGGTTACGGCATTACAGTGAGTGGCAGGCAATTTCTGCATGTTGATTGGTGCTCTAAAGAGCTCCAAACATGCAGGGAGCAAACCCGGAAATACTAGGCAAGCGCCGAGCATCTCGAGCAGTAGCGAGCATGCTCGCTCATCACTAGTGGACACCTGTTCCACTCATTGATCACCCTCACTGTCAAAAAGTTTTTTCTAATAACTAATCTGTATCTTCTCCCTTTCATTCCACTGTTTCTCGTGTTTCCATGTAAAAAAGAAACCAAAATATTGAATAAACGTAAGAGGTCAGCCAACCAATAAACCATATAGAAAAAACCCTTTAAAAACAGTCAACACTTTATTATTATATATTAAAACCCAAACAAAACAGGTAAATACTCCCAATTAGAAACATATATTAACATGTAGCAAACTGATGGGTGAATATACAGTACAGACCAAAAGTTTGGACACACCTTCTCATTTAAAGATTTTTCTGTATTTTCATGACTATGAAAATTGTACATTCACACTGAAGGCATCACACCTATGAATTAACAAGTGGAATTATATACTTAACAAAAAAGTGTGAAACAACTGAAAATATGTCTTATATTCTAGGTTCTTCAAAGTAGCCACCTTTTGCTTTGATGACTGCTTTGCACGTTCTTGGCATTCTCTTGATTAGCTTCAAGAGGTGGTCTTCCAATATTCTTGAAGGAGTTCCCAGAGATGCTTAGCACTTGTTGGCCCTTTTGCCTTCACTCTGCGGTCCAGCTCATCCCAAACCATCTCGATTGGGTTCAGGTCTGGTGACTGTGGAGGCCAGGTCATCTGGCGTAGCACCCCATCACTCTCCTTCTTGGTCAAATAGCCCTTACACAGCCTGGAGGTGTGCTTTGGGACATTGTCCTGTTGAAAAATAAATGATGGTCCAACTTAAAGCAAACTGGATGGAATAGCATGCCACTGCAAGATGCTGTGGTAGCAATGCTGGTTCAGTATGCCTTCAATTTTGAATAAATCCCCAAACAGTGTCACAAGCAGAGCACCCCCACACCATCACACCTCCTCCTCCATGCTTCACGGTGGGAACCAGGCATGTAGAGTCGATCCGTTCACCTTTTCTGCGTCGCACAAAGACACGGTGGTTGGAACCAAAGATCTCAAATTTGGACTCATCAGACCAAAGCACAGATTTCCACTGTTTTAATGTCCATTCCTTGTGTTATTTAGCCCAAACAAGTTTCTTCTGCTTGTTGCCTGTCCTTAGCAGTGGTTTCCTAGCAGCTATTTTACCATGAAGGCCTGCTGCACAAAGTCTCCTATTAACAGTTGTTGAAGAGATGTGTCTGCTGCTAGAACTTTGTGTGGCATTGACCTCTTCTCTAATCTGAGCTGCTGTTAACCTGCGATTTCTGAGGCTGGTGACTCAGATAAACTTATCCTCAGAAGCAGAGGTGACTCTTGGTCTTCCTTTCCTGGGGCGGTCCTCATGTGAGCCAGTTTCTTTGTAGCGCTTGATGGTTTTTGTAACTGCACTTGGGGACACTTTCAAAGTTTGCCCAATTTTTTGGACTGACTGACCTTCATTTCTTAAAGTAATGATGGCCACTCGTTTTTCTTTACTTAGCTGCTTTTTTCTTGCCATAATGCAAATTCAAACAGTCTATTCAGTAGGACTATCAGCTTTGTATCCATCAGACTTCTGCACAACACAACTGATGGTCCCAACCCCATTTATAAGGCAAGAAATCCCACTTATTAAACCTGACAGGGCACACCTGTGAAGTGAAAACCATTTCCGGTGACTACCTGTTGACGCTCATCTAGAGAATGCCAAGAGTGTGCAAAGCAGTCATCAAAGCAAAAGGTGGCTACTTTGAAGGACCTAGAATATAAGACATATTTTCAGTTGTTTCACACTTTTTTGTTAAGTATATAATTCCACACGTGTTAATTCATAGTATTGATGCCTCAGTGTGAATGTACAATTTTCAAAGTCATGAAAATACAGAAAAATCTTTAAATGAGAAGGTGTGTCCAAACTTTTGGTCTGTACTGTAGGTAGGGAAACAGGTAAGGATATAAACCTAAAATGCACCTAGGATAGCCCTAAAAGGCTTCCCTACCTGTCAGAGAAGGTTGGCACCCAAGATATGCAATCTGGTCCTAGTATATGCCCTATCAGTAAAATATAAACATGTGCCACACAAACAAAAACCTCAAAATATATTGCATTTACCCCAGGCCTTAGGATCTCTGTTGAAAAAATCTATAGGACAGCACTGGACAAAAATCTATAATAATTCAGTGTTCAATTGTCCACCAAGAAACACGCATGTGCACCCAGACAGTATGACAATACTGAGGTAATCAATATATACTAAATCGTGTCAAAACCTCAATTTAAGTACTCTCAGCAATGTGTATAAAGCTCAATGGTATATTGCACATACCTAAAGCTCAAGGGAAAACCCTAAATAGGTTCAATCATTAAAGCCCTTTGTTTCAATCTTAGGCGAAAGGAAATAACTATACGCAATCAAGATGTCTAATAAAACATTGGTACTTATCCCATCAAGGGGCATCGTTCCTGTCCCAACGCGTTTCTCCCCACTGGTGCTGATGTTCATTAGGGGACCTTAGACTGCTGAATGTTAAATATCATTGGCACAGGTACCAAGCAGTGTGGTGTCCCATGGGCGTGTGGAGCAGTGAATATTACATTTCCTTAATAGCGCACACAGTGTCAGCCGCAGACACTGGCTCCTGCAGCTGCTTGGTAATCATGTGTGCCCACTATTAAAGAGAATGAATATTAATTTCTCTCCATGCCCATAGGAGTAGAAATCAGTGAATATTCATTCTCTTTAATAGTGGGCACACGTGATCCCCCAGCAGCGGCAGGAGCAGGGCCTGCGGCTAACACTGAGTGCGCTATTAAGGGGAATGAATATTCTCTGCTTCCCATGCTCATAGTCCAGGCATAGGGAGCAGTGAATCTTCCTGCAGCTGACATCAGCGTTTGGGCGTGCATGGCAGTGATGTCATGCGCTGCTCACTTACACGCTGAAATCAGCAGCTGGCATCAGAACAGGACGCAGCGCTGGAGCAGAGGGAAAGTGAGTATAATCCTTTATTTTTTTATGTGTGCTGCGTGATGGGGATGGGAGTGCCATGCATACCAGGATAGGGATGGGGGTGCCATGCATACCAGGATGGGGGTGCCATGTATACTAGGATGGGGGAGTCATGTATACCAGGATGGGGATGGGGGCCACATATAACAGGAAGGAGGGGCCATATATACCAGGATGGGGGCATATATATACCATGATGGGGGATATTAGTACAGAATTGGGGGAAATAAACCCCTATAACAGTGTCAACAGCAGACTCCCTCCCCTGTAACAGTGCATCATGACCACACTTTTTGCTTCAATCTTTTTTCTATTTTCCCACCAAGGTGCGTCTTATGGTCTGGTGTGTCTTATAGTCAGAAAAATATGGTAAATTTCCTTAATTTAACTTAAAAAAATATATAAAATATCCAGTCTATGCTGCTTTAGAAGCTTCTTTGAATTTCTTGTCAAAATTTGTATATTTTGCTAACTGTACAATCATGGTATTCTGATTCTATGAACATAGTATAAGGACAATGATAAGTAGCAGTTTAAAGCAGCTAGTAAAGGAGCATGAACTGTCCATTTGAAATAGCACTGCAGTATAGTGTTTGGGAGTAGAGATGAGCAGATTGATCCATGGAGGATCGAATTTGAGTCGCATTTCCTATGTTGTTTCATGAAAATTAGAATATTTTGAGATTTGATTCATAGTTCACAAAAAAATGCCCAACACCATTTCATACTACTCAAGCATTAGAAAATGGGCTAATGTCATTTTGCGTTGCTGCACAGCCTTCCCATAATGCCCTGCAGGTATGAAATCTAGCAGATTATCATACCTTGTACACTGGTGGTCACTACCTGGGTTATCACAAAGCAGAGGTTCCCAGTGGAGCACAGTTTGTATGGCAGAGTCATTTTCCATCTCCAGAGTCACTGGGTGTAGCGTCGGCGTCCCTGTCTCCTGCCAGACAGGGACGCTGTTCCCCTCACCTCTCCGCTCTGTGCCCGGCGGCTTCCTCCCGCTCTGCTTCCCGGCCTCTGTGCTTAGGGCGCGCGCACGCGCACTCCCCCTCTCTACCACTCTTGACGACTTAATTACACTTGCCACCCGGATTGACATCCGGTTCCAGGAGCGCACCAAAGAGGAAGCCCGTGAGAGGAGGTTTCCACGCCTTGCCCCTACCTTCCAGAGACCCGTCACTTCCTCCGTTACTCCCCCGGTGCACTCACCCGAGCCTATGCAGGTCGACCAGACCAAGATGGTCAAGACCCATCAAGAATTACGCCGTGCCGAGGGGAGCTGCTTCTACTGTGGCAGTAAGGAGCACCCGATCCGTTCCTGCCCGGAGAGGTCGGGAAACGCTTGTGTCTAGGGTCGCTCAGAAAGGTCGCCCTAGACAGAAATAAACCCTCTCCATCTCTAATCCTGTCGGTCTCTATCATCTGCGGGGAGAACCGTTATTTTGAACTGGCTCAACTTGACTCTGGAGCTGCCGGAAATCTCATTTCTCAGTCCCTGGTAGAGAAATACCGCATTCCCACCAAACCTCTGGCTGTACCCTTATCTGTCGCCGCCGTGGATGGGGGCCTCTTACCTCATGCCATCCAACTCATCACCGAATCCATAACTCTGCAGGTGGGAATGCTGCACTCTGAGAGCATCATATTTCATGTTCTGCCTGGACTCTCTCACGCCCTCTTGCTAGGCCTACCATGGCTCTAGCGACACGCACCCGTGCTTGATTGGCAGACCGGAGAAGTTCTTCGCTGGGGACAGGACTGCCATAAGACTTGTTTAGTTCCCGTTCATCCTGCTCGTCCTTCTCCTACCCCAGCCAATCTACCCGGCCTACCGGTTCCCTATTGGCCTTTTGCGGACATCTTTAATAAAAGAGAAGCAGAGACATTACCCCCTCATAGACCATACGACTGCCCAATTGACCTGATGCCCGGCGCTACTCCTCCCCGTGGGCGTATTTACCCTTTGTCCGCTGCTGAGACCCAGTCCATGTCTGAATATATTGAGGAGAATCTGGCCCGGGGATTTATCCGGAAATCTACCTCTCCGGCGGGAGCAGGCTTCTTCTTCGTCAAAAAGAAGGATGGCTCACTCCGTCCCAGTATAGACTATAGAGGCCTTAACCAGATCACAGTGAAGAATAAATACCCCCTTCCGCTCATTCCTGAATTATTTGACCGTCTGAGGGGGGCTAGAATCTTCACCAAGCTGGACCTCCGTGGGGCGTATAATCTGGTCCGTATCCGTCAGGGGGATGAATGGAAGACGGCATTCAACACCCGGGACGGTCACTATGAATACCTTGTAATGCCCTTCGGTCTCTGTAATGCTCCCGCCGTCTTTCAAGAGTTGGTCAATGACATCTTCCGTGACCTTCTCTACTCCTGCGTGGTGGTGTACCTGGACGACATCTTGGTCTTCTCTCTGGATCTTCTCACTCACCGGAGGGATGTTCGTCAGGTCCTGCTCAGGCTCAGGCAGAACCACCTCTACGCAAAATATGAGAAGTGCCTCTTTGAGCAGACCTCGCTTCCGTTTCTGGGCTACATAATCTCTCAGACCGGCCTACAAATGGACCCTGAGAAACTGTCTGCCATCCTGAAGTGGCCCCGACCAGAGGGGTTGAAGGCTATTCAGCGGTTCCTGGGCTTCGCCAACTAATACCGCCTCTTCATTCCGCACTTCTTTTCCCGGACTGCCCCTATATCGGCGCTCACCCGTGAGGGCGCTAATCCCAGAGAATGGCTGCCCGAAGCTGAGGAGGCCTTCCTTTCTTTAAAACGAGCTTTTTCCTCTGCCCCTGTGCTGCATCGTCCGGACGGCAACAAACAATTCTTTCTAGAAGTCGACGCTTCCTCCTCCGGAGCTGGAGCAGTACTTACCCAAAAGTCGTCTTCCGGAAGAATGGTAACCTGCGGCTTCTTCTCCAAACTCTTCTCCTCATCTGAGCGCAACTATTCTATAGGAGACCGAGAATTGTTGGCCATTAAGCTGGCACTGGAGGAGTGGCGTTACCTGCTCGAGGGGACTCTTCACCCGGTAATAATTTACACGGACCACAAGAACTTGGCTTACCTCCAGAGTGCCCAGAGACTTAACCCGCGCCAAGCCCGGTGGTCCTTGTTCTTCGCCCGCTTTAATTTCATTCTACATTTTCGCCCGGCTGACAAAAACCTCAAAGCTGATGCTGTTAGAACCTTGCTGTTAGGTTTTTTTTCCTTTGCTGGTCACATGACCTTGTTGGCCTATTTAATCCTGCTCCGCCCTTCTGGCTTTGCTGGACTTCATTGTATATCTTTTTTCTAGCTAGCCTGTGCTCTGTATCTAACTCTGTTAGTTTGCTTGGTCTACGGACCTCTATGTTCTATCTATTTTGTTTGTTCGTCTGTCTGCTACTATTTCTGTTAGGAGGTGTCCCATATTCCTCCCAGTCCTTAGTACTTGTAGGGATTCCCTCCCCAAATCTATAGGTCTCCGTACAGACTAGATTAGGACTTTAGCAGGTCTGATCGCAGGATCAGGTTCCCTGTTACATCGTAGGGATTCAGTTGAGTCTTATAGTAGGGACAGATCTCCTCTCTTTCCTTAGCTTTGGTAGCAGAACATAACAGTAAGTCCAGCCAGTAAATTCTCTAAGGAAAGATTTTTTTTTGTTCCATCATGGTGTCGGTTCAGGATTTGGCTAAACACCTGCAGGGACTCTCTCTGGAAGTGGCCGAGCTCCGTCAGCACGTGAGTAACTGTCCTGGAGCACATTTCTTGGAGCCTAAGGTATGTTTGCCGGATTTATTTTTTGGTGAACATCGAGAATTTTTTTCATTTAAAAATGCTTGCTTATTGTATTTTCGTTTGAGACCCAAGTCCTCTGGGGATGAATCCCAGCGCGTAGGGTTCATAATGTCACTTTTGCGCAAAGAGCCTCAGGAGTGGGCCTTTTCTTTGCAACCTAGTGATACATGCTTCAGATCAGTGGATAGTTTTTTTTCTGCTTTAGGACTATTATATGATGATCCTGACCGTGTCGCATCAGCTGAGACTGAGTTGAGACGTTTAAAACAAGGATCAGGTAATATGGAAAAATATTGTACACATTTTCGTCGTTGGTCCACTCAAACAGGGTGGAACGATTCTGCTCTGAAAAGTCTATTTCTTGCTGGGCTCAGTGAAAAGGTTAAAGACCTGCTAATTGCTTATCCTACACCTGAGGATTTGCAACAGGCTATGCAATTAGCTATACGGGTGGATAGGAGACTGCGTGCAAGGGTTAATGAGAGCAAATCCTCTGCTATGTCAGTTTCTGGTTATGATAATGTGTGTACTAACAGTGGTGAACCGATGGAGATTGGATCGGTGGCACCTCGCTCTCAAGAAAAACACCGTCGTTTTTCAGAAGGCTTGTGTTTCTATTGCGGGAAATCTGGTCATTTGATTAAAGGCTGTGAGCTTCGTATGAAGAAAGAAAAAAAAATGGTCAGTCACGCCCGTATTGCCTGTTTAAATTCCAAGGGTATATTTTTAGCTGCTTCCACGATTGCTCAGGAAAAATTAATGGAATTTCGGGTGTTTGTTGATTGCGGGTCTACACTGAATGTTATTGATGGGGGATTCGTGGAAAAACTCAATTTAAAACCTGAACCTTTATCATCCCCCATTGCTGTGGTTTCTGTGGATGGCTCCCCTTTGAAGAATATTACTCTCAAGGTCAGTGAATTTCCTCTCACTATTAATGGTGTTCACCATGAGAAATTGGATTTGGTAGTGTTGAATAACTTGCCTTCTCCAGTAATATTGGGATTGCCCTGGTTAAAATTTCACAATCCTGTACTGGATTGGTCTACCAGTGAAATTAAATCCTGGAGCCATAAATGTTATGACAAGTGTTGTAACGGGCGTATTGCAGCTTTGGATAGGGGAGAATTACCTGTTCCTATTCAGGATTTTTGGAGAGTTTTTTCTGAGAAAGAATCGCAGGTTTTGCCTCCCCATAGAGACTATGATTGTTCTATTGAATTTGTCCCTGGAGCGACTCTTCCTAAAAGTCGTTTATTTAACCTTACTATTCCTGAGAGGAAGGCTTTGGAGGAATACATACAGACAAGTTTGGCCGCCGGTCACATTAGGCCCTCTAAGTCTCCTGTGGCGGTTGGATTTTTTTTTGTAAAAAAAAAGGACGGCGGTTTACGTCCTTGTCTGGATTTTCGTGAGATTAACAAAATTACGGTACGCAATCCTTACCCACTGCCATTGATTCCTGATCTGTTTAACCAGTTATTGGGGGCCAAGTGGTTCTCTAAAATTGACCTTAAGGGGGCATACAATCTGTTGCGCATGAAGGAGGGTGACGAATGGAAGACTGCTTTTAACACTCCTGTGGGTCATTTTGAGAATCTGGTTATGCCTTTTGGTCTTACTAATGCTCCTGCATTTTTTCAGAATCTGATTAATGACATCCTTAGACCTTTGATCGGTAAAAATGTGGTTGTGTATTTGGATGACATTTTGATTTATTCGCCAGATCTGGAGTCTCATTGGCGGAGCGTACGTGAGGTATTACAGTTATTAATGGACAATTCGCTTTTTGCTAAGCTGGAGAAATGTGAGTTCGCTGTACAGAGAATTAGTTTTTTGGGCTACATTATCTCCAGCAAAGGTTTTGAGATGGATCCGGTTAAGGTTCAGCCTGTGCAGGAATGGCCTAGGCCTATTGGTTTGAAATCGATACAGAGGTTTTTGGGTTTCGCCAATTACTATAGAAAATTCATAAAAAATTTTTCTAGTATTGTCAAACCTCTGACTGATCTCACTAGGAAAGGTGCTGATGCGGTTCAGTGGTCTTCTGAGGCCATTGAAGCTTTTGTGTATCTCAAGGAGAGGTTCACCTCTGCTCCCATCCTTATGCAGCCTGATGTTACTAGGCCGTTTTTGGTTGAGGTTGATGCTTCCTCTGTGGGGGTTGGCGCAGTATTGTCTCAGGATAACGGGGATGGATTACATCCCTGTGCATTTTTTTCAAAAAAATTTTCGGAGACTGAATTGAATTACGATATTGGTAATAGGGAATTATTGGCTATTAAACTCGCATTTGAACACTGGCGCCACTTCTTGGAAGGTGCGGAATTTCCCGTTCAGGTTCTTACGGATCATAAAAATCTGATATATCTTGACGCTGCCAAGCGCCTGAATGCCCGTCAGGCTAGGTGGGCACTGTTTTTCTCGCGGTTTAATTTCTCCGTTACTTACATCCCTGGTACTAAGAATGTTAAGGCGGATGCCTTGTCTCGCAGTTTTTCTCCCATAGTCGGTGCTGAGAAAGAGGAAAACATTTTACAAGAAGGTGTTGTGATAGCTGCTTTAGACTCCGTTTTGGAAGATGAGATTCTTAAAGCTCAGGAGAATGCCCCATCTAACACTCCTCATGGGAGGTTGTTTGTGCCTGGGACCTTTAGGAGAGATTTGTTTGTTGAGTGTCACGAATCTCGGTTGGCAGGTCATCCCGGAATCTCTGAGACCAAGAGACTGGTGGGTCGCAGTTTTTGGTGGCCTGGATGGCAGAAGGAAGTCATTAAGTGGGTGCGCCAATGTACTATATGTGCTAGATCTAAGTCCTCACATACTCCTGCTGCGGGGTTGCTTTGTCCTTTGGAGGTCCCCAGTGCTCCTTGGACACATTTGGCTATGGACTTTATAACTGACCTTCCCTCCTCTGAGGGTTTTACTGTCATCTGGGTGGTCGTGGACCGTTTTAGCAAAATGTGTCACTTGGTTCCCTTCGTCAAACTGCCCTGCGCTAAAACTCTAGCTAAGGCCTTTGTCAAGGAAATTGTCAGACTTCATGGCGTTCCTACTGACATTGTTTCTGATAGGGGTCCTCAGTTCGTGGCTCGTTTTTGGCGTGCCTTTTGTGACAGGTTGGGAATTCATTTGTCGTTTTCGTCCGGATATCATCCTGAATCTAATGGCCAGACAGAAAGGAAAAACCAGGATGTTGAGCAGTTCTTGCGTTGTTTTGTGGCAGACAATCAAGAGGGGTGGTCTGAGTTTCTGCCACTTGCCGAATTTGCTCTGAACAATCATACATCTTCTTCTGCTGGTTGTTCGCCTTTTTTTTGTTGTTCTGGGAGACATCCGTCGTTTGGGTCGTTCTCCAAGTTGGGATCTGCCGTGCCTGAGGAGGAGAATTTTTCCGGTGATTTGGAAAGAGTTTGGACGGATGTGCGTGGTAATCTTCAGGAGGCCAACAGAAAATCTAAAGACTACTTTGATAGGAAACGACAGGAGGTTTTGTTCGCTGTTGGTGACATGGTTTGGTTGCCCTCTAGGAATCTGCGGTTGAGGATTCCTTCTAAGAAATTGGGTCCCAAGTTTGTAGGGCCCTTTAAGGTGCTTCAGGTTGTCAACCAATCTGCTGTTAGGTTGGAGGTTCCTACCTCCTGGAGAATTAATCCGGTCTTTCATGTCTCTCTGTTAAAAAAAGCTGTTGTGTCGGATGGTGACGCCTCTGCCTCTGTTCCTCCGGTGGTGGAGGACGGGGAATATGAAATTTCTCGCATCCTTGACTCTAGACGGTATAGAGGTAGTTTGCAGTATCTTGTGGCCTGGAAAGGTTTCGGACCCGAGGATAACTCTTGGGTGAGGTCAGATGATGTTTCCGCGTCCAGACTTATCAGAGCGTTTCACAGGAGATTTCCTGATAAGCCTGGTCCTAGGGGATCCGGAGGATCCTCTTAGAAGGGGGGGTACTGTTAGAACCTTGCTGTTAGGTTTTTTTTCCTTTGCTGGTCACATGACCTTGTTGGCCTATTTAATCCTGCTCCGCCCTTCTGGCTTTGCTGGACTTCATTGTATATCTTTTTTCTAGCTAGCCTGTGCTCTGTATCTAACTCTGTTAGTTTGCTTGGTCTACGGACCTCTATGTTCTATCTATTTTGTTTGTTCGTCTGTCTGCTACTATTTCTGTTAGGAGGTGTCCCATATTCCTCCCAGTCCTTAGTACTTGTAGGGATTCCCTCCCCAAATCTATAGGTCTCCGTACAGACTAGATTAGGACTTTAGCAGGTCTGATCGCAGGATCAGGTTCCCTGTTACATCGTAGGGATTCAGTTGAGTCTTATAGTAGGGACAGATCTCCTCTCTTTCCTTAGCTTTGGTAGCAGAACATAACAGATGCCTTATCCCGATCCTTTTTGGTCTCTGATCTTGAGAAGGAGCCTAAACACATCATCGACCCCGCCAAAGTAATGCAGGTGGCCCCCGTGAATCTAAATCGTCTTCCACCCGGTAAGACGTTCGTAACTGTTCCTGATCGTGAGAAGGTTCTATACTAGGTACACTCGTCCAAGCTAGCTGGCCACGCTGGTCAGAAAAAGACCCTCCAGCTTATTTCCCGGCATTACTGGTGGCCTACCCTGCACAAGGACGTAATAGACTTTGTTTCAGCCTGTGTGTCCTGTGCCCGCAACAAGGTTCCGAGACATCTGCCAGCCGGCCGTCTCCTTCCTCTTCCTGTACCTGCTGCCCCGTGGCAGCATATAGCTATGGACTTTATAATGGACCTCCCTGTCTCTGCCGGTTGTACGGTCATATGGGTGGTCGCTGACCGCTTTTCCAAAATGGCTCACTTTATTCCCCTGCCAGGTCTCCCGTCTGCATCAGAGTTAGCTAAAGACTTTATTCATCATGTCTTCCATCTACACGGTCTTCCTCTCCACATCGTATCCGACCGAGGGGTTCAGTTCACCTCTCGTTTTTGGCGAGCCATGTGTAAACTGCTGGGGGTCACCTTGAACTTTTCTTCTGCATATCACCCACAGTCCAATGGCCAAGTAGAACGGATCAACCAAATTTTAACCAGTTACCTCCGGCACTTTGTTAATGCTCACCATTCCGACTGGGTGGATCTTTTACCGTGGGCCGAATTTTCTTACAATAATCACGAGAGCAAATCTTCCTCCAAATCCCCGTTTTTTGTAGTCTTCGGTCAGCATCCTCGGATCCCGTTTCCCGTCTCCACCTCGGTGGACAATCCGGCTGCGGTATCTCTCGTTAACGAATTTTCCTCCATTTGGGAAAGTACCAGATCCGCACTTCTTCAGTCGTCCGAGCGGATGAAAAAACAGGCTGACAAAAGACGTCTGGATCCACCACAATTCCATCCTGGAGATAAGGTCTGGCTCTCGTCCAAGTATGTCCGGCTCAAGATTCTTTCCTACAAGTTAGGGCCTCGGTTCATCGGCCCACTGGAAGTTATCAAACAAATCATCCCGGTGGCCTATAAATTGAAACTCCCAGCCAACTTGCGGATTCCTAACTCCTTCCATGTATCTCTACTCAAACCCAAGGTACTTAACTCTTTTTCCAAGTCTACAGGTATGCCTCCTGCTCCGGTTTCCACTGAAAACGAGTTTGAGGTAGAGCACATTCTGGCCACCAAAAGGGTAAGAGGAAAGTCATTTTTTCTAGTGGATTGGAAGGGGTTTGGTCCTGAGGAGAGAACATGGGAGCCCCGGGAGAACATCCATGCCCCGCTCATCCTTGATAAATTTCTCTCTTGCCTAAAAAAGGGGGGCCTAAAGGGGGGGGGTACTGTAGCGTCGGCGTCCCTGCCTCCTGCCAGACAGGGACGCCGTTCCCCTCACCTCTCCGCTCCGTGCCCGGCGGCTTCCTCCCGCTCTGCTGGCAGCGCGCGCTACTTCCCGGCCTCTGTGCTTAGGGCACGCGTGCGCTCCCCCTCTCTTAAAGCGGCCGCTCGCGCCGTCCTAAGGAGTCCCCGGCCAATGGCCGGAGGACCTCACCATATATAAGGCACCTCCTCCAAAATGGAGGTGCCGGAGCAATGTTGTTGCAAAGCCTTTCAACTCAGCTTCAGCCCTCAGGTCCCGTTACCAGTTACCTGCCGGTCACCTACCAGATTCCTGCTTGATACCTGCCTGTTACCTGCCTGATATCTGCTTACCTGCTTGCAATCCTGTGGTCCGACAGTCTGCCTACCAGCACCTGCCAGTCTGTCTATGGATCAGTCCGTCTGCCGACCAGGAAGTACCTGCCAGATACCTGCCTGATACCTGCCTGCCTGTCCAGAGACTCCAGCCCACTCACCTGGGAGCGCTCACCTGCTACCTGCCTGCAAGCCTACCTGGAGGCTCTGCCGTCATTTGCCGTGACCACCTGCCTGTCCAGAGACTCTTGCCCACTCACCTGGGAGCGCTCACCTGCTACCTGCCTGCTAGCCTACCTGGAGGCTCTGCCGTCACTTGCCGTGACCACCTGCCTGTCCAGAGACTCTTGCCCGCTCACCTGGGAGCGCTCACCTGCTACCTGCCTGCTAGCTTACCTGGAGGCTCTGCCGTCACTTGCCGTGACCACCTGCCTGTCCAGAGACTCTTGCCCGCTCACCTGGGAGCGCTCACCTGCTACCTGCCTGCTAGCCTACCTGGAGGCTCTGCCGTCACTTGCCGTGACCACCTGCCTGTCCAGAGACTCTTGCCCGCTCACCTGGGAGCGCTCACCTGCTACTTGCCTGCTAGCCTATTTAGAGACTCTTATCCTGCTGTCACTTGCCGTGACCATCCGCCTGTCAAGAGACTGTCCCCGTCACTTGCCGTGACCTCCTGTCCTTCTACCCAGAGACTGTCCCCGTCACTTGCCGTGACCTCCTGTCCTTCTACCCAGAGACTGTGCCTGTCACTTGCTGTGACTACCTGCCCGCCTTCCATGGGAGCCACCCGCTTCCTTACAAGGACTGCCCCTTTGTATAGTTGCTCAGAGGTTCCACCTCCCAGACCCGTTACACTGGGTAAGTTTCTCTCCTGTAGAGTGTAGGCTCTTCTTGTCAGCAGGGCCACATCACTTGTACAGTTGGAGCGGAAAGTATTCAGACCCCTTTAAATTTTTCACTCTTGGTTTCATTGCAGCCATTTGGTAAATTCTAAAAAGTTCATTTTTTTTCATTAAAGTACACTCTGCACCCCATCTTGACTGAAAAAAACTGAAATGTAGAAATTTTTGCAAATTTATTAAAAAAGAAAAACTGAAATATCACATGGTCATAAGTATTCACACCCTTTGCTCAGTATTGAGTAGAAGCACCATTTTGAGCTAGTACAGCCATGAGTCTTCTTGGGAATGATGCAACAAGTGTTTCACACCTGGATTTGGGGATCCTCTGCCATTCTTCCATACAGATCCTCTCCAGTTCCGTCAGGTTGGATGGTGAACGTTGGAGGACAGCCATTTTCAGGTCTATCCAGAGATGCTCAATTGGGTTTAAGTCAGGGCTCTGGTTGGGCCAGTCAAGAATGGTCAAAGAGTTGTTCTGAAGCCACTCCTTTGTTATTTTAGCTGTGTGCTTAGGGTCATTGCCTTGTTGGAAGGTGAACCTTTGGCCAAGTCGGAGGTCCAGAGCACTCTGGAAGAGGTTTTCATCCAGGATATCTCTGCACTTGGCCACATTCATGTTTCCTTCAATTGCAACCAGTTGTCCTGTCCCTGCAGCTGAAAAACACCCCCATAGCATGATGCTGCCACCACCATGTTTCACTGTTGAGATTGTATTGGGCAGGTGATGAGCAGTGCCTGGTTTTCTCCACACATACCGCTTAGAATTATCACCAAAAATTCTATCTTTGTCTCATCAGACCAGAGAATCTTATTTCTCATAGTCTGGGAGTCCTTTTTGAGCAAACTCTATGCGGGCTTTCATATGTCTTGCACTGAAAAGAGGCTTCCATCGGGCCTCTCTGCCATAAAGGCCTGACTGGTGGAGGGCTGCAGTGATAGTTGACTTTGTGGAACTTTGTCCCATCTCCCTACTGCATCTCTGGAGCTTAGTCACAGTGATCTTGGGGTTCTTCTTTACCTCTCTCACCAAGGCTCTTCTCCCACGATTGCTCAGTTTGGCTGGATGGCCAGGTCTAGGAAGATTTCTGGTGGTCCCAAACTTCTTCCATTGAGGATTATGGAGGCCACTGTGCTCTTAGGAACCTTCCGTAATGCAGAAATTCTTCTGTAACCTTGCCCAGACTTGTGGCTTGCCACAATTCTGTCTCTGAGCTCCTTGGGCAGTTCCTTTGAGCTCATTTGGTCTGACATGCACTGTGAGCTGTGAGGTCTTATATAGACAGGTGTGTGCCTTTCCAAATAAAGTCCTATCAGTTTAACTAAACACAGCTGGACTCCAATGAAGGAGTAGAACCATCTCAAGGAGTATCACAAGGAAATGGATAGCATGTGACTTAAACATGAGTGTCTGAGCAAAGGGTCTGAATTCTTATGACCATGTGATATTACAGTTTTTCTTTTTTAATAAATTTGCAAACAGTTCTACATTTCTGTTTTTTTCCAGTCAAGATGGGGTGCAGAGTGTACTTCAATGAGAAAAAAAATGAACTTTTTAGAATTTACCAAATGGCTGCAATGAAACAAAGAGTGAAAAACAGGGGTCTGAATACTTTTCGTACCCACTGTAGAGAGTAAGCTCTCATGGTCAGTGGGGTCATCGCTCTCTCTCTTCTGTACAATGTAAACTCTCATGATCAACGGGAGCCTCTCTCGCCTGTAAAGTGTAAGCTCTTAGGGTGCTTTCACATTGCGTTAAGTGGGTCCCATCGGGGCTTGCATCCGTTCCCTCCCCACAAAAAAGGATTTGGACTTAAACGCCGAAGGGGTGATAAACTGTAATGGTATCAGCAGGACGAACGTGCGCTCTGCCGTGCATCATTTTTGAGCTTGCATATGCCTACTGGAGGCAGACGCTCAGACATGGAAGATTGCATCTGAGTGTCCATCTCCAGTAGACGTACACTCCTGAAAATGATGCGCGACATAGCGTATGTTCGCTCTGCTGCCACTATTACAGCCTATGGCCCCATCAGCACATACGTCCGAATCCCGTTTTGAGGGTGGTTAGAATGTAAGCCACAAAGGGGCAACCGAATGTGTCCCTAAACGCAATGTGAAAGCATGCTTTTGGTTCTCTCTCTATCTCCTCTCCCCCACATGTATTTTCTGAGCAATTACAGACTTTACAGTATTGAGATTCACATTAATTTTAATTAATTCACAAATATTTTTTTTTGGGGGGGGGTGAAAATTTGGAGAAGTCAGTTAGAATGTCAAAATATCCACTCATTTCTATTTGGGAGTGAAAAGGCTAAAATAAGGTAATAAAGTGTAGTACAAACATTCTGAACATTGCAATACCAGGAGGATAAATACATAAAATAAAGTTTAGTTGCTCTTTAAATTTTTTTTAAAAAATGTCCATATTAAGGCTGGGCAAATTAATTCTAAGTGAATCAAATACATTCCCAAAATTAAATATAGTACCGAATAGTCTAGTATCCACTGGAGTTTTTCAACAAGAAACACAACTGAATTCACTTTTTCTTTCTCTAAAAACAAGCAATAGATTAAGCATTATTGATTATATGTCCTGTATGAACAATGATAAATATCATGATGTAATTCAAATTAGACATTAACCTATTTTTTATTGATATTGGCGGATGATCATCAGTCAGATTTTTTTTTAAAGAAAATCTCCAAGTGTTTTCTTTTTGTCTTCTGATCATTATTCCACTAAAATCTGCCAGCACATTAAATGTAAAGGGAACCGGTCATGTCATTTGGAGCGTGTAAACTGCCCCCAGACGGTTGTTAATGATGCAATATGCATCACTAACACGCTTTTTGCATTAAAATCGGTGCTGTAATCTTTTGTAAAATCCACTTTATACACTTATATCTCATTTAGTCATAGGGTGTTCCTTTCTTCATTCAGTTCGGCTTGTCGCCGTCTACTCAATTTGAATTGTCTCTGGCTTGCGCCGACGTCACATGAATAGGCTTGTTGTGGTCCCGCGCTTGCGCACTGTATGCTGTCACCCAGATTGCGCAATGTGTATTGTAAAGCTGCGTATCGCTCCGCATCCGCAGTGTCGATCGGCTAGTGCGCATGTGCAGTCACAATCGGCTCCCGCGTGTGAGCAGTGATCAGCGGCTTCCATGCACTCAACTGGGAGCGCGCACGCGCTAGCCGGTCGTCACTGCGACACTGCGCACAAGCGGCGATACGCAGCTTTACAATACACATTGCGCAAGCTCGGTGACAGCATACAGTGCGCAAGCGCGGTACCACTGCAAGCCTATTCATGTGACGCCGGCGCAAACCGGAGACAACTCAAATTGAGTGGATGGCGACAAGCCAGACTGAATAAAGAAAGGAACACCCCTATGGCTAAACGAGCAAGTAAGATATAAGTACATTAAGTGGATTTTACAAAAGATCACAGCACCGATTTTAATGCAAAAAGCGTTTTAGTGATGCATATTGCAGTTTACACGCTCCAACTGACATGACAAGTTCCCTTTAAAGAGTAAACAATGTTTTAATTTTTACTTCATAAAATAATAGTACACGTGAAATTAAGAAACTTTCTAATATATTTTTAATATATTTCTCCTGGACTGATCTTTCAGTCTCAATTTTTTCAATTCACAGGTAGAATCTGTAAAATCTGTATTCTGTGAAGACGGAATGATACATTACTAGATAGCAGACGGCAGTTGCTTGTGATAAGATTCTATAAAGATGAGAATAGGAGAAAGAGGGAGCAGCTCTGCTTCAAGCTCCTCCCTCCTCCCCTCATTACATAGAAGATCCTATCTCAGTCATTTAAAAATATGTCTTCACTGAATACAGGTTTTATCTGTGAATTCATTTTTTGAAAATGAATGATCAGTCCAGGAGGAGAAAGAAACAGATTTCTCTGATAACATATATCACAAAGTTTTTTTTTATTTTCACGTGTACTATTGATTTATAGAATAAAAATTAAAATGAGGGTTACTCTTTAAGATGGCCAAGCCTGATGATTTTAGTTCACTGGCCAAACATCTAGAGTGTATTGAGGCTTCTCGACTCATTATCTCTTGAGAGATAGAGAGATATGGAAGATTAAATATATATGCCCCATCCTTTTGTTCTTAGGAACAAAATCCGCAGCCAGAGCATTCTGGCAGCAGCTTTGTCATCTCTTACGATTGAAAATACATGAATGCTCATATATATATAGGAGACTCAGCGGGCTTGTCAACTTGACTTTTTATTTTATCTGGACAGTTATCCAAAAACCAACAAAAAGACAACATTTTTGTATGGACACATTAGAAAACCATTATAAATTATTATGACTTTAAGTGATTCATGTTTACAGCCCATAATTTTGATATCAACACATCAGCTGCATTTACTATTAACTGTAAAATGATAATTACAGTAAAAATAATCTATGTAAGCTTCTTCAGCTCAAAAAAAATCATGGATGCCTTAATTCTTTTAATGAACAGAGCAATAAAGTGCCCTATGTTTACAGACTGTTGTGGAATTTCTACACGGCTGGCAACCTTGGGAGTTAGCAGAGATAGCGGTCAGCGAATAAATGTTTAGCCCACATGTATCTCATGTGAATAGAGGTGCTAACTTTTCATATAATTTGTAAACATGTCAGATTTAAATTGATCTACTAAATATTAGATGAAATTACTATTTTCATTCATTTATTTTTATAATTATAATAATAATTATTATTTTATTTTTAATTATTTGTAGTAATTTTATCAATATTATTATTGTCATTATCATTATTATTATAGTATTTAAACTGGTTTCACTATTTTTTTGTGTCTAATAAAGTTTATCTTCTTTCCCCCAAAAAAGTTTAAGTTTGGAATATTTTGCATCTTTGTACAAAATTTAAGTTCATTTAAATTCTCCCTCTACCCCACCCCCAAAAAATGTAGTCGATGCCATTATTTCTCAAAAAAAGTTAAAGTGGTAAAAAAGTTACTTTTACAACTTACAGAAGAATTTTTTATTTTTTAAGTAAATTCTTTCCGTGTTTCAAAAGAGCCGAATAATGAATTTAGAAGCAGCTTAGAATTCTAACATTGTAAATGTTGCTACCGCAGCAGAAGACTTTAAAAAATATTATCCAAACCCTTCACAAGTGCGTAATCCTATTACTCCCATTTCTTATGGTAACTTGTTGTTTTCGTCGATTATTTGCCGAGCAAAAAACCACAAAAACAGGAATATAGAAATGTATTTTTTTCTCGTCGGAGGAAAATTACCATGTTGTTCTAGATGCTGAGATTAAATGATGATGGCTGTTTTGTAACCTGCCGAGTTGCAGAAAACATTGTACGTTGTATTGATATTACCTTCCCTATTCTATGAGATTTCTTGCTTGAAGCAAATTTTAATGTTGAGTAGAGTTAGAACAATTCTGTCCTAAGAAAATAACAAGAAAACACGTTATCAATTATTCACCATCGTATAAATTATGCATTTTTAATGTGTTCTCCCTTCAGATTAATTTAGTCTGTCATACTTTAGCACTGCCTTGGTTATTCTGGATGGAAAATGAACGACAATTCCATTTGACTTTTACTTCTAAAAATCATTTTCCATTACAAATTTTTGATTTATCCCATAAAAGGTTCAAATAGAAGTCTTATATTACTGTACGCATTCTGTACTTTATCACTGAAATTTATTAACCCCCCGCCTCGATCAGTGCACATTGACTTTGCCTACTAAAGAACTCTAGAGGTGACTTAGTGTTGTGACTACCCTTAATCTTAAAGGAGTTGTCCACTTTTAGGGCAATTTATCTATTTTTTTTTTACATAAATGCATTTATTTGGGGCTAAATTTTATTTTTGCAGTTGCTTTTAATTAAAAATTTTGTACCGTTTTGCTTTTACAGGCTCTTTGTTTTCCTGTTCATTCAACTTTGAATTCTTTACATCAAATACCGACCAGACCCCAGAGCATAATAAATGTAAGATGTAAAAAATAAAAAAAAATCCATATACTCACCTTACCGCTCACCTGTTACGAAAGGTGTGGGAAAGACTTAGTGCAACACAAAGGGAAGAGGGAAAGGGAGCCCAGACTCTAGGGAAAGCGGGGAGTGGAGACCTCCTAGGCTGGTCTAGTGTCACCCTGTCTCCCCTAACGACCCAATATTGGCTCTTCACCAATCGCCGCACACGTGCCTCACCCTCTTTTTCCCTGGCATATGGCTAAGCTTAGGGAAGGGAGGAGATAAGCACTAGTCAATCCCCACTGAACACTAAAGACAACAAGGAAGGACACAGGGGGAAATTGCTTAGCTTTAGATGACTTTGCTTAGCTTTAGACCTTGCTTAGCTTTAGATGACTCAAGACAAATGCGCACATGTCCTCAAGCTCTAGAGAGAGAAAGAAGTACTGCTCTTTGCTAAAGCCTTCACAAGGAGTAATGAATATCTCTGGCACTTCCCTCTGGAACACAGCAGGAATTTATACACCCAGGCCAGGGGTTAATTAGCCAGAGGAAGGTAGTCACTGGGTCCTAGAGACAGCCTCTAAGAAGATGTCTGTAATGCCAAAAGTAGAGATCTCCTGCAACCCACTGCAGGGCGAATGTCTGTCACTTCAGACATCACCTCTCTGGTCTTTCCTCTTGTTACTGTCCTACTTCCAGTCCTCACCGCATCTTCTTGTCACCACCTCTTGTGCTAAAATCTCAGGTCCTGGAAGGTTTCAGCATTATAGCATGACGACATGTGTCATGACCTCCAGTGCTCATGCGCAGTACCATCCCAGTGGCGGTGATCAGAAGATGTGACGAGCACTGGACAGGTGATGGTGTGGAGCAGAGGGGCCGGAGAGATGAATATAAGGATTTTTTCATTTTTTAACCGTTTGATGGCCTTTCACCAATCATAAAAATAGTGGCCAGCTGCTACCATTTTCCTAAATCTGCACAGAAGTGAATGACAAAAAGAATAAAAATCATTTTGGTGAATGTATATTTTTGTAAAATTTAAAAAAATATTCAATTCCAGTTGAATATTTTTGCTCATCTTTACAACTATTGTCTAATACAGTGAGAGCCATGAAATGTAATGAAGCAGCCCAGTGGCATGTTTTATTGTCTGATTGTGTCTCTGCATGGCCAAGACAGATTTTCACATTATTGAGATAGGAGATGACAGTTGGTGCATTTAAATTTCTATGAAGATGGGAGGGGGAGAAGCTTGCAGTTTGTCATAGACCTTTATAAGCTCCAACTGTCATATCCTATCTCAGTAATGGAAAATCTGTGTTCACTGAAGACAGATTTTACTTGGGAATTGAGAATATTTCAGAATGAATGAGAAGTCCTGGATAGTGTTGAGCCACCCCCGTAGTGTTCGAGTTCGGTTTGGTTTGTCGAACCCCCGTATGTTCGCCGAACTGTTCGTCGAACTGTTCATCGAACACCTTCGAACACTGTTAAAACCAATGGCAGGCGAACAAAAACACATAGAAACACATAGAAAACACCTTCAAAGGTGTCCAAAAGCTGACAAACTGCTCAGAAGACACAACTAACACATGGAAAAGTGACAAGTACATATAGTCATGCGAAAAGAAAAGAGGTGGAGGAGTAAAAGGAGGGGGAGACACAGATATAGGCATGTCATGCCCTTCTAAAACCAAAAAACTGAGAAGCCGACACTGCCAGTCCGTTCCTGCCCGTGCGACCTCCGTGTCGCCGAGTTTGTGCCAGAGCCGCGGTGGACCCTGACGGCCAGCCCCCCTCTCCCAATACTGGTGCCTGTCCGCTGGTGGGTCGAGCGAGCCCCGCTGCGGTGGAGGCAGGTCTAATCTTTTTAATTTAAATTGTCTGTCTAATTTGAATGAGTACACTTTAAATCCTTTTACAAGGATCTATTGAAGGGCAAGTCTCATGCCAGCAGCCGCGGTAATTCCAGCTCCAGTAGCGTCCACTAAAGCTGCTGCAGTTAAAAAGCTTTTATAAGGATCGAGCTTGGCGGTCCACCGCAAGGCGTTCTACCGCCAGTCCCAGCCCCTGTGCCTTGGGGTGCCTCCCCGATGCTCTTCACTGAGTGTCCCGGGGGCCCGAACCATTTCCTTTGAAAAAATGAAGTGTCCAAACTACAGGTGGTGTAGCTTGCTTAACAGCTGGGATAATCCGCTGACTAGCAGACACTGCTACTAGGCACAAGGTATTTCCTGGGCTAGATGCAGTTAAAAATTTGTAATTAGATACTCTCGTTGGATGCTGAGAAAGCATTCCATAGAGTCTCCTGGCAAGCCATATATTATTCTCTTAAAAAGCTTGGAGTAGGGGTCTATGGGACTCTTTTATAGCCAAAATCACGGCCCTGTATTTCGCAATACGTCACCTAGGCTGAAGATAAATGGAACATTTTCATCACCTTTCATAATCACCAATGGGACAAGGCAGGGATGTCCTCTGTCCCCTCTCTTATACATCCTAGTGACGGAGCACCTGCTCTCATCATTTCGCCATAACCCCAATATTAGGTGGATTGAGGTGGGAGGCACCGAGTACAAGTGCTCTGCATTTGCTAATGATGTCCTAGTATATATCACTCAATCACATATATCCATCCCTGCTGTTATGGCTGAAATAGATCACTTTGTTACATGGTCAAATTTTAAAATCAATGCAGCGAAGTCTGAGGCCCTCGATGTCTCCCTACCCAAATCCATACAGGATTCCATCCAGTCCAACTTTCCCTTTGCCTGGCCCTCACAGGGTATCAAATACTTAGGAATTCCTATTCATAGAGACCTCTCCCGTCTATGATATCTTAGTTTTGAGCCCTTTATTGAACAACTCCATACAGACCACGGTGGGCAAGTTAGAACTGTAAGATTCACTACATGAACCACTGGTGTTTTGTGGAAAAGCACATGTACACTGTGTTCCAAATTATTATGCAAAAAGTGTTTAGGAGTGATAAGGTAAGAATTGTTTTGTTTGTCAGTTAAACTCATTGATGGTGATGTGTGTCAGGGCTCTTTATATCACTGTAAGCAATTGCAGACACCTGTGCTAATTAGTTTGGCAGGTGTGTCCAATGAAAGGCAAGACTACTTAAGAAGGCTGTCCCACATTATTAAGCAGCCTACATTTTCTGCCAAAATGGGAAAGAAAAAGGATGTGTCAGCTGCTGAGAGGCAACAAATTGTGGAGTGTTTAGGTCAAGGCATGACTACAATCAACATTGCCAAGACACTTCATCCTGATCATCGCACAATCAAGAAGTATGTAGCTGATTCACAGTACACACGTGTGCGTGCTGATAAGGGAAAATTGAGGACACTTTCCTACAGGCAATTACGTCAGGTTAAAAGAGCAGCGGCAAAAAGGCCTTGTCATAGCAGCAGACAAGTTTTTGAAGCTGCTGGTGCCTCCAACGTCCCCCGAACAACAAGATGCAGGGTCCTTCAGAGGTTTACAGCTGTGTATTAAGCCATCCTGTCGACCTCCTCTATCCACTGTACACAAGCAGAAACGGCTCTAGTGGGCCAAACAATACATGAAGACTGACTTCAAAACTGTTTTTTCACCGATGAGTGCCGTGCAACGCTCGATGGTCCAGATGGATGGAGTGGAGGATGGCTGGTTGATGGACACCCCATGCAAACATGGCTACGGCGCCAACAAGGAGGAGGTGGAGTAATGTTTTGGGCTGGAATCATGGGGAGAGAGATTGTCGGCCCCTTTAGGATCCCTGAAGGGGTAAAGATGAACTCCATAATGTATGTGGAGTTTCTCAAACAGCACTTCCTGCCATGATTCAAGAAGAAGAACCGTGTATTCCGCAGCAAGATCATTTTCATGCATGATAATGCACCGTCTCATGCTGCACATAACACATCTGCATCTCTGGCTGATATGGGCATAAAAGGGGACAAACTTATGGTGTGACCACCATGCTCACCTGACCTCAACCCCATTGAGAATCTCTGGAGCATCATCAAAAGGAGTGTCTATGATGGCAGGAGGCAGTTCACATCTAAGCAACAGCTCTAAGAGGGTATTCTGTCCTCATGCAAAACAACTGAAGCAGAAACCATCCAAAACCTGACAAATTCAATGGACGAGAGAGTTCAGAAGCTCCTTTCGAACAAGGGGTCCTATGTGCAAATGTAACATCACCTAGAAAAAAGTTTTGAGTTGAAAATTGTTTGATTTCAGTTTGTAATAACCTGCTAATGCTTATAATTTCAAAAATGACCATTTTTTTGTTCTTTATTAAAATGAAAAGGTTGATCGAAGAGTGTGGGGGATCTAAGAGTGTGGCAACCCAGTAGTCAGGATTATTTCGAATTCTGACAATCTGTTGGTCATGTTGCAGGTAGTGCAGCAAGAAGGCACTCATGTGTCCTGCGCATCTAGGAGCCCCAAAATTATTTTTCGGGCTAGATGCAGCTAAAAATTATTATTAATTTGAAAGCTGGTGGAGCTTAGTATAGATGGCCTAATAGAATCAGTACTGCAAACTGCTACAAGGCCCAAATTATTTTCCAGCCAAGATACAGATAAACATGATTTGTAATTTGAAAGCTTAAAACGGTTGGTGGGGTGATTTTAACAAATCATCAAGCTTTTACTCTCCCCAAGATGACACAGGGGTAGAAAAGTCGTTTCGGATCCATGATTTGTTCATCTTTATGAACGTGAGTCTGTCTACATTATCAGTGGAGAGCCACGTGCGCTTATCTGTCAGCACACCACCAGCAGCGCTGAACACACGTTCAGACAGAACGCTGGCTGTGGGGCATGACAAGATCTCCAAGGTGTAAGTGGCGAGCTCCGGCCATTTATCCAGATTTGAAGCCCAAAAAGAGCAAGGGTCCAGTGACACAGTCATGGCTTCAATGTTTACTTGGAGATACTCCTGTACCATGGTCTCTAGGCATTGACTATGTGTCAGACTTCTTGTCTCCTGTGGCATTGCAAAGGATAGGCTAAAAAAGTGGTGAAATGATTCCGCAAAACTGATGTTACCAGAAGATACTGTGTTTCTGTTACGTTTTGAGTGCTGAACACTTGACGGTCCCATGGTTGGCAAGTTGGAACTGTGAGATTCACTACGTGCACCACTAGTGTTTTGTGGAAAAGCACATGTAAGATTCTGCAACAGTCTCTGTTGATACTCCTGCATGCGTGCATCTCTTTCTATGGCAGGAATAATTTCTGCAAATTTACTTTTGTACCGGGGATCTAACAGTGTGGCAACCCAGTAGTCAGGATTATTTCTAATTCTCACAATTCGAGGGTCATGTTGCAGGTAGTGCAGAAGGAAGGCACTCATGTGTCTTGCGCATCCAGGAGCACCAAGTCCCTGTTGTGTTGGTGGCGAGGTAAGAATCATACTTCCTTTCTCTGCCCTCTCCCCCCAACCTCGCACAACAGAAATGTGATCAAGGTCTCCCTCATCTCATGAGTCTTCCATCAGTTCGTCCTCCACTTCTTCCTGGGCTCCTGCACCTTCCTCACTAGTTTGGCTGCTACCATGCTCCCTGGTAAAACCATCTCCCCCACCCTCACATGCCTGCCGCCTTGGTGCTGCTGACCGTCTGGACCTTGCAGATGTTAGCCCTTCCGCATACAACTCCCCCTCCTCTACTTCCTCCACCTCCTCTTGTGCCACCACCTGACTCCGAATTCTGTTTAACATGTGCTCCAGCATGTAAATCACCGGAATAGTCATGCTGATAATGGCCTCGTCAGCACTAAACATCTTCGTCGCCATTTCAAAACTTTGCAGAAGGGTGCATAGGTCCCTGATCTGAGACCACTCCTCCAGCGTGATTTGCCCCACCTCTGGATCTCGTTGGCCCAGGCTATATGTCAGAACGTATTGCACCAGGGCTTTTCGGTGCTGCCACAGTCGCTGCAACATGTGCAGAGTTGAATTCCACCGGGTAGGCACATCACAATTTAGCCGGTGAAGTGGCAGGCCCAACGACTTCTGTAGAGATGTAAGTCGCTGAGCTACGGGATGCGAACGGCGGAAGTGAGCACACAGCGACCGTGCCCTCTGCAGAAGGCCATCTAGTCCGGATAGTGGGCTAAAAATTGCTGGACAACCAGGTTCAACACATGAGCCATACAAGGCACGTGTGTGACATTGCCCCGGCGAAGGGCCGCACCCAGGTTTACAGCATTGTCGCACACGGCCTTCCCTGGTTTTCAGGTCCAGTGGAGACAACCATTCATGAAACTGGTTCTCCAGAGCAGAACACAACTCCTCAGCTGTGTGACTCATATTTCCCAGACATTTCAAAATAAAAACTGCCTGATGACGTTGAGCCCTGCTGCCAGCATAGTAAGGAGGTGTGCAGGATCCCTTCTGCACAGTTAGAAAGCTTGTGACATGACCATACAGGCTTTTGGTGCAGGTGGAGGACCGAGAGGAGGTTGAGGAGGCAGAAGCAGTGGAGGAACTTCTAGATAAAGAGGATTGACGCACAACTCGTGGGGACGGCAAGACTTGGACAGCAGCCCCTTGTCCTGCTGTCACCATAGTTACCCAGTGCCCAGTCAGCGACATGTAACGCCCCTGTCCATGCCTACTTGTCCAAGTGTCTGTGGTGAAATGCACCCTGTCACACACAGAGTTTCTCAAAGAAGCGGTGATGTTTTGTGCGACATGCTGGAGGAGCGCAGGCACACCTTTCTTTAAGAATTAGTGCCAACTGGGCATCTGGTACTGGGGCACTGCGACGGACATAAGGTCTCAAAAATCCTCTGTGTCCACCAGGTGGAAAGGCAGCATTTCTGTAGCCAAGAGCTTGCAGATGGTGAAATTCAACCTCTTAGCTTTCTCATGGCTAGGAGGAAATGGTCTTTTACTTGTCCACATCTGAGGGACCGAGGGCTGGCTGTTGTGCTTAGACGGGGTTGAGAAGGGTGTCCCCGGCAAACTGCCAGTCTGTGAGGAAGATGCAGGCAGACATGTTAGGTTGCCTTGATCCAAAGGTGGTGCTATCGATGTCGGACAGCGCTGAACACCAGCTGGAGTTTCCACCTCCAAAGAAAATGATGACCTGCCAATCACTCTGGCTGTTGCGGGTAAAGAGGTGGCAGGTCTGCGTCCCAAAACAGGTGTGCTGCTGTCCCCCCAGTCACAGAGCATGAAGAGGCCGCGGATGCACAAGATGTGGCAGACGGCGGTTGGCCCGGCCGCCTAGGCTGCATTGTAGCACAGTGAGCTTCCCACTGCAACTTATGCTTCATATCCATGTGCCGGTTCATGCATGAAGTACTCAAACTATGTATTTTTTGGCCTCTACTTAGCTTTTGCTGACAAATGTTACAGATAACGCGAGTTGGGTCATCTTTATCGATCTGAAAAAATGCCCAGGCTATGCAAGGCTTAGCACCCATGCGACCTGAAGAGCCACGACGACTTGTGGTCAGATGCAGAGTTGTGTTTGAGGATGCAGTTGTTGACGTGCTTCCAGTACTATGTCTCTGTCCAGGAAGGCGCAACCTGACCTCGCCGTCACTAGCATCCTCCTCCACCTCCTCTGCTGACCTCATCGACTGGCTGACTGTGGGTTGACAGTAAGTGGGATCTCCAACCTCGTCATCATCACCCTGTGTGTTATCACACCCGTCGTCCTCAGAGCCAACCTCTTCCTGCCCTGACAAAAAACTAAAGTTGCCGCTCCAATCAGGTATTTGAGTCTCATCATCGTCTTCCTCATTGTCTCCACCAGCAGGAGTTACAGTTTGGGAACTTGGGTCGACATTATGGTCAGAACCTTCTGCGTCTGGTCCTGGATCCGACTCATAAAGATTCTGGGCATCAGTGCAGATCATTTCCTCGTCTGGATTCACAGAAGCTCTGGAGCCGACCTCTGATTCCCTGGCTATAGTATGAGTAAACAGCTCTGCAGACTCAACCATCTGTTCTACCCCATACTCAGACGGGCAGCTGGAGACTTGGGAGCTGTGAGGAAGCAAGTGCGATTGGGGTGACACCTCTGAGGACTGGAGTATTTGTGATGTTGAAGTTGAGGTGGAGGAGAGCCCACTTAAAGGAGCACTTGATATCCGTTGAAGCACCTGCTGTTTTTGTGCCTCATCTGGAATTTGTAGCGATTGGCGTGGCCGTAAGAAATGGATCTTATAACATTGTCCGCTAAAAGAAGTAGACATCTTAGTTTGGCTGGAAGATGGTCTTTCTTCTGCAGATGTTACTGTTGCTTTAACACCTACCCCATGGACACAACCTTTTTTTCCCTTCCCAACACGCCTATTCCCCTTTCCACCAGCAGCAGGCCCTTTTCCACTCATTTTGGTGGTTAACTAATTCACAACTCTGGAGTTGTTTGCACAAAAAACAATGGATGGGAACCGAGCAGAGCTGAGTGGCCAAACTGTGGTATTAGCCCAAAAGTATTGGCTGGGTTAGATGCAGATAAAAATTATTTTGAATTTGCAACCTGGTGGAGGTTAGTATAGATGGACTAATAGAACAAGTCCCACACACTGCTACAAGCCGAAGCCCAAATATTTTTTCAGAGCTAGATGCAGATAAAAATTATATTGAATTTGCAACCTGGTGGAGGTTAGTATAGATGGACTAATAGAACAAGTCCCACACACTGCTACACGCCAATATATTTTTTCACGGCTAGATGCAGAAAAAAATTATATTGAATTTGCAACCTGGTGGAGGTTAGTATAGATGGACTAATAGAACAAGTCCCACACACTGCTACAAGCCGAAATATTTTTTCAGAGCTAGATGCAGAAAAAAATTATATTGAATTTGCAACATTGTGGAGGTTAGTATAGATGGACTAATAGAACAAGTCCCACACACTGCTACAAGCCGAAATAATTTTTCAGACCTAGATGCAGAAAAAAATTATATTGAATTTGCAACCTGGTGGAGGTTAGTATAGATGGACTAATAGAACAAGTCCCACACACTGCTACAAGCCAAAATATTTTTTCAGAGCTAGATGCAGATAAAAATTATTTTGAATTTGCAACCTGGTGGAGGTTCGCATAGATGGACTAATAGAACAAGTCCCACACACTGCTACAAGCCGAAATATTTTTTCAGAGCTAGATGCAGAAAAAAATTATATTGAATTTGCAACCTGGTGGAGGTTAGTATAGATGGACTAATAGAACAAGTCCCACACACTGCTACAAGCCGAAATATTTTTTCAGAGCTAGATGCAGATAAAAATTATTTTGAATTTGCAACCTGGTGGAGGTTAGTATAGATGGACTAATAGAATGATGCTATGCCCAAAAGGTTTTACTTCACTAGGTGCAGTAAAAAATTGGTATTCTATTCACAGGTGGTGTAGCTTGCAACACAGATAGGCTACTCTACTGACTAACACACACTGCAAGAGGCCAAAAAGGATTTGCTTTGCTATATTTAGCCAAATGCTGTGAAAAAAACTTGCACAGCACTAAAACAGACCTGCCTGGCAAAAAGTGATAGGAACTGATGTAACCTAGCCCTCAAAAGGACTGCAATTACAATTAGTCTTTACTCCCAACCTATCTATTTAAGAGCACAGACCTGCCTGATAAAAGTAATAGGAACTGATGTTACCTAGCCCTGAAAAGGACTGCAATCACAACTATTCCCTACTCCCAAGCTATCTGTAGATTTGTGGGAAAATTGGCTTGAAATTAACAAAGTATAGCGCACACAGCAACAGTGGTGCCGTCTAACACGCAGCTGCAGCAGTGAGAAAATGGTGGTGACGGGGAAAATGGTTGGGTCTTATAGGGCAAGGACATGTGACATACACTGCCAATGACACATGCCCTTGCTTGTGTGAAAAAAAGCAGTTCACTCCGTGTGTGCACTGCTGATAGGCTGACAGATTGCACCTCCCCACTGTAAATGCGGGAAAGAGAAAAAAAAATGGAGATCTTCATTATTTATGCAGAGATCCATCCCCTGCCCCTCCCCCTGCCCCGCTGTACACTCAAACTGCGTATTAACATTAATTTTCAGCATTACTGAGAAAAAATCCAGTTATGATTTTGGTGCACGAACAGTTATCGAACAAAACCTCGAACAGCCAAATTTTTTTCAAATTGTTCGTGTTCGCCGAACGGCTCGAACACAGCCCAAAACAGCTCGAATTTGAGATTGGCGGACAGTTCGAGTCGAACACGGCTCATCTCTCGTCCTGGAGGAGAAAGAAGCAGGTTTCTAAGAAATTTTCCATAGTTACTTATATTAAAATGAACTATTAATTTATAACAGAAAAAATTAGAACAGTGGTTACTTTTTAAACATTGTTTCTCATAACAGCAACATGGTTGATTCCTATGGTAGATTCACCAGTAAAAAAAAATTACCAAGGTAAGGATTACAAAGAACATAGTCCTGACTTTGTTTTGCCTTCGGAATGGGACAACAGTCATTGAAAACAGATGATCCCATTAAACAATGCAGGTTAAAATCTGACAAATTGGTTCCCCATTCTCATAATTAAGATTCTGGACACCGAGAACGGCTTTAAATTAAACCCTACCAAGAGTCCCGAAGTTATCATTGCTCTCCAGTTAATGATTTCATGGTATCTGATTATCACCTGATTATTCCATAGCTGTTCTCCACGGCATTATCGCAAAAGTGACAGAGTTTCAAGTTGGCTTCAACTCTTTCTCGTGGAGATTGGAAATTCCTGGCTCTTGCCTCCTGGTCTCCCATTTAGCATGCAGCGATCATACGAGCCTGGATTAAATCATAGGCAACTTGTTTGAGAGCTTGTGCCATTCATTCTAATTGCTGCAGTTAATAAAATAGCCTCCCTATGTAGTTTAATTTGTAAGCAGTGATTTGGGCTAAATGCCAAATTTGATTTAATGCTGACAAAATAATATTTAATTTATGGATCTAATTATTAACATTAATTAAGCTGTTCCAAGCATCTATTAAGAATTATTTTCTCACATTCCCCGTGAGTATACTCCCTTCTGTCTTTAAACTACTACAATTTGTTCTGTTAGCTTCACAAAACGCTTCCAATATGCTCTTTTGCTACCACTACCCTTCAAGTATTTACGGATCAGTGTTATCCGTCTGCCCTTTTGGCTCGAGATATTCATATTGGAAAATTGCAGTTGCTGTGAAGAAAAGTGCAAAAGACAGGGTTGAACGCACAGTAGATGCCGAGTAAATGGATATTAGTGATTACTGACTGTATGGATAGGATGGTGGAATGAGGAAAACTTATGGGTGGAATGGAGAGATTCATTTATGTATAGAGAGAATTAAAAATGTATAGAAATATAAGGACATATAAAATTGACCAATGTTGGGCTAAGATTTCTTGGGCCCCACAGAGAAAACTATTCTGAGTTCTAATTTTCCATCTACCAAGAATCTGTCCAACTTTAAGTTGTCCAAGACTAAGATAGGTCATCAATACTAACTCGGTGAGGGTCCAATACCCAACAATCCCACTGATCAGCTGTTACCAGGTCCCACATTTGGAGCTGGAATACATGGCACTATATACTGCCTAGTGGCCATTTTCAGCTTCTATTGAAGTGAATAAAAGAGGTGAGATGTAGTACTCAAGAACAACATCTACACAGTATGGTGCCCCAGCTCAGTACATTGTGTACTACCTGGATTCATAGACATTTAGTAATATCCACCACCCTGACACTTAAACCCCAGGCCCGTTCATGTGATGCCCCTCTGCATGCAAGTTGTAAAGTTGTTGTACACGAGATAGACCATCAAAGCCAAGCTTGCACAGTAGCTTTATTCCAGGCTGAGGAGTTAACTATTAAGGTACCAGACAGCTCTGGACAAGCCCCTTGATTTAGTAAATGTCTTTGACTCTAGGAAATATAAAACCTATGGAGCCGAAGCACCATGCCGTGTAGTGGTCATTCTTAAGTACTACATCTCAACTTCCATTCACTTCAATAGGAGTATGACTGCTACACAGTATTTAGTGTTGTATGTTCTGGCGCCAAACCTGGGACCTAGTAACAGATGATCATTGGAAATGAATGAGCAAACAAACAAATCATCCCATGTAAACAGGACTTGGACTGCCTAGAACTATGATAGCCTGTGGCCCTGAAAGATCGAGTAACTAATCTGACTGCACTGCTTGCTATGGTCTTCCTGTGTAAGCAGGCATTCAAATGAATGATTATCAGTAATAGTTTACCAATCGATGGTTGTATAGGGCCCTTAACGTGTCAAAGTAGCATAAGCTCAGCAGAATCAGAACTGTCACTCAATTGAAGTGTCCACTTTTCCTCAGCAACCAGGAAGTAAGAATGGTGCAGAATGTGTGCTGCTCAAAATGCTACTTGATAGTAACCCTTTAATAGTTTGTCAGTGCTTGTTCTGAAGTCCATACTTTTATCGTTATATTTGCATATACAGATAAAGAGCATTTGAACAAACACAAAGCTCAAGTGATCAGTGAATAGAAGAACTGCTCTGGAAAATGCTGATGATGTGGACCTGGGGCTTGTGATTTTGCAAGACTGATGAAACTAGCCATGGATGAGAAACTGAGAGAGGGAGATGAGCAGCTAACTGCTATATAGAATTTAGCTAGAGAGAAAGACAGCTGGGATCTCATGAGTAGCTCATAAGAATAGAATACTCAGCCAAAGTCTAGTGGTCAATCTCCTTGGCAACAAACTGTACACAATGTAAGATAAAAGCTCTCATACTAGGAGAATGACAGAAGATAGAAAAAGCAATTAACTGCAAACCTGCTTATTTTCATGTTCTCTATCTAACTATACCAATTTCATAACATGAGAGTATAAATTTGACCAGTTATACTTTTTTCTATGTTAATTTTACTATTTTTCATTTATTTTATATACTCTGCTCCCCTTAAGGTCTTCAAAGACATGTGTGGGGGAGGAACATTTTTTCACATCAATACATTATTATTATTTTTTTTACTTATTTCCCTTGTAATTGGAGCTGATATATTAGCCCGATACACAAAGGGATTTCAGCCTGCAGAATACATAGCAGTGCAATCTTGGTTTCTTAGGATCCAGTAGCTCCTGTTACCTCTCTCATCACAGCTTCACTGGGTTCGGAGATGAAAGCAGGGTAAGTGCTTCCTAATCTACATACATAGCACTTGTTCAGTGCTGTGTGTGCAGAGATGGGGAAGGAAAACATTGTAATAAACCATGTTGTAACATACCTGGCGGCATCCTTGCATAGTGGTCCATCTCCCACTGTGCAAGAGCGCGCACTTGATTTCCAGTCCAGACTATCACTCTGGCTTTCCTCCATGCCGTCTGCTTGCCTCTGTTTCTTCTGCTTAAGGGCGGCGCCCGATCACTTCCTGCTTCTTGTAGCTGCTGCGGGCACACCCCTTGTGCGTCCTCAGCCTATTGCTGTCTGTCACCTGGTATTTAACCCAGCTCTTTCCTGGAATCCTTGCCTGAGCATCTTGTGCTGTCAGTTGGCCTTTGGTCGCTGACGTGCCAGGTCCTTTCCTGTTCCCTGCCTTCGGTACCAGTTTCCGTGTCTGAACTGTGTCCTGTCTGTACTATCTTCTAGCCTGTTGTCTTCTGCCTATCCTGGAGGCTGTATTTCCAGACCAGTGTGAACACGCTCCTGGCCTGTTCTTTCCGCCTTCTAGGGGCCGCATACCTAGACCCGTTCCTGTATCTTGCCTGTTCCTGTCTGAACACGCTCCCAGCCTGTTCGTTCTGCCTTCTAGGGGCCGCATACCTAGACCCGCTCCTGTATCTTGCTGCTGTGTCTGTTCTTGTCTGAATACTCTCCTAGCCTGTTACCTGTTTTTCTCTATGTCCGTACCTTCCCTTTTCTTGCAGAATCTGATCCCGTACCTAACTCCTACTCGTTGTCCCTGTACTCCCGTTTGTGAGTTTAGAGTCCACTCGCTACTTCATTGCAAGTATCTTGTGTGTACCTGGTTCTGCCTTTCCCTTCCTGTCTGTTCCGTGTGAACAGAGCTCTGTCCACTCGGTTCTTGCCTGCTCTGCCTTGCTCACCGCTCCTGCGGTTTCCGCTCTGCCTTGCTCACTGCTCCTGCAGTTTCTGCTCTGCTCTGCCTTGCTCACTGCTCCGGCAGTCTCGCTCTGCTCTGACCCTTTGCTCGCTGCTCCGGCAGTCTCGCTTTGCTCTGACCCTTTGCTCGCTGCTCCGGCAGTCTCGCTCTGCTCTGACCCTTTCCTCGCTGCTCCGGCAGTCTCGCTCTGCTCTGACCCTTTGCTCGCTGCTCCGGCAGTCTCGCTCTGCTCTGACCCTTTGCTCGCTGCTCCGGCAGTCTCGCTCTGCTCTGACCCTTTGCTCGCTGCTCCGGCAGTCTCACTCTGCTCTGACCCTTTGCTCGCCTCTCCGGCAGTCTCACTCTGCTCTGACCCTTTGCTCGCTGCTCTGGCAGTCTCGCTCTGCTCTGACCCTTTGCTCGCTGCTCCGGCAGTCTCGCTCTGCTCTGACCCTTTGCTCGCTGCTCCGGCAGTCTCGCTCTGCTCTGACCCTTTGCTCGCTGCTTCGGCAGTCTCGTCCTGCTATGACCCTTTGCTCGCTGCTTCGGCAGTCTCGTCTTGCTCCTCTCTCGCTCACCGCTCCAGGCGGCCTTGTCCTGCTCTTCTCTCGCTCACCGCTCCAGGCAGTCTCGTCTTGTTCTGCTCTTGCTCGCCGCTCTGGGCGGCCTCACTCTGCTGTGTTTGTCCACCGCATCTGCGGTTCTGTTCCTGAGTCCCAGTCTGTACTGGGTCCTATCCACTCGGTGCTCCAACCTGTCGTACCTGCCAGTACCTCCCTGCCTGCATACCAGTCGTGCTTACCAGCATCCGCCAGTCTGCATACCAACCGTGTCTGCCAGCCTAACTTGCCTGTTCCTGTATTCCCCTGTGTGGGTCAACAGCCGTGTCCGGGGTCTGTCCTGGAGTAGCACCTGGTCCCTCTGCTCGGTTCCTCCTTGGTGCACTGGCGTCGTATGCCGTTGTGCGACCCTGGTCGGATCGGGTGGATACTTAGTTACGCCCCTCCAGGCAATCACTCTCCGGCACGGTCCAGTGGAATCACTATTTATACACGCACACGCCACTCAGCCCGGGCGTGTGCATTACACATGTTAAGATTCTTTCTGGGAATTCTGATTTTGTGTGACAGCCAGCTCCGCAACCCCACAGCATTACAAGCTTGTGAAAACTACTTAGACTGCGCTGACGTTTTTGAATGTCAGCACAAGGATAACAGTGGAACGCCTGGATGTTTAAACTCTATGAGCAGTCCAGAAATAGAGATTTATTTATTCAGTTAATGGTCTTCGGCTCGATCTTCAGCCATGGCGACTTGATGGACGAATGATCTGTAGGAAGATCTTTCTTATCCAAGTTTAGGTAGGTCCACCAGGGTCTTCTCCTGGCATGAAGCCATCAGGTTGCTGGTCTACCGCTTCGTTTTGTTTCTTCTATTTTTCAGACTATGATGTCCTTCTCCAATGATTGATCTCTTCGTATGATGTGTCCAAAGTAGGCAAGTCGTAGCTTAGTGACCCTTGTTTCGAGTGACATGTCTGGCTTGAATGTTCCAAGATTGATTTTTTTGTTCTTGCCATTGTAACAATGCTACTCACTTGGGATTGGGATGAGGTATCACAGGAACCATTTCTATTTAAAAGTCTGGCTGATTTATTTCATTCCTCATAAACTACATCACAGGAAAACTTAAATACAGCACTTGTCTGGCACAAAGTGTAGCACAAAGTAAAAAGTCCATATAATAGTGCTGGTTCGTCTGTTTGGGTTAAAGTCTAGCTTCTTAGTTCTTTAGAAAAGGCACACAGTCCTGGAGGTCTGCACTCCTGCTCACACAGACCATGTGTGAGATAAACAGGTCCAATTTTACAATGTGAACCACACGCAGGGGTGGAGATATGGTGAGCAGCCTTCCTGCCCTAACTCTTCAGATGCTCACAATTAACCTGGCCTTGTCATGGCCGATTAACCTCTCTTAGTACTATGTGTACCAGAGCATTACTTCAGGTTTATATGACAGAGGCCAACCACCTCTGTGAAACATATCTCTCATCCACTATGTGTCTGGCAGCCACCTTACACCATCCATGGTAATAGTGAAGAATTCCCAATTTCTCATTAAGCAAATTCAAATCTTTATTATTAAATGATACCACAAAAGGTTGAAGCCAACATCACAACAATTGGGTGACTACATATAGACAAATATAGAATAAACACATCTCCCAACAAAGAAAAGCAAAATAATGGATTTGTTTTTCAAAGCTGATCATCTTAACAAAAGTCAAGCCAAGAGCAAAGGTAACAATGGACTCATTTTTAAACAACATTGGAATCCCAAATGACAATAAGTCCCAATATTGACTTCAACCATCCCATTTGATATAAATGAATATACACTCCTAAACTTTAGAGGTCTAGATTGCTGTTCAACCATGCTGAAATGTAAATTATTTTCAAAACTGTATGTTATTTTAAAAATGCATTTTAAATCAAAAACTCCTTTTAATAAAAAAAAATAAAAAAAAATAGTTAATTCCATTTCATAGCGTACTACGGCTCAGTGTTGTCAAATAACGAGCTTCATTTGCTCAATCAGACTGAAATCCTATACGCAAGGCTCAATGGCCGAAACTTCTTGCATTTTAAAAAGCTCTTTCCTTAGCTTCCCAGGATTGCCTTTTACAATTCGATCCTTGGCGTAGATTGCCTTCATCTTTTATTTTTGTAATGGCAATTGCAATCTTTCCTTTCAATCCAATTAAATACAAACAGATGCATGCAGGGTCATTGAGCTGCGTGCCTCTCTGGTGAAATGTGTGGCTTTTATCAAGCTGAGGCTATTTAGAGAGGTGGAATGACTATCTGCAGCTATTAAGCAGCTTTATTATGTGTATAATATATATTTATGGCAGAGAGTTAACATTACGCCACACAAAGTGTCCTTTTTAATGTGTAACACGCCTGACTTTTAAGTGAAAAATTTTACGTATTGCTCATATATTTACATAGACCAGCTGGTTAAATATGTTCTATAGAATCCATGCTACGGATATTTTATTACCGTATCTACCACCACACAAATGTGCATTTTTAATATTTTTTTGCTATAAAATAGATATACGGAAACTAATATTTGGGGATTTTTTACAATTACAATTATAGCCAGATGCTTCATAAAAATTAAAGAGATCCAGGAATTGCCATTAAAAAAATGTATATTCCAGTACACGCTTAAAGAAAATGCCCTATGTGTTTCATTTAAGTTCATTAATTAGATGGAAGTCTGTGAATGAGAAATAATGTTTTTGTTCTTATTTTTTAATGCTGTAGATAATTTAGTTTTACTTTTAACAATATTACTTGTACAGCCATTTTGGAGCCACGTTTTTTTTTGTCTGTGTAGACCAGGGGTCTCAAACACGCGGCCCGCGGGCTGCATGCGGCCCCTCCGGCTGCTTCTTGCGGTCCGCAGGCACATAGACCCCGTAACGATCGCGGCTCTCTCCAGCAGCCGCCGACATCAGCGCTGTAGTGCAGTGTATTGCCGCGCAGAGACCGGCTCTCTGCACAGCAATACCAGTGTCAGCCGCCGGCCTATCAAACCCCAGCAGCTGACATCTGCGTCCCAGTGCAGCGGCGTATGACGTCACTGCCATGCGCAGATGTCAGTTGCTGGCCTCTGATAGGCCGGCGGCTGACACTGGTATTGCTGTGCAGAGAGCCGGTCTCTGCGCAGCAATACACTGCACTACAGCGCTGATGTCGGCGGCTGCTGGAGAGAGCCGCGATCGTTACAGGGTCTATGTGCCTGCAGGCCACAGGTGCATAAAGGATGCCGAGGGAACGGAGGACAGGTGACAATCTTTTTTTTTTTCTCTGTTATGTGAAATACAGCACAGGGGGGCACTGTGCGCAGTATGGGGGGGACGGGGGACCTGACCGCAGTATGGGGGGATGGGGACCCTGACCACAGTATGGGGGGACCGGGACCCTGACCGCAGTATGGGGGGACGGGACCCTGACCGCAGTATGGGGGGAACCTAGAAGGGGGACATGTCTGCAAGATAAGAACCAGGATGGGGGACCATGTCTGTAATATGGGAGACCTGGATGGGGGACCATGTCTGTAATATGGTGGACCTGGATGGGGGACCATGTCTGCAATATGGGGACCATGTCTGCAATATGGGGCACCATGTCTGCAATATGGGGGACCTGGATGGGGGACCATGTTTGCAATATGGGGGACCTGGATGGGAGACCATGTCTGCAATATGGGGACCATGTCTGCAATATGGGGGACCTGGATGGGGGACCATGTCTGCAATATGGGGACCATGTCTGCAATATGGGGCACCATGTCTGCAATATGGGGGACCTGGATGGGGGACCATGTTTGCAATATGGGGGACCTGGATGGGAGACCATGTCTGCAATATGGGGGACCATGTCTGCAATATGGGGGACCATGTCTGCAATATGCGGACCATGTCTGCAATATGGGGGACCTGGATGGGGGACCATGTCTGCAATATGGGGGACAATGTCTGCAATATGGGGGACCTGGATGGGGGACCATGTCTGCAATATGGGGGACCATGTCTGCAATATGGGGGCCCATGTGTCACGCTGTCTCTGTATACTGGAGGTAGGGGGCCTAAGCTGACCCTAAGCTGGGGCCCTGACTAATCCCTCAACCTGGAGGTACTGTTAAAGGTACAGAGGTCCAGGCCACCAGCGTAACCCCTACCTCCTGAGGATCCCTGCACCTAAGTAATCTAGTCCTGAGAAGGACCCCGATCACAACAAAAGGGGACAAGTAATAATATGCCCACACACAGTACTTAGACGAACGAGACAGTACAAGGGAAAAACCAAAACCACCTTGCATACAACAACTACACAACTACAACAGAGGGAACACCAACGGGAAAGGAGATAAATGATAAAGCGAGGAAGGGAAAAAACATTCCAAATACACTTATCTCAGAAACTCCAAATACCACGATCCGCTCTGTTAGTCAGAATGAAAAACTTTCACCGACACTTCCCAAACAGACCAGCAGGCATTTGAAGGAGTCTCACTACAGCAGTATTGATTGCAGCTGGGCGAGGCTGGACCTCGTCTAGCACAGAGAGAGAGAGAATTAACTCCCTCACTGCCGAAAAACACAAAGCACCAACAAGTCAGCTGCGAGAAGTCAGGCTGTGTACTCGTGACGATCTTCGTGGCGACACACCCGTGACAGTACCCCCCCTTCTACGAGGGGCCTCCGGACCCTCAGGGCCAGGTTTATCCGGGTGAGTCGTGTGGAAGGCCCGAACAAATCGGTCTGCGTTAATATCCGACGCAGGAACCCACATCCTCTCCTCAGGACCATACCCTTTCCAATGAACCAGGTACTGAAGGGACCGGCGATTAAAGCGTGAATCGATGACCCTCGATACCTGGAACTCCAAGTTACCATTGACCACCACTGGAGGGGGAGGTAAAGGTGACGGTACCACCGGCACCACATACCTCTTAAGCAACGACCTGTGGAACACGTTGTGAATTTTAAACGTAGGGGGGAGGTCAAGACGGAATGCCACCGGATTAATAATAGAACTGATTCTGTACGGCCCGATGAACCTGGGACCCAGTTTCCAGGAGGGAACCTTAAGTTTAATATTCCTGGTAGACAACCATACCCGATCGTTCACACTTAGGTCCGGACCAGACACTCTCTTCCTATCAGCCATACGTTTGTATCGGTTCCCCATAGTATTCAGATTCTTCAGCACCCCTCTCCATACTGAAGCGAGTGATGAGGAAAATCGTTCCTCCTCAGGAACCCCCGAAGAGCCCCCCCTACTGAAAGTACAAAACTGGGGATGAAAACCATATGCCCCAAAAAACGGGGACTTACCAGTGGACTTGCTCCGCCTATTATTAAGAGCAAACTCTGCCAGAGGTAAGAAAGAAGCCCAGTCCTCCTGGTTCTCTGACACAAAACACCGGAGATATGTCTCCAAGCTCTGGTTCATACGTTCCGTCTGACCATTGGTCTGAGGATGAAAAGCCGATGAGAATGACAAATGCATCCCCCGCCGTGCACAAAACGCCTTCCAGAACTTGGACACAAACTGAGACCCCCGATCAGACACCACCTCGGAGGGTACCCCGTGAAGCCTCACAATCTCCCCAATGAACACCTGCGCAAGAGTTTTAGCATTAGGGAGAGCCGGAAGAGCGATAAAATGTGCCATCTTGCTGAACCTGTCCACTACAACGAGTATGACCGTTTTACCCGAAGACGGAGGGAGGTCCGTAATAAAGTCCATAGACAGATGAGTCCAAGGACGCTCCGGGATCTTCAAAGGTAAGAGGGCCCCAGGCGGACGGGTATGTGAGGTCTTAGAGCGCGCACAAACCCCACAGGACGTGACAAAAGTTACCACCTCCTTATGTAAGTTAGGCCACCAAAACCGACGCGAGAGGAGATCCACAGTTGCTTTACTCCCCGGGTGTCCTGCAAAAACTGAGTTATGGTGTGCCTCGATCACCTTTTGTCGCAACTGATCTGGAACAAACAGTCTCCCCGGAGGTCCAACAGGGGCGTCCCCCTGAGCCTCCAATACCTCCTCCTCCAGCTCAGAGCATACTGCCGAAACCACCACCCCCTCCTGAAGGATAGGAATCGGGTCGTCCGTATTCCCGGCCCCAAGGAAACTACGAGATAAGGCATCCGCCTTTACATTTTTTGACCCAGGACGATATGTAACGACAAAATTAAACCTGGTAAAATACAATGACCACCTAGCTTGTCTGGTATTCAGACGTTTCGCGGACTCCAGATATAGCAGGTTCTTGTGATCGGTGATGACGGTGACCGGATGGACTGCCCCCTCCAAAAAATGGCGCCACTCCTCAAAAGCTAACTTAATGGCCAAGAGTTCCCTATTGCCGACATCGTAATTCCTCTCAGCGGACGACAATTTTTTAGAGAAAAAGGCGCACGGATGCCACTTACCAGGGGACGAACCCTGTGACAATACTGCTCCCACCCCTACCTCGGAAGCGTCTACCTCTACAATGAATGGCTGTGACGCATCAGGTTGAATGAGTATGGGTGCCGAGGCAAAACATTTTTTCAAGGAGGAGAATGCTTGACAAGCCTTGTCAGACCACCTAGAAAAATCCGTCCCCTTTTTAGTCATGTCTGTGAGAGGCTTAACCATGGACGAGAAATTACGAATGAACTTACGGTAATAATTAGCAAACCCCAGGAAACGTTGTAGTGCCTTAAGATTCTCTGGCCGATCCCACTCAAGAACTGCCCGCACTTTCCCAGGCTCCATACGAAAACCGGACGCTGAAACCAGGAAGCCTAAAAACTGGAGTTCCTATACGGCGAACACACACTTTTCCCATTTGGCATACAGTTTATTATCCCGCAAGATCTGTAACACCTGCCTAACGTGCTCCTGATGAGACACCAGATCCGGCGAGTAAATTAAGATATCATCCAGATATATGACAACAAACTGTCCCACCAGGCGGCGAAAAATGTCATTAACAAAGTGTTGGAACACCGCCGGGGCATTAGTCAGACCGAATGGCATGACAAGGTTCTCATAATGCCCCTCCGGAGTGTTAAACGCCGTCTTCCACTCATCCCCCTCCTTCATCCTAATCAGATTGTACGCCCCCCTGAGATCCAACTTAGAGAACCATTTGGCGCCCACGATCTGATTAAAGAGATCGGGAATAAGTGGGAGCGGATACGGATCTCGGACTGTAATCCGATTAAGTTCACGGAAATCCAGGCAAGGGCGTAGGCCTCCATCTTTCTTCTTAACAAAGAAGAACCCCGCAGCCACCGGTGAAGATGAAGGTCTAATATGCCCCTTAGCCAGACTTTCTGAAATATAATCCTTCCTGCCTCTCAGGACCAGAAAGGTTATACAACCTAGCTTTAGGTAACTTGGCCTCAGGGAGCAATTTTACAGAACAGTCATACTCGCGATGAGGAGGTAGTTCCTGACACCCTTTCTCCGAGAATACATCCTCAAAGTCCGCCAGAAATGGAGGTAAGACCCAAGGAGTAACCGCACTGATGACCGTGTTCATGCAGTTTTTATTACAGAATTTACTCCATTGGCTTATCTCTCTGGTTTGCCAATTAATAACCGGGTTATGCTTAGCTAACCAAGGAAGGCCCAACACTATAGGAGTGGGAAGACCCTCCAACACGTAGCAAGACAACAGTTCTTTATGTATCGCCCCCACTTGAAGTTTTACGTCATGTACAGCTTGCAAAAAACTTCCCTGACCGAGAGGCCTGGCATCGATCGAGAATATGGGGATGGGTTTAGCCAACTCACTCAATCGCATACCTTGAACCTGGGCAAACCGAGCATCAACCAGATTAGCCCCGGCCCCACTATCCAGAAGAACAGATATCCTCTCAGTTCTCATACCCACCACCACCTCCGCCGGTACGAGAAACTGAGACGAACCTAGGGACGAAATACCTACTCCCAGATTGCCGTCCACCACACAACCTGGGATCAACAGTTTTCCGACGACTCTTCACTCTGCAAGGGACGGGATGGACACCCCCCAATAAAATGTCCCTCTCTCCCGCAGAAGAAACACCTTCCTGTCTTATGGCGCACCACCGGTCCCCTCCCCGAAATGGTGTCCCTCCTAATTTCATAGGCTCCTCTGGACTGACCAGGGGAACCACCATATGAGGGGACCTTGTAGGAGGTGGAGTCATCACAGGGGGTAGAGTTATCCCGCACCTCTCCCGAAGCCGTCTGTCAACGCGAATAGCAAGGGCCATAGCGTCTTCCAGTGACGCGGGAGAGTCATACTGTGCCAACACATCCTGTAATTTGTCGGATAAACCTTGACAAAACTGGCTCCTAAGAGCTGGGTCATTCCACTGGGTGTCCGTGGCCCACCTACGGAACTCCGAACAGAATTCCTCCGCCGGACGATCTCCCTGCTGGATCCTACGTAACTTAGACTCAGCAAGGGAGATCCGATCTGGGTCATCATATACGAGTCCCAGAGCAGCGAAAAACCTATCCACTGACTGGAGAGCCGGGGAGCCCGGGGGAAGAGAGAACGCCCAAGATTGTGGGTCCCCTTGTAGGAGCGAGATGACAATTCCCACCCTTTGTTCTTCACTCCCCGATGACCGAGGCCGCAGCCGAAAGTACAACTTGCACGCCTCCCGGAAAACAAAAAACTTGTCCCGCCCCCCAGTGAACCTGTCAGGGAGAGCTACTTTAGGTTCTGGTCCGGCTTGCTCCAGAGGATGCAAAACCTTGGACCTAACGTCCGCCAGCTCCATGGACAAACTCTGCAACTGCCGAGCTAGACCGGCTACTGGATCCATGGTAGCTGGAGAAAAACTAAGTGGGTCGGTGAAAATGTCACGCTGTCTCTGTATACTGGAGGTAGGGGGCCTAAGCTGACCCTAAGCTGGGGCCCTGACTAATCCCTCAACCTGGAGGTACTGTTAAAGGTACAGACGTCCAGGCCGCCAGCGTAACCCCTACCTCCTGAGGATCCCTGCACCTAAGTAATCTAGTCCTGAGAAGGACCCCGATCACAACAAAAGGGGACAAGTAATAATATGCCCACACACAGTACTTAGACGAACGAGACAGTACAAGGGAAAAACCAAAACCACCTTGCATACAACAACTACACAACTACAACAGAGGGAACACCAACGGGAAAGGAGATAAATGATAAAGCGAGGAAGGGAAAAAACATTCCAAATACACTTATCTCAGAAACTCCAAATACCACGATCCGCTCTGTTAGTCAGAATGAAAAGCTTTCACCGACACTTCCCAAACAGACCAGCAGGCATTTGAAGGAGTCTCACTACAGCAGTATTGATTGCAGCTGGGCGAGGCTGGACCTCGTCTAGCACAGAGAGAGAGAGAATTAACTCCCTCACTGCCGAAAAACACAAAGCACCAACAAGTCAGCTGCGAGAAGTCAGGCTGTGTACTCGTGACGATCTTCGTGGCGACACACCCGTGACACCATGGTTGCAATATGGGGGACCTGGATGAGAGACCATGTCTGCAGTATGGGTGACCTGTAGGGGAGACCATGTCTGCAAGATGAGGACCAGTTCAAAAGGTGTATAGAAAATAAAATGGTATCACTAAAAATGTCACTTTGTCATGCAAATAATGCGGCCCCTCAAATTAAATGTTTTTCCGTGTGCGGCCCATATGCCCAGCTGAGTTTGAGACCCCTGGTGTAGACAATGTTGCACTCTGCTGTGTATATAGTCAACACCAGTCTGTCTCCTATATGGCCGCCCCAATGGAAGTGTTTAAGAATTAACAATAGATAGTTACTGAATTCAGACCTATATACTGTATTTTGCTATAATACTACAGTATTTCCACTTATAGGATACATTCACCTTTGACAGCTGTCACTGTTAGGACTGTTAATATCACAATTTGGACATATAGACCCATTATTATATCAACAATTTTCAATGAAGGTCCCCAAAATTTTTCATTTCCAGACAATTACCACCATTCAAAATTTACAAAGAATTATATATATATATATATATATATATATATATATATGTATATATATATACAGTACAGACCAAAAGTTTGGACACACCTTCTCATTTAAAGATTTTTCTGTATTTTCTTGACTATGAAAATTGTACATTCACACTGAAGGCATCAAAACTATGAATTAACACATGTGGAATTATATACTTAACAAAAAAGTGTGAAACAACTGAAAATATGTCTTATATTCTAGGTTCTTCAAAGTAGCCACCTTTTGCTTTGATGACTGCTTTGCACACTCTTGGCATTCTCTTGATGAGCTTCAAGAGGTAGTTACCGGAAATGGTCTTCCAACAATCTTGAAGGAGTTCCCAGAGATGCTTAGCACTTGTTGGCCCTTTTGCATTCACTCTGCGGTCCAGCTCACCCCAAACCATCTCGATTGGGTTCAGGTCTGGTGACTGTGGAGGCCAGGTCATCTGGTGTAGCACCCCATCACTCTCCTTCTTAGACCTTTTTAGACCTGTCAATCGATATAAGTGGGGCGGTGAGAAACCTGGTTGAATTGGAGCCTTTGCTTCTGGCCTGGTGAATTAAAGATCTGGATGGAAGTAGCCATAGGCCCAGAGCAAAGTTAGCAGACAGAAGAAAGAAGATAACTGCCAGAATATAGAACTGCATATTGGAGGATGGTTTGGAACGAGACAGATATAGGAAGTATAAGATTTTTTTAAACCCATTCTTGCCCGTTAAAATCTTCTAAAATCCAGCCTGCCACCATTTTTTTTTGCTATTCAACTTGAATCAATTCTCTAGTTTTTCTAAAAAGCCACGGTATTTCAGAGTAAAATGTAGCTTTCTATAATATGGGAGCCTGGTTATATTTTTTTTTGTGCTCCCAGTGGTTTCGGCAGCATAAGGTGGGTGACGGATTCCCTTTAAAAGAAGTTGAATCAGATGATAGAAACATTAAAAAAATAACACAGTACCACTCTTCTGCATATTCTGTATCTGGAAATTATGTATTTAATACATCTACAAAGGAAAGGTCAATATTAGAGATGAGAGGATCTTTGGCAACTCGAATTCGCCAACTTCACCAAATTTTAAGCTTACACTCTACACGAAAAGGAGTGGACCTTGCTGACCATAAGAGTTTACACTCTACAGGCAATAGAAAGAAAGAAAGAGAGAGAGGACCCCACTTACTATAAGAGCTTACACTGTACAAGAGAAAGAGGGAGAAAGAACGAGGACCCCACTGACCATAAGAGCTTACACTGTACAAGAGAAAGAGGGAGAAAGAAAGAGGACCTCGCTGACCATAAGAGCTTACGCTCTACAAGAGAGAGAGGACCACGCTGACCATAAGAGCTTACTCTCTACAGGAGAGGGAGACCCCACTGACCATAAGAGCTTACTCTCTACAGGAGAAGGATACCCCACTGACCATAAGTAGAGTAAAATCCCGGCACTCACTTATGTTTTCAATGCTTCTTTTAATGAACAACCACAAAAGATGTTTCAGTCCATCCCGAGTTTTTATCAAACCATTCCAGGCGTACCACCTTTCCCAGAAAGGAGTGCCGACCATCTTTACTGGTTTTCCCACTGACCATAAGAGCTTACACTGTACAGAAGAGAGTGGACCCTGCTGATCATAAGAGCATACACTCTACAGAAGAGAGAGTGAGAGAGAGGACTCTGCTGACCGTAAGAGCTTACACTCTACAGGAGAGGGAGAGTGAGATGAATCCACTGACCATAAGAGCTTGCACTTTACAGGAGAGAGAGAGTAAGCCTCTCTAACCATAAGAGCTTACACTTTACAGGCAAGAGATTAGAGAGAGGACCCTGCTGACCATAACAGCTTACACTCTACAGGAGAGAGAGAGATAACCCCACTGACCATAAGAGCTTGCACACTACAGAAGAGTTTCTGGAGGTGGAAAATCAACTTTGTCTTACAAAATATGCTCTACTTGGAACTGATCTGTGATGGCTCAGGTACTCACCCGACACCACCACTGTACAAGTTATTATAATCCACTAGATGTCATAGCTGCAGGGCATTATGGAGAGGTCCGGGCGGCCACCCAAAATGACATTAACCTGCTTTCTGATGCTTCAGTAGTGTTGGGAAATGGTGCCGGGCAAGTTTTTTTTAATTTTTGACAACTGCAAATCGAATTTCAAAATGTTCTAGTTCGCTTGAAACCATGATTTTCAGGGAATTCAACTCTAGCTTGATCCTTCACAAATCGATCTGCTCATCTGTAGTCAATATTTTCTTTAACTGATTATCTTTTTTGTCATCTAGATGCATAGTAGCCTCCAATCGTAAACCATTTTCTTATTTTGCAAATTATGCCTGAGGTCTGTAGGTTTCATGATCTGAAAAATACCCAACTGCTTACAAAACTGTGTCCAATGACTAAAATAAATGAAGAGCTCCATTAACTGTGAATTCTTCGTACTCTGTGCCTCCGCAAAGTAATGTTTAGCTTGAATAATCATTTCCCATCTCAGACCTCGAAACTATATCAGTCGACAGAAGTGGGACACACAATGAGCATTAGTCTCAATTTATAGGCAAATTTATCCAGCTCCCTGGCATCTATATTAGAAAGGGTCTACTTAAAATGCACAAATCTCTGTTACATGTATTAGAGTCATTAATGTTGATCCTGTTGTCACCCCGACTTACTTACATTGCAGTAATACAATTTATAAAATATTCATTCTATTCCGCTTTCAGTTGGATTTAGTCTCAAACTAGACTGATTCCCTTATTCGCCTCTTTGGAATAACCTTTCAGATGAGTGGCTTCTGTTTGTGCTTCATTTTAGCAGTCTTTTCTGATGATTACATTACATTTAAGCATTGAGTGGTTATTACTGTTGTATTTAGTTTAAATTTAATATTATGGAAATAGTTTTATGTCTGGCTCGTTCAGATTTTGATTCCATTATCCATCATATTTGCCGTTGCATTAGTTCAGGATTGCAGTGTTTTTGCATTAGTGTTTGCTCAGACGCGCTCGTTAAAGAGGTTGCATAAAATTTAAAAAAAAAAGACAAAAACCATGGCTGATATCATTCAGAAACATTATCCCACTTATTCACTGGTAGATTAGCACTACAGATGAGTGGATCAGGCAAAATGCGAATTTGCCGGTGTACACTTTTTTTGTGAGGGAAGTAGTGAAACAAGCTCACCTATACGGCTTAAAGCGTGCAGAAGCAAAGAAATACGTTATGACCAACGAGTAGATCCAGAGCAAAAATGGTAGACTGCAGCTCCTTAAAATTTCAAACTTTATTCAAAAAGATTAAAATTAATTCCATGTAACAATCAATGGGCAACGCGTTTCGAACTCCCTTTAGCATTCTTTATCTGAGCTGAGACACAAAAAGCTTGGAATTTCATGGAGCTGGAATCCAACTTTTTTTGCTCTCTCATATTTTTTTTTTACGTCAGGAAATTCTATTAGTGGAGAAGATATTCTTCTTGAATTTAATGTCCCTTATTATGACCTCAGAGCTTAATAAATATAAGATGTAAAAAAATAAATACAATTATTTTACTCACCTCACCGTTCTCCAAATTGGTCGCTCCAATCCTTACCATTTCCCATCTGGTCATTGCCGCATCTTCAAATGCCACAAGGTCACGATGCCATGACACAATGACCTTTTGTGCGCTAACGCAGAACCCTCCCAGGTGTCATCCAAGCGGGAGGTGGCGGGGATTTCAGCGCGAGCAGCTGCGATCTGAAGATCTTGCAAGGACCGGATGGATAACAGTGAGGAGTGGAGGGGCCAGAGAAGTGAGCTGCAAGGAGAGTATAAGGATTACATTAAATTTTTAACATTTAAATGGCCTTTTATCATTTACAAAAATGATGGCCAATGGTCGCCATTTTGCTGAATCTTCATGGAAGCGAATTACAAAAAAATATGTGTTTTGGCGAATAAAATATAAAATTCAAGTAGAATTCAATTCCACTCAAATTTATTCGCTCATCGCTATTTAGCATTATTCTTTGAAGGCGTTGTCACACTAACACCACCTCTTTACATATGTTATTTTAGTCCCTTATTTAGGGGTGAAAGCGACCAATGTTACTGTATAGATTCTACGTACATATAAAAACACACATATAACATAAAAAAAATGCACAAAAAATATCCCAACACTTCCTCCTTCAAACCCCATCCTCCGTTTTTATTGATCTTATTTTGTCTCATTGTACACATATTTTTGAGAAATATATAAAGAAATCTGTCTGTCTCAGGTGCTCAACCATGTCCCTTTCCTAATTATTACTGTCTTGTGTGTGGCGGGAACACGGGTTGCTATGAGTTGCTATGAGTGTAATGTGAAGGTGCACATCCACACTGTGGCCATTTAACAGACAAAATCTAGAATAAAAACAAAATGAGCAAATACCCTGCAAGTAGTAAATAAATGGACTCAGTGTGAATATGCACCTACAAATTGCACTTTTTCCATCATGTCTTCTAGCAAATTCCTTTGGTTTTGCTTTATTTTTCTATACTTTGTTCATACAGGGTGGCTCCCCCTTTTTTGAGCTTTTTCCACAGGCAGGTGAAAAACAGTCATGTCTGAGCTCCATCTATTCTGAGGTCTGCTGACACATACCGAGGTGAACTACAAGTGTTAGGAACCATCCTGATTGGGTACACCTTGTCGCGGTAGGATGGCTTTTATGCTCTTTTGATCAAAACAGTGTCAATTAAGTCCCCTGTGTTATCTACTTGTGCTATTACTATTTATTCACATATTGCAGGGCATTTGCCTATTTAATTTCATCCTAGAGGAAGACCTGTACGGTTGAAACGCGTAGTCTGTTCCTAGACAGCTGTGTCCTCTACACTGCCATAAAGTGCCCACTGTATGTACATACCTGGTCCGAAAAGGAATGATGTTCTTTTAAGGATTGTCCACTGGACTTTATTTGTTTTGGTTCCAAGCGATTGCAGGAGGGTTTGCCTCCCTCATCTCGGTGCGGATCCCTGGCAGATGATCGGACCAAGGAGAAACTACAATCTGTGTAAGCTGGCTGCTATTGACTTTTTGCATTTTTATCCTAGGTTTCTTCTTTATAATAGGACAAAAATATGTTTAAATCCTACCTCTTTAGGCCTAGCCTCATCCCTTGGTTGTCATCCAGCCAAAAAATGGATTAGATAAGCATTAAATCCTGTGTCCTCTTTAGACTTTCTACAAGAATGACTATTTCAGGATCATATAGAAAATGCAGCAGACTAATAATGAGTAGTGTTGAGCCACCCCCGTAGTGTTCGAGTTCGGTTCCGTTCGTCGAACACCCGTGTGTTCGCCGAACTGTTCGTCGAACTGTTCGTCGAACACCTTCGAACACCGTTAAAACCAATGGCAGGCAAACAAAAACACATAGAAACACATAGAAAACACCTTCAAAGGTGTCCAAAAGCTGACAAACTGCTCAGAAGACACAACTAACACATGGAAAAGTGACAAGTACATATAGTCATGCGAAAAGAAAAGAGGTGGAGGAGTAAAAGGAGGGGGAGACACAGATATAGGCATGTCATGCCCTTCTAAAATCCAAAAAGTGAGAAGCCGAGACGGCCAGTCCGCTCCTGCCCGTGCCACCTCCGTGTCGCCGGGTTTGTGCCAGAGCCGCGGTGAACCCTGACGGCCAGCCCCCCTCTCCCAATACTGGTGCCTGTCCGCTGGTGGGTCGAGAGAGCCCCCCTGTGGTGGAGGCAGCTCTAAGCTTTTTAATTTAAATTGTCCCTCTAATTTGAATGAATACACTTTAAATCCATTTACAAGGATCTATTGGAGGGCAAGTCTCATGCCAGCAGCCGCGTAATTCCAGCTCCAGTAGCGTCCACTAAAGCTGCTGCAGTTAAAAAGCTTTTATAAGGATCGAGCTCGGCTGTCCACCGCAAGGCATCCTAGTGCCAGTCCCAGCCCCTATGCCTTGGGGTGCCTCCTGATGCTCTTCACTGAGTATCCCGTGGTCCCGAAGCATTTCCTTTGAAAAAATTAAGTGTCCAAACTACAGGTGGTGTAGCTTGCTTAACAGCCGGGATAATCCGCTGACTAGCAGACACTGCTACTAGGCACAAAGTATTTCCTGGGCTAGATGCAGTTAAAAATTTGTAAGTAGATACTCTCGTTGGATGCTGAGAAAGCATTCCATAGAGTCTCCTGGCACGCCATATATGATTCTCTTAAAAAGCTTGGGGTAGGGGTCTAGGGGACCCTTTTATAGCCAAAATCACGGCCCTGTATCACAATACGTCACCTAGGCTGAAGATAAATGGAACTGTAGCACCGAGGGCTCGGTTGCTACAGACGTATTGCACCTCACCCAGAGGTGTGATATCTCACTCTCAGATAAGGATGGAGTGTGGATCAGGACCCGACACCTGCATGCATTACACCACATTGCCGTGGGGCAGGGCGACCAATATGCCCCTGAGATGGGCACGACAGTCCCTGTCCCTGGCTGGAGTGGGGGGAGGGAACACTGAGGAAGGGGAACCCTGCAGTGCAGGAGCAGGGAGGAAGCAGTTCCTGGGTGCATTGAGAAGGGAGTATAAAAGGTGGGCACCATCTTAGTTCAGTGCAGAGAAGTCTGAGCAGAAGTGGCAGGGAGCAGGGGCTCTGCATGAGCTCTGCTCCGGAGGCGGGCCTAGTAACAGAGGCCCAGGCCTGCAAGAGGGAGAAGGAAGGAAGAGGAGCGGAGAAGGCTCCAGGAACGAGGAATGAAGGGATCCCAGGGGTGTGGACGGGCGAGTCGCCACCGCACGCCCGAATCCACCTGCGTGGAGGGGTCAGGCCAAAGGGGGAGACCGGTCCCCGAACTAGTGGAGGCAGGAAACGACCCTCAGCTAGAAACCGGAGGCTCTGACATTTTATGTGGCGCAGCCCCTTGCTCCACCCGCTAGGAAGGCACCACATAGGGTCAGGGAAACTGGCGCCAAGTTTACCAAGAGGAGGCCCGAGGCAGCCGGACAGAAGTGTTGGTAAGAAAGGCCAGACAAAGGACACACAAAAGGGGTCCTGTGAAGCGCTCCAAAGTTATCTGGGAGTTGTCTGAGCCCCTCACCTGGTGAGCACAGTACGACGTGGGCAGCCGTTACCTGCAGACGTGGTCTGGATAATAAGAACTGTGAGTAAAGGCCCTGAACTGCATCACTGACTCCGTGTCGTTACTGCTGCTGCCCTGCACCATCACCCCCATCCTCCGCATACACTGCCCTGAGGCTATACTCCTCCCGTGGGGAGTTATGCTACGCTCTGCTGCACCCACAACACCAGCCTTAGCGGTCTGCCCTGTAGCGGCGGTTCACTCTGACCGCAATCCACGGGTGGCGTAGTCGGACATTTAAACATCAAAACCACAAAAATAGTTCCGCCACTGGTTTGACCGCCCTGAGCCACGGAACCGGATCGCCGCCACGAAGACTACAACCACCAGCATCCACCAAAAAGGGTCCGGCTCCGGGTGTGCCAAGGCCCAGGGGGTGCGTCAGAACATTTTCATCACCTTTCACAATCACCAATGGGACAAGGCAGGGATGTCCTCTGTCCCCTCTCTTATACATCCTAGTGACGGAGCACCTGCTCTCATCAATTCGCCATAACCCCAATATTAGGTGGATTGAGGTGGGAGGCACCGAGTACAAGTGCTCTCTATTTGCTGATGATGTCCTAGTATATATCACTCAATCACATATATCCATCCCTGCTGTTATGGCTGAAATAGATCACTTTGTTACATGGTAAAATTTTAAAATCAATGCAGCGAAGTCTGAGGCCCTCGATGTCTCCCTCCCCAAATCCATATAGGATTCCATCCAGTCCAACTTTCCCTTTGCCTGGCCCTCACAGGGTATCAAATACTTAGGAATTCCTATTCATAGAGTCCTCTCCCATCTATGTTATCTTAATTTTGGGCCCTTTATTGAACAATTCCATACAGACCACGGTTGGCAAGTTAGAACTGTAAGATTCACTACGTGAACCACTGGTGTTTTGTGGAAAAGCACATGTACACCGCGTTCCAAATTATTATGCAAAAAGTGTTTAGGAGTGATAAGGGAAGAATTTGTTTGTTTGTCAGTTAAACTCATTGATGGTGATGTGTGTCAGGGCTCTTTATATCACTGTAAGCAATTGCAGACACCTGTGCTAATTAGTTTGGCAGGTGTGTCCAATGAAAGGCAAGACTACTTAAGAAGGCTCTCTCACATTATTAAGCAGCCTACATTTTCTGCCAAAATGGGAAAGAAAAAGGATGTGTCGGCTGCTGAGAAGCAACAAATTGTGGAGTGTTTAGGTCAAGGCATGACTACAATCAACATTGTGCGATGATCAGGATGAAGTGTCTTGGCAATCAAGAAGTATGTAGCTGATTCACAGTACACACGTGTGCGTGCTGATAAGAGCAAATTGAGGACTCTTTCCTACAGGCAATTACGTCAGGTTGAAAGAGCAGCGGCAAAAAAGTCTTGTCATAGCAGCAGACAAGTTTTTGAAGCTGCTTGTGCCTCCAACGTCCCCCAAACAACAAGATGCAGGGTCCTTCAGAGGTTTGCAGCTGTGCATACGCCATCCTGTCGACCTCCTCTATCCACTTCACACAAGCAGAAACGGCTCCAGTGTGCCAAACATTACATGAAGACTGATTTCAAAACTGTTTTGTTCACGGATGAGTGCCGTGCAGCGCTCGATGGTCCAGATGAATGGAGTGGAGGATGGCTGGTTGATGGACACCCCACGCAAACACGGCTACAGCGCCAACAAGGAGGAGGTGGAGTAATGTTTTGGGCTGGAATCATGGGGAGAGAGATTGTCGGCCCCTTTAGGATCCCTGAAGGTGCTAAAGATGAACTCCATAATGTATGTGGATTTTCTCAAACAGCACTTCCTGCCATGGTTCAAGAAGAAGAACCGTGTATTTCACAGCAAGATCATTTTTCTGCATGATAATGCACCATCTCATGCTGCACATAAAACATCTGCATCTCTGGCTGATATGGGCATAAAAGGGGACAAACTTATGGTGTGACCCCCATGCTCCCCTGACCTCTACCCCATTCAGAACCTTTGGAGCATCATTAAAAGGAGTGTCTATGATGGCGGGAGGCAGTTCACATCTAAGCAACAGCTCTGGGAGGGTATTCTGTCCTCATGCAAAACAATTGAAGCAGAAACCATCCAAAACCTGACAAATTCAATGGACGAGAGAGTTCAGAAGCTCCTTTCGAACAAGGGGTCCTATGTGAAAATGTAACATCACCTAGAATAAAGTTTTGAGTTGAAAACTGTTTGATTTCAGTTTCTAACAACCTGCTAATGCTTATAATTTCAAAAATGACCATTTTTTTGGTCTTTATTAAAATGAAAAGGTTGATCGAAAAGTTTGGGGGATCTAAGAGTGTGGCAACCCAGTAGTCATGATTACTTCGAATTCTGACAATATGAGGGTCATGCTGCAGGTAGTGCAGCAAGAAGGCACTTATGTGTCTTGCGCATCTCGGAGCCCCAAAATTATTTTCCGGGCTAGATGCAGCTAAAAATTATTTTTAATTTTAAATCTGGTGAAGCTTATTATAGATGGCCTAATAGGATCAGTGCTGCACACTGCTACAAAGCCCAAATTATTTTCCAGTCAAGATACAGATAAACATGATTAGTAATTTGAAAGCTTAAAACGGTTGGTAGGGTGATTTTAACCAATCATCAAGCTTTTACTCTCCCCAGGATGACACAGGGGTAGAAAAGTCGTTTCGGATCCATGATTTGTTCATCTTTATGAACGTGAGTCTGTCTACATTATCAGTGGAGAGCCGCGTGCGCTTATCTGTCAGCACACCACCAGCAGCGCTGAACACACGTTCAGACAGAACGCTGGCTGCGGGGCATGACAAGATCTCCAAGGCGTAAGTGGCTAGCTCCGGCCATTTATCCAGATTGGAAGCCCAAAAAGAGCAAGGGTCCAGTGACACAGTCGTGGCTTCAATGTTTACTTGGAGATACTCCTGTACCATCGTCTCTAGGCGTTGACTATGTGTCAGACTTCTTGTCTCCTGTGGCCTTGCAAAGGATGGGCTAAAAAAGTGGTGAAATGATTCCGCAAAATTGATGTTACCAGCAGAAACTGTGGTTCTGTTACGGTTTGAGTGCTGAACACTTGACGGTCCCACGGTTGGCAAGTTGGAACTGTGAGATTCACTACGTGCACCACTGGTATTTTGTGGAAAAGCACATGTAAGATTCTGCAACAGTCTCTGCTGATACTCCTGCATGCGTGCATCCCTTTCTATGGCAGGAATAATTTCTGCAAATTTACTTTTGTACCGGGGATCTAACAGTGTGGCAACCCAGTAGTCAGGATTATTTCTAATTCTCACAATTCGAGGGTCATGTTGCAGGTAGTGCAGCAAGAAGGCACTCATGTGTGTTGCGCATCCAGGAGCACCAAGTCCCTGTTGTGTTGGTGGCGAGGTAACAATCATGCTTCCTTCCTCTGTCCTCTCCCCCCAACCTCGCACAACAGAAATGTGATCAAGGTCTCCCTCATCTGATGAGTCTTCCATCAGTTCGTCCTCCACTTCTTCCTGGGCTCCTGCACCTTCCTCACTAGTTTGGCTGCTACCATGCGCCCTGGTAAAATCATCTCCCCCACCCTCACATGCCTGCCGCCTTGGTGCTGCCGACCGTCTGGACCTTGCAGATGTTAGCCCTTCCGCATACAACTCCTCCTCCTCTACTTCCTCCACCTCCTCTTGTGCCACCACCTGACTCCGAATTCTGTTTAACATGTGCTCCAGCATGTAAATCACCGGAATAGTCATGCTGATAATGGCATCGTCAGCACTAAACATCTTCGTCGTCATTTCAAAACTGTGCAGAAGGGTGCATAGGTCCCTGATCTGAGACCACTCCTCCAGCGTGATTTGCCCCACCTCTGAATCTCGTTGGCCCAGGCTATACGTCAGAACGTATTGCACCAGGGCTTGTCGGTGCTGCCACAGTCGCTGCAACATGTGCAGAGTTGAATTCCACCGGGTAGGCACATCGCATTTTAGCCGGTGAAGTGGCAGGCCCAACGACTTCTGTAGAGATGTAAGTCGCTGAGCTGCGGGATGCGAACGGCGGAAGTGAGCACACAGCGACCGTGCCCTCTGCAGAAGGCCATCTAGTCTGGGATAGTGGGCTAAAAATTGCTGGACAACCAGGTTCAACACGTGAGCCATACAAGGCACGTGTGTGACATTGCCCCGGCGAAGGGCCGCACCCAGGTTTGCAGCATTGTCGCACACGGCCTTCCCTGGTTTCAGGTCCAGTGGAGACAACCATTCATGAAATTGGTTCTCCAGAGCTGACCACAACTCCTCAGCTGTGTGACTCACATTTCCCAGACATTTCAATGTAAAAACCACCTGATGACGTTGAGCCCTACTGCCAGCATAGTAAGGAGGTGTGCAGGATCCCTTCTGCGCAGTTAGAAAGCTTGTGGCATGACCAGACAGGCTTTGGGTGCAGGTGGAAGACCGAGAGGAGGTTGAGGAGGCAGAAGCAGTGGAGGAACTTTGACATAAAGAGGATTGACGCACAACTCGTGGGGACGGCAAGACTTAGACAGCAGCCCCTTGTCCTGCTGTCAACATAGTTACCCAGTGCCCAGTCAGCGACATGTAACGCCCCTGTCCATGCCTACTCGTCCAAGTGTCTGTGGTGAAATGCACCCTGTCACACACAGAGTTTCTCAAAGAAGCGGTGATGTTGTGTGCGACATGCTGGTGGAGCGCAGGCACACCTTTCTTTGAGAAGTAGTGCCGACTGGGCATCTGGTACTGGGGCACTGCGACGGACATAAGGTCTCGAAAATCCTCTGTGTCCACCAGGCGGAAAGGCAGCATTTCTGTAGCCATGAGCTTGCAGATGGTGAAATTCAACCTCTTAGCTTTCTCATGGCTAGGAGGAAATGGTCTTTTACTTGTCCACATCTGAGGGACCGAGGGCTGGCTATTGTGCTTAGACGGGGTTGATAAGGGTGTCCCCGGCAAACTGCCGGTCTGTGAGGAAGATGCAGGCGGACATGTTAGGTTGCCTTGATCCAAAGGTGGTGCTATCGATGTCGGACAGCGCTCAAGACCAGCTGGTGTTACCACCTCCAAAGAAAATGATGACCTGCCAATCACGCTGGCTGTTGCGGGTAAAGAGGTGGCAGGTCTGCGCCCCAAAACAGGTGTGACTGCTGTCCCCCCAGTCACAGAGGATGAAGAGGCCGCGGATGCACAAGATATGGCAGACGGTGGTTGGCCCGGCCGGCTAGGCCGCATTGTAGCACACTGAGCTTCCCACTGCGACTTATGCTTCATGTCCATGTGCCGGTTCATGCATGAAGTACTCAAACTATGTATTTTTTGGCCTCTACTTAGCTTTTGCTGACAAATGTTACAGATAACACGAGTTGGGTCATCTTTATCGATCTGAAAAAATGCCCAGGCTATGCAAGGCTTAGCACCCATGCGACCTGAAGAGCCACCACGACTTGTGGTGAGAGGCAGAGTTGTGTTTGAGGATGCAGTTGTTGACGTGCTTCCAGTACTACGTCTCTGTCCAGGAAGGCGCAACCTGACCTCGTCGTCACTAGCATCTTCCTCCACCTCCTCTGCTGACCTCATCTCTTGGCTGACTGTGGGTTGACAGTAAGTGGGATCTCCAACCTCATCATCATCACCCTGTGTGTTATCACACCCGTCGTCCTCAGAGCCAACCTGTTCCTGCCCTGACAAAAAACTAAAGTTGTCGCTCCAATCAGGTATTTGAGTCTTATCATCGTCTTCCTCATTGTCTCCACCAACAGGAGTTACTGTTAGAACCTTGCTGTTAGGTTTTTTTTCCTTTGCTGGTCACATGACCTTGTTGGCCTATTTAATCCTGCTCCGCCCTTCTGGCTTTGCTGGACTTCATTGTATGTCTACTTTCTAGCTAGCCTGTGCTCTGTATCTAACTCTGTTAGTTTGCTTGGTCTACGGACCTCTATGTTCTATCTATTTTGTTTGTTCGTCTGTCTGCTACTATTTCTGTTAGGAGGTGTCCCATATTCCTCCCAGTCCTTAGTACTTGTAGGGATTCCCTCCCCACATCTATAGGTCTCCGTACAGACTAGATTAGGACTTTAGCAGGTCTGATCGCAGGATCAGGTTCCCTGTTACATCGTAGGGATTCAGCTGAGTCCTATAGTAGGGACAGATCTCCTCTCTTTCCTTAGCTTTGGTAGCAGAACATAACAGTAAGTCCAGCAAGAAATAGACTTTTCAGAGCAGAATCGTTCCACCCTGTTTGAGTGGACCAACGACGAAAATGAGTACAATATTTTTCTACATTACCTGATCCTTGTTTTAAACGTCTCAACTCAGTCTCAGCTGATGCCACACGGTCAGGATCATCATATAATAGTCCTAAAGCAGAAAAAAAACTATCCACTGATCTGAAGCATGTATCACTAGGTTGCAAAGAAAAGGCCCACTCCTGAGGCTCTTTGCGCAAAAGTGACATTATGAACCCTACGCGCTGGGATTCATCCCCAGAGGACTTGGGTCTTAAACGAAAATACAATAAGCAAGCATTTTTAAATGAAAAAAATTCTCGATGTTCACCAAAAAATAAATCCGGCAAACATACCTTAGGCTCCAAGAAATATGCTCCAGGACAGTTACTCACATGCTGACGGAGCTCGGCCACTTCCAGAGAGAGTCCCTGCAGGTGTTTAGCCAAATCCTGAACCGACACCATGATGGAACAAAAAAAAATCTTTCCTTAGAGAATTTGCAGGCTGGACTTACATACATCTTCTTCTGCTGGTTGTTCGCCTTTTTTTTGTTGTTCTGGGAGACATCCGTCGTTTGGGTCGTTCTCCAAGTTGGGATCTGCCGTGCCTGAGGAGGAGAATTTTTCCGGTGATTTGGAAAGAGTTTGGACGGATGTGCGTGGTAATCTTCAGGAGGCCAACAGAAAATCTAAAGACTACTTTGATAGGAAACGACAGGAGGTTTTGTTCGCTGTTGGTGACATGGTTTGGTTGTCCTCTAGGAATCTGCGGTTGAGGATTCCTTCTAAGAAATTGGGTCCCAAGTTTGTAGGGCCCTTTAAGGTGCTTCAGGTTGTCAACCAATCTGCTGTTAGGTTGGAGGTTCCTACCTCCTGGAGAATTAATCCGGTCTTTCATGTCTCTCTGTTAAAAAAAGCTGTTGTGTCGGATGGTGACGCCTCTGCCTCTGTTCCTCCGGTGGTGGAGGACGGGGAATATGAAATTTCTCGCATCCTTGACTCTAGACGGTATAGAGGTAGTTTGCAGTATCTTGTGGCCTGGAAAGGTTTCGGACCCGAGGATAACTCTTGGGTGAGGTCAGATGATGTTTCCGCGTCCAGACTTATCAGAGCGTTTCACAGGAGATTTCCTGATAAGCCTGGTCCTAGGGGATCCGGAGGATCCTCTTAGAAGGGGGGGGTACTGTTAGAACCTTGCTGTTAGGTTTTTTTTCCTTTGCTGGTCACATGACCTTGTTGGCCTATTTAATCCTGCTCCGCCCTTCTGGCTTTGCTGGACTTCATTGTATGTCTACTTTCTAGCTAGCCTGTGCTCTGTATCTAACTCTGTTAGTTTGCTTGGTCTACGGACCTCTATGTTCTATCTATTTTGTTTGTTCGTCTGTCTGCTACTATTTCTGTTAGGAGGTGTCCCATATTCCTCCCAGTCCTTAGTACTTGTAGGGATTCCCTCCCCACATCTATAGGTCTCCGTACAGACTAGATTAGGACTTTAGCAGGTCTGATCGCAGGATCAGGTTCCCTGTTACATCGTAGGGATTCAGCTGAGTCCTATAGTAGGGACAGATCTCCTCTCTTTCCTTAGCTTTGGTAGCAGAACATAACAGTTACAGTTTGGGAATGAGGGTCTACATTATGGTCAGAACCTTCTGCGTCTGGTCCTGGATCCGACTCATAAAGATTCTGGGCATCAGTGCAGATCATTTCCTCGTCTGGATTCACAGAAGCGCTGGAGTCGACCTCTGATTCCCAGGCTATAGTATGAGTAAACAGCTCTGCAGACTCAACCATCTGTTCTACCTCATACTCAGACGGGCAGCTGGAGATTTGGGAGCTGTGAGGAAGCAAGTGCGATTTGGGTGACACCTTTGAGGACTGGAGTATTTGTGATGTTGAAGTTGATGTGGAGGAGAGCCCACTTAAAGGAGCACTTGATATCCGTTGAAGCACCTGCTGTTTTTGTGCCTCATCTGGAATTTGTAGCGATTGGCGTGGCCGTAAGAAAGGGATCTTATCACATTGTCCGCTAAAAGAAGTAGACATTTTAGTTTGGCTGGAAGATGGTCTTTCTTCTGCACCTACCCCACGGACACAACCTTTTTTCCCCTTCCCAACACGCCTATTCCCCTTTCCACCAGCAGCAGGCCTTTTTCCACTCATTTTGGTGGTTAACTAATTCACAACTCTGGAGTTGTTTGCACAAAAAACCAATGGATGGTAACCGAGCAGAGCTGAGTGGCCAAACTGTGGTATTAGGCCAAAACTATTGGCTGGGTTAGATGCAGAAAAAAATTATTTTTAATTTGCAACCTGATGGAGGTCAGTATAGATGGACTAATAGACCAAGTCCCACACACCGCTAGAAGCCCAAATATTTTTTCAGAGCTAGATGCAGAAAAAAATTATATTCAATTTGCAACCTGCTGGAGGTCAGTATAGAAGGACTAATAGAACAAGTCCCACACACTGCTAGAAGCCCAAATATTTTTTCAGAGATAAATGAAGAAAAAAATTATTTTTAATTTGCAACCTGATGGAGGTCAGTATAGATGGACTAATAGACCAAGTCCCACACACCGCTAGAAGCCCAAATATTTTTTCAGAGCTAGATGCAGAAAAAAATTATATTCAATTTGCAACCTGCTGGAGGTCAGTATAGAAGGACTAATAGAACAAGTCCCACACACTGCTAGAAGCCCAAATATTTTTTCAGAGCTAAATGAAGAAAAAAATTATTTTTAATTTGCAACCTGATGGAGGTCAGTATAGATGGACTAATAGACCAAGTCCCACACACTGCTAGAAGCCCAAATATTTTTTCAGAGCTAGATGCAGAAAAAAATTATTTTTAATTTGCAACCTGATGGAGGTCAGTATAGATGGACTAATAGAACAAGTCCCACACGCTGCTAGAAGCCCAAATATTTTTTCAGAGATAAATGAAGAAAAAAATTATTTTTAATTTGCAACCTGATGGAGGTCAGTATAGATGGACTAATAGACCAAGTCCCACACACTGCTAGAAGCCCAAATATTTTTTCAGAGCCAGATTCAGAAAAAAATTATTTTTAATTTGCAACCTGATGGAGGTCAGTATAGATGGACTAATAGACAAAGTCCCACACACCGCTAGAAGCCCAAATATTTTTTCAGAGCTAGATGCAGAAATTTTTTTTATTCAATTTGCAACCTGATGGAGGTCAGTATAGATGGACTAATAGACCAAGTCCCACACACTGCTAGAAGCCCAAATATTTTTTCAGAGCTAGATGCAGAAAAAAATTATTTTTAATTTGCAACCTGATGGAGGTCAGTATAGATGGACTAATAGACCAAGTCCCACACACTGCTAGAAGCCCAAATATTTTTTCAGAGCTAGATGCAGAAAAAAATTATTTTTAATTTGCAACCTGATGGAGGTCAGTATAGATGGACTAATAGACCAAGTCCCACACACCGCTAGAAGCCCAAATATTTTTTCAGAGCTAGATGCAGAAAAAAATTATATTCAATTTGCAACCTGCTGGAGGTCAGTATAGAAGGACTAATAGAACAAGTCCCACACACTGCTAGAAGCCCAAATATTTTTTCAGAGCTAAATGAAGAAAAAAATTATTTTTAATTTGCAACCTGATGGAGGTCAGTATAGATGGACTAATAGACCAATTCCCACACACTGCTAGAAGCCCAAATATTTTTTCAGAGCTAGATGCAGAAAAAAATTATATTCAGTTTGCAACCTGATGGAGGTCAGTATAGATGGACTAATAGAATGATGCTATGCCCAAAAGATTTTACTTCACTAGGTGCAGTAAAAAAATTGGTATTCTATACACAGGTGGTATATCTTGCAACACAGATAGGCTACTCCACTGACTAACACACTCTGCAATAGGCCAAAAAGGATTAGCTTTGCTAGATTCAGCCAAATGCTGTGAAAAAAACTTGCACAGCACTGGCACAGACCTGCCTGGCAAAAACTGATAGGAACTGATGTAACCTAGTCCTGAAAAGGACTCCAATTACAATTAGTCTTTACTCCCACAATCTATCTATTTAAGAGCACAGACCTGCTTGATAAAAGTCGTAGGAAATGCTGTAACCTAGTCCTTAAAAGGACTGCAATCACAACTATTCCCTACTCCCAAGCTATCTGTATATTTGTGGGAAAATTGGCTTGAAATTAACAAGGTATAGCGCACACAGCAACAGCGGTGCCGTCTAACACGCAGCTGCAGCAGTGAGAAAATGGTGGCGATAGGGAAAATGGCTTGGTCTTATAGGGCAAGGACATGTGACATACACTGCCAATGACACATGCCCTTGCTTGTGTGAAAAAAAGCACTTCGCTCCGTGTGTGCGCTGCTGATAGGCTGACAGATTGCACCTCCCCACTGCAAATGCGGGAAAGAGAAAAAAAAATGGAGATCTTCATTGTTCCTGCAGAGATCCATCCCCTGCCCCTCCCCCCGCCCCGCTGTACACTCAAACTGCGTATTAACATTAATTTTCATCATTACTGAGAAAAAATCCAGTTATGATTTTGGTGCACGAACAGTTATCGAACATAACCTCGAACAGCCGAATTTTTCTCAAATTGTTCGTGTTCGCCGACCGGCTCGAACACCGCCCAAAACAGCTCGAATTTGAGATTGGCGAACAGTTCGAGTAGAACAACGCTCATCTCTAATAATGAGTGGGTGCAACTATATTTCTTGTTTAGCACCTTCAGTTTTGCGCTTTTGTTTTAACCCCTTCACCATCTTTTGATTTTCCGTTCTTGCGTTTTCATTTTTTGCTCTCCTTCTTCCCAGAGCCATAACTTTTTTATTTGTACATAAATATGGCCATATGAGGGCTTGTTTTTTGCGGGACGAGTTGTACTTTTGAAGGACACAATTGATTTTATCATATAGTGTACTGGAAAATGGGAAAAATTCCAAGTTGCAAAAAAAAAGTGCAATTCCACCATTGTTTTTTTTTTTTAACCATGTTCACTAAATGCTAGAATTGACCCGCCATTATGATTCTTCAGGTTCATCACAAGATTTTAGATACCAAACATGTATAGGTTCTTTTTTATTTAAGTGGTGAAAAAAGAAATCCAAAGTTTGTTAAAAAAAAAAAGGCTTAATTTTCTTCTTTTTTTTCAGGATCTGGAGCCTGGTGAGGGCTTATTTTTTGCTCGCTGAGCTGATGTTTTTATTGATACCATTTTGGCATAGAAATGATGTTTTGACCGCCCATTACTGCATTTTATTGCAATGTTGCGGCGACCAAAGAAACTTAATTCTGGCTTTTTAATTTTTTTTCTCGTTACGCTGTTTACAGATAGGATTAATTATTTTTATATTTTGATAGATTGGATGTTTCTGAAAGCAGCGATACCAAATATGTGTATTTTTTATTACTATTGTTTTATTTTGAATGGGGAAAAAGGGGGGTGACTTGAACTTTCATACACTGTGTACAGAATTATTAGGCAAGTTTTATTTTAGAGGATTATTTTTTATTATTGAACAACAACTATGTTCTCAATCAACCCAAAAGACTCTTAAACATCCAAGCTTAATATTTTTGGAAGTTGGAGTGTTTTTTTTTTAGATTTGGCTATCTTAGGAGGATATCTGTTTCTGCAGGTAACTATTACTGTGCAGAATTATTAGGCAACTTAATAAAAATCAAATATAATCCCATCTCACTTGTTTATTTTCACCAGGTAAACCAATATCAGTGCACAAAATTTAGAAATAAACATTTCTGACATGCAAAAACAAAAACCCCAAAAAATAGGGATCAATATAGCCACCTTTTTTATGATGACACTCAACAGCCTTCCATCCATAGATTCTGTCAGTTGCTTGATCTGTTTTTGATCAACATTGCGTGCAGCAGCCACCACAGCCTCCCAGACACTGTTCCGAGAGGTGTACTGTTTTCCCTCCCTGTAGATCTCACATTTTATGATGGACCACAGGTTCAGATCAGGTGAACAAGGGGGCCAGGTCATTATTTTTTCTTCTTTTAGACCTTTACTGGCCAGCCACGCTGTGGAGTAGTTGGATGCATGTGATGGAGCATTGTCCTGCATGAAAATCATGTTTTTCTTGAACGATACCGACTTCTTCTTGTACCACTGCTTGAAGAAGTTGTCTTCCAGAAACTGGCAGTAGGTCTGGGAGTTGAGCTTCACTCCATCCTCAACCCGAAAAGGTCCCACAAGTTCATCTTTGATGATACCAGTCCATACCAGTACCCCACCTCCACCTTGCTGGCGTGTGAGTCGGAGTGGAGCTCTCTGCCCTTTACTGATCCAGCCCCTGGCCCGTCCATCTGGCCCATCAAGAGTCACTCTCATTTCATCAGTCCATAAAATCTTTGCAAAATCAGTCTTAAGATATTTCTTGGCCCATTCTTGACGTTTTTTCTTATGTTTCTTGTTCATTTTTCAGCCGTCCTTACCTTGGCCATGTCCCTGAGTATCGCACACCTTGTGCTTTTTGATACTCCAGTAACATTGCAGCTCTGAAATATGGCAAAACTGGTAGCGAATTTGGCATTTTCACGCTTGATTATCCTCAATTCATGGGCAGTTATTTTATGCCTTTTTGGCCAACATGCTTCTTGCGACCCTGTTGGCTATGTGCCATGAAACACTTAATTGTTCGGTGATCACGCTTCAAAAGTTTGGAAATTTCAAGACTGCTGCATCCCTCTGCAAGACGTCTCACAATTTTAGACTTTTCAGAGCCTGTCAAATCTCTCTTCTGACCCATTTTGCCAAAGGAAAGGAAGTTGCCTAATAATTAAGAACACCTTATATAGGGTGTTGATCTCATTAGTCAACACCCCTCCTCATTACCGAGATGCACATCACCAGATATACTTAATTGGTAGTTGGCTCTCAAGCCTATGCAGCTTGGAGTAGGACAACATGTATAAAAAGTATCATGTGATCAAAATACTCATTTGCCTAATAATTCTGCGCACAGTGTATTTTTTTTAAACATTTTTAAAAACATTTTTTTACACTCTTTACTTGCTTTAATAGTCTCCATAGGAGACTTGAAGCTGCGATCTTCTGATCTCTTGTGCTACCCATAGCAGGGCATCAGGCCTGCTATATGTAGCCGAAATGATCATCTGATATGAATGCCAGCCACGGGGCGACGCTTATATCAGATCTACAATGACAAGCATGAGGGTCTCCTGGAGAACCCCCAATTGTCATGCCAAAGAGAGGATACAGACATTAATGCATGGGATTACAGCTGCTGGTTTCTGCAAGGAAAAACTTTTTTGTGAATGTTTAAAAGTTTGTTTTAGCTCACTGAAAGAATCAGCTTTGATCCCATGCAGTAATGTCTGTATAATGTTTTGCTTCCACCCCTGCCCAGGAGATGTGGTATGATCAGACCATGTTCCTGCACAGTCAGACACAGACAGTACACAGTACACAGCAGGGGCACATTTATAAGATTATCTCAGCACAGGAACATATTTTTTAAAACATATCCAATTGTGGAACTTATTATTAATTTAATATCTATTAATTAAAATCTACTTTATTCGTGGGAAAATCCCTTTATTATTGGAGATAAGAAATTTCACGTACCTAATAATGCAGGTATTGCTGTTTTTCATCTACAGTACAGACCAAAAGTTTGGACACACCTTCTCATTTAAAGATTTTTCTGTATTTTCATGACTTTGGAAATTGTACATTCACACTGAAGGCATCAAAACTATGAATTAACACATGTGGAGTTATATAATTAACAAAAAAATGTGAAACAACTGAAAATATGTCTTATATTCTAGGTTCTTCAAAGTAGCCACCTTTTGCTTTGATGACTGCTTTGCACACTCTTGGCATTCTCTTGATGAGCTTCAAGAGGTAGTCACCGGAAATGGTTTTCACTTCACAGGTGTGGCCTGTCAGGTTTAATAAGTGGGATTTCTTGCCTTATAAATGGGGTTGGGACCATCAGTTGTGTTGTGCAGAAGTCAGGTGGATACACAGCTGATAGTCCTACTGAATAAACTGTTAGAATTTGTATTATGGCAAGAAAAAAAGCAGCTAAGTAAAGAAAAACGAGTGGTCATCATTACTTTAAGAAATGAAGGTCAGTCAGTCCGAAAAATTGGGCAAACTTTGAATGTGTCCCTAAGTGCAGTTGCAAAAACCATCAAGCTCTACAAAGAAACTGGCTCACATGAGGACCGCCCCAGGAAAGGAAGACCAAGAGTCACCTCTGCTTCTGAGGATAAGTTTATTCGAGTCACCAGCCTCAGAAATCACAGGTTAACAGCAGCTCAGATTAGAGACCAGGTCAATGCCACACAGAGTTCTACCTGCAGACACATCTCTACAACAACTGTTAATGGGAGACTTTGTGCAGCAGGCCTTCATGGTAAAATAGCTGCTAGTAAACCACTACTAAGGACAGGCAACAAGCAGAAGAGACTTGTTTGGGCTAAAGAACACAAGGAATGGACATTAGACCAGTGGAAATCTGTGCTTTGGTCTGATGAGTCCAAATTTGAGATCTTTGGTTCCAACCACCGTGTCTTTGTGCGACGCAGAAAAGGTGAACGGGTGGACTCTACATGCCTAGCTCCCACCGTGAAGCATGGAGGAGGAGGTGTGATGGTGTGGGGGTGCTTTGCTGGTGACACTGTTGGGGATTTATTCAAACTTGAAGGCATACTGAACCAGCATGGCTACCACAACATCTTGCAGCGGCATGCTATTCCATCCAGTTTGCATTTAGTTGGACCATCATTTATTTTTCAACAGGACAATGACCCCAAACACACCTCCAGGCTGCGTAAGGGCTATTTGACCAAGAAGGAGAGTGATGGGGTGCTACGCCAGATGACCTGGCCTCCACAGTCACCAGACCTGAACCCAATCGAGATGGTTTGGGATGAGCTGGACCGCAGAGTGAAGGAAAAAGGGCCAACAAGTGCTAAGCATCTCTGGGAACTCCTTCAAGATTGTTGGAAGACCATTTCCGGTGACTACCTCTTGAAGCTCATCAAGAGAATGCCAAGAGTGTGCAAAGCAGTCATCAAAGAAAAAGGTGGCTACTTTACTGTACATTGAAGCAAAAAAAGTATTTAGTCAGCCACCAATTGTGCATGTTCTCCCACTTAAAAAGAGGAGTAGAGCCCCAGATCGAGGGAGATTATCAGTGGTCTTGTATGTCTTCCATTTTCTAATTCTTGCTCCCACAGTTGATTTCTTCACACCAAGCTGCTTGCCTATTGCAGATTCAGTCTTCCCAACCTGGTGCAGGGCTACAATTTTGTTTCTGGTGTCCTTCGACAGCTCTTTTGTCTTCACCATAGTGGAGTTCGGAGTGTGACTGAGGTTGCCGACTTTTATACTGATAACAAGTTCAAACAGGTGCCAGTACTACAGGTAATGAGTGGAGGACAGAGGAGCCTCTTAAAGAAGAAGTTACAGGTCTGTGAGAGTCAGAACTCTTGCTTGTTTGTAATTGACCAAATACTTATTTTCCACTAAAATTTGAAAAAAATTCTTTCCAAATCAGACAATGTGATTTTCAGGATTTGTTTTCTCATTTTGTCTCTCATAGCTGAGGTCGACCTATGATGTCAATTACAGGCCTCACTCATCTTTTTAAGTGGGAGAACTTGCACAATTGGTGGCTGACTAAATACTTTTTTGCCCCACTGTATACTACTTTAGAGACTCTATGGCCTCGTTTCCTCATTTGCATTTTTTTCAAGTCACTTTTCTTTTCTGTCTTATATGTTATTTGCGCCAAATTCTTCAATTCATGATTCTTGTGCAAAGTAATTCAAAGCTAATCAAATTCCCTGGGTTGAAGTTAAGCGAATCAGATAAAATCAAATTTCAGCAAATTCTCTCACCGCTGTGTGGAAATGCTGGGACTGTCTGCAATCAGCCATTTTTACTGGGGAAGACGTCCATGACATGTTGTTGCATGGAAATTAAACTTTACATAATGACCATGAAAATCATTTGACTACTTGTATGATGTACAGAAAGGCCTGGTCCTCAATGGGTGGAGCTGTTCTTTGCCATGTCTCACTCATCTGGTAAAAGAATGGTGTCTTAAATTGGGAACTTTGCTGTAATAAATTAATATTTTTCTATAAATATATCTACAGTATTTATAAAAGCAGCATAATGTAGAAACAAAGACCCTGATTCTAGAGACGTATCACTTACTGGACTGCTTGCTTTAGTTTTCATAAAATCATTATTTTATCAGCAGGAGATTATCACTAGAAGACTTGTAAACCTGCTGCCATGTAGTCCTCCATATTCATGAGTTCTGGATAATCCCACCTTTACCACTGATTAGCAGTTTTCTGCATATGCTAGGTGTGAATAGAAAGCAGACAGTGGGTGGGGTTTTACAGAGAACTGGTAGGTCTGCAGCAGAGAAAACAGGGATTTTATCAAAAACTGCAGCAAGCAGCCCAGTAAGTGACACATCTGGAATCAGGGTCTTTGCCCCTAATCATGCTGCTCTCATCCTGGAGTAAAAAAAACCTAGTGAAAGACTCTCTTTAATTACCAGCTAGTGGAAGAAATAATAAATCGGGGTTACTATCATTTCGATACCGCTTTATTCCTGTTTCATTCCTGATGCTTTTTAATATAGTTCGACTTTAAGCTCAGGTACAGTTCTGGTACCCGAACTGAACTTTGAATTAAAGTTCGGTTGAAACCGACAAACCCTAACTTCCACCGGTCCTCTAATCCCTAAATGTAATATATAACTGATATCCCATTGCAGAGCTTACACCGATTTCAGTCATAGAATAAGGGGGATTGAGGTGGTTAGAAATGGATGCAGTTACAGCTAGATGCCTAACAAAGACCTACAGGCCTGCCATAGCTGAATGCCAATCAGGCCAGGCCAAAGACCAGCCTAATAGATTAGTAGTTAGTATCACATTGGCTGGCATGTAGACTAGGTACTGTACACCAAACACATACCGCCTGGCAACACTTCCTGACCTGTCAATACCACCCACTTTTGGGTAGTGACTACATAAGCCTTTTTTTCAGCTCAGGGCAGCTGACTCGCCCCCTGGGCCGTGGGGCACTCGGATCCGGGCAATAGGGAGACGATGGGGGTAGTAGTGGCGACCCGGTTCCGTGGCTCAGGGTGGTCAGGCCAATGGTAGTCTGCTACGTTCTGCTGATAATGTCCGACTAAGCCACCCGTGGATTGCGGTCATTAGGAACCGCCACTGCATGCAGACCGCTGGGGCTGATGAGGTGTGCAGCTAGGGTAGTGTGACTCCCCACAGGAAGAGTGCGGCCCCAGGGCAGTATAATGGATGGTGGGAGTGATGGTGGTGAGAGTCCCAGTACCGGTAGCGCTGGAGGTGCGAAGGAGCACACAGACAATAGGTTGCAGTCCAGGGTCTTTACTGAAACAGGTAAACTGACCCATAAACAGTCCCAGCTAGGAGGGGACCTGGATGTCTGAGAGCAACGGGGAAATTGGCCCTGGTCAGGGTGAGGGTGTAGGCCTACCGTGCTTTCTGCGCTCCTTCTGGCTATCTCCTCGTTGTAGGGTAACAGCCCACGTTTCCGAGCTTTCCGTGTATTCTCGCCTGTATGGCCTGCGACGTGGGTTCCTTTCTGCTCCCAGCCTTGTACGGCTTTGCTCGTCCCTTCGGTTGTGGCAGGGCCTCCAGGCTTCTTAGGTCAAGGAATATACAGTCCCTTGCGAACTGGTTATCTGCTGGAGAATGTGGAATCCTCCCAGCCTCAGACACCAAAGTCTGGTAAATTAAGTCCTCTTTCTGCCAAGACAGGCTCTCTTCGCCTCTTGTCTCTGGCTTGTGGCTCTCCTCCTGCCACACTTCCTCTTAGGTGCAGTGCAACTGTCTGTCCCTGCTCTGCTCTGGGACCAGTCTCAGTGCTGAGACAGGCCATCAAGTGCTCTCTAACCCTGCCCCCAGCACCAGCTTTTATAGGGGCAGCCAGCTCCCCCTACTGGCCTGAGACAGGAGGCATTGCATGCTAATGTTCCCCTGACTAGAGAACCTCCCCCTTGCTCTCAGACACAGCTTTAATTACACTTGTGGCATCCAGGCCAGGGTGACACACAGCCAAGATTTTCCATGAAAAATCGAGACTTTAGAATTTTAGAGCCAAAACAAAACTGTAAATTATGAAATACTAAGTTTTCATGTTGAGGTTATCAACTGCTGTTTTAACTGGTGAATCATATTTTTCTAACCCAAACCATTGCCAATTATTCTATTGCATGTCAGACTAACTTAATTTCCTTCTATGACAGAATCACTGACTGGGTGGATCAGGGAAACACAGTTTTTTTCTATTTATTTTACATTTGGCAAAGTATCTCATTCCATTCTTATTGAAAAAATTACCAACTATGGAATGGATAAGGCAACTGTTAGGTGGATTCATAACTGGCTTAGTGATCGGACTAAAGAGTGGTCATAAAAGTTTGCACATCCAGTTGGAAGAATGTCTCAAGTGGGGTACCACAATGCTCTGTATGAATTATTTAGATGAAGGAATTAGGGTAAAAAGATTAAATTTGCTGATGACACAAAGCTAGGAGGGATAGCTAATACTAGAGAAGAGAGAGAGAGAGGATTCTAAAAGATATAAACAAATTGGAACTGTGGACAGCAACTAACAGAATGGTTTTTAACAAGGAGAAATGTAAAGTCCTACATCTGGGCAAGAAAAATGAAAAAATCATATACAGAATGGGAGGAATAGGGCTAAGCTACAGCACATGTGAAAAAGACTTGGGTATACTAATAGATCACAGACTGAACATGAGTCAACAGTGTGATGCAGCAGCAAAAAAGACATACACAGTTTAGGGTTGCATTAACAGAGGCATACAGTCTAGATCACATGAAGTAATTATCCCCCTCTACTCCTCTTTGGTCAGGCCTCATCTGGAATACTTTGTCCAGTTCTGGGCACCACATATTAAAAAAGTTATGAAGAAAATGGAACAAGTTCAGAGAAGAGCGACCAAAATGGTAACCAGTCTGCAAACAATGTCCTTTGAGGAACGGTTAGAGGATTTGGGAATGTTTAGCTTGCAAAAGAGAAGACTGTGAGCAGACTTAATAGCTGTCTAGAAATATGTCAAGGGCTGTCACACTGTAGATGGAGCAATGGGATGAAACTGATCAGGGCAGCACGGTGGCTCAGTGGTTAGCACTGCAGCCTTGCAGCGCTGGATTCCTGGGTTCAAATCCCACCAAGGACAACTTCTGCAAGGAGTGGGTTTCCACCAGGTTCTCCAGTTTCCTCCCACACCCCAAAGACATTCTGATAGGGAAGTTAGATTGTGAACCCCGATGGGGACAGTGCCCATAATGTCTGTGAAGCGCAGTGGAATTAATGGCGCGGAATATAAACGCATAAAATAAATAAATAAAATGGGAGAAGATAGAGATTAAATATTAGAAAACTTTTTGACAGTTAGGGTGATCAATGAGTGGAACAGGCGGCCGCGAGAGGTGGTGAGTTCTCCTTCAATGGAAGTCTTCAAACAGAGGCTGGACAGACATCTGTCTGAGATGGTTTAGTGAATCCTGCATTGAGCAGGGGGTTGGACACAATGACCCTGGAAATCCCCTCCAACGCTAACATTCTATGATTGACAGTTTATGGGAAAATTTGGGTGGTTTACCACTATGTAATTTGCATAGCTGCACACTGCCACAAGCTATGAACCCAGAAAACCTTCTCTTTCTCGATGCCATGGAATACACAGGAGCACCAATGGTATATGGTATATGATTGTTTCCAGACTTTTTTACATAATGCTACTCTGCATGCATTGGGTTAATGCCCATATATCTTCCATAGTTCCCTCCTGTATTTTTTTCCATTTACCATCTGCTTGTTCTTCTCTCTCTCTCTCTTTTTGCAACATTATATAGGAGAAATAATAATGGCTCTGAGATCTTATCATTTGCATTCTCATCTACAGCAGAGAAAAAAAATTATTCTATATCCAGATTCATTGTCCCTTAGTGACTAGAATATTGCTAGTTTTCACTTCAGATCCCGCGCTGTGATTTAAGTGTGCATTGTGCAGTAGGATATATTTACAAGGTGTATTTTAGAAAAACAATACATTTTACTTCTTACAGTTATAGCCTTAAATCTTTTCCACCACGTTATGTGATCTACGTTTTATATTCTCAGCTTTTTTCTATGATTTAAATCCGGAAACATTAGAAGATAAAAACCATTTCTAACATCCACAATTTATGCTGATTAGAAATGTACTGGGAAAAATAATGTGCAACTTGTATATATAGAAACTGAGTGTAAATGTAACCTAGAATGGCCTGGTAAAAAAGAACTATTGACTCATGGATTGTTTTCTTGTATTTCCTTTAATTATTGCTTTCAGTTGCTTCAAATTTGGAGAAGAAGCGTTTCAATGGGTATCTAGATTTTTGCAACATTTTTCCACTCTTCAGTGCATCAAAAATAATATATGATCACTACCATATCCTCTCGAATACTGTACATTCAAGGGCATAATGATTGCAGTCGCACAAGTCGCGACTGGGCCCGTGCGGGTAAGGGGCCCGCCAATGCCACCCTAAACTTCAACTAGATGCGAGTCCTCAGATGCACATTCAGCTGAAGTGCACTGAGGCGCAGAGACCCGTCAGGTCCGTGCACGGCAATACACGCTGCCGGCCAATCAGAGGCCAGCAGCTGACGCGGGTATGCATGTGCCTAGGGGAGCATGGCAGTGACGTAATGTGCTCCCGTCACTTGCACGCTGAAGTCAGTTGCTGGCTTCAGAAGAGGACGACTCGCGGTGGGGGAATGGAGGGAAGGTAAGTAAATCATTTTTTTTATATGCATCAAAGAACAGAGGCAGAATGGGGGACATATACCAGGAAGGTGGGTATATATACCAGGATGGGGCCAGGAAGGGGAATTTATATACCAGGATGGAGTATATATATGTATATATATATATATATATATATATATATATATATATACTGTATATAATATAATATAGCTGACATCTGCCCTGTGTGGAGTGGGCTTCGCTTCTTAGCCTGATCCAAAATCCCTGGCATGCTCTATGGCCAAATGCTATCATGGGGCATGAAGTGACATTTGGACCATACGAATTGCCAGGCTTTTATACCAGACCCAGTTTTTTTTAGGACCCTATATGGTTGCAAGATCTAGTCACAAAGGTCCATGCCACCAATATTTATAGTTCGATTTTACCGTTGGATGGAAACAGTTTGAAATTGACTTAAAAAGAACTGAGCAAGAATATTCAACTGTCACTGAGGATTTGCTAAAGGTGAAAAAAGGAATTAAAAACTCGCCTAACAGAAAATCAATTCTAAAATATCATGAAGAAGGAAGGTGGAGAAAAAAATAATTTCAATTCAACCTGAGATTGAACAAAGGAAAAAGGACAAATGTTCACATGAAAAACAGGATTTTGAAAATGGGACAATGTTCTAGTGGCAGAAACATAATAAAATAATGTGAAAACCTTGAGTTATCACTATCAGTTAAAAATATTAAGACAAATGGATCAGATTGGGGATCACAGTCCAGCATTACAGATTAGGTTTTGGATCGAAGAAATAGGGACTCCACGTTGCCAGTCTGATGACTGTATCTTTTTGCCATCTAGTAGACTACCGTTTTGTATATGCAGTAGATTCTGTTTCGAATAATTTGAAATTAATCCTTAATAAAAATATTCATAAAATTAACGTTAGATTACACGCAAAGAAACTTGAACAAACCTGACAGAACTGATATTAATGTCATAATAGGTGAAAAAACACGGCAAATTAGCCCACTAGGTTTCAGTGTAAACTTTATTTTTTTGGATGAGGAGGTAAGTTTAATATGGGAACTATTGGACTTTTCTGAACTGGATGGAGAGGAAATAACATGTCATTAGTGATGAGCGAGCACTAAAATGCTCGAGTACTCACTGCTCGGGTCGAGAAAATTGGAATACTTGGGTGCTCGACCTGAGCAACGAGCCCAATGTAAGTCTATGGGAAACTCGAGCATTTTACAGGCGGCTCCCCCCGGCGGTTTGCAGAGGGCCTAAAAATTGCCCAAATCGATGGGAACAGTGCACAAATTACATGGGAACAGCATCGGAAAGACCCCTGGAAGCATTTCTGACTCCTAGGTCACGGCTGTCAACAACGTTGTCACAAGTATTACGCCACTTTTACGGACTCACAATAAAACATACCAAAACGAAATCAAAATGGATTTTCCTGGGAAATATGTTAAGGAACATCCTTTCCATGACATGTACAATGTATATAAAGCAAAATTAATAACCAAAAACAAAAATACTCCTCCACACCTTGAGCTATGTTCACACGTAGCGTTTTTGATGCGTTTTTGCATTGCTTTCAACCAAGACAAATGCATTCACTGGGAAATGTCATTTTAACATTTTACAACCTTATCTGGCCATGTGGTGTGTGACACATCATTACACACATGCATACAGTGCTGAAAAGGCTTGGGAACAACATGGGGAAGACCTCTGGAAGCATTTCTGACTCCCAGGTCACTGCCTAAAAGTGTGCCCATCATAAGTGATCCTTGGCGCTTGTGAAGATGCCTCCTGCCATGCACCTGTCGTTGCAGACTTGCAACAATCACCGTCCATGTCCTTGTCCCAGTGCAGCGTTCAGTAGTCCCTACCCCATTCCTTGGAATGCAAGCGCAAGTATGCAGCCAGCCACCCACCCACCCACAGGCTGCAATACTATACTGCCAAATTTTTGACAGCTGCTTGCACTTGAAATGTGGCCTTTTAGGCTTGTGGAGGTGGTAGCTTTTCATAACCTCATGCCGGTGGCGGCCAGGTGTCCATACTCGGTCCCCAGCCGCCACTGTTTCTCCCGGTGTCGCCTCCGCCTTCCACAAGCACGGGTCCCACAACATTACACGTGCCCTCCCCAGTGCACTTACTGGGAAGGACCGCCTAACCACAAACACGTGGGCAGATGAATGTGGCCAGGGATGGTACGGAGCCAGTCCACAACTTTTTTTGCTGAGAGTTGTATTTAGCTCGGTGAAAGGACTGGCATAGAGTGAAACCGTATCTACCCTGTGTGTTATTTCTCCCAGGAAGTCCTGTAATTGAGCTTGTTGCAGAAGCAATGGCAGCACGTTCAACATCAACTCGCACTTGTCGGTGGTGCTTTGACACACACATCTTTCTTTGCGCATTTAATTTCTTGATTGAATACAGAGTTGGACAATGGCCTGATCTGTAATGCGGTTTAAGAAATAGCATGCATAAGCATGTCCGATCAACATTAAAAAAGCAGCGGCAGAGTGTCCGGGAACCTTCCTCTACACTTTTCTTAGCCAGGGCTGCTTATCGGCAGGGTTGGACGGACCCACCAGAGAACCTGAGACTCCTCCTGTGGGCCCTGGCTCCCTGGCTTCTACTTCAGGAAAGTTCATAGTGCCGAGGTGAGGCCATGATGATGATAGAGGAAACCATCTACTTAGTTTTCTGTTACTTGGAATGCAAGTGCAAGTATGCAGCCAGCCACCCACCCACAGGCCGCAACACTAAACTTCCAGATTTCTGGGCAGCTGCTTGCACTTGAAATATGGCGTTTTAAGCTCATGGAGGCGAAAGCTTTTCACAACCTCATGCCGGGGGCGGCCGGGTGTCCATACTCGGTCCCCAGCCGCCACTGTTTCTCCCGGTGTCGCCTCCGCCTTCCACAAGCACGGGTCCCACAACATTACCCGTGCCCTCCCCAGTGCACTTACTGGGAAGGACCCCCTAACCACAAACACGTGGACAGGTGAATGTGGCCAGGGACGGTACGGAGCCAGTCCACAACTTTTTTTGCTGAGAGTTGTATTTAGCTCGGTGAAAGGACTGGCATAGAGGGAAACTGTATCTACCCTGCGTGTCATTTCTCCCAGGAAGTCCTCTAATGCAGCTTGTTGCAGAAGCAATGGTAGCCCGTCAAACATCAACTCACACTTGTCGATGGTGCTTTGACACACACACATCTTTGCTCATTTAGTTGTATTTAGCTTGGTGAAACGACTGGCATGGAGGGAAACCATATATACTCTGGCTGTCATTTCTCCGTAACCAGGTTCCGCCCATTGTCACACACGACCATACCTGGCTGTATGTTCAGCGGTGAGAGAGACAGATCAGGCAGCTGTGTTGCAGCTTTAAACAACTCTGTGGCACTGGGCGGTTTGTCAATTAAGCATTAAGCATGTTATCTTCAGCACAGCCTGTTGCCGCTTGGCCAAGGCAGTGCTGACAGCTTGTGACTGATGTGGTCATTTCGGAGATGGAGGAGGAGGTGCATGAGCTGAACAATGTTATTACATTGAGATTAAATTGGTGACACTGTTTTTTATACTAAAGAAAGATCCTATTGTTTTGTTTTTTTTATGTTATTTATTAAGGCAAATGCATTCACCGGGAAATATCATTTTAACATTTTACAACCTTATCTGGCAATGTGGTGTGTGACACATCATCAGACACATCCCCTTTTATTTATGATGGAGGGACTCTGAAAGTCATAAAGCCTATTTTTATAGGGACATCAGACGGCCCTTACTATTCTTTAAAGGCCAGCAGTCGGCCCTAGCTATTGTTAGAGAGCCATCAGCCGGCTATGCTTTGTTGTTCCCATTATTAACAAGTGGGTCTCCTACACTGTTATTGCATATCCAGTGACTGCAAGGGCTACCAAAAATTTGGAGGCAACCCAATACCCCTTTGGAGAGACATAGAGGAGGGTCTTAGTAAAAAAAATGTTCCCATTATAAAGGAGCGGGTCTCCTATAGTGGTTTACATAGTTTACATAGTTTATAAGGCTGAAAAAAGACAAGCGTCCATCCAGTTCAGCCTATTTCTTGTGCACTGCAGCTATTCCGCTATTCCTATACCATGCGGTATAGGCCAATTTACATCATTGAGGAAAGATTCACTTCCCGACACCAATCTGGCAGTCAGATTAAATCCCTGGATTAATTAACTAAGCATAAGATGTAATTTTATTGTTCTCAAGAAAGGCATCCAGGCCTTTCTTGAACTCATTAAGTGAGTTGGACATCACCACTTCCTCTCCCAGAGAGTTCCAGAGTCTCACGGCTCTGACCGTAAAGAATCCCCTTCTATGCTGGTGCAGGAACCTCCTTTCCTCCAGACGCATAGTGTGCCCCCTCGTCTTTGTCACCATCCTTGGTATAAACAGGTCATGGGAGAGATCTCTGTACTGCCCCCTGATGTATTTATACATGTTTATGAGGTCTCCCCTAAGCCTTCTCTTTTCCAATGTAAATAGGCCTAATTTTGACAACCTCTCTGGGTATTCTAGTCCCTCCATTCCCTTTATTACCTTAGTCGCCCTCCTTTGTACCCTCTCTAGCTCCAGTATGTCTTTCCTGAGCACCGGAGCCCAGAACTGTGCACAAAATTCTAAGTGCGGCCTTACCAGCGGTAATGCCCATGTTGTGACTGCAAGGACTGCCAAAATTTGGGAAAAACCCCACTAAGAATTTAAAGACACATAGAGCAGGGCCACAGTAATGACAAATTCCAATTAGAAAGGAGAGAGTCTGCTATACAGTTATAGCTTATGCAGTGAGTCCAACGGCTGACCAATTTTAGGAAAAACCCCACTAAGAATTTAAAGACACACAGAGCAGGGCCACAGTGATGAGTACGACATGTTCCTATTAGAAAGGAGAGGGTCTGCTATACAGTTATAGGGTATGCAGTGAGTCCAATGGCTGACCAATTTTAGGAAAAACCCCACTAAGAATTTAAAGACACACAGAGCAGGAACACAGTAACAAGTACGACATGTTCCCATTAGAAAGGTAGGATTTGACAAACCGCTGAACCACGAGGTTAAGCACATGGGCCAGGCATGGTACGTGTGTGAGCTCACCTCGCCTCAGAGCCGCCACCAGGTTCCAGCCATTGTCACACACGACCATGCCTGGCTGTAGGTTCAGCGGTGTAAGCCACAGATCTGCCTGCTCTTTCAGAGCTGTCCACAGCTCTTCAGCAATTTGTGGTTTTTCAGCTAAGCATATTAGTTTCAGCACAGCCTGTTGCCGCTTGGCCGAGGCAGTGCTGCAGTGCTTCCAGCTTGTGACTGATGTGGTCATTTCGGAGATTGAGGCTGAAGAGGAGGAGGAGGCTGAGGAGGATGAGGTGCAGGAGCTGTAGACCTTGGGCGCAACCCTGATTGACCAAGCACTTGTCAACGTGTCCATGGTTAATTGCACTTTACCGATAACTGCGTTGTTGAGGGCATGGCTAACGTTTTGGGACAAGTGTTTGTTTAATGCGGGGACGGCACACCGGGAGAAATAGTGGCGGCTGGGGACTCAGTAACGAGGGACGGCCACCGCCACCAGGTTGCGGAATACTTCCGTCTCCACGAATCTAAAAGGCAACATTTCGAGTGCAAGCAGTCGTGAAATGTGAGAATTTAGTAGTGTGGCCTGTGGGGCGTTGGCTGCATATTTGCGCTTGAGTTCCAAGGACTGGGGTATGGACAACTGAGTGCTGCGCTGGGACAAGGACATGGATGTGCTTCTTGATGCTGCTACTTGAGAGTGTGCAACGACAGGTGCAGGGCAGGAGGCATCTTCCCATGCACCATGGACAGGGGATTGGCTTGCATGCACAACAGCGGAAGAAGCAATGGTGCTACCCGCAGACACTGTTCCTGGACCCTGGGGTTTTGCCCACAAAGTTGGCTACTTTGCTGCCATGTGCCTGATCATGCTGGTGGTGGTCAAGCTGGTCGTTTTGCCACCCTGCTGATGCTGGCCTGGCAGGTGGTGCAAATGGCCTTTTTGGGGTTATCGGCAGAGTCTTTAAAAAACATCCAGACTCGAGACGAACTAACAGTAGTATTGGCAACTTCCTTTGTGTTGGTGTTACGGGGAACGGTTGCCTGCCTTCTGTCTGCGGCCACCCCACTACTTCTTCCTGCCTCCCTCCCCCTGTGTGCTGCTGTCCACGCTCTGCATGTTCTCCTGCCAGGTTGGGTCAGTTACTATATTATCCACCACCTCATCTTCCACTTCCGCACCCTGGTCCTCCTCCTGACTTTTTGGCAATTGTGTCTCATCATCGTCCACCTCTTGTGACACTTTCCCACCATCGCCTTCGTGTGACCGTGGCTGCTCAAATATTTGGGCATCGCTACACGCGATCTCCTCTTGCCCCGCTTCAAGTGGACCGGGCGAGAGGCCTGAATATATATATGGAAAAGTGAACAGCTCTTCAGAGTGTCCAAGTGTGAGATCAGTTGTCTCTGGGTACTCGGCATGGTGGGAGGAAGGAGGATCAGGGTGAGGAATATGCGGTCCAGACTCATGGCTACTGAGACTTGACTGTGTGGAAGACAGGGTGTTTGTGGTGGCGGTGGCAAAGTATCTGGAAGCATTATCCGCTATCCAACCAACAACCTTTTGACACTCCTCTGGGTTCAATAGTGGTGTGCTGCGGTCCCCTGGAAATTGGGACAGGAAGGTCATGCGAGAAGATGTGGGTGTTTGTTATGGCACAATTTCAGCTTGTCCACGGCCTTGTCCTCGGCCTCTGCATGCACCATTACCATCACGTCCAGTTCCCCGTCCCTTGCAAGGTGCCTTGTCCATTTTAAATGCAGGACAGTATCTTCCACGCTCACTACAAATGACGGAGTTTGGAGTGAACTTACAGTGGTGGCCAAAAGTATTGGCACCCCTGCAATTCTGTCAGATAATACTCAGTTTCTTCCTGAAAATGATTGCAATCACAAATTCTTTGGTCTTATTATCTTCATTTAATTTGTCTTCAATGAAAAAACACAAAAATAATTGTCCTAAAGCCAAATTGGATATAATTCCACTCCAAACATTAAAAAGGGGGTGGATAAAAGTATTGGCACTGTTTGAAAAATCATGTGATGCATCTCTAATTCGTGTAAATAACAGCACCTGTAACTTACCTGTGGCACCTAACAGGTGTTGGCAATAACTAAATCACACTTGCAGCCAGTTAACATGGATTAAAGTTGACTCAACTTCTGTCCTGTGTCCTTGTGTGTACCTCATTGAGCATGGAGAAAAGAAAGAAGACCAAAGAACTATCTGAGGACTTGAGAAACCAAATTGTGAGCAAGCATGAGCAATCTCTAGGCTACAAGTCCATCTCCAAAGACCTGAATGTTCCTGTGTCTTCTGTGCGCAGTGTCATCATGAAGTTTAAAGCCCATGGCACTGTGGCTAACCTCCCTAGATGTGGACAGAAAAGAAAAATTGACGAGAGATTTCAACGCAAGATTGTGCGGATGGTGGATAAAGAACCTCGACTAACATCCAAACAAGTTCAAGCTGCCCTGCAGTCCGAGGGTACAACAGTGTCAACCCGTACTATCCGTCGACGTCTGAATGAAAAGGGACTGTATGGTAGGATACCCAGGAAGACCCCACTTCTTACCCCAAGACATAAAAAAGCCAGGCTGGAGTTTGCCAAAACTTACCTGAGAAAGCCTAAAACGTTTTGGAAGAATGTTCTCTGGTCAGATGAGACAAAAGTAGAGATTTTGGGGAAAGAGCATCATCATAGAGTGTACAGGAAAAAAAAAGAGGCATTCAAAGAAAAGAACACAGTCCCTACAGTCAAACATGGCGGAGGTTCCCTAATGTTTTGAGGTTGCTTTGTGGCCACTGGCACTTTACTGCTTGATCGTGTGCATGGCATTATGAAGTCTGAAGACTACCAACAAATTTTGCAGCGTAATGTAGGGCCCAGTGTGAGAAAGCTGGGTCTCCCTCAGAGATCATGGGTCTTCCAGCAGGACAATGACCCAAAACACTTCCAAAAGCACTATAAAATGGTTTGAGAGAAAGCACTGGAGACTTCTAAGGTGGCCAGCAATGAGTCCAGACCTGAATCCCATAGAACACCTGTGGAGAGATCTCAAAATGGCAGTTTGGAGAAGGCACCCTTCAAATATCAGGAACCTGGAGCAGTTTGCCAAAGAAGAATGGTCTACAATTCCAGCAGAGCATTGTAAGAAACTCATTGATGGTTACCGGAAGCGGTTGTTTGCAGTTATTTTGGCTAAAGGTTGTGCAACCAAGTATTAGGCTGAGGGTGCCAATACTTTTGTCTGGCCCAGTTTTGGAGTTTTGTGTGAAATGATCAATGATTTGATTTTTGCTTCATTCTCTTTTGTGTTTTTTCCTTGCAAGCAAATTAAATGAAGATAATAAGACCAAAGAATTTGTGATTGCAATCATTTTCAGGAAGAAACTGAGTATTATCTGACAGAATTGCAAGGGTGCCAATACTTTTGGCCACCACTGTATATGTGATCCGTGTGACGGAGAAAACAGAGTTTTAAATACCTGGCTGTAGGTAAGTAATTTGAAGAGTAAACTGTTGTGAATTACTTCACTAACACACTAAAGGAAATTTTTAATGGAGGCCAGAAATGGCAGTATTTTCTGACAACGTATACAGTACAGACCAAAAGTTTGGACACACCTTCTCATTTAAAGTTTTTTCTGTATTTTCATGACTATGAAAATTGTACATTCACACTGAAGGCATCAAAACTATGAATTAACACATGTGGAATTATATACTTAACAAAAAAGTGTGAAACAACTGAAAATATGTCTTATATTCTAGGTTCTTCAAAGTAGCCACCTTTTGCTTTGATGACTGCTTTGCACACTCTTGGCATTCTCTTCATGAGCTTCAAGAGGTAGTCACCGAAAATGGTTTTCCAACAATCTTGAAGGAGTTCCCAGAGATGCTTAGCACTTGTTGGCCCTTTTTCCTTCACTCTGCGGTCCAGCTCACCCCAAACCATCTCGATTGGGTTCAGGTATGGTGACTGTGGAGGCCAGGTCATCTGGCGTAGCACCCCATCACTCTCCTTCTTGGTCAAATAGCCCTTACACAGCCTGGAGGTGTGTTTGGGGTCATTGTCCTGTTAAAAAAATAAATGATGGTCCAACTAAACGCAAACTGGATGGAATAGCATGCCGCTGCAAGATGCTGTGGTAGCCATGCTGGTTCAGTATGCCTTCAATTTTGAATAAATCCCCAACAGTGTCACCAGCAAAGCACCCCCACACCATCACACCTCCTTCTCCATGCTTCATGGTGGGAACCAGGCATGTAGAGTCCATCCGTTCACCTTTTCTGCGTCGCACAAAGACACGGTGGTTAGAACCAAAGATCTCAAATTTGGATTCATCAGACCAAAGCACAGATTTCCACTGGTCTAATGTCCATTCCTTGTGTTCTTTAACCCAAACAAGTCTCTTCTGCTTGTTGCCTGTCCTTAGCAGTGGTTTCCTAGAAGCTATTTTACCATGAAGGCCTGCTGCACAAAGTCTCCTCTTAACAGTTGTTGTAGAGATGTATCTGCTGCTAGAACTCTGTGTGGCATTGACCTGGTCTCTAATCTGAGCTGCTGTTAACCTGCGATTTCTGAGGCTGGTGACTTGGATAAACTTATCCTCAGAAGCAGAGGTGACTCTTGGTCTTCCTTTCCTGGGGCGGTCCTCATGTGAGCCAGTTTCTTTGTATCGCTTGATGGTTTTTGCAACTGCACTTGGGGACACTTTCAAAGTTTTCCCAATTTTTCGGACTGACTGACCTTCATTTCTTAAAGTAATGATGGCCACTCGTTTTTCTTTACTTAGCTGCTTTTTTCTTGCCATAATACAAATTCTAACAGTCTATTCAGTAGGACTATCGGCTGTGTATCCACCAGACTTCTGCACAACACAACTGATGGTCCCAACCCCATTTATAAGGCAAGAAATCCCACTTATTAAACCTGACAGGGCACACCTGTGAAGTGAAAACCATTTCCGGTGACTACCTCTTGAAGCTCATGAAGAGAATGCCAAGAGTGTGCAAAGCAGTCATCAAAGCAAAAGGTGGCTACTTTGAAGAACCTAGAATATAAGACATATTTTCAGTTGTTTCACACTTTTTTGTTAAGTATATAATTCCACATGTGTTAATTCATAGTTTTGATGCCTTCAGTGTGAATGTACAATTTTCATAGTCATGAAAATACAGAAAAAACTTTAAATTAGAAGGTGTGTTCAAACTTTTGGTCTGTACTGTATGTGATCCGTTTGACAGAGAAAACAGAGTTTTAAATAGCTGGATTTCTAGCGCTGTAATATGAAAGGACCTGGCTGTATTCTGCAGTGCCAACAAGTAAATGGCGCAGAAAAATGGTGTTCTCTGGATTGCTTTTTAAGCAAATAATGAGGATTAAGATCCAAAAAAAAGTATTCCTGGCCCCTGAGACCTGGGCCTTTGTATATAAATATCTAACAGCAGCAGAAGGCAGAATTGGAATGGAGTCTCTTGTCCTATGCGCACTGCAGTCTGTTATATACACCGCCTGCCTCTACACCCTGCCTTCCTGATATCTCTGCAGATGGATTAGTCCTCAGAAGGACTGTTTGTTATGATGGATATGTGTAATGTACGGTTTTTCTCCCTACACTACCTAATACACAAGCAAATCTGTCCCTGGCACAGCAGCTCTCCCTTCACTGTCTGATCCGGAGTGGCTGTGACGAGCATGGCGGCGTCAGATCTGATATAGACCTGATGACGCTGTGCGGCCAGCCAATCACTGTAATGCCCACAACCAACATGGCTGCGGCATTACAGTGCATGTCAGGCAATCCCTGCATGTTCATTGGTTCTCTAAAGAGCGCCAAACATGCAGGGAGGGGAGCACCGAGCAGTGGCAAGCATGCTCGCTCATCACTACATGTCATAGATTTACTAATAGTACACTATTCATGAACAATCCTCTCTTACCGACCAGTTAGTCTGCTCTTGATTTTTTTTTCCTAAACAGGTATTGTAAACACAAATGTATCCAAAAGTTGTTTCAAATTTGAACATTAATGAAAGTAGAGGATTAAAATGCTTAAAAGGTCATGATGATTTGATCATCAAGCAGGCCAACAATAGGGGCAATATTGTAGTTATGTCACGAGACTGCTAAAGTTTGGAATCTTTGCGCCAACTCAATGACAGTGGAAATTTTTATTGTACTAATTACATAGGGGAGTTGAGGATGGTATGTTTTCACAATTCTTTGCTTAGAAACTGATGGTAGAATTTCCAAGGAAGCTTATTGGTATTTTATTTCAAAGCTACATAAATCAATTATTTCTTCCGCGGGATCACCAATTTTAGCAGGAATGTTCAAAATAAAACTGAGTTTTTTCACTTCTACTTAGATTGGGTTTTACTTCCATTGATACATAAAACAACATCTTATAAACAGGATACCAAAGAATTTCTTCAGGCTATTGAAGGTCTAACGTGGCGACAAGACTATTGACTTGCTATTATTGACTTGAGAGCCTGTCTACATCCATCCTTCAGGCCTCAAATGTCTAGCATTAGAATAGAGCCTAAACTGATATAATTTATAGAAGAAGCCCTATTTTTCATTTTCAGGCATCAATCTTCAAATATATAAACCTATAAAAAGAGCTCGCAATCAAAGTCTAAACATCCAAAAAAGAGAGAGAGAGATGTAATAGAAATTATGCTGATGTATAAAAGACATCACTCTCAGTTAAATAATGGCCAAAGATATAGCTATTATTGCAAAATACTGTATCTTTATTATACAAAGTACAACATGTGATATATAACAGTAGAAAACATACAGGAGTGACTGGGATGAGAGACCGGATAGGGGGTACGTTCGAAAATACCCCAAAGAGGGAGAAGAAAACCTTAACCCAACTGCAGATATATCCTCATATTATGTACCCAGATGTTGTGTATAGTCAGGCAATGTGGTCTGTGTCTGACTTGTTAGGAGGACAGCCAGGCTGTGGATCTAAAGTTAGACATGCAGCACAGCAAGCAGATCAACGTAACTTGACGCCTCCTGACTAAGCCACTCTGGTGAAGCGCGCGTCGAGGCGCGCTATTCATTCCCCTCTGCAGACTCTCCATACCTGGTCATCACTATGTCACAAGGTAATGTGTGGCTATTTTGATTACTGTAAGCAGACCACTAAAGTTACGTTGATCTGCTTGCTGTGCTGCATGTCTAACTTTAGATCCACAGCCTGGCTGTCCTCCTAACAAGTCGGACACAGACCACATTGCCTGACTATACACAACATCTGGGTACATAATATGGGGATATATCTGCAGTTGGGTTAAGGTTTTCTTCTCCCTCTTTGGGGTATTTTCAAATGTACCCCCTATCCGGTCTCTCATCCCAGTCACTCCTGTATATTTTCTACTGTTATATATCACATGTTGTACTTTGTATAATAAAGATACAGTATTTTGCAATAATAGCTATATCTTTGGCCATTATTTAACTGAGAGTGATGTCTTTTATACATCAGCATAATTTCTATTACATCTCTCTCTTTTTTGGATGTATAAATCTTCAAATAGATGGTAAACTCAAGTAGTAAGGAACGTGATGGGGGCCCCTGTCGCCCCAACTTTTACAAATATGATTTAAGCTCAAGTTCAAGTAGAAAATATGTTTTATGGATAGTTTATTTGCAAATATATAAATATTTTTGTAAGATATATTGATAAGTTATTTATCATGTTTGCAGGCTTCCAGAAGGAATTTTCATTCTTTGTAGACTACCATGAACATGCACTTCACTATTAGGATAAACAAAACTAATATGGATTTTTGGTTGTTGCACTTCAGATTGAGGAAACACTATTTAGGCTATGGTATTTCACAAAAAACACTGCAACAAATTTTATTTGCGTTATGAAAGTTATATACCCATCATGTAACACAATTATTACCTTATGGTCAGTTCCTTCGGCTGCACAGACAGGACTAACAGTAGCAATACTGCAGCAACATTAGAGGGAATTGAGCTCACAATTGTTATCTAGAAGCTTTCATTTTGTATTGGTTTATGAAAATTTTGTGACAACCTGGAAGCAAGACTGCACATAGATATAGCATCGAAAATAAAATTATACCAAAAATATTTGCCTTTTCCTTCCAATATGCTCATTGGTTCTGTCATTAATTCAATTATTAGGAAAAAATTAACATATGCTGGTGTCTGATTTTATTTTATCTGAGGTTACAATTAGAAACCTACTATGCCTTTTGAAGAACTGACAACCTCAGGGAAATGTTGGTAAATGGTGTGTTTTTATTTATTGTGATTTTTTTGCAAGTGACATTTTTTGAGCGGTAATCATAAATGTTGTCAGTGTAAATATCATGACCACCTTATTTGCAATAGACACATGAAACTTGGAGGTCACAGCTTCAATAACACACAGATTTCTTCACTTAATGCAAAATTTGTGGTTTAAGTTATAATCAGGACATATGGATTTCATTATATGGGTTATGCAACTTGATCTATTTGGAAGCGCTTTAGTGAACATGTGAGGTCATTAGTTACGGGGAATTATTCAGTTAGATTAACTTAACATATGTGTAATATATCAAAATTATCTGAAGGATATGCAACCTGTCGAGTTAAAGGGAATCTGTCAGCAGGTTTTTGCTTTTTAATCTGAAGCAGCATGATGTAGGGACTGCGAGCCTGAATCCAGTGATGTGTCATTTACTAGGCTGCATGTTTTTGTATCTAGAGAATCAGTGTTCTTCCTAATCACACCCCACAGCAGCTTTTTGTCAATGTATAGTGCACTCAGAAATCTGCCAATCAGTGGTGTGGACAGGGTTATACACAGCTCAGCATTAGAGCACTGCTAGATCTGTGGCAGAGAAAACTGTGATTATACCAAAATGGCAGCATGCAGTCGAGTGAGTAACACATCAATGGAATCAAGGACTCGGCACCTACATAATGTTGCTCTCAGATTACATAGCAAAAATCTAGTGACAGATTATCTTTAAAACAAGTCAGAATGCCTACAAATGGAGGCGAAAGACACAATCTTCTTTTAAAAAAAGAAGCTTAATTTTAGCCACTTTAGTCTCTTTTTTTAAATAGCATGGATATACAGGTGCTTCTCACAAAATTAGAATATCATCAAAAATGTAATTAATTTCAGTTCTTCAATACAAAAAGTGAAACTCACATATTATATAAAGTCATTACAAACAGAGTGATCTATTTCAAGTGTTTATTTCTGTTAATTTTGATGATTATGGCTTACAGCCAATGAAAACACAAAAGTCACTATCTCAGTAAATCAGAATAATTAACAAAAAACACCTGCAAAGGCTTCCTAAGCGTTTAGAAAGGTCCCTTATTCTGTTTCAGTAGGCTCCACAATCATGGGGAAGACTGCTGACTTGACAGATGTCCAGAAGGCCGTCATTGACACAGTCCACAAGGAGGGTAAGCCACTAAAGGTCATTGCTAAAGAAGCTGGCTGTTCACAGAGTGCTGTATCCAAGCATATTAAAGGAAAGTTGAGTGGAAGAAAAAGTGTGGTAGAAAAAGGTGCACAAGCAACCGGGATAACCGCAGCCTTGAAATGATTGTTAAGAAAAGGCCATTCAAACATTTGGGGGAGATTCACAAGGAGTGGACTGCTGCTGGAGTCATTACTTCAAGAGCCACCACACAGACGTATCCAGGACATGGGCTACAAGTGTCGAATTCCTTGTGTCAAGCCACTCATGACCAATAGACAACGCCAGAAGCGTCTTACCTGGGCCAAGGAGAAAAAGACCTGGACTGTTGCTCAGTGGTCCAACGTGTTGTTTTCAGATGAAAGTAAATTTTGCATTTCATTTGGAAATCAAAGTCCCAGAGTCTGGAGGAAGAGTGGAGAGGCCACAATCCAAGCTGCTGGAGGTCTTGTGTGACGTTTCCACAGTCAGTGGTGCTTTGGGGAGCCATGTCATCTGCTGGTGTAGGTCCACTGCATTTTATCAAGACCAAAGTCAGCGCAGCCACCTAAATGGATATTTTACAGCACTTTATGCTTCCCTCTGCTAACAAGCTCTTTGGAGATGGAAATTTCATTCTCCAGCAGGACTTGGCCCCTGTCCACACTGCCAAAAGTACCAATACCTGGTTTACAATCAATAGTATCACTGTGCTTGATTGGCCAGAAAACTCGCCTGACCTTAACGCCATAGAGAATCCATTATAGAGAATCTATGGGGTATTGTCAACAGGTAGATGAGAGACACCAGACCCAACAATGCAGACGAGCTGAAGGCTGCTATCAAAGCAACCTGAGCTTCCATAACACCTCAGCAGTGCCACAGGCTGATCGCCTCCATGCAACGCCGCATTGATGCAGTAATTGATGCAAAAGAAGCCCCGACCAAGTATTGAGTGCATTTACTGAACATACATTTTAGTAGGCCAACATTCCGGATTTTAAAATAATTTTTCAAGCTGTTGTTATAAAGTATTCTAATTTACTGAGATAATGATTTTTGTGTTTTCATTGGCTGTAAGCCATAATCATCAACATTAACAGAAATAAACACGTGAAATAGATCACTGTTTGTAATGACTCTATATAATATATGAGTTTCACTTTTTGCATTGAAGAACTGAAATAAACTAAGTTTTTGATAATATTCTAATTTTGAGAGAAGCACCTGTATATAATTTGTGAACATATTATGGTCTTTTTTTAGTTAGGATGCTTTCACATTGCATTTTGCCTCCTGTTCAGTGGTCCTGTTATTGCTTACGTCCAAACCCCCTGCAAAATGGGATTCAGGCGTATGCGCTGACGGGGCCATAGACTATAATGGTACCGACAGAGTAAACGAGTGCTCAGACGTGCATCATTTGTGGGTGCAACTATCTACTGGAGGGGGACACTCAAGCACAGTCTATTACGTCAATGTGGCCGCCTCCAGTAGGCACATATGGGGTAAAGAGTGGTAGAGGACCAATTTATCCACTCACTACCAAAAGCCATGCAAAGCTGGGTTGCCCAAGGAGATCCCCAGAATGATGACCTTGTGAGCTTCGTGGAAAGATACTTGGCCATGGAGAACTCCCTGAGCAATCAAGGGAGCTTCCCATTTCTGAGAGACCCAAAAGAAGGGGTCCTTGGCCACGTCTGAGGAGTGCACAAAGACCCAAGAGGGGTCAGAGCTAGGTTCAAAGGTTACATCTCGTAACATTATCTGTTGGAGGCGTCGTGTACCGGGTCATATATCAGCCATTTGTCCCTTGACCTCGGAGCCGATAGACTGCAGCGTAGGCCGGTGTTACTCTTACTTCACCTACCCTGCCTGCAGTGCTGTTCCTCATTCTGACGTGGGGCCTCAGGAATGCCAGGTGACTGTGAAATGTGTCCAAGTGACTGGACTTCTGAATTCAAGGAGGGAAGGGAATGGGGTAAGGCTTATCCATGAAGATGCCAAGAACTATACCATGGCCCTTGTTGACATATGAACAGATTGTGTTTCAATGTCTCACCAAGTGGGAATGGTCAAGGACTTGTTGCAGACTATTGTTAACGGTCAAGATTTTCCTTTGGTCTGGAGATTATGGGTTAAAACTGTAGCACCTAGTAGTCCAGTATGTCCCAGGAATCGGCTATGGTAACAAAGGCTCAAGATGTAAAAGGTGAATTTCCTTTCACTGTACTGGCTAGACAGGAGGATAAGGAAGCAACCCCTGAAACCAAAAACTCTGACTTGGAGGAGTACCAGGACAACTTTGGGACTCCCCAGCTAAGAGACTTAACAGGAAAAGGTACCTTGGGTACCAGAGGAGATGGGAACCAAAATGGTCTCCACAAGGGGCCATGCATAATGATTTATTGTGTCGTGGGAGAAAATTGAAGGGATAGGTAAAAGAGCGCCTCCTCAAGGCCCTAGAGGAAAAATCCAGGGGTAAATTCAGTCGACTTTAGTTAAACAATTTAAGTCTATGGATGGAATACTTGTGTTAGTGCCCATGGGAAAGAGCAAGTTCCTTACCCAGTGGCAGGGGCCCTATAGGGTGGTAGAAAAAGTGGTAGAGGTCAACTATAAAGTACACCCACCAGGGAAAAGGGAGGCCTTTCTCATATATTAAGGCAACCTACTAAAGCCCTGGAAAGGTAGGGACCCGCTCGAAACCCCTTTCTGGTTGGCCCAGGCAGAAGCCAACCTTGCAGGTGACAAATTGGCAGGAAGAAAAGAAAGAGAATGACTCCAATCAGAGACAATGTCATCTATAAAGTACCTGGATGTAAATATTTATTTGTGATACTGACTAATTCTCACCAGTACTGTCGTTCCTGCATGGTCCACAGTCTCATGATTACTGATAGCAACATCTCTCAGTATTTATTTACCATTGTTCAGGACTTATTGGAAGTTAAAGGTTCATGCAAAACAAATGTATATGGGTCTGACCTGACATTATAATTGAGGTACCATGTACTGATGGTGCTTTTGGTGCTGAATTCATGTGCTGATGTTACACTAGTGATGTATTCATATACTGATGGTAGTTCTGGTGATATATTTATGTACTGATGGTGCTTTTGGCAACTTATTCCTGTAATGATGTTGGTCATGGTGATGTATTCCTGTACTGATGCTGGTTCTTGTAATGTATTCCTGTACTGAAGAGGAATACTGTTGTTGTGTTTCTGTACTACTGGGTGTTATACAGATGTATTTCTGTACTGCTAGTGGTTCTGATGATGAATTTCTGTACTGTTGGTGGTTCTGATTATGAATTTCTGTACTGATGAGGGTTGTGATACTGTGTTTCTGTACTCATGAGGATTCTAGTGATGTATTTCTTTACTGCTTTTGGTTCTGGTGATGGATTCTTGTGCTGTTATTGTTTCTGATCCTGTACACATGTAACAATTGTAGAGATTCACTCACTCTGGTAGGCATTAGGCAACATTCACATAGGCAATGCAGTTTCGATAGAAAGACATGCAGTTTTTATTGTTTTTCCACAGGTTGCACAGCACCAAAACAACAAAATCATAAACATAAATAATTAATTAAAAAATCATTAATAAATTATAAATTAAATCAAAAATTAATTGGGCGAGGCCAGGCACGTCTAGTTTGAATGTGGCCAATCACATACAAGTTTACAAATCACATTCTTGTGCTTACATGACTATCCACTCTTGCCACCAGCAAGGGAGAATCCTAAAAGTGTGTCGTACATGCATTGTGAGAATTCAGAAGCCTGCAGACTTTCATCTCAAACCTGGACAAGCCATTTAATTAAAAAATTTAGCACTGTAGCATGCCAATCACAGTGTGTGAGATACTCATTGTTAAAATTCAGCCCTGCTTGCTAGTTTCAGCAGTCATCACATGGCCACTTCATTCATATGCGATTTTTATGCCTATGGTCACATGATAACGAACTTTTCTTCCTGTTCTGTCAGTTTTTCACTGAACATTGAGAGAATTAGGAAGATTGCCGCAGCCTCGCTTCCATACACTTATATGAAGTGAGACCACGCCCTCTATTGGGGCATGCCTCCTCAACATCAGCATCACTAGATGGGGCACGACCTTGCTCAGTACAAGTATATCGAGTGAGGCCATGCTGTCATGCCAGGTGTTAGTGCAACACAGAGGGAAAAGGGAAAGGGAGCCCAGACACTAGGGAAAGGGGGAAGTGGAGACCTCCTAGTCTGGTCTAGCATCACCCTGTCTCAACTACTGTCGCTATATTGCCTCTTCAGCAATCGCCGCACACTTGCCTCGCCCTACTTTTCCTGGCATATGGCTATGGCTAGGGATGGAAGGAGATGAGCACTAGTCAACCTCCAATAAACACTATAGACAACAAGGGAAGACAAAACTGGGGGAAATTGCTTAGCTTTAGATGAGTCCAAATATGCACACGGCCTCAAGCTCCAGAAAGAACGAAGTACTGCTCCTGCTAAGCCCCACAAGTAGAAATTAATATAGCTGGCAACTCCCTCTCAAACACGCCAGGTATTTATATACCCAGGCCAGAGAGCTAATGAGAAAGAGGGTGGTAGCCCTCTAGGTCCTAAAGACAGCCTCTTATCTAAGAAGCTGTCTGCAATGGCAAACGTAGAGATCACCTGCAACCAACTGCAGGGTGACTGTCACCTCTGACAAACCCGTGACACATGCCCACTGGCCAAAAGTATGTATGACTCATACATACCCTCTGGTCCCGGGTCAGAAACCGGCAAATCCCCGCAGCGCACAGTCTGTGTGCTGGGAAGATTCATAAGTCTGCAGTCACTCAGATTGACTACAGACTTATTGATATGGACTGATCAACCTCTTTAAGTGAGTTGGGAATGAAAGGGTTGCACGGGTCAAGGTGTTCTACTACAACCCTAGGCACCAGTGAAATAAGTTTCTCAGGGTGTGTGTGATATTAACCTGCGTAGATGTTTTTACTTATGCTGCACCTTGCTAAGTGGTACAGGAACCCAAGATATACAGTACAAAGAAAGAAAAATCCTGTCCATATTATAAAAATAAACGGGATATTACTAAAGAACTCAGTGTAACATATGTGCAGAGAATAGCAGTATATAACTTGTAAATAACATCTTCTGGCTTCAACTGAGGCACTGGTTTAAATTATACAAATCTTATACATTTTTCAGCAGTTAAAAACATTAGCTGTCGCTGGTCCTCCATCTTTCCTGACAACACTTTCCTTTCCTTCTGACTGCAGCTCACTCATAGTGTAAAATCTGTGTCCTGGCTTGGCTATCTAGACTTATTTCTCTTAATATCAAGTCCAACTTTCACATGCCTCTATCCCCGCTGCCTTTATTGTCTCAGTGTCCCAAAAAAATCCCCCAGTTACCTCTCTGGACCTCTCGCTCAGTACAAGGAGTTGCTTCCTTCACTTGTTTCCAAGGTCTATGGCTGATGCCAGCTGTACTACTGTTTCTAAGTCACATAACAGTAATGGGGTCAATATACCATATGTTAGAGAAATAGGCCACAGTGAGACTGGTGTGAAAGATATTTTGAGAGAGGTAGGGGGCAAACAGTGGTGAAGTCCTAGCTGCAATGCATTTCACTATTGTACGGAGGAAGCTGTGTTAGATGTCTTTATTGATCTCTGTTCACATTCTGCAACGTATCACATTTTATTGGCTCCATATTAGAAGAGCTGTAAATACAATTCAAGCTTTTTTTAATGTCCAGCCAAAACACAGAGACTAGAGGAGAGCCGGTGCTGGACCCAAGAAGGGTGAATCCCTGCTCTGTTTGTTATTTTAAGTATTTTAGAGCATTTGTGGTCCACTTTTCTGAAAGTGGAAAACACATTTAATGTTTGTAGTACCCTGTGCCAGATACTGTATTGTATACTACAAGATGCCATATCTTGGACTGTTGCCTAATTCACCTGTTTCTTGACTACCCTACAGGAATAACTACTAAATGGCCACTTTAGTTTGGCTTTGGACTGTCTGACCCCTCATTTGCCTGTGAACTCTGCCTGACTTTCCTGTGCTCTGAGGTGGATCTCCCTGACTCCATTTCTTGACTCTGATATGTGCTCTAATTAGTAATTAGCTTGTTCTACCCCAGGCTTGTTTGATATCTTGCTCCATAAGTCAGATAATACTCTTGCTGCAAGCTGGGTGTTAGGCGTCAAGTGATTGCTGGATCTGAAATGGGTTCAGAATCATCAGTGGATTCTGTTGTCTCCCATTCCAGTCCAGCCAGGGCAGATGCTGCTCAGCATCACCGTTGGTCCCAACGCCTAGCTGGTGCACGAGATGTACAAGTTGTCTCTCGGGTCTTTGTTCCTAGCAATGTGAAGCATAGATTGCGGAGGGAAACAGGGCTACTACAGCCTAAGTTCAGGATGCACTGCACTGAGCATGCCCGTGACATGGCGGACCATGATTGGTGGTTTGGGAGTCAGCTGATCCGGTGACCTGGCACACCGCCTGATTTGCTGCGGGTGACGTCACCAATAATGCGACGGTGGGCAGGGCTTAATCTTTAAATAGCCCACCCACAAACATGGCGGTGCTCTCTGATCATTCAGCTGAGGTTGGGTAACTGTGTGGACGCTTGTTTGTTTGGGCTCCACGTGCTCTCTTATTGTTATAGCTTTGGACAGGCAGGTTTAGCGGGGGATAGGCAGCCTTAGCTGGAGGGAGGCAGGTAGCTTAGTCTGGCAGTCTGGCTCCGACAAGGGGGTCGCTGTACACCCCGAGCAGACTGCGGACTCCCTATTCCTGGTACCACCTGGCAACCGCGGGTTGAGATACTCCGCAGTCCGGTAGCACACCGGCTGGGAGCATGTAAACGCCGGCGTGAATCACACACACGTCCTAGCGCCTACTGCATAGCCTCTGTGCAGTTAACAGGGCTACGGCTACATTATCTGTTGCACATCTCTTGTGCTGTTAACGGAGATAGTGCAAATCCCTATTCCCGTCCCGGTGTGCAGTAACACGGGAGGGATTGAGGTATTAGTTGGTTGCTTTTCCTTCTACCTGGAAGGTGTTCGGCCGCAGTCTTCCAGGCTGCATCGCGGACCCCGGGTTCGGTGGCTTTCCATTATTAATAAAGTTGTTAGCAACTGTCCCCATAACACTGGGATCCTGAGATCCCTGCAGGAGAGGTTAAAAGGTGGGAACCAATGAGCACCTTAAATCCATCTAAACATAGTGGCCAGTGAAAAGATGGGTGGTTTTGATGGTTTGTTATGAATTCTGATATTTGCACTGATTAGTAATTATCTTGTTCTGCTCTTGAATTCTTTGATTACTTGCTCCACCAGTCAGCAAATACTCTGAGAATACAAGCTGGGAACCTGAGATCCCTGCAGGAGGAGAACCAATGAGCACCTTAAATCCATCTAAACATAGTGGCCAGTGAAAAGATGGTTGGTTTTGATGGTTTGTTATGAATTCTGATATTTGCACTGATTAGTAATTATCTTGTTCTGCTCTTGAATTCTTTGATTACTTGCTCCACCAGTCAGGAAATACTCTGAGAATACAAGCTTGGAATCTGAGATCCCTGCAGGAGGAGAACCAATGAGCACCTTAGATCCTGCTAAACATAGTAACCAGTTAAAAGATGAACTATGGAAGCCCATTTTGAATTGACAGTTTTGTTACAGGATCCAACGTGATTGTTGATGCAAAATTGTTCCTAGTATTGTTCTGAATAACTATAAAATGAATAGTAATAAAATCACACACTGTTGAAATCCAACGTAAGCTAATGTACAAGGTCATCTAGGGCCTTGGCAATTCTGTTTAGTTGATGGAGTAAAATGATCAAAGCTTAAATAAATATGAGCTTTTCAGGGCTGGTTTCTTGTTCTATATTCAAAGAAAAGGTTTCTCATAAAAGATGGACATTACAATTGCGTGAAAGGCTAAAGCACTGCTGGGCCCTTCATGCTGGGGCATATAATTAGCCCAGGTGCAGCTATTTGACAATGTACATTTATTGTATTAATACCTTTATCATCTTAATAATGAAGATTTCAGAATAGAGTGTTTTAATTCCACAGTCGGTAGCCCAAACCTAGATGGACCTTTACAAATTGCATGAAATGAGACTGCCAGGCAAATATTAATTAGCGTTCTCTGTAGAGTTTGCCTACTGTTCATAATATCTGGTATTACAATAATGCTCAGGTGATTTTTACATTTCGTTTACGGCATATCTATTTTGGAACAAACCACCTGTAGACACACAAGTCCAATTAAAAAGATCAATGGCAGATGAAAGCATGGTAGATATATGTACAGCTGGGTCAGTCTGATGCCCTCTGCGGTCTGTGGGTATTGAGCTCAGGTGGAACATTAATCTTTTGGCTTTTTACCAGAACAAAAATAATGAAAGAAAATAAATTGTTTAAATATTTAACAGAATAACCCAAAAAACACAGTGAGGTGATTGAATTATGTTTTAGTTTGGTTACACTGCTTTTCTTCTTTTTTTCATGCACTGATTTGGTTTACTTTTCATATAAGGGCGATTTGAGAAAGGACAAGTTGGGCTCAATTTGTGATTTTTGCAGATTGTATGCTTATTTGTCCACATCAATGTTAAAAGGTTGTGCCTCAAATCAGACAGGTGGAGGTCCGACATCCGACACTCCCACCAATCAGATATTCTCAGTACCGGCATCGCCTAGAAGTTAGCAGTTGCTGAGCTGAATACATCAACTACAGCAATTGTGTAGCAGCCGCATTTGGGTTCTGCATACTTGACCCTACTCAAATGAATAGGAACAAATCTGTAGTACCTGGCAGTGGCCACTACACAGTTACCAGAGCTATGATGTTCAGCTCGGCAACTGCTTGTCCCCAGCACCGAGAACACCTGACCAGTGGAGGAGCTAGGTATCGGATCCCAACTAATCTTAATGACCATTGATAAAAAGATAAGTCATCAATATCAAAGTAGTGGGAAAACTCTTTAATATGCAAAATTAGATAGATGTGACGGAGACTCTTGGAAAAACAAAGACCTCCCAGACTCCTAGAAGAGTAGACCAATATCCCAGGTCCAGCAAAGACTACAAGAAAGCTAAAATTAAAGAGAGATTCTGGAAGGCTTCTTGAGCTTCATTGTCTCCAGAGGTTGGGACTGGGGCATAGAGGAGATGGAGAATAGGGCCTGGTTTCTAAAAGGGGCTTGGCTAGAGTTGTACAATTTTCAGCCAATTTGTGAGCAATAAAGTTGGCCATGTCCTTGATGCCAACCAGCTAAAATTGGCAAGAATGAGATACGATAGCTAGATAGATGGCAAATTATAGGTGCAGAACTAGCAATACAGCAAAAAGTCACAGGTGGGTACAAAGCCTCACAGCAATACCAAACCTACAAATAGGTCCAAGAAAAGATAAAGGCAGCACTCCAAGGATTGAAAGTGAAGGTGGTTTATTGACCCATCATGTCAGGGCAACGTTTCGTTCCATGTGAGGAACTTTTTGAAACAATAAACCACCTTCACTTTGAATCCCTGGAGTGCTGCCTATATTTTTTTCCTGGACCTAGATAGATAGATAGATAAATAGATAGATAGATAGATAGATAGATAGATAGATAGATAGATATTCGGCAGTAAGGAATACCTTACAAATACAGACATTACCTTAAAGGAGCTTTTCATTTTTATTAATGATTTTGTAAAAAATCGGACATGTGCACGGCCCCATAGCATAACATTGATCCAAGTTCGATTTGATGTTTTGTCGGATTGCACTCGGGCCAAAAATACGCTCTTCTGCACATGCCCTAAAACCATACAATTTTGTATGTCACTCTTTTTTGTTATAAAGAAAATCCTTTTCTTTCTCAAGAACGGAGGGATTTTTATTATGTTGTGTATTATTTATTATATTGATATGTACTGAGAAGTGTGGTTTGGATGACCACCAGCTTTGAAAAACAAAACATATTTTTTTTAAAAATCTGTCGTGATGTGAATTGCAACCTGTGGATGGTTCATCTAGAACGTTGTGATCATTTATTACATTTGTATAGTGAAAAATTAATTCTCATGGAAAGTACAGCAAAAGTAAAGATGGATGCATGGATGTATGGCATTCTATATGAATTTCAAGACTTTGAATACTCATTTCGTGCATTTTCTTCAAGCGTATCCATGGCTGGCAGAGAATGATTTGATGTTTTCCCCCTGTGTTGGATTTTAGGATGTGATTTTATTTTTAAGATGTTAATTGCATCTGTTCAGTCAACACTGGGTACATCAATCATTTTAAGCACCGCCATTCGAATCACAACTGCGATGATGACTTTAACAAGATGCTAATTTTATTTGGACTGCGTAGTCTGCGGTATGAACAGAATGATGATACATTTCTCCTTCCTGCATCACCTACTGCTCCTCCTGGGAGTCAGGGTCTTTGCTGGCAAACATTCAAATCAATTGTGCGTACATTAGCCCCCTGAAAGATCTGTCTATTTTTGGACTTAAGATCTTAAAATCATGTTTTTACTTTACCTCTCGACATTCCATTCTCAATGTCGCATATTCTAGTTTTTGGTCAATGTGCTTACATGGGGTATTGCTTATTGGCGGATTAGTTGTACAGTATTTTCTTTTGGTACCATTCTTGAATATGTATAAATATATATATGTACAGTACACATGTGTGTGAGTGATTCTTTTATATCAATTAATATTTTGACGGAAATGTTATTTTTTTATTTTATTTTTTTTTTGTCATTCACTAATTACTTAAAAAAAATTATAGTTTTTTTTTTCCGCTGTGGTTTTTTTTTTTGTACAGAAAATCTGCTGCGTTAAACTGTTCAAGCAAAGCGGATGTACAGTAACTGCAAGAAAAGTCCTACCCACTGCATATAAAGAAGCCATTGAACTGTGTGTTTTTTGGTGCATGTTTTTTCCTATATAAGGAACCTGAAAAAACGCAATTGCTTTTTTTTGAGTTGCAGAATCAAAGTTTTTCTGTACTAAAAAAAAAAAAACACATTAAAATCTACTGCTTCAAATCTACAGAGCGAATGACAGTCAGTGCAGGGGCGCAGTTACAGCCACCTCTTTGTATTCTCAGAGCCATGACTGAACCGGCACTGCCCCCGTGACTGAAACCGGGACTCTGCAGGGGAAATAACGTTTATTTTCTCCCCTCAGCATTTGGCTAATTGCAGGCACCGGGCAGGTTAATAACATTATTATAGTATGTGCAAACGGTCAGGCGCCTCTGCGGGGTTTGAAGCTGCGTGCTTATGCAGCGTCAGACCTGCAGCTTCCAGCAGTTACAGCACAGTGGATGGGATTTGTGGAAATCCAATGTCCACTATGTCGTCATCTGTGCCTGCGGATCACCCGCGGACACGGACATGCGGTGCGTCTTTCCAGACCGCAACATGTCAATTCTTCTTGCAGAATCGCTGGTCTCCGCAAGAGAAATTATATCACTACAATGTATTGAATGTGGTGAATGGTTCAATGAACGCATGCGGATTCACCTGTGTGCAGCTCTTTGGACACCGAGTTCAAAGCGCTGCCTGTACGGATGTTGTGCACATACCCTTAACATGTAGATTAACCCAATATCTGCAGGTTAATAGTATTTTTCTGGTGAAAGGTTTCCTTTAACACATAAAAATCTGTAATTTCTTGTATGGATTTTATTCTGGTATGTGTCACACCGATGGCACACATGTACACATAGATGGTAATAATGGACTAGGCCACACTTTCACGCGTACATGTGAAGGAGGCCTAAGATGTATTATGAATTTCTGCAGCAGTTGTGGTTTCTGTTGTGAGTTTCTGCAGCAGCTGAGGTGTAGTATGAGTTTCTGAAGCAGTCGAGGTGTATTATGAGGTTCTTCAGCAGTCGTGGTATATTATGAGTTTCTGCAGCAACTGAGATGTATTATGATGTTCTGAAGCAGTCGTGGTATATTATGAAGTTCGGCAGCAGCTGAGGTGTGTATTGTGAGCCTAGGCGGATTATAATGAGGGCAATCTGGGCTACCGCCCGGGCCCAAGGCTCCAGGGGGGCCCATTGCCAGATTGCCCTCACTATAATGTTTTGTGCGCCGCTGTAATAAGAAATCTGGGGCCTTTTTGGCCTGAGCCCCGGATCTCCTGTGACTCCTGTGCTGACCAGAGGAGGTCGAGGGCCCATGTTGAGGGGCCTGCTGTCTTATCAGCCGCCTGTCGGCACTGTACTTTCACGTACTGCTGTTCCCGGCCGGCGACATCATGGTCTAGAGCAGATGCAGCTGCATGACGCACAATGCTGTGCGCGGTCGCGTCTGCCAGCCTGAGCCTCCATGTCATTGAGCACGGGAGACTTGAATAACAGGATCCCATCCAGGAGTGTGGGCGGGACAGGAGGCAAACCAACCAGCAGGTGAGCATTGTGTGGCTGGATGCTCTAAATCAAGGGATGTAAAAGCATCCAAAATGTATTTGTATGTATCTGAGGTTGTATATATCTGTAAATATATGTTTGTGTGTATATATGTGAATATATCTATGTATGTTGAATAGTGTGTATTTATTTGCAGATGCATGTGTGTGTGTATATATATATATGTATATTATAAGTGACACGCACACTATGCAGAATTGTACCTAAGCTGAGCAGGGGTATGGTGAGTGACGTGTGTGTCTGTGTGCATATATGGTTGTGTATATCTATGTATGTGTCATATGTATTTTTCTGCATGTCTTCAAATGTGTTTATGCCTGTATGTGTCTTTGTTTATGTCTGCATATGTTTGTGTGTGTGCACATTTCTGCGACCCGTATATGTCCAAGTCTGCATGTGTATACATGACTGTGTGTGTGTGTGTGCGTGCGTGACTGCATGTGTGCGTGACTACGTGTGTGACTGCATGTGTGTGTACAAGTTTGCATGTGCGTGCCTGCTGGTATCTGACTGCATGTATGTGTGTGTATGTGCTTGACTGCATTTGTGTGTGTGCGACTGCATGGGCATGAATGCGTGTGCCTGCTTGTGTCTGACTGCATGTGTGTGTACTGTATCTAGGGAGCTACGTGCGGCCTCATTCTGGATATAGCGAGCTACATGTGGCCTCATTCTGGATATAGGGAGCTATGTGCGGCCTCATTCTGGATATAGGGAGCTACAGTACAGACCAAAAGTTTGGACACACCTTCTCATTTAAAGATTTTTCTGTATTTTCTTAACTATGAAAATTGTACATTCACACTGAAGGCATCAAAACTATGAATTAACACATGTGGAATTATATATTTAACAAAAAAATGTGAAACAACTGAAAATATGTCTTATATTCTAGGTTCTTCAAAGAAGCCACCTTTTGCTTTGATGAATGCTTTGCACACTCTTGGCATTCTCTTGATGAGCATCAAGAGGTAGTCACCGGAAATGGTCTTCCAACAATCTTGAAGGAGTTCCCAGTGATGCTTAGCACTTGTTAGCCCTTTTGCCTTCACTCTGCGGTCCAGCTCACCCCAAACCATCTCGATTGGGTTCAGGTCTGGTGACTGTGGAGGCCAGGTCATTTGGCGTAGCACCCCATTACTCTCCTTCTTGGTCAACTAGCCCTTACACAGCCTGGAGGTGTGTTTGGGGTCATTGTCCTGTTGAAAAATAAATGATGGTCCAACTAAACGCAAACCGGATGGAATAGCATGCCGCTGCAAGATGCTGTGGTAGCCATGCTGGTTCAGTATGCCTTCAATTTTGAATAAATCCCCAACATTGTCACCAGCAAAGCACCCCCACACCATTACACCTCCTCCTCCATGCTTCACGGTGGGAGCCAGGCATGTAGAGTCCATCCGTTCACCTTTTCTGCGTCGCACAAAGACACGGTGGTTGGAACCAAAGATCTCAAATTTGGACTCATCAGACCAAAGCACAGATTTCCACTGGTCTAATGTCCATTCCTTGTGTTCTTAAGCCCAAACAAGTCTCTTCTGCTTGTTGCCTGACCTTAGCAGTGGTTTCCTATCAGCTATTTTACCATGAAGGCCTGCTGCACAAAGTCTCCTCTTAACAGTTGTTGAAGAGATGAGTCTGCTGCTAGAACTCTGTGTGGCATTGACCTGGTCTCTAATCTGAGCTGCTGTTAACCTGCGATTTCTGAGGCTGGTGACTCGTATAAACTTATCCTCAGAAGCATAGGTGACTCTTGGTCTACCTTTCCTGGGGCAGTCCTCATGTGAGCTAGTTTCTTTGTAGTGCTTGATGGTTTTTACAACTGCACTTGGGGACACTTTCAAAGTTTTCCCAATTTTTTGCACTGACTGACCTTCATTTCTTAAAGTAAAGATGGCCACTCGTTTTTCTTTACTTAGCTGCTTTTTTCTTGCCATAATACAAATTCTAACAGTCTATTCAGTAGGAGTATCAGCTGTGTATTCACCAGACTTCTGCACAACACAACTGATTGTTCCAACCCCACTTATAAGGCAAGAAATCCCACTTATTAAACCTGACAGGGCACACTTGTGAAGTGAAAACCATTTCCGGTGACTACCTCTTGAAGCTCATCAAGAGAATGCCAAGAGTGTGCAAAGCAGTCATCAAAGCAAAAGGTGGCTATTTTGAAGAACCTAGAATATAAGACATATTTTCAGTTGTTTCACACCTTTTTGTTAAGTATATAATTCCACATGTGTTAATTCATAGTTTTGATGCCTTCAGTGTGAATGTACAATTTTCATAGTCATTAAAATGCAGAAAAATCTTTAAATGAGAAGGTGTGTCCAAACTTTTGGTCTGAACTGTACGTGCGGCCTCATTCTGGATATAGGGAGTTATGTTCAGCCTCATTCTGGATAAAGCGAGCTATATGCGGCCTCATTCTGGATATAGGGAGTTACGTGCGGCCTCATTCTGGATATAGGGAGCTACGTGCGGCCTCATTCTGGATATAGCGAGCTACGTGCGGCCTCATTCTGGATATAGCGAGCTACGTGCGGCCTCATTCTAGATATAGGGAGCTATGTGCTGCCTCATTCTGGATATAGCGAGCTATATGCGGCCTCATTCTGGATATAGGAAGTTACGTGCGGTCTCATTCTGGATATAGGGAGCTATGTGTGGCCTCATTCTCGATATAGGGAGCTATGTGCGGCTTCATGCTGGCTATAGGGAGCTACATGTGGCCTCATGCTGGATATAGGGAGTTTCGTGCGGCCTCATGCTGGATATAAGGAGCTACGTGCGGCCTCATTCTGGATATAGGGAGCTATGTGCGGATTCATGCTGTATATAGGGCGCTACGTGTGTCCTCTTTCAGTATCTAGGGAGGTACTTGCGGCCTCTTGCTATATCTAGAGGGCTACGTGCGGCCTCTTACTGTACAGTTTCTAGGGGGCTACGTGCGGCCTCTTACTGTATCTAGGGGGCTACGTGCGGCTTCTTACTGTATTTAGGGTGCTACATGCGGCCTCTTACTGTATCTAGGGGGCTTCGTGCGGCCTCTTACTGTATCTAGGGGGCTACCTGCTGCCTCTTACTGTATCTAGGGGGCTACGTGCAGCCTCTTACTGTATCTAGGGGGCTACGTGCGGCCTCTTACTGTATCTAGGGGGCTACCTGCGGCCTCTTACTGTTTCTAGGGGGATGTCAGCGTACTTAATTGTGCTCAATATTAACTCATACAATTAATGTAAAAAAAGAATTATACTCTATCTTATATAGCTCTATGTCTAGCATAGGGCTGTACACAATGGAAAAATTTGTGCGGTATGGTATGCATGCCACTATCTCTGTCTTTTTCCATCTACAGATGTGCACTAGAGCACCTGTATGATATTCACGTGACCTATCACAGGATCTATCAAAAAGGGATCATGTGACATCTCACATGATCCATTGGTTACCTGAGGGAAGGCCCACCCCTGATTGTGAGGTTCTGCAGCAGCTGAGGTTTATTATGAGTTTCTGCAGCAGTAGTGGTATATTATGAATTTCTGCATCAGCTGTAGTGTCTATTATGAGGTTCTGCAGCAGCGGAGGTGTATTATGAGGTTCTGCAGCAGCTGAGGTGTGAATTGTGAGGTTCTGCAGCAGCTTCTGTCTATATTACAAAAATCTGCAGCAGCTGAAGTGGATTATGAGGTTATTACAAGATACTGTATATCTATGTAGATATACACACACATATAGGCCACGGCCCCACTATCAGTATTTGATCAGTGTTTTTTCTCAGGAGTGGGAGGCAAAACCAGCTGAGGAACAATCAGAGAAAAGGTATAAAAGGAAACAAGTCACAAATTCTGCATTTATCACCCACGCCTGGTTTTGGTTTCTACTACTCAGAAAAAATACTGACCGAATACTGATAGTGGGGCCGTGGCCTTATACTTACACTCTTGCACACACACATAGCTATAGCCTTTTCACTTCACAGTACTCATATGCCAAGGGTGATGTTGAGACATATGAAGCTCTATCTGTGGATGTGGAGTGCAGTAATTGTGCAGTGATGATGGTGGGGCAGATACTAATAGCCAGAGAGTGTGCAGTTTGCGGCAGAGGGCAGTACTGGACAATGAGGCCGGGCGGTGCCAGCTTTTGCTGTGAGGTTAGATAATAAAGCACAGGGAGCTGTCAAGTTTGGATGAACCGCATCTAAACAAAGTGGGTGCAGGGAATGAAGTGAAATTCAAGAGGTACGAAAGGCAGAAACAAAAAAAATGTATTGGGGTGTTGTATATAGCACAGATGAGGTTAAAAAAAATTTGGATTTTGTAGTCGGACAACTTCTTTAAGGCTCTTAAAAAATGGCGACACAAGCTAAAAAGTTTTTTTTTTTTACAAATTTCAGAATTTTTTTTCACCACTAAAGTAAAACCAAAACTGTGCATGATTGGCATCTGTATAATTGTACTGACCTGGAGAATCATATTGCCTAGTGATTTTTACTGTAAAATGAACGCTGCAAAGAAAAACCCTCAAAAAAAATGCGGAATTGTGGTTTTTTTTTTGCTATTTCTCCACATTTAGAATTTTATTACCACTTTTCAGTGCATCGCATGATAAAATGAATAGTGTCATTCAAAAGTACAACTTGTCCTGCAAAAATAAAAGCCCTCATATAGCTATATTGACAGAAAAATAAAAAAATGATGGCGCTTGGAATAAGGGGAGGAAAAAACGAAGGTGCAAAAACGAAAAATCATCCTCATGAGGTTAAGATGATTTGTATGAATTTCCCCAGAGAAGTTTTTGCAGTCATAGTAATTTTGGACTCAGTCCAAAAGTGCTGATAAACTGCCTCAATCATTTTAGTTTGAAGATACAAAAACATTAAGATATTTTGTGGTGCTGACAGTGTTTGCATTATGTTTTTAGAATTGCAGAATTCTTTAAAAAAGCAATTTCCTAATTTTTTTTTCCTATTCACTTAATACCAGATTTTGCTGTTTAATGTATGTTTAACAATTTTTATTTATTTATTTCTTTATTTATAATGTGGGTCGAATCAAATGTATGGTACATTTTTTATTTAAATTGAAACATGTAACTTGTACTTATGGGTAAATTTAGATGACAGTGTCTGTTTCTGCAGGTCGGTTAAAAATGCATGGTCATTTGTTTTTAATGGAGCTTCATGCACTAATCAGCTACAAAAATGGATCAGAATACGACATGCTTATAGTCTGTGTATGGACTACGATTTATGGACCAGCCACGGGTCTACTGTTACAAAAATTAAAAATTGGCTGCACTGCTGGAAAGAAGTCTCTTGCTGCAATATTCATTAGAAGGTTCTTTATTGTCCACTACATGTTTCAGTGTCGTACTGGTATCTTTATCAAGTGTAAAAAAAACAACAAGCTGTTGGGCCCATATACAGGTTAGTAGACTGGGATGTGTGAAACTTACCTAAGTCCATGGGTTCATGCATTGTCTATTTTTAAAAAGGGCAGCACACAGGAAAGTAATACTGTCCTTTGACTATGTCCTTAAACGGGCTTATTTGTCTACATAAGTGGTGGGAACCTCAGGACCGAGGGTCGTTTACGGCTTGTGATGACCTTTTATATGGCCCCTGGGCAGATTCCCGGGGACCACAGTGTTTGACGCCCACTGGCCCTTTTATTTCTTCTTGTTCTGTAAACGCAGTGTTCACTAGTGAGCGCTTAGGCGTGTGCATTGAAAGGTTTGCATTAAATTTCTCTGTTGAATATTGAATGTGTGCCTTATTATGCTTTGGGGTGTTATTAAATCTCAGAACATGATATACGCAAGGTAAGATAATTAAAAAAATAATAATGCTATCCGAGCCCTCTCTAACAGCTCAAAGTCTGGTCTTCTGTCACAGCAGGTCTTCATTCTTCTTCACAAGTTGGATCTGGTCTTGCAAAGTCATGGACTCGGACCTGCATTAAATCATGACGTATGCCACCCCACGAAGTCACGATGTTTAAAGGCCTAGTTAGTGCTGGAAGAGGCAAAGACCAGACAGGACCTGTGAAGAAGACCAAAAATGTATTGTGACTGAAGACCGGACCAAAGCTGTGAGGCGTGGACTGATAGGGAGCAGAGCTGAGACAGTGAAGGCTGGTTGGCAGAGCTCAAAAGGAACCCACCTCTTCTGACAAGCGTACAACCTGCAGTAACCCTTGCTCCACCATACCGCTGCATGACCAGCTCTACCCTCACCTACTGGATCCTCACCCATCCCTTGTAGACTGTGAGCCCTCGCAGGCAGGGTCCTCTCTCCTTCTGTACCAGTTTGCCATTGTGTTTTTGTTCAAGACTTTTCTAATTGTTTTTGCTATGTATACCCCCTTTTTCACATGTAAAGCGCCATGGAATAAATTGCGCTATAATAATAAATAATAATAATAATTAGAATTATGTATGAAAATAATTTTGGTGAGTCCCAAAAATAATTAAAATCCTCAATTTATTACAAAATAATTTAAAAGATCATACAGGTTGGGAATACATCTCAAAGCGTTTCTGGCAAAAAGCCCTTATTCACTGAGATAAGGACTTTTTGCCAGAAACGCGTTGAGATGTATTCCCAACCTGTATGATCTTTTAAATTATTTTGTAATAAATTGAGGATTTTAATTATTTTTGGGACTCACCAAAATTATTTTTTTATGTGAAACCATAAGTCACGGCTACTGGTTGGAGACCCACAACATTGTAAGACGGACTGAGTCATATAAATAGGACACGGTGAGGCTGCTTTTTTGTTTATTTACCTTGAGCATTATGTATATATGTATATATTATTATAATCCCTTCCTGGTCCTATTGTAATCAGCAATATTATTTTCTTCAAATAATTTGCTCATCCCCTATTGCTGAAATATATGCTATATGCCAAATAAATAACATAAATCAATAATATCACAAAAGCCACAGATTCATTGCAACCTTTACCCTTGTTTTGGTGATTTTAAGGATGTAGATTATAAATTTACACGGTGCATAGAGAATTTTACAGGCTCAAGGCAATCAAAATAACTTCCATGGGTGCGTTTGTCCACACAGGCATGGAAAATCATGTAGCAAATGACACTAAAATGCTGGAAATGTTCAAATTCATTAACAGCTTTGTGATAATGAGTCCACAGAGCATCACATATTACATTGTGGTTAGCAAGGCGGCAGTCCTTCTCTGGTAGAGCACATGTACTGTGGATATGCCCATAGCTTGAAAAGTTAATTTGCTGTTATTGTGCCACCTGCCATGTTACTATGATGCCAGGAGCAGAACAACATTATCTTCCTGTGGTTTGGGGTAAAATTCTCCTCCTCCTGCGCGTTTCACAGTTTGATTTTACTATGCAGTGATGCTCTGCCTGAAATGTATTTATTGTTCAGAATGATGGTGTTCCTGTACCGTGTGACCATTTTATCCAACCAGCTATGATTATTATTTCTCTTTTAGTAAGAAAATATTGCAGATGTGAATGATGAAAAATTGTGTAGGAAGTGAAACCCATCAGCTTTGTTTTGTACAGTATGCTTCATATGCATTGAAAGACAGCAAAAAAAGTCACCCAGCTATGATAGTAGTTTTTCAAAACTAGCAAACTGTGTAATTATTGTATAACAGTGCCATGTGGTGTCTAAGTAATGCTACTTTACAGTGGCTTACTAATACCATGGCGTAATAAGGCTATGTGCGCACAATCAGGATTTGAAGCAGAAATTTCCTGATCGTTTCTGCATCTCCTTGGCAGGAAAAAGTTGCAGAAATTCCGCTCAGTTTTGCCACGTTTTTGATGCTTTTTTTATACGTTTTTTCAAGCTTTTTTTAAGTTTTTCTTATATCAATTAATGTTTTTTGGAGCTAAATAAAGTTATTTGGTGGGACATTGCTTACCATCAGAACTGGGATGAGTATATTGGTTAATTTAAATGATTAAAGAATGTGTCTGTTGTGTTTTAAATAAAGTGTTTCCTCTTGTCTGTGTGTTTATTTAACTCTCCTCTTTACTTTAATTAGGTTTGGTCATGAAAAGGTCTGATTGACACCTTGACATCACCAAACAAAAGAGCTAGGTGTCAGCTAATCCCATTTGCCCAATCTTATTAGCATTTCCATTCATGTAATTTATGCGGCTCCTGTGAGCTGCTATTTTTAGCCTTGGAAGGTGCCATTTGCAAATATGGTCCCTGGCCATTATTAACAGCTGTTTCATTAGCCGCTATGTCCCAATGAACAGCAACAAGCAGCACTTTGGACGTAGCATATTTTTGTTGCTTTCAAAATGCGGTGTTCTAATGCCGCACTTTTGTTGTCGGTACATGTGAATCCACCGCATATAATGACACTTCAATCGGTCAAAATCTGCAGCAGAGACTAGCATGTCCGCTACAGAAATTGACATGCTGTGGATGAGTTTGAGTACGTGGCCACGGTCAGGAGCCGCTGTAAGTTTGACGCTGCGTGTTTATACAGCGTCAAACCCGCAGCGTCCAGAAACCCCATGTCCACTATGCGTGCATCAGAGGCTGCGAATCACCTGTGGACATTGACATGTGGTGTGTCTTTCAGGACCGCAGCATGTCAAATTCTCTTGTGGAGTCGCTAGTCTCTGCAATAGAAATTTGGCCACTAGAATGTTTTGAATGCGATAAATCTGCATGATTCAGTGAACACATGTGGATTTACCTTCAACCAATGGAATGCAGCATTTTCGACGCAGCAATAAATTTGCGTCCAAAGCGCTGCTACGTCCGGATCGTGGGCACAGAGCCTAAAATTTTTAAAAAAATGGTGTGGGCTCCCTCATCATTTTTATAACCAGCAGAGGGAAAGCCAACCACAGGGGGCTGATATTAGTAACTGGGGAACGCGCCATTAGCCAAAAATGTTCCCTGGCTTTTAATATCAGCCCACATCTGTTTGTTTAGCCTTTACTGGCTAGATTATAGAGGGATCCCAGAAAAAAATTGATGTGGGGTTCCCCTGTAAAATCTAACCAGCAAAGGCTAAACTAAACAGCTGTGGGCTGATATTAATAGCCAGGGAAGGGGCCATGGATACTAGCCTCCTCTGCGGCTATTAATATCACCCCTCAGCAGTCCCAGAAGTGGCGCATCCATAAGATGCGCCAAATCTGGCGCTTAACCTCGCTCTTCCCACTGCCCTGTAGCGGTTGCGAGTGGGGTAATGGGGTTGGGGTTCATGCCAGCATTGTATTGGCGGCTGATGTGAAGCCCAGGATTGTAATGGGGGGAGTCTATAAGACACCCCCCATTACTATCCGCGTAGTAAAGTTATCGCTGCTTTTTCAATAAAAGACACGTCCAGAATAAAGTATGTTAATGAAATAAAAAACACATTTTTTTTAAAAAAATGTTAATGTATGGGTCCGCGAAACCATCGATCTTCTGAAAAAAATTTAAAATAATGAACAACCATATCCCTCACCTGTCCACTGTCAACGACGCAGTCCACGTACTGCCGATTGTCCCATGGCAATCCGGGTCACTTCTACAGCAGTGACATCAGCAATCACTGATGTCACTGCTTTAGAAGACAGCACTGTATACTGACAAGGGTGTTAAATCACTCCTATCAGTATACATTGCTGGGCAGGAGGTCACTGGGGTTCATCAACTGAAGATCAGCTGATCAGCCTCGGTGAGCTCTCACCACCATCACCCTGGGAACGTTCTTCAGAATGTTCCCAGGGTGAGGTCAGGTGGGCGATCAGCTGATCGCTCACATGACCGCAGGTCCTGAAAGCACAGTATACTGCTGGGAGTGAGCGCGCTCCCTGCAGTATACTGCCGGCTGCTGGGGAGAGAGCATCACTGGAGACCAGGAAGACACGGGGGCCGCCAGACAGGTGAGTATATGAATTTTTTTTTATTTTTTACCTTTTTTTTCTTTTTGTAACTGCTGTATGTTCCCGGCATTGCTGAGGAGAGCTACTTCTCCCTCAGCCGCGCCGCTCTCGCTGTTATCAGTGGGAGCGACGGTCGCATGAGAGGTGTTGTAGTCCTCCTCTTCCGACCTGCGAACCACCCGCACCGCGTTCCCGGAACGTTTCCCGCTCATTGGCTTTAATTGAAATGCAGAAAATCCGCAGGTATAAATATTACACCTGCAGATTTGCTGTGTTTCAGTTAAAGTCAATGGGCGGGAAACGCTCTGGAAATTCTGGGCATAATGGTCATGCTGCGGATTTTTCTGCAATGCTAATCCTGAGCAGAAATTTCCGCATCATGTGCACAGCACATTAGGATTAGCATTGCTATAGCTGGCAGACCTATTAACAAGCGTTTTTGCAGCATTTCCACTGTGGAAAAACCACCACGTAGATGCATCAAAAACGCATCGTGTGCACATAGCCTAACAGTGGGAAATGACACAGGGAAAAAGTATTGAACTCATTAAGAAAGAGAGATGCAAAAAGCCTTGGAAAGTTATGACACCAGCTGAAATCTATCAGTAATTAGAAAGCAATCCTGCCACTTAGTGCCAAATAATATCAGCTGGTTCAACTGATGGCCTATAAAAAGGTGTCTCATTACCAAGGTGCCACACAAGAAACATCTCACAATGGGTAAAACCAGTGAGCTGTCTCAAGACCTTCGCAAACTTATTGTTGCAAACCATACTGATGGTATTGGTAGCAGAAGAATGTCTAAACTACTGACGGTAGTAGGTAGGTTCTACTGAAGGTAGAAGGTAGGATGGGCAGCATGGTGGCTCAGTGGTTAGCGCTGCAGTCTTGCAGTGCTGGGTCCTGGGTTCAAATCCCACCAAGGACAACTTCTGCAAGGAGTTTATATGTTCTCCCCGTGTTTGCATGGGTTTTCTCCGGATTCCTCCCACGCTCCAAAGACATACTGATAGAGAATGTAGATTGTGAGCCCCAATGGGGACAATGATCATGTCTGTAAATCTTCTGAATTGTAAAGAGCTGCGGAATATGTTGGCGCTATATAAATAAAAAGATTATTATTATTAAGGTTCCAGTGAACACTAATGGGGCCATAATCCAGAGTGGAAAGAACATAATTCCACCATAAACTGGCCAGGTGCTCCTCGCAAGATTTCAGACAGAGTAGTGAAAAGAATTATCAGAAGAGTTGTCCAAGAACCAACAATAAGTAATGCACGCAACTGCCATAGCCTGCATACATGCTCACCATGCAAGACTCCATTGCTGAACAAAAAGCATGTTCAAGCACGTTTAAAGTTTGGTCAACAACATTTAGACAAGTCTGTGAAATACTGGGAGAATATAATCTAGTCAGATGAGACTAAAATTGAACTGTTTGGATGCCATAATAGACACCGTGTTCGAAGGCCAAAAGGCACTGTATATCACCCCAAAAACACCATACCAATAGGGAAGTTTGGAGGTGAGAACTTCGTGTTGAGGGCCTGTTTTTCAGCATATGGCACTAGCAATATTCAAGTAATTGAAGGTGGGATGAATGGTTAAATGTACACAGACATTCTTGAAAAAAATCTGCTGCCATCTACCAGAATGTTGAAGATGAAAGATGAAGATGAAATGAGGGCAGATATTTCAGCAAGAAAATTATCACAAACACAAAGCCAAGGAAACTCTTAGTTGGTTTTAGAGAAAGAAAATAAAGCTGCTAGAATGGCAGAGGCAATCACCTAACCTGAATCCAATAGAACATTTATTGAAGGAACCAAAACCACAAGACCATCAGGATGTGAAGAGTGTTTGTGTGGAAGAATGGGACAAAATCACACCTAAACAATGCATGCGACTAGTTTCTCCATACAGGAGACGTCTTGAAGCTGTCATCAACAGCTAAGACTTTTGTGTGAACTATTAAATACATTTCAGTAAGCGCATTCAATACTTTTTTCCTTTGTCAATTCTCATTATTAAACATAACATTAATTGATGGACATCTATTGTTTGATTTATTTGCCTGTGTCGATTGGATTGGTTGTTACAGAGAGCTAGTGAGAATTTCATGTCAATAGCACCTTTAAAAATATATTTACTTAGAAATTTGGTGACATGTTCAATACTTATTTTACCCGCTGTATATATTTAACCCAAATTCCCAAAAAGTTGTGACGTTATGTAAAAAAAGCAAGAATACAATTATATGAAATCTCTTTCATATTTTATTAACAACAGAACATAGATCACTGATGAGATATCAGGACATGGCAATAAAATGGAAGATAAAAAGTAACTATTAGCTGCATCTGTATTATAGATAAACATCATACATGTATTGGTACGATAGATGAGCAAATCAATTTGATGTAAATTGAATTTATTCTTAATTTTAGAAAATTTGCTGGATTCAATAAATTTGAACAATTTGCAATTGAATTTGTGGAAATTTACTTAAAAAATGCCCGTCAACATTTTATACAAACCAGAAGATTTACATCAGCCAGAGAAAGCTCACATGACCTCAGACATGGCAATGCAGGTTTCTCCATAATGGCTTTCGGGTATCGCATGAAATAGCTCAGCCAACCAGGAGGGACTGTTATAAATCTATATAAAAGCAAAGCCAGGGAATGCAACAGCCATTTTAGAGTGAATCTGAATAGTGAGGCGGAGTAAGAGTTCACAGCTCAGCAATAGAGATAGGGAGAGAAAGCCATAAAATGTACAAATACAACAGATACTGCATGTTGTACAACAGCAGCAATGAAGATGTGTATAGTACTGTGATTAATGCAAAGATTTAGTTGATATGGGTAGAGAAAGGTACAACAGTTGGCGGCAGCAGCGTCGCCAGTGTGATTGATCACACAATAATATAGTGAAGCTCATAGTAGTCAGATTAACATCATCGAAGGAGGAGCGTGTTGCTGTTGATGGAGCAGGCTCAACAGCACCTGAAAGCCATGACCATGGTGGTGGTAAGTCCTACATGAATCAATTGCACGGTGCAGGATCTGCAGGAAGAAAATAAGCAGTTGATGTCCCGGCTCAAATGGACAAGGAAATATGGCACTCCATCAGTACATGAAACGACATGACCTGCTTATGTGGGAAAAGCAAGCTGGCTAGCAAGATGAGTAATTTTTTCCAGGTTCCGAAAGAGAGTCAAAATTGGTGCATTATCAGGATAAGTTACTTAAGCTGCTCAGCAAAGCTTTTCTGAGCAAATGCCTCCCAACTGCACATCTCATCATCAGGAGACCACACAACTCCCCCATCGAGCAGAGGGCTAACAATCGCCAGCTTGTGCCAGCATCGAAGCAGCAGCGGTAATATGTGACATTGACGGATTGGATGTTATGTCTGACACACATCAGCAAATAGGGATACACTAACTGAACGGTCAGGTTTAGTCATGCCTGGATTGTGTACTTTCTACAGAAAATGCCCTGAGCCCTGACCCAATGGACTTTGGGGTCAGCAGATTGGACTAATGGCAAGAACTAGAACAGTTGCCTAAGGTTTTACTATCCTGCCCAGCCTCCAGTGTATTGTCAGAATGGGTATTTAGTGCAATAAGTGGCTTTGTCATGCCCAAGTGGACCAGATTGTTTTCTTCAAGTGCAAAAAATCTTACATTTGTAAAGCTGAATCAGGCATGCATCAGTGCAATTTTCATTCACATACAAGTGATGCCAATGAAAAGATCGGCTATAGAATTTGCTTGACTCTCCATTGTGTTCTATTTTGTTCTGATGCAGCCAGTGCCAAAGCCCCCACACAGCTAGATAACGTCTTGTCTGTCCAATCATACTATATGCTGTGCAGTTATTGCCACTTCCACTGCCACTGCCGATAGACAGACACACATCTCCAGCTTGTCCATTGCGTCCTATAGCTATACTGGACTGTTTTTGGGAACCCTACCCTGTACATAGTAAATTAACCTGAAACTACTCCCAAAAAAGAATAATTTTTGCATAGGTTTTTAAAAATTAATTGCTTCTTCACTTCCCAGACAGCAAACCTATTGCTGCTCCCAAAAAAAAGATAATTTTTATTAAAAATGTATAGCATATTCATTTAACAAACAATAAACCCATTTAGCTACTCTCTAAGCAGGAATATCTTTTGAACCACTGCTTGTCAAAAAGCCATGGCTTCTTCCATGTACACCGCCTGTGTATAAACACCAGCAAGGCAGAAATCTCCCCTGAAAAAGGGATACTTTTTTTAACCATTTTTACATTTTAAAAAGCATAAAAAATCTGTTAGTGCGGTATGAGGACCTTTCACCAAATTTTACATATTGAACTGGACACAGGAAGTATTAGTAGCTGAAGATCAAGATAAAACTTTTTTGTTAATTTTTAATTCTGTCTCTAAGTTGGGAGATATTAATAATTAAAGTATGTGGCATCTAATGAGTTAAATTTAGTTATGTCCAAGTGGATGTTTTCACTGGGGGCATGTACTTTATCCTGTATTAGTTGCTATCTGATAATACCCACTTGGACTTAACAAAAGTTAACTCAAAAGTTAAGTGCCAAATTGTCATGGGTATGTCAGGTGTAATAGACAGTCGCTCTGGATCTAGCTGTAGAAGGTCACTATGCTTGACATTGCAGACACCTTCTTAATCCTTCTTCCTTTAAGACCCAACAGTGACCTCCCTCCTGCTGTTGATTGACACATCCTTGCATTGGAGTTAAAAACCCTCAGTTTGCTCCAGGCAATCGCCGATGATACTTCTATGCACAGGCTTGGAGCACTAGCTGTTGGCTGGCCTCTTCTCTGGTGCCCTTAGAGGACAGTTGGCATTACTGCTCTGGTGTCTGCTCAAGCTAAGTTTATCCCCTTTGTTTGTCTACCTTGTTGTATTTAGTTTATAGTGGAGCCTGACCAGTGCTCACCCCTACCCCTCCATATTTAGAGCCAAGCTCTAGGTCCATCCAGGATTTAGGGTCCTGCTCGGCAATAGGTCTGAAACCTATATAGGGATGGTAGGCTAGGCAGGGTGATATTAGATCTGCCTAGGGGTCTCCACTCCCCCTTTCCCTAGTGTTTGGGCTTCCTCCCCCTCTTCCCTTCTTGTTGCACATAGTTTTTCCCACACCTTGCATGATGCAAATACTTTAATTTCTAATATCTAAGAGATTGAAAGGGGTTTAGTAAAGTCCCACAACCTTTGAGTGTTACACATGTCTTTTCTGGGCAATTTAAGGCTTTGTAGTACTCTTTGGAAAATGTTGGCGAAGCTGGCAATTTTCTAATTTCAAAAGATTGGCTGATAACTAGCTTTTGAAATGATGAGAAATAAATAACTGTTTAAAATGGCAAACAGGGAAGAACCTATATTGCACCTGCGTGAGTGCCCTGAATATACAGTATGGAAATATACATAACATATAACTAATTTTTCTAATGCGGGTGAACTGTAGCCATACTGTCTGCATTACCTCCTCTGATAAATGTCTCGCTGTTTTCTGTTTTCTTTTTCCTAATTAAATTATGATTTCTAAGGAGGATAAGTGGAATTTTCACATATAAAGTGCACCTGTCACAATACATTAAAGGAGAGTCATTAATAAATTACAAGCTATTTAAAGCAGAACTAATCAGAGTTATGACATTAAGTAGAGTGTATTTCTCATTTAGTCTTCATATATTCTCATATTGGTAAATGAAAACGTTTCACTTTCACATTTACATTTTATACACAGAGTTGAAAACAAAACGAAAGACAAAAACTAAAGTTTAGCTTCATTTCAGATTCATATAGTATAAGAAAATGGGGATATATTGGCAGATGTATGAATTTTAATGCTCCAGCAAGACAGGAACTTTATCTTAAAGGAGTTGTAGGAGATTAGAGACAATAACTGATTTCTTCCTCGAACAGCACCACGCCTGTTTTTGTCCGGTATTGCAGCTCAGTTTAATTGGGCCAAGACTGCAATTCTATTGCTCCGGAGGACCCGTCCTGTCCTGCATTACACAGACAGAACATTGATATGAATGGTAAATTGAGTTATAAATCAAAAATTAAAGTTGACATATGGGCCTGGATGTGTAAAAAATGTAAAACTCATTATTGTTCACAGCACCCACCTTGATCCATCACAGGTCGCTCTCTGCACCGGCACAGGAAAGGGAAATATCACCATTCAACTATTTACTGGAGTACTCCAGCCTGTGATTGTTTGCAGCAGTCAGGTGACTTTGAACAGCGAATCATAAAGCCAATGAGTGGAACAAACACAAGCCACAATGGCATGGCGGTTGGTAGAATGGTCACTTCCTATGCCAGTACAATACCTGGAGCAGCTTGGATCTAGGTGCATTCCAATGGGTGAGTATTAATAAGTAGTGATGTTCGAGCATGCTTGTTGCTCGACATTTACGAGCATGCTCGGGCGAGCACTTATTATCTTCAGCGTAAGTTTTCGTCGCTCCCTGAACATGATTTGCGACTGTTTGACAGATGTAATACATGTGAGGAATGCCTGTTTTTCCAGAATTCCTCACATGTATTAAAGCTATCAAACAGTCACAAATCATGTTCACGGAGCGATGAAAACGTAACGCCCAAGCACACTGAAGATAATAGGTGCTCGTCCGAGCATGCTCGTAAATCTCAAGCAACGAGCAAGCTCGCTCATCACTATTAATAAGCTTTTTATTTTCATTTTTTTTACAACCCATTTAAATTCTCCTTTGGCGGATGTTATCGCCCTGTAATGTGGGATGTTCTGAGATGTTGTGTCAGTTCCAAATTAAATTGTAAAATCCAAGTGTGTACAGGAGAAAGTCACGCAGACACACATGTATCTGAACAGAACTCTGTTTATTAGATCCTTGTTCAGAGTTTATATAGGTTTTCACTGGTGATAGATTGTAACAACATAATTGGTTCATCTTATCTCTACATATGTGCTGGCATTAGCATACATACATCTCATTGGCGAAAGTTAATATCATTTTCTCCCACCTTAAGGGTCTTAGTTGTCTTAAGGGTTTAGGTGTGGCTCTAATTCTTTACTTTCATTCTCTTACATTATCTCTAAGTGCCCTTAGACAAAAAAAATGCTAAGACTTTTTTTCTCAAAACATTGATGAAATACAAAAGAGTAATAGGTTCTTATCCTAATATAAAATAAAAACAAGATAAGTAAGATACACTCACCTTACAAGGTTGTGTACGACACAACCACTGAGGAAACCAGTTGCTGCATATCGGATATAGCATAATGGTTTATTGTCAACGCATTTCAGAGTCATACCAACTCCTTCCTTAGGACAACTATACATAAGAGATGTATGGTTGTCCTGAGGAAGGAGTCCGTGTGACTTTGAAATGCATTGACAATAAACTATCCTACTAGATCTGATTGTGGATGTCATCCTTCCAGTAAGTGCAGATTACTTCCATTTCCCTGGCAATTTCGATCCTTTCTCAAAACATACACAGACTCCATTTTGCAAAGCAAGGAGATGCACATAGAACAATAAAAATGGAGTCAAGATAGACAAATAAATCCTGCTCTCGCATGGAAATGCAAAAAATATTGACCACTTCAAATCAGTTATCCTTACAAATTACAGACGATTGCTGGAGGCCCCAAATACTTTTGGATTGGTTTATAATTAACTCTTCCTGCAAAAGAATGTTGTATTTACGTGATAGGAAGGGATCCTATGGTGTGAAGGGGGCTCAAGAGATTCTGATACCCGCAGATACTGGTTATATTTCATTATATTAAGTCTGGCACCGAGTTAAGGATGAGGCTGTTAATCATTTCAATTTCAATTTCTGACAGCGGCATTTAAATGGAAAAAGTGCCAGTGCCCCCCTCGGTTCCCCTAAATGCAATCATTATGGGACCAATGTGCTACTATTACAGCTGGGGGTCTCAAAACGTCCCCCTGTCATCTCAGGCCTCCTGTGAAGACTATCCATTAGCTGAACTCTATAGGTGGCCAAGATTTTCACAATATACTACAATATTGTTTTTCCTGGGGGGCTGCGCCGTCGGATCGGGGTTCCAGAGGTTGGTGGTGGCTGCGGCGGTAACAGGGCGATGCTGTGGGTCCCGGTGGTGGCGGGGGGATGCTGCGGCCCCGTCCTCAGAAGCAAGCGATGAGCGGGGGAAAGGTTCCCTATCCCGTACATAGCGCTGTGCTTTGGCAAAGTGGCCACCGAGATCTCTGGAGACATTTTTTCAATTTTTCACTTCAAAATTATTTATCTGTTTCTCAATGGATTGAAACAGATTATGGGACACATTAAAGGTTTTAAAAGTTCTGAAGTTCTTGGCATGTTTTTTTTTTGCAAGGCATTTTAAGAGGCATGTAGACTTTTTATACCCACTGTATATAGTGCAGCATAGGCTATTAATAAAGAATAAAAAAGTGCTGTTTGTGTATCTCTTGTTTATATAGCTATTGTAGATTATGTGCTATGTATAGTGTTGAGCGATACCTTCCGATATCGGGAAATATCGGATTGGACTGGATCGGACCGATACCCAAAAAATATCGGATATTGCCGATTCCGATACCGGAAACCAATGCAAGTCAATGGGACACAAATATTGGAATGAAAATAAACCCTTTCTTTCCTTGTAAGTTAATTCTACATGAAGGAAAACAACTAAGAATAATGTAGAATGTATTACATGAAAAGCCGGCAATTCAGCAGCGGCATACACCGGTACCCGACAATTTAGAACAGAAAGAATAGAGTATCACACATAGATTAGATAGATAGAAACATGTCAGTCACATATATAAGAAGTACAGTGACAGTATTGCTTACTGCACTTGTCATTTAGTGTTAAAGGATTTATAAAAAAAAATAATAGTGTTTTCATGCACCGTCTCTTTAAAAAAGCCGGCCGGCAATTCAGCATCGGTACTCGACAATTTAGAACAGAAAGAATAGAGCATCACACATAGATTAGATACATAGAAACATGTTAGTCACATATATAAGAAGTACAGTGATAGTGTTGATTACTGTACTTGTCATTTAGTGTTAAAATAAAGGATTTATTAAAAAAAAAATTGGCGTGGGGTTCCCCGTAATTTTAGTCTCTAGCGGAGGTTAAGCAGACGGCTGGGGCAGATGTTTGAAGCCTGAGAAGGGGGTAATACCCACGGAGCTTCCCAGGCTACTAATATCAGCCCCCAGCTGAATACCTAGCCTTTACTAGCTATTAAAATTGGGGACCCCAAAAAAATGACGTGGGGTCCCGCCTATTTTAATAGCTAGAAAAGGCTAGGCAGACAGCTGGGGGCTGATATTAATAGCCCAGGAAGGGTGCAATGAATATTGGCCCTCTCCCAGGCTAGAAACACCAGCCGTCAGCCGCCCCAGAAATGGCGCATTCATAGGATGCGCCAATTCTGCCACTTAGCCTCGCTCTTCCCACTGCCCTGTAGCGGTAGCAGTGGGGTAATAGGGCTGGGGTTGATGTCAGCTTATAATGACAGCTGACATCAAGCCCAGGTTAGTAATGGAGAGGCGTCTATAAGACACCCCCAATACTAATCCCCATAGTCAAAGTTAAAAAAAAACACAAACACCCAGAATAAAGTCCTTTAATTGAAATAAACACACAATTCTTTGTTGTTCTAAATTAAACCTTACTTACCATCATGCCCATTCCAGCTGAAGCCAATGTCTTCTGCAATAAATGTAAAATAATAAACCAACATCATCCTTACCTTTCCATGGTTCCCAGGACAGCTCCAGCTCTGCTGCATTCACATGACAGGCTGGATCGCAGCCGAAAGCTGCCATCCAGCTTGCCATGCCGCAGACACTGAGAAGCGCAGGCATGCTTGCGCTCCTCAGTGTCTGGCTGTGACGGCATGCAGATGAGCCGAGGTCATATCCAATGAACTTGGCTCACCTCATGCACGTCACTGACAGCGTGGGAAAATTCTCCTGCGCTTGCCGTGAGCGCAGGAGAATTCTCTCACGCTGGGATGGCATTCTGATGACAGGCTGGATCACAGCTGAGCGCTGCCATCCAGCTTGTCATCCTTCAGAGACACTGCAGAGCGCAGGCATTATGGGAATTTCCGATTCCGGTATTCGATATTCTAAAAGTATCGGAACTCAGTATCGGAACTCCGATACCGCGAATATCGGTCGATACCAAATATTTCAGTATCGGAATGCTCAACACTAGCTATGTATAATTTGTCTGCTGTCTTGATTCCTTTTTGTCCTCTGATCTGACTCTCCTGATGCAGACTACATTTCTCATGATGCCAGAGTCTCATCACATTACTCTTTCTCTAATCTAATGACAAACTGTAATTGATCAGTAACAAAAAACTGCTGTCTCCTGATATGAACACCAGAGTATCGGTATATACTTGCTCATTCTGAGATTTGATCAATAAATGGCTTGTGAACAAGTGGAGTTAAAAAAGAGTAGTGACAGAGGCTATAGAGGAGGAAGGTTGTGGGGAAGTTGGAAGCTTGTGGGTGGAATAGCAAAGAGATAGAGAGTGAAAAAGTAATTTTTTTGTGTCATCTATAGATGACCCCGAACACCACTGAGGAGTTTGAAAGTCGGCTGCATAATCATATGGTGCAGACTGCAAAGGTTGGCATTTATAGATGACAAATAATTAATCAGCTCTCCAATTAAAGATAATGAGGCTTAGTGTATCCTATGTGAAGCAAAGTCTTATTGTATCCCATGTGATGTATACAGCAGAGGCTCAGTGTATCCTATGTGAGGTATATACAAGAATGGTGTTTTTTCACTTTTGCATTGCTTTCAATCGTGACAAATGCATTCACCAGGAAATGTCAATTTAACATTTTACAACCTTATCTGGCCATGTGGTGTGTGAGATATCATCAGACACATCGCGTTTCATTTATGAAGAAGGGACTCTGAAAGTCACAAAGCCTATTTTTATAGGGCCATCAGGCGGCCTTTACTATTCTTAAAGGGCCAGCAGTCGGCCCTCACTATTCTTAAAGAGCCATCAGCCGGCTATGTTTTATTGTTCCCATTACTAAAGAGTGGGTCTCCTATACTGTTATTGTGTACGCAGTGAGTGGCAGGGCTGCCCAAAATTTGGACGCACCCCAATACCACTCTGAAAATTTGGATGCACCCCAATGCCCCTTGGAAGAGACTTAGAGGAGGGCCTCCTGAAAACAATGTTCCCATTATTAGGAAGTGGTTCTCCCATTGTTTTTGCCTATGCAGTGAATGCAAGGGCTTCCAAAAATTGGGAGGCACTCCAATGCCCCTTGGAAGAGATGTGGAGGTCAGAGGGCCTCCTGAAAACAATGTTACCATTATTAGGAAGTGGGTCTCCCATTGTGTTTGCCTATGCAGTGAATGCCAGGGCTGCCAAAAATTGGGAGGCACTCCAATGCCCCTTGGAAGAGACGTGGAGGAGAGGCCTCATAAAAAAATGTTCCCATTATTAGGAAGTGGGTCTCCCATTGTGTTTGCCTATGCAGTGAATGCAAGGGCTGCCAAAAATTGAGAGGCACTCCAATGCCCCTTGGAAGAGACGTGGAGGTGAGAGGGCCTACTGAAAACAATGTTCCCATTATTAGGAAGTGGGTCTCCCATTGTGTTTGCCTATGCAGTGAATGCAAGGGTTGCCAAAAATTGGGAGGCACTCCAATGCTCCTTGGAAGAGACATGGAGGAGGGCCTCATAAAAAAATGTTCCCATTAGAAAGAAGCGGGTCTCCTATAATTGTGATGCCCATGCACTAAGTGTAAGGGCTGACAAACATTTACCCCTGGGGGGTATACATGAACATACTGTATAAAAATTTTTTTTACAGGCATCATAAACACCCTTTAAAAAAATTATGTGGGTGTTGCATCACCGACCACGGTCACCCTGGTGATATGGTGGTGGAGGATGAGAAGAAGGAGGAGGACAAGAGCAAATAACCAAAGTCAGGAAGCGTATACCCATGTATGGGTGTGAAGAGGTGCATGGGAATACACCTCCCAAGAAAAGACACTGGATTTGAGTTTATGTTACGCTGCTATTGACGCGCCCCCTGGGCCGTGGGGCACCCTGGACCGGGCTTCAGGGCAACGCTGGGAGTAGTAGTGGCGACCCGGTCCCGTGGCTCAGGGTGGCCAGACCAATATTGTGCCAGTCTGTGTATAAGTACAATGCAATGTCCGACTACGCCACCCGTGGATTGCGGTCAATAAGAACCACCACTACTGAGCAGACCTCTGAGGCTGATGTTGTGAAGGCAGAAGAGTGTAGTATAACTCCCCACGGGAGGAGTATAGCCTCAGAGTAGTGAGTGTGGATGATGGGAGTGATGGTGCACGAGCGCAGCAGGAATGACTCAGAGGCTTTGCAGTGCAGTTCATGGTCTTTACTGATGATGATAAGGCAGACCCTCCCGGGAGTACTGGCTAGCATAAGAGGCCTGGTCAGTCTGTGAGCAAACTGGAGTTGCCCTGGCCAGGTGGAGTTGCAGGCCTCCCCGTCTATCTGCACTCTTCCTGGCTACCTTGCTGTAAGCGAGTGGAAGTAGCCCACGTCCCTGAGTGTACCGTGTGGTGCTCACCCGTATGGCTGGTGACTTGGGGCCTTCTGATAGCCCCCGCTCCTCGATGGCAGTGCTGGTCCCTTGCTCGTGACTGAGCCTCCGGGCTCCTATGGCCAGAGGACCTGAAATCCCCTGCCGGCGGGTTTCTGCTGCTGGGTATATATAAGTTCCCACAGCCTCGGACTCCTGTGTCCGTCTCTTAGCGTCTTCTGCCAGGACGAACTCCGCTTAGCTCAAATCCCTGGTCTTCAGCTCCTGCTCCTACAGAGCTCCTCGCTGTTTCTTTCCATGTGTCTGGAACAAACTCCAGGCTCTGACTCACTAACCCGGCCCCAGATCCAGTTTATATAGGGCAGATTCCTCCCCTATCTGGTCTGCGACAGGAGGTGTTGCTTGTTTAAGGGCTCCTGACCAGGAAACCTCCCACTTGCTCTCAGATGTAATATTTCTATTACTGTGGTAACCAGACCCCTGGGGTGCCACATTCCCCCCTAGTGAATTTTAGTACTCCGGGACTAAACACATTTTTTAAGAAAACACAAATACAGGGTATAACAATAGCATAACATATGTACAAGGACATTTTGTCTTTAAGGTCACGGCGCTTCCGTATCCGGGTGTCCATATCGCCCAAGGTGAAGTTTTAGAGTAAGGGACCTGTCCAAAGCAAACCCCAAACTTTGGCCCTGGGCGTGGCTGCAAGGCGAAGCTAACTACTTTGGACCACAAGGGGCCACGCCAGACAGGTTTTTCTTCTGTGGCCGTTTTCGCAAGAGGCACCAAGTGCTACTATTTACAATGTAGTTCCGGTTATTCAGCGTCCATAACCTGTCAGTCCAAATAAACCTGAAGGGTAACTAGAGAAACATAATTAATAAACAGGCAGCAAACATAAACCATTTTCAACATTTGTAGTTTACAGGTAAATTCACATTATAGTTTAAATTCTCCAGCGAGCGGGCATCTGTCCTCTAGTGCTCCTGGTGTACCTACGTAACCCACTATCTGATTCTGCACTACAGGGTGTAGGAGGTGTTGCGGGTAGCCTGGCAGTTTTCTGCGTACTCTTTGGCTTACTAGGGGCACGGCAGGCTCACTACTAGCAGAGGGTTGATTCTCCTGGGCTGCTGGTATGGATTCTTCTGCCTCCTGGGCCGGCTGCTCTTCCGACACTACCTGTTCTTCTGTAGGCCCTTGAGGGGCTGGCTGGAGAAAGGTGAGGATGGGTACCACGATAGCATTGTTGATTTGTGTCCAGGACTGGGGAAAGTCTCCGAGTACTGTACTGATCATTTCTTCCCTTTCCTCTGCGGGTTGAGGGTTCTCTTGATCTTCGTCAGGGCTTTGCAGCTGCTCGGGACACTTTTTCAGGTGGTCTCTGGAGACAATGGCTGTGGTCTCTCCTCCATCCTTACTGATTACACAGACTTTTGGATTATCATGACTTGAAGGCAGTACTGTGTACGGGTCCTTCTCCCACTGGTCGTCCAACTTGTGGAGCCGCCTCTTTCTCTTCAAGACCTGCTCTCCAGGTACCAGGGGAACAGCGGGAGTATGCTGGTTATAAGTCTTCCCTTGCCTTTCTCTTGCTTGAGACAGACTTCGCTCGATGCTCTCCTGTACTTTCCGATACTGCTGCTGCCGTTCTGTATCCCAGTCTGCCTCTGACGAGGTGTCCTCAGGTGTCAGGACTCCCATATCCAGGTCAATAGGCAGCTTACCAGGTCTTGCTCTCATTAGGTAAGCCGGGGTACAGTTGGTGGAACCTACGGGGATGTGATTATACAAGTCCACCAGATCAGGCAGTTTTTCAGGCCACAGACTGCGTTCGTCCAGGGGCAACGTTTTTAGCAAGTCTATCACCACCTGGTTCATTTTCTCACATAGTCCGTTGGTCTGAGGGTGATAGGGCGTTGTTCTTATCTTCCTGCAGCCATACAGATTGCAGAACTCTTGGAAGACCTCTGCTTCGAAGGCTGGCCCTTGGTCCGTCAGCACTTGCTCCGGATACCCGTGTGGACGGCAGAAGTGCAGCTGGAAGGCCCTGGCTGCTGTTTGAGCCGTTAAGTCTTTGACAGGGACCACCACCAGGAACCGGGAGTAGTGATCTACGATGGTGAGGGCGTAGACGTACCCAGATTTGCTTGGAGCCAGTTTCACATGGTTCAGGACTACCAGTTCCAGTGGCTGCCTGGTGATGATGGGCTGCAGGGGAGTCTTCTGGCTTGCACGGTCTCTTCTTCTTAGGCTGCACGGGCCACAGTCTCTGCACCACCTCTCGATGGCTCCTCTCATGCCTACCCAGAAGAACTGTCCATGCAACAAGAACTCCAGCTTCTTCCATCCGAAGTGTCCTGCTCCGTCGTGGTATGCCTCCAGATTAGTGTTGAGCCACCCCCGTAGTGTTCGAGTTCGGTTCGGTTCGTCGAACACCCGTGTGTTCGCCGAACTGTTCGTCGAACACCTTCGAACACCGTTAAAACCAATGGCAGGCAAACAAAAACACATAGAAACACATAGAAAACACCTTCAAAGGTGTCCAAAAGCTGACAAACTGCTCAGAAGACACAACTAACACATGGAAAAGTGACAAGTACATATAGTCATGCGAAAAGAAAAGATGTGGAGGAGTAAAAGGAGGGGGAGACACAGATATAGGCATGTCATGCCCTTCTAAAATCCAAAAAGTGAGAAGCCGAGACGGCCAGTCCGCTCCTGCCCGTGCCACCTCCGTGTCGCCGGGTTTGTGCCAGAGCCGCGGTGAACCCTGACGGCCAGCCCCCCTCTCCCAATACTGGTGCCTGTCCGCTGGTGGGTCGAGAGAGCCCCCCTGTGGTGGAGGCAGCTCTAAGCTTTTTAATTTAAATTGTCCCTCTAATTTGAATGAATACACTTTAAATCCATTTACAAGGATCTATTGGAGGGCAAGTCTCATGCCAGCAGCCGCGTAATTCCAGCTCCAGTAGCGTCCACTAAAGCTGCTGCAGTTAAAAAGCTTTTATAAGGATCGAGCTCGGCTGTCCACCGCAAGGCATCCTAGTGCCAGTCCCAGCCCCTATGCCTTGGGGTGCCTCCTGATGCTCTTCACTAAGTATCCCGTGGTCCCGAAGCATTTCCTTTGAAAAAATTAAGTGTCCAAACTACAGGTGGTGTAGCTTGCTTAACAGCCGGGATAATCCGCTGACTAGCAGACACTGCTACTAGGCACAAAGTATTTCCTGGGCTAGATGCAGTTAAAAATTTGTAAGTAGATACTCTCGTTGGATGCTGAGAAAGCATTCCATAGAGTCTCCTGGCACGCCATATATGATTCTCTTAAAAAGCTTGGGGTAGGGGTCTAGGGGACCCTTTTATAGCCAAAATCACGGCCCTGTATCACAATACGTCACCTAGGCTGAAGATAAATGGAACTGTAGCACCGAGGGCTCGGTTGCTACAGACGTATTGCACCTCACCCAGAGGTGTGATATCTCACTCTCAGATAAGGATGGAGTGTGGATCAGGACCCGACACCTGCATGCATTACACCACATTGCCGTGGGGCAGGGCGACCAATATGCCCCTGAGATGGGCACGACAGTCCCTGTCCCTGGCTGGAGTGGGGGGAGGGAACACTGAGGAAGGGGAACCCTGCAGTGCAGGAGCAGGGAGGAAGCAGTTCCTGGGTGCATTGAGAAGGGAGTATAAAAGGTGGGCACCATCTTAGTTCAGTGCAGAGAAGTCTGAGCAGAAGTGGCAGGGAGCAGGGGCTCTGCATGAGCTCTGCTCCGGAGGCGGGCCTAGTAACAGAGGCCCAGGCCTGCAAGAGGGAGAAGGAAGGAAGAGGAGCGGAGAAGGCTCCAGGAACGAGGAATGAAGGGATCCCAGGGGTGCGGACGGGCGAGTCGCCACCGCACGCCCGAATCCACCTGCGTGGAGGGGTCAGGCCAAAGGGGGAGACCGGTCCCCGAACTAGTGGAGGCAGGAAACGACCCTCAGCTAGAAACCGGAGGCTCTGACATTTTATGTGGCGCAGCCCCTTGCTCCACCCGCTAGGAAGGCACCACATAGGGTCAGGGAAACTGGCGCCAAGTTTACCAAGAGGAGGCCCGAGGCAGCCGGACAGAAGTGTTGGTAAGAAAGGCCAGACAAAGGACACACAAAGGGGGTCCTGTGAAGCGCTCCAAAGTTATCTGGGAGTTGTCTGAGCCCCTCACCTGGTGAGCACAGTACGACGTGGGCAGCCGTTACCTGCAGACGTGGTCTGGATAATAAGAACTATGAGTAAAGGCCCTGAACTGCATCACTGACTCCGTGTCGTTACTGCTGCTGCCCTGCACCATCACCCCCATCCTCCGCATACACTGCCCTGAGGCTATACTCCTCCCGTGGGGAGTTATGCTACGCTCTGCTGCACCCACAACACCAGCCTTAGCGGTCTGCCCTGTAGCGGCGGTTCACTCTGACCGCAATCCACGGGTGGCGTAGTCGGACATTTAAACATCAAAACCACATAAATAGTTCCGCCACTGGTTTGACCGCCCTGAGCCACGGAACCGGATCGCCGCCACGAAGACTACAACCACCAGCATCCACCAAAAAGGGTCCGGCTCCGGGTGTCCCAAGGCCCAGGGGGTGCGTCAGAACATTTTCATCACCTTTCACAATCACCAATGGGACAAGGCAGGGATGTCCTCTGTCCCCTCTCTTATACATCCTAGTGACGGAGCACCTGCTCTCATCAATTCGCCATAACCCCAATATTAGGTGGATTGAGGTGGGAGGCACCGAGTACAAGTGCTCTCTATTTGCTGATGATGTCCTAGTATATATCACTCAATCACATATATCCATCCCTGCTGTTATGGCTGAAATAGATCACTTTGTTACATGGTAAAATTTTCAAATCAATGCAGCGAAGTCTGAGGCCCTCGATGTCTCCCTCCCTAAATCCATATAGGATTCCATCCAGTCCAACTTTCCCTTTGCCTGGCCCTCACAGGGTGTCAAATACTTAGGAATTCCTATTCATAGAGACCTCTCCCATCTATGTTATCTTAATTTTGGGCCCTTTATTGAACAATTCCATACAGACCACGGTTGGCAAGTTAGAACTGTAAGATTCACTACGTGAACCACTGGTGTTTTGTGGAAAAGCACATGTACACCGCGTTCCAAATTATTATGCAAAAAGTGTTTAGGAGTGATAAGGGAAGAATTTGTTTGTTTGTCAGTTAAACTCATTGATGGTGATGTGTGTCAGGGCTCTTTATATCACTGTAAGCAATTGCAGACACCTGTGCTAATTAGTTTGGCAGGTGTGTCCAATGAAAGGCAAGACTACTTAAGAAGGCTCTCTCACATTATTAAGCAGCCTACATTTTCTGCCAAAATGGGAAAGAAAAAGGATGTGTCGGCTGCTGAGAAGCAACAAATTGTGGAGTGTTTAGGTCAAGGCATGACTACAATCAACATTGTGCGATGATCAGGATGAAGTGTCTTGGCAATCAAGAAGTATGTAGCTGATTCACAGTACACACGTGTGCGTGCTGATAAGGGCAAATTGAGGACTCTTTCCTACAGGCAATTACGTCAGGTTGAAACAGCAGCGGCAAAAAAGCCTTGTCATAGCAGCAGACAAGTTTTTGAAGCTGCTTGTGCCTCCAACGTCCCCCGAACAACAAGATGCAGGGTCCTTCAGAGGTTTGCAGCTGTGCATATGCCATCCTGTCGACCTCCTCTATCCACTTCACACAAGCAGAAACGGCTCCAGTGGGCCAAACATTACATGAAGACTGATTTCAAAACTGTTTTGTTCACGGATGAGTGCCGTGCAGCGCTCGATGGTCCAGATGAATGGAGTGGAGGATGGCTGGTTGATGGACACCCCACGCAAACACGGCTACAGCGCCAACAAGGAGGAGGTGGAGTAATGTTTTGGGCTGGAATCATGGGGAGAGAGATTGTCGGCCCCTTTAGGATCCCTGAAGGCGCTAAAGATGAACTCCATAATGTATGTGGATTTTCTCAAACAGCACTTCCTGCCATGGTTCAAGAAGAAGAACCGTGTATTTCACAGCAAGATCATTTTTCTGCATGATAATGCACCATCTCATGCTGCACATAAAACATCTGCATCTCTGGCTGATATGGGCATAAAAGGGGACAAACTTATGGTGTGACCCCCATGCTCCCCTGACCTCTACCCCATTCAGAACCTTTGGAGCATCATTAAAAGGAGTGTCTATGATGGCGGGAGGCAGTTCACATCTAAGCAACAGCTCTGGGAGGGTATTCTGTCCTCATGCAAAACAATTGAAGCAGAAACCATCCAAAACCTGACAAATTCAATGGACGAGAGAGTTCAGAAGCTCCTTTCGAACAAGGGGTCCTATGTGAAAATGTAACATCACCTAGAATAAAGTTTTGAGTTGAAAACTGTTTGATTTCAGTTTCTAACAACCTGCTAATGCTTATAATTTCAAAAATGACCATTTTTTTGGTCTTTATTAAAATGAAAAGGTTGATCGAAAAGTTTGGGGGATCTAAGAGTGTGGCAACCCAGTAGTCATGATTACTTTGAATTCTGACAATATGAGGGTCATGCTGCAGGTAGTGCAGCAAGAAGGCACTTATGTGTCTTGCGCATCTCGGAGCCCCAAAATTATTTTCCGGGCTAGATGCAGCTAAAAATTATTTTTAATTTTAAATCTGGTGAAGCTTATTATAGATGGCCTAATAGGATCAGTGCTGCACACTGCTACAAAGCCCAAATTATTTTCCAGTCAAGATACAGATAAACATGATTAGTAATTTGAAAGCTTAAAACGGTTGGTAGGGTGATTTTAACCAATCATCAAGCTTTTACTCTCCCCAGGATGACACAGGGGTAGAAAAGTCGTTTCGGATCCATGATTTGTTCATCTTTATGAACGTGAGTCTGTCTACATTATCAGTGGAGAGCCGCGTGCGCTTATCTGTCAGCACACCACCAGCAGCGCTGAACACACGTTCAGACAGAACGCTGGCTGCGGGGCATGACAAGATCTCCAAGGCGTAAGTGGCTAGCTCCGGCCATTTATCCAGATTGGAAGCCCAAAAAGAGCAAGGGTCCAGTGACACAGTCGTGGCTTCAATGTTTACTTGGAGATACTCCTGTACCATCGTCTCTAGGCGTTGACTATGTGTCAGACTTCTTGTCTCCTGTGGCCTTGCAAAGGATGGGCTAAAAAAGTGGTGAAATGATTCCGCAAAATTGATGTTACCAGCAGATACTGTGGTTCTGTTACGGTTTGAGTGCTGAACACTTGACGGTCCCACGGTTGGCAAGTTGGAACTGTGAGATTCACTACGTGCACCACTGGTATTTGGTGGAAAAGCACATGTAAGATTCTGCAACAGTCTCTGCTGATACTCCTGCATGCGTGCATCCCTTTCTATGGCAGGAATAATTTCTGCAAATTTACTTTTGTACCGGGGATCTAACAGTGTGGCAACCCAGTAGTCAGGATTATTTCTAATTCTCACAATTCGAGGGTCATGTTGCAGGTAGTGCAGCAAGAAGGCACTCATGTGTGTTGCGCATCCAGGAGCACCAAGTCCCTGTTGTGTTGGTGGCGAGGTAACAATCATGCTTCCTTCCTCTGTCCTCTCCCCCCAACCTCGCACAACAGAAATGTGATCAAGGTCTCCCTCATCTGATGAGTCTTCCATCAGTTCGTCCTCCACTTCTTCCTGGGCTCCTGCACCTTCCTCACTAGTTTGGCTGCTACCATGCGCCCTGGTAAAACCATCTCCCCCACCCTCACATGCCTGCCGCCTTGGTGCTGCCGACCGTCTGGACCTTGCAGATGTTAGCCCTTCCGCATACAACTCCTCCTCCTCTACTTCCTCCACCTCCTCTTGTGCCACCACCTGACTCCGAATTCTGTTTAACATGTGCTCCAGCATGTAAATCATAATGGCATCGTCAGCACTAAACATCTTCGTCGCCATTTCAAAACTGTGCAGAAGGGTGCATAGGTTCCTGATCTGAGACCACTCCTCCAGCGTGATTTGCCCCACCTCTGAATCTCGTTGGCCCAGGCTATACGTCAGAACGTATTGCACCAGGGCTTGTCGGTGCTGCCACAGTCGCTGCAACATGTGCAGAGTTGAATTCCACCGGGTAGGCACATCGCATTTTAGCCGGTGAAGTGGCAGGCCCAACGACTTCTGTAGAGATGTAAGTCGCTGAGCTGCGGGATGCGAACGGCGGAAGTGAGCACACAGCGACCGTGCCCTCTGCAGAAGGCCATCTAGTCTGGGATAGTGGGCTAAAAATTGCTGGACAACCAGGTTCAACACGTGAGCCATACAAGGCACGTGTGTGACATTGCCCCGGCGAAGGGCCGCACCCAGGTTTGCAGCATTGTCGCACACGGCCTTCCCTGGTTTCAGGTCCAGTGGAGACAACCATTCATGAAATTGGTTCTCCAGAGCTGACCACAACTCCTCAGCTGTGTGACTCACATTTCCCAGACATTTCAATGTAAAAACCGCCTGATGACGTTGAGCCCTACTGCCAGCATAGTAAGGAGGTGTGCAGGATCCCTTCTGCGCAGTTAGAAAGCTTGTGGCATGACCAGACAGGCTTTGGGTGCAGGTGGAAGACCGAGAGGAGGTTGAGGAGGCAGAAGCAGTGGAGGAACTTTGACATAAAGAGGATTGACGCACAACTCGTGGGGACGGCAAGACTTGGACAGCAGCCCCTTGTCCTGCTGTCACCATAGTTACCCAGTGCCCAGTCAGCGACATGTAACGCCCCTGTCCATGCCTACTCGTCCAAGTGTCTGTGGTGAAATGCACCCTGTCACACACAGAGTTTATCAAAGAAGCGGTGATGTTGTGTGCGACATGCTGGTGGAGCGCAGGCACACCTTTCTTTGAGAAGTAGTGCCGACTGGGCATCTGGTACTGGGGCACTGCGACGGACATAAGGTCTCGAAAATCCTCTGTGTCCACCAGGCGGAAAGGCAGCATTTCTGTAGCCAAGAGCTTGCAGATGGTGAAATTCAACCTCTTAGCTTTCTCATGGCTAGGAGGAAATGGTCTTTTACTTGTCCACATCTGAGGGACCGAGGGCTGGCTATTGTGCTTAGACGGGGTTGATAAGGGTGTCCCCGGCAAACTGCCGGTCTGTGAGGAAGATGCAGGTGGACATGTTAGGTTGCCTTGATCCAAAGGTGGTGCTATCGATGTCGGACAGCGCTCAACACCAGCTGGTGTTACCACCTCCAAAGAAAATGATGACCTGCCAATCACGCTGGCTGTTGCGGGTAAAGAGGTGGCAGGTCTGCGCCCCAAAACAGGTGTGACTGCTGTCCCCCCAGTCACAGAGGATGAAGAGGCCGCGGATGCACAAGATATGGCAGACGGTGATTGGCCCGGCCGGCTAGGCCGCATTGTAGCACACTGAGCTTCCCACTGCAACTTATGCTTCATGTCCATGTGCCGGTTCATGCATGAAGTACTCAAACTATGTATTTTTTGGCCTCTACTTAGCTTTTGCTGACAAATGTTACAGATAACACGAGTTGGGTCATCTTTATCGATCTGAAAAAATGCCCAGGCTATGCAAGGCTTAGCACCCATGCGACCTGAAGAGCCACCACGACTTGTGGTGAGAGGCAGAGTTGTGTTTGAGGATGCAGTTGTTGACGTGCTTCCAGTACTACGTCTCTGTCCAGGAAGGCGCAACCTGACCTCGTCGTCACTAGCATCTTCCTCCACCTCCTCTGCTGACCTCATCTCTTGGCTGACTGTGGGTTGACAGTAAGTGGGATCTCCGACCTCATCATCATCACCCTGTGCGTTATCACACCCGTCGTCCTCAGAGCCAACCTGTTCCTGCCCTGACAAAAAACTAAAGTTGTCGCGCCAATCAGGTATTTGAGTCTTATCATCGTCTTCCTCATTGTCTCCACCAACAGGAGTTACAGTTTGGGAATGAGGGTCTACATTATGGTCAGAACCTTCTGCGTCTGGTCCTGGATCCGACTCATAAAGATTCTGGGCATCAGTGCAGATCATTTCCTCGTCTGGATTCACAGAAGCGCTGGAGTCGACCTCTGATTCCCAGGCTATAGTATGAGTAAACAGCTCTGCAGACTCAACCATCTGTTCTACCCCATACTCAGACGGGCAGCTGGAGATTTGGGAGCTGTGAGGATGCAAGTGCGATTTGGGTGACACCTTTGAGGACTGGAGTATTTGTGATGTTGAAGTTGATGTGGAGGAGAGCCCACTTAAAGGAGCACTTGATATCCGTTGAAGCACCTGCTGTTTTTGTGCCTCATCTGGAATTTGTAGCGATTGGCGTGGCCGTAAGAAAGGGATCTTATCACATTGTCCGCTAAAAGAAGTAGACATTTTAGTTTGGCTGGAAGATGGTCTTTGTTCTGCACCTACCCCACGGACACAACCTTTTTTCCCCTTCCCAACACGCCTATTCCCCTTTCCACCAGCAGCAGGCCTTTTTCCACTCATTTTGGTGGTTAACTAATTCACAACTCTGGAGTTGTTTGCACAAAAAAACAATGGATGGTAACCGAGCAGAGCTGAGTGGCCAAACTGTGGTATTAGGCCAAAACTATTGGCTGGGCTAGATGCAGAAAAAAATTATTTTTAATTTGCAACCTGATGGAGGTCAGTATAGATGGACTAATAGACCAAGTCCCACACACTGCTAGAAGCCCAAATATTTTTTCAGAGCTAGATGCAGAAAAAAATTATTTTTAATTTGCAACCTGATGGAGGTCAGTATAGATGGACTAATAGACCAAGTCCCACACACTGCTAGAAGCCCAAATATTTTTTCAGAGCTAGATGCAGAAAAAAATTATTTTTAATTTGCAACCTGATGGAGGTCAGTATAGATGGACTAATAGAACAAGCCCCACACGCTGCTAGAAGCCCAAATATTTTTTCAGAGATAAATGAAGAAAAAAATTATTTTTAATTTGCAACCTGATGGAGGTCAGTATAGATGGACTAATAGACCAAGTCCCACACACTGCTAGAAGCCCAAATATTTTTTCAGAGCTAGATGCAGAAAAAAATTATTTTTAATTTGCAACCTGATGGAGGTCAGTATAGATGGACTAATAGACCAAGTCCCACACACTGCTAGAAGCCCAAATATTTTTTCAGAGCTAGATGCAGAAAAAAATTATTTTTAATTTGCAACCTGATGGAGGTCAGTATAGATGGACTAATAGAACAAGTCCCACACGCTGCTAGAAGCCCAAATATTTTTTCAGAGATAAATGAAGAAAAAAATTATTTTTAATTTGCAACCTGATGGAGGTCAGTATAGATGGACTAATAGACCAAGTCCCACACACTGCTAGAAGCCCAAATATTTTTTCAGAGCTAGATGCAGAAAAAAATTATTTTTAATTTGCAACCTGTTGGAGGTCAGTATAGATGGACTAATAGACCAAGTCCCACACACTGCTAGAAGCCCAAATATTTTTTCAGAGCTAGATGCAGAAAAAAAATATTTTTAATTTGCAACCTGATGGAGGTCAGTATAGATGGACTAATAGACCAAGTCCCACACACCGCTAGAAGCCCAAATATTTTTTCAGAGCTAGATGCAGAAAAAAATTATATTCAGTTTGCAACCTGATGGAGGTCAGTATAGATGGACTAATAGAATGATGCTATGCCCAAAAGATTTTACTTCACTAGGTGCAGTAAAAAAATTGGTATTCTATACACAGGTGGTATATCTTGCAACACAGATAGGCTACTCCACTGACTAACACACTCTGCAATAGGCCAAAAAGGATTAGCTTTGCTAGATTCAGCCAAATGCTGTGAAAAAAACTTGCACAGCACTGGCACAGACCTGCCTGGCAAAAACTGATAGGAACTGATGTAACCTAGTCCTGAAAAGGACTCCAATTACAATTAGTCTTTACTCCCACAATCTATCTATTTAAGAGCACAGACCTGCCTGATAAAAGTCGTAGGAAATGCTGTAACCTAGTCCTTAAAAGGACTGCAATCACAACTATTCCCTACTCCCAAGCTATCTGTATATTTGTGCGAAAATTGGCTTGAAATTAACAAGGTATAGCGCACACAGCAACAGCGGTGCCGTCTAACACGCAGCTGCAGCAGTGAGAAAATGGTGGCGACGGGGAAAATGGCTTGGTCTTATAGGGCAAGGACATGTGACATACACTGCCAATCACACATGCCCTTGCTTGTGTGAAAAAAAGCACTTCGCTCCGTGTGTGCGCTGCTGATAGGCTGACAGATTGCACCTCCCCACTGCAAATGCGGGAAAGAGAAAAAAAAATGGAGATCTTCATTGTTCCTGCAGAGATCCATCCCCTGCCCCTCCCCCCGCCCCGCTGTACACTCAAACTGCGTATTAACATTAATTTTCATCATTACTGAGAAAAAATCCAGTTATGATTTTGGTGCACGAACAGTTATCGAACATAACCTCGAACAGCCGAATTTTTCTCAAATTGTTCGTGTTCGCCGACCGGCTCGAACACCGCCCAAAACAGCTCGAATTTGAGATTGGCGAACAGTTCGAGTAGAACAACGCTCATCTCTACTCCAGATATCATAGCCACGTCTCGTCTTGGGACCACTACCTGCCAGGTCAGCTCATGTGTTCTAGAGTTGACCATTCTCCGGCACAGCTTCTCCTTGTAAAGAAACAGTTTACTTTTCTCCTTCCACAGTTGCTTAGTCTCCTCCGGAGCATCTGGGTCAAGACGGGCATCAGCCTGTGTCAGTATTTCCTTCACCAGACGGACTGCGGGATCACTGTCTTGCGTCTCCGCCCAGCTGTAGTGGGGTAAGGGATTGAACGTAGCAGAGCGCCTGTCCCTTACACGGTGGGAATACAGGGTAATCCCATGACGGTGGAACGCAGGGAGTTCGACTTCTTCTAGTTCTTCTGGATCTTCCCCTACGTCCGGTAAGTTTGGCATTCTGGACAGGGCATCCGCGTTGGCATTTGAGCGTCCCGCCCGGTATTTGATGGTGAATTCATAGTTGGACAGGCGGGCCATCCATCTCTGCTCCAGGGCACCAAGTCTTGCAGTGTCCAGGTGTGTCAACGGGTTGTTATCCGTGTACACGGTGAACTTGGAAGAGGCAAGGTAATGCTTGAAATGTTCTGTCACTGCCCACACCACTGCCAGGAACTCTAGCTTGAATGAGCTATAATTCACAGGGTTTCTCTCTGTGGGCCATAGTTTTCAGCTGGCGTAAGCGATCACCCGTTCTTTCCCCTGCTGGATCTGGGACAGTACGGCTCCTAGCCCGATGTTGCTCGTGTCTGTGTGGAGGTTAAAGGGCTGGCCGTAGTCAGGGTACGCCAGGATTTCATCCCCTGTGAGGGCCATCTTCAGCTGGCGGAAGGACTCCTCTTCCAGCTTTTCCCACCTGAAGGGCAGCTTCTGGTTTTTGGCCTTCCTGCATTGACCTATCAGGAGGTCCTGCATAGGAGCTGCCATTTTGGTGAAACCGGGAATGAATCTTCGGTAGTAGCCTACCAACCCGAGGAACTGCCGCACTTCCTTTATGCTGGAGGGTCTTGGCCAGTCTTTAATCACGGTGATCTTATCGGGGTCGGGAGCCACTCCGTCAGCACTCACCACGTGTCCCAGGTACTGCACCTTTGGTTTCAGCAGGTGACACTTGGAGGGTTTCACCTTTAGGCCGTAGCTTGCCAGGGCGTCAAACACTTCTGCCAGGTGTTTCAGATGGTCCTCGTAGGTTTTGGAATAAACGATGAAATCGTCCAGGTATAACAGGACCGTCTCGAAATTCCGGTGTCCCAGACAGCATTCCATCAACCCCTGGAAGGTTCCTGGTGCGTTGCAGAGCCCGAACGGCATACAGCTGAATTCGCTGAGACCCACCGGGGTGGTGAATGCCGTCTTCTCCTTGTCTGCCTCTGCTACAGGAACCTGCCAGTACCGCTAGTAAGATCCAAAGTGGAGAAGAAGTTAGCAGATTTTAATGCAGCTAAAGATTCTTCTATTCTAGGTAACGGGTACGCATCTTTGTGTGTGATACGGTTGACTTTTCTGTAGTCTACACACATTCTCATTGTGTTGTCCTTCTTGTTCACTAGAACTAGTGGAGCTGCCCAGGGGCTACAGCTGTCCCTGATTACCCCAGCCTCCTTTATGTCCCGCAACATCCCCTTTGCATGCTGATAGTGTGCAGGGGGTACAGGTCGGTATCTTTCCTTTATGGGTGGATGGTCTCCTGTGGGGATGTGATGTTCTACCCCCTTTACTCGCCCGAAGTCTAGCGGGTGTTTACTAAAGACTCTTTCGTACTCCTGAACCACCCGGTAGACTCCCTGTTTTTGGTGTGAGGGAGTGGAGTCAGTACCCAAATGCAGTTGCTGACACCAGTCCTCCATTTGTTTCTTAGAGCCGTTACCTTCCTCTGGTTGAGGTGGAGGCAAGGGTTCCACGGCCCTTACAGAATTTTGGTTTATGGTGAACAATTTGGCTAGCGTGGCATTCCGGGGCAGGTATACTTCTCTCTCCCCGATATTTATGATGCGGACAGGTACCCTCCCATGGCATACATCGACCACCCCCCGTGCTGTCAAAATGGTGGGCCTACTGTCTGAGTAAACGGGTTCCACCATTGCTTGGTAGTCTCTACCTCTTAGACCAATAGCTGCCCGGCACCAGATCATCATCTCACTTTTCGGGGGCATGGCAATAGGGAATGGGTCACACATTCTCACGCTACCAATCTCACCACCAGATAGTTCCACTTGTTGCTGTTTCATCAGTGCCCGGATCTCTTTTCAGAGAACATGCTGCTGGCTGGAACTGGTGTTCTTGGCAACCTGCTGTAAAATGAGAATTATCTCTGCAAGACAATTTTCAATCACGTTAGTTCCCAAGGTTATTTTAGCGTGACTCTCATGACGGTCAATGTCCACAGTGATCAGTCCTTGTGCCGCCAGTTCGACTTTACTGATTTTAATGGTCACCTCTTTGAATCCCACCTGCGGCATGGGCTGACCATTGCTGGTGATGATACTCCGGTCGTCATCTGGGTAGCGGGTTATGTCCGAGTCATTCCATTACCGCTTAAAGAGCACATAAGGGATGGTAGTTACCTGTGACCCGGTGTCTAGTAGGGCACTCATTGGAATGTCATCCAGTACCACAGGCAAGACTGGACGTCCCCCTACATATTTATCATGCCAGTTTGAGGGGCCTAATGATCTTATGCCTGGGGGTTGGCCCTCTGCCCCAGGTTGTGCCCGTTTAAATGACAGTACCTTGCCATATGTCCGGGTTGATTGCAGCGGCGGCAGATGGGTTGTCCGTCCTCGTTATATCTGTCGCTGGGTCTTCCTTTGGACATTGGGATCCTCCTCTGTCAGCGCCATGGGACGTCCTCCGGTCCGGACGCCAGCTGGATCTTTCCTGGAGGAGAGACCTGTAAAGACTGCACAGTTCTGGTTAGCGCGGCTACGCTTTTAGTCAGCTCTTGGACCTGATAGTGCAGGTCGGTAGCCGAGTTGTTGTCCAAAGCCTGTGCACCAGCTCCTACAGACTCTGTAGACAAGGGCGCCGCCTCCTGATGATAGGTAATAGCAGGGCGCCGGTGGGTTACAGCGCTACCCGATGCCGGTTCTCGGAGCACCCGGAAGGCCCTGTCTTTGAACTTTGCAAAGTCTAAACCAGGGTTCTGCAAGGCCATTGCACGTAACTGGGTTCGGTGGGCGTTGGACAGCAGACCCTCAATGAATTGCTCAGTTAACAGTTCATCTGCATTCCGCACACTGCCAGGGTCTGCCTGTTTAATGGCTCCCAGGGCCTCTTGCAATCTCAAAGCATAGTCTCTTATACTGTCTTGGGCCCGCAGCTTGCACCCATAAAATCTCATTTTGATCTCGGCTAAGGTGCAGGTATCAAAAGTGTCCTTTAGACGGGCCAAGATCTCCTTTACGGTCTCCTTGTCCCGGACTGACCAGGACTTTACTTCACGCTGGGCTGCGCCGGTTAACTGGCCTATCAATATGCTCACTTTCTGTCCCTCTGTCAGGGGGTATACTTTAAATAGGCTGTACAATCTCTCTTTAAAGTCGCTTAGGGTATGCGACTCCCCTGAGTATTGGGGCAGCCAGGCCGCTCCGGGGATGTATGGCATTGTGAGCGGCATTACTGCAGCAGTGGCCGCGCTGGTGGTAGAGGGTCCCTCCGTGTCCATCATCTTCCTCCCCCCTAGTTAAGTGTGGCCTACCTTCCGTTGATCCTCTTCCGTAGGCCGCGGCTCCGCTAGCACTGCTCCGGGCGATGACCTTGGGTCGCGTCCTGGTGATGTCAGCGTCGCTCTCTCTCCTTCCAGGACCTTTCGCAGCGTTGGTGCGTAGGGCGGGGCTTCAGGTCTCGCGCGGTTTGAACGTCCACGCCCCTCTTCTTCCCGCGCGGCATCCTGAAGATGGCGCCCGATGGCGGGAAAGCGGCTGAGGATGGCGGGAAATGGCTGAAGATGGCGGGAAACGGCTCCAGACAGCGGGAAAACTCTTTTCAGGTAAGTATGAAGTCCTTTCCAGGCACGCAATACCCGTTTGTGGTGGGTTGGTCACAATCCTGCCGACTACGCCAAAAAGCTGACGTGCCCCCTGGGCCGTGGGGCTCCCGGGACCGGGCTTCAGGGCAACGCTGGGAGTAGTAGTGGCGACCCGGTCCCGTGGCTCAGGGTGGCCAGACCAATATTGTGCCAGTCTCTGTATAAGTACAATGCAATGTCCGACTACGCCACCCGTGGATTGCGGTCAATAAGAACTGCTGCTGCTGAGCAGACCTCTGAGGCTGATGTTGTGAGGGCAGCAGAGTGTAGTATAACTCCCCACGGGAGGAGTATAGCCTCAGGGTAGTGAGTGTGGATGATGGAAGTGATGGTGCACGAGCGCAGCAGGAACGACTCAGAGGCTTTGCAGTGCAGTTCAGGGTCTTTACTGATGATGCTAAGGCAGACCCTCCCGGGAGTACTGGCTAGCTTAAGAGGCCTGGTCAGTCTGTGAGCAAACTGGAGTTCCCCTGGCCAGGTGGAGTTGTAGGCCTCCCCGTCTATCTGCACTCTTCCTGGCTACCTTGCTGTAAGCGAGTGGAAGTAGCCCACGTCCCTGAGTGTACCGTGTGGTGCTCACCCGTATGGCTGGTGACTTGGGGCCTTCTGATAGCCCATGCTCCTCGATGGCGGTGCTGGTCCCTTGCTCGTGACTGAGCCTCCGGGCTTCTATGGCCAGAGGACCTGAAATCCCCTGCCGGAGGGTTTCTGCTGCTGGGTATATATAAGTCCCCACAGCCTCGGACTCCTGTGTCCGGCTCTTAGCGTCTTCTGCCAGGACAAACTCCGCTTAGCTCAAGTCCCTGGTCTGCAGCTCCTACTCCTACAGAGCTCCTCGCTGTTTCTTTCCCTGTGTCTGGAACAAACTCCAGGCTCTGACTCACTAACCCCGCCCCAGATCCAGTTTATATAGGGCAGATTCATCCCCTATCTGGTCTGGGACAGGAGGTGTTGCATGTTTAAGGGCTCCTGACGAGGAAACCTCCCACTTGCTCTCAGACGTAATATTTCTATTACTGTGGTAACCAGACCCCTGGGGTGTCACACTATCATTCGGTGGTGTTGAGTAGTCTGGCCCAATCCAGCCCTTGTTCATTTTTATAAGAGTCAGCCTGTCAGCATTTTCAGTTGACAGGCAGATGCGCTTATCAGTTATAATTCCACCAGCGGCTCTAAAAACCTGCTCTGATAAAATGCTGGTCGCAGGGCAGGCCCGGACCTCCAAAGCATAGAGAGCCCGTTCATTCCACATATCCAGCTTGGATACCCAATAATTATAAGGCACAGAGGAATCACAGAGGACGTTGGTACGGTCAGCAAGATACTCCCTCAGCATCTTCCCAAACTTTGCACTCCTTGTGAGAGTACCCCGCGCCTCAGGGCTTGTGCGATGGGAGGGGCTGAGAAAATTCTCCCAGAACTTTGACAGTGTTCCCCTGCCTCTGCTGGACTGAAGTTGTGTCTCTCTCGCCTGTACTCCTTGGTTGTCCAACGAAGTGTGCCCTCTGCCGCCAGCGTTTTCAGATGGGAATTTTTTTAATAGTTCCGCAACAAGGGCCTTCTGGTACAGCCCGATTTTTGTAGACCTCTCCGCCTCAGGAATAAGAGATATAAAGTTCTCCTTGTAGGTCTAGAAGTGTCACCAACCAGTAATGACTGTCACCCAAAATTTTGAGAACGCGAGGGTCATGGGAAAGGCAGCGTAACATAAACTCAGCCATGCGTGCCAGACTATTAACAGGCAAGACTTCCGTGTCCTCACCAAGAGGATGACTGACCATGCTCTCCTCCTCCTCCTCCTCTTTGTCCTCTTGCCATCCACGCTGAACAGATGGTATGACAGCTGTGCAGGTAGTACCGTCTATAGTGCATGAAACAAGCTCCCGTTCTTCCTCCTCCTCCTCCTCTTCCTCATTGTCACCCAATCCACATTGGGATGAGAAGAGGCTGGGCTGTGTGTAATCACCTTGTATGGTTCCTTGCTCCATCTCATCGTGCTCCGCCTGCAATGCATCCTCATTGATTGTGAGCAGAGAGCGTTTCAGAAGACAGAGAAGTGGCATGGTGATGCTAATTATGGCGTCATCGCCGCTCACCATCTTGGTGAAGTCCTCAAAGTTTTGGAGGATGGTACATATGTCTGACATCCATGTCCACTCCTGAGGTCTTATGTGTGCAGTCTGAACTGAATACCGACGGCCTTTTTGATGCTGGTACTCAACAACTACCCTCTTCTGCTCACAAATCCTTCCCAACATCTGCAGTGTAGAGTTCCAATGCGTGGGGACATCACACACCAGTCTGTGAGCCGGAAGCTGCAAATGCTGCTGAAACACGGCAAGGGGGCGGAAGCTGTAGGTGACTTTCTAAAATGGGCACACAGGGGGCGTACTTTAACAAGCAGATCCGGCAGCACCGGGTAGGATTTGACAAACCGCTGAACCATGAGGTTAAGCACATGGGCCAGGCATGGTACATGTGTGAGCTCGCCTCGCCTCAGAGCCGCCCCCAGGTTCCGGCCATTGTCACACACGACCATGCCTGGCTGTAGGTTTAGCAGTGTGAGCCACTGATCTGCCTGCTCTTTCAGAGCTGTCCACAACTCTTCAACATTGTGCGGTTTGTCACCTAAGCATATTAGCCTCAGCACAGCCTGTTGACGCTTGGTCGAGGCAGTGCTGCAGTGCTTCCAGCTTCTGACTGATGTGGTCATTTCGGAGATGGAGGCTGAAGAGGAGGAGGAGGCTGAGGAGGATGAGGTGCAAGAGCTGTAGACCGTGGGGGCAACCCTGATTGACCTAGGACCCGCAATCCTTGGCGTCGGGAGGAGGTGTTCCATCCCAAGGTCTGACTGGGTCCCGGCTTCCACTATGTTAATCCAGTGTGCCGTCAGCGAGATGTACCGTCCCTGCCCACAAGCACTTGTCCACGTGTCCAAGTTTAGGTGGACTTTCCCGGTAACTGCGTTGTTGAGGACACGGCTAATGTTTTGGGATACGTGCTTGTGTAATGCGGGAGTAATAGTGGCGGCTGGGGACCGAGTACCAAGGGACAGACGCCGCCATCAGGTTGCGGAATGCTTCCATCTCCACGAGTCTAAAAGGCAACATTTTGAGCGCAAGCAGTCGTGAAATGTGATAAATTAGTAGTGTGGCCTGTGGGACATTGGCTGCGTATTTGAGCTTGCGTTCCAAGGACTTCGGTATGGACAATTGAATGCTGCGCTGGGACAAGGACGTGGACATGCTTCCGGATGCTGCTACTTTAGAGGGTGCAATGACAGGTGCAGGGTAAGAGGCATCTTTGCACGCACAGGGGATTGGCTTGCATGCACAACAGCGGAAGAAGCAAAGGCGTCACCCGCAGACACTGTTCCTGGACCCTGGGGTTCGGCCCACAAAGTCGGGTGCTTTGCTGCCATGTACCTGATCATGCTGGTGGTGGTCAGGCTGGTCGTTTTGCCACCCCTGCTGATGCTGGCCTGGCAGGTGGTGCAAATGGCCTTATTGGGGTTATCGGCAGAGTCTTTAAAAAACAACCAGACTCGGGAAGACCTAACGGTTGTACTGGCAACTTCCTTCACGTTGGTGTTACCGGGAACGGTTGCCTGCCTTCTGTCTGTGGCCACCACACTGCTTCTTCCTGCCTGTTGGGGTCCTCTGTCTCCCTCCCCCTGTGTGCTGCTGTCCTCGCTCTGCATGTCCTCCTGCCTGGTTGGGTCAGTTACTATATCGTTCACCACCTCGTCTTCCACTTCCGCAAACTGGTCCTCCTCCTGACTTTCTGGCAATTGTGTCTCATCATCGTCCACCTCTTGTGACACTTTCCCACCGTCGCCTTCGTGTGACCGTGGCTGCTCAAATATTTGGGTATCGCTACACGTGATTTCCTCTTGCCCCGCTTCAAGTGGACCGGGCAAGAGGCCCGAATTTATAAATGGAAAAGTGAAAAGCTCTTCAGTGTGTCCTAGTGTGGGATCTAATGCCTCTGGGTACTCGGCATGGTGGGAGGAAGTAGGATCAGGGTGAGGAATATGCGGTCCAGACTCACGGCTACTGAGACTTGACCGTGTGGAAGACAGGGTGGTAGTGGTGGTGGCTAAATGACTGGAAGCATTATCTGCTATCCAACCAACAACCTTTTGACACTGCTTTGGGTTCAATAGTGGTGTGCTGCAGTCCTCTAGAAATTGGGACAGGAAGGTCAGGTGAGAAGATGTGGGTGTTTTTTGTAGCACAATTTCGGCTTGCCCACGGCGTTGTCCTCGGCCTCTGCATGCACCATTACCATCATGTCCAGTTCCCCGTCCCTTGCCACGTGCCTTGCCCATTTTAAATGGAGGACAGCATCTTCCACGCTCACTACAAATGACTGAGTTTGGAGCAAACTTATATGTGATCCGTGTGATAGAGAAAACAGAGTTTTAAATACCTGGCCTGTAGGTAAGTAGCTTGAACAGCAAACTGCGGTGAATTGCTTCAATGACGCACTAAAGGAAAATTTTAATGGAGGCCAGAAATGGCAGTATTTTCTGACAACGTATATGTGATCCGTTTGACGGAGAAAACACAGTTTTAAATTGCTGGATTTCTAGCGCTTTAATATGGAAAGGACCTGGCTGTATTCTGCAGTGCTAACAAGCAAATGGCGCAGAAAAAATGGTGTTCTCTGGATTGCTTTTTAAGCAAATAGTGAGGATTAAGATCCAAAGAAAAGTATTCCTGGACCCTGAGACCTGGGCCTTTGTATAGAAATATCTAACAGCAGCAGAAGAGAAGGTAGAATTGGAATGGAGCCTCTTGTGTTATATGCACTGTAGCCTGCTATATACACTGCCTGCCTATACACCCTGCCTGCCTGATATCTCTGCAGATGGATTAGTCCTCAGAAGGACTGTTTGTTAAGATGGATATGTGTAATGTACGGTTTTTCTCCCTACACTACCTAATACACAATCAGATCTCTCCCTGACACAGCAGCAGCTCTCCCTACACTGTCTGATCCAGAGTAACTGTGACGAGCATGGCGGCGCCAGGTCTGATATAGACCTGATGACGCTGTTCGGCCAGCCTGTCACTGTAATGCCCACAACCAACATGGCTATGGCATTACAGTGCATGGCAGGCAATTCCTGTATGTTCATTGGCTCTCTAAAGAGCGCCAAACATGCAGGGAGATCACCGAGCATCTGGAGCAGTTAGATGCTTGGGCGAGCACCGAGCAGTAGCGAGCATGCTCGCTCATCACTAGTGTAAGTTGTTTCACTGACACACTGAAACAAATTTTTAATGGAGGCCAGAAATGGCAGTATTTTCTGAAAACGTATATGTGATCCCTGTGACGGAGAAAACACGGTTTTAAATGTCTTGCCTGTTGGTAACTATTTGGAACAGCAAACTGGTATCAATAGCTTCACTGACACACTAAAACTAATTTTTAATGGAGGCCAAAAATGTCAGTATTTTCTGAAAACGTAGATGTGATCCGTGTGACGGAGAAAAAGCAGTTTTAAATTGCTGGATTTTTAGCGCTGTAATATGGAAAGGACCTGGCTGTATTCTGCAATGCCAACAAGTAAATGGCGCAGAAAAATGGTGTTCTCTGGATTGCTTTTGATGCAAAAAATGAGGATTAAGATCCAAAAAAAAGTATTCCTCACCCCTGAGACCTGGGCCAGGAAATATCTGGGTCTAGAAATATCTAACAGCAGCAGAAGGCAGAATTGGAATGGAGCCTCTTGTGCTATATGCACTGTAGTCTGCTATATACTCTGCCTGCCTGCCTATTCACCCTGCCTGCCTGATATCTCTGCAGATGGATTAGTCCTCAGAAGGACTCTTTGTTAAGATGGATATGTGTAATGTACGTTTTTTCTCCCTACACTACCTAATACACAAGCAAATTCTCCCTAGCTCAGCAGCATCTCTCCCTACTCTGCCTGATTCCAGAGTAACTGTGACAAGCACAGCGGCGCCAGTTCTGATATAGACCTGATGACGCTGTGCGGCCATCCAATCACTGTAATGCCACAACCATCATGGCTGCGGCATTACAGTGAGTAGCAGGCAATCCCTGCATGTTGATTGGCTCTCTAAAGAGCACCAAACATGCAGGGAGGGGACCCGAGCATCCGCTCGAGCATCTCGCAAGTACTCGGCGAGCTCCGAGCATCTCGAGTATTGAGATGCTCGGGCGAGTGCCGAGTACGTGTGAGTATGCTCGCTCATCACTAGTGCTTAGGTCTAATCTGTCTGCAAGATGGTTAATAGGAAACCAAATAAATACCATAATATTAAAGATGCATAATAATGCCAAAAAGAGCTTACTATTGAAAAGAAATGCTGTAATGGAAATCCTAGACCCTAGAATAAGGGATATAGGGCAAAATAAGGTACACATCCTATATACAGTGTTCTACTCCCTCAGAAAAGGGATATAGGTAAAGTAAAACACACAAACGATTCATTTAACATCCTATATAAAGTGTATATTAGTGATGAGCAGCACTGAAATGCTCGGGTGGTCTCGTCTCTCGAGGTCTCGATCTGCGCATCCTGTGGCGGACATTTTACCAAAGCACAGCACTATGTACGGGATAGGGACCTTTCCTCCGCTCACCGCCGGCTTCTGAGGACCGGGCTGCAGCATCGCCTCGCCACCATTGGGGGCCCATAGCATCGCCACACCATCAGCAGTGCCCGCACCATCGCCCTGCTACCGCCGCAGCCTCCACCAGCCTTCGCTCACCGCCGGCTTCTGAAGCCGGGGCCGCAGCATCGCCCCGCCACCACCGGGGCCTGTAGCATCGCCCCACCACCACTGAGGCCCACAGCATCGCCCCACCACCACCGGGGCTCGCAGCATCGCCCCACCAGTTCTGCAGCCGCCACCAACCTCCACTCACCGCCGACTTTTCAGGACGGGACCCGCAGCCTCGCCCGGCTCCTGCCTCCACCCCCAATCTCCGATATGTGTGAAAAGGTTTATAAGGCTCACCATTTTATTAAAAAAAAAAAAAAAATTCCTATTTTGCACCCCAAAATTTGGGGTGCGTCTTATAATCCGGTGCGTCTTATAATCCACAAAATACGGTAAATGCCATAAAGAGGAAAAAAATAAAACAGACAATTGCATTTTTTTTCACCTCGCTAAAAATATAATAATAAATAGTCAAAGCATCATATGTACAGAAATACAGAATCAATAAAAACATCAGCTCACCATGTAGAAAAGAAGCCCTCACTCTGCCCCATCGAAAACATTTTTTGCAATATTCAGAATTTTTTTTCATCACTTAATTAGAAAAAAAAATCGATGCATGTTTACTATCACCCTAATTGAACTGACTCGGACAATCATATTTCTGGGTCATTTTTACCACACGATGAACGTCTTAAGATCAAACCCCCCCCCCCCCCTCAAAAAAATTTTTTTTACCATTTCCTCCCACTTGGAATTTTTTTTCTCCTTGTTGCAGTAAATTATATGGTAAAAAGAAATGGTGCCATTCAAAACTACAACTCATCCCCCAAAAAAATATGTCCTTATACATCTATGTCAGCTGCAAAATAAAAAAAAAAAAGTTATGACTCTTGGAAAAAGGGGAGAAAAAAAACAAAAGAGCAAAATAAAAAAAAAATTCTGGTCTTTAAAGGGTTAATGAACTTTTTCTAACAAGTTAAAATCGACCATATTCAGAGAGGTCCTTTGATTTAGATCTTGATATCAGTTATGTTTCTCATAGCCCTCGAAATTCATTTTAATCCTTTTGATCCAGCATGTCCAAAAGAAATTTTTTTTTATAGTGGAGCCCAACTGGAAAATATTCAGAGGTGTTCTGTTTATCATGCTGGAACATTTTTGATGCTGGTTCGTCTTGATGTGTATTTGGCACTTTCATACTGTTTGCAATTATTTGACATATTTTTTTTTTTTCTTTTAGCATTGACACAGAACCAGGCACATGCTCCTGGCCTTAAAACAATAGAAATTGCCTGTGGCGTTGCCTTCACATCAAAACATCAAGAAGAGATACAGACAAGCAATGACAGGTTGAGCAAAATTTGCTTGCAACAGTTGATCTCTCCATTAAAGGCTTCGCTTTGAGTCTTTAAACAGCCCGTTCTGTACATGTGAAGATGAAGATTTTTAGTCTTGACGAGGAAATACCCCTTTAATGACCCGTGTGATTGTGGAATGACCTAGAGATGAAAGATCAATTTTTGTGCCGCATGAACCGTTCCAAGCTTAGCTAAGGAAGATTGTTTTGAAGTGAGTTTGTGAAATCTTGTCTCTGAGGTGTGTTATATCTCAAGGCTTGGAAAATAAATACTGCCCCACGTTGCCTGAAATGCATAAATGAACCTCAGATTTAAACCGTGTGTTACCTATGATATTTGTCCGCAGAGGATTCTGTATCCAGTTGAGAGAATGAACGCTGTCTAGCTATAAAAAGTACAAAAAAAAAGGAGAAAAATGGAAAGATTTGAAGGTCTGTGTAAGTGCTATAATCTCTTCATTGTGTGACTCAGCTCTAAGGAAGCCGCAATAATTGTTTCATAAAGTAAAAAAATAATTTACCGTACAAAATGAGTGGGTGCAGTAAAAATTATTGCAAGAAAATGGAAATATTCTGCTGTGATGACATTTTGTGATATTGTGGATTTTTTTTTTTTTTACTTATAGTGGATATAAAAAGTCTACACTCACCTGTTAAAATGCCAGGTTTTGTCATGTAAAAAAAAAATCGTACCAAGAAGAATTATTTCAGAAATTTTTCCACCTTTACTGTCATCTATAATCTGTACAATTCAATTGAAAATAAACTGAAATATTTTCGTATTGAAAAACAAAAATATCTAAAATAATGTAGCTGCATAAATATGCACACCTTTAAACTAATACTTTGTTGAAGTAGCCTTTAAATTTATCACAACATTCAATCTTTTTTGGTATGAGTCTATAGCACGGAACATGTAGAATTGGCAATCTATTCCCTTTTTTTTCTTGTAGTTACTCCAAATCTATCATTTATTAGGCTACGCTGCAGAAATGAAGCAGAAAATCTCTGCTTCATTTCCGCATGTCCTCTCCCGGAAAAACGCTTGCAGAATTTAGCAAGCGTTTTTTGCGCGTTTATGATGCGTTTGGGACATGCGGAATTGTCGTGTGTTTTTTATTGCATTGACAAGGCAATTCCGCATGCGTAAACGCAAAATTAATGGACATGCTGCGGATTTTTGAGCGCATCAAAAACGCTGCGGAAAAATCCACAGCATGGGCATTGAAATTGCGGATTCTCATTGGGGACCATGGGGGGCGGATTACCTAGCGCTTCACAAGCGTTTACACTGCGGAAATTCCGCAGCATATACACTTGTAAAACGCTACGTGGGCACATACCCTTCGGGCATCCCCTGTGTAAAGCGCCCTCTTCAGATCACCCACAAATATTTAGCTGGATTCAGGTCTGAACTCTGGCTGTGTCGTTTCAAAACCTTGATCTTCTTCTGTTGCAGCCATTCTTTTGTTGATTTGGGGGTATGTTTAGGGTCGTTGTCATGCTAAAAGGTGAAATTCCTCTTCATCTGCAGTTTTTTAGCAAAGGCCTGAAGGGTTTGTTGCAAAATTGACTGATACTTGGAGATGTTCACAATTTCCTCCACCTTGACTAAAGCTCCAGTTCAGCTGCCAAAAAACAGCCCTAGAGAAAAATGCTGCCTCCACCATGCTTCACAGTGGGTATATTGTTCTTTGCACAACACATAGCTTTAGGAATCATTGGCAAAAAGTTCTCATCAGTCCATTTTTCCAGAAGATTTTGGCAGAATTGATATTGTTATGTTCTGCTACCAGAGCTAAGGAAAGAGAGGAGATCTGTCCCTACGATAGAACTCAGCTGAATCCCTACGATGTAACAGGGAACCTGATCCTGCGATCAGACCTGCTAAAGTCCTAAACTAGTCTGTACGGAGACCTATAGATGTGGGGAAGGAATCCCTACAAGTACTAAGGACTGGGAGGAAAATGGGACACCTCCTAACAGAAATAGTAGCAGACAGACGAACAAACAAAATATATAGAACATAGAGGTCCGTAGACCAAGCAAACTAACAGAGTTAGATACAGAGCACAGGCTAGCTAGAAAGTAGTTATACAATGAAGTCCAGCAAAGCCAGGAGGGCGGAGCAGGATTAAATAGGCCAACAAGGTCATGTGACCAGCAAAGGAAAAAACCTAAGAGCAAGGTTCTAACAGTACCCCCCCTTCTAAGAGGATCCTCCGGATCCCCTAGGACCAGGCTTATCAGGAAATCTCCTGTGAAACGCTCTGATAAGTCTGGACGCGGAAACATCATCTGACCTCACCCAAGAGTTATCCTCGGGTCCGAAACCTTTCCAGGCCACAAGATACTGCAAACTACCTCTATACCGTCTAGAGTTAAGGATGCGAGAAATTTCATATTCCCCGTCCTCCACCACCGGAGGAACAGAGACAGAGGCGTCATCATCCGACACAACAGCTTTTTTTAACAGAGAGACATGAAATACCGGATTAATTCTCCAGGAGGTAGGAACCTCCAACCTAACAGCAGATTGGTTGACAACCTGAAGCACCTTAAAGGGCCCTACAAACTTGGGACCCAATTTCTTAGAAGGAATCCTCAACCGCAGATTCCTAGAGGACAACCAGACCATGTCACCAACAGCGAACAAAACCTCCTGTCGTTTCCTATCAAAGTAGTCTTTAGATTTTCTGTTGGCCTCCTGAAGATTACCACGCACATCCGTCCAAACTCTCTCCAAATCACCGGAAAAATTCTCCTCCTCAGGCACGGCAGATCCCAACTTGGAGAACGACCCAAACGACGGATGTCTCCCAGAACAACAAAAAAAAGGCGAACAACCAGCAGAAGATGTATGATTGTTCAGAGCAAATTCAGCAAGTGGCAGAAACTCAGACCACCCCTCTTGATTGTCTGCCACAAAACAACGCAAGAACTGCTCAACATCCTGGTTTTTCCTTTCTGTCTGGCCATTAGATTCAGGATGATATCCGGACGAGAGCGACAAATGAACTCCCAACCTGTCACAAAAGGCACGCCAAAAACGAGCCACGAACTGAGGACCCCTATCAGAAACAATGTCAGTAGGAACGCCATGAAGTCTGACAATTTCCTTGACAAAGGCCTTAGCGAGAGTTTTAGCGCAGGGCAGTTTGACGAAGGGAACCAAGTGACACATCTTGCTAAAACGGTCCACGACCACCCAGATGACAGTAAAACCCTCAGAGGGGGGAAGGTCAGTTATAAAGTCCATAGCCAAATGTGTCCAAGAAGCACTGGGAACCTCCAAAGGACAAAGCAACCCCGCAGCAGGAGTATGTGAGGACTTAGATCTAGCACATATAGTACATTGACGCACCCACTTAATGACTTCCTTCTGCCATCCAGGCCACCAAAAACTGCGACCCACCAGTCTCTTGGTCTCAGAGATTCCGGGATGACCTGCCAACCGAGATTCGTGACACTCAACAAACAAATCTCTCCTAAAGGTCCCAGGCACAAACAACCTCCCATGAGGAGTGTTAGATGGGGCATTCTCCTGTGCTTTAAGAATCTCATCTTCCAAAACGGAGTCCAAAGCAGCTATCACAACACCTTCTTGTAAAATGTTCTCCTCTTTCTCAGCACCGACTATGGGAGAAAAACTGCGAGACAAGGCATCCGCCTTAACATTCTTAGTACCAGGGATGTAAGTAACGGAGAAATTAAACCGCAAGAAAAACAGTGCCCACCTAGCCTGACGGGCATTCAGGCGCTTGGCAGCATCAAGATATATCAGATTTTTATGATCCGTAAGAACCTGAACGGGAAATTCCGCACCTTCCAAGAAGTGGCGCCAGTGTTCAAATGCGAGTTTAATAGCCAATAATTCCCGATTACCAATATCGTAATTCAGTTCAGTCTCCGAAAAAATTTTTTAAAAAAAGGCACAGGGATGTAATCCATCCCCGTTATCCTGAGACAATACTGCGCCAACCCCCACAGAGGAAGCATCAACCTCAACCAAAAACGGCTTAGTCACATCAGGCTGCATAAGGATGGGAGCAGAGGTGAACCTCTCCTTGAGATACACAAAAGCTTCAATGGCCTCAGAAGACCACTGAACCGCATCAGCACCTTTCCTGGTGAGATCGGTCAGAGGTTTGACAATACTAGAAAAATTTTTTATGAATTTTCTGTAATAATTGGCGAAACCCAAAAACCTCTGTATCGATTTCAAACCAATAGGCCTAGGCCATTCCTGTACAGCTTGAACTTTAACCGGGTCCATCTCAAAACCTTCGCTGGAGATAATGTAACCCAAAAAACTAATTCTCTGTACAGCGAACTCACATTTCTCCAGCTTAGCAAAAAGCGAATTGTCCATTAATAACTGTAATACCTCACGTACGCTCCGCCAATGAGACTCCAGATCCGGCGAATAAATCAAAATGTCATCCAAATACACAACCACATTTTTGCCGATCAAAGGTCTAAGGATGTCATTAATAAGATTCTGAAAAAATGCAGGAGCATTAGTAAGACCAAAAGGCATAACCAGGTTCTCAAAATGACCCACAGGAGTGTTAAAAGCAGTCTTCCATTCGTCACCCTCCTTCATGCGCAACAGATTGTATGCCCCCTTAAGGTCAATTTTAGAGAACCACTTGGCCCCCATTAACTGGTTAAACAGATCAGGAATCAATGGCAGTGGGTAAGGATTGCGTACAGTAATTTTGTTAATCTCACGAAAATCCAGACAAGGACGTAAACCGCCGTCCTTTTTTTTTACAAAAAAAAAATCCAACCGCCACAGGAGACTTAGAGGGCCTAATGTGACCGGCGGCCAAACTTGTCTGTATGTATTCCTCCAAAGCCTTCCTCTCAGGAATAGTAAGGTTAAATAAACGACTTTTAGGAAGAGTCGCTCCAGGGACAAATTCAATAGAACAATCATAGTCTCTATGGGGAGGCAAAACCTGCGATTCCTTCTCAGAAAAAACTCTCCAAAAATCCTGAATAGGAACAGGCAATTCTCCCCTATCCAAAGCTGCAATACGCCCGTTACAACACTTGTCATAACATTTATGGCTCCAGGATTTAATTTCACTGGTAGACCAATCCAGTACAGGATTGTGAAATTTTAACCAGGGCAATCCCAATATTACTGGAGAAGGCAAGTTATTCAAAACTACCAAATCCAATTTCTCATGGTGAACACCATTAATAGTGAGAGGAAATTCACAGACCTTGAGAGTAATATTCTTCAAAGGGGAACCATCCACAGAAACCACAGCAATGGGGGATGATAAAGGTTCGGGTTTTAAATTGAGTCTTTCCAAGAATCCCCCATCAATTACATTCAGAGTAGACCCACAATCAACAAACACCCGAAATTCCATTAATTTTTCCTGAGCAATCGTGGAAGCAGCTAAAAATACACCCTTGGAATTTAAACAGGCAATACGGGCATGACTGACCATTTTTTTTTCTTTCTTCATACGAAGCTCACAGCCTTTAATCAAATGACCAGATTTTCCGCAATAGAAACACAAGCCTTCAGAAAATCGACGGTCTTTTTCTTGAGAGCGAGGTGCCACCGATCCAATCTCCATCGGTTCACCACTGTTAGTACACACATTCTCATAACCAGAAACTGACATAGCAGAGGATTTGCTCTCATTAACCCTTGCACGCAGTCTCCTATCCACCCGTATAGCTAATTGCATAGCCTGTTGCAAATCTTCAGGTGTAGGATAAGCAATTAGCAGGTCTTAAACCCTTTCATTGAGCCCAGCAAGAAATAGACTTTTCAGAGCAGAATCGTTCCACCCTGTTTGAGTAGACCATCGACGGAAATGAGTACAATATTTTTCCACATTACCTGATCCCTGTTTCAAACGTCTCAACTCAGTCTCAGCTGATGCGACACGGTCAGGATCATCATATAATAGTCCCAAAGCAGAAAAAAAACTATCCACTGATCTGAAGCATGTATCACTAGGTTGCAAAGAAAAGGCCCACTCCTGAGGCTCTTTGCGCAAAAGTGACATTATGAACCCTATGCGCTGGGATTCATCCCCAGAGGACTTGGGTCTCAAACGAAAATACAATAAGCAAGCATTTTTAAATGAAAAGAATTCTCGGTGTTCACCAAAAAATAAATCCGGCAAACATACCTTAGGCTCCAAGAAATGTGCTCCAGGACAGTTACTCACGTGCTGACGGAGCTCAGCCACCTCCAGAGAGAGTCCCTGCAGGCGATGAGCCAAATCCTGAACCGACACCATGATGGAACAGAAAAATCTTTCCTTAGAGAATTTGCAGGCTGGACTTACAGTTATGTTCTGCTACCAGAGCTAAGGAAAGAGAGGAGATCTGTCCCTACGATAGAACTCAGCTGAATCCCTACGATGTAACAGGGAACCTGATCCTGCGATCAGACCTGCTAAAGTCCTAAGCTAGTCTGTACGGAGACCTATAGATGTGGGGAAGGAATCCCTACAAGTACTAAGGACTGGGAGGAAAATGGGACACCTCCTAACAGAAATAGTAGCAGACAGACGAACAAACAAAATATATAGAACATAGAGGTCCGTAGACCAAGCAAACTAACAGAGTTAGATACAGAGCACAGGCTAGCTAGAAAGTAGTTATACAATGAAGTCCAGCAAAGCCAGAAGGGCGGAGCAGGATTAAATAGGCCAACAAGGTCATGTGACCAGCAAAGGAAAAAACCTAAGAGCAAGGTTCTAACAGATATAGGTTTTGGCAAAACATAGCTAAGCTTGGATGTTTTTCTTTGTAAGAAAAGGCTTCCGTCTTGCCATCCTACCCCAACAAGCCAGACAAATAAAGAATATGGGAGATTGTTGAAATATGTAGTACACAACCAGTACTTGCCAGAAATTCCTTAGCTCCTTTAATGTTGTTGTTGGTCTCTTGACATCCATCCCAGACTTATTTTTTTTTATCGTCTTGTCTTTTTATACATTTTTGAGGGATGTCCAGGTTATGTATCTGTTGTGCCAAACTTAAGCAACTTCTAGATGATGTCTTCACAGTGTTCCATGGTATATCTAATGCCTTGTAAATATTTTTGTAAACTTCTGATTGATAACTTTCAACAATGAGATCCCTTTTCGCTGTTACAAGCTGTTCACGGAGTATAAACCCGCTAAAATGCAGCTAAGAAAATGTCAGGAGAATTCTACTAGACCAGCTAAACTTTATATGGGGTTAATCAGGATCACTGTAAATGATAGCAGTTGTGCACTGACTACTATTTAACATGAGTTTATATGTGATTGGCTAATTTTGAACACAACCACATCCTCAGTTATAAGAGGGTGCTAACACTTATGCAACCAAGTTATTTTGGTTTTGTTATTTATTTTTTTCCCCTCAAAATGATTTATTTGTTTCTCAGTGGATTGATACAGATTATGGATAACATTAAAGGTTTAAAAACTTCTGAAGTTCTTGACATGATTTTTTTACAAGGCATTTTAACAGGGGCATGTAGACTTTTTATACCCACTGTATAGCATAGAGCAGCATAAAGAATAATATAGAGCTGTTTGTGTATCTCTTGTTTATATAGCTATTGTAGATTATGTGCTATGTATAGTTTGTCTGCCGTCTGGATTCCATTTTGTCCTCTGATCTGACTCTCCTGATGCAGACTACATTTCTCATGATGCCAGAGTCTCATCATATTACTCTTTCTCTAATCTAATGACAAACTGTAATTGATCAGTATCAAAGAACTGCTGTCTCCTGATATAAACACCAGAATATCAGTACTTGCTCATTCTGAGATTTGATCAATAAATGGCTTGTGAACAAGTGGAGTTAAAAAAGAGTAGTGACAGAGGCAATAGAGGAGGAAGGTTGTGAGGAAGTTGGAACCTTGTGGGCGGAATTACGAAGAGATAAAGACTGAAAAAGTAATTTTTTTTGTGTCATCCCTAAATGACCCCGAACACCACTGAGGAGTTTGAGGGTTGGCTGCATAATCAGATGGTGCAGGCTGCACAGGTTGTCATTTATAGATGACAGATAATTCATCAGCTCTCCAATTAAAGATAATGATAATGGTTTGTTGGGTGTGGTGCATGTTCAAGACTGTTGACTGGTTCCCAAGAAATGGATGAAGTAGAGGGTCAATAATTCCAGCATTCATAAGCCAAAAATACAATATCTAACAAATCACTCTAAAATTCCAAAAAAAACCTCAAATGAAACACATCCTGCGTGTTTCAGGCCCATACATGGCCCTTAATCACAGCCTATGGTTAACAACCATGTATGACCCTGAAATGCATTGGATGAGTGTTTCTTTTAATGTTGGCGAAATCTTGGTACCAGTGACAGTGACAACAATATAATTTCATTTTGCTTACGTTGTGAAAAACAAACTTGGGCTGAGCGGGCAAAATCACTTAATTTTAAGAAGGCCAAACCCCAGGTTGAAGGTTGAACTTCAGGAAACTGACTGGGAGCAGCTACTGTCAGTTAGTGATAGTAATACAAATGATAAGTCGGAGAATTTTAAGTCTATATTGGTTAGTCAGATTGCAAATTGTATTCCTTTAGGTAACAAGTATCACAGCAGAAAGTTGAGTTGAATAACTGCTACTCTGAATGGTCCCCAGTTATAAGTGGTGTACCATAAGGTTCAGTGCTGGGTCCTCTATTGTTCTACTTATTTATTTATGATATAGAAGACAGAATTGGTAGTGATGTTTCTATTTTAGTGTCTCATTGTGTTCTTTGTGATGTATACAGCAAACTATACAGCTGTGCTCAAAAGTTTACATACCCTGGCAGAATTTTTCCTTTCTTGACCTTGTTTCAGAGAATGATAACAAAAAAACTTTTTTCTCCAATCATGGTTATTGGTTGGGTGAAGCCATTTATTGTCAAACTACTGCATTTTCTCTTTTTAAATCATAATGACAACCAAAAACATCCAAATGACCCTGATCAAAGGTTCACATACCCCAGTTCTTAATATCGTGTATTGCCCCCTTTAACATCAATGACAGCTTAAAGTCTTTTGTGGTAGTTGTAGAAGAGGTTCTTTATTTTCTCAGATGGTAAAGCTGCCCATTCTTCTTGGCAAAAAGCCTCCAGTTCCTGTAAATTCCTGGGCTGTCTAGCATGATCTGCGCGCTTGAGATCTCCCCAGAGTGGCTCAATGATATTGAGGTCAGGAGACTGAGATGGCCACTCCAGAATCTTCACTTTGTTCGGCTGTAGCCAATGACAGATCGACTTGACCTTGTGTTTTGGATCGTTGTCATGTTGGAACGTCTAAGTACGACCCATGCTCAGCTTCGGGGCTGATGAGTGCAAATTTGCCTCCAGTATTTACTGATAACATGTTGCATTCATCTTTCCTTCAACTTTTACCAAGTTTCCTGTGCCTTTGTAGCTCACACATCCCCAAAACATCAGCGATCCACCTCCGTGCTTTACAGTAGGAATGGTGTTCCTTTCATCATAGGCCTTGTTGACATCTCTCCAACTGTAACGTTTATGGTTCTGGCCAAAAAGTTCAATTTTGGTCTCATCACTCCAAATTACCTTGTTCCAGAAGATTTGACGCTTGTCTCTGTGCTGTTTGGTGCATTGTAGGTGAGATACTTTGTGGCATTTGCACAGTAATGGCTTTCTACCGGCGATTCGACCATGCAGCCCATTTTTTCTTCAAGTGCCTGCTTATTGTGCATCTTGAAACACACACCGCTAGTTTTCAGAGAATCCTGAATTTCAGATGATGTCATTTGTGGGTTTTTCTTTGCATCCCGAACTATTTTCATGGCAGTTGTGGCCAAAATTTTTGTTGGTCTACATGACCGTGGTTTGGTTTTTGCAGAGCCCCTGATTTTCCCTTTGTTAATCACAGTTTGAGCACTGCTGACTGGCATTATCAATTCCGTGGATATCTTTTTGTATCCCTTTCCTGTGTTATACAGTTCAACTACATTTTCCCGTAGATCCGTTGACAATTCTTTTGCTTTCCCCTTGACTCACAATCCAGAAATGTCAGTGGCTGGATGAAAGATACAAGAGTCTGTCTTGATCCCAGAAACTCACTCAGCTTTTATGCACACACTGATTACAAGCAAACAGGTCACACGTGAGGATGTTACCTTTAGCCATTCAAACCCATTTGTGTCAAATTCTGTGCATGTTATCAGGCCAAAATCACCAGGGTATGTGAACTTTTGATCAGGGTCATTTGGATGTTTTTGGTTGTCATTAAGATTTAAAAATAGAAAACACAGTAGTTTGACAATAAATGATTTCACCTAACCAATAACCATGAGTGGAGAAAAAGTTTTTGTTATCATTCATATTCTCTGAAACAAGGCCAAGAAAGTCTCAATGTACCTACCCTATGTGATGAATATTGCAGAGTCTCAGTGTATTCTATATGATGTATGTATAGAGCAGAATATCAGTTTATCCAATATGATATATACAGTAGTCATTGTGTATTCTATATGATATACCCAACAGTCTGAGTGTCTCCTAAGTGATGTACAGTACAGACCAAAAGTTTGGACACACCTTCTCATTTAAAGATTTTTCTGTATTTTCATGACTTTTCAGAAAAATCTTTAAATGAGAAGGTGTGTCCAAACTTTTGGTCTGTACTGTATATATATGCAATTTAATTACCTAGATTTGTTCCAGCCATGAGGGGAGGATGTTGACATCACAGATTGTTTGTACTTAATAAATTTGAATGAATGTCATCAGTGCGCACATGCGCACCGGAAATGATGTCAATGAGTCCACAATGGAACACACAACCTGCCATGAAAGTGTTTCTTAAAGGGAATCGGTCACCACCCTGGGCAATATCAGACCACTACTATGGGCATACAAGGTATAGAAAAGTAAATCTATACTTACTTGCATGGCCCATAGTAGAGGTTTGATTGCAGAGAAATCTTCTTTAATAAAGTCGGTTTTGCAGAGGCTTGGCGTCTGGGGGATGCCAAGCAAACCCCTCCTATCTGCTTATTATACAGCTAAATTGCCGCCTCCTTGTAAATTAGCATATTTTCCCCCTTCCCAGCACGTCACAGGGCGCTGTGACAGGCCCCCTGAGGTGCCCTGCTCTGCCACGCCTGTCACTTGAGCAATGCGAGGCTGTGTCACACAAGTACGTAACCAAACTGTGCCAGAGGGAAACAAAGTGCGCTCCAAGGGAGCCGCGCTTTGCGCATGTGTGGGATGGTTGGCAGAGCAGGGCACGTCACAGGGCCTGTCACAGCGCACTGTGACGTGCCGGGAAAGGGGGAATATGTTTATTTACAACAGAGGCGGCGATTTAGCTGTATAATAAGCAGATAGGAGGGGTTTGCTTGGCGCCCCCCAGACACCAAGCCTCTGCAAAATGGACTTTATTAAAGAAGATTTCTCTGCAATCAAACCTCTGCTATGGGCCATACAGGTAAGAATAGATTTACTTTTCTATACCCTGTATGCCCATAGTAGTGGTGTGATATTGCCCAGGGGGGTGTTTCCCTTTAAGTTCAGTATGACAGTGCAGAAATGCCTTTCCAGGCGCCCACAAAGGAAGCTCTGTCAGCGCAAGTGAAAATGTGTGGATGGCAGTGATCTCTCAACCCTCTATGCCAACCACCAACGCGCACGCGCGCAACAAGACGAGCACACCCATGGGTTTTTTTTTATCCGAACCCAGACAAGCAACAACAAAATAGATATACATCTATATTTACAAGAAGAGTGTTTATGTTCCGCACATATTAAATATATATGGACATATAAATGTCTGACCTCTAAACCATATAATATCCAAAGATGCAAAATTATACATCAAGAACAAATATGAGATATAATATGTGATGTATATACAGCAGTCTTAGTGTATTCTATGTTATGTTTATATCAGTCTCAGTGTATCCTATGTGATTTATATACAGCATTCTCAGTGTATCCAATGTGATGTATATACAGCATTCTCAGTGTATCCAATTTGATATATATAGCAGAGGCTCAGTATATCCTGCGTGAAACAAAGTCTTACTGTATCTGATGTGATGTATGCAGCAGATTACCAGTGTATCCTATGTGAAATATCGTCTTTTTGTAGCTCATGTGATTTGTGCAGCAGAGTCTCAGTGTATCCTATGTGAAGCAAAGACTTAGTGTATCCTATGTGATGTATATGCAGCAGTATCAGTGTATTCAATGTGATGTATGCAGCAATCTCAGTGCATCCTATGTTATGTATACAGCAGTATCTCAGTCAGAGGATCTTCTTGCATTCTAGTGGGCCAACCTTACCCTGTGATAGGATATGGGGCAAGCTACATACCAAATCTTCAACCTCACTTAAACATTTTGAAATGATTGGTGTCAATTGTGTACTTCTGAGATGTTTGATGAGAAACAGAAAACACAAACTCCATTTTTTTTCTTTTAAGACCTTCTTCCAGGGGCATACATAGAAATTTGAAAGGCGCTATAGTAAAGGTCTGAATTTTGTCCACCTTCCATGGGCTCCTTGCTACTTACGTGTACATAGAGTATGGCGTTTCCTTTAAAGATCGGGTTTTTATGGATTTTTTTCTTACAGCATTCCATATTGAATCTGGAGTGTGTATTATTAATCTACAACTGTAGTTGTACAATTCTATCTATAGTGTTAAAAGCGAAGCTGTCGGAAGAATCCCCTTTCCTATTCATGGTTAAAACAACGATCCAGCGCTTCACACAATCTATTTTTCTATAAAAATGCCATCCTATGAGACGTCATTTTCCTTCCTCATATTTCTCCCTCTCTAAATTACCTGTGCTAAAAGAGATTGCACTTTAGACTCCCATTATTTTCTTGTTAAAATGGGCCTATTAAATTGAAAGACTAAGCTGTGTCTGACAATCAATACATTGACTTTTGTATGTTGACCTCTGCTTTGTCTGAGGCAATATTAACTGCGCTTGTTCAATATAATATTGTACATTTTAGGAACAATCGATGGATGTTAGTTTGGGTGTCTTTTAGGTTACATAATACACCAAACTATATTAGTAGAACAGAATAATGAAATATATCAAGATGAATTACACCTTTAAGACTTGTATAAAGATTCTAGCAACTATGTAAATATATAAAATTGTCTAAAAGTATTAGATGTGTTTGAGTCATAAATCTTCTGTGCAACCTACATACTGTATCTGCTAGAGATGAGTGAATCAATTCTGATTTTTTGTAGAAAATTCATAGTAAAATTAATTAGGAGGGCTGGAAAGGGGTGAAATAATGAAATAAATTATTATACTTATCTGTCCTCAGCCCTCCCCATATCTGTCCCATTGCCACTGCCCCACTTCCTTCTTCCAATCTGCTCTACTTCCTTCTTCCTATCTGCTCTACTTCTTTCTTCCTCTCTGCTCCACTTCTTTCTTCCTATCTGCTCCACTTCCTCCTTCATATCTGCTACATTTGCTTCTTCCAATCTGCTCCACTTCCTTTTTCCTCTGTGCTCCACTTCCTTCTTCCTATCTGCTCCACTTCTTTCTTCCTCTTTGCTACACTTCCTTCTTCCTATCTGCTCCACTCTCTCCTTCCTATCTGCTCTACTTCCTCCTTCCTATCTGCTCCAATTCCTTCTTCCAATCTGCTCCACTTCCTTCTTCCTCTCTGCTCCACTTCCTTCTTCCTATCTGCTCCACTTCCTTTTTCCAATCTGCTCCACTTCCTTCTTTTTCTTTCCTCTTCAGTCTTCTAGTAGGAGTTGCTACTGACATATTCCGTTGGCCTAGTCAATGACGGAGCCTACTCAGTGCCTTGAAGGGCGAAAAAAGAACAGATGCTGAGTATAAGAAGTAAGAGGAGCAGCGGGGGTGGGACAGGTATGAGGAAGGCCAAGGAGAGACTGGTATAAAAAAAATATTATTATTTTTAAACCCTTTCTGTGCAGATTAAACTCACACCAAATTAATTCAATGCAAATTGAAACTCCCCTTAGAAATGAGTAAATCTGGATGAATAGCAAACTGGGATATTCAGACGACAACTCTGATAGCTACAGTATAAAGATTAATTTGATCCTCTTTTCCTGGTGTGATTTTAATGTTGTTTTGTGTTCTCCTTGCCACTTGGATATCTTCCACCTCTTCTTTCTCCCCTCTCTAATGTACAGTCTCAAAAAACTGACAAAGACAATGTATCAAGTTCTATGCAAATGCTTTCTGCCATGAAACAGTCACAATTTTAGAGCATATTATACTGTGCAAAAATGTGCAAACTTTAAATTTTTTTGCCACTTTCGAAAGTGGGTGTGGTTAAGCAAATGAGATAATATATACAAGATTTATGAATTGTGACTTTTTTATTTTTAAAAAAGGTTGTAATTCTCTCCTCAGTAGGGGGAGGTATAAAAACTGAACAAAACATTTCTAAACAAAAGTGTTCTATTTAAGAATAAGCCAATTTATCAAGCTCCGAGTCATATTTATCAACACTGTCTAATTTTTAGAGAATGTGAACTTTGACTAGGCAGTCTTAAAATGCAACAAATTAATCAAACTTCGCGATTAAAAAGGCACAACTTTTAAAGCAAAAATGTGCAACTTTTTTAATTTTTCACTACTTTTGGAAAGTGGACGTGGTTTGACAGACAAGTAGATGTATGCAAGATTTATAAACTGTGACTTTTTGAAAAATAGTTGCAATTCCCTCTTTAGTATGTGATAGGTGTAATAATAATAAAAACATATTAAATATAATAATTAATGAAGTATCAAATATGCAAAACATTGGGGTATATTTATCAATAGTGTTAAATTCTTAATGCAAACTTAGACTGAATAGTCTCAATATGCACCAGATTAATCTTGTGTATTTTATAACTATCTGGTCTAAGTTTATGTCAACCATTATTTAGCAGTTTTTTGGGCGCATTGTGTTACAAGTTAGGGCACCACCCCTTTATTGCTGAGTCACATTCATCTTCACTGAGGTCACACTCATTTTCTGCATAAAACACAGAAAATGTCTAAAACACAAAATAAATTGGGTGCAAGTAATGAAAGACAGTTCATTACTTGCAGAATTTAAAGGAGTATTCCATATTTCCAAGATCCAAGATCCTATCACAACGTGTAGTAGGTGTAATAATAATAATAATATTAGCAATACCTCTAAATAAAAATGCAGTATAGTTTTTCTGATTCGCTATGTCTCTTTCCTCATGTGCAGGGCATTGCAGGACCTTAGGTATCCTCTTTTTAAGACACCCACCTATTAGACAATTTTGCAACATTTTGTGCAAAATTTTAACAAATTTGAATATCCTAAAAATGTCAAACTATGAAATGGTTGGGAACTTGCCTGTTTTGACGAGTTCAAAATAAAAATGATGGACTTTGTGGAAATGCTTTAAATAAGTGGTTTGAAGTGCAAAGTAATTTTCCTCCTAAATGCCTCTCTATTTAATGCCATAATCAAAACCATTATCTATTACACTGCTCAAAAAAAATAAAGGGAACACTCAAATAACACATCCTAGATCTGAATGAATGAAATCTTCTCATTGAATACTTTGTTCTGTACAAAGTTGAATGTGCTGACAACAAAATCACACAAAAATCATCAATGGAAATCAAATTTATTAACCAATCTGGATTTGCAGTCACCTCCAAAATTAAAGTGGAAAAACACTCTACAGGCTGATCCAACTTTGAGGTAATGTCCTTATAACAAGTCAAAATGAGGCTTAGTATTATGTGTGGCCTCCACGTGCCTGTATGACCTCCCTACAACGCATGGGCATGCTCCTGATGAGGTTGCGGATGGTCTCCTGTGGGATCTCCTCCCAGACCTGGACTAAAGCATCCGGCAATTCCTGGACAGTCTGTGGTGCAACGTGACGTTGGTGGATGGAGTGAGACATGATGTCCCAGATGTGATCAATCGGATTCAAGTCTGGGGAAAGGGCGGGCCAGTCCATAGCTTCAATGCCTTCATCTTGCAGGAACTGCTGACACACTCCAGCCACATGAGGTATGGCATTGTCCTGCATTAGGAGGAACCCAGGGCCAACCACACCAGCATATGGTCTCACAAGGGGTCTGAGGATCTCATCTTGGTATCTAATGGCAGTCAGGCTACCTCTGGCGAGCACATGGACGGCTGTGCGGCCCTCCAAAGAAATGCCACCCCACACCATTACTGACCCACTGCCAAACTGGTCATGCTGAAGGATGTTGCATGCAGCAGATCGCTCTCCACAGCATCTCCAGGCTCTGTCACGTCTGTCACATGTGCTCAATGTGAACCTGCTTTCATCTGTGAAGAGCACAGGGCGCCAGTGGCGACTTTGCCAATCCTGGTCTTCTGTGGCAAATGCCAAGAATCCTGCATGGTGTTGAGCTGTGAGCACAACCCCCATCTGTGGATGTCGGGCCCTTATACCACCCTCATGGAGTTGATTTCTAACCGTTTGTGCAGACACACGCACATTTGTGGCCTGCTGGAGGTCATTTTGCAGGGCTCTGGCAGTGCTTCTCCTGTTCCTCCTTGCACAAAGGCAGAGGTAGAGGCCTGCTGCTGGGTTGTTGCCCTCCTACGGCCCCCTCCACATCTCCTGGTGTACTGGCCTGTCTCCTGGTAGCGCCTCCAGCCTCTGGACACTACGCTGACAGACACAGCAAACCTTCTTGCCACAGCTCGCATTGATGTGCCATCCTGGATGAGCTGCACTACCTGAGCAACGTCTGTGGGTTGTAGAGTCCATCTCATGCTACCACAAGTGTGAAAGCACAACCAACATTCAAAAGTGACCAAAACATCAGCCAGAAAGTATTGGTAAAGAGATGTGGTCTGTGGTCCCCACCTGCAGAATCGCTCCTTTATTTAGGATGTCTTGATAATTGCCAATAATTTGCATCTATTGTCTATTCCATTTTCACAACAGCATGTGAAATTGATTGTCAATCAGTGTTGCTTCCTAAGTGGACAGTTTGATTTCACTGAAGTTTGATTTACTTGGAGTTATATTCTGTTGTTTAAGTGTTCCCTTTATTTTTTTGAGCAGTGTATATACTTGAATTAAAAATTGCTTATCCTTCACTAACTACATCATCTTACTGCTTTTCTATTTTTTTTTTACTTCCTGTTTGATGACACTTTGTTTGAGAATCCCAGGACATCCTGTGATACTCGAATGAAATGTCATCACAGGACAGAGGCTGCCCATGCCTCTCCATGAAATGAAGCGTTATCAGTGCTATGTGCACAATGACAGTGCGCTCTCTGTTGCTGGCTAAGAACAGCAGTAATGAGCTGGAACGACAGTGTGATGCACTGATACAAGAATACACGGCGTGAAATCACTTTTGGGGGGCGGCGTTTGTCTCTGCATACTGGGTATTCTGAAAATGTGCCCTCTTTCCAGCTCATTACTAGAGATGAGCGTTGTTCTACTCGAACTGTTCGCCAATCTCAAATTCGAGCTATTTTGGGCGGTGTTCGAGCCGTTCGGCGAACACGAACAATTTGAGAAAAATTCGGCTGTTCGAGGTTATGTTCGATAACTGTTCGTGCACCAAAACCATAACTGGATTTTTTCTCAGTAATGATGAAAATTAATGTTAATACGCAGTTTGAGTGTACAGCGGGGTGGGGGGAGGGGCAGGGGATGGATCTCTGCAGGAGCAATGAAGATCTCCATTTTTTTTCCTCTTTCCCGCATTTACAGTGGGGAGGTGCAATCTGTCAGCCTATCAGCAGCGCACACACGGAGCGAAGTGCTTTTTTTCACACAAGCAAGGGCATGTGTCATTGGCAGTGTATGTCACATGTCCTTGCCCTATAAGACCAAGCCATTTTCCCCGTCGCCACCATTTTCTCACTGCTGCAGCTGCGTGTTAGACGGCACTGCTGTTGCTGTGTGCGCTATACCTTGTTAATTTCAAGCCAATTTTCGCACAAATCTACAGATAGCTTGGGAGTAGGGAATAGTTGTGATTGCAGTCCTTTTAAGGACTAGGTTACAGCATTTCCTACGACTTTTATCAGGCAGGTCTGTGCTCTTAAATAGATAGATTGTGGGAGTAAAGACTAATTGTAATTGGAGTCCTTTTCAGGACTAGGTTACATCAGTTCCTATCAGTTTTTGCCAGGCAGGTCTGTGCCAGTGCTGTGCAAGTTTTTTTCACAGCATTTGGCTGAATCTAGCAAAGCTAATCCTTTTTGGCCTATTGCAGAGTGTGTTAGTCAGTGGAGTAGCCTATCTGTGTTGCAAGATATACCACCTGTGTATAGAATACCAATTTTTTTACTGCACCTAGTGAAGTAAAATCTTTTGGGCATAGCATCATTCTATTAGTCCATCTATACTGACCTCCATCAGGTTGCAAATTGAATATAATTTTTTTCTGCATCTAGCTCTGAAAAAATATTGGGCTTCTAGCTGTGTGTGGGACTTGTTCTATTAATCCATCTATACAGACCTCCATCAGGTTGCAAACTGAATATATTTTTTTCTGCATCTACCTCTGAAAAAATATTGGGCTTCTAGCTGTGTGTGGGACTTGTTGTATTAGTCCATCTATACTGACCTCCATCAGGTTGCAAACTGAATATATTTTTTTCTGCATCTACCTCTGAAAAAATATTGGGCTTCTAGCTGTGTGTGGGACTTGTTCTATTAATCCATCTATACAGACCTCCATCAGGTTGCAAACTGAATATATTTTTTTCTGCATCTACCTCTGAAAAAATATTGGGCTTCTAGCTGTGTGTGGGACTTGTTCTATTAATCCATCTATACAGACCTCCATCAGGTTGCAAACTGAATATATTTTTTTCTGCATCTACCTCTGAAAAAATATTGGGCTTCTAGCTATGTGTGGGACTTGTTGTATTAGTCCATCTATACTGACCTCCATCAGGTTGCAAACTGAATATATTTTTTTCTGCATCTACCTCTGAAAAAATATTGGGCTTCTAGCTGTGTGTGGGACTTGTTCTATTAATCCATCTATACAGACCTCCATCAGGTTGCAAACTGAATATATTTTTTTCTGCATCTACCTCTGAAAAAATATTGGGCTTCTAGCTGTGTGTGGGACTTGTTCTATTAATCCATCTATACAGACCTCCATCAGGTTGCAAACTGAATATATTTTTTTCTGCATCTACCTCTGAAAAAATATTGGGCTTCTAGCTGTGTGTGGGACTTGTTGTATTAGTCCATCTATACTGACCTCCATCAGGTTGCAAACTGAATATATTTTTTTCTGCATCTACCTCTGAAAAAATATTGGGCTTCTAGCTGTGTGTGGGACTTGTTCTATTAATCCATCTATACAGACCTCAATCAGGTTGCAAACTGAATATATTTTTTTCTGCATCTACCTCTGAAAAAATATTGGGCTTCTAGCTGTGTGTGGGACTTGTTCTATTAATCCATCTATACAGACCTCCATCAGGTTGCAAACTGAATATATTTTTTTCTGCATCTACCTCTGAAAAAATATTGGGCTTCTAGCTGTGTGTGGGACTTGTTGTATTAGTCCATCTATACTGACCTCCATCAGGTTGCAAACTGAATATATTTTTTTCTGCATCTACCTCTGAAAAAATATTGGGCTTCTAGCTGTGTGTGGGACTTGTTCTATTAATCCATCTATACAGACCTCCATCAGGTTGCAAACTGAATATATTTTTTTCTGCATCTACCTCTGAAAAAATATTGGGCTTCTAGCTGTGTGTGGGACTTGTTCTATTAATCCATCTATACAGACCTCCATCAGGTTGCAAACTGAATATATTTTTTTCTGCATCTACCTCTGAAAAAATATTGGGCTTCTAGCTGTGTGTGGGACTTGTTGTATTAGTCCATCTATACTGACCTCCATCAGGTTGCAAACTGAATATATTTTTTTCTGCATCTACCTCTGAAAAAATATTGGGCTTCTAGCTGTGTGTGGGACTTGTTCTATTAATCCATCTATACAGACCTCCATCAGGTTGCAAACTGAATATATTTTTTTCTGCATCTACCTCTGAAAAAATATTGGGCTTCTAGCTGTGTGTGGGACTTGTTCTATTAATCCATCTATACAGACCTCCATCAGGTTGCAAACTGAATATATTTTTTTCTGCATCTACCTCTGAAAAAATATTGGGCTTCTAGCTGTGTGTGGGACTTGTTCTATTAATCCATCTATACAGACCTCAATCAGGTTGCAAACTGAATATATATTTTTTTGCATCTAGCTCTGAAAAAATATTTGGCCTTCTAGCAGTGTGTGGGACTTGTTTTATTAGTCCATCTATACTGACCTCCATCAGGTTGCAAACTGAATATATTTTTTTCTGCATCTACCTCTGAAAAAATATTGGGCTTCTAGCTGTGTGTGGGACTTGTTCTATTAATCCATCTATACTGACCTCCATCAGGTTGCAAACTGAATATATTTTTTTCTGCATCTAGCTCTGAAAAAATATTTGGCCTTCTAGCAGTGTGTGGGACTTTCTCTATTAGTCCATCTATACTGACCTCCATCAGGTTGCAAATTGAATATAATTTTTTTCTGCATCTAACCCAGCCAATAGTTTTGGCCTAACACCACAGTTTGGCCACTCAGCTCTGCTCGGTTCCCATCCATTGTTTTTTTGTGCAAACAACTCCAGAGTTGTTAATTAGTTAACCACCAAAATGAGTGGAAAAAGGCCTGCTGCTGGTGGAAAGGGGAATAGGCGTGTTGGGAAGGGGAAAAAAGGTTGTGTCCGTGGGGTAGGTGTTAAAGCAACAGTAACATCTGCAGAAGAAAGACCATCTTCCAGCCAAACTAAAATGTCTACTTCTTTTAGCGGACAATGTGATAAGATCCCTTTCTTACGGCCACGCCAATCGCTACAAATTCCAGATGAGGCACAAAAACAGCAGGTGCTTCAACGGATATCAAGTGCTCCTTTAAGTGAGCTCTCCTCCACATCAACTTCAACATCACAAATACTCCAGTCCTCAAAGGTGTCACCCCAATCGCACTTGCTTCCTCACAGCTCCCAAATCTCCAGCTGCCCGTCTGAGTATGAGGTAGAACAGATGGTTGAGTCTGCAGAGCTGTTTACTCATACTATAGCCTGGGAATCAGAGGTCGACTCCAGCGCTTCTGTGAATCCAGACGAGGAAATGATCTGCACTGATGCCCAGAATCTTTATGAGTCGGATCCAGGACCAGACGCAGAAGGTTCTGACCATAATGTAGACCCTCATTCCCAAACTGTAACTCCTGTTGGTGGAGACAATGAGGATGACGATGATAAGACTCAAATACCTGATTGGAGCGACAACTTTAGTTTTTTGTCAGGGCAGGAACAGGTTGGCTCTGAGGACGACGGGTGTGATAACGCACAGGGTGATGATGATGAGGTTGGAGATCCCACTTACTGTCAACCCACAGTCAGCCAAGAGATGAGGTCAGCAGAGGAGGTGGAGAAAGATGCTAGTGACGACGAGGTCAGGTTGCGCCTTCCTGGACAGAGACGTAGTACTGGAAGCACGTCAACAACTGCATCCTCAAACACAACTCTGCCTCTCACCACAAGTCGTGGTGGCTCTTCAGGTCGCATGGGTGCTAAGCCTTGCATAGCCTGGGCATTTTTTCAGATCGATAAAGATGACCCAACTCGTGTTATCTGTAACATTTGTCAGCAAAAGCTAAGTAGAGGCCAAAAAATACATAGTTTGAGTACTTCATGCATGAACCGGCACATGGACATGAAGCATAAGTTGCAGTGGGAAGCTCAGTGTGCTACAATGCGGCCTAGCCGGCCGGGCCAACCACCGTCTGCCATATCTTGTGCATCCGCGGCCTCTTCATCCTCTGTGACTGGGGGGACAGCAGTCACACCTGTTTTGGGGCGCAGACCTGCCACCTCTTTATCCGCAACAGCCAGCGTGATTGGCAGGTCATCATTTTCTTTGGAGGTGGTAACACCAGCTGGTGTTGAGCGCTGTCCGACATCGATAGCACCACCTTTGGATCAAGGCAACCTAACATGTCCGCCTGCATCTTCCTCACAGACCGGCAGTTTGCCGGGGACACCCTTATCAACCCCGTCTAAGCACAATAGCCAGCCCTCGGTCCCTCAGATGTGGACAAGTAAAAGACCATTTCCTCCTAGCCATGAGAAAGCTAAGAGGTTGAATTTCACCATCTGCAAGTTCTTGGCTACAGAAATGCTGCCTTTCCGCCTGGTGGACACAGAGGATTTTCGAGACCTTATGTCCGTCGCAGTGCCCCAGTACCAGATGCCCAGTCGGCACTACTTCTCAAAGAAAGGTGTGCCTGCGCTCCACCAGCATGTCGCACACAACATCACCGCTTCTTTGAGAAACTCTGTGTGTGACAGGGTGCATTTCACCACAGACACTTGGACGAGTAGGCATGGACAGGGGCGTTACATGTCGCTGACTGGGCACTGGGTAACTATGGTGACAGCAGGACAAGGGGCTGCTGTCCAAGTCTTGCCGTCCCCACGAGTTGTGCGTCAATCCTCTTTATGTCAAAGTTCCTCCACTGCTTCTGCCTCCTCAACCTCCTCTCGGTCTTCCACCTGCACCCAAAGCCTGTCTGGTCATGCCACAAGCTTTCTAACTGCGCAGAAGGGATCCTGCACACCTCCTTACTATGCTGGTAGTAGGGCTCAACGTCATCAGGCGGTTTTTACATTGAAATGTCTGGGAAATGTGAGTCACACAGCTGAGGAGTTGTGGTCAGCTCTGGAGAACCAATTTCATGAATGGTTGTCTCCACTGGACCTGAAACCAGGGAAGGCCGTGTGCGACAATGCTGCAAACCTGGGTGCGGCCCTTCGCCGGGGCAATGTCACATATGTGCCTTGTATGGCTCACGTGTTGAACCTGGTTGTCCAGCAATTTTTAGCCCACTATCCCAGACTAGATGGCCTTCTGCAGAGGGCACGGTCGCTGTGTGCTCACTTTCGCCGTTCGCATCCCGCAGCTCAGCGACTTACATCTCTACAGAAGTCGTTGGGCCTGCCACTTCACCGGCTAAAATGCGATGTGCCTACCCGATGGAATTCAACTCTGCACATGTTGAAGCGACTGTGGCAGCACCGACAAGCCCTGGTGCAATACGTTCTGACGTATAGCCTGGGCCAACGAGATCCAGAGGTGGGGCAAATCACGCTGGAGGAGTGGTCTCAGATCAGGGACCTATGCACCCTTCTGCACAGTTTTGAAATGGCGACGAAGATGTTTAGTGCTGACGATGCCATTATCAGCATGACTATTCCGGTGATTTACATGCTGGAGCACATGTTAAACAGAATTCGGAGTCAGGTGGTGGCACAAGAGGAGGTGGAGGAAGTAGAGGAGGAGGAGTTGTATGCGGAAGGGCTAACATCTGCAAGGTCCAGACGGTCGGCAGCACCAAGGCGGCAGGCATGTGAGGGTGGGGGAGATGGTTTTACCAGGGCTCATGGTAGCAGCCAAACTAGTCAGGAAGGTGCAGGAGCCCAGGAAGAAGTGGAGGACGAACTGATGGAAGACTCATCAGATGAGGGAGACCTTGATCACATTTCTGTTGTGCGAGGTTGGGGGGAGAGGACAGAGGAAGGAAGCATGATTGTTACCTCGCCACCAACACAACAGGGACTTGGTGCTCCTGGATGCGCAACACACATGAGTGCCTTCTTGCTGCACTACCTGCAACATGACCCTCGAATTGTGAGAATTAGAAATAATCCTGACTACTGGGTTGCCACACTGTTAGATCCCCGGTACAAAAGTAAATTTGCAGAAATTATTCCTGCCATAGAAAGGGATGCACGCATGCAGGAGTATCAGCAGAGACTGTTGCAGAATCTTACATGTGCTTTTCCACAATACCAGTGGTGCACGTAGTGAATCTCACAGTTCCAACTTGCCAACCGTGGGACCGTCAAGTGTTCAGCACTCAAACCGTAACAGAACCACAGTATCTGCTGGTAACATCAATTTTGCGGAATCATTTCACCACTTTTTTAGCCCATCCTTTGCAAGGCCACAGGAGACAAGAAGTCTGACACATAGTCAACGCCTAGAGACGATGGTACAGGAGTATCTCCAAGTAAACATTGAAGCCACGACTGTGTCACTGGACCCTTGATCTTTTTGGGCTTCAAATCTGGATAAATGGCCGGAGCTAGCCACTTACGCCTTGGAGATCTTGTCATGCCCCGCAGCCAGCGTTCTGTCTGAACGTGTGTTCAGCGCTGCTGGTGGTGTGCTGACAGATAAGCGCACGCGGCTCTCCACTGATAATGTAGACAGACTCACGTTCATAAAGATGAACAAATCATGGATCCGAAACGACTTTTCTACCCCTGTGTCATCCTGGGGAGAGTAAAAGCTTGATGATTGGTTAAAATCACCCTACCAACCGTTTTAAGCTTTCAAATTACTAATCATGTTTATCTGTATCTTGGCTGGAAAATAATTTGGGCTTTGTAGCGGTGTGCAGCACTTTTCCTATTAGGCCATCTATACTAAAGCTTCGCCAGATTTAAAATTAATAATAATTTTTAGCTGCATCTAGCCCGGAAAATAAATTTGGGGCTCCGAGATGCGCAAGACACATAAGTGCCTTCTTGCTGCACTACCTGCAGCATGACCCTCATATTGTCAGAATTCGAAGTATTCATGACTACTGGGTTGCCACACTCTTAGATCCCCCAAACTTTTCGATCAACCTTTTCATTTTAATAAAGACCAAAAAAATGGTCATTTTTGAAATTATAAACATTAGCAGGTTGTTAGAAACTGAAATCAAACAGTTTTCAACTCAAAACTTTATTCTAGGTGATGTTACATTTTCACATAGGACCCCTTGTTCGAAAGGAGCTTCTGAACTCTCTCGTCCATTGAATTTGTCAGGTTTTGGATGGTTTCTGCTTCAATTGTTTTGCATGAGGACAGAATACCCTCCCAGAGCTGTTGCTTAGATGTGAACTGCCTCCCGCCATCATAGACACTCCTTTTAATGATGCTCCAAAGGTTCTGAATGGGGTAGAGGTCAGGGGAGCATGGGGGTCACACCATAAGTTTGTCCCCTTTTATGCCCATATCAGCCAGAGATGCAGATGTTTTATGTGCAGCATGAGATGGTGCATTATCATGCAGAAAAATTATCTTGCTGTGAAATACACGGTTCTTCTTCTTGAACCATGGCAGGAAGTGCTGTTTGAGAAAATACACATACATTATGGAGTTCATCTTTAGCGCCTTCAGGGATCCTAAAGGGGCCGACAATCTCTCTCCCCATGATTCCAGCCCAAAACATTACTCCACCTCCTCCTTGTTGGCGCTGTAGCCGTGTTTGCGTGGGGTGTCCATCAACCAGCCATCCTCCACTCCATCCATCTGGACCATCGAGCGCTGCACGGCACTCATCCGTGAACAAAACAGTTTTGAAATCAGTCTTCATGTAATGTTTGGCCCACTGGAGCCGTTTCTGCTTGTGTGAAGTGGATAGAGGAGGTCGACAGGATGGCGTATGCACAGCTGCAAACCTCTGAAGGACCCTGCATCTTGTTGTTCGGGGGACGTTGGAGGCACAAGCAGCTTCAAAAACTTGTCTGCTGCTATGACAAGGCTTTTTTGCCGCTGCTCTTTCAACCTGACGTAATTGCCTGTAGGAAAGAGTCCTCAATTTGCCCTTATCAGCACGCACACGTGTGTACTGTGAATCAGCTACATACTTCTTTATTGCCAAGACACTTCATCCTGATCATCGCACAATGTTGATTGTAGTCATGCCTTGACCTAAACACTCCACAATTTGTTGCTTCTCAGCAGCCGACACATCCTTTTTCTTTCCCATTTTGGCAGAAAATGTAGGCTGCTTAATAATGTGAGACAGCCTTCTTAAGTAGTCTTGCCTTTCATTGGACACACCTGCCAAACTAATTAGCACAGGTGTCTGCAATTGCTTACAGTGATATAAAGAGCCCTGACACACATCACCATCAATGAGTTTAACTGACAAACAAACAAATTCTTCCCTTATCACTCCTAAACACTTTTTGCATAATAATTTGGAACACAGTGTACATGTGCTTTTCCACAAAACACCAGTGGTTCACGTAGTGAATCTTACAGTTCTAACTTGCCAACCGTGGTCTGTATGGAGTTGTTCAATAAAGGGCCCAAAATTAAGATAACATAGATGGGAGAGGTCTCTATGAATAGGAATTCCTAAGTATTTGATACCCTGTGAGGGCCAGGCAAAGGGAAAGTTGGACTGGATGGAATCCTATATGGATTTGGGGAGGGAGACATCGAGGGCCTCAGACTTCGCTGCATTGATTTTAAAATTTGACCATGTAACAAAGTGATCTATTTCAGCCATAACAGCATGGATGGATATATGTGATTGAGTGATATATACTAGGACATCATCAGCAAATAGAGAGCACTTGTACTCGGTGCCTCCCACCTCAATCCACCTAATATTGGGGTTATGGCGAATTGATGAGAGCAGGTGCTCCGTCACTAGGATGTATAAGAGAGGGGACAGAGAACATCCCTGCCTTGTCCCATTGGTGATTGTGAAAGGTGATGAAAATGTTCTGACGCGCCCCCTGGGCCTTGGGACACCCGGAGCCGGACCCTTTTTGGTGGATGCTGGTGGTTGTAGTCTCCGTGGCGGCGACCCGGTTCCGTGGCTCAGGGCGGTCAAACCAGTGGCGGAACTATTTATGTGGTTTTGATGTTTAAATGTCCGACTACGCCACCCGTGGATTGCGGTCAGAGTGAACCGCCGCTCCAGGGCAGACCGCTGATGCTGGTGTTGTGGGTGCAGCAGAGCGTAGCATAACTCCCCACGGGAGGAGTATAGCCTCAGGGCAGTGTATGCGGAGGATGGGGGTGATGGTGCAGGGCAGCAGCAGTAATGACTCGGAGTCAGTGATGCAGTCCAGGGCCTTTACTCACAGTTCTGATTATCCAGACCACGTCTGCAGGTAACGGCTGCCCACGTCGTACTGTGCTCACCAGGTGAGGGGCTCAGACAACTCCCAGATAACTTTGGAGTGCTTCACAGGACCCCCTTTGTGTGTCCTTTGTCTGGCCTTTCTTACCAACCCTTCTGTCCGGCTGCCTCGGGCCTCCTCTTGGTAAACTTGGCGCCAGTTTCCCTGACCCTATGTGGTGCCTTCCTAGCGGGTGTAGCGAGGGGCTGCGCCACATAAAATGTCACAGCCTCCTGTTTCTAGCTGAGGGTCGTTTCCTGCCTCCACTAGTTTCGGGGACCGGTCTCCCCCTTTGGCCTGACCCCTCCACGCAGGTGGATTCGGGCGTGCGGTGGCGACTCGCCCGTCCGCACCCCTGAGATCCCTTCGTTCCTCGTTCCTGGAGCCTTCTCCGCTCCTCTTCCTTCCTTCTCCCTCTTCCAGGCCAGGGCCTCTGTTACTAGGCCCGCCTCCGGAGCAGAGCTCATGCAGAGCCCCTGCTCCCTGCCACTTCTGCTCAGACTTCTCTGCACTGAACTAAGATGGTGCCCACCTTTTATACTCCCTTCTCAATGCACCCAGGAACTGCTTCCTCCCTGCTCCTGCACTACAGGGTTCCCCTTCCTCAGTGTTCCCTCCCCCCACTCCAGCCAGGGACAGGGACTGTCGTGCCCATCTCAGGGGCATATTGGTCGCCCTGCCCCACGGCAATGTGGTGTAATGCATGCAGGTGTCGGGTCCTGATCCACACTACATCCTTACCTGAGAGTGAGATATCACACCTCTGGGTGAGGTGCAATACCTCTGTAGCAACCGAGCCCTCAGGGTGCTACAGTTCCATTTATCTTCAGCCTAGGTGACGTATTGCGATACAGGGCCGTGATTTTGGCTATAAAAGGGTCCCCTAGACCCCTACCCCAAGCTTTTTAAGAGAATCATATATGGCGTGCCAGGAGACTCTATGGAATGCTTTCTCAGCATCCAACGAGAGTATCTAATTACAAATTTTTAACTGCATCTAGCCCAGGAAATACTTTGTGCCTAGTAGCAGTGTCTGCTAGTCAGCGGATTATCCCGGCTGTTAAGCAAGCTACACCACCTGTAGTTTGGACACTTCATTTTTTCAAAGGAAATGCTTCGGGACCACGGGATACTCAGTGAAGAGCATCAGGAGGCACCCCAAGGCATAGGGGCTCGGACTGGCAGTAGGATGCCTTGCGGTGGACAGCCGAGCTCGATCCTTATAAAAGCTTTTTAACTGCAGCAGCTTTAGAGGACGCTACTGGAGCTGGAATTACGCGGCTGCTGGCATGAGACTTGCCCTCCAATAGATCCTTGTAAATGGATTTAAAGTGTATTTATTCAAATTAGAGAGACAATTTAAATTAAAAAGCTTAGAGCTGCCTCCACCACAGGGGGGCTCGCTCGACCCACCAGCGGACAGGCACCAGTATTGGGAGGGGGGGCTGGCCGTCAGGGTTCACCGCGGCTCTGGCACAAACCCGGCGACACGGAGGTGGCACGGGCAGGAGCGGACTGAACGTGTCGGCTTCTCACTTTTTGGATTTTAGAAGGGCATGACATGCCTATATCTGTGTCTCCCCCTCCTTTTACTCCTCCACCTCTTTTCTTTTCGCATGACTATATGTACTTGTCACTTTTCCATGTGTTAGTTGTGTCTTCTGAGCAGTTTGTCAGCTTTTGGACACCTTTGAAGGTGTTTTCTATGTGTTTCTATGTGTTTTTGTTTGCCTGCCATTGGTTTTAACGGTGTTCGAAGGTGTTCGACGAACAGTTCGACGAACAGTTCGGCGAACACACGGGTGTTCGACGAACCGAACTCGAACACTACGGGGGTGGCTCAACACTACTCATTACTGCTGATCTGACTTGGCAGCAGAAAGTGCTCTGTCATTGTGCACATTGCAAAGTACACATCACACAGGGACTAGTCCAGCTCCTGAAACAAGCGTCACTGATTCCGCTTGATTTCAGGGAGGGGTCAGGAGCTGCAGCATTGCCGCAGCCTTTATCCACTAATATCACTTTGTTTGAGTATCCCAGCATGAACTGGCATTCTCAAAGGTGGCGTCATCAGAAAGGAAGTGAAAAAAAATAGAAAAGCAGTTAAGTAGTGTAGCTAGGGAATTTTTAATTCAACCATATTATAAAATAGTTTAGGTTATCACACTAGATAGATAGGGATTAGGAGGGAAATTACTTTGGACTTTGGACCTCCCCTTTAAATATGCTGAAAAGCTTTCATAAATGTCTAAAACCTAAAAATAACAGAAAATGTGCAAAAAATTGTGGGGCACAACATATGATAAATTCCCCCATTCCATCAAATTAATAAAGTTAAAAGCAAATATTCAAAACATTCCGTAAATAATTCTATAGATCTATAGTGAGCATGTACACTTACTGCTATATGTACAGTAGGGAAAAGGAAAAGTAACTTACCAATACAGACATGATAAAAGCTCCATCTGCCCTATTATAACTAGAACTTGTACCTTAAACCTCTCACACATATTTGCTGAATAATTCTTAATTTCTAGTAGAAAAAAAATATCATCTGCATTATAAATTCAGCACAATATTTTATTAATGACACTTTGTATTTGTTTTCAAGCTCGACTTCGCAAGGACAAGTACAATCAAGCTTCTCAGTGTTTGCATATGGCTACCATCATGATAAACACGCTCCACCTGTTGTACGTCTGATTCTTAGGGCACTTGACATTGAAGTAAAGTTTTATTTTATTTCAATATTATTATTTTCTTTTCTTTATGTTCAGATGCAGCTAAGCTAAAAGGAGCATGCGAGGTTATTTCGCCTCTGGGTGCTGAGCTTCTTAATAAGCTGCAACTTCTTATCCTGTAGATGTCACTGCTAAGTAAAGATGAGCAAATCATTTAAAATTCAAATTCACCATTTTTTCCAAATATTTCCAGGAATTTTGATTTGTGTTGAATAAAGATTAACGGATCTTTTGAAATTTGCATTTGCTGACTTTGTAAATTTTCTCCAAAAGCTCAACACTGGAAATTTGTAATTACTCTGAAAATACACATGGAGGAGAGGACCCCACTGACCATAAGAGCTTACACTTTACAGGAGAGAGAGATTACTCCACTGACCACAAGAGCTTCCACTCAACAGGAGAGAGAGAGTACCCCGATGACTATAAGAGCTTACACTCTACAGGAGAGAGAGAGTGCCCCAATGACTATAAGAGCTTACACTCTACAGGAGAGAGAGAGGACGCTGCTGACCATAAGAGCTTACACTCTACAGGAGAGAGAGAGAGGACGCTGCTGACCACAAGAGCTTACACTCTACAGGAGAGAGAGAGGACGCTGCTGACCACAAGAGCTTACATTTTACAGGAGACAGAGAGAACCCCGCTGATCATAAGAGCTTACACTCTACAGGACAGAGAGAGGACCCTGCTGATCATAAAAGCTTACACTCTACTGAAGAGAGAGCGAGATAGGACCCCGATGACCATAAGGGCTTACATCTACAGCATAGAGAGAGAACCCCGCTGATCATAAGAGCTTACACTCTACAGGACAGAGAGAGGACCCTGCTGATCATAAGAGCTTACACTCTACTGAAGAGAGAGCGAGATAGGACCCCGCTGACCACAAGTGCTTACTCTTCAGAAGAGAGAGCAAGAGAGGACCCCGATGACCATAAGAGCTTACACTCTACAGGAGAGAGAGATGACCCTGTTGACCATATGAACTTATGCTCTACAGAAGAGTTACAGTGAGACAGAGAGAAAGCGAGAGGACCCTGCGGACCAAAAGAGCTTACATTTTACAGGAGAAAGAGAGGAACCCACTGATCATAAGAGATTACACTCTACAGAAGAGAGAGAACTCCGCAGACTATAAGAGCTTACTCTACAGGAGAGAGAGAAAGGACACTGCTGATCATAAAAGCTTACACTTTACTGGAGAGTGAGGACCTTGCTGGCCATAAGAACTTGCACTCTACAGAAGAGAGAGACTTACCCAGTGCCTTGTCTCTGGAAATGTAAAACAACTCTGTCGTACACACTGTGCTCCACTGGGAACACTCATCTGCGATGGCCCTGGTACTGACCACCACTGTACAAGTTGTGATAATCCGCTAGATGTCATAGCAGCAGGGCATTATAGCAAGGCCTGCATGGCTCTCTGATGCTTCAGCAGTGTGGGAAATGGTGCAAGGCAATTTTTTTTTTTAAACATGAACCCAATCTTAATGTGTTTGCATTTGCGTGAAACCGAGAAATTCAGGAAATTTAACTCAATTCTATCCTCTGCAGATCGATCAATTCATCTCTACTTCTCAGTAGAGATCAGGAATCTTTTAAAAAAACATTAGTTTTGCCAAATATTCCCAGAATTTTTTTTCATTGCAAATCGATTCACCATAAGTTGAAAGTACTTCAAACCATCCAAAATCTCAGTCTACAAGAATAAATATGAAGCCGATGACAATTAGGTGATGGCACATAAGAATATTATTTTATCTTTCCATTAATTGGTCCACTCCAAAATCTGCTTTCTGCCAATGCATTAAAGGGACATTTACCGCAAAAGCTTTAGAATAATTGAAATATTAGTATTAGTTGAAAAGACATCTAAAAGAAAAGCAAGCAATGTCTGACAAAACATAATAAACCATTAGAGGAAATAAACAGGGTTATCCTCACTCTAAGGAGTCTGTGGGGAGAGATGATTGAAGCTATTAGAAAAAGCAAAGACATTGAACTATTGAAACTTGTTACGTTCAATGGGTTCATCAGGACAAAGAAATAATGTGCTCCATGGGTGTGTGCCGAAAATGAAGAGAGTAGCATAATAGCCCAATCCATCAATTTACAGACTCACTCTAAGTAGAGACCCGCAGATTGCTGTGGAAATTCACTTCATGTGAATGGTTATGTTTGTCATTAACTGAGTGGGAAATAGCTTAAAATATTTATATATTGGTTGGCAAATGTGAGATGATGTTATGGTGAATGTGTGCTCCTTTTTCCTAGATAATTTTAGCAAAAAATATCTATTAGTGATGAGCGAGCACTAAAATTCTCGGGTACTCGTTGCTCAGATCAAGCAAATTGGAATACTCGGGTGCTCGACCCAAGCAACGAGCCCAATGTAAGTCTATGGGAAACTCGAGCATTTTTCAGTCGGCTCCACCCGGCGGTCTGCAGAGGGCTTAAAAATTGCCCAAATCGATGGGAACAGTGCTCAAATGACATGGGAACAGCATGAGGAAGACCCCTGGAAGCATCTCTGACTCCCATATCACTGCTGTAAGCAATGTGGTCACAACAACTTTACGGACTCACAATAAAACATACGATAACACATAAACACAGTGATGTCACAGTACAGGGATAATAAACACAGTGATGTCACAGTACAGGGTTAATAAACACATTCATGTCACAGTACAGGGATAATAAACAGTGATGTCACAGTACAGGGATAATAAACACAGTGATGTCATAGTACCGAGATAATACACACAGTGATGTCACATTACAGGGATAATAAACTATGTGATGTCACAGCACAGGGATAATACACACAGTGATGTTAAAGGACAAAGATAATAAGCACAGTGATGTCACAGTACAAGGATAATAAACACGATGATGTCACAGTACAGGGATAATAAACACAGTGATGTCATAGTACAGCGATAACAAACATAATGATGTCACAGTACAGGGATAATAAACACAGTGATGTCACAGTACAGGGATAATAAACACAGTGATGTCATAGTACAGGGATAATAAACACAGTGATGTCACAGTACAGGGAACAGGGATAATAAACAGTGATGTCACAGTACAGGGATAATAAACACAGTGATGTCATAGTACAGGGATAATAAACACAGTGATGTCACAGTACAGGGATAATAAACAGTGATGTCACAGTACAGGGATAATAAACACAGTGATGTCACAGTACCGAGATAATACACACAGTGATGTCACAATACAGGGGTAATAAACAGTGATGTCACAGTACAGTGATAAACACTGAGATGTCACAGTACAGGGATAATAAACAGTGATGTCACATTACAGGGATAATACACAGTGATGTCACAGTACAGGGATAATAAAAACAGTGATGTCACAGTACAGGGATAATAAACACAATGATGTCACAGTACAGGGATAATAAACACAGTGATGTCACAGTACAGGGATAATAAACAGTGATGTCACAGTACAGAGATAATAAACAGTGATGTCACAGTACAGGGATAATACACACAGTGATGTCACAGTACAGAGATGATAAACACAGTGATGTCACAGTACCGAGATAATACACACAGTGATGTCACAGTACAGGGATAATACACACAGTGATGTCACAGTACAGGGATAATAACCTAAGTGATGTCACAGCACAGGGATAATACACACAGTGCTGTCAGAGGACAGAAATAATAAGCACAGTGATGTCACAGTACAAGGATAATAAACACAATGATGTCACAGTACAGGGATAATAAACACAGTGATGTCATAGTACAGGGATAATAAACAGTGATGTCACAATACAGGGATAATAAACACAGTGATGTCACAGAAGAGGGATAACAAACACAGTGATGTCACAGTACAGTGATAATAAACACAGTGATGTCACAGTACAGGGATAATGCACACAGTGATGTCACAGGACAGAGATAATAAGCACAGTGATGTCACAGTACAAGGATAATAAACACAATGATGTCACAGTACAGGGATAATAAACACAGTGATGTCATAGTACAGGGATAATAAACACAGTGATGTCACAGTACAGGGATAATAAACACAGTGATGTCATATTACAGGGATAAAAAACACAGTGATGTCACAGTATAGGGATAATAAACAGTGATGTGACAGTACAGGGATAATAAACACAGTGAAGTCACAGAAGAGGGATAATATATACAGTGATGTCACAGTACAGGGATAATAAACACAGTGATGTCACAGTACAGGGATAGTAAACACAGTGATGTCACACTACAGGGTTTATATACACAGTGATGTCATAGTACAGGGATAATAAACACAGTGATGTCATAGTACAATGATAATAAACACAGTGATGTCACAGGAGAGGGATAGTAAACACAGTCATGTCACAGGAGAGGGATAATAAGCACAGTGATGTCACAGTACAGGGATTATATACAGAGTGATGTCACAGTACAGAGATAATAAACACAGTGATGTCACAGTACAGGGATAATAAACACAGTGATGTCACAGTACAGGGATAATTTACACAGTGATGTCACAGTACAGAGATAATATAAACAGCGATGTCACAGTACAGGGATAATAAACACAGTGATATCACAGTACCGAGATGATAAACACAGTGATGTCACAGTACCGAGATAATACACACAGTGATGTCACAGTACAGAGAAAATATACACATTGATGTCACAGTACAGGGATAATAAACTAAGTGATGTCACAGCACAGGGATAATACACACAGTGATGTCACAGGACAGAGATAATAAGCACAGTGATATCACAGTACAAGGATAATAAACACAATGATGTCACAGTACAGGGATAATAAACACAGTGATGTCATAGTACAGGGATAATAAACAAAGTGATGTCACAGTACATTGATAATAAACACAGTGATGTCACAGTACAGGGATAATAAACACAGTGATGTCATAGTACAGGGAAAATAAACACAGTGATGTCACAGTACAGGGATAATAAATAGTGATGTCACAGTACAGGGATAATAAACACAGTGATGTCACAGTAGTGGGATAATACACACAGTGATGTCACAGTACAGGGATAATAAACTAAGTGATGTCACAGCACAGGGATAATACACACAGTGATGTCACAGGACATAGATAATAAGCACAGTGATGTCACAGTACAAGGATAATAAACACAGTGATGTCACAGTACAGGGTTAATAAACACAGTGATGTCATAGTACAGGGATAATAAACACAGTGATGTCACAGTACAGGGATAACAAACACAGTGATGTCACAGTACAGGGATAATAAACACAGTGATGTCATAGTACAGGGATAATAAACACAGTGATGTCACAGAACAGGGATAATAAACAGTGATGTCACTGTACAGGGATAATAAACAGTGATGTCACAGTACCGAGATAATACAAACAGTGATGTCACAGTACAGGGATAATAAACTAAGTGATGTCACAGCACAGGGATAATACACACAGTGATGTTACAGGACAGAGATAATAAGCACAGTGATGTCACAGTACAAGGATAATAAACACAGTGATGTCACAGTACAAGGATAATAAACACAGTGATGTCATAGTACAGCGACAATAAACAGTGATGTCACAGTACAGGGATAATAAACACAGTGATGTCACAGTACAGGGATAATAAACACAGTGATGTCATAGTACAGGGATAATAAACACAGTGATGTCACAATACAGGGATAATAAACAGTGATGTCACAGTACAGGGATAATAAACACAGTGATGTCACAGTACCGAGATAATACACACAGTGATGTCACAGTACAGGGATAATAAACACAGTGAGGTCACAGTACAGGGATAATACACACAGTGATATCACAGTACAGGGCTAATACACACAGTGATGTCACAGTACAGGGATAATAAACACAGTGATGTCACAGCACAGGGATAATACACACAGTGATGTCACAGGACAGAGATAATAAGCACAGTGATGTCACAGTACAAGGATAATAAACACAATGATGTCACAGTACAGGGATAATAAACACAGTGATGTCATAGTACAGGGATAATAAACACAGTGATGTCACAGTACAGGGATAATAAACACAGTGATGTCATAGTACAGGGATAATAAACACAGTGATGTCACAGTACAGGGATAATAAACACAGTGATGTTACAGTACAGGGATAATAAACAGTGATGTTACAGTACAGGGATAATAAACACAGTGATGTCATAGTACAGGGATAATAAACACAGTGATGTCATAGTACAGGGATAATAAATACAGTGATGTCACAGAAGAGGGATAATAAACACAGTGATGTCACAGTACAGGGATAATAAACAGTGTTGTCACAGTACAAAGATAATAAACAGTGATGTCACAGTACAGGCATAATAAACAGTGATGTCACAATACAGGGATAATAAACACAGTGACGTCACAGTACTGGGATAATAAATACAATGATGTCACAGAACAGGAATAATAAACACAGTGATGTCACAGTGCAGGGATAATAAACAGTGATGTCACAGTACAGAGATAATAAACAGAGATGTCACAGTATAGGGATAATAAAAACAGTGATGTCATAGTACCGAGATAATACACACAGTGATGTCACAGTACAGGGATAATAAACACAGTGATGTCATAGTACAGGGATAATAAACACAGCGATGTCACAGTACAGTGAAACGAAACCAAAATGGATTTTCCTGGGAAATATGTTAAGGAACATCCTTTTCAGGGTAATGACTTGTATATAAAATAAATAACCAAAAACAAAAATACACCTCCACAACTTGGGCTATGTTCACACGTAGCGTTTTTGATGCGTTTTTGCACTTTTGAATTGCTTTCAACCAAGACAAATGCATTCACCAGGAAATGTCATTTTAACATTTTTCAACCTTATCTGGCTATGTGGTGTGTGACATATCATTAGACACATGCATACAGTGTTGAGAAGACATGGGAACAGCATGGGAAAGACCTCTGGAAGCATCTCTGACTCCCAGATCACTGCCTAAAAGTGTGCCCATCATAAATGATCCTTGGCGCATGCGAAGATGCCTCCCGCCATGCACCTGTCATTGCAGACTTGCAACAATCACCGTCCACGTCCTTGTCCCACTGCAGCGTTCAGTTGTCCCTACCCCATTCCTTGGAATGCAAGCGCAAGTATGCAGGCTGCAATACTATACTGCCAGATTTCTGGGCAGCTCTTTGCACTTGAAATATGGCCTTTTAAGCACGTGGAGGCGGAAGCTTTTCACAACCTCATGCCGGCGGCGGCCGGGTGTCCATACTCGGTCCCCAGCCGCCACTATAATTACCGGTATCGCCTCCGCCTTCCACAAGCACGGGTCCCACAACATTACCCGTGCCCTCCCTAGTGCACTTACTGGGAAGGACCGCCTAACCACAAACACGTGGACAGGTGAATATGCCCAGGGACGGTACGGAGACAGTCCACAACTTTTTTTGCTAAGAGTTGTATTTAGCTCGGTGAAAGGACTGGCATAGAGGGAAACCATATGCACCTTGCGTTTCATTTCTCCCAGCAAGTCCTCTAAAGCTGCTTGCACTTGAAATGTGGCCTGAACATTACTGATGGTACTTTTCTGTGGGAATCTGCTTGCCTCCTACCAGCCTGGTATATTTCCAGAAGACTATGGTACGACGCCCTGGTATTAGCACTGCCCCCAGTACCAGTAGCGAAGCCATCCCCAATTTCCTTCTCAGGAATTTTATTTGGTAGACTGAATGGCTGCCCAAATACATTTTCTCACAAAGGAGCTGAAGATAAAGTGACAGTAGGTGCAAGGTTCTCCAGCCTGTTAGATATTAGAGGGTGAACAGCAGCACATTGGATCAGTGGTTAGCACTGAAGCCTTGCAGCGCTGGGATCCTGGGTTCAAATCCCAGCAAGGACAACATCTGCAAGGACTCTGTATGTTCTTTCCGTGTTTGCGTGTGTTTTCTCCTCAGTAAAAAAGCAGCCATAGAGTGACCGGGAACCTTCCCACACACTTTTCTTAGCCAGGACTACTTCTCAGCAGGGTTCGACGGTCCCACCAGAGAATCCTCTGGTGTGCCTTGGCTTCCACCTCAGGAGAGTTCATGATAGCGCTAACTTTGCAGCTGCTATGGGGCTCTTGAGCGGGTGAGAAAGGTTAGCCCTCAGAATCAAATCCTCTGGTGGGCACAATGTTTTTCAATCTGAAACAGTTTCTCACTGGGAGTTGTTTTTCACCACACCCATATTTTTTATCTCGGTTAAAGGGTTGGCATAGAGGGAAACTGTATCTACCCCGGCTGTCATTTCTCCATCACCAGGTTCCACCCATTGTCACACACGACCATGTCTGTCTGTATGTTCAGCGGTGAGAGCCACAGATCAGGCTGCTGTGTTATAGCTTTCATCAACTCTGCAATGCTGGGTGGTTTGTCAATTTAACATTAAGCATGTTATCTTCAGCACAGCCTGTTGCCGCTTGGCCAAGGCAGTGCTGCAGTGCTGTCAGCTTGTGAGTGATCTTTTCGAAGATGGAGGAGGAGGTGCATGAGCCGAACAATGTGATTACATTGAGGTTAAATTGGTGACACTGTTTTTTATTCTAAAGAAAGATCCTATTGTTTTGATTTTTTTAAGTTATTTTTTAAGACAAATTCATTCACTGGGAAATGTCATTTTAACATTTTAAAACCTTATCTGGCAATGTGGTGTGTGACACATCATCAGACACATCCCTTTTTATTTATGATGGAGGGACTCTGAAAGTCATAAAGCCTATTTTTACAGGGACATCAGACGGCCCTTACAATTCTTAAAAGGCCAGCAGTCGGCTGTAGCTATTGTTAGAGAGCCATCAGCCGGCTATGCTTTGTTGTTCCCATTATTAACAAGTGGGTCTCCTATACTGTTATTGCGTATCCAGTGACTGCAAGGGCTGCCAAAAATTTGGACGCAACCCAATACCCCTTTGAAGAGACATAGAGGCGGGTCTCAGTAAAAAAAATGTTCCCATTATAAAGGAGCGGGTCTCCTATAGTGGTAATGCCCATGATGTGACTGCAAGGGCTGCCAAAATTTGGGAAAAACCCCACTAAGAATTTAAAGACACATAGAGCAGGGCCACAGTAACAAGGTACGACATGTTCCCATTAGAAAGGAGAGGGTCTGCTATACAGTTATAGTGTATGCAGTGAGTCCAATGGCTGACCAATTTTAGGAAAAACCCCACTAAGAATTTAAAGACACACGGAGGACAGCCATAGTAACAAGGTATGACATGTTCCCATTAGAAAGGAGAGGGTCTGCTACAAAGTTATAAGGTATTCAGTGAGTCCAACGGCTCACCAATTTTAGGAAAAACCCCACTAAGAATTTAAAGACACATAGAGCAGGGCCACAGTAACAAGGTACAACATGTTCCCATTATAAAGGAGATGGTCTGCTATATAGTTATAAGGTATGCAGTGAGCCCAACGGCTGACCAATTTTAGGAAAAACCCCACTAAGAATTTAAAGACACATAGAGCAGGGCCACAGTAACAAGGTACGACATGTTCCATTAGAAAGGAGAGGGTCTGCTATACAGTTATAGGGTATGCAGTAAGTCCAACGGATGACCAATTTTAGGAAAAACCCCACTAAGGATTTAAAGACACACAGAGCAGGGCCACTGTAATGACAAATTCCCATTAGAAAGGAAAGAGCCTCCCATAGTGTTGGCCTAGGCAGTAAATGCAAGGGCTGTCAAAAATTTGGAGGCACTTCAATGCCCTTTGGAAGAGACGTGGAGGAGGGACTCATAAAAAAATGTTCCCAGCAGGTCTCCTATACTTGTAATGCCCATGCTCTAAGTGTGTGGGCTGACAAACATTTAACCCTGGGGGGTATACATTAACATACTGTATAAAAAAAAATTTTCACGGGCATCATAAACACCCTTTAAAAAAATTATGTGGGTGTTGCATCACGGACCACGGTCACCCTGGTGATATGGTGGTGGAGGATGAGGAGAAGTAGGAGGACAAGAGCAAATAGACAAAATCAGGAAGCATATACCCATGTGTGGGTGTGAAAAGGTGCATGGGAATACACCTCCCAAGAAAAGACACTGAATTTGAGTTTATGTTACGCTGCTATCATTCGGTGGTGTTGAGAAGTCTGGCCCAATCCAGCCCTTGTTCATTTTTATAAGAGTCAGCCTGTCAGCATTTTCAGTTGACAGGCGGATACGCTTATCAGTTATAATTCCACCAGCGGCACTAAAAACCCGCTCTGATAAAACGCTGGCGGCAGGGCAGGCCAGGACCTCCAAGGCATAGAGAGCCAGTTCATTCCACGTATCCAGCTTGAATACCCAATAATTATAAGGCACAGAGGAATCACGGAGGACGTTGATACGGTCGGCAAGGTACTCCCTCAGCATCTTCCCAAACTTTGCACTCCTTGTGAGAGTACCCTGTGCCTCAGGGCCTGTGCGATGGGAGGGTCGGAGAAAACTCTCCCAGAACTTTGACAGTGTTCCCCTTCCTCTGCTGGATTGAAGTTGTGTCTCTCTCGCCTGTACTCCTTGGTTGTCCAACGAAGTGTGACCTCTGCCGCCAGCGTTTTCAGATGGTAATTTTTTTAATAGTTCAGCAACAAGGGCCTTCTGGTACTGCCCCATTTTTGTAGAACTGTCCGCCTCAGGAATAAGAGATATAAAGTTCTCCTAGTAGCATGGGTCTAGAACTGTCACCAGCCAGTAATGACTGTCACCCAAAATTTTGAAAACGCGAGGGTCACGGGAAAGGCAGCGTAACATAAACTCAGCCATGCGTGCCAGACTACTAACAGGCAAGACTTCTGAGTCCTCACCAGGAGGATGAGTGACCATGCTGTCCTCCTCTCTGTCCTCTGGCCGGCCACGCTGAACAGACTGTATTACAGCTGTGCAGGTAGTACCGTTTATAGTGCATGAAACTAGCTCCTGTCCTTCCTCCGCCTTCTCCTCTTCCTCATTGTCACCCAATCCACGTTGGGGTGAGATGAGGCTTGGCTGTGTGTAATCACACTGTATGGTTCCTTGCTCCATCTCATCGTGCTCCGCCTGCAATGAATCTTCTTTGATTGTGAGCATAGAGCGTTTCAGAAGACAGAGAAGTGGGATGGTGACGCTAATTATGGCGTCATTGCCGCTCACCATCTTGATGGAGTCCTCAAAGTTTTGGAGGATGGTACATATGTCTGACATCCATGTCCACTCCTGAGGTCTTATGTGTGGAGTCTGAACTCAATACCAATGGCCTTGTTGATGCTAGTACTCAACAACTGCCCTCCTCTGCTCACAAATCCTTCCGAACATCTGAAGTGTAGAATTCCAACGTGTGGGGACATCACACACCAGTCTGTGAGCAGGAAGCTGCAAACGCTGCTGAAACACTGCAAGGGAGGCGGAAGCTGTAGCTGACTTTCTAAAATGGCCACACAAGCGGCGTACGTTAACAAGCAGTTCCGGCAGCTCCGGGTAGGATTGGAGAAACCGCTAAACCATGAGGTTAAGCACATGGACCAGGCATGGTACGTGTGTGCGCTCGCCTCGCCTCAGAGCCGCCAGCAGGCTCCGGCCATTGTCACACACGACCATGCCTGGCTGTAGGTTCAGCGGTGTGAGCCACAGATCTGCCTGCTCTTTCAGAGCTGTCCACAACTCTTGAGCATTGTGCGGTTTGTCACCTAAGCATATTAGCTTCAGCACAGCCTGTGGCCGCTTGGCCGAGACAGTGCTGCAGTGCTTCCAGCTTGTGACTGATGTGGTCATTTCGGAGATGGAGGCTGAAGAGGAGGAGGAGGCTGAGGAGGATGAGGTGCAGGAGCTGTAGACCATGGGGGCAACCCTGATTGACCTAGAGCCCGGAATCCTTGGCGTCGGGAGGATGTATTCCGTCCCAAGGTCCGACTGGGTCCGGGCTTCCACTATGTTAACCCAGTGTGCCGTCAGCGAGATGTACCGTCCCTGCCCACAAGCACTTTTCCTCGTGTCCGTGGTTAGGTGGACTTTACCGGTAACTGCGTTGTTGAGAGCACAGCTAATGTTTTGGGACACGTGTTTGTGTAATGCGGGGACGGCACACCGGGAGAAATAGTGGCGGCTGGGGACCGAGTACTGAGGGACGGCTGCCGCCACCAGGTTGCGGAATGCTTCCATCTCCACGAGCCTAAAAGGCAACATTTTGAGCGCAAGCAGTCGTTAAATATGAGAATTTAGTAGTGTGGTCTGTGGGGCGTTGGCTGCATATTTGCGCTTGCATTCCAAGGACTGGGATATGGACAACTGAACGCTGTGCTGGGACAAGGACATGGACGTGCTTCCTGATGCTGCTACTTGAGAGAGTGCAATGACAGGTGCAGGGCAGGAGGTGTCTTCACATGCACCATGGACAGGGGATTGGCTTGCATGCACAACAGCGGAAGAAGCAATGGTGCCACCCACAGACACTGTATCTGGACACTGGGGTTCAGCCAACAAAGTCGGGTGCTATGCTGCCATGTGCCTGATCATGCTGGTGGTGGTCAGGCTGGTTGTTTTGCCACCCCTGCTGATGCTTTCCTGGCAGGTAGTGCAAATGGCCTTTCTGGGGTTATCAGCAGAGCCTTTAAAAAACAACCAGACTCGGGAAGACCTAACAGTCGTACTGGCAACTTTCTTTGTGTTGGTGTTACGGGGAACGGTTGCCTGCCTTCTGTCTGCGGCCACCACACTGCTTCTATATGCCTATTTGGTTGCTCTGCCTCCCTCCCACAGTGTGCTGCTGTCCTCGCTCTGCATATCCTCCTGCCAGGTTGGGGCAGTTACTATATCATCCACCACCTCGTCTTCCACTTCCGCACCCTGGTCCTTCTCCTGACTTTCCGGCAATTGTGTCTCATCATCGTCCACCTCTTGTGACACTTTCCCACCTTCACCTTCATGTGACCGTGGCTGCTCAAATATTTGCTCAAATATCTCCTCTTGCCCCGCTTCAAGTGGACCGGGCGAGAGGCCCGAATCTTTAAATGGAAAAGTGAACAGCTCTTCAGAGAGTCCAAGTGTTGGATCAGTTGTCTCTGGGTACTCGGCATGGTGGGAGGAAGGAGGATCAGGGTGTGGAATATACAGTCCAGACTCACGGCTACTGAGACTTGACCATGTGGAAGACAGGGTGGTGTTGGTGGTGGCTAAGTGACTGGAAGCATTATCCGCTATCCAACCGACAACTTTTTGACACTGCTCTTTTTTCAATAGTGGTGTGCTGCGGTCCCCTAGAAATTGGGACAGAAGGTCAGGCGAGAAAATGTGGGTGTTTGTTGTGGCACAATTTCGGCTTGCCCACAGCCTTGTCCTCGGCCTCAGCATGCACCATTACCATCACGTCCAGTTCCCCGTCCCTTGCCACATGCCTTGCCCATTTTAAATTAAGGACAGTATCTTCCACGCTCACTACAAATGACTGAGTTTGGAGCGAACTTATATGTGATCCGTGTGATAGAGAAAACATAGTTTTAAATACCTGGCCTGTAGGTAAGTAGTTTGAACAGCAAACTGGTGTGAATTGTTTCAATGACACACTAAAGGAAATTTTTAATGGAAGCCAGAAATGACAGTATTTTCTGACAACGTATACATGATCCATGTGATGGAGAAAACAGAGTTTTAAATACCTGGCCTGTAGGTAAGTAGTTTGAAAAGCAAACTGCGGTGAATTGCTTCACTGACACACTAAAGGAAATTTTTAATGGAGGCCAGAAATGGCAGTATTTTCTGATAACGTATATGTGATCCGTTTGACGGAGAGAACACAGTTTTAAACAGCTGGATTTCTAGAGCTCTAATATGGAAAGGACCTGGCTTTATTCTGCAGTGCCAACAAGCAAATTTGTATAGAAATATCTAACAGCAGCAGAAGGCAGAATTGGAATTGCTATATACACTGCAGTCTGCTATATACACTGCCTACCAGAGAAAAAAGCGAAGATCGAATCAACAATTCTGTAGCAAAAAATGGTCAATATTTATTATGATACAAAGATCAGACATATACAAAGGTCAGTACAATATTATAAAAAAGGACAATAAAATCAATAACAGCCCTCTCCACATGTGACTCCACACAGGGACCCATAATATAGGTAATCCATAGCAGACCTAGATCCTATGTATTTACTTAGTTATATCATATCTGCTGTATATATAACACGTATAAGCATTGGAATGGATACTATATATGCTGATTACCCTCACTACTGTGTGATAGAAACCAATAGAAGTCATTTACCATATCACCCTCCTATTATCTACTATTATTGTCATGTGCGGTGCACTAGATGAATAGAGGGAACATAGGAGTCCCCATTGAATGCTTACCGCAACCCTCCAGTATCCAAATGTAATCACCAGGGGGCAATAACACTGTTAGGGGTCCATAATGGGGAGGCACATGTCGAGAGAGACGCCCCTACGCGCGTTTCGGCTGTTCCCTTCGTCAGGGGGCGTGTTCATTGCATCTCTATTGCTTGTTTTTATAGGCGCTGGAACTGCCGTAAGACAGGAAATGATGTGTGTGTTGTCATAGTGATGAGGACGCCAGCAGGCCTCCGCATCACATGACCGCGGGTGGGCGGAGCAAAGTCCGCATCACATGACCACGGGTGGGCGGAGCTAAGTCACAACACCGTGAGACCGGACATGATGCGTGCGTCGTCATGGGGATGAGGACGCCAACTGAACTCCGCATCACATGACCATGGGTGGGCGGAGCTGAGGCACAACATCGATATCACCGCAGACACAGAGGCCGACCGACACCCCCGCCCACCTGTATGTACGCAGCACACATTTTCCTCTATGCAAATGCACATCGTGATTGTTATCTCATAGCAGAGTAACATATATAGACTATGAACAATGAGAAAACATGTAACAATACAAAGACACAACATATAACGGAACAACAGGGGAAAGAAAGGGGGAAAGAACAAAAGATACGGAAGGCAGGGGAGGGAAGGAAAAGAGGGGGAAGGGGGGATGTGCCACATGTGAGGATGACAGATTCTAGGTAGAAGACCACCATAAACAACATGTATAGTAGGAAAAGATCATATATACATCTATAGAGAGAGAAAATATATGAATCAGATGTACACCTTCCATATCTCATATCCAATGTATCATGATATCAGGCATATCGTCCTCATGGTACACCTATAATGAATATATATATATCCACATTATATCTACCCTCCACATGTATATCATTGATAATCCACAAAAAGGTGGTTGATTAGGGCCAGTTACCCATATATCATATACTATATACATGTATGCATACCACAAAATGTCCACTACCTGTATGTATATTTTAGGGTCGAACCAAGGGGAAACCAATTAATCGGGACATATTCCATATCCAACGCGATGTCTACCTGATACACACATACATATAAACATGATATCTACAATCAGAGTCACCCACAGTACCCTCCCCAAGAATAGAAGTAATGCACATAGTACATATATTACATATCATTGAAATATATATACTGAACATAAACAGATATATATCTATACAGTTCACCCACCAACCCATGCACCCCATATATTACACCAGCATACATGAGTCCCACACAACATATCAAATACACCATATAAAAGTCAATATAGAGGCGAAGACAAATACACATTATAACAAATAGTAACATAGTGTAGACAAACAGAATCCCCGAAACTACACTAGTAGGACCTCAATATATGTATACAGTCCTTTTAGCTATAATGTTTAATGTCTCTCGCATCGACTTGTAGTCGGTGTTCCCTCGTCGTATGTCAGGATCCAATGCGACATCACATCTAAGCCATTCTCACTCACCAGTAACAATCACCCTGCTGTCAACAAAAAGAAAGACGATCATAGATGCATAGAGAAATCCTGATAGATGCAAAAAGAGATAAAATCAATATATACACTTAATAAACATATACAGAATAAAATTGAACGTAGGTTGTAGAGGGCCACTAGCATAGAGATATTAATATACAGGTTTTAATATATGGTATGGGTTTTAGAGAAAGGGGGAATAACTAATGCTCTCATTAAGACCCTTCGGTTGTAGTGTACCAAGGGTCCAGATCCAACGAGATTCTGTTTGCGCCAATTTTTGGCCAATCCTCCCACCACGAATGTTAGGTGTTATACAGTCGATACCCCTAATCTGGAGTGCTGATGAGTCACAGTTATGATGGGTCTTGAAATGGCGGGGAAGGGTTTTGAGAGTGGATGCATCCACGTGGCCGGCCGCCGCAATAATGCCCAGAACGTGTTCACGGACTCGCACTTTGAATTGGCGAGTAGTCATACCTATATATATAAGCCCACATGGGCATGTAGCAAAGTATATGACATGTTTGGTGGTGCAGGTGATAAATTTCTTGATCTTATACGTTTTAGATCTATCCGAACCAAAGAACGTATCACAACGTTCCACATTTGGGCATGCGACGCATCGGCCACAAGGAGTGCATCCACTCCTCCTCCTCCGAGTGTCCAAAAATGAAGCCACTTCCGACCCCTCACAGTGTGAATGAACTAGATGGTCCCGCAAATTTCTTGACCGTCTAATTGTGATCAGTGGCCTCTCTGGAATAAACTTGGAGATGACACTGTCAGCTCTCAGAATGTGCCAAGATCTAGACAGTATCTGTCTCATCTTAGAAAATTGAGAATGATAATTGGTGATGAATCTCACTTTTTCATTTTCTTCAGTCCCCTCATCACTTCTCTTTCCATAGATCAGGTCATGTCTGGACGAGAATTTCGCTCTGTTGTATGCCCTCTTGATCATACGACGGCTATATCCTCTCTCGAGGAATCTATCTCTGAGTTCAGAGGCCTGTCGTTCGAATTCGGTGTCGGTGGAGCAGATCCTCCGAATTCTGAGGAACTGTCCCACCGGCACCGATCTGATCATATGTTTAGGGTGGGATGATGTTGCATGCAGCAATATATTGGTAGATGTAGGTTTCCGAAATAGCGTCGTCTGTAGACAGTTGGTGTCATCCCTTATCAGTGACACATCCAGAAATTCAACTTGTTGTTCATTGGACTGATATGTAAGATGTATATTCCATACGTTCCCATTTAATTGATCCATAAATTCTTTTAGTTTTAGTGTTGAACCCTGCCAGATCATGAGGATGTCATCAATGTAGCGTGCCCAAAAGAGGACACGACCCATTGACTCCTCACGATCTGTCAGGCAGAGGTCTCTTTCCCACAGACCCAGGAACAGATTGGCATAGGACGGCGCAAAAGCCGCACCCATTGCTGTCCCCTGGGTCTGCAGGAAAAAAGACCCCTTAAATGTAAAAAATTTTTTGATGCAAAGAGAACTCCAACAGTTCCAAGATCAAGGATCTTAAGGCATAAGGTACAGATGAGGTGCCCAAGAAAAACTTAGCCGCGGAAATACCATCCGCATGTCTAATATTGGTATAGAGTGACTCCACATCGGCAGTCACTAAGGTGGTATCATCCTCAACATATAGTCCATCCACCTTCCTAAGTAACTCGCCAGTATCTCTCAGAAAAGAAGGTAGGCATTCCACCAGTGGCTGCAGATGGGAGTCGATCCACCTATTGACATGTTCCAAGAAGTTCCCCCTACCCGAAATAATGGGGCGTCCAGGGGGAATCTCGGCATTTTTGTGGATCTTGGGGAGAAGATACAGGGTGGGAATCGTAGGTTCTGCTACCAACAGAGCTGAAGCTAATTCTCTCGTAATGATATCCTCTGCAACAGCTCTGTTGATAATCACCTTCAATTCTGCCATATACGTGGTGAGGGGATTGAATGTCAATTTCTTATAGCAAATTTTGTTATTTAACTGTCGATATGCTTCCCTCTCATACATAGGTTTAGGCCACACCACAATATTCCCCCCTTTATCCGCAGGTTTGATAAGGACACCTGGTAAATTCTGAAGGAACATTAGCCTATCACGTTCCTCCTTAGACATGTTATCACATGAGATATGACGCGGAATCGCCATTAGCTCATCAGCGACAATCTTAACAAATAAATCCACATTGGAACATGACGTTAATGGTGGAAACTTCTTAGATTTTGGTCTAATAGATTTAGGAATCTTACCTCCTAGGGGGGTATTATGTTCAATGGCCAAATCCTCCAGTATCCTCACCGCAGCCTGTTCTTCCTCTGTGGGAAAGAGATCATGGAGACCACCATCAAAGAAGTGTCTTTTGAAGATCAGGGCCCGTGCAAATATATGTAAATCTTTAATAGCTGTAAATGCATCAAATTGGGCACTCGGGGCAAAGGATAGACCCTTACTAAGAAGGGCCACATCTGACTCAGTAAGAATATAGTTACTCAAATTAATTACCTTAGAGTCATTCCTCTTATGATCCGGTGATGTATATTCCTGTCGTTTGTAGGGATGGAAGTTATTTTCCCTCCTTCTTTTGTTAGAGGTACCGGATCTTGTAACTATGGATGAAGAGGATGCCTCCGAGTGATCACTAAATGATGTAGCCGATAAATTCGAAAGTTTGCGTGAAAAATTGGGGCCCTGACCTCCTGGTCTGCGCCATATATATACTCTCTTCTGATGGTAGTCTCTCATGTCTCTATTGAATTTAGACATCTGCACCTCCTGGATCCTCTTGACTGTGGAATCCAAAATTTTATCAATGTATATATTGTAGTTAGAAAGTTTCTCCGTTGGACAATTGGATCTTAACTCTGTCTGTGCGACATCTATTTGATTATCCAGGTCCATAATAGATTGTGAATTCAAATCCACCAATAGTTGCATCAGCAACAATGAACAATTTGTGCAAGACTCCTCCCATTTGGACATAAATGTTACATCTTCTACTGGAAATGTAGGGGTAATGCGAATTCTCAGTCCTCGTGGGATCATTTGGCGGGTAATGTATTTTCCCAAAAACGCCTTATTCCACCAAAGTTTCGTTCTTTTTATTAGTAATTTCTGTATAAAAGTGGATTTCTCATCCCATCCCTGTTCAGCTGCTACTGGCCCATCAACCACTGAACCTCCGAATGTCTGATCAATTTGTGACAACCAGGACTTTTCCTTAGCCTTGTAGTCCATGTTATTAGAAAGGAAAATACCTGTGCAAAACACAGTAATAAGACTATAAAGAACACCAATCATAGATGGGTAGTATAAATCACACCATGTGTGTAGATATAGGTATGATATGTACCTTTTATTAATTACTACCCTATATGGACTAAATGCGACTCCATCGCCAAATATAGAACTACCAGAGAAAAAAGCGAAGACCGAATCAACAATTCTGTAGCAAAAAATGGTCAATATTTATTATGATACAAAGATCAGACATATACAAAGGTCAGTACAATATTATAAAAAAGGACAATAAAATCAATAACAGCCCTCTCCACATGTGACTCCACACAGGGACCCATAATATAGGTAATCCATAGCAGACCTAGATCCTATGTATTTACTTAGTTATATCATATCTGCTGTATATATAACACGTATAAGCATTGGAATGGATACTATATATGCTGATTACCCTCACTACTGTGTGATAGAAACCAATAGAAGTCATTTACCATATCACCCTCCTATTATCTACTATTATTGTCATGTGCGGTGCACTAGATGAATAGAGGGAACATAGGAGTCCCCATTGAATGCTTACCGCAACTCTCCAGTATCCAAATGTAATCACCAGGGGGCAATAACACTGTTAGGGGTCCATAATGGGGAGGCACATGTCGAGAGAGACGCCCCTACGTGCGTTTCGGCTGTTCCCTTCGTCAGGGGGCGTGTTCATTGCATCTCTATTGCTTGTTTTTATAGGCGCTGGAACTGCCGTAAGACAGGAAATGATGTGTGTGTTGTCATAGTGATGAGGACGCCAGCAGGCCTCCGCATCACATGACCGCGGGTGGGCGGAGCAAAGTCCGCATCACATGACCACAAGCAATAGAGATGCAATGAACACGCCCCCTGACGAAGGGAACAGCCGAAACGCGCGTAGGGGCGTCTCTCTCGACATGTGCCTCCCCATTATGGACCCCTAACAGTGTTATTGCCCCCTGGTGATTACATTTGGATACTGGAGAGTTGCGGTAAGCATTCAATGGGGACTCCTATGTTCCCTCTATTCATCTAGTGCACCGCACATGACAATAATAGTAGATAATAGGAGGGTGATATGGTAAATGACTTCTATTGGTTTCTATCACACAGTAGTGAGGGTAATCAGCATATATAGTATCCATTCCACTGCTTATACGTGTTATATATACAGCAGATATGATATAACTAAGTAAATACATAGGATCTAGGTCTGCTATGGATTACCTATATTATGGGTCCCTGTGTGGAGTCACATGTGGAGAGGGCTGTTATTGATTTTATTGTCCTTTTTTATAATATTGTACTGACCTTTGTATATGTCTGATCTTTGTATCATAATAAATATTGACCATTTTTTGCTACAGAATTGTTGATTCGGTCTTCGCTTTTTTCTCTGGTAGTTCTATATTTGGCGATGGAGTCGCATTTAGTCCATATAGGGTAGTAATTAATAAAAGGTACATATCATACCTATATCTACACACATGGTGTGATTTATACTACCCATCTATGATTGGTGTTCTTTATAGTCTTATTACTGTGTTTTGCACAGGTATTTTCCTTTCTAATAACATGGACTACAAGGCTAAGGAAAAGTCCTGGTTGTCACAAATTGATCAGACATTCGGAGGTTCAGTGGTTGATGGGCCAGTAGCAGCTGAACAGGGATGGGATGAGAAATCCACGTTTATACAGAAATTACTAATAAAAAGAACGAAACTTTGGTGGAATAAGGCGTTTTTGGGAAAATACATTACCCGCCAAATGATCCCACGAGGACTGAGAATTCGCATTACCCCTACATTTCCAGTAGAAGATGTAACATTTATGTCCAAATGGGAGGAGTCTTGCACAAATTGTTCATTGTTGCTGATGCAACTATTGGTGGATTTGAATTCACAATCTATTATGGACCTGGATAATCAAATAGATGTCGCACAGACAGAGTTAAGATCCAATTGTTCAACGGAGAAACTTTCTAACTACAATATATACATTGATAAAATTTTGGATTCCACAGTCAAGAGGATCCAGGAGGTGCAGATGTCTAAATTCAATAGAGACATGAGAGACTACCATCAGAAGAGAGTATATATATGGCGCAGACCAGGAGGTCAGGGCCCCAATTTTTCACGCAAACTTTCGAATTTATCGGCTACATCATTTAGTGATCACTCGGAGGCATCCTCTTCATCCATAGTTACAAGATCCGGTACCTCTAACAAAAGAAGGAGGGAAAATAACTTCCATCCCTACAAACGACAGGAATATACATCACCGGATCATAAGAGGAATGACTCTAAGGTAATTAATTTGAGTAACTATATTCTTACTGAGTCAGATGTGGCCCTTCTTAGTAAGGGTCTATCCTTTGCCCCGAGTGCCCAATTTGATGCATTTACAGCTATTAAAGATTTACATATATTTGCACGGGCCCTGATCTTCAAAAGACACTTCTTTGATGGTGGTCTCCATGATCTCTTTCCCACAGAGGAAGAACAGGCTGCGGTGAGGATACTGGAGGATTTGGCCATTGAACATAATAACCCCCTAGGAGGTAAGATTCCTAAATCTATTAGACCAAAATCTAAGAAGTTTCCACCATTAACGTCATGTTCCAATGTGGATTTATTTGTTAAGATTGTCGCTGATGAGCTAATGGCGATTCCGCGTCATATCTCATGTGATAACATGTCTAAGGAGGAACGTGATAGGCTAATGTTCCTTCAGAATTTACCAGGTGTCCTTATCAAACCTGCGGATAAAGGGGGGAATATTGTGGTGTGGCCTAAACCTATGTATGAGAGGGAAGCATATCGACAGTTAAATAACAAAATTTGCTATAAGAAATTGACATTCAATCCCCTCACCACGTATATGGCAGAATTGAAGGTGATTATCAACAGAGCTGTTGCAGAGGATATCATTACGAGAGAATTAGCTTCAGCTCTGTTGGTAGCAGAACCTACGATTCCCACCCTGTATCTTCTCCCCAAGATCCACAAAAATGCCGAGATTCCCCCTGGACGCCCCATTATTTCGGGTAGGGGGAACTTCTTGGAACATGTCAATAGGTGGATCGACTCCCATCTGCAGCCACTGGTGGAATGCCTACCTTCTTTTCTGAGAGATACTGGCGAGTTACTTAGGAAGGTGGATGGACTATATGTTGAGGATGATACCACCTTAGTGACTGCCGATGTGGAGTCACTCTATACCAATATTAGACATGCGGATGGTATTTCCGCGGCTAAGTTTTTCTTGGGCACCTCATCTGTACCTTATGCCTTAAGATCCTTGATCTTGGAACTGTTGGAGTTCTCTTTGCATCATAATTTTTTTACATTTAAGGGGTCTTTTTTCCTGCAGACCCAGGGGACAGCAATGGGTGCGGCTTTTGCGCCGTCCTATGCCAATCTGTTCCTGGGTCTGTGGGAAAGAGACCTCTGCCTGACAGATCGTGAGGAGTCAATGGGTCGTGTCCTCTTTTGGGCACGCTACATTGATGACATCCTCATGATCTGGCAGGGTTCAACACTAAAACTAAAAGAATTTGTGGATCAATTAAATGGGAACGTATGGAATATACATCTTACATATCAGTCCAATGAACAACAAGTTGAATTTCTGGATGTGTCACTGATAAGGGATGACACCAACTGTCTACAGACGACGCTATTTCGGAAACCTACATCTACCAATATATTGCTGCATGCAACATCATCCCACCCTAAACATATGATCAGATCGGTGCCGGTGGGACAGTTCCTCAGAATTCGGAGGATCTGCTCCACCGACACCGAATTCGAACGACAGGCCTCTGAACTCAGAGATAGATTCCTCGAGAGAGGATATAGCCGTCGTATGATCAAGAGGGCATACAACAGAGCGAAATTCTCGTCCAGACATGACCTGATCTATGGAAAGAGAAGTGATGAGGGGACTGAAGAAAATGAAAAAGTGAGATTCATCACCAATTATCATTCTCAATTTTCTAAGATGAGACAGATACTGTCTAGATCTTGGCACATTCTGAGAGCTGACAGTGTCATCTCCAAGTTTATTCCAGAGAGGCCACTGATCACAATTAGACGGTCAAGAAATTTGCGGGACCATCTAGTTCATTCACACTATGAGGGGTCGGAAGTGGCTTCATTTTTGGACACTCAGAGGAGGAGGAGTGGATGCACTCCTTGTGGCCGATGCGTCGCATGCCCAAATGTGGAACGTTGTGATACGTTCTTTGGTTCGGATAGATCTAAAACGTATAAGATCAAGAAATTTATCACCTGCACCACCAAACATGTCATATACTTTGCTACATGCCCATGTGGGCTTATATATATAGGTATGACTACTCGCCAATTCAAAGTGCGAGTCCGTGAACACGTTCTGGGCATTATTGCGGCGGCCGGCCACGTGGATGCATCCACTCTCAAAACCCTTCCCCGCCATTTCAAGACCCATCATAACTGTGACTCATCAGCACTCCAGATTAGGGGTATCGACTGTATAACACCTAACATTCGTGGTGGGAGGATTGGCCAAAAATTGGCGCAAACAGAATCTCGTTGGATCTGGACCCTTGGTACACTACAACCGAAGGGTCTTAATGAGAGCATTAGTTATTCCCCCTTTCTCTAAAACCCATACCATATATTAAAACCTGTATATTAATATCTCTATGCTAGTGGCCCTCTACAACCTACGTTCAATTTTATTCTGTATATGTTTATTAAGTGTATATATTGATTTTATCTCTTTTTGCATCTATCAGGATTTCTCTATGCATCTATGATCGTCTTTCTTTTTGTTGACAGCAGGGTGATTGTTACTGGTGAGTGAGAATGGCTTAGATGTGATGTCGCATTGGATCCTGACATAACGACGAGGGAACACCGACTACAAGTCGATGCGAGAGACATTAAACATTATAGCTAAAAGGACTGTATACATATATTGAGGTCCTACTAGTGTAGTTTCGGGGATTCTGTTTGTCTACACTATGTTACTATTTGTTATAATGTGTATTTGTCTTCGCCTCTATATTGACTTTTATATGGTGTATTTGATATGTTGTGTGGGACTCATGTATGCTGGTGTAATATATGGGGTGCATGGGTTGGTGGGTGAACTGTATAGATATATATCTGTTTATGTTCAGTATATATATTTCAATGATATGTAATATATGTACTATGTGCATTACTTCTATTCTTGGGGAGGGTACTGTGGGTGACTCTGATTGTAGATATCATGTTTATATGTATGTGTGTATCAGGTAGACATCGCGTTGGATATGGAATATGTCCCGATTAATTGGTTTCCCCTTGGTTCGACCCTAAAATATACATACAGGTAGTGGACATTTTGTGGTATGCATACATGTATATAGTATATGATATATGGGTAATTGGCCCTAATCAACCACCTTTTTGTGGATTATCAATGATATACATGTGGAGGGTAGATATAATGTGGATATATATATATTCATTATAGGTGTACCATGAGGACGATATGCCTGATATCATGATACATTGGATATGAGATATGGAAGGTGTACATCTGATTCATATATTTTCTCTCTCTATAGATGTATATATGATCTTTTCCTACTATACATGTTGTTCATGGTGGTCTTCTACCTAGAATCTGTCATCCTCACATGTGTCACATCCCCCCTTCCCCCTCTTTTCCTTCCCTCCCCTGCCTTCCGTATCTTTTGTTCTTTCCCCCTTTCTTTCCCCTGTTGTTCCGTTATATGTTGTGTCTTTGTATTGTTACATGTTTTCTCATTGTTCATAGTCTATATATGTTACTCTGCTATGAGATAACAATCACGATGTGCATTTGCATAGAGGAAAATGTGTGCTGCGTACATACAGGTGGGCGGGGGTGTCGGTCGGCCTCTGTGTCTGCGGTGATATCGATGTTGTGCCTCAGCTCCCCCCACCCATGGTCATGTGATGCGGAGTTCAGTTGGCGTCCTCATCCCCATGACGACGCACGCATCATGTCCGGTCTCACGGTGTTGTGACTTAGCTCCGCCCACCCGTGGTCATGTGATGCGGACTTTGCTCCGCCCACCCGCGGTCATGTGATGCGGAGGCCTGCTGGCGTCCTCATCACTATGACAACACACACATCATTTCCTGTCTTACGGCAGTTCCAGCGCCTTTAAAAACAAGCAATAGAGATGCAATGAACACGCCCCCTGACGAAGGGAACAGCCGAAACGCGCGTAGGGGCGTCTCTCTCGACATGTGCCTCCCCATTATGGACCCCTAACAGTGTTATTGCCCCCTGGTGATTACATTTGGATACTGGAGAGTTGCGGTAAGCATTCAATGGGGACTCCTATGTTCCCTCTATTCATCTAGTGCACCGCACATGACAATAATAGTAGATAATAGGAGGGTGATATGGTAAATGACTTCTATTGGTTTCTATCACACAGTAGTGAGGGTAATCAGCATATATAGTATCCATTCCACTGCTTATACGTGTTATATATACAGCAGATATGATATAACTAAGTAAATACATAGGATCTAGGTCTGCTATGGATTACCTATATTATGGGTCCCTGTGTGGAGTCACATGTGGAGAGGGCTGTTATTGATTTTATTGTCCTTTTTTATAATATTGTACTGACCTTTGTATATGTCTGATCTTTGTATCATAATAAATATTGACCATTTTTTGCTACAGAATTGTTGATTCGGTCTTCGCTTTTTTCTCTGGTAGTTCTATATTTGGCGATGGAGTCGCATTTAGTCCATATAGGGTAGTAATTAATAAAAGGTACAAATCATACCTATATCTACACACATGGTGTGATTTATACTACCCATCTATGATTGGTGTTCTTTATATATACACTGCCTGCCTGATATCTCTGCAGATGGATTAGTCGTCAGAAGGACTGTTTGTTAAGATGGATATATGTAATGTACGGTTTTTCTCCCTACACTACCTAATACACAATCAAATCTCTTCCTAGCTCAGCAGCACCTCTCCCTACACTGTCAGATCCGGAGTGACTGTGATGAGCATGGCGGCGCCAGGTCTGATATAGACCTGATGACGCTGTCTGGCCAGCTAATCACTGTAATGCCCACAACCAACATGGCTGCTGCATTACAATGCATGGAAGGCAATCCCTGCATGTTCATTGGCTCTCTAAAGAGCGCCAAACATGCAGGGAAGGGACCCGAGTTACCCCCCGAGCAACTCGGAAATACTCAGCGAGCGCCGAGCATCTCGAGCAGTGAGAAGCTCAGGCGAGCACCGAGCAGTAGCGAGCATGCTTGCTCATCACTAATATCTATCTATTATAGATGAGCAAACTGTTTTTAAAAGAATCAATATTATTACAGATTTCCCCCAAAATTTGGATTCTTACAAGGATATTTTTTTTGTTATTTGATTTGTGCAGCAAAATAGGGGCCAGATTTCTGGGAAGGCGTCATTAAAACAATGAAACATTATATTCACAACCATTTAGCCCTCCCCTTATGCATCTCGCCACTTCAGCTCCTGGTTTGGTCCTCCGATCAATTCTTTTTTTTTTCTTCTCTTCAGTCCATAACATTTCAGCAATGACTAAATTCTATGTGCCTCGTGCCCAACGTTATCATGTGGGGTTTAGTCAGCTACAGAATACTCTGGATCAAACAGAAGACCAAAGAGGAGCGAGCAGATGGCTGGAGAAGTGACGGGACAGGTGAAGGGATGGCCCAAAAGGAATAGAATATTATTTTGTTTTTTTTAACCCTTCCTTTGATTGGCACCAAATGTATTAGAAATTATTTAAAGTTGCCGGCTCAAATTGGATGAATCAGCCAGAATCATATTTCGAGAGATTCGATTAACAAGATCTATCTATTGATCTATCTATCTATCATTTCTACGTAAATCCAATTGTCACTCCACATTTCTCACTGCATGAAACAGTGCACTAATCTAAGTATCCTAAATACATCCACTCCTCCTCATCAGTCCTTTGCCTTCTGCTGAAATCCAAGCTGATTCTGTCCTGACCAGCTTCTGCTCTTACTTGTTTTTTCGTCTTTACAACCTCTTACCTGATCCCTCACTCAGAATCTCAACAGTCCCCTGTTTGGTCATTTTGGGGGCATTTCTTGGGTAGTCTTGGGGGCATGATTTAAATGTCCAGAATTTCCAATTTCTAAATGTTGGTAAGTGTGAAAGTTTATAAAACGTTCACCACATCTCAGATGTCCAATCTTTATTGTACCAATGTCTTTTACTTTTTCCATATTTCCCAATCCCATTAATGGCTCCATGATAGCTTTCACGTCATAATATTGAACAGTCTTACCAATGAAAGCATAATTAGATATGTTTTTTTTTTCTAAATCCAAAGCAAGACAAGAATTGTTTACTTTCTACTCTCTTTATCAAGTCAAATTGAGTCATTTCAAGTGGTGTTGGCATACCATGTGTGAATTAAACAGTTTCACCCTCAGGAACTCCATAGATAAGCAAAATGTATGTCCATGGTGGGATGAAGGGATTGAGAAAGGGTGGTCCGAGTGGTGAGCAACCCCATTAATTGTGGTATGAGCTCCTTGCCTATTTGGCCCCTATGTGGCAATGCAGGCTGCAACAATGAGTGTTAAATATAATTATTTATAACTTACTTACTTGTATTCCCAAAGCTTCACCATTACCAATTTCTCTTTCCAGCATGGGTCCTGGCAGCTCCACTTCCAGCTTAGGTCTGACACAGGAGAGCATCATAATAATAGCTAATCTGGCCTTCAACTCTGTTCTGACCAATATTTAAACACTAAAGGTGCCAGTTATTGAAATAAGCCAAAAACAAAAATACCAAGACCTAAACTCAAACCGAGACTTGGTGGAGTTTGGGTAATACAAGTATTTTTGTGAGTTATATCTAATTATATCTAATTATATTTCAAACTCCTCAAAAATAGTATTTTTTTATGCTAATGGACAATGATATGGTGAATGTATTCTTCCTTCTTTTATTGACACTAGGAAATGAATTACCTCGATTTTATGACTTTACCGAAAAAAAGATTTTTTGACTTGTTTCAATGATTTATAGAATTTATTTATCAGTTATCTCTTTTTCACTTTACACAGAATACAATATTTCATTTTGGCATCATTTTTGTTTTCGGTGGATGCAGTACACTTACGTAAGTTCCCTTAGGTAAATAGGACAGCATGATATGTGTATGCCCTAATGTAGAGCCAGTATGGAATGTGATGTCGGCATTGATCGCTGCTCCTCTTTATCAGCCCCCATTATTGAAACATACTTAAACCTCTGAACTCGGCGCATACAGAACTCTTCACAGAGTGAATGCAATCTTACTCTTTATTTATAAGTTGCTGGTATTGGAATGTGATTTCGTTTTGATGGTCTTCATAAAAAAATAAAACACAATCAAACATTCTTTCTCTACAGCTTCTTCAGAGTATATTGTCATTGAAAACACTGGCGGAATACCTATGAAAATGTGTAGGGATGAATACTTAGCAAAGCGTTTAGCTCTGGGTGAATCATGCAATAGCTGAAGAAAAAATCTGGAATTAATGGTGGCATTATCATCAGAATGAACTGTGTATTGTGTATTTTAGTGTAGAAGACTTTGCAAGTCATTCTAAAGTGCCATTCATTCCAGATACTTTATATACAGTATGAAAAAATGGTTTAAAGTATATAACATGAGATAATAAAACAACATAGAGAAAGAGAATATACATGAGCCTTATGTGCACAAGATACTACTTATAGAGGGTGCTAGAAGATGCCAAAGATGGTCTTGTTTAAACCACATCGGTGACCGGACAGAAGAAGATGACCACACTTGAGTGGAACTGCATGATAGAACAGGTGAGTATTCATTTTTATTATTTTCTATTATATGGGTTTATTACTTTCTGAGGTCAGGAGAGACCTTTGAGCAAAGTAATGTACATTCGACTTGTGTTAAATAAATTTGAAGCAAATTGAATTTCCAGGCCAGATTTGAGTGGCTCTTTCCCTGGACCGGCTTTGCCGAAGGAAAAAATTGGACATGTGCACGACCTCATAGAATAACATTGTTTCGGGTGGGATCCGATGTTTCCTTGGATCACACTTGGGCCGATATTTTGGCTATGTGCACAAGCTCTAAGCCTGTATACCAGCTGCGCACTTACTCATTGCTTGCATTAAACATATTTACATATGCTCTGTAGTGATAGGCGCAAGTGCTTCTTGTTACTTGAGTTTACCTAGGGTGCTCCGGTATGCACCGAGTATCGCGAGTGCTTGAGTGACATGTTTGCGTCCCCGCGGCCGCATGTTTTGCCGCTTTTAGACAGCTACAAAACGTGCGGAGATTGCCTGACATACAAGGGCAATCCCCGCATTTTTTTGGGCTAACAGCCACAAAACATGAGGGTGTGGGGACATGAACATTTCACTCAAGCACTCGCAATACTCGGTGCATACCGGAGCACCCTAG